>NC_140581.1:857854621-859326389 GCF_964204655.1 Triturus cristatus | reverse complement strand
TCGGCACGTGGTGGACCCTCTTACACAAACGCCGGTGGCGGAAGTTGATTAGAGAGGCTTGTTTCTACAGCAGCGGGCAGTCACCTCTGGGCGGTGGGAGTGGATAGTGTGCAGCAGCCTGGGTGCACAAGAGCAGGCAGACACCTCCGAGCAGTGGGAGTGGATGGGGTGCAGCAGCCTGGGTGCAAAGGAGTGGGCAGACACCTCTAGGCAGTGTGAGTGGATGGGGTGCAGCAGTGATGGTGCGCAGGAACGGGCAGTCACCTCCGGGCACTGGGAATGGATGGGGTGCAGCAGCCTGGGTGCACAGAAGTGGGCAGACACCTCTGGGCAGTGGGAGTGGATGGGGTACAGCAGCCTGGGTGCGCAGGGCGGAGAGACGCCTCTGGGCGGCGAGAGTCCATTGGGTGCAGCAGCCTGGGTGCGCAGGAAGGTGAGCTGTGAGGATGTTCTCCACACTCACTCTCCCTCTCTTCCTTTCTGTCACTCACACTCATTCTCTCTCTCACTCTCTATCTCTTCCTTTCTCTCTCACACACTTTCTCTTTCTCTGTCTCTTCCTCTCTCATTCTTTCTTTCTCTCTCTTCTCTGTCTCACTCTTTCTCTCTTCCTCTCTCTCACCCTGTTTCTCTCTTTCTCTCTTCCTTGTATCTCACTCGTTCTCTCTCTCTTCCTCTCTCACTCTTTCTGTCTTCCTCACTCTTTCTCTCACTCTGTCTTTCTTTCTCTCTCTCTCTCTTCCTCTCTCTCACTATTTCTCTCTTTCTCTCTCTCTCCTTTGATGGACGCATGACGCACAATCTTATCTTTCTTTTTGTCTTGCAGGCTGTGATTCACAAATTGTCGAGGGATGACACACCATGTCTATACCTACTTTTATTTTGTTGTTTTGTTTAAATAAAATGTTTTATATCTAAATCCATAGATGACTGAGATTCTTATTTGTCCAACCTCACATGCATGTTCTTAATTCTAATTGTGTGACATCACCCAATTTGTTACGTTCCAGATTTCCTATGGTTGCTCTCACATTTGTTTGTGGGGGTGGCGGTGAGGGGGGATGGGGAACAAGGGGCTGGTGGCGGGAGGTGTCGGAACAGTGTTGGGCGTCCAAGCTAAATGATCGTTGGCTCCATTGCATCTGTTGTCATTCAGGTGTGACTGACTGGGCTGGGATCCCTTTCATTTTGCAGATTGTAGTCCGACTTTACACCAGCTCAGAGCAGGTGTAAACTTCCTACTACTAACACACCTTATCGCCTGTTTTGTACTCTCTTCGATGATCTTGCTGGTGGTTGAGAAACTTGCGAAGTGATGTGTTCACTGCTTTTTGTACGGGTACGCCTAATCTACATCTCATTCGCAATATTTGCCGTGCTCATCCTTGAAGATGCTTTTTGAGGCTGCTATCGCTGGTAAACTGTTGATCTGGGCAGTTTGCTCAAGCTTGTGAATGGTGCGTTAAATTTATCACCATTTTGGTTGCAATAAAGTGGCGTTAACTCGGCGGTGTGTCCTTCAGAATATACCCCTCGGTGTTTAAAAGACTTAAGAAGTACTCGAGTGCCGCGCTGAGAACTGTGCAAAAGTTCTGGCCCCGAGGACCCCATCCCCCAGGGCCTGGCCTCACCGTTGGAGACCGTGGCGGGAGCCCCAATGCCCCCATGGTCCCACCGGCTCCCCGCGTCCTACGGAAGCCGGCATTGCTTTTCCACACGGGGAGCTGCTGACATGCACCTCCCCGTGTGGAAAACTAATCAGGTTTGGATTTTGGAAGCAAGAGCAGGTTTCCCCGCTCTCGCTTCCAAAATCCAAAGCAAGTTTGCTATGACAGGGCAGGAGCCGCGCGGCTCCCACCCTGTCATAGAAAACAGCAATGTCTCGGGGTGGGCACCCAGGGACACTGCAGGAGCTGGCCCTGGGGGGGTGGTGGTCCCCAGAGCCATCACGGGCTACAGGAGGAGGGCTGCGCGCCCCCTCCCAACATAAGTGAAGCCCCGCTATTATTTTTTAAGAAATGCCCCCGGGCCCTAGCCCACCCAGGAGCCTCAGTAAAATAAAACGCGGGAACCCGCGCTTCATTGTTTTTTCACAATTTCGGTGGAATTCGCGACTCCAGGACGAATTGCGCCGTATTATATATATATATATATATATTTTTTAAATGCCTTTTTTGGCCCTGGGAGTCCTTGTGGGACCACTTGAGCAGGCCTAAGGGGTCAGGGGGTTTCTACCCTGTCCCCTTCTCTTGTTTTATATCTTTGTTTCTCTGTTTTCTGGTGACTCACTTCTACCGAGTCATAACATGGCTGCCAACACTTCCTGGTTTGGAGTGTTGACAGCCAATTACAATTAAGCTCGAGGTCGGGAGGGTTCACGACTGTACCGCTGCCCTAGATATCGGAACTTTTATTTTTGAATTTCTCAGGAACTACTGAACGGATTTACACCATTTAAAAAAAAGGTCACATTCTGAACCAAGCACTACCTTTTTGCCTAATTTGGGGTAATTCCGTTCAGCAGTTTTGGCTGTAACCTTGCCCAAAGTTTCCTATCGGAAATTGATTTTTTGAATCTTATTTTTTGAATTTCTCAAAAACTACTGAACGGATTTACCCCATTTAAAAAAATAAAGATCGCTTTCTAAACCAAGCTCTACCTTTTTGCCAAATTTGGGGTAATTCCGTTCAGTTCGGGCTGTAGCCCGTCTCAAAATTTCCTATGGAAATTAATATGGAGAAAACTCGTTTTGGGACCCCCCTTTTTTCTCAGCCCCCGCTTGACAAATCACCCCCAAACTTTCACGATAGGAGCTGACCTTGATAGGCCTTTCTTTTGGAGAATTTCGCGAAGATTCGTCAAACGACGCCAAAGTTATTAGCAAATCAAAAAATGCTTTTCCTATGGAAACTAGGTTCTAACTATAACTACCTACTGGCAACCGCCAGTCGGTAATTCACCGAAAAAACAAAGGTTACAGGGACGTCACAGTTAGGTTCACATTTTACACACACAAAATCATACCCCCGCCTTGCACAGTTTTCTCATCAATAATTTTACAGCAAATGTTGCACTATTATTAATAACATAATAGAAGATCTAAAGAGTGATGTAATTTGTGGGATAGTTAGCAGCACATGGTGAGGGTGCGAGTTATAGTTACCTTAGGGCACGAGTTATAGTTACTTGAGATAACTTTAACTATAACAGCAGAATTTCTATGGTTTTGTGTGTATAAAATGTGAACCTGACTGTAAGTCCCTGTGACCTTTGTTTTTTTCAGTGAATTTCTCGTTTTGTTTTACATAAAGTAATATGTAATTAACATACACTAATCCAACCTCAGCCACGCATGGCAATCGTCTGTGAACTACAGGGGGTACGGCCACCCCCTGCATGCAGCCAGCCCCACGCAGTGCATGGCCTTCGGCAGTGGGCGGCTGGGGATTGGCTGCAGGGCTTGGGATTAGGGCAGGATGTACGGCCACCCCCCATGCAGCCTTAGAGTCAACCCCTTGCATGCAACCAACGCCAGGCTGCGCATAGCCTTCACCCATGCATGGCGGAGGGTGGCCACAGGGCCTGGCTGCCCAACCCCCCAAAGGCAGCCCCACTTCCTGAGCTAATTTTGACCCCGGGGACTGTACCGGCCAGGGCCCACCACCTTATTTTAGGGGAGGGAGAATGTGGCCCTCCTCCCCTGGTCATATGTGGCCCCAGGGACACCATTCCCTGGGGGCCATCATTTAAATTATGAGAGAGGCCGTGATAAAGTGGTACACAACTTAAATTTGTTTGTGACCACCCACTTGAGTTTTTACCCAAGAAGCTATTAGTGACATTTAGTATCCTTTCAGGGGTGAGAACACATTTTGGATTATAATATTGCATGCTATTTCATTTCACTACTTTTTTGGACATGGAATTATGCTGCTGCCATGCAAACATTGACTTGTTATGTTAGTAAGTTTTTCGGAGTGCAGGAAATTTGGTAGTATAAAAAAATACCTTTATTTTCAAGCATCTATTTTTGATTAGGGTTTTTATTTTCATTAGCACAATTCATTTTCATCACATAGGGCCATATGTAGGTAAATTACATTTACCGATTCTTAAATACCGAATTTTACCGATTCGGTATTTATGAATCGGTAAATGTAATGTAGGTAAATTATTACCGATTCGGTAAATGTCGGTATTTTAGAATCGGTATTTACCGAATCGGTAATGGCAACTGGCTTCCCATTCATTCCTATGGGCCTGGAGGCCCATAGGAATGAATGGGAAGCCAGTTGCCATTACCGATTCGGTAAATACCAAATCGGTAATGGGGGAGGCATCATCATGGGTGGCAGGGTGTCACATTGACACCCTGTTGCACCCCTGATTCGTCCATGTGTGCACATGTGGCGCACATACATGCCCTAAGGGCATGTATGTCTGCCACATTGCACACTTCAAATTGCACACAAATGCTTTTTTACAGGTATTCGTCATTTACCATCAACTTTTAGTTGGTGGTAAATAACGAATCCCCACACCAACGAGACACTCCCCCTACATATCATTTCAGGATTCGGTATTTACCAAATCGGTAAAATTACCGATTCGGTAATTTTACCGATTCGGTAAATTACCGAATCCTGAAATATGCCCCCTACATAGCAAAAGCCTAAATACCGGTCGGTAACGGGATATTTACCGAAAATCGGCCGTTACCGACCGGTATTTGGCTTCCTACATATGGCCCATAGTCTTGTAATTGAAAGTTATGAGATTTGCCGACTTCAGATTTGGCGCTGTATGTATTTCTTCATGGGAAATTTATAATTTTCTGTGTCCTATGTACAATAAACAGACACCTTTTGTAATAAAAAAAAAAAAGATTGTGAGAAATGCAGTTCATTCTGCCGAAACGCATCAAGATCTTTGGTGCCAATAAACTTTGCTACTGAGCCCAGCTGTGTTGGTACCTGTTCATTATTGCGGAGAGCAGGATTTGGGATATATATATATATATATATTACAGCTCCACACTGCCAATCGGTAATCATACACAGACGACAGCACTCACGGGGGGAGAGTTCCAAAAGATGATTTATTAGGAACCCTTGGCGCTCATAACAGACGCGTTTCGGCAACTCGCCTTTCTCGATGTTAAGCTCGGAACGCCAGCATCGCCCCTGTTTTAAATTCATGTTTCGCGCTCATGTTAACAATCAACATGGTAGAAAGACTAACAGAATCCTGAAATCAGGATGTTAATATTCCGCCATCTTTGAACGTACCATCAAGCATCACAATAAATGCAATTCACCAACAGTGATAAAGCCCGGGATGGGCATACATTCTTATAACGCGAAAGCAAGCATGATATCTCAATATTCCGCTAGAACGTATCAAATGGTGACTTAAAGCATCTAAATAAATGCACTTCCTCAACAACAATAATAATAAAGCCCTGGATGGGCGTACATTCTATGCGAAAACAAGCCTGATATTTCAAGAAATAAAACAGTGGTCAGCGGCTTTCAATCCTCAACACATAATGGTTAAAACAGTGCCTGTAGTAACAAAATAGAAAAGAAGAAGATAGAGAGAGAGAGGACTCAACGAATGCAAACGTCCTATACAGTAACAGAAAATAGATATACAGTATATAGTAAAATAATTTGATATTTAATATATCATTCTCCTAGATGCACAGCTAACTCCTCACTACTGTTCAGACCAGACGGATTTTTACTTTGCAGTGGCGAAGAATTATCTTTTGTGACTGTATCATTACATCAAGGTCATACAAATATGTTTTGTGAAACGGAGCGCCGTGAAGCGGCACAGAATATGTTTCGGAAACGTAATGGCAACAGTGTACGTGACAGTAGTGAAGAGGCGGTTCCGATGAGCGTGAACACCAAACTTAATGCCTTGGAGAGATTGTATGAGCGGGAGGTCAGGAAGTGGTGGGAGGCCACCTCACTACAAAGTTATATTGAGGTTAACCGAGTACCACGCGGCCTGCGTATTTACACTGTCCCCGCGTATGAAAATCCGGATCCCCGTTTGCTCGATGAATGGGCAGAACACACGGCCCAATCGTGCAAGGGGATGTTGGTCATACTCGTGAGATTTGCATGGAGTGACCGCGAGGCAGCTTTGCTCAAAATAAAGGAATTGGAGGAAGAACTACTCAAAGAACCAGACCAAAGCAAACTGGAGGAAAAGAGAGAAGCAATGAAAAAACGTTTGAAAACTTATGAGCAGAAAATAAAAAAACGCAAGGAGGAGAAGTTTGAACGCGATGAACGCGACTATAATCTTGGACGTATACTAACTTTCGCCCAAAAATATGACAATCCAAGAAAGGAGTTAAAGAAGAAACCGACTCAGACACCAGTGGATAACCAGGACACCACCGAATCAGATGTCACAGGTGGTGAAACATCGGGTGAGGACACTGATAGAAGTCATGGCGCCGAGGCCACCCCTTTTCACGAAGAATTCAAACTGATTCGGAAACAACAGCAACAGGGAGGCAAAGGCAAACCCCCGGAATCCTCGGCAAGAGGAAGAGGAAGACGAGGCGGGGTGGCGGGGGCCGCAAGAAACGACCATTCACCACCAGTCACTCGCAGCAGGAAGGGTTTCAACAAGCGGAGGTAGATTATAACAATCTAACAATCATCAACCTGACACCTAAAATCCTCACCGAAACTGAAATATCGGTGTTGAAACTTGGACTTTCATTCTGTCCACAACGAAAAATGGGATTCGCACAAACACGGATAGACTTATTTAAGTTTACTCGAAAGCTGAAATTATTTAAATATTTCAAATTGAAACCTATTACAAAGAAGAGCCAATCAATAGGTACGAACGAATCTGAGAGACCTCTGAGAAATTTAACAGGAACTGATCTTGGAACACTACGCACTATGGATAGCCTACTGGAAGTCAATGTGGAGGCTGGCGAGACAACCATCGGTCAAACCCAACTTTTGGCTGATTTGGATGTACCGCAGCAAGGTGGTAAAAGCTCGTTTAAACCGAAATCTGTGTTTCTTCCACAAATGCCCACAGATGCGGTGGACACATTCTCGGATTCAGTCATAAAAGACCTACTTCGTTTTCGCAGCGAAGGGAAATATCGGAAAAACGCCAACAACTTCTCAAGGCAACAACAATTGGCACTAGAAAACCTGTGCAATGACGTCACTCTTGTCTGTAAACCTTCAGACAAAGGAGGAAATATTGTCCTATTAACTCAAGAACAATACCATCAGGAAGTGTATCGGCAACTTAATGATCCTTTACACTATGAAAAAACCACCATGCTATAGTACAATCAGGGCATCACGGACTTTCATCTCATGTTGTCTTCCTGGTATAAGAAAAACCTACTGAAGGCAGATGAACATTTGTTCCTGAGATGTTTGAACCCTATCATTCCCACCTTTTACTATCTACCTAAAGTTCATAAGGACATAATAAATCCCCCAGGTAGGCCCATTGTGGCCTCCTTGGGAAGTTTGACCGAACATTTGTCCGTGTACATTGATCATTTTTTGTTCCAACAGGTGGTACTATTGAAATCGTATCTCAGAGATACCAAAGATTTTCTGGTACAAATTGAACGAGTGAAATGGGAACAGGGTTTCTGCTTAATGGTATTAGACATTGCTAGTCTTTACACATGTATAGCACACAGTGATGGACTGAGAGCAGTCAAGCATTTTCTTGCCAATCGCCCACTATGTTTGATGGATCATAGTGCTATGATCATTGAGTTCATTGAATTTTGCCTTACTCACAATGTTTTCATCTATCAGAAACAGCTATACAGACAAGTCTCGGGGACGGCCATGGGCACCTGCTTCGCCCCCAGTTATGCGAATCTTTTCGTAGGCAGGAGGGAGGAGCAGGTGGCATGGGCCGAAACCAACAAAACTTGGACAGATAGAGTTGTGGTCTGGCATCGTTATATCGATGACCTTTTCATAATTTTTAGGGGCTCCCCAGCATTGGCATCTGAATACATACAAATTTTAAACATTAACAATGTTAATTTGAAATTCACAGGGGAGGTGAGCACAGAGGCTGTCAATTACCTGGATCTTAGTGTATTTGTTTCGGAAGGGAAATTACACACTAAATTATATCGTAAACCCACGGCAGGGAATGCTATTTTACATTCTTCTAGCAGTCACCCTAAGAAACTGATCGACAGTATCCCCTATGGGGAACTGTTACGTTTAAGGAGAAACAATACCAGGGAGACAGATTTCGATTCTTCAGCTAAAGAAAGCCTTGCACGCTTCAGACAGAGAGGGTATAGTGAGAATATACTTAACAGAGCCCTCAACAAGGCCAAGTGTGCAAATAGAACGGACCTCTTAAGCAACCAATACAAACAGAGGGAGGAAGAAAACACTGGAACATTCAGACTGATCACTACATTTTCTAAGGATGCAGGTCATCTGAGACGCATCCTAAAAAAGAATTGGGCCATTCTTTTATCAGATACCATCATTGGTAGTGACCTACCTCCTAATCCCCTGGTAACGTTCAAGAAGGCCAGATCCCTTAGGGACACCCTGGTACACAGCTCTCAACCTACTGCAGATCCGAAATCACCATTTGGGGCTCTTAATGGTTTTTTCCCCTGTGGTAAGTGTAAGGCCTGCAAGAAAAGTAAAAGGACCTTATCTTACACTGTCCCAGGTTTAGCAACACCGAAGAAAATTACCAAATTTCTCACATGCACCACTCCCTACACATATACTGTTTGACCTGTCCTTGTGGACTCCGTTATATTGGCAGCACTATTCATCCTGCCAAGATACGGATCCTAGAGCACATGAGGGCTATTGCCAATTTCGACGAGTCCTATCCCGTTGCTCGGCATTTTAATCAATGTCACAAGAGAGATCGTGATTTACTAACATATTTTTGCTTGGATCAAGTACCCATCAACCCTAGGGGAGGTGATAGGATACAAAGACTTAGACGTCTTGAGTCACGGTACATTATTGATCTGCAAAGTAAAAATCCGTCTGGTCTGAACAGTAGTGAGGAGTTAGCTGTGCATCTAGGAGAATGATATATTAAATATCAAATTATTTTACTATATACTGTATATCTATTATCTGTTACTGTATAGGACGTTTGCATTCGTTGAGTCCTCTCTCTCTCTATCTTCTTCTTTTCTATTTTGTTACTACAGGCACTGTTTTAACCATTATGTGTTGAGGATTGAAAGCCGCTGACCACTGTTTTATTTCTTGAAATATCAGGCTTGTTTTCGCATAGAATGTACGCCCATCCAGGGCTTTATTATTATTATTGTTGATGAAGTGCATTTATTTTGATGCTTTAAGTCACCATTTGATACGTTCTAGCGGAATATTGAGATATCATGCTTGCTTTCGCGTTATAAGAATGTATGCCCATCCCGGGCTTTATCACTGTTGGTGAATTGCATTTATTGTGATGCTTGATGGTACGTTCAAAGATGGCGGAATATTAACATCCTGATTTCAGGATTCTGTTAGTCTTTCTACCATGTTGATTGTTAACATGAGCGCGAAACATGAATTTAAAACAGGGGCGATGCTGGCGTTCCGAGCTTAACATCGAGAAAGGCGAGTTGCCGAAACGCGTCTGTTATGAGCGCCAAGGGTTCCTAATAAATCAGCTTTTGGAACTCTCCCCCCGTGAGTGCTGTCGTCTGTGTTCCGGTATGATTACCGATTGGCAGTGTGGAGCTGTAATTTGATGGCGGGAGCACCCCCGCCGTGACAAGCACCGTTCATGTGTGCGCTGGGCTGGTGCCTAACTCAGGAGCGATACATATATATATATTGTTGGACAGGCCACATGAAGGGCTTGCTCCCTCCCCGCATGACAGGGCCCAAGCCCCGGACTCCCAGGTGTTACCCACAAGGGCAACCAGCACCCCGTCTCCCAACGGAACTCCTGCCCCCGGACAGCCATGTATCATGGGGCCGAACCACTACCGGTTCCCCCGGCCGGATCAGCCGCCATCTTGGACACTGCGCCACGAGGCCGCGTGGCCTCAGCTCGACCCTAACCCTGGGCCTGGCCGGCCCCGACATCCCGGCACCACCATCCACCCAGGAGGTGAACGGACCACTTGGCAGGTCAATGGGAGAAAGAAGTGTCGATGGCTCTCCCCCGCCAGGTGCCGATCGCCCTCCAGCTCCCCCAGGCGCTGGCTCCACCCCCTGCTGGGTGTCTGGACTCCCTCATCCCGGACCCCCCGACCTCCAAGTGCGAGGGTCCGGACATCAAAGGGCGCCAGACCTATAACTAGGGCAGCTCCAGAGCAGGAAGGCAGTTGTATCCTGGAGTCGAGAGACACCGAGAAGAACTCAGCCTTGACGGACTACTGGCGCTGCCGTAGCCCTGCCTTGTGAAATATCGTCCTGCCTGCTGGCGCTGCCGCGGCCTTCTGCATCATCCATCGTCGTCGGGACCTGCTGGCGCTGCCGCGGACCGTTGTAACGACCACCTTCATCGGGACCTGCTGGCGCTGCCGCGGACCGTGTAACGACCACCTTCATCGGGACCTGCTGGCGCTGCCGCGGACCGTGTAACGACCACCTTCACCGGGACCTGCTGGCGCTGCCGCGGCCCGTCCAAGCTAGAACACCGAGCTCGAGGATTTTGAGCTATCCACCATACCATCTCAGCAACCAGATTGGTAACCAGACTGTCCCGCTACCCCCTTTTCTCAAACCAAGAGACTAGAATCGAGGGGACCCCTGAGTCCAGACCTCCTTGTACCATTTCATCGTACCTTAAGAAATCACCTATAAAGAACGTTAAATCCTATCCTTGTGTGGTGTATATCTGTGGGGGGGAAGTTATTCATCTGTACGATCGCTGGAGACGGCTCTCCCCGGAGACCTCTCCCCTTGTCCTCGGCCGACCCTCTCGGTCTGTCTAACATTGGTGGCCAGCGGCGCGATCCGAATCAACGCGTAATCGTACAGAGAGTAGCTCACCCCACGACAAAACCACGATGTCAACCAAAGAGAGCGGATCCACCGAGAAATTCCAGATGGATAAATTGGAAGAGTATAGCCATCGTGAACTGAAACAATTCTGCATGGAACTAGGCATTGCTACCACCGGCCTGAGTACCAAAGACGATTTGAAGCACGCCATTGAGTCGTGGGCGGAAACCGGGGTCGCCGGATCCCCAGACCAAAACGGTGCAGCATCGGAGGGGAACGCCACGGCTCCCGAGGAGCGAGGAACGGGCCTCTCGCAGGAAGAGATCCAAGAAAGAGAAAGAAACAGATTACATGAGTTGGAAATGGCACGACTCAAAATGGACGGTGAACTAAAATTAGCCGAGCAAAAACTGAACCTAGAACATCTGCGGCTCCGAGAAGAACTGGAAGAAAAACTGAGGCAGAGAGAGCTCGAAGAAAAAAGACTAACATTCGAACACGTGCGCAAACTGGCAGAAATAGAACTACGGAAACAGAATAAAGAACCGGAGGTGCCTGAGCGACCGCGCACCCCGGGAGCAACCGAAAAGAAAGTCCACATCCCCAAGGATGTTGTCCGAGAGTATGTCCGAGAGGACGACATACAACAGTGGTTCAAAGCCTACGAGATCGCCATGACCTCCCACCGGATCGATCGGAGTGACTGGGGAGCCGGCCTATGGGGGAGGTTCGTCAACGAAGGCCGCGATGCCCTACTGCAGCTCCCAGACCATCAGATGTCATCCTATGACCACATGAAGGCTGCCCTCCTCACCCGATATGGGCTCACACCCGAAATGTACCGCCAGAGGTTCCGAGACTGCACCCGGATCCCGGGTACAACTTGGGTGGAATATGTCAACTATTTCAGCCGAGCCTTCGAGGGTTGGATCAAGGGAAGCCACGTAACGACCTACGAGCAACTCTTTAATCTCATGGTGTGGGAGCACCTGTCTAACAACTGCTTCGTCGAGCTCAGGCAGCACCTCCTCGACAGTAAATTGACTGACCCACGGCAACTCGCCGCCGAAGCTGACCGGTGGGAAAGCACCCGAGTGGGCCGGAGAGGGCCACACGAGCAAAACCGGAACAACCAAGGTCAGCACCGTCCCCGAGGAGGCCAGGGGCGAGGGAGAGACACCGTCCCGGCCACTCCCGCGGCCAGCACCCCGCCCCCGGCCGGCCGGGGCAACCCCCCGATGCGCCCGGGGTTCCGAGCCAACGTCACGTGTCACCGATGCCAGCGAGTCGGCCACTACGCCAATGACCCGAACTGCCCGCAGAACCAAACGCCAAAACCCCTCTAGGTAGCTGCCGCCGCCCTGGGGGGAGAACAAATCTCCGAGGAACAAGAAGAATATGAGCAGGCACAACAAGAGTGGGAACCGGCCGCCATGGTTCTAGCGTGCCTAGGCGGAAAAGACATGGTCCCGCGGGCTCCCCTACCCGCCAACACCAGAAAATATAGCCAGTGGGTGAACATTAATGGGCGCCGGGCCGAAGCCCTACGTGACACAGGGGCCAGTGTGACGGCCGTCCGCTGTCACCTGGTAAAACCAGAGCAGATCCTGCCGAACATTCTCTGCCCCGTCCGCTCAGCCGACAATTCCGAGAGTCTATGTCGGATGGCCTGCGTCCCCTTCGAATGGGGAGGGGTCTCCGGCATGTTGAAGGTGACGGTCCGGGATGATGCCCCCGTGGACTGTCTCCTGGGGAATGACCTTGAGAGTTCCCCGTGGGCCGCCGTCGAAAGAAGAGAGCACCTGGGGATGCTGGGCCTCCCGGACTGGGCGTGCGTAACCACCCGGTCCATGGCCGCCCGTGCCATCCCCCGACCAGAAGAACCAGAATGGCCAGCACCTCCTCCCCCGATCGCTCCAGTAGAGGACACCGACTATACCGACCCCCCAGAGCCAACCCCCGAAGGGGTCGCCCAGCCCCAGGACCTTCCCGGCCTGGCTCAGTGGCGTCAAGAAGGGGGGCCCACCCAGGAACAGTTCCGCCAGGAGCAGAAGACCTGTCCCTCCCTCGAGGGACTCCGCCAGCAAGCCATCGCCCAGAGCGCAGGGGACTCCACCGGAGCCCATTGGGTCTATTGGGATAACGACCTGTTATACAGTGAACAAAGAATCGCTGAGTTAGGGGCCAGTCGAGTGCTGGTGGTGCCCCTCCGTTTCAGAGACTTCCTGCTAAATTTGGCCCACGATGTCCCCCTGGCTGGACACCTGGGCCAGGACAAAACCTACAGTCGCCTGGTGACCCACTTTTTCTGGCCGAGGATGCGAAACGACGTCCTCAACCACTGCCGGTCCTGCCCCACGTGCCAGGCCAGCGGGAAGAGCGGCCGCAAGCTCAAAGCACCTCTGCAACCCTTCCCAGTGGTCACCACCTCGTTCGAGAGGGTAGGAATAGACATTGTGGGGCCCCTGGACCCCCGCACAGCACAAGGACATCGGTTCATCCTGGTACTGGTGGACCACGCCACCCGCTACCCCGAGGCTGTGCCCCTGCGAACTGTAACAGCTCCGGTGGTCGGTCGGGCCCTAATGGGGATCTTCTCCCGGGTGGGCTTCCCCCGAGAAGTCGTCAGCGACCGAGGCACAAACTTTATCTAGAAATATATGAAGTCCCTCTGGCAACAGTGCGGGGTCACCTACCGATTCACGACCCCCTATCATCCTCAAGGGAACGGACTAGTTGAGCGATTCAACCGCACACTCAAGGGAATGATTGGGGGATTGGAAGAGCCCCTCCGTCGCCAGTGGGATGTACTACTTCCGTGCCTCCTCTTCGCCTATCGAGAAGTTCCCCAGAAGTCCCTCGCTTTTAGCCCTTTCGAACTCCTGTACGGGCACCCTGTGCGAGGGCCCCTCAGCCTAGTCAAAGAAGGTTGGGAGATGGCCCCCCTAAAGACCCCTCCAGATGTCTTCAAGTACCTCCTGGCACTACGCAATCAGACCCGGCGATTCAGGGAAATGGCAAAAGCGAATCTTGAGGCCAGTCAGGAGGACATGAAAAAATGGTACGATCAGAATGCCTCCTCCATCGAATTCGAACCTGGTCAACAAGTGTGGGTGATGTCCCCCACCGAACCATGTGCCTTGCAAGATAAGTGGACGGGGCCCTTCAAAGTGGTCGAACGCAAGAGCCCCGTCACCTATCTCATCGATATGGAGTCCCCCCGGAACCCCCTCCGGGTCCTCCACACCAACAGACTCAAACCCCACTTTGTGCGCTCGGAACTCAGCCTCCTGATGGCTACAGACAGTGGGGCGGAAGAAGACTCCGAGCCTCTCCCTTATCTCCTGAAGACTCAGGAGAAAGACGGTTCCGTGGACGGGGTCCGGCTCTCCGATGCCCTCACCCCAGAGCAACGCCAGGGCTGCCGGGACCTCCTGCTGCAGTTTGCTACTCTGTTTTCCCTCACCCCAGGGATCACCCCTTGGTGCTTGCACGACGTGGACACTGGGGACAGTCCCCCTATCCGACACCGGGCCTACCGCGTACCAGATCGGGTGCGGGCCTGCATCCAAGAGGAAGTATCCAAGATGCTCACGCTCGGGGTCATCGAGCCCTCGGACAGCCCCTGGGCCAGCCCGGTCGTGCTGGTCCCCAAAGCCGCTGCCCCCGGCACCACTCCTGAACTCCGATTCTGCGTCGACTATCGGGGCTTGAACGCTGTCACCAGGACCGACGCTCATCCCATCCCCCGAGCGGATGAATTGATCGACCGCCTGGGGGCTGCCCGCTACCTCAGCATCTTCGACCTGACAGCGGGCTACTGGCAGATCGGTCTCACACCCCGGGCCCAAGAACGGTCCGCCTTTTCTACCCCCGATGGCCACTACCACTTCAAGGTCATGCCCTTCGGCATGAAGAATGCCCCAGCTACTTTTCAGCGTCTAGTGAACCAGGTCTTGGCGGGGCTCGAAGAGTTCAGCGCCGCCTACCTGGACGACATCGCTGTATACAGCCGCCACTGGTCCGACCACCTCCACCACCTCCGAGAGGTCCTGCAAGCCCTCCAGCGGGCCGGCCTCACGATCAAGGCCGGCAAGTGCCAAATTGGTCAGGGGTCCGTGACCTACCTCGGACACCAGGTGGGAAGCGGTCTGGTGGCCCCTCTGCAACTCAAAATTGCTGCCATCCAGTCCTGGCAACCCCCAGTCACGCAGACCGAGGTCCGAGCCTTCTTGGGACTCACCGGCTACTACCGGCGGTTCGTGAGGGACTATGGCAGCATTGTGGGGCCCCTCACGGGTCTCACGTCCAAAAACCACCCGAAGAAGATTAACTGGACCCCCGACTGTCAAGCGGCCTTCGAGAAGCTGAAAGCCGCCCTGTGCACCACCCCTGTGCTCCAGGCCCCCGATTACAGTCGGGAATTCATTGTGCAAACGGACGCCTCCGACCACGGCATCGGGGCGGTTCTTTCCCAGCTGAACCCCGAGGGTCTTGACCAGTCGGTGGCCTTCATCAGCAGACGCCTCCTGGCCCGAGAACAGCGCTGGAGCACAATCGAGAGGGAGGCCTTCGCAGTAGTGTGGGCCCTCAAAAAGCTCCGGCCCTATCTCTTCGGTACCCACTTCCGGGTGCAAACCGATCATCGACCCCTGCAGTGGCTAATGCAGATGCGGGGGGAAAACCCAAAACTATTGCGCTGGTCCATCTCCCTGCAGGGAATGGACTTCACTGTGGAACATCGACCGGGCCAAGACCACGCCAACGCAGATGGCCTGTCACGCTTTTTCCGCCTCGACGAGGAGAGTCCCCAAGAGGATGGGTGATTCTCCCCGCCTTCAGCTGGGGGGGACGCATGTTGGACAGGCCACATGAAGGGCTTGCTCCCTCCCCGCATGACAGGGCCCAAGCCCCGGACTCCCAGGTGTTACCCACAAGGGCAACCCGCACCCCGTCTCCCAACGGAACTCCTGCCCCCGGACAGCCATGTATCATGGGGCCGAACCACTACCGGTTCCCCCGGCCGGATCAGCCGCCATCTTGGACACTGCGCCACGAGGCCGCGTGGCCTCAGCTCGACCCTAACCCTGGGCCTGGCCGGCCCCGACATCCCGGCACCACCATCCACCCAGGAGGTGAACGGACCACTTGGCAGGTCAATGGGAGAAAGAAGTGTCGATGGCTCTCCCCCGCCAGGTGCCGATCGCCCTCCAGCTCCCCCAGGCGCTGGCTCCACCCCCTGCTGGGTGTCTGGACTCCCTCATCCCGGACCCCCCGACCTCCAAGTGCGAGGGTCCGGACATCAAAGGGCGCCAGACCTATAACTAGGGCAGCTCCAGAGCAGGAAGGCAGTTGTATCCTGGAGTCGAGAGACACCGAGAAGAACTCAGCCTTGACGGACTACTGGCGCTGCCGCAGCCCTGCCTTGTGAAATATCGTCCTGCCTGCTGGCGCTGCCGCGGCCTTCTGCATCATCCATCCTCGTCGGGACCTGCTGGCGCTGCCGCGGACCGTTGTAACGACCACCTTCATCGGGACCTGCTGGCGCTGCCGCGGACCGTGTAACGACCACCTTCATCGGGACCTGCTGGCGCTGCCGCGGACCGTGTAACGACCACCTTCACCGGGACCTGCTGGCGCTGCCGCGGCCCGTCCAAGCTAGAACACCGAGCTCGAGGATTGTGAGCTATCCATCATACCATCTCAGCTACCAGATTGGTAACCAGACTGTCCCGCTACCCCCTTTTCCCAAACCAAGAGACTAGAATCGAGGGGACCCCTGAGTCCAGACCTCCTTGTACCATTTCATCGTACCTTAAGAAATCACCTATAAAGAACGTTAAATCCTATCCTTGTGTGGTGTATATCTGTGGGGGGGAAGTTATTCATCTGTACGATCGCTGGAGACGGCTCTCCCCGGAGACCTCTCCCCTTGTCCTCGGCCGACCCTCTCGGTCCGTCTAACATATATATATATAAAAACAAAAACCATAGACTTTTACTAAAAAAAGCAAAGGTTAAAGTAACATTATAGTAAGGTAAATATGTCAGTGACAGCATTAACATTTTGAACTAAAAAATTCACAATTTGTAGTTAGCAAACCTAACTATAACGTGCGCCTATGCCGTGCACCGCTTATGATCTCACATATTACATCACTAATGACATGTTTTATGACATCATTTATGACATCACTGACAACAGTAAATTTCAAGGGTTATTTAAACGTAAAGTAATATTTTATTACCATATGTAAAGCCAAGTCCCCCGCCGCACACAGGCTTCTGCTGCTTTCAGCAGGGAGTTGTCCACAGGCCAGGCCATGTTACATACATAGATACATACCTAGTGTAAAATCACTATCGAAGCTCTGGTACTGTACAATAGGCTAAACCATTAACTGCAAAAATAAAGAGACCTCAACAAAATGAGAGCACAAGGGATGTGATTTTTAATTTTTTTTATTCAACATAGATAACTGTTAAACGTGGGCACCAACCCTATATGTAATCTCGTGGCAGAGGTATAGAGCACTGTCGCCAGGCAGAAACATCCTAACAATCATAATCTTCATCGTGGTTAACGGTTATCCATTATGATAAAAGCTTTTCATCGACACCTAAAATTATGAAGTTCTTGCCATGGACCACAAATCCTGTCAGACGTGTTGGGACAGCCAAGAGTTGAATTGGTGAGTCTTTCTAGCCATCACTAGTCTACAGTTATGTCCCAGAATTCAAAGCCCAGGGTGAGACAGCCCCTTACTTCTCTCATCCTATATGTCGCCATGCCGCTGCCTGACTGAAATTATAAACGGTATTTTTTTTATAATTGGGGATGTCCGTTTTACCCCAGATTCCCATGAGAGTGAGCATCACTTGTAGATCAACAGCTCTTCTCAGAGCCTCTGACATACATTTCCAATCCTGTCCCCAGACAGGTCTGATCCTTGGACATTCCCACAATGTATAGATAAATGTCCTTATTAAGTACCATCTTCTCAGCCATGTATTACAAGAGATCACTGGGGTCGTGTATAATATATCCATGCAATCTTTTTAATTGAATCAACCTAAAACTGACTAAGGTTTATTCACCACTTTTTGGGGTTCATGAAAGCCTCCTTCCTTTCTGCATCAAAAAGTGGACCAATTTTGGCTACCTATTTCTTTTTGAGGGTGTCTAGTGTCCACAAGGAGTTGTGTTGTATTTAATTATTGGAGTATTTTTCGATAGTGCCACTACACCCGAAGGTAAATTTGAGCACTTTACTGAGAACTGGAATTACATATGCAAGACGTGTACAGAAAACAAGTACATTCGACTTGAGCAAAGGGGGAGGAAGGAAAGAGGAAGACAAGAGAGAAGGGTGAAGGCAAGCAACAAGGTAGATGGATCAACCCCCTCGTGACACCAGGTTCGAGGGAGGGGTTGGCAGTGGATGTTTTGTTATTATTGTTTTTGTAACTGTGATATTTGCTTTAGGCTTTATCTCTGTTTCTACAGTGTGGTTAACGATGATTATAATTAGCCATGTGATTGAGCTGGATGACTTTGATATATTAACAGTTTTGTGGAACTGCCTCCTATCGCATGATTATTGTTTTCTTTTCTCATGTGTAGTGTGTTCTCCCTGAATACGTACATACATTGTTAAGTTAGCATAACCACGTTAGATGTTAGAATGCCATCTTTCTGCTTTTGCACACGACACTGCGTTTACATGTTATTTCTTAAATAAAACTGCTGACTCGAGACTTGCTTCACACGAGAGCAATCTGTTGTTACCATCCCAAGCTCTGCGCAGCGACCTTGGTCTGTACATGGTGTGACAAACAGTCTGGAATATTATACAATGCATGTTTTCTACTCTAGGTTGATCGACCCACTATTTAGCCATAACACACGCGCAGCTGCACATACCTGAAAGTTGGTGCTTTTAATATCACAGACATCATGTTTATTATTCAGACCGAAGACGAGCCTTCCTGCGAGAAGTCTCCTGATGCTCCTGTGATGTGATTTCACTAAGCTGATCTTTGAGGTATGGGGTCCCCTATTCAAGCCTAAGAGACCTTCTATTAGCATAATAATAATATTAGCTTATTAGTGAAGGGAAGGTGGTAGTATCCACTGTCATTATAATATGATCACTCCTTTTATATTCTATGGTATTGTAACTATGTTGCTGGTTTTGATATTAATCATTTGTCTGCTTGTATTAGCCAAAGTACTGCATCTTAGGACACGTGGTCTATAAAAATAAACTCTTTTTATTTACACCGTGTCTCTGTTGATTATTGTTGTGGACTGATGTGAGAATAATATACGAACAGGTATTTCCGATTCCCACCATTCCTGAGAGTACACTAAGTAGCTTGTTCTGGGTTGTCTATTCATTGGGATCTCTGAGCTAAATCTTGGATAACGAATGGGACACTTATGCTAGCCGGATACTGGGTTCTGGGTTCTGAGGTGAGTTTCTGGTACACCACAATTCACTGAGGTCCTGGGGTTCTACGCATAGTTCTGTGTATCAGCAGAATCCCTGCAACATGGCGCACCTAACGTTTGGTCTATGAGTTGAAACGCCTTAGTAGTGCTTACATTTAGTCCACAGCACCCTCATTCTTGTTTCCGGATAACAAGTCTGACGGATTTTAAACCTACCTAGTTCTATTGATATAGGTTCTTTCAAGCTTGATTATTAAAAAGGTTATTGAACCCTTGTGCTACTGAATACTTGAAGTGTAGCGTGTCCTTATGGCAATAAATATTGCGGCGCATAGCCGTGCGGCACTGAAACGTCACTTGACGCAATATGGAGTGCCGGACGCGGGCATGGACGTCATCTTTGTGGTGGGAGCCGATGCGGCTCATCCCTTTGAGTTATTCTACTCTTGGGTGACGATTCCGGCAGTCAGTGGAAATGATAATACATTTCATTCATACACTGCCTCTGCAGTGCCTGCTGCCTATGCGCCGTATAGGACACAGGAGATACCAATATCTGCTTGGCAACATCAGATTTGGTTTAATGGCGCCCTCCCCCATGTGGTTATACCGCCGAGAATGGGCCCTTTATCAATTGCGGGGGCCACTTGGCCGGTACTAGCCGGATTTACGCCTCATCCCCGTTACCTCACGGTGACGGTGGATGAACTGCGTGTACTGCACACTGCCCTTATAACAGTATATAGGGCGTTAGTGCAGTATGTGTCGCGCACTGTACAGGCGGGGGCGCCTGTTGGTGCGGGACAACCTGGTGATCGTCACGCGGTGGTCATTAGTCCTGTTATGGTTAATTCTGTTGTAGGCAAGCGCCCCCTCACGAGGGATGATTATCCCTTTTGGCTTGCTGAAAAATTTGACCAAATAGAAGCGGTTTATCCGCATACAACTCCTGTGGAGAAACACAGGATCCTCACCATTAGTTTGCCTAAAGACTTAGTTCCCCACATGGATGATTGTGTTTCTTGGGGTAAGGTTTTTGCTGCAACGTACGCGCAGTGCTTTGGCACTCCGTCTATGTTGCAGCTGCCCTCCGTTATCAAACGTGTTCAAGAGGACCATGGAGCGGAGTCTGCGATAGAATTAGGGATGCGGCTCCTCGGAGATTTTGGCCTGGTGGCTACCATGATAATGGGAAACCTTAAGGGTGATGCGTTGCACTTTCAGGTTCGTAATGAACTGAAGAAAGTTGCTGAAGAGGACAAACCGCAGGAATTTGCAAAAATAATTTCAGAAGCATATCGTGATTTGGGTCGTAGCTCTTTAGGAGTTAAGCCTGTGATCAAAAATCCCGATTCTAAGCAGCAGGGTAAGGCAGGAACTTCTGGTAAGGATGAACGACCCATTTTTCCAAAACAAAAGTGGCAGTTTAAACAACAGGGAAAGCAGCAGCAGAAACAGGGCTCTCGGCCTGCCTCTCCCGTACAGTCAAGTAGTGAACGCACTTATGATCTGCGAGATCGTGCTACTATTAAGTCTCCTGATAGATTTCAGGTTTCTGAACCGCGTTCTCCTCGTTCTTCACAGGAAACATCGGCTACACAGTCTGGTGGCGGAGGCGGTGGCAAAGGTCGGGGTGCTCCACAACAGCGTGACCAACCCCGACAGACTGAGGGTAAGGGCAAGCAGGACGAGTTTGCTCGACAAAGACCCCCGTTTCAGAAGAAGAAAGTGGCGGCTCTGACGGCAAAATATGCCTCAGATAGTGCGGACACAGCTTCAGAACCGGACATGGGCGCTGACGCTACTAGACAGCGCGGCGGAAATTACCATAGTCCGTCAAGCTCTGCGTCCATTTCTGGCGGCGACAGCAACTGATGTTTTGGTTACTGTTGAAACAGCTGACACCAGAGTGGCTCCCCCTGATAGACTTTATGAAATAGTCTTATTAATTGAGGGTGACATACAACGTACCATAAAAGGGATTTTTTGGGATAATCTGACCACCACCTATGATATCCTCCTAGCGGAGGCAGATTGGCCCCCAGCCTTCATTTTGGAAGCTCCTAGAGGGGAGGAGAAAATCCTCCCGTCCTTTGCGCACACGGTGCCTAAGGAACAAGCTGAAATGTACGCTGGTGAGTGGGCGCTGGCGCTTGCGCCAGCGGTATATCGTACTCAAGTGGGTTGGGACCGGTTGTCCCCCTGCCATGAGATTCCATTACGGTCTATGCCCCAGCCTCAGCCCCAATATCCCATGCGTCGTGAAGCTAGACCACACGTCGCGGCGATCCTTGAACAATTGGAATATCAGGGTGTTATTGAAACTTGTGTGTCCCCTATGAATAACCCTTTATTCACTGTAACGAAGCCTGACGGCTCGTACCGTTTAGTTTTGGATTACCGGCACCTAAACTCCCATTGCCGGACCTGCGCGGTACAAAATACACATAGCTCGGCTTTAGTCGACAGTCTCGTGCGTAAGAGGTTTAAAACGACACTTGACATTTCCAATGGCTTCTTTAGCCATAACCTGTCCACACTGAGTAGCCAGTGGACAGCGTTTACTTCGGGCGGAAAACAAAAACAGTTTACGAGATTAGCCATGGGCTACAAAAATAGCCCTGGCGTCTTTTCCGCTCGCGTGGTTTCTCTCTTAGAAAGAATAGACCCCGAAGCATACTCCTATGTTGACGATATCTACCTCACGGATGATGAGCTGTTGCCGCATCTGTCTCGAGTCGACAATATTGTAGTGAGTTTTGCTGACTATGGCTACAAATTCAATTTTGCGAAGTCACACATCGCGGAATATACAGTGTTGTTTTTGGGCTACGAGCTCAATAATGAAGGAAAGGGGTTAGCTCCCCACTTTCTGGAAAAGTGCGCATGCTTGAGTGCGCCAACGACGCTAAAGAAATTACAATCTCTGCTGGGCTTTCTGAATTTCGGCCGTACGTACATTCCTGATTATGCCCAGCGTATCAAGCCGCTTTACGCCTTGGTACAACCCACTTTTTCGAAGTCTAGCTGGCAGCTGGAACATTCTAAAATTTTACAGTCTTTACAGGCTGATCTTCTTGCTTCACAATATTTGCTGACACGTGATAACCGCACTAACCTGGTAATAAGAATAGTGCCAGGCGCCGTGGGTTTCACGTATTTGACGTTTAATGAGGGCGATACAGTCCCCATTGCGTACAAATCCCACTTGTACACCTCTGCTGAATTACGTTTTTCTGCGGTCGAAAAAGTTCTGACTGCTGTACAGATGGCGATCCTTAAAGAACGCGCACTGTCGCATGGGAAACAGATTCTGGTTGTAACACCCTATCCTGCCTTAGAAGCAGTGACAAAGGCAAGTGTACCAAATTCTAAAGCTTTGCATCCTCGGTGGATACAATGGGCCACAACACTGACGTCGCCAGACGTCACTTACATCTTTGATGCCTCATTACAGACTCAAGAGTTCTTGCAGTATGAATTCGTTCATCCGGCACCTCTGTCTTTGCGCCCGCTCGAAGAATACCATTGTGTCATATACACTGACGGGTCTGCGCAGCCCGCGATTGGATCGAAGCACGCTTATTCAGCGGCTTGCGCAATTGTCGTAGGTACATTCGTAAATGGTGAATTCCAATCTGATGCAGTGCATACGCAGTCATTGGGTGATTGTACCGCGCAATTGGCGGAGCTTCGGGCTCTGGTGCTTGCACTGGAGTTTGCTGATCCCCGGGTCACTACTCTTATAGTGAGTGATTCCTTCTACTGTGTCCAGTCCTACAATGACAATTTACACTTCTGGTCTCAGAATGACTATCGAGACACGAAAGGTGGCACAATTAAGCATAAAACGCTTTGGGTTCGAGTGGCAGACTTTAAAGACCGTCTCCCTCTCGTGAATGTTATTCACACTCTTGGTCACCAACGACTTGGTGTCCATGCTGTCGGCAACAGCTTGGCTGACGAGGCAGCAAAAACAGCAGTGGCTACATACTTAGTGGCAGCAGTTACCAGATCAAAAAGTAAGATTGATGATGACATCTTGGCAGCTATTGCTGCTACAGAAAAGGGAGGCGATTACCCGAAGGGTTTTCCTTCTCGTTACATTTACCATTTAAGTCCTGATAATGTCCCATTAGTGAGGATTAACGACGTTGGTGACAGAATTATTCCCAACGCGGACTGCAGGCCAGCACTGATCTTGGCTGCACATGAGGGGTTGGCGTCTGCCCACGCCGGTGTGTCAGCTACAATATCTCTGCTACAACAACGTTACTGGTGGTTTGGTTTATATAAACAAACGCGCGCTTATGTTCTTGATTGTGACATTTGCCAACAGATTAAACCTTCTACTGTTGCGCGCCCACCACAGACACAGCTGTACATCTCTAATAAGCCATTTGGTTGTGTTTATTTAGATCACTGCGGTCCTTTTTCCTCCGATACTGCGTACAAGTACATCTTGGTTGCAGTGGATTCGTGCACACGTTTTCTATGGGTATGGCCACAAAGGAGTGCTGACTCGCGGACTGTCATCAGGGATTTGCGTGTCTTTGTGGGAACTTTTGCGTGTGGTACTTTCCATTCTGATCAGGGCCCTGCGTTCGCCTCTAAGGCTTACAAGGAGGCTATGAGAAATTTGGGGGTCCTAGTCAAATTTTCGTCCCCCTACCGACCTGAGGGTAATAGTGTGGTGGAGCGAATGAACCGTGACTTAAAGCAATCATTGACAGCACGTGTTTTAGGCACAGGCCGGAACTGGCTAGCCCATTTGTATAACGTCCAACGTGCACTTAATAATCTCCCTAGAAGGTCTCTGGGTGGGCGGACCCCGTACATGATGCTCTTCGGAATCAGAATGTTTGTCCCAGACCTTGATGGTCTAGACATGGCGGCGTCGACCGCACCCTTTGACGTAGATGATCACTGTGCTGTTTTACAGACTCTACAAGAAGCCAGAGACACTCTTTCGAAGGAACATTTGCCCTCCATATCTGAAGCTGAAGTTCAGGTTCCGGTAGTCGGCTGGCTACCCAGAGTTGGAGACCTGGTCCGTGAGAAGGTGGAGAACAAGAAGGAGTTCGGCCCCTCTTATCGTGCACCAGTTCCAGTGCTTGGAGTGCAGGGTACAAGAACAGTCATTTTACCTCCACTTCCTGGTCGCAAAGAAAACAGGTACATCTCTATTGACAATGTCAAACTTCAGCGAGTGGCGGATACTTCTTAGTATGACTCCAGCAGTTTCATGCCAGACGATGCACAGAAATTCAATGTTGGTTCCTGCTTCTAACACCTTGTCTGATGTTGCCATCGAGATGCAATCTGTTACTGATCCCTTGTTAATACCATCGGCTGGTGGTTTGCCCGAAGAGACTGAGTACGCTTATCCTACACGTGGTCCCTCACCTGTTTTACAATCTACAGCACTTGGCCAGTCCCGTTTCTCCTTTGACACTGACTCATTACCCTCAAGCCCCCCATCAAACATTGCTGTTTTTTTCAGCTGGTTTAAGAGACATTTTTTGATTGCCCCTTGGACATACATCTGGTTGATACTTTTCACTATTTTTTTGTTTATGTCAATTGGATTTATAATAGTTTTTTTCCGTCTTGTGGATGGCCACTATTTGAGTGAGAGATCGACAATTAGACTTATCAATGGAACTTTGGCCCCCCACTCCTCGTCCCACATCATGAAGAGGGACCAGACTTCTGTGAATATTACTGCCTGGCCCGTCTTGGATGGAATCGCATGGGATGCTGTTAAATTCCAAATTCATGGGCCTACAGAGGTCATTAATGTACCTAATGTATTTCGAGTTTCTATGGGTGATGTGGTTAGGCAGAACATACGTTCTGATGATTGGGATGTACACGCCATTGAATCACTGTTTTCTGATTTGAAATATTATGCCGCTTTTGATGCTGAAGATTTATATGAAAATGCGGCTAATTATGCGGAACAGTATTGTTTTCAACATTATGGCAATCATTTCCTGCATAAAGCAAATACATTTAGAAATTTTGTAAATTTTACCCAATGGGAACACTGTCCTACTCCCGAGTTCGGAAGTTCACAAACACTAGTTAACAAGTATTCTTATTTTACTGATTTCAGTGTTTCCGACCCGGCAGCGTTTTATTTTAAGGTGCTGCCTGAGTCTGCCGCAAAGGTTAGACTGACACACACAAAGTTACTTTATTCCAAGTCCTTTATGGACGAGTTGTCAATCAAAGGTTATGATGTATGGAAGGCTACTATTGATCTAAAGTCGGTTTGGGGTTCCAAGCCGTGGCAGGTACAGGGTACAGAGGCTTTGCATCGTGCCTGTCTTATACCAAATCATATTTTATTTTTGAATTCATCCATCTTCCAAACCACCTGTTTTGGATTGGCTACTGCTAAACAATTAAAGACACCTTCTGTGCCGGATTTGGGCGCTTATCCCAATTGGGATAACCACACAGATCTATCCCTTGCTGCTTTGCAATCCTTAGTTTCAAATACATCTTTCAATATTTCGAAATTTAATAGTGAGGGTTGGTTAGTTTGGCAAAGCAGTTCAGACACCTGTCAACGTCGTTTTCTGGGACTGAAACCGGGGTATACTCGGGAACGCGTGGACCCTCGGTTTGAGTCGTCACATACTGTAACTACATACTCTGTGGGCAAGTTGTGTCAATCTTGGTTGCGACATTCCACCTTGGCGTCTGTCAAAGTTCATTTATCACAATTACATGACAAAATAGATTTGAATGATTTTGTTAAAGGTCCTGTGGGTGGCAGAACCAAAAGGTGGGCGTATGCTATTTACAACGAAGTCTGGAAGTTGTCGCAGATTGAGGCGGCTTCCAGATTGCGAGCTATTGACCAAGCAAACATGGAGAAGGTTTTAGCCGTTATAGATAATAGCATTAACACTCTCTCTTCAAGAATTTATACATTAGATAATATTGTTTCTTCTGTTGTTGATATTGTGCATGATGATATGTCTGTGTTATATCATGGTCAAAACCAGTTGCGTTCTGTTATGCAGTTTGCATGGACATTGCAGACGTTAAAGGCGGGGAGAGTCCCTTGGGACTATCTTAACACTACATCGTTATTTCTTCCCTTTAACCTTACTGACAAGCAGCGATTTATGTCCATGAAGGATGCTACATATTCATTGTTACATATTGAAAAATTAGAACCATTGCCTTTTTCTGTAGCGGAGATTAATTCAGCTACGTGGTTAGTCCACGGATTGATAACTCTCCCGTTCGCGCTTTTTAAGTTCACTTCTTGTATGAAACATTATGCTTTGGGTAGATATGAACCGCTGGGCACCGCTTTCATACATGAGGTTTGGTCCCTCCCCTTTACGTATAGATGTACTAGGGAAGGCACTGAGGTTTATTTGAAAGGCGAGGAATGTACCACGACACCAGACCATTCCTTGGTATGTAGGCACATTCAATTACACGGCGCATGCAATGTACAAGCCCCGAACTTAGCCTGCGTCCTACGAGGTATCCCAGTGCCTGTGATTACGCCTTCTTTCACGTTGCTTGCAAACGGTAGTTATTTAATTTTGAATAATGAAGCTTGCTGCGGGATGTTAGTGGGAATCCCGTACATAGTAACTGTCTCGCAGAAAGTTGTCTGCTGCAATAATGTTCTCTTTCCACCCCCGCGTGGGCAGCTGGATGTTTCAATCTGGCCTTCGATTCCAACCTTGAAAGCAGAGTTCAACAAGTTGAGCAGAATAAGAGCTTTATTGTCCCAAAAAGAGGTGCCATTGACTTCCTCTCGTGAAACATTTGTCCTTCACGTTGCTAATACGCGCACTGAGGTACAGGCGCTTCTGAATACTGACCTCCCCCTACATTTCGGCACTTTGATCCAAACTATTTTTAATGCCTCGTCCACGACCGGCCTGGCTCATTTTTTTAAACTTGTGGGCTCGGGTCTCGTGACCTCTTTCAAAACTATTTTTGGTGTGATTCCGGCATTTTTTCATTCACTTTTCTCGAGCATCTTTGGAGGTGTTCCGCTGCTTCTGGCGCTGGTGGCAGGTGTGCTGCTTTTACTTTTCATACTACGGAATGGCTGCTCCTTCTGTGCCACACGAGCGCCTGTCCCGCCTGCATCTTCTTCGTGATAGGATGCTTGACTTTTATGGAACTCTGCCGTTGGCGACCTTAAGCCTGGCATATGGATTATCCTTCAGGTATTCCTACTTCACCTGCGTGCAGCCTGTATTTCACTGCCTGGATTGTCCCTTTGAATGGCCTTTGGATTTGTGCTTGACCAACCTGGTGTCTCCGGTGCCGGATTTCGATCGACTGATGAGGCCCTTAGTGTCTCACGAGTTGGCCTGTTCTGGTGTCCGGATTATGGCCTGTGGTGCGGCGCATGGTATCCTGGGTAATTGGGACATCTCAACAGCTGCCTACAACTTCGTGGCTATGAGCTATTTGGAGGAACATTCCGGGTGCCCTCTGATCGTGCTGGAGGCTCCGATGGTTGAAGAACACGTATGTTCCTTTTCGTTGATGGATTGGATGGCTGAGACTTTCAGTGGACCTGCAAACGATTTTTTGTTGGAAGCAGTGGCCACATATGCTGCCTATACATTCATGGATTAACTGGACAGTTGTCCTTTGCGCCTGTGCTACTGGACAGCACTTTAGCGCGACATTTCTTCTTTTCTTTCTCTTTTTTTCCCGATGGTCGTTTTGAGTTTTTTTTTTTACTTCCATATTTTTTTTCTTTTTTTTTCTTTCTTCTTCTCTTTCAAAACAACCCTGGTTTATATTTTTTGTAGTTTCGGACTTTGGCGCATTCTGAAACTCTGCATTGGTTACGCCTTGTTCTGCTCTGACGACACTGAACTCTGCGTTCTCTCTTTTCTTGCCTATTAAATAGTGCTTCGATCAAGGGGGCGTGTAGTGTGTTCTCCCTGAATACGTACATACATTGTTAAGTTAGCATAACCACGTTAGATGTTAGAATGCCATCTTTCTGCTTTTGCACACGACACTGCGTTTACATGTTATTTCTTAAATAAAACTGCTGACTCGAGACTTGCTTCACACGAGAGCAATCTGTTGTTACCATCCCAAGCTCTGCGCAGCGACCTTGGTCTGTACATGGTGTGACAAACAGTCTGGAATATTATACAATGCATGTTTTCTACTCTAGGTTGATCGACCCACTATTTAGCCATAACACACGCGCAGCTGCACATACCTGAAAGTTGGTGCTTTTAATATCACAGACATCATGTTTATTATTCAGACCGAAGACGAGCCTTCCTGCGAGAAGTCTCCTGATGCTCCTGTGATGTGATTTCACTAAGCTGATCTTTGAGGTATGGGGTCCCCTATTCAAGCCTAAGAGACCTTCTATTAGCATAATAATAATATTAGCTTATTAGTGAAGGGAAGGTGGTAGTATCCACTGTCATTATAATATGATCACTCCTTTTATATTCTATGGTATTGTAACTATGTTGCTGGTTTTGATATTAATCATTTGTCTGCTTGTATTAGCCAAAGTACTGCATCTTAGGACACGTGGTCTATAAAAATAAACTCTTTTTATTTACACCGTGTCTCTGTTGATTATTGTTGTGGACTGATGTGAGAATAATATACGAACAGGTATTTCCGATTCCCACCATTCCTGAGAGTACACTAAGTAGCTTGTTCTGGGTTGTCTATTCATTGGGATCTCTGAGCTAAATCTTGGATAACGAATGGGACACTTATGCTAGCCGGATACTGGGTTCTGGGTTCTGAGGTGAGTTTCTGGTACACCACAATTCACTGAGGTCCTGGGGTTCTACGCATAGTTCTGTGTATCAGCAGAATCCCTGCAACACATGATGGTAAAACTAATAGAAAGTTGGGAAAAGAATGATGTAGTGAATGCAATTTGACAGGCACATATTGTCAGTTCACTGAAGCTTGACCTGTGAAGCAGAACCACTTTCCTTTTTTACTTAACCTTACTGGTGTCAAAAAGTTGAAAGCTTCCAAATAATTGAGCAAAAATTCTTACAGGAACAATTGCCACTACTATTGATTTCTTCGAATACCCGGCACATATTTCTAGTGCAAAGAAAGTCAGAGCGGGAACATTATTAAAACATGGAGAGATGTGCACCATGTGCTCACTCTGAGCAGCTACAAAGTAGCTTCATTTATGTGCCAATTCATGTTAGTGCAGTGATGTGGGTAAAATAAGTGATTTGCCCAAAATCACAAGATGTTGAGCTGACGCCAGAACTCGAAGCCACGTTAGTTCCCCTGTTCCAGTGTTGGCAGTCCTGGCCATTAGGCCACATCTCCTACCCAGTTCTTAGAAATATGAGAACACTATAAGGGAGGAGGTGTTTGTGAGCAGATAAGAAGGACGAGATAAGTTTGAACTGCAGGGACTCTCAAACAACTTGTGCAAGAAGTCTTATGTTTTTTTCATCTGTAAAATGTGTTTTCATATAGCTGTGACTGTAACATTTTCACTTTATTAAATTTAAGTGACACTGTGTTTTAATATATATAGGCTTTTTCTACATTCATTGCAGCTTGTTATATGGCCAGGAACAGCCCTTCTCATCAAACAATCTGAACTGACTATAGAGGAAATTGTTAGAAATAAACCGACGTGGCTTAGACACTTAAGTAGAAACGGTACTGCTGCAGCAATATAAAATATTACTTTTAAAATTTAAATCAAACACAGGACAATTCAAACCAAGGGGCATATTATCAAGACGGCGCTATGAAATTATCGCCGCTTTTGCGTCTGTTTTCAGGCGATAAGCGACGCTAATTTCATCGCCTTATCAGCAAAGACACTATCGCGTGTTTTGCTGACTTTGCGCCCGTTTCCAGCACGCCTAACTTTGCATCGCTAATAAGATGCAAAGTAGGCGTGGCTGTGAAACCAACCAAGGAAAATATCGCGAAGGCAGCTTCGCGATATTGACAAGGAAGTGTAGCGATTTTTTAAATCGCGTTAACTATGCCTTAATGCAGGAATTTAACGTCTGTTAAATTCCTGACTAAGGCATACTTAACATGGGGGGTGGATTCTGTGGCTAAGACCACAGGCCCTGTCATCTAGGATATCGCCGTTTTCCACCATAGAAAACGGCGATATCCACACTATCTCTGGAATTTTTATCGCCTCGGCAATGCGCGTTGTTGATAACACGCTAACCGGGTGATAAATTCCAGAGATAGCTGGCGATAAATATGCAAGCGCTAAGCGCGCTTTGCGATATTTATCGCCGGCCCTTGTTAATATGCCCCCAAGAGACAGGCACCCTTGCCTTCTTGCCTGCAGACTTCTCCGATTCCATTTGTGAAAGAAAGTAAAGCCCTCTTGGATGAAGCAGGGCAGGGGCCAGATGAGCTCAGGAGCCTTTGTGATGTAGAAATTAAGATGCGCACAGCAGCTGACCATTAAAGGCAGTTTCCTACCTTCCCACTGAAGGGAAATCACTGAGGGAATGGCCAGCAGCACAACTCTAATTACATTATGCATTCCTATTTGACAGTGACTCACCTATTCCGCTGCAGCTCCGATGCGAACGTGGCCCCGGGGCAAACAGCATTGCACATTAATCTCCGATGCAAATGCAGCTGTTAACCTGGAGGGCCTCACAAAATGGCTTGGCGGGCCACAAGTGGTCCACGGGCCGTACAATCATGGGCGGCTCCTCTGCTATGGCGGAGGAGCTTTGCCCCACTGCTGCTACCCAGCAGAGGCAACAGTGAAAAAGAAAATGATAATGGAGTAATTTTCTTATAATTTCCTTTTTAACTGTTGCCTCTGCTGGGTAGACGAATTGCGGGGCCGTGTATGGCCATCCTCTTGAGCTTTAGGAGAAGTTGTGGGCACATAGCATTTCTCCACCCGGCGCCACAGGCTCCCCGGCACTGTCTAGAGGCAAAACAGGCCCTTCAGACCGATCCCAGCACTTCGCTCATGCTGGAAATAGCATTCCCAACATGAGAAGCACTGGGATTGGCACCTACAAGCCTGTGCCATGTGGATCGGGAAAGGAGGAAGACGGAGCGGACGTAGCGTCAGGTAAATCATAATTTATTATTTATTTTTATATATTTTCTTTATGTATTTATACCCCCTACCTAGTTGCATCGGGAGCAGCCGCCACAGGGTATAATGAGTATCAGTGTTTTATGGCAACCCAGGATGCTTGGTGCATCTCACCTCCTTAATGTAGGGCTCCTTTTAGGAGGAGGAGGCCCAATGATTTACTCCCACAAATTGTGTGGCCCAATAAGTAACGTCTCCCATCCGGCAGTGCTATTCCTCCTTCATACACTCCCAGACTAAAGCTTAGTGAGAGGGATTCTTCCTACACTCCCGTCCCATAAGAAGATGCAGAACAAAATACGTGTCGGATATCCAGAATGAGGAATTTTCGTATAATGTAGACATAAATATGTGAAGGGCAATTGCTGTGTATACAGCAGACCTGCCTATAATTGATTTCAGAGGTGTTGTCCAGTGGGGCACATCTTCTTTCAACCTCCTCAGAGTTACCTGTATGTTGTTTTCAACAATACCTCTCGGTTCATAGTAATGTAAATACCCAGATATTGGAAGCCCTCCTTTGTGACCAGGAAAGGGTAGTACATGTTGTGTGGCCTTACCCAGCTTCTGAACGGGATTCCTATAGATTTGGCCTAATTAATCTGAAAGCCTGAGTACCCTCCATATATCTCAACTATACCTATTATCCTTTTATGCGCCCCCCATTTTACCCTCAGCAGTGGTGTCAGTGCGAGATCCTTGAAGCAGTGTTAGGTGTCAGCCTTTTATCCGGCACAAGTCAAGTAAGTGAGAGTATACAGTGGAGGCAGGAGGAAACTGCTCACATGTTAGACTATTGAACTCTTTATTACAATGTAGCTTTATAAATCGTCATGTACACTGCTTATATCAGTGGTACAGTATTCCCATGCAAAGCGCTTTTATAGTCAGTGGACCTTGTTTGCACTATGTAGCATTGCAAATAAATAAATTCATGAATATTATTTTAGACAAACTTTAAAATGTTCTCAAAACACTCAGTTTAATGGCTGTTATCATTGTACTATATCATTAAAAAAAACACTGAAATTCTCCAGTTAGCGTTAGATGCATGCTCATGATGTCCTGATTCACTGCTCGTGACGTCATAAATTACATCATAAATGGCATTATTGTTGACTTCAGTATTGATGCATTGATGCTGTTTCTGTATTGAAGTATATTCAGGGGAATTGCAGTACTATCTATCTATCTATCTATCTATCTATCTATCTATCTATCTATCTATCTATCTATCTATCTATCTATCTATCTATCTATCTATCTATCTATCTATCTATCTGATCTGATCTGATCTGATCTGATCTGTCTGTCTATCAGCATAGGTGTTAAGTATGGCACACAAGCCCTGGCTGAAGGCCACACTGATTTTGTCCAATACTGGTGTGTGCTTTGTAATGTAAATGGCCCCATGCTATGCCACATATATATTGCACACAGGGCACGGTCACAGGCCATGTCCTGTGTGTGTTCTAGACTCACAGCACCAGGTATAGACTGCAAGTTGCACTTCGCTAGAATGCATTTGATGTGTGCAGTATTTGCGGTCATGCCCTGTTGCCACTACGTACATGTGTATTGTGCAGAGGCCATGGCTTTTATGTCCAATAAGCGCTGGCACCGCTTGTGTAAATGTAATTATCTCACCCTAAAGTGCCCTCATGCGTCAACAAAGTATTCATTTTCGGAGGACGTGCCAGCTTCCCCAAAATAATGCAATCACATGCAAATTCAACGTAATAACAAGTTTATTTGGTTTGGAAAAAAATATAAAACAAAATTAAAAAAGACCATTTTAAAAATATCGATATTAGATGTAAATTTCATCTTTCATTATAACTAAATTATTCTAAAATACCAATATACTCCCATTAGTGTAATAAAATGCCATAACACTTCAGCTTGTTAACTTATATACCTAGCTTTCCATTTGCAAATAGTTCTCCACATAAGGTTTCATCGAGTCGGCAAATATTTGACTTTCATGCATTAGATCCGAACCGTTGAAAGGAACATATGACACCATTTAATGCCACTGAGCCTACATTGGTAGACCTTTAGCAAGCCACACCACTGCCACTGGCAGATGATTGAGGTGAAGTAGGATACTGATTCTCCAAAATCCCGCTTTAGGATAATGCACACACTAATCAGGGGCCTAACTTCATCAATAACAAGCAGTGGCAAACCCAATGGACCTGGCTTGCATTTGAGCCCTGATTAAAACATTAAATAGGCCTGCTGCAGTGAAAGAACAAAAGGAAAATTACTTTCTTTATAAAACCCATCCCGGCAATAAAGAAGGCATTTGTGATTATTCAGTGTACTTTTGAGTTGCAAAATAGTTCCTCATACATTGCAAGATGAACACTCAATATGATGTGGAATGCTACACTAAGCAGTCACTAGAATGAGGTGAGAGGAAAATACTCCTCTGGGCAAGCCAAAGTCCACTGTGTATCTTTTAAAGAATTGATAACAATAGGTCATACATAGAGCTGTGCTGTAAAGCCAGCCCTACAAATATCACACAACACCTTTCACAGTAAGTATTGTGTATTCTCCTTTGAGGACTATGAATGGATTTTTATTTTTAAATCTGCCTAAAGTGTTGATTCGCAGTATTATTATTATTATTATTATTTGGAGTTTTATACCGCGCACGGTTACCCTTGGGCATCCCAGCGCTGTCAATAGATCGGAACAGCGCCCAGCGCATATCATCTCAAACCGGGAACAGGTGGGTTTTTAAAAGTTTACGGAAACGCAGAGTATTGGTTTCTGCCCGGAGTCTGAGTGGCAGGGAATTCCAGGCGGAGGCCGTATTCACTGAGAACCGTCTCCCACCAGTGCGGGCTCGTCTTACTCTATCAGACTGGAGAAGAAATTTATGATCAGAGCGAAGAGCCCTTGCTGCTTTGTAAGGTTGGATCATATTCCTCAGGATCGCTGGGCCCTTCCCCTGCAGACTCTTCTGCGCCATGCAGAGGGCCTTGAAGGTTACTCTTTCCCGTATCGGGAGCCAATGCAGTGCCCTCAATGCTGGTTTAGCAGACTGCCTTCTGGGGACATTAGTTAGCAGTCTGGCTGCTGCATTTTGCACCTGCTGCAACTTCTTGAACGTGGATTCCGGAGCGCCCAAGAAGAGAGCATTGCTGTAATCCAGCCTGGAGATGATGAGCCCCTGTATAAGCAGCTTGCGAGAGGTCTCAGGGAGGAGTGACAGAATCTTGCGGGCTGACCGGAGCATACCAAAACAGACACCCGCGGTCTTTTTGGCGTGTGTACTAAACGTCAGGTCTTGCTCCAGCCACACTCCCAGGCTCTTCATCTCCTTCTTTGGGCTGGGAAGAGCTCCCATGCAGTCAGGCCAACAGCTAGGAGAAAGGGAGAAGGAAGACTGGCCTAAGATCATAAGCTCGGTCTTAGAGCCGTTCAGTTTCAGGGATGAGTTACACATCCACCCGAATACTGCCTCCAGGCAGGAATGGAGCGCCGCTGGGTGCTTATCTAACTGAGAAAGCCCCACCACCAGCTGCGTGTCGTCCGCATAGCTGATGATGTTAAAGCCGAACGGAGACACCACATCCTCCAGGGGGGCCATATATACATTAAATAATGTAGGGCTCAGTGATGAGCCCTGAGGAACCCCCCACTGGAGGGCGAAAGGGGGGGACTTCTCGTTTCCTTCCCAAACTTCAAATGACCGTCCACCTAAAAAGGAGGCCAGCCATCCCAGAGCCTTCCCTGTGACACCCAGCCCTTCCAGTCGCTGGAGTAATACCTGATGATTCACGGTATCAAAGGCCGCACTCAGGTCCAGGAGGATCACTGCCACTGACCCCCCTGAATCCAGAATGCATCTGGCCTCCTCCACCACGGCCAGAAGGGCAGTGTCTGTACCCTGTCCAGGCATGAATCCTGTCTGGGAGTCCCGTAGCCGGCCATTCGACTCCAGGAAATTCGAAAGTTGGTAGTTAACCAGCCTTTCAGCCACCTTACTCATCCCGGGGAGCAGGGAAATCGGCCGAAAGTTAGCCAAGTCAGTGGGATCAAGGCTCGGCTTCTTCAAGAGAGCTTTTACAACTGCTTCTTTCCATCCAGGTGGCACCACCCCCTGTGAAAGCGACAGGTTGATCAACTCGGTCACTGGGGCTGCAATTGTCGACGCGACTTGTTTAAGATATCGCATCGGGACAGGGTCTTTGGGAGAACCACTCTTCAATTTCCCAAGCACACTCAGCACTTCCTCCGTAGTCACGGGGCCAAAAAAGTCCAGCTCAGCGGCTCCTACCCTTTGCTGAGCAATTGGCTCTGCTACGGCAGTTGGCTGAGGGAGTGAGCGTAGGATGGTCTCGATTTTTGAGTTAAAGTACTTTGAGGACTTTGACAGTTTCTCCCCTGAGGCGGAAGCCGGGGGTTATATTTTTGTTTTCTGCTTGCCTGTTTTCTGCCTGTAAAAACTTACAAAAACTTTAGCTAAACATTTTAAATTACTGTATATATTTTAACTTGCCGTTTTTAATGCGGAATCTGTGAGGGTGCGATCCGACGCTGCGAGGCTCCTGGCGCTTGACTCTATGGTCCCAGCTCAGCCAATTGAGGGCTGACGTTGTGGGGTCGAAGGGCGTTAGCCGCCATCTTAGGGGAGCGACACAGGTTGCGCTCTAGTTGTCGGACGCCTCCCGTCCTCCTCCGCACTGCTTAAATTTCCATGTTCTTCCGACGGCGCAGCGGGCGGGCGCAGCGGGCGCGCCGCCGGCGCGCCGAAGGCGCGCCAAAGGCAAGCCCGTCTGCGCCCGTCCGCGCCAAGTTCGGGCCGTCGGCCAGAACCCCTGGCTCACTTACGCAGGAGGTCCTGATGACTTATTCCTCGGACGCGTTGCTACTACACAGACCAGCACACACCAATGGCTGTACCCACTATGATCCTGAGTTGGTAAGATGGGGAGACGGTCTAATCAAATGCCCAGAATGTAAGTGTGTCCCACCATTCATGAATAATATAAGGTACGAAACAACGAGAAAGGAAACTAAAAACATTATAGTGGCATTAGTCAATGCGCGCTCTGTTGGAAGACACAGACAGGAAATAGCAGATCTAATTTTGGATCATAACATAGATATTTTATTCATGACTGAAACCTGGCTCAACGACTCTTCAGACCCAGATTTAATTATCGCAGTCCCACCAAACTACTCTATACAGAGAATGGATAGGCAAGGTAGAAATGGGGGTGGTGTAGCAATAATACTGCGGTCGCAGTTCCTTACCAGGACTAACCCTATTCAGTCCTCGTTCTGTGAAGCATTATACTTTAACATCTTGCTCACACCTACATTCAATCTCAAAGGTATACTTTTATACCGACCACCGGGTTCCCGTAATGATTTTCTATCTAATTTTAGTGCAATGCTGGAAACCCTAGCTATTGAGGATGAATGTATGATACTAGGGGATTGGAATTTCCATCTCGATAACATAAGTGATACAGACACGCAAATGTTATTGGCAGATCTCGATGCCTTTGGCCTTTCCTCGGAAATTACTACACCCACACACGAGGCTGGCCACACGTTGGACGCTATGTTTTCCAACATTAATGGGCTAAAGATTTTTGAGATTCTGCCACTGGAGTGGACTGATCACCATGTTATATTAGCTGGGATTGTTGCCAACATTGCGTATGGTAGGAAGCACGCACCTACAACTCAAGAGCATTTCAAGAATTGGAAAGACTTAAATTATGTTGCCTTCCAACAACACCTAGAACGATCGCGTCCTGTGATTTCCACTGACGCTAACACAGCAGCTGCTCAGTACACATCTTGGATTGGAAATGCGATCGACGCTCTTGTGCCCATAAAAACAATATCTAGAAACAGATCTACGCCATCCGCCCCTTGGTTCAATGAGGATTTGAGGAGAAAAAAGCAACAATGCCGAGTGCAGGAACGTTGTTGGCGCAGATCGTATGATAGTGAGAGCAGAGAAAAATATAGAAATACTCTACACGACTATAAAAGGATGATTTATGAGGCAAAGAAAAAGTTCTATACACATCAAATAGAAAATGCAAAAAACTCCAGTAAACAACTGTTCGGAGTAGTACGGCAGTTGGCCGGCAAAGTGGTAGATTTAGCACCCCCCGCCTCACAGAGTTTTTGTGACTCCATAGCAACATTCTTCTTCACAAAAGTTAATGATATTTATTCAGAATTCTCATCAAAAATTAATGCCGACCAGAATACTGTGAACCAGGGAATGTTGCACTGCTCTCTAGATCAATTTACAGATATAGACACTGCATTTATGAGGACCATTATTCAACAAATAAAATCAGGATCGGCCTTGGATCCTTGCCCTCCAAAGATTCTTCTCCCAGTTTTGGAAACAATTATAAAGACCATCGCCACAGTTTGTAATACCACTTTTAAAACTGGTATTTATCCTGACTGCCTTAAAAAAACGACAATCAAACCATTGCTGAAGAAACCCTCTTTGGATAAAGAGGAACTTAAGAACTATAGACCTATCGCAGGCCTCCCTTTCTTGGCAAAGGTTCTTGAGAAAGCCATAAATCTCCAACTGGCAGAATATATAGAGCAAAATAAACTGCTTGATGACACTCAATTTGGTTTTCGGAAGCTACACGGTACGGAGACTGCCTTGATTAAAGCCGCTGATGAAATCAGAGTCATCAAAGATCAAGGGGGGACCGCAGTTTTAATACTACTGGACCTCTCTGCAGCATTCGACACGGTCAATCATTCTATTTTGATTGACCGTGTTGGAAATCTAGGCATTCAAGCAAAAGCCAAGGACCTGCTTGCCTCCTTCTTATCGGGCAGAACACAGGTGGTAACAATAGGCCCTTTTAAATCTGTAAGCCTGGCATTGCCATGTGGGGTTCCGCAGGGCTCATCCCTAAGCCCGACACTCTTTAATATCTATGTGTCTGATCTGGCTAGGGTCATCAAACAACATGGGATGAGCCTGACCTCTTACGCGGACGATACCCAGCTTGTGCTTGCCATTAAGAACGATGGGAAGGAGGTAGCAGGAAGGTTCCAGGAAGGTATGCTCGCAATTAGAGACTGGATGGCAGGAAATTGCCTCAAATTAAACTCGGAGAAAACAGAGGTGATCATTTTTGGAAAACTAGTGCCGGATTGGTCCTCCGTCTGGTGGCCTTCTTCCATGGGCGCCCTACCGACTCCAGTATCTAAAGTTAGGAACTTGGGCATCATCTTTGATGATAAACTCAATTTTGCCTTACATGCAAATCAGACCGCTTCAGCTGCTTTCCAGAAATTGAGGACTATTAAGAAGGTCATCCCGTTCCTACCTGAAAATGTGGCAAAAACAGTTGTGAGCACTTTAGTACTATCTTCCTTGGATTATTGCAATGGTCTTTTTGCTAATGCTCAAATACGGGTGATAGCAAAATTGCAATCGATTCAGAATGCAGCGGCAAGACTGCTTTCCAAGGTATCTAAATTTGATCCCATTAGTCAAACTATTAGGGACTTTCACTGGCTTACTGTCAGGAATAGGATTAGATTTAAGACCTTATGTCTTACGTTTAAAGCTTTAAATAAGCAAGGTCCACAAGTCTTTCAAGACCAATTGATTCTATATCAACCCCCAAGATCCTTGAGATCAACAACAAGTTTCCAAATTTCGGTCCCGCGCACAAAAAACGTGTCTTGGGGAGATAGACGCTTTGTGGTAGCGGCCGCAAAAATGTGGAATGTGCTACCGTTACACATTAAATTAAGTCACACTCTGCTGCAGTTTAGGAAATTATTGAAAACATGGCTCTTTAATCAATAAGCATTGCTAACCACCAGCGTTCCATTCTATTAATGATAAGTTCTGGATTCTGTTAAAGTCTCAGCGCCAAGACGCCCAAGGGCATACGTACGCGCTTAATAAATTGCAAAAATAAATAAATAAATAAAATAATAATAAATAAAGTAAGTAGCCAACTCCCGGCATTTTCCCTGGGGATTGTTGTGTATAACCGGTGGGTCGGGAGTTTTTATTAACTCTTTCATTACTTTAAAAGATTCTCTTGAAGAACAGGTGGCTTTGCAGATTCTTTCATTGAAGTGTTGGATCTTAGCTTCCTTTATCGCGTTCTTATATGCTCTCATTGCTGAGCGGTAGTTGTTCTTACTAACTGTCCCCCAGTCCTTCCTCCACTCCCGTTCCAGCCTTTTACAGCTCTTTCTCAGAGCCCTCAGTTCAGGAGAGTACCATGGGGCCGAGCCCACTCTCTTATCCCTGATGAGCATCTTTTTCATTGGGAGAATGGCATCTAAGGAGCTACTCAGCCAGGTCTCTAGGCTGGCGTCCGCCGCCACCGGGTCAGAGTCCCCATGGGGGCATGTTGATTCCAAGAGGGTAGCCCATTTATCCATAGGGAGCCTCGACCAGGCTCTATCCGTCCTGAACGTCCTAAGTGGGGGAGAATCCCAGATCCCAGGGGCCCAACTGAATAAGACCAGGGAGTGGTCTGTCCATGGGAGGGCAAGGGGAGGTGGGGCAGTCAAGTACTCCATATTGGAAAAAATAGGGTCTAGCAGGTGACCCTTTTCATGGGTCGCCCCTGAGTTGATTCGTCTCAATTGCATGGCGTTCAGGTCGCATTGTAGGTTAGTGGCCGACACGTCCATTGAGTCCTCGAAATGGAGATTCAAATCTCCTAGTAGGATAAAGTTCGTCGTAGAGGAGGCTATACAGGTAACGGATTCCATTAATGAGTCAATGAAACCGGCCACTGCCCCCGGGGGGCGGTAAACCAGGAGGCCTGAAATAGCGACTGTGGGGGAGAGTCGCAGGGAAAATTGACAGCTTTCGCAGTCCTTAACCCCGGCTTCCTGCGTTTTACACGTGAACGTATCACGGTACAGAATGGCCATACCCCCTCCCCGTCCCATGGGCCTGTCGAGATGCAAAATAACAAATCCCGGTGGAAGGGCACGAACCATATCTGGGCCTGATGTGGACGTAGTCCATGTCTCTGTTAGAAATAAGACAATAAGAATAAGTCCTGGTCCAGGATTAAGGAATTTATTTCTGTGGCATGACAGGGCAGTGACCTGCAGTTCAGCAGACCGCATGCTAAGTGTTTTCTAGCCTTATGGGCCCCAAACCCTGGACGACACCTCTTGCAATTGACAAAAGGTTGCCCATCCTTCACAAGGTACCCACATGTATCCACTTTAAGAGGACGTAATGACAGGAGCTCACTTGCTTCGTACCGACGACGGTTGTCCTGCAAAGATGTCGCGACGGGCATATTGGCAGGCCCTAGGCCCGGTCGGGCCCGGACGGGCACAGACGGGCTTTCCTCTGGCGCTCCTCCGGCGCGACGCTGCGCGCGTGCGCTGCGCGCGACCATTTCCTCCCCTAAGTAGTGTATGGCAAGGGGCGGCGGTCCGAGCTAGAGCGCTAATCCCGGAAGCGACGTGGGAGCGCTTCCGACCCACACCTAAGATGGCGGTCGGGGGTAGGGCAGCGAAGAAACACCCAAATGGTGAGTCTAGTGCATAAACTTTTAAATGCAAGCAATGCGATCGTGTTGGGGAGGCAGATAACAATAAAAGCACAATTTAGCACCGTTTTAAAAGCACGAGGATCAGCAGTTAATACACAATACAAATGTTAAAAAAGGAGAGCCACAGACAATATCACGTTTCAAGAGGCAGCGTTAGGTGACAGTCCTATCTATTGACCAGCCGGACACCAACAGCGCCCCCTAAATAGTGTTTGCCAAGGGGCAGCGGTCCGAGCTAGAGCGCTAATCCCGGAAGCGACGTGGGAGCGCTTCCGACCCACACCTAAGATGGCGGTCGGGGGTAGGGCAGCGAAGAAACACCCAAATGGTGAGTCTAGTGCATAAACTTTTAAATGCAAGCAATGCGATCGTGTTGGGGAGGCAGATAACAATAAAAGCACAATTTAGCACCGTTTTAAAAGCACGAGGATCAGCAGTTAATACACAATACAAATATTAAAAAAGGAGAGCCACAGACAATATCACGTTTCAAGAGGCAGCGTTAGGTGACAGTCCTATCTAAGTAGTGGCATCCTTCACCCCAAGCCAAAGTTGTATGCCCATTTCATACCATGGGCAATCCGATACCACTTATGCAGAGGTCTTCAAACTTTTTGATGCCGAGACCCCTCCTGTGAAAAACTTTTAGGCGTAAGGAACCCTTCCTGACAAAAAGTTCTAGAACTTGGGCCTCCTCATCATTGCCAACTATCGACAACCATAAACACCCCCAATCCTCATAGCAAATCATTTATAAATTGGGGAGCCAACCAAAGGTCAGTGGTTGGGAGCGTGGTCAAAGGTATGGCTAAAAACAAAGGGCCTCATTTATGAGGCATTGGCGTAGGGCAGCGCCGCAAGTCTTCTTACTGCACTGCCCTACGCCAATGTGAATAGGCAGGAATGCACCTTATTTATGAACTATGGTGCTTTCTTGTCCTTTTCCCTATATGTTGGCACACAAATTGCTGCCTATCACCAACATAGACAGGATGGTTTTTGTGCAGGAAGGGAAACCTTCCTGCACAAAAACAATCCTGAGAGGGGTTTTTCTCTTTCTATGTGTGCTGCAGAATGCAGCACACATGGAAAAAGGAAAAAACGAGGAGAAATGAAAACATTTCTCCTCGTTACGCCAGCTATGGGGAGATGTAAGGTGTTGGCACTGCCCCAGGTTTACATGGTTTTGTAAATCTGGAGCAGCGTCAAAATCCATGGGTGTTGTGTGGGAACACCCACCGCAACGCCTATGGGAACTCCTGCTTGACATAGAGTAAGGCAACACAGCGACTTGCGCTGTTTTGACTTAACAGGTAGGGTGACTTTGCTTCACCTCATAGATATGATTGAGATGCTTGTGCCGCCGAAGTTTTTAAAAAATTGACGCTCCAGCGGTGCAAGCCTCTCATAAATCAGCCCCCAAATATTTTGTTCGTTTTTTAGGTCTTTGACCATCAGCTAGCTACATATAAAATAATGGGTAGCTTAAATGAAAAAATAAATTTAAAAAGTTGTTACTCATTGGAAAATGCACTATAGTACATTATAAAACCTCTATTATTTAATGCATTGCATAGGTCTGTGTGTAACCAGAGAGCCACAGAATTAAATTTGGTTGGTGCAGTGGAAATTAGTGATTTGTGTATGGTTATTTTTAGTGCTATGACAGAAAGCACTGTGAATGTGTAAGTTATTTTTGTATACTTGCATTACATACACTATAAGTTAAAATTCTACAAAATGTGCTAAGAGTTTTAGGATAAAATGGAGCTTTCAAAATGTAGATTAGTGTAATATCAGACCATAAGTACTGTTTTTTTTTTTTTTTTGCATACCTGTCCCTTCAACACCTCCTCAGGGGTACTAAGCACTGTGTAAATACTATTATTATTAAAAGCACACACTTCACAGCCCATTTGCTAACCACCACACAAAAAAACACATCTTTGCCATCACAATGCTTGAAGTGATTCAAGCAATTAAAGCCAGACCACTCCCAAGCATCCTTTACATTTGCAGATTAACTCCTAGCTTACATTTGCATTTCATTCAGACAAGCAGGCCCCCTGGCACGAAGGCTTGCTTGAAGGATTGTTTTACCTGTCTTCCGGGCCTCTTTGTTTTGTAGCACATGACACCCGAAAGGAAGAGCACGTTTTGTATTCCAGGCAGAAGTTAGGCCTGGAAATGCGCGACCCCCTTCCCAGGACTCAGGGGCCCCCCTGGGGGTCGCGCCCCACAGATTCAAGACCTCTGACTTAATGGCTGTGGCTGCTGTAGAACTCAGGTGATGAAGCATGTGCTCCAACCCATGGCTCCATGCCATATCTTATAAGTCTGAGTAATACACACAATGCATGATTTATGGTCATGCACTTTGTCACTTAGATGCATTCACTATCTGCAGTCTATGGGCCTTATTATGAGTTTGGCGGTGCGGGAGTAAGACTGCCCGCTCCCGCACCACCAAATCCATGTACAAACCACCTGTCAGATCAGGAGTTTACTTCTGTCTGGCAGCCGGTTCTTTGGCATTCTGTGGGCGGTGCCTATGAAATCGGCACAACTATGGGAAGGTCAAAGGCAGTACCTGCATGGCATGGACTGCTGCAGTTCATGCCGTGCTGGTACTGGTGTGCACACACAGAGGGTGTCACATGTTGTGCTCCCCTGTGTGCATCCACATGGCGTGAAGCACAAGGGTCCCCTTTGTTTTTCCTCACTGTCACACTTTTCATGTAGGTCGCACCGCCATGAATTCTGTGGCGGTGAGGAAAGTCGTAGTATGCTTAGCAGGACCGTAGCGGCCCGCCAAGCATATTGCGGTCTCAATACTGCCGCGCAACCGCCAGGGATCTCTGATCCCTGGTGGTTGTGATGGTCCCAGGGCGGCCCTACCCCCTTGGTCCTAATGGGGCGGTAGGAAGACCGCCACCACTGCGACCCCTGCTAGTCTGGTGGTCCGTGGACTGCAGACTCGTAATAAAGCTCTATGTCTCTAAGGAAAGTCTGCTTTATTTTCCCTATAATGGGTCCCAGTCAGGTGCACACTGTCCATAGGCCTTGACCTCTGCACCCAGTGTACAGGGCATGGCTCTCAGCTATGCTGTGTTCCTATTGCATGCAGACTAGGGCTTGTGACTGTACCTCATTTGCAGTTTGTACAGGACATTAGCTGCAGCTGCATCCTCTGCATAGACTTGTGCTGTGCCTAGCTTGTTCTGCACACAGGAAAAAGCATGCATCGATTGATCCTGTGCTGTAGATACAGGACACGGCCACAGGCCAGGTCCTGTACATAGTACATGTTGGACATGGCCTGTGGCAGACAGGGATGAGGTTTCCTTTCCATGCCCATGGTTAGGATAGAGAAGATCGAACTTCTGTAGTGACCCCTTTTTTTGTCTTTCAATGGCCCTGCACACATCTTTTACCATCACCAGGGTTCTTTATGTCGTGTGAATAAGGTGTGCTTTCTCAGTAAGCTAGCAAGCATCAAGAGATGTTCTGTAGCCTTTCGTGTATCCCTTGTGCCTGTGACTTGCCAAGACAGTGAACATGGACTTCGGCTGTTCCCTCTTACTAAATCAACGAGCCTGTGTTTATGTCCTGATTATGTCACTTATAAGGAAGGCCACTGGTTGCTGCTTTTGACACCAATCTGTGTACCTGATTGAGCCTGATCAGTCACTTGACATAGGGCCCAATTTAGAGAATGGCGGGTGGCCCTCTGTCTGCCAGGGGAGATAATGTAATCACTTCTGCTTCACTTGCGAGCTACCACCTGCTGTATTTTGAGATTTTCCTCTGCCTAATGGAGATTTTAATGTTTTCAGGGGAGACGGTGCCATGGTGGCTCCTCTGATGGCATTAAAAGGTCACTCAGAGGTGGAAATTTTTATGCAGCTGCTCAACAAACATTTGTGTTTTACAAAAGCAAACTCACAAAGCGAGAATTTGGTTTTGTAATAAAAAAAAAAAACGACCCTTAACCCTGGGAGTTTTCTCCCAGGATGTGGGGATAATTTCATTCTTTTCTTCGCACCCACCAGGCTTTCCCAGGAGGTCCTAAAGACCATCCGCTCTAACTAGGGCAGACTTTCTGATGCCCATCACACCCTGGAGTACCCTGTCCACCGCACCCTACTTGAGCCCTATTGCCTCTTAACAGTTAGAAGATTTGTTTTTGCCTAAATGAAGGCAAAGTGTATGGCCTTTCGCTGTTTCCTCTGTGTTCATTGGTTTGTTGCCGTGTTTTATGTGTAGCTGGAGGGCACAGAGCACGGTACTTGGCTCTGTGCTGTTTTTATGTCAGCCAGCATGTTGGAATTAGGGATCCACTCTTCGACGTTGGGCGTGTGCTTTGTCCCGGGGTAAGGCAGAAGGCTGTGCCCACAGTTTGCAGTGGTGAGTGTCATGGGCGAGAAATTCAGCCTTTAGCTCTGACCTGTGGTCCATGTCAGAGCGAAGGCAGGTGCCACAGCCTCTGGCCATGCCCTCTGTGTGCATCAGCAGTCTCATTGGACCTGTGCCACAGCCTTCAGCTCCCGACCTTGCGCCGTGGTGGAGAGAGGACAAGGTCTTCAGCTGTTTATATCAGGCACCATTGTGGGACAAGGTTCCTGTCTGTGCCGGTGGCACATGCCCCATGCTTCTCAAGAGGATGAAAAGTGTGAAAAACACAGAATGCAACTCAACAATGATCACCCTTTTATCCCGTTTTTTGCACTAAACTTATTGTGTTTGAATAGACTTGGAACATTATAAGCTGATGCGCCCAGATCAAACCAAACCACCAATTGGGGTCATATAGAGTTTGACACTCTGTAAATTGTTTTTCTGAAACACATAGAGGTGAAGGAACCACCAGGTTTCCAACAACAGTCTAAGCTGGCTCCATCACTGAAAACATTTGAATGCCCGTCCATGTGCCACGGGCACGCTTATTAGCGTACATCAGAAGGTCCACCCTATGTAGCGCAGGCCTTTTACTGTCTGTGACAACCTTGCAGGGCATGGCGCTTCCAGGGCATAAAAAACATATGCGCACAGTGAAAGCTCCCTGTTTATCAGTGGAATTAATGTGTTTCTCAGAACGAGGCACCTGCTTTGGGGTCTTTGTTTCTGATTACCTTAAACAGTGTAGACCAGACAGCAGTGACATGGTGACCACTTGGAAACTATTCTTCTGCCAAAAATCCCCCTGCTTTGCCGCCAGAGCAGTGGGCTTTTTTTAAATATAGCAGGTGGTCTTCACAATGGGGCTAGTAAAGGCAGGGATGTCCATCTTCCTGGTGTAATGATTGACTTAGGGGTCTAAATGACCATATGAGTCTTGTCTTCTATTGGATGTGCAGAAGTTCTCTTTTAGGGGATCTACATTTATATTCATGAGCACTGAATAATCCTGCTGACGTACAAGAACCTGTAGCACCTTTTAAAAATATACACAAAATATATTTTTCTTACAGAAACGCATTTTAAAACAAAATATAAGGTAGGCCATAATGTATGCTATCATGGCCACATTTTGTTTCTTTTCTTTGAAAAAAAGAGGCAGTTTTATCTAGAAAAAGTCACTAGAGCAAAACAAGTGACTTGGAAAAACTCTTTAACCAACTTTTGAAAAATGAAAGAAAACAGTGGCAATGAAGCTCGAAAAGTACCAGTCTTTGCAGGCTGAAAATAGATGCTGCACCTTTAAGGAAACATAAACCACCAGTACTTAAAATCTTGTCTGGTATGCAAAAACCTTTTTGTTCTTTCCACTATTGAAGAGGGTGGGAGGGCTTATTACTTTAATGAAGATTCCCCTGAAGGAGAACTGGGATAATAAATAAGTAAAATCCCCTTCTCTTGTAGGAAATCTCATTAACAGTTAAAAACAGTGAATAGAATAGAAAGCCAATGCATTGAAAGGGTGAAGGAAAGAAAAGAGAAAATTATGCTGTACATAAAGAAATTCCTCAAGGAAGCCTGACTCAATTTGCCATTAGCCCTTTACTCTGAATCAGGACAGTAGTAGCTTAAGAAATCCCAGTCAACCATCCAAGTGTCCACTTTGCAGATCTCTGTCAAAGGAGGGTTTCTTAGCAAATCAAGAATTACAGTTGTACCTCAGGTACAGTGAGACTTTGATCTTCCAGGCGATATCTTGTTAACCTTCTGGCAGGGTGAAACGATGCGAGGAACGAACCATCTGGATAAGGGTTGTTTTACTGTGGCTAAACAGGTTCAAACAGACTTGTAATTGGCAAATAAATGCTTAGTCTTCCTGAGAGATTTGTTTATCCACATAAAATCTCAACATTCTCCTAACAACCAGTTTGTGAAGGGACCTGAGTACAGAACAGTTCTAAAAAGGTTTGCAATAAAATGGGCTAATAAACAGGCATGTCCGAGACTACCTTGGATACAATCTGATGATAACCTGGGGGCATATCAGCAAGGGCCGTGCACTTAGCGCTAGGATAATTATCGCCGGCTATCGTGGAATTTTATCGCTGAGATAGCGTGCTATCAGCAACGCTTATCTCAAAAGCGATAAAATTACTCGCGCTAACATTCCAAAAGTGAGATTATCGCTGGAAATCCAGCGATAATCTCACACATTTTGGCGTTAGCTTGCTGATAAGGCAGGACATACTTAGCCATTATATCCACCTTACATTGGATATAATGGCTAAGTCATGGTGAGAGCAGGCGTAAGGAAAGTAGCGTTAACTGTGGCTAACGCTACTTTTCTTATCGCTATGCCTGTTAGCGATTCACCTTGATAATTGGAGAAATGTTGGTTCGCGACATTTCTCCAGTTATTTTGGGACGGAACGGCCACTTTGCATCTCATTAGAGATGCAAAGGTGGGCGTTATGGGAAAGGGAGCTAAAGCAAGGAATCACACGTTAGCGTGACCTTAATGATTAAGCGATGAAATTATCGCCGCTTTTCATCCGAAAATGGACGCTAAAGCAGCGATAATTTGTCATTGCCAGTTTGCTGATATGCCCCCTAGTTATTATGGCACACCATATGATGCTTGGGGATATACAGTCTGGCTCTCACTAACCTTTGCAGCTGAAGGGATAACAACGAGGAACGCCACCTTGCAAGCAGGTTGTTGAAGCTTCGTGTATGAACAGAGGGCCCATAAGCTTTGAGAGGACGGTATTTAATTCCCAAGAATGAATTGTGTTCCAGCCCACAGCCTTTTATAGGATTTGGTAGATTAAGTGAAGCACACAGCCGCAATCCTATCACAGAACTGTGACTGTTCTTCTTAGCTGATATTTGGCCTTCCCTGGCCTGCATTGCACCATAATATTGATGTCCTTGAAGGCACATACTTAGTGAAATGTTTCATTTATCCTGTACAGTTTTTTTAGTAAGATTTGTGGGTTTATATTTCGTATCTGTCTGAGGGAGGCCTGCCGATTCCAGGATTCTTTTCAAACTATCATTGACACATTAGTTATTGAGTGTTAGCAGAAAACTCAAATTATTCGTTTACGGAACTGTCGCTCTCCTATCCAGCTAATGATTTGTTTTTACGTTTTTAAAATCCCTCTACATCTTTGCATTTGATCACAGCAGATTGTATTGCCTGCACCGTTAGTATTTTTGCCATTCAGATTACATTTCTGTCTTTACATTTGCACAGCCAAGGCCAGTCTTGCCAGTTTCTGCCATTTTTAACATCTGAAAATTAAATTTTGTTTGATGCAATTGGACTTTGTCTAGAATATTTCAACCTTAATGACAAATAAATCTGAGGGAATATCAAACTTTCATTACACTGAAGTTTAATCATGAGGTACAGGAAAGTCCTAGGTGTGTGCTTATATATCTTTGACGTAACCTGAGTTTCATATCCCTATGGCAGATAGCAGGCTCAGTCTGGCTGTGGCTCACGTCCCATGTATAGGGAGGCCGAATGCCATGCCTTACTTATACCTTGGTATGCATTCTTCAACTTCAACCCATGTTCTATGTGCATAGGGATTAGAAGGCACATCCTTCAGATGTGTTTTGGCCACCTTGGACCACAGCATTTGTGTGAGCCTCGAATTACTTGTCCGAAGGAAAAACAAAAACATTGCCCTCCGGGTGGATGTACGATCGAATGTCCTCGGACATTGCTTTCTGGCACTGTCCTTCTTTCAGATCCTTATTGCAGAACAGAATGCTGCAGCCCGGGGTTGAGTTTGGTTTTTCGTGTCCCTGCTAGTGCAAAAGAATGGAGCCTTAAATCCTGCCATCAGGGGCTCGCTCCCTGGCCATTGATTACAATTGGCATAGAAAAAGGGGTTTGGGTTAGGAACGCTCCAGTCTGGGTACATGGCCAAGGATGGGGGCTTTTCCGTGGTCAGAAGGACCCTCCCTTTGGGCCTTATATTACTGGAGAGGAAGTGGGTAGCTCAGACCAGAGATTATTTTTATTTTTAACCGACCATGGCCCCAACTTCTTCTTTCAATCATGATTCTGTCTGCTGATCCCCACTCAAATATACAACGGAGAGGTACATTTGCGTCTTTTTAATAATTTTGATATGCTTAGATTTTATGGTGAATTTATATTATTGTTTCTAATTGTTATAAATACTGCTTTACAGATTACATCAGATCTCTGTTATAGCAAACCTTGGCTCCCTGCTTTTTTTGGTGAATATTTGTAAAGTTGTTTTAACTGCCTCCTTGAGGAAAAGCTTCCATAGAATTTTAGAGATGGAAACACAACTTTTTCGACCCTTTCCTTCCCCTATATTTCTGCCCCTTCACCAATCTGCACAATGATTAGCAAAAAAAAAAAATCTAAGGTGGACAATTATGCTTTTATTTATTTTTTATTTTACAAAAACTTCAGACAGATTTGTGAAATAAAGCCAAAGTTATTAGCCGTTACTATAGAATTATCACTGACTGTAAAATATATATGACTCATATTTCAGAATTTAAAATAGGGTATATGGTGATGATGAAATCTATTAGTGTATAGGACAAAAAAATGTGTTTTGCTAATAACTTTGCTGTCTTTTGAACTGAGTATAGGAAATCTCATTTTTGTTCGGCTCTATAAAGTTTTGCCAATTTTGCCAGAGAGGAGCAATGGTAAAATGTGGACCTAAAAAATCACTTTCGCATTTTAATACAGAAGAGGGGTAACCGAATAAGTTAAACATTTTGCACGGGCTGACACCCAATTTGGCATGCACACATGCAAGTCTGAAAACAGATATAGAGATCCCTTTCATGTATGCAAGCAAATCAGTTCAAATTTGCAAATCAGAAGTGTGAGCGAGATAGAAGAACTAAACTTCCTGGTCTACCCTTGCAATGAAAGCATAGCTTCCACCGCTCCAAGTAATATCACTGCCAATATTTCCCTCGCAGACTTTTTTTTTGCAGTTTTATATAGCACAAACTCGACCCGAAGGCCGCAAAGGAGATTAAGTGATTTGCCCAGAATCACAGGGTGTTGAGCCGAAGCCGAAGCTCAAACCTAGTTCCCCAGTTCCAAGGTCAGCAGCTCTGGTCGTTAGGCAACTTCCTCTCCCAGCCTTATCTTGAACCTGGGAAGCTCTTGAGAGGTTGTGCAGCATCTGCAAAAACAATAAGAATGGGAAAAATGCGTTATGATACGAAGTGCACAGTGGGTATGTGTCATAGCATTATTGGCATCTTGTCATTCAGTGGGCACACATATGCTGCTGTGCCCTCCAACAAAAAACAGATGGGCCTAATTTATGAGGTTTTGGCATAGGGCAGTGCCGCAAGGAATCTTGCTGCGCTGCCCTGCGTCAAAATAAAAGGGCAGGAATGCGCCGTATGTATGTGATACTGTGCATTCCTGTCCTTTACCCCAGCGCTGGCGCACAAGCGGCTGCCATGTGCCAACGTAGGCACCCTTGCACCCCAGAGTTGCGGGGCTCATTGGTTTTGATTGAAGGGACACCTTCCCGCACAAAATCAATTAATTCAGGCATTTTCCTCTTTCTATATGTGCTGCACAATGCAGCACACATAGAAAACTGAAAACTCGAGAAGAAATGAAAACGTTTCTCCTTGTTGCGCCTCCCTAACGCCACCTTCGGGGTGGTGTTAGATTCTGACGCATTCCCAGGTATACCATTTTTCATAATTCTGGGAATGCTTCAGATTCCATGGGTGTTGCTGGGAACTACCGCATCAATACCCATGGAACGCCCCTTTCATGTACTGTTCTGCATGAAAGGGCACATGCTTACAAGGCCATGAAAAGTCATGTAAAGTGGCTTTACGTGGTCTTGTAAATATGACGGGGCTCATTGTGCCACGGAAACGTAAAAAAAATGAGGCCCATCTATTTTTTAAAATGACTCCTAGAGGTGGGGAAGAAATAAAGAAGGGGTGGGAGAGAAAAAACAAGAGTGGGCGGGAGAAAGGGAAATAATAATTAAAAGCCACTGTGAAAGCATAAGACAGGGTAGGGAAGGGGTGATGCTACAAGGAACATAAGGTGGCAGGTATGGGACTAAAAGTGCACAAGAGAGATAGCAAGTGGGGGAGAAGAGAGCAATATGGAGCTTTCGGGCAGGGTGCAAGGGTTTTGGGGGTGGAAGCAGCCCATGGAGACATCCTGAATGCACATGCATTCTCATGGAGTGCTGAAAAAAAAAAAAATAGTTCTCTAAATGTCTGCAGTGGAAGGATACAAGTCAGCCATTCAAAAGGATGGTAAAAAAAGAATATGCTTCACACGAAGGACAGACACAAAAGAGGAAAGCAAGTAATTGAATAAGAAGCAAGCAAACAAGAGGGGCAGTAAAGCTATCCAAAGACAGGCTTTGGGCGGGCTCCATGCCCACAGGAGGTTTTTGGTATGGTCAACCAGATGGTTTTGCCTACAGACTTCTTAAATCTGTCTGCGGGGGCCAGACCTAAAAACTGAACTGGTCTCCTGTTGTGAGCAAAGGGGAAAAATACACTCTGTGGCTTTATCCTCCTTGCAGAGAAAAAAAACCAGTAGTGGGGACTGAAACTTCATGCCCTGTTAAGTCAGCACAAGGCTGCTGACTGAACAGGGAAATTTAATGATGGCCTGTCAGGCAGCAGGAGAAGGCGGCGGTATACAGCCAATTCCTTTAATGTCTTACTGAAGTTAATATTCTGGTGCTGAATCCATAGGGGCATCTTCTAATAGCCTTTACTGAGCCTATTTTGTCTTTTTATATTAGTTATAAAAATAAATCATTTAGATTACTGCATTAAATTTATAACTTCTGAACATAAACCTGGAAAGATTTTGGAAGGAAGGCTCTTATGAATTTCCCCCGAGTGACCCAAAAAAGTTCCTTATTTTTCTGCACAGAGCAATGTACAGCCAAGTGGCTCATGTGCGGAGGAAGCCGGGCCGGGTGCAGAGTTTGCCCTAAGGCAATGCCCTGTTGCCAGAACTAGGGCGGCATTGACTTTGCCTTGCGGGCACGGGGTGAGTCTGGTGAAGGTTGTGACCGGGGTATGTCCAGACGTGGACTCCATGGTTTGCTCTGTCATTAGGACTCAAGCTGCACCTAACTGATAAGTCCTAATAGTGTCTAAACAATGGGTATTGCTTGTGGTCTAGGCCTTGCATTTTGGGCTGAACTGCCCCTTTAGTGGTGGGGTCATGACTGATTTTTAGGTCTCGCGTAGCACAGCGCGCATGCGCTGATCTTGGAGAGGGCCTCTTGTAATCACTGCAGACATTCAGAAAGCTTTCTGAAAGCTCGTGCGTCTGCTTGTCAAATTCTATTGGCCTTTGCGTGTGGCTTTCAAAAATTGAAAGCCTGCCATTAGCCAAAGGTGGGTGCATGTCCCGCCTTCTCTCTAAACGTTAACTCCCCTGGCCTAGGGAGCTCGGGAGAAAGCAGCAGCGCGGCCGGGTGCCAGCTGCATACCCTTGAACCTGAAGGTAGGCCACACCTTCTTCGCCCAAACACTCCCTTTGGCTCCACCCCTTCACAATGCGGCCTTGTTCGCAGCAAATCCCCGTTCTCCTCGGCCCGCCTCTTTTTAAAGCCGCACGTGAAACAAACGTTCAGACGAGTACAGTCTATAGGTCACGCCATTTTACAACTGTCCTCTTTCAAGCCTGCCCATTACCATTAAAGGCAACGCCTCGTTTTCCTGCGAATTCAGCTTCTTCATTCAATGCTTCTCCCCCCCCCCCCCATAGCCATGCCCGGAGCCTGCCCTCTCGCCTGTGCTACCTTGAACCTGGCGATCGTGGGCACACTGAAAGGATGTGGTGTTGGGATCCTGACGGGGCAGCGGAAGCCCAGCATGTCCCGGAGGAAGCAAGGCAGCAACCCGCAGCACCTCAGTTCCCTCACGGGTTAGTAGCATGGTGGTGTTGCAGAGGGGGCGTGGACAGGCCGCGCGTCTGATAACATAGAGAAGGGGCTGAGGGGTAACTAAGTTCTTTCGCTTGGGTAACGAGATTTGTTTACCAACCCCTCTTTGTCCTTTATTTGGCTGATATGCAGTCAGTGCAGCGATACCTACTGCTAAATACCCAAGATAGCTTCCAGAGAGTGAGCAGCACCTGACACGTGTCCTGGGTGCCGAGAGATTGTTGTATCTGCCCTCGGTGTGGCATGAAGTGATGTGCTTCAGAATTTCGAATGATCCCTTTATACAGATCAGATCGGGCTCTCTGTATGTCTAGAGTTTATTTATGTATATGTATGGATTAAGCTACATCAATGCCTGGCTTAGGTCAAGTGTGACCTGAAGTGAAACAGTGCCTGCTGTCAGACATCTCACTCCGGTGATCGTATCAATGCCTGACACGCGTCCTCTGAAGAGGGTTCTTGCTGTAAACGTGTCGGAGAGCAGGGATGCAGTTCACGGAGGAGAGATACTTTACCCCTATGCACTTTAAAGAGTTATCCGAAGAGATGTTTTAAAATGTTTTTTCAGACCTGAGTTGGCCTAATCCAACTGCCAAGTCTTCCAAATGGTATTTGCATCTTTACTGCAAGATTGTTCCAGAGGCCAGTTGCATTTTGTGCATTTCTAGCCAGAGGAGTAATTGGCCTCTTTACTCTTGTGTAGAGCCTTCATTGTTGACAAGGTATACATTGAGTTGTTTAGGTTGATAGCCATGTTGGAAATACACGTGTTTCTCATAAAGAGGTCGTCAGCGAAGAGTTGATCATTGGTGGTCGAATTAATGGATGTTAGTTACCGATTAGTGATCTGAATCAGACCACCAGTGTTTTGGTAAATTGTGATGTATATGAGATGATTCCAGCAGCTATACCGCACAATGGGCAATCAAGATAGGGTTTAATATACTCCGTGGCAGAGCCCTCTATCTTGGGGTGCAGTAAAGGCGAATTGACCTTTTGAGTACACAGAGGTGATATTAAAAAGAGGGGCCGGGTGATGGTAGCTCTTACGCCCAAGGGTGTTACAGTGGGTGCAGTTAAGGACTTCTGTAACTTTTTGGAAGGTATGGGAAAGGCTGAGTATGAGACTATTGCTGTTGACGTGCCATTGCTTCTTGTTGAAAGGCATAACAATGCATTGGTGTCATGGTGTGGTGCACGATCAGTGATAAAACAGTTAGCACACTTGTGATACAGTATTATGAACACGTATTATGTATGTCAATCACCTGATGGTGCTCGTTGAAAAGTATTAACACACTGCTTCCCTTTAAATGCATGGTGTCCTTGCAGTGGTATAAACGCACAGTGCTATTTGTTGAGTGGGTGGGGGTTCAGATCTCTGAATTACACCCAGATGTATAAACAATTAGTGGGTATACTTTTTCGCTACAAATATTTATTTCCTAATACCATTTACTTTGAATTTTACATTTAACACATGGTGTCATGCAAAATGATGGGTTACCTGATGAGTGTGGCGAGGGCCCCCGGGACTCATGAATCTTGGAGATTCATTAGGCCCTAGGCTAAACTGCTTCAGGGACAGAAGGTTGTCCACCCCCTGGCCCCTCCCCGTGTGGGTGTTGTAGGCGCCTCCGTTACACCACTGCGACCATTTTACTCTCACCTTTTGGTCTCCCCAAACTCATCCCTCTCACTGTCCCACCTCTGTCTCTCAGACCTGCCGCTCCTATAAATGTTTCCTGAGTATTTATTCTTGAATCAGACTGCATGAGCCAGTGTGTAGTAATTGTGTAGCTCTTTAATCCCTGCTGGCACAGCACCCAGGATAATGTGCTGCAAGGCTAAAAACGTATAAGGTCCCAAAGGCGAGACCTATTGGTATGCCAATGCTTGTTTGTGTAATGTTTTTCCCCTTTCTCTAATGGCACAATGAGCAAAGCCAATCAACGGAATGACACTGAAATGCTGATATTAATGCAAGCTATCACTTTCTTCTTCCTCTGGGCACAGTTGAAAGTCATGCCCTTCTTGTCCCACCGACTTGCTGTATTTGACTGAAGGGCCATAACCCGTGAGTTTTTGCCTGAAAAGAAACCGGATGTAGACAAATTCCCCGACCAGTGCCTGCGGATCATTAGTTGTGTCCTGGGAGCACTGTCAGCCATGTGGAAGAGAGGAATGATAGCTCCCCAGAACTGGTGAATTTCATTTTTTGGGTTTAGGTCTGTAAACAACACTGAAGTGTTTTAGGGGATACCAGAGGTGTAATTTTCTCTTGTGAATCAAGAACCATAAATTATGTAACCACTATCACTCTTAAACAGAACTATGTGTTTCTGTGTTTCAACTATATTTCCTTCGTAGATTAAAATATTTTTTGCTAGTAGCTATGATTTGGTGGTAAAGTCACGCGTTTAAAATATATTACATCGCAGTCAGTTCTGAGTATACCTTACAAGTCAGCTGTTTGTGACTCCGCAGCTACTTATGCCAGCTCCACCCGCAGAAACTGGATCACGGCTGTAGGAATTCACTCCCTGCACTCAATCCATGCCGAGCCTCACTCGCCTTGTGACTCAGTCACTCATCCTTCCAAAAGTGGCCCTATTCTCGCATTCACCCACTCGCCCATCCTCACAGCCGTATGAACTAACAATTCAAAGCAGCGCTTTCACTTATGAATTGCCTCAACTTTCGACTTTGTCAGCGCGTTTCACGTGAATTAGTGAGCTGCATTCTTTATCTTCTCTTTCGTATCTTTTAGAAGAGCAGTCATACACTATCACTATTTCCTGAATATACTTTGCTGATTGCCGCTGTCTTTAAATCTGTATCAAAGACGAAGGATGCAATAGGCTCCTCTCCATTCTCAACGTGTGGGAACATTGCGCCACCTTGTGTCAGGAACTGAATCTTTTGCAGCTTAATAAAAAACGTTAAATCTGGGTAACTGTGCCCCCTTCCGACTGCTTCTGAGGTCGGACCGTCACCGTGTCTCAATTTCACTGCTGCGTGAGGTGCATTGATTTATGCGACAAAATTAGGGGGCATATTATCAAGACAGGCGATAACATTATCGCCGCTTTAGCGGCAGAAACCTGCCGCTAAAACGGCGATAATGGGCTTGATAATATGCTCTATGGAAATACAATTGAAGCTCAGGTTAGATACACTGGTATGTTGCTGCTTCTGTCATTGCACCCAGATATATAATATAACAAGTAACATTATACTTACAAGTCAGGACTATTGGCTTTGTCAATGGTTTTTAGTTGCATAAAATAATTACGCAGCAACTGTTGCATAGAATATTGAAAATGCTTCAGCTCTGAAATTATGAGACAAAGAACTAAACCGAGGGTCTTTGAAGTCATATCAAAGATAGTGAATGGTGGTACGGCTGCTGAGTTAAGATTTTCTTTTCACCCTAAGGCTGACAGTAAAAATGGAGAGCCCGATAGGGACCCCTCTCAGAACCTGCTTTTAAGAATTGCTGGTGCTGATCACCGGCAGGACCCAGCTCACTTACAGCCCTGAGGTTTAGTGCCTGCACAGGGCTTGTGTGGTGCTTAAGAAATCTATTGTTTTTAATATAATCTTAAAAGGGACTTGCATCCAGCCTCCTCTCTTTCCTGGCTTCTCATTGGTTCCTATGCGTGCTATTTTCTTTTACTCCATATCTATTGGCTGTAGCATATTTTCTTGCATTTATCAATGCTTGTTCCTCGTCTGCTTCTCATATCTGCTTCCCCATAGCCAAAATACTGTTACCATCCACTTTGGTGGAACTATTTTTCCATGAAGTTTACCTCTTTTTGCTTTTTACTCTTGCAGCATATTTATATAACAATTTATCACCGGAGAGATTAAGTGATTTGCATAGAATCACAGGATGTTGCGCCACCGAGTCTTGACCCGGGATCCCCAGCTATCGAGTCAGCAACTCTGGTCACTGCACCACATCCTCTCCACTCCTGTGTTGTTTGTCAGGGAGCTCTTTCTTTCTCCCGAACAATGATAGATAAACACAGCTCTTTATTCATCACATAGGTAAAACCGATGCATTACCAATGCTTGTTTAGGTTGTGTTTGTGAAATCTATTGTATTCAATATATCTTAAAAGGGGCTCCTATCAGTTCCCGTCGTTGAAGTTCTGTGTTAATGTGCTTTTTTGTGGAACTTTTTTTTTGGGCATTACTTTCCCTGGTTGAATTTAACCGCATCGCACATTTTGTTTACTTTCCCTGCCAGCAGTGCTGTCTCCATTTCTTTGATACTCTGATCCGTTTGTTTTTTTGTAGGCTTTTTACTTCTTTTGGCTTATAACTTTCAGGGCTTGCTCATTTTCGAGTTAAACCGTGTCGCACATCTCTGTGTCTCCATCTGCCGATTTGGGAACTAGGGAATCCGGTTCATGTTTCAGCTCCAGCATTATATCCTGTAAATTTTGGCAATTCACTTAGTAACTACCAAACATTTTTTTAAATGTGTCTTTGTGGAACAGAACTAGGGCTCATGTGAAAGTGCTCACATGAGTAGTTGATATTACCAGCACTTTTAAACGGCAGGAGCGCGGTACAAACTGTGATATAGTAAATACTTTAATTCTAAAATTCCCACACGGAAATACATATAAAATATGCTGTTTACGCAACAGAGCACAACTGTGTTGCACATCAATACTTACATTTTATAGCTACCCTTGTTATTTATCTTGCACTTTTATTAATTAGTCCAACATTTAATTAACTTTCCCAGACTGCACACATTTATAGCGTGCTTTTTTACTTTTACAGCAATTATTTACATATTAGCTTTTCGGGTGAGCACTCATTTATTTAGACCTTTCTTTCACTTACTTTGCCAAAACGCATTTGTTTGCATGTTAGCATCGTAGTCTTTAAAATTCCTCTTTGCGTGCCTTTGGCATCGTAGTCTTTAAAATTAATCTATGCGTGCCTTTTGCACGTGGAGATGACACATTTATGCTTCATTTATTTATTTTCTGTGCGCATACATACCTGTTTTAAAGGTGAACCTATGGGCATCAGTTAACATTTTAAATCGGAGGATATTGAAATGTTTTTACAAATGGAAGAGCATGATCACACATATACTAAAAGTTATCGCCTAGGTTACATGAGAGTTGCATGGTTGCACGTCCAAAGCTGCAGACTTTAGAACTCAGAAACCAGGTTAGCTCCTTCGCTGCCAGGCCTTTTCCCCTCCTGTGCCACGCCCTTTTTTGGCTATTTGGGGTAGTGCGCGCTGAAGCCCCTGTAACTTCTTGACCACATAAGGTATCCACGCCAAATTTGCGTCCTTTTCTTCCAACATCATGGGGATTCTAAAGGTACTCAGCGTTTGTGGATTCTCCTAGAGGGGTCACAGAAATGGGCCAAAATACAGCAAAATTTAGTTTTTTCCCGGAAAAATTGGAAAAACGGGCTGCAAATGAAAGCATCTAGGTTTTTCCCTGCAAATGTTATCAAAAAAGGGTTTGTGGGGTTAAAATCACTATTTTCCCAGCTTTTCGGGGATACCAGACTTTTGTCAGAAACCCAACATTTTTTACACAGTTTTGGCATTTTTCTGGGACATATAGCCTATTTTTGCTATTTTTTGTGCTTTTGACCTCCTTCCAGTTAATGGCAGAGACGGGTACAAAAGCAATAATGGATCCTGGAAAGCTATACATTTTCGAGAAGAAGACAAAATTCTGAATTCAGCAAGGGGTCATTTGTGTAGATCCATCAAGGTTTTTTTTATAGAAACTAACAGTTAAATATAGAATAAATTGAAAATTAGTTGAAAAAAACAGCCTTTTGTGTCAACGTTTTCACCTGTAACTTCTTCTAATTATGACAGTTCTTTGAAAGCAATATACCATTACATCCGCTGGACATTACTGGTTGTGGGGATATATAGGACTTGTAGGTTCACCAAGAACCCGACGAACCCAGAGCCAAAAACTGAGCAGCAACTTGCAATGGTTTTTTATTATGTACCGGGTATATAGTAATTATTCTGTAAAAATGTGTACATGGAAAAATCGGTATGAAAGACACCTATGTATTTCTGAAATGGGAACAAAATATAGAGTTTAAAAACAGTAGATATTTGCACATTTCTGAAATCGGGAATACTCATAGTAGCATGAGAATTATCAGTCATTTTTTAGAATGACTTCTTTTTTACACAATATCTTTCATTTGGAAGGGAGAAATGCATCGAGAGTCAATAGATAATAACAGTTCCTTTACAAATCTGAATTACCCTAAGTCTCCCGATAAAAATGGTACCTCACTTGTGTGGGTAGGCATAGTGCCCGCGACAGGAAACGGCGCAAAACGCAACGTGGTCACACCTCAATTTCGCAGTGAAAAATGACACTTTTTTGGCAAAATGTCTAGCTGTAGTTTTTGAACCCTAGCTCTGCGGGCACCTTGACAAACCTATACATTTTTAAAAACTAGACTCCCAGGGGAATCCAGGATGGGGTGACTTGACTGCCTCCCACCAGGGTCTGTTACCCAAAATCCCTTGCAAACCTAAAAAATTGACCAAAAAAACACATTTTCCCCACATTTCTGTGGTGGAAAGTTCCGGAATCTGCGTGGATCCACAAATTTCCACCCACCTGCGTTCCCCAAAGTCTTATGAGAAAAACGGTACCTCACTTGTGTGGGTCGGCCTAGTGCCCGCGACAGGAAACGGCGCAAAACGCAACGTGGTCACACCTCAATTTCGCAGTGAAAAATGACCCTTGTTTGGCAAAATGTCTAGCTGTAGTTTTTGAACCCTAGCTCTGCGGGCACCTTGGGAAACCTAGCAAACCTATACATTTTTAAAAACTAGACAACCAGGGGAATCCAGGATGGGGTGACTTGACTGCCTCCCACCAGGGTCTGTTACCCAGAATCCCTTGCAAACCTAAAAAATTGACAAAAAAAACCACATTTTCCCCACATTTCTGTGGTGGAAAGTTCCGGAATCTGCGTGGATCTACAAATTTCCACCCACCCCGCGTTCCCCAAAGTCTTACGAGAAAAACCGTACCTCACTTGTGTGGGTCGGCCCAGTGCCCGCGACAGGAAACGGCGCAAAACGCAACGTGGTCACACCTCAATTTCGCAGTGTAAAATGACCCTTTTTTAGCAAAATGTCTAGCTGTAGTTTTTGAACCCTAGCTCTGCGGGCACCTTGGGAAACCTAGCAAACCTATACATTTTTGAAAACTAGACACCTGTGTGCTTCCAGGGAGGCATGGCTTGCGTGGATCCCCCAACGTTTCCTTACCCAGAATCCCCTGCAAACCTCAATTTCAGCTGAAAAAATCACATTTTTCACACATTTTTGTGTGGGAGAGTTGTGGCATCACCGGGCTCACTCAAATTTCCCACCACCCAGCATCCCCCCGGGTCTCCCGGTAAAAATGGTGCCTCACTTGTGTGGGAGGCCCAAGTACCCGCGACAGGCAAGGGCCCAAAACGCAGTGAGGCGACATTAAAATTGCCTATCTCAAAACCACCTGGTTTTGCAAGGGGGGTCACTTGGGTTTTTGGCCCGGTGCTCGGCGGCCATCTAGGGAAACCTACCAAACCCATACATTTCTGAAAACTAGACACCCGGGGGCTTCCAGGGAGGTATGGCTTGCGTGGATCCCCCAACGTTTCCTTACCCAGAATCCCCTGCAAACCTCAATTTTAGCTGAAAAAAACACATTTTTCACACATTTTTGTGTGGGAAAGTTGTGGCATCACCGGGCTCACTCAAATTTCCAACCACCCAGCGTCCCCCCTGGTCTCCCGGTAAAAATGGTGCCTCACTTGTGTTGGAGGCCCAATTACCCGCGACAGGCAAGGGCCCAAAACGCAGTGAGGCGACATGAAAATTGCCTACCTCAAAACGACCTGGTTTTGCAAGGGGGGTCACCTGGGTTTTTGGCCCGGTGCTCAGCGGCCATCTAGGGAAACCTACCAAACCCATACATTTCTGAAAACTAGACACCCGGGGGCTTCCAGGGAGGTATGGCTTGCGTGGATCCCCCAACGTTTCCTTACCCAGAATCCCCTGCAAACCTCAATTTTAGCTGAAAAAATCACATGTTTCACACATTTTTGTGTGGGAAAGTTGTGGCATCACCGGGCTCACTCAAATTTCCCACCGCCCAGCGTTCCCCCGGTAAAAATGGTGCGTCACTTGTGTGGGAGGCCCAAGTACCCGCGACAGGCAATGGCCCAAAACGTAGTGAGGCGCACTACGTTTAGGACCCTTGCCTGTTGAGGCGCACTACGTTTCACTTTCACTGTAATGACGTCGGCGCGACGTGTGCGCCGATCGTCATTACAGTGAAAGGGGGGGGGGGCTCGGGAGCTGGGGAAGCTCTTCCCCAGCTCCCGAGGCTATTTTGGCAGAAAGGGAATCCCTCTGGTGCCCGCACCAGAGGGATTCCCTAGGGTATGCCTCATGACGAGCTGGACTCGTCATGGGCACAACGCGACTGTGCTCCATGACGAGTCCAGCTCGTCATGGGCATACAAGGGGTTAAAGTCTCAGCGCAGGCTCAACATCCTGTCTTTTTGTTCATATTACTTAATCTTACAGTGCTAACAATTAAAAATGTGTGTGTGTAACGTAACTGTAGCTCATGGTAAAGGTGCTCCTGTACCTTTGAGTGGAGTTCACATTCTATACATTTTTTTAATATAACACAACCAAAAACATGCGGCATGTGTCTTTACTGGTGCACCTTTTTGGGAACTGCAATGCTTTTATATGCTTTTGGGACCCTGACTCCTTTCAAATAAAATAGAGTTGTTTAAAGCATGCTTGCAAGCTGCATTCATTTGTTAGAAAACCACACGCTTGATTTATTGCTTTCTGTAAGCATACATTTGAAGTGCGCATTATAATTTTATTATTTATTAAGGAGCTAAATCATACATACTTTAAAGGCTAGCGCTTACATTTACTAAAGGTTGTACAGTTGAGCACATGCATATGGGCAACGTTGCACTCTAGTTTTTTGAGACAGCGCAATGGGTTTGAATGTATTGGAGCGCTTTATTTGAGCACCAGTTACATTACACAATGACACATACATTTTTGGTATGCATGGGGAGATTAAGTCATTCGCCCAGAATCACAGGTTGTTGGGCTGATGCTGAGACTCGATCCTGATTCCTTAGCTCTAAAGGCGGCAGCTCTGGTCGTTACACCATGCCATAGCCATTACACTCTCACTCGGAGCCTTGCTTTCTTCATCTGTCTTGCAGAGGGTGCTTTAAAGCTCCTCATGCAGAGGTATAGCAAGGATGCATGTGTCACCTGGGGGAGGTGTCCGTCTCTAAACTCTCGCTGACCTCCAGCACTTGTTAGCACTGTCTCGGCATAGGTTGCAGCTCATTAGTAGCGGTTCAACACTCAAATATAGCAATAAGCAACAGAAAGTTTACCAGTCAACCTTTGCGAAGGGCCTTCCACTGTGCGTCACTGCGTTTTCAGTAACTTTTAAACCGTTTGAGCTAGAACCCTTTTTTGTAAATCTGCAGAATATGCATCTGATGATGGATTATGTGGCAAATCCATAACCGTGTGAAAAATGATGTTAGTGCACATATTGCTTTTCTCAATAAACAAGTCATAACACTTTAACGAAGTTTAAGTAACTTATATTGAACAACTGCTCACCATGCAAAAATGTACAACCCTAAAACTTATTATTAATCACTTAGGTGAAACCTAATGCATTTACCAATGCTTGTTTTTATGTACAGTCTCATTTTGATGCTGCAATGTTTATTTGTAGCTGGACATTTATCAGTCCATGACACTGTATTTTGGGCAGGGTGTGATGACAAAAGGAATTACGATGTTCTCAGCAGATTGACTTTTAAGTGCTATTGTGGTAAGCCATGGATTATACTGTATTGGATTTGAATCAGTAGGCAGGGCCACTAGGGTGTCTTTCTTTGTGATTGGCTACCTATATGTGCTCTGCTCTTGGTAAAGATCTGTGATGCCCTTAGGATTTGAAGGGAAATTTGGAACATTTTCCAGATATTATTTGGCACCATTATTTATAATTGTGCATGCGGCTCGTGGAGAACTTCTTTGAACACCTGAACCATAGTTCTGCGGGCATATCTTTGCATACAGCACATGTTGGGTGCGTTGTGGATTATTTTGGCTGCACGTGGCGGTCTTTCATTTTTTTTATTGTTTTTGATTTATTTTGGGGGAGCGAGTTCCCCCTTTCAATGTGATATAGTTAGCCCTGGCGGCACAGATTTTGACAGCAACATTAAGTAAGGAGATGCCCCTGTTAACAATCTACATATATTTATTTGTATGTTCTTCTGTAGGAAATGTCTTCTTGCCTTTCACTTCTGTCTACAATAAACAAATTGAGCTGCACAGATGTATTGGGACAACAAGGAGTAAAGATAGTAAGGACATGTTGGTATTCTTCTCCTGGTCTGATTGACTACCTCTGGGGTGGACTTTGCTATGAACTCATTATTTAGACACATCTAGTAGAAATTCTTCTGGAGAGACAAGGGAAGAGAAATGTTATTGGTGTATAAAGAATTCTGTACATATGTGGTTTGTGGTATATTACATGTAAAAATGAGTATCTATAATATAAATTAATTGAAAAACCCAAAGTAACAGTGACGTTATAGTTAGGAATTAGCATTTAAAAAGCCTAAGAAATTCGCTGAAAGAAACAAAGGTTAGAAGGACGTTATAGTTAGGAATTAGCTTTTAAAAAATCTTAGAAATTGACAGGAAAAAACCAAAGGTAAAAGGGATGTTATAGTTAGGCTCAGGTTTCACTCGTAGAAAACCAGTGAAATTCCGCTGTTATAGTTAGTGAGCTAACTATAACTCGTGCCCCCACAATGCACCGCTTATGACCTCACCTCAAATATTGCATCACTCATGACATGATCAGTGAGATCACTGACGACATCACTGATGACATTTCAAATGACATCACTGAAGGCATTATTCACTGACTGTGAGTGTTGTTGAAAAGATTATGAGTGTTAAATATTTATACCAATGTGTATTGGTTAATCAGTGGGTGTATGAGTGCCTGTTTGGATGATTCAGTGGGTGTGTGACTCACTGTGTAAGTGAGTGATTAGGTGTCTCAGTGAATGTATGGATGAATGACTGGTTGTGTGAATGTCTGTATCTGTCAGTCTCTAAGTGGCTGTATGGGTTGTGAGTGGGAGTGAGTTGCTGTTTGATTGAGTGATTGGTTCTCTGAGTACCTCTATGGGTGTCTGTGTGTGTGTCTGCCCATATGGATGAGTGAGTGGGTGAGTCAGTGGCTTTATGAGTTAGTTAGTGAGTGAGTGCGTGAGGGGCTGTATGGGTGAGTGTGTGTGTATGGCTGTGTCGGTAAGGGAATGCATGTGTCACTGGTACATGGGTGAGGAACTGGGCATGTGAAAGGCAGCATAGGTGAGTGATGGGCATGTGAATGACTATAGGTGAGTGAGTGAATGTGAGAGTGGCTGTATGGGTAAGTGTGTGATTGTATCAGTGACTGTATAGATGAATGAGTACGTGTTAGCATCTGTGTGAGTGAGTGTGTGTGTAATTGTATGGGTGAGTAAGTGGCTGTGTGATTGTATGGGTGGGTTAGTAGGTGTGTGAGTAGCTCTATGGGTAACGTACTCTGTGAGTGGCTATATGGTGTATAAGTGAATATGTTAGTGGCTGTATTAGTAAGTGAGTGGGTGTATGAGTGGCTGTATGAGTGAGTGAGTGGACGTGAGTGTTTTATGAATCATTGAGTGGCTGTGTAAGTATTGGTATGGGTGCATTCATGGGTTTGAGAATTGTAGTGTGGAAGTTGGAGTGGGTGTATGAAATGTTATGTGCGGGTGTGAGTCGGTGCGTCAGAGGTTCTGTGGATGATGTCATCAGTGATGTCATTTGAGATGTCGTCGGTGATGTCACTGATCATGTAATGAGCGATATAATAAGTGAGGTTATAAGCAGCGCATTGCGGTTGCGCGAGTTGTAGTTAGCTTACTAACTATAACAGCTGAATTTCACTGGTTTTGTATGAGTGAAACCTGAACCTTACTATAATGTCCCTGTAACCTTTGTTTTTTTCAGTGAATTTCTGATTTTTTAAGTTGTAGTCACCTTTTCAGAGTGGTGGAGAAAGGGAGCTGGGACTCTGACCATCTCTCAAGAATCCCGCTGTGTAGGACTTCAAAAGGTACCAGGGGGCTTCTTGGCCTCCAAGGTCCCTCAGGAGTTAAGTGGACTTCATCCCCAACCAGTAGTGCGCCAGGAGGCGCATTTGCAGAGTGTTGGAGAAGGGGGTTGTGGGCTTCAAAGACCTCTTAGCAATCCCACTGTGTGGGACTTACTGGAGGCAACAGGAGGGGGCCAACTTCCCCTCCTGTTACGTCCAGTATGTCCCACATAGCGGGTTTGCTGAGAGGTTTTTGGTGGGCACGTCCACTTTCTCCACCACTCTGCAAACGCACCTCTTAGCGCCCTACTAATTGGGGGATGAAGTCCCCTTGGATGTTGAGGGTCATTGGGGGCCAACTACCCCTCCTATTTCCTCCAGTAAGACTCCCACAGCTGGATCGCTGAGAGGTCGTCAGAGGCCATGCCTCCTTTCTCCACCACTCTGCAAACGCACCTCCTGGTGCACTACTGATTGGGGAAGAAGTCCACTTTAGTCCTGAGACCCCCGGGATACAGTGGAATTCATCCCCCAATCAGTTGCGTGCCAGGAGGCGCGTTTGCAGAGTGATGGAGAAAGGTGGTGTGGCCTCCAAGTCCTCTCAGCAATCCTTCTGTCTGGGACTTACTGGAGGTAACAGAAGGGGCTCCTGGACCCCTAGGACCCTCAGCATCTAAGGAGACTTCATCCCCCAACCACCATTGCACCAGGAGGCCCATTTGCAGAGTGATGGTGAAGGAGGCTTGGCCTCCAGCAGCTTGGCAGAGGTTTATTTTTCTATTTTTTTTTTATATAAGGGAGGGGTGCTGCGTGGCCCACCTTCCCTGGGCCATTTACGGCCTCAGGGACCCCATCTCCCAGGGCTAGGCCTTTCTTCAATGGATGAGGGGGGCTGGGTGGCCCCCCCTCCCTGGGCCAGTTTGCGCCCCGGGACCCCATCCCATGCAGCCAGGCCTTTGTTTTCGTTTTAAGGAAAGGGGCTGAGAGGCCCCCCCTCCCGACCCTATTTCGGGCCCGGGGACCTTATCCACCAGGGTCCAGCCTGTAGTGTGTGTGCCCTGGCCCCACCCAGGGCACCCACTTTTTAAAAGTTGGGGACCGCGGGGGGAGCCTGAAGGCCCTCGCAGTCCCTGTCGGCTCTCAGCCTCCTGTCGGATCAGGCATTGCTTTTACGCATAGGGAGCTGCTAACATGCAGCTCCCTGTGTGTAAAAGCAATTCTGCTCCACTTCTAGTAAGCACGAGCATTTTCTGCTCTCGCTTACTAGAAGCAGAGAAGTGTTTGCTATGGCTTGGTGGGAGCGGTGCTCCCACCAAGTCATAGCAAACTGCAATGTCCCGGGGGTGGGCACCCCGCGACATTGCTGGAGCCGGTTCTGGGGGGTGGCTGTCCTTAGGGCTATCTATGGCTCCATGAGGAGGGCCACACAGCCTTTGTTAGAGGTTGCCCCTGGGCGGTGGTGCTCCCAGGGGTTGGGGGGCATCCGTGTGCCCTCCACACTAATAACAGTTAAAGCCACAGGAAGGTGGCGGCTCCCGGGGCTGCGGGGGGTCCGTGCTGCACCCCCGCATAATACAATAGGACAACCCTGGGGAGGTGGCGGTCCCTGGGGTTAAATCAAACCCTATTTGGGGGGCCCCATGCCCCCCCTCCTTTATTTTTATCATGCCCTGGGATGTGTCCTACCCAGGGGCTTTTTAAAAAAGAGCGCGGGAGCCTACGCATAATTTTTTTGAATTTTGCCATATATTCGCGGACCCACCCGCAAAACAGCAGAAAAATTCAAACAACTAGCTTTTAAGCTCCGATGGATTCGCTGTGGGATCCCCTCCCCCCCCCCCACCTTATCTGAGTGTTCAGGAAATTCCTACCCTGCCCCCTTTTCTTTATGTTTGACTTTTTTTCTGGTACTTGGCTTCAAGCCGAGTTCCAAGATGGCTGCCAACACTTCCTGGTTGAAATGTTGGCAGCCAATCAAATTTCATCAGGGTTTCAGTAGACCATTGGGCTCCAAGATATCTATATTTTTTTAACTTAAATATCTCTGAAACTCCTGAATGGATTTACACCAAATCACAGAAAGCATGCTTTCTGGACCAACATCTAGCTTTCTGCCAAATTTGGTGTATTTCTGTTCAGGCGTTCGGGATGTAGTCGTATTCAAATATTGAAAAATCCCCATAGACATAGCATGGGGAAAATGCGTTTTGCAACCCCCATTTTTTTTCTCATCTCCTGCTTGACGAATCACCCCAAAACGTTCAACACAGCAGCTGCACCAAAAAGGGGACGTTTCGTGAAAAATTTGTGAAGATTCATCAAGTGGCGACAAAGTTATTGACAAAACAAAAACGCTTTTCCTATGGAAACTTTGGTCCTAGCTATAACTGACAGTCGCCATTAGGTAGTTATTGTTAGCACCTAGTTTCCATAGTAAAAGCATTTTTTGACTCGCCTATAATTTTGGAGTCATTTGACCAATCTGCATGAAATTTTTCTAAAAAGTGTGAAAGTAGGTTCTATGTGTCATGGAAAGTTTGGGGGTGATCCGTGCAGTGGTGACCAAGAAATAGGGCCGAGAGAAAAGGGTGCCTTTGTAATGTTAATTCCCATAGGATCGCATTGTCAAAGCTACAGCCCGAACTGCTGGATGGAATTACACCAAATTTCGCAGAAAGGTAGATGTTGTTACGCAGATTGTGCTTTTTGTTATTTGGTGCAAATCCGTTCATTCATTTTCGAGAAATTCAAGCCGAAAATTATAGTGATATCTCTGGCCGCGGATATTTAGCGGCAATTTTTACGATAATTCACCAATGGGCATGCCAAGGGGAATGCTCTGAATGGCTGGGCGTAACCTGAACAGAAAATTGCCGCCGCCATTATATTGAACAGTTCCCGGGGCTGAAAATGTCTGTGAAAGCTGACATAAGAGGTCAGGGTGGAGGTACTCTGACCCCATGTTTGAGAAATGCAAGTATTAGTGACACAAATTATATATACAATTATTTTTTTCATCACACAAGATATTTGAGACGACAACGCGATCGCATGTAACCACCCCCCCGTACCGTCCCGGGGAAATCGCAACTATCATGCTGTCGTCGCGAATTTTAGTGGAAAAATATATATATATATACAAATATATATATATGAATATTTGTACACACTCGCCTGTCACACACTAATGTATGCCACTCTCAAACTCACTCAGACACTTATACACCCATTCATATATCCACTCACACACTTATACATTTGGTAACATACCTACTCAGATACTCATTCATCCACTCACACACCCATTCAGGTACTCATTATACATTTGGTAACATACCTACTCAGATACTCATTCATCCACTCACACACCCATTCGGGTACTCATGCATCCACTTACAGACTCAATCGGAAAGTGATTGAACCCATGGACAGACTCACTCAGAGACTCATGTATCTACTTAGAGACTGTAGGAGGCTGACTTATAATGTGGTGCACACTTATTTAGGAGAAGCACCGTGCACTAATCCAGACAACCCTTACGGTGATTTTAGTGGTCTTAGGCAACCTTAGAAAGCTCTCCAAGTGGTAGCTGTGGAGAGCAGGCTTCAGGCTAAGTCTAGAAGGAGTGTTAAGCAGCTTGTTTTACCGGAACTAATCATATAGTATAAGTTAAGTGAAAAAGAACCACACAGTGTGGCTATAAAATTAGTTATTTATTATACACACTCACTAACACATTGGTATATCTCCTATCTATAGATATAAACACAATACTCAGAGTATTTCAATAGTAGAACAGGTAAGTAGCACAAATACACAGTGGTCTCCAGGGGGAAACCAAACCATATACTAATAAAGTGGAATGAGAACTGCGACCGAAGTCGAGACTTGACCCAGAAGACTTAGAAGAGCTGGGGACAAAAGGAACCATCCAAGGTAAGTACCCAGGAACTCCACGTAGGACGTGTGCACAGTGGAAACACAGCAGCCTACTCAATGCAAGTCAACGGGGAAATCTCATTTGCAGTTTTCAAGAAGAAGGACCCTTCCCAGAGGACTCTGAAGAAACCCCATGGAAGATGGAAGGTTGGAGAGTCACCCCACCGGTGAATACCCCTGGAACCAGGATACCTACACCATGGAAGCTGGGTGCATAGGTGTGAATTGACGTTGGAAACCGCCGTAGACCACAATGGAAGACTTCAGTGAAGATGCCGCTGGCGAAGAAGATGAAAAAGTCCGGTGGAATCCAAGGGTGGATTCTTGAAGAGGAGTACCTGCAAGCAGAGGGGACAGCGTCTATGCCACTCGGGAGTGACCAGGAGACACAAAAGACCAATGACCACCGATGATGGAAGATACAGGAGAGTTGATGGTTACCTTGTAGCTGCAGATGTGAGGACCAGGCGGCGCTGTGGAAGACCAGGAGCCGTTCACGAGCCGTCCATGAGCTGTCCCACGTCGGAAGTCGAGAACCCAGTGGGTTGAAGTCCGACGGGAGCACCAACAATCTTTGACAGCTGCAATAGACGAGGAAAACAAAGAAGGTGCAGTGTCCGGACCAGCAAGGTCCAAGGGACTTACCCAGTGCAGGAGAGTCAGAGCGGGCCTGAGAAATTAGGGGAGTCCACTGGAGCCAAAGACCCTCAAGAGGAACCCACATGCTGAAGGCACAGGAGTCACAAGAGGACCTCGTGCAGCACACCAAAGATGCAGACCCACGGTGCAGAGGATGCGGTGAGGACGAATATCTTGGCAGTCGACGCAGTGCACAGGGGTACTGCTCCTATGGTTCAGACGAGGGATACTGGCTTCAAACTTGCTGAGAAAACAGTGCAGGCCTCAAGGGAGTTTCAGAACCACCACCTCTGGTGGGTGCTTGAGTCTCTGAGTGGGTTTGTGAGTGGGTGTATGAGTGTCTGAGTAGGTCTGTGAGAGTGTCTGGGTGGGTTTGCAAGTGCCTCCATGAGTGTGTCAGTCAGTCTGTGAGTGACTGCATGAGTGTCTGAATGGGTCTGTGAGTGGGTGCATGAGTGAGTCTCTCAGTGGGTCTATGAGTGGCTGTGAGCCTCTGAGTGGATCTGTGATTTGGGTGAGTAAGAGTGAATGATTTTGTAAGTGGGTGTCTGACTGGGTCTGTGAGTTGTGAGTATTTGAGTTGTTCTGTGAGTGGATGCATGAGCTGTTTGGGTTCTTTTCATTCTCTGCACTTTTTCTGCTCACTTTAACCTTTATTTTGCTTCTTTCTGCTCGTTGCTGACCTTTATTTTGCCTCTTTCTGCTTGTTTCAGACCCGTATTTTGCCTCTTTCTGCTTGTTTCTGACCTTTAACTTGCCTCTTTCTGCTTGTTGCTGACCTTTTTTTGTCTCTTACACCACGTTTCTGACCTTTATTTTGCTTCTACATGCTCATTTCCGACCACTATTTTGCCTTTCTGCTTGTTTCTGACCTCTATTTTGTCTTATTCTACTATTTCTGACCACTATTTTGCCTCTTTCTGCTTGTTTCTGACCTCTATTTTGCCTCATTCTGCTCGTTTCTGTACTCTATTTTGCCTCTTTCTGCACTTTGCTCACCTTAATTTTTCGTCTTTCTGCTCATTTCTGCTCTCTATTTTGCCTCTTTTTGCTTGTTGCTGGCCGTTACTTGGCCTCTTTCTCCTCGTTTCTGACCTTTATTTTGCCTCTTTTTGCTCGTTGCTGATCTCTATTTTGTCTCTTTCTTCTTGTTGCTGGCCTCTAATTTGCCTGTTTCTGCTTGATGCTGACCTTTAATTTCCCTCTTTCTGCTGGTTTTGACCTTTATTCTGCCTCTTTCTGCAAGTTTCTGACCTTTATCTTACCGTGCTTGTTTCAGACCTTTATTTTGCCTCTTTCTGCTCGTTGCTGACCTTTTATTCTCCCTCTTGCTGGTCGTTTCTGATCTTTATTTTGGTTCTTTCTGCTTGTTGCTGATTTCTATTTTCCCTCTTTCTACACGTTGCTGGCATGTATTTTGCCTCTTTCTGCTCATTGCTGATCTTTATTTGCCCTCTTTATGCTTGTTTCTGACCTTTATCTTGCCTCTTTGTTCGTTGCTGACCTTTATTTTGCCTCTTTCTGCTCATTGCTGACCTTTATTCTGCCTCTTGCTGCTCCTTTCTTACCTCTATTTTGCCTCTTTCTGCTCAATGCTCACCTTTATTTTGCCTTTTCTGCTCGTTTCTCAGCTTTATTTTGCCTCTTTCTGCTAGTTTCTCAGCTTTATTTTGCCTGTTGCTGCTGGTTTCTAACCTCTATTTTCCCTCTTTCTGCTTGTTTCTTATCTTTATTTTGCCTCCTGATGCTGGTTTCTAACCTCTATTTTGCTTCTTTCTGCTTGTTTCTATCCTTTATTTTGCCTCTTTCTTTTCTTTGCAGACCTTTATTTTGCCTCTTTCTCCTTGTTTCTGACCTTTATTTTGCTTCTTCCTTTTAGTTTCTGATCTTTAATCTGCTTTGTTCTGCTCCCTTCTGACCTGACCTTTATTCTGCCTCTTTTTGCTTATTTCTCACCCTTGTTTTACCTTTTTCTGCTCGTTGCTGACCTTTATTCTCCCTCTTTCTGTTTGTTTTTCTTACCTTTATTTGGCCTCTTTCTGCTCGTTTCTTACCTCAAACTTGCCTCTTTCTTCACGTTGCTGACATTAATTCTGCCTCTTTCTGGTCGTTGCAGACCTTTATTCTTTCTCTTTGTGCTAGTTTCTGACCTTTTTTCTGCCTGTATTCTGCTTGTTTCTCACCATTATCCTGCCTCTTTCTGCTCGTATCTCAACTTTATTTTGCCTCTTGGTGCTCTTTTCACTCAGGACTGCGGTGGGAGCCTCAAGGCCCCAGCAGTCTCAGCCGGCTCCCCACCTCTTGCGAGAGCCAGCATTGCTGTTGCAGGAAGGGAGCTGCTGAAATGGCAGCTTCCTCCGTGCAGGAGCAATTGTTTCATCTCTTTTCCTTCCCACATGTTTGCAGGCAGGGAAACAGATGAAACCTTCACTTCCAGCAGGCGGGAGCACTTTGACAGCTCCTGCCTGGTGGAATCGGAGTGCTTGCTTTTGCTTGGTGGAAGCTATCAAAGCTCTCGCCAAGCAAAAGCTAAAAGCTATGTCTGGGGGGCTCACCGAGACATAGCAGGAACCAGCCCTGGTGGGTGGCGGTCCCCACTGCCATGTATGGATCCAGCAAGGGGGCCACGCGGCTCCTCTCTTTTCTTTTTTACATTAAAGTGTTTGTTCAGCCCCAGGGAGGTGGTGGTCCCCCTGGCTCCAAGAGCCTAAGGAGGGGGGCCCCATGCACCCCCCTCCTTTTTTAAACAAATGCCCCAGGGGTGGTGCTCATCTGGGGGTTCTATTTAAAACAAGCGCAGGAACCCGTGCTAGGTTTTTTTGCCGTGAAATTAAATACACAGCAGGAAAGAAAATGCTTTTTTGCCCTGCCGGAGTTCCTCTGGGACTCCAAGACCAAAGCATGGGGGTCAGGGTATTCCTGCCCCTTTTTCTTTTTTTCCATTTCCCCCCCCCTCCCCCCCCCCCCTCCCCAAAATGTCTGCCAACACTTCCTCATTAAAATTAAAATGTTGGCAGCAGATCAGAGCTCTGCATGTCCCTGCACACGCTCCTTATTATTCGCAAATTAGCTGCGATTGCAGATTAACAAAATTGGATTTTCTTAAATTTCTCAACAACTACTGAATGGTATTTACACCGCAGAGCTCAAAGCATAGTCTGCAAACTAAAATCTACCTTCCTGTCAAATTTGGTGTAATTCCGTCCAGCGGTTCGGGCTGCAGTCATGTCTAAACTTCTATGGGAATTGACATGGGAAACACATTTTTGTTTGACCCCCCCTTTTTCTCTGCCCCTGCTTGACGGATCACCCCGATACTACCCGTGCACAACAAGACTTACTATGACACTTTTTGGGGAAAATTTTGTGAAGATTCGCCAAACGACGGCAAAGATATCAGTAAGTCAAAAAATACTTTTTTAATGGAAACATGGTCCTAACTATAACTACCAACTGCCGACTGCCAGTAGATAATATATAGATATATATATATATTTGCCTTGTGGGATGTGGTCTTCAGGGCCATAATAGGCTTAGGGAGGGGGCCACGTGGACCCCTCCCCTTTATAATACAAAAAAACCCTGTGGAATGGGTATCCAGGGCCTAATGAGGCGCAGTGATGTTATCAATTATGTCATTTGAGATTTCATAAGTGGTGTCATTGAATATATATTGAGTGATGTAATACGTGAGGTCATATGCAGTGCATGGTGGGGACGCTAGTTAGAGTTAGCGCTGCGAAATATAACTGGTGAATTTCTGTATTGTTGTTAGTTCAAAACGTTAATGGTGTCACTAACATATTTACCTAACTATAACGTTTCTTTAACCTTTATTTCAGTGAATTGCTGAGTATTTTTTTTTTTTTTTAAACAAAAACGTTTTTTCATGACGTCTAACTATAATGTTACTGTGGTGTGTGTGTGGGTATGTATACCTTTATTTTGCCTCTTACTCCTCATCGCTGACCTTTATTTTGCCTCTTTCTGCTTGTTGCTGACCTTTATTCTGACGCTTTCTGCTCGTTGTTGACCTATATTCTTCCTCTTTGTGCTCGTCTCTGACCTTTATTCTGCCTTTTCCCCGTGGCACAAAATAAGTATGTAGAGGGAGGGGGGTTGTGCAGTCCCCTCCTGGGCCATATTTGGCCCTGGGGATCACCACCTCCCCGGGCATGTGCTTAATTAAAGTGGGAGGATCTGTTTGAAATCTTTTTAACATTTTTAAGTTATACACATTGCACTTTAGGGGTTCGCCTCACCTGCTTCCTCTTTGTTTCTTTTGTATCGACCGCACTGCCTCGCTCTGATTGGTGTCTTTTTTCCAATCAGTAGCAGACCCTAAAGGAGCCTGTTGGAGTCCCCGTGTATTTTATGGCGCTCGTAGCGCAGACGCGCCTGTCTATTTTAAACTGACTGCTGTCTATGTGCTCGGAAATGTTTTGCTAATCTTGTTGTACCTAGAATCTGTTTTAAATCTTTTTTGCATTTTTAAGTTATACGCATTGAACTTTAGGGGTTCGCCTCACCTGCTTCCTGTCTGTTTCTTTTGTATTGATGGCACGGCTTCGCTCTGATTGGTGGCTTTTGTTCAATCAGTAGCATACCCTGGAGGAGCCTGTTTGAGCCCCCGGGTATTTTATGGCGGCCGTAGGCACTCCTACGATAGGCATGTCTATGCCCATCCGTGCCTGGACAGCGCTAGGAGCCAGGCACTCTGCCCCTCCAAATTCCCTAAGGCTAGTATGCTCTCCTTTGGAAGTCTACATACTCTGGTCATCTCTAGCATCATGCTATGGCACGTTAGGGTTCAAGACGGTCTTCCCTTCTGCTGTAAGACGTGTGGCTATAAGATTAGCCCTGTGGAATGTACTATTAAGTTACCGCTCCAGGCTATAAATTATAAATTTTTTAAGCTTGAATTGCCGCTCCTTGGACAAACATCATGCTTAAAAGCCTGATATTGTGTTCCTGACAGAGACCTGGTTAACCCAGGGCTCCGTGGCGGAACCAGCCCTCGCACTCCCGCATGGCTACTATTTGAAGAATTTTGATAGTCAGTGGCAGAGGTGGGGGTATTGCAGTGACCTATAAAGAGCACTATGCTCGTAGGATGTCACCTGGTAATGTAGTGACTGTGAAAGTGCTTTTTAAATATTGTGCTGAACAGTAACTTCACTTTATCTGGGGTGTTAATCTACCGCCCTCCTGTCCCTTCCAATACATTTAGGGAGGCACTGACTAATCTGATGGCCTCACTGACCATTAAGCCAGCCAACTTTAATAAGTAGGCGATCTTAACCTCCATTTGGAAGCTAGACAGGGCGGTGATATCGTAAATATTTTAGACTATCTCGCAGCTTATCAGGTAACGTAAGTTTCTGGTGCCACACATTTTGCAGGCACCTTCTCGATCCAAGTTTTTTCTAATCTTCATTCTTTTAGGGTATCTACCCCTCTTCCTTTGTCTTGGACGAATAATTTTCTGATCCCTATGTTCATCTGCTTAGAAGGCCAGTCTTCTTGCCTAGTCCCTATTTTGAAATCCCATGGAATAAGCTCTATCTCCAAACCAAAAATCTGCAGACTTTCTTCATATGCAGCGTCTGCAGTTGGACCCCAGTGTGGAGGCTGCAAACAATATTGTCCAGGATTGGCTCCCTTCTGCTCTACTTTATTTTTGTCGTGGTCAAACCGGCCCAAGCAGAATAAAGCATGCTGCACCTTTGATATTAGCAAAACAATTCGTAAAGTCCCGGAAAGCTCTTGGAGGCACTCCTATGACTCTTCAAAATAAATACTAAATAGAGCAGCTATCAAGTCATATCATACATTTATTAAGATATCCATGGCTAAATCCTTTGCCAATGAAATAAAGAACAGCAATAATCCTGCAAAAGTAATTTTCTCCCTCCTCAACAGCTTTAACAACCTGTACTTGCTGTGGAATCCACGGAAGCTTCCAACGATCACTGTGAGAAGCTGGCAAGGTACTTTATTAATAAAGTATAAAATATCTATTCCAACTGTGCCCCTAATAATACTGTTTCCTGTCCTGCTGGACTGACCAGCACTATCCCGCCACTGCGCCTTTCCCTACTCACACTGTCCCTTTCAGTGCTACACACCTTATGGAAGAAAGATAAATCGGGCTCACCGGCCGACCCTTTCAGGTCAGACCTATTCCTTAAACTTCAGGACTGTCTTTCTACTCTCAGTCTTAAACTGATTAATTTTTTGTTGTAATCAGCATTTGCACCGAGCTCTTGGAAGCATGTTGAAATATTCTCCTGATAAAAAACTACTTTTGATGCTTCTAAACTGGAAACATTTTGCCCTATTTCTCTTCTGCCTTTTCTCGCAAAGGTAACAGAGACTCATGTCAACGTTAACGTAACCAATTGTTTTTAGAAGAAAATCATATCTTGGATATCTCCCCGAATGGTTTCCGGTCACTGCACAGCACTGAGTCAGCCCGTCTCGTGGCCATTGAGCAACTTTGCTGCACTTTAGATAAAGGCAGTTCCTCTGTACTGATTCTGCTTGACCTAAGAGCCGCTTTTGACTCTGTATGCCAAAATATTTTGCTCCACCGCCTATGAGAGATTGGGATGAGTGGAACTGCTTTAACTCGGTTTGCTTCTTTTCTTGCCGATCGTTCCTTCCAGGTTGTGTCTCCTCCTTATAGCTCCAACTGACAAACTCTACATCATTGTGTCCCCCAAGGCTCCTCCCTGAGCCTGACTTTGTTTAATATCTACATCCAGCAATTGACTCAGTTTGTGAAAGGTCTGGGGTTTACACTGGTGTCCTATGCTGCTGATACCCAGCTTGTGTTTTCATTTTCCAGAAATCTCACAGCAGATCTGGTTAGTTTCCAAAAAGGTATGCTGGCTGTCGCAGTTTAAATGGCTGCTATCTGTTTGGAGCTGAACTTGAATAAGTCTGAAATCCTGCTACTAGGTGTAGACGCCCGATCACTGGTGGCCATCTTCCGTTGGTCCTCCTCCCTGTCCTAATTTGGTGGTTAAGAACTTAGGTGTCTTGGTGGATAGTGCCTTAACTTTTGAAGCACAGGCGAAAGCAGTGGTAGGCACCTGACTTGGCCTTCTATGTGGGCTCAAAACTATTATCGGATTCTTTGACAAACCCCCCCCCCCCTCCCCCCCCCCCCCCCCCATTTGTCACGTTATGAAGCAGACGGTTCTCCTCTCTAGGATGGATTATTGCAACATCCTTTACCTGGGAGCTAATAAGGCCGTGATTAGAAGACTCTGGTTGGCTCAAAATGTCGCTGCAAGGTGGCGGTTCTCGCTTTCTAAGGACTTATTCGCAGATTGCATTGGCTCCAGGTGGACAAGCATTTTCAGTTTAAGGCTCTGTGCACAGTCCACAAGATTTTTTTCTGCCTGGGACCCCTCATCTTGTTCAATTTGCTGTCGGTGTACCTACCCTCACGGTCCCTGCACTCAGCCGATCTTAACCTGACTGTGTGCCACATGTCAGAAGAGTAAGGGTGGGTGGCCGATCCTTACGCGCTAAAGCTCCTTCCCTCTGGAATGCTCTTCCTCTACTTTTGAGGTGCATTCATACTCACTGGTCCTTCAGGAAATCCCTGAAGACCTGGTTGTTTTCCATCTAAGCACTGTGTGAGGTACATCTCCTTCTGGGCATTTTTGTTTTACAGTTGATTCTTCTTCCGAGTCTAGCGATGGGATGCCCTGTTGCTGGGACAGCCATGCGCTCTATGAATACTTTACCAAAAAACTTAACATGCAGAGGTCTTATCGCCTTTTCCCACGTTGATGGACAGCTTTCAAAAGGCCTCCCACACACCCAGTTACCGATCCATACAATCACACACACACCCATTCACAGACCCATACAGCCAATCACCCACTCACAAACCCATACAGCCACTTACAAAACCGGTCATACACCCACACAGCTACTGACGCACCCACTCACAGACTCATGCAGCCACTCATGCACCCACTCACCGACCCATACAGCCACTCACACACCTACAAAACCACTCACACACCCACTCACAGACCCATACAGCCACTCACACATCCACACACCAACCTGTACAGCCACTCAGACATCACTCGCAAAGGTTACAGGTTACAATTAGGAAATAAAATTTAAAAAACCTTAGAAATTCACTGAAAAAGACAGAGACTTTATATTTAGGCTCAGATTTCACTCGTACAAAACCAGTGAATTTCAGCAGTTATAGTTACCTGAGCTAACTATAACTTAAGCCTTCGCAGTGCACTGCTTATGACCTCACATATTACATCACTCATTACATGGTCAGTGACATCACTGATGAAATCACTGAGGACATCTCAAATTACATCACTGATGACATCATCCACAGAACCATTAACACAACCACTCACACACCCACTCACACACCCAATCACAGATCCATACAACCACTCACACATCCACTTACAGATCCATATAACCACTCACACACCAACAAAACCAGTCACAGATCCATACAACCACCCACACACCAACTTACACACCCACTCACCTGCACAACTACTCACACACCCATACAATCACTCACACCCACACAGCTACTCAGACACTTGCTCAAACGCCCATACAACCACTCACATACCCATGCAACCACTCGCACACCCATACAGCCGCTCATAAACCCATTCACAGACCCATACAGCCACTCACATATCCACTGACCTATACAGTCACTCACACACCCAATGGCAGATCTTTACAGCCATTCGCACACACTGATATAGACAGTCATAAAGCCACTCAGAAAACATAGGCTAAAAACAGTATCACTGATTAGTAGTACAGAAAGTCTAGTAATTTAACTTATGCTGTAGCTTAGTGTTCGAGGCATGTGGGCTGCTGAATTCATATCTGTGCATAGATCGCCGCCTAGTGTTGGGTCCGGATGATTGCACATTGTTGTCCTGGAAGAGTCTTCGAAGCATCACGAGATAGGTGGCTCCTCCCCTGGACTACAGTGCGCATGGGCATCCCCTCCATCCTTAGATTGTTTGGGTTCGGATGTCCTAATCTTAGCTCTTAGAGTATTTAGGCCTTTATTCGTCGGTATTGTTTTCATTCGGCGCCGAGTAGTTTCATCAAAGTTAGCCATTTGCCCTTCGACGTCCGAGGCCCGATCAAGATCGACGATGGAATCAAAAACATCGAATAGCCCCTTCAAGCGTTGCCCTCTTTGCAACGCTAAGTATGCTCGCTTCGACGTGCACCCGGTGTGCAACAAGTGCCTCTCTCCAAACCACGACGAAGCCACCTGCATGGCGTGCTCCAGGTTTCGATCGAAGAAGACCCTTTGCATTCGTCGAGCAGCTCGGCTCGAGGCGCAGAAAGCGGCGCCGCACCCGGACAACATCTTCGGGACCGAAGATGAGGAGGTCGTGGACCTTGAAGTTCAGGGAGAGATGTCGGATACGGCGTCGGAGTGTGAATCCGACTATGATGCCGAGGATGAACATATAATAGATGAAGAGGAGGATGACGTCGTCGTACAGGTAGGAGACGACGAAGAGGCCCTTGGGGCCGAGGAGGATGGCTCAGAACATGAGCTAGGCCCTCAGGTCGCCACAGGGCCGAAGGAGGCACTCGATAAGGCTCAGGTCGTGGGATCGCCACAAGGCCTTACCCAAGATCATTCCTCTCGTTCTTCCGCCCCACATAAACGCCCGGCGTCGAACTATCCTAAAGAGCCATCGGTATCCAAAGCGCCATCACTCGATCAACGAGAATCGAAACTGAAGGCAACGGCACCGAAAGTAAAAGAGTCTCTCCACGGCGACAAGGCCTCGAAGCCCTCGGAGCCGAAGACACAAAGGACAGCTGTCGACGCCAAGAGAGGTCATGGGGATGTCGAGCCAAGGGCGGCGCCAAAACTCAAAGCCAAGGTCGCCGACCCCAAAGTATCGGCGCCAAAGAGCGTCAACACAGATATGGAGGGCGGCCATCGAGAGCCAACCCATCCCACTATTCCGGTCCAGAAAACGTCAACTGGTACGGGGCTTGATGCCACAACGAAGAAGGCGTCGAAGGACCGTGTCCAATCCACGACGCCATCGCCCTTTGTCAAGCAGAAGGTGTCGGAGTCGTTATTACGCATCCACGACAAGGCTTCCACAACTGGTGCGAAGACAGCCCCGCAGCCGAAAACGGTCAGCACGGTCCACATCGCGTCGACGCATATAAAGTTCGGCCTCCCACCCGCGGTGCGACCGAAAATGTTCGACGCAAAGAAGGGTCTCGACCCGCAAGAAGCTCTCGACCCGAAGAAAACTGTCGATGCACCAACAGGAATACAGATGGGACAGAGACCTGTTGCAGTGCCTCACGACGAGGAGGTTCCACGGCAGTTTATCGACGCCACCACTGGTAGACTTTCCATATACAAACGGAAAATCGTAACAGAGACACCAATGGAGCCATACAAGATTCCATTGAAAAAGAAGCGAACCACATCACCAGTTCTGGTGGAACATATTTAATTTGGCACCCCAGAAACTCAGCCATTCTCGCCCACACACTCTGATACGGATGCTGGAGATGATGGTGATGCTGAGGGCACCTATCCTGTGGATACTGACCCTGAGGACCAAAACCAACCTTGGGTGGACAATACGGATGCAGGGGACACACATACTGCTCCGGACACACAGGCATATGTGGCAAAAACATCTCCTACAGAGGACACTGCTGCTTTCAATGCCTTAATCGAAAGAGCCGCCAACAATCATGACGTACAGCTCCACACTGATCCTATTGAGGACGACTTTCTAATGGATACCTTCTCTACTTCAGAAAGATCTGTGAAAACTCTGCCCATGCTGAAGGGGGTCCTAAAACAGGCTAATGACATTTTTAAGGAGACCACTAGGGCGAGAGTCCTTAACCCTAGAATTGAAAAAATATATAGGCCAGCTCCAGTGGACCCTGCCTACATAAAAGGACAGTTGCCTTTGGACTCATTGGTGGTTTCCAATGCTCGGAAGAGAGCCAACTCACAGACAACGGGTGATGCTCCTCCCCCAGACAAGGAGTCTAAGGTCTTGGAAACATCGGGAAAGAGGGTTGCTGCACAGGCAGCTAACATCTGGAGAATTGTCAACACTCAGGCACTCCTCGCTAGATACGACAAGGCGCATTATGATACCCTAGAGACACTGCTGCAGCACCTCCCAGATCAGTATAAAGATGGAGCGGAGACACTTATTAGAGAAGGGAAGCTCATTAGTAACGCTTGCATTAAATGCGCTCTTGACGCAGCTGACACTGCAGCTAGGGCTATCAACACCAGCGTCATGTTATGAAGGCATGCTTGGTTGAGAATCTCGGGATTCAAACCAGAGATACAAACAACTATACTCAACCAACCGGTCAACCCTAACTCCCTCTTTGGCCCCGAGGTTGACACCACCCTAGAGAAACTCAAAAAAGATACAGAGACTGCAAAGTCTATGGGGGCTCTGCAATCCCAGCAGTTTCGGAGTGGGTCCTTTCGTCGCTCTAGCAACAGAGGACCATCTAAAACACAGAACTCCCAACAGTCGCAGCACACTAAAGGAGGTACACAGCCCACCTATAACAAGAATAGTAGAGGTGGATACCGTGGAAACAACATCAAAGGCAGAGGCCGAGGAAACAACAGCTCCAGGTCCTCCGCCACCAACAAACAGTGACGCCTTGTCACTGCCCCCTGACCACGTAACACCTGTCGGGGGGAGACTACAGAGGTTCCTGCCAGTCTGGGAATCCATTACTGCAGACAGGTGGGTGAGAGAAATTGTCCAGTACGGTTATTGTCTGGAGTTCACGTCCACTCCACCCAACATACCACCAAGACACTGTCATATGTCCGCAGAGCACTTGCACTTATTCCAACAGGAGGTTCTCAGTATGCTCCAAAAGGAGCCATAGAACTCGTGCCTGCAAAGGAACAAGGATCAGGGGTGTACTCACTGTATTTTCTGATCCCCAAAAAGGATGGATCTCTCAGACCCATACTAGATCTAAGACCTCTAAACCGTTACATTCTGTCAGAGCATTTTCACATGCTCACTCTGCAACAAGTGCTACCGTTGCTCAGTCAGGGAGACTTTCTCGCAACATTAGACCTCAAAGATGCGTATTTCCATATACCCATAAACCCCTCACACAGAAAGTATCTCAGGTTCACTGTTCTCAATCAGCATTACCAGTTCAAAGTCCTCCCTTTCGGGGTAACGACGGCACCCAGAGGGTTCACCAAGTACCTGGCTGCAGTGGCGGCACACTTAAGGAGACAGCACATACATGTCTATCCTTATCTGGATGACTGGCTTATCCAGGGAAAGTCGGCCCAGCACTGTGCCAGCCACATGTCCCACACCATTCACCTTCTTCACAGCCTGGGCTTCTCACTGAATTATCCAAAGTCCCACCTTCAACCCAACCACGTACAGCAGTACCTAGGCGCAACCATAGACACTCTGGCAGCCACGGCACAACCAAATTCAGTGAGGATCAACAGCATTCAGTTGCACATAAAGAAATTCAGACCTCAACACTCACTCCCAGCAAGAGTGTTTATGCAGTTGATAGGCATGATGGCCTCCTGCATCTTCATAGTCCCACACGCAAGATTACATATGCGCCCGCTTCAGGAGTGCTTGGCACGTCAGTGGAATCAGGCCCACGGACAGTTGAAAGAACTAGTGTTGGTGAGCGGTCGGGCATACAACTCTCTGCATTGGTGGAATCCACAAAACCTTTGCAAGGGCCGACCGTTCCAGGAGCCTGTTCCACAAATCATACTGACAGCGGACGCGTCTCTCCAGGGATGGGGAGCTCAAGTACTCAATTACACAGTGCAGGGACTATGGTCGACACAGCAAAGGAGAATGCACATCAACCTTTTGGAACTAATGGCGATCTTCCTTGCAATGAAAGCGTTCAAGATACACTTGTGCAACAAGGTCGTGTTGATCCGAACGAACAACATGACCGCCATGTACTACATACAGAAGCAGGGAGGGACACACTCGCCACAGTTGTCTCATCTGGCTAAGAGCATGTGGAAGTGGGCCATTCAGAGAAACATCTTCCTCATGGCGGAACACCTCCCGGGCAAAGACAACCAGATGGCAGATCTGCTCAGCAGGCACAGCCACCAAATGCACGAGTGGGAGATACATCCATCAGTACTCCAACCGTACTTCCGACAGTGGGGTCATCCAGAGATAGACCTATTCGCCACAAGGGAAAACGCAAAATGCCAAAACTTTGCCGCCAGGTTCCCACATCCACAGTCGCAAGGCAATGCAATATGGATGAACTGGTCCGGCAAATTTGCGTACGCTTTTCCCCCAGCACCATTAATACCGCTGGTGGCACGCAAGCTCAAGCAACACTCGATGACGCTCATCCTGGTTGCTCCAACGTGGGCACGCCAGCCATGGTACACCACTTTTCTGGAACTCTCCGTGGTACCGCATCAAAGGCTACGGCTCACACCCACTCTTTTAACGCAGAGCCGTGGCGAGATTCAGCACACAGATCCGCAACAGCTGAACCTGGCGATCTGGCTCCTGAGATCCTAGAATTTGGCTACCTAAACTTGCCTCCAGACTGTATGAATATCATCAAGGAGGCAAGGAGACCCACTACCAGAGCATGCTATGCGGCCAAGTGGAAGAGATTTGTCATGTATTGTAAAAATAATGACATAAATCCACTGGATGCGTCAACCCAGAACATTATCTGTTATTTATTACACTTATACAGATGCAATCTAGCATACAATTCCATCCGTATACATTTAACCGCATTGGCAGCTTACCGTCAGAACAGGCAGCACCTCTCACTCTTCAAGTGCCTGCCATCAAAGCTTTCCTGGAGGGCCTCAAACGTGTCATTCCCCCTAGACACCCCCCGTCACCAGTCTGGAACCTAAATGTGGTCCTCACCAGACTGATGGGACCACCTTTTGAACCTCTACACTCCTGTGAGATTCAATTTCTAACCTGGAAAGTAGCTTTCCTCGTTGCCATTACTTCCCTAAGACGAGTTAGTGAACTTCAGGCACTCACCATTCAGGAGCCATTTATACAGGTTCATGCAAACAGGGTCGTGCTACGCACCAACCCTACTTTCATGCCCAAGGTCATTTCGCAGTTCCATATGAACCAATCTATAGAACTACCAGGGTTTTATCCTAATCCCGAGAATGTAGCGGAGAGAATGCTCCACACCCTTGATATCAAAAGAGCTCTCATGTACTATATTGATAGAACACAAACTTTCAGGAAGACAAAACAACTGTTTGTTGCCTTTTCCCCGCAGCACAAGGGCAACCCCATTTCCAAAGCAGGGATAGCTAGGTGGATCGTTAAATGTATACAGATTTGCTATGAATAAGCTAAGCGCACACTAACGATTCCTCCGAGAGCCCACTCCACTCGAAAGTTGGGGGCCTCCATGGCTTTCCTGGGAAATAGTCCCTTAGAGGAGATATGTAGAGCAGCCACATGGTCCACTATACATACCTTTACCAAGACAGCAGGCTGCTGTAGGCCAGGCTGTTCTCACAACTCTTTTTCAGACTGCTGCACCTGGCACGGGCAGCCGCTGCTAAACGGAGGGACTGCTATATAATCTATGCACAGATATGAATTCAGCAGCCCACATGCCTCGAACTGGTTATGCTACTTACCAGTATGCATCTGTTCTTGGCATGTGGGGCTGCTGACATTCATATCGCCCACCCTCCTCCCCGGCGCCTGTAGCAGCTGTAGCATTCAGTAATTTCTAGTTAGCATGGTCATCATTCACTGTATTACACTCCATCTATGCCACAATGGCGAAAAACAATCTAAGGATGGAGGGGATGCCCATGCGCACTGTAGTCCAGGGGAGGAGCCACCTATCTTGTGATACTTCGAAGACTCTTCCAGGACAACAATGTGCAATCATCCGGACCCAACACTAGGCGGCGATCTATGCACAGATATGAATGTCAGCAGCCCCACATGCCAAGAACAGATGCATACTGGTAAGTAGCATAATCAATATATCTTTTAGTCAATGAAAGATTTATGAAACGCCTACACCCACTGGATGATGTCATCAGTGATGTCATTTGAGATGTCATCAGTGATATCACTGACCATGTCATCAGTGATGTAATACATGAGGTCATAAGCAGTGGATTGCGGGGGGCGTAAATTATAGTTAGCTCAGGTAACTAAAACTTCTGAATACCACAGGATTTGTTCAAGTAAAATCTGAACCTAGCTATAACGTCCCTGTAAACTTTGTTTTTATATACATATATACATATGTTGGAAATATTCCTGCATTGTAATAGCCCAAGTTAAAGTGCCTCTGTTGTAATTACTCTCATTGTACATCCCTCTTTAAATTGGGGCTGCCCTGTCTGGTCTCACCATGCTCAAACACAACTGCAGCGAGTTGAAGGAGTTGGGGCCTCAGCACGCACTATTCGGAGCTGCGTGCCAGGCATTTTGCTTGTACTTCGGCTACCAGCCGCTGTGCATTTGTTGACCCAACAGGTAACTTGAGCCTCAAATATTTGAACATTGACATTGTCTCTCTCTGTTACAACTCAATGTTTTAAAGTACTCTAGGATAATTAGACACATACTACCCTATGGGTCACAGGACTATACTTACTGCCCTATGGGTCACAGGACCAGGAACGCTGCTTACGCCTTATTACGATGTGCATGCAAGTGTGTCAGTTAATGTCTGAATATTTCTGTGTGTCTAGATTTATGTAGCACTCATCTCAGAAATATGATGCTACTTAACATATACTATGTGTAGTATTACGTTTTGGTGTGTGATTACGCTGTTATTACGATTGGGGTGTCATTAAAGAAGTTCTCCCTAAAAAAAGAAAAGGACCGGGCTGGACATTACTTTTTGTGTATTACATTTTTAGTGTAATTAAAGTAGTTCTCAATTTACAGTGAAAAGCATGAGGTCTTGAAAATACTTATGTCTGTTTAACTGTTTGATTTCCAAGTCCCTACCTCCACATTACACCCTGAGAAGCCTTGACTTCTCACCTCATTACCCAGAGAGTCACGTGTCAATCAGTTTGCGGTGCCATAGTAGGTCAGTCCCTGGGACATCAGCGGTAAGTAGCCCCAGCCCCCTGGATTATGGTACAGTTACCCGTGTCTCACCCAATGCTCCTGAGATTATGTTTATGTAGTAGGCTGGGAGGCGCATGAGGCACAGGGTCAGACCGATTTGCATATGGCCATGTCTGAACTGGGGTGGCAGAGTGGGCTAAAGAATGGTGATGGATTAAACCCAGATCAGTTGACTGGGGGTGAGTGCTTGCAATGTTCAACACTCCATCCATCATTTCCTTTGGTTTTTGCTTTGTTCGCCATAAGTTGGCAGGGTATGCTCAGACGTGAGTCCCTTGCTCCCTTTGCCACTGGATTCAAGCAAGCCTGGCTGAAGACGGCTGAAATGCCAGAAACCGGTCCTAGGAAGCTTGTTTCCGGTCCAGGGAAGACATGGCTTGGCAGTTCGGGCTGGACTGTTCCCATGAGGCACAGGGTCAGACTGATTTGCATATGGCCATGTCTGAACTGGGGTGGCAGAGTGGGCTAAAGAATGGTGATGGATTAAACCCAGATCAGTTGACTGGGGGTGAGTGCTTGCAATGTTCAACACTCCATCCATCATTTCCTTTGGTTTTTGCTTTGTTCGCCATAAGTTGGCAGGGTATGCTCAGACGTGAGTCCCTTGCTCCCTTTGCCACTGGATTCAAGCAAGCCTGGCTGAAGACGGCTGAAATGCCAGAAACCGGTCCTAGGAAGCTTATTTCCGGTCCAGGGAAGACATGGCTTGGCAGTTCGGGCTGGACTGTTCCCATGAGGCACAGGGTCAGACTGATTTGCATATGGCCATGTCTGAACTGGGGTGGCAGAGTGGGCTAAAGAATGGTGATGGATTAAACCCAGATCAGTTGACTGGGGGTGAGTGCTTGCAATGTTCAACACTCCATCCATCATTTCCTTTGGTTTTTGCTTTGTTCGCCATAAGTTGGCAGGGTATGCTCAGACGTGAGTCCCTTGCTCCCTTTGCCACTGGATTCAAGCAAGCCTGGCTGAAGACGGCTGAAATGCCAGAAACCGGTCCTAGGAAGCTTGTTTCCGGTCCAGGGAAGACATGGCTTGGCAGTTCGGGCTGGACTGTTCCCATGAGGCACAGGGTCAGACTGATTTGCATATGGCCATGTCTGAACTGGGGTGGCAGAGTGGGCTAAAGAATGGTGATGGATTAAACCCAGATCAGTTGACTGGGGGTGAGTGCTTGCAATGTTCAACACTCCATCCATCATTTCCTTTGGTTTTTGCTACTTAGTGCTTAAACATGTAAACAGCACTGCTGGTATGCATTCTTTCTAGGTAAGGTTACTATTAATTTCCCTCAAGGCTAGCGAGTATTTCAACTGTGTGCAGTGTGGGCAATGACATCAAGTAATGCAATGTTCGTGTACTTATTTTGGGTGGAACAGCAACCCAATGGCTTTCTAGGTGCTAATTCTACGAAGAGAAGGCGGCAGAAGGCAACAGCAAATGCTACAGCCATATCTTTAGTGGTTTCCCAAAGGCTCGCAAAGATGTTTCTTTTCTCAAGTTGACAGCCATACTGTTCCACAATGTGAGAGCGCTCTTCCTCCCAGAGGTTTACATTTCCATCTAGGGATATTAAGAAGAGAAGCTCCGTCTGTCCCTGTTGATAGTTTTGCCAGGCTTGCAAAAAAGACATTGTGTGTGTAACTCAGTAATATACAATTTTTCATATTGAAAACTAAGTATATTTTTCAAACAGTACATAAAAGCCCACAGTGAAGCACAAAGTCAAACTACAATAAAAATAGGGAAGTTCAATAAGTCCAGACTGTTCCTGTAGCGGTCCCACGTTGGCGGGGCCCTGCATAGTCTGCGAAATCCAATAACGAACTACTTTATTGCGCCATAAAGCAAAAGACAAGCGGTGAACAAAACTGAAAAATCGATGACAACGCGCAAGTGTTTAACATGAGGAAAAGAGGTATTGATTTTACCTGAGCTTCAGGCATAGATCATAGGCGAGCACCGGAGTGAGCATTGTAACTGGTAATGGAAATCAGAAAAGTGCAATGGAAGGTGGACCTGACAAGGGAAACTACAGCAGTTAAGTGCTCTGTCACTCAGGGCGATACTGTGATTCCCCTGGAAGCCTCGTGCTCTCGCGCACTGCCGCAAGTGACAAGGGAAACAGCACAGGGCACGGGTTTCAAACTATTCCCACCTGTGCAAGTGCGGTGTACAAGAGGCACAAACGGACCGCTACACAAAGTGTGCAAATTGGAACATTTGAAAAGCTACCCGTGGTCAATCTGTGTGTGTGCTCCTGTAGTGAGCTCAGTCGTGTTTTAAGTCTGGCTAGAAATAGCTTTAGTAGTTTCACTGGAGATTATATTTGAATTTAGAGAAGGTAAAAAGCCCTGCCTCTTCAGCCATTCATTGGTGTGCCATTTACAAGTTAATTAGTCCTCACACTACTGTCATTTAATGTTGAAATCTTTGCAGGACATGGATTTTCTCCTCATCGCTGCTGTTTTAGTGGCACCACAATTATGTGAGTCTTCAGGGCGAGTGTCCACTCTTTTCTTTGCGCAGAGAGTGGGGGTGACCCAACAAGACAGGATATTAGCAGTCATTCAGAGGTGCATGCAATCTTCCTTCAGACGGTTTTGGGCATTGCTGCCACCTGGAGAGGCCACCAGGGGTCTTTTGTCACAGACTCTGCATTTGTAGGCACTGCGCTCCTGTTGCAAGATAAATGTAAGTCATAACAAGCAGTGGCAATGCTAATAGGTCTGGTGTCATCTGTAAGCCTTTTCGCAATACCTCTTTTGTTTTGCCATGGATTTTCCAAAAGTTTATTGTGTGGAAAGCTGCTGGGTGTTTGTAAATCTTTTTAAAAAATCATTTAAAGGCAAAAATGTATTTTGGGCTCAAAAAACTACCAGTCCCATGGTACTCCATTACACTGAAGGGAACTACTTTGTGTGGATGTGCTCCTTGTGAAAGGGCAGCATGCCATAGGTCATAGTGAGGTAAGCCAATGGCTTCAGTGGGGGGACACGTTGCCCCTTGATGCATGCTCGAGGGGGTTGGAGAAAAATATGAGTGGCACAACCACAGACAAATTGATGAAGTGCGGCTAAAAAACCCTATAGATAACAAAGTCATACACATAATTTTAGTAAAATCAAAAGGTATTGGCTTACACAGATCTAAAAAAGCTAATTGTTGTGCCATTGGCTGACAGCCTCTGAATTTTGAGATACAAAGGACGAAAGAACGAACAAAAGAAAGAAGGCAAGAATGAAAGAAGACAAAAAGGGAGCAAAGAAAGATAAAAGGAAGGCAAAAGATGAAACTAAAGAAGGAAGACTAAAAAGATTGAAAGAAAAGGCAAGAAAGAGAACACAGGATAGAAAGACTGACAGAAAGAAGGATGGAAAAGGCAGAAAACAAGAAAGAATGAAAGAATACAAGCAAAAAAGAAAGAAAGAATGAATGAAAGCTGGAAAGAATGAAGAGAAACAAGAGAGAAAGAAAAAATAAAAGAAAGAAAGAAAAGAGAAAGAAGGTACAAGAGAAGGAAAGAAAGCAAGAAAGAATGAATAAAGGCAAGAAAGAAAGTAAAATTAATGAAAGAGAGAAAGAAACAAGGCAGAAAGAAAGCAAGAAAGAAGGAAGCCTTGCATCTCTTTTCTCTATTTACGTATGTCCTGTTGGGGTCAGGCCTGAAACAGGAAGGCTGATAGATCTTGACACAAGGTCACTGTGCCAGCCTTACGGGGGGGGGAGGGGATAAGCATGTCAGGTGTGAATGGTAGGGTAAACCACTGCTGAGGGAAGGGGGCGGGCTGGGGATGGGTGTGGGGAGATGCAGTGAAGGTGGGGGCGATTGGGTTAGCAAAAAGGGATCCAAATGTATGATTATTGTTACATGCACAAAATGTAGACACACAAAATATTATTTTTTATGAAGGGGGCATCACCACTGTTCGAATTCTTTACTAATTGGTATAGTGTCAGGTATCCGTTCAGATTGCATACAAGAGGTACAGAGTAGATGTATAGCTCAACTAATTCAGTTTCCCTTTTTTATGAGGGGCTTAGTAGTGGTCCAGCTGTAGCTAGTTACGGTTTTATCCTTAGAATAGATGGATAAGATTATAATGAAGAATATCATGGAAGGTAGTCTCACTCAATGCTTTAAATAACAAAAAGAAATCCGTGATATAGAAACTTGGATCAAAACTGAAAATCCGTCGGTGATATTAGGTAAACTGTCAGAATTCCCTATGTTTAAAACCTGGGCAGCATACAAGGGATTTTCTTCCTCCCAGGCGGCACATCAGGGTACCGCAATTTTTGTGGGGAAAAGGCTATGGGCTGAAGTATTAAATTTTTCCAGGGATAAAAACGGAAGGTGGTGTTGAGTGAGCTGAATGGTGGGGTCAAGATGTCTGACGTTCGTAAATGTCTATGCCCCAGTTGAAGACAATGCTTTGACTTATGAGGAGTTATTCCGGTCTTTATTTCAAATCCCTGGGAAGTAATATTTGGAGGAGACTATAATTTCCTGCAAAATCCAAAAATTGCCTCTTCAGCTAAATTAAAGCCGCTGTTAAAACCAAAAATCTTAAAGTTATCCGAAACTATTACAAGGCTTTGGGATTGATTGACCCTTGAAGGGAGGCTTTTTTCCCACTAAAATAACATATACAGGTTTTCAGAACATGCAATGATCACCCGAGAGTTCCAGTTAGGGACAGTCCCAGTATACCCTAGACACTGGGTTTTTGACAAGCAGTAGTTACAGGAGGTGGGGTGGGTGCAATTGTGTAAAAATGAGCTAAAGGAATTCTTAGTGATAAACCACGGGACTGCTTCCCCAGGCATTTTATGGGATACTTTAAAGGCGTAGATCCGAGGGCTGAGAATAAGCAAGGATGCGGAAAACATTAAAAAGGATAATCTAACAAGTAAACTTTAGAAAGAAATGTGCAGTACAGCTATGAAAGCTTCCTAAGAAATCCATTGGTGTTAAATAAAAGAAAATTTGATAAGGTTAAACAGGGTCTAAGCGAGGCATTATATATAAAATGCAAAATACTAAATTGTGCCTATACGCAAAAAGAATATGAGGAGAGTAACTTTATGGGGAGGTTTGTAGCTTGGGAGGCCCGTGAGCAAGCCACTAATAATCGGAGCATAGTTTTTGGGATGCCCAGTTAGTGGTAATAGGAGCAAGGATTTGCAAGGGTGGGGGAAATTATGTTAGAACACTACAGGCTGATTTATACACAAAATCAATGAATTGATAAAAGAACCCTGTGAAAAGTTTTTTAGCGGAACAGAACATTCTGTTGCTATCCGAAGAAGGAGAGGAAAATATTATGCGTCCCTTTTCTAAAGAAGAACTGGTTGAGGTTATTAGAAATCTCCCCAAGCCAGTGGGCCAGATGGTCTTCCAGAGGAATCAAAAAAATCTTTTGTAGAAGTCTGAGCTGAATATTTTCTACTGCTCGCCAATACAATGTTAAAGAATGGCCCTATACCGGTATCATTTCATAAGGGAAATGTAGTACGTTTTTTAAAATAGGGGAAGGACCCAAATTCATATCGCCCAATCAAATTATTAAATACGGATTATAAAATTATTACAAAGCTTTCAGCTAATAGGTTTACTTTGATAGCATCCACTCAGACCTTAATGGTTTAATTGCTGGGAGGCAGTTTGGGACAAATACTATTTAGCTGAAGCATTAGATTATTTCGCGACTAACAATGCATCTGCCATAGTGCTTCTTCTGGACGCAGAGAAAGCATTCGACCTCGTGGTCTGGGAAACGTTAGCAATTAAAAAGAAATGAATGGCAGTGGTTAACACACCAGCCAGCACCTCCGTAATATTTACCAAAGAAGTCCAAATTTAACAATCTGTACGTGGGCATGCTCAATGTACAACACTGTGCCACTTATCCAGTGTTATCTCGTATGGAAAAGAACTTATCCCCATACATGTAACAGCAATTACTTAATTACAGAGCACAGCCACTAGTAAGTTTCACTGCTGACTTTGTTGTCAGTATATTTTAATAATAAATCAAAAACATCATTCTATATATCGACAATGGTCTTTCCAATACAAAACAAGTAAAAATGCAAAGAATGATCTTGAATATGTTGACACGTCGGAAATGTTGTTGAAGCTGACAGCCGACACGTGTTTCGCCGTAAAGCGACTTCTTCAAGGCTCTATATTAGTTGAGAAGATCGAGGTTTAATTCTTCGGAATCCCTCAAAAGTATGAGATGTATCCCAGCAATAGTGTTGCGCCAGTCACTTTGAATTTTTCAATAATAGAGAAGGACTAATAAGCACTGTCCGAACTCGAAAAGAGAAGTTAAGATCAAGGTGACGCGTTAAAAAATGCGACTGGTATTCAATCTGTCCAGTTTTCAAGCATATGTTCTTATAATATGTAGAGAATCATGGAAACATGTACGCTCGTATCGAAATACCTTGAGCCCCACGACTTTGTTGGTAAGTTTAGTAGTACAGCGTCAGTATCGCTGCTGTACAAGTCCCAGTGCAACGGAAACGCATCTCAAATCTCCCAGAGAAAGTCTGGGAAACGTTGTTCCATATTTTGTTGAGATTTGGTATACCGCCCCAGATCACGGGGTTCATTGATACAAAGGATGTATTGCAATGCAGAAGCTAGTATTATTGTGAACACAGCAGAGGTGGGGATAATAAAGGTCTTATGTGGAACTCGGCAGGGCTGCCCGCTATCCCCTATCCCATTTGCCTTTTTTATTAAACCTCTGGCAATAGCGATCGGAGAAAATATTGATATTCGTCCCACTCTGCAACAAATGGGATAAAATTATATCCTGACGATATGTTAATTCTCAACAGCAGTAAGGGGGCCCAGGAGAAGGTAGTCGAGACCTTTGCAGTTTGAGAGATTGGGAGGTTATAAAATTAATAAAAAGAAAACTTAAATAATACCATGTGGGTGCTTACTTTGCACACTACATGTCCTGGTTTAAAGCAAAGCTCCACATGGCAATATTTTTGAATTATTTCATGCAGCTAATTTGTACAGAACATCAAATTGATAATGTCCTAAACATAGTGAAATCAGCCCAAAAAGTCCAATATAAAAGTCATCAGTGGTTTCTTCAGAAACGCAGGGATTTTTTCAGGAGATATGTTGTTCTCTATATCAATGCCACAACACCTCAGTCAGAACTCGTGATGGAATCAGGGTCTAAACTGCCACCCGTAGTAGTTCAAAAGTGGGCAAAAGTAGGGTTCAGGAAAATATCAGATTTCTTTTTGCCGGAACGATGACTCACTATTTTAAAAAACCATAAGTTAACACAAAATGATTTTCTTTTCTGTGGCTCATATAGAATGTTATGTAAAGTTTTTAGTAATTTAAAATTAGGGTAGATAAATTTTAGTAAAAACACAGATTTTGCATTATTTGGAGCTGACAAAGATTAATATCCTGGTGAATGGAATAGATTGCTGGCTTCTATAAAAAGCCCGGATCCCACCCAAAGAGCAATTGAAAAATGGGAAAAATATGAAGGCCTAGAATTAACGGCTAAGATGTGGGATGAAGTTAACAAAAGTAATCTTAGTGTGTTAAGAGGGGCCAATTGGCGCCTGATGCTATTTTTCAGTACATGGCTGTTGTACAGAACCCCACAATTTCTTTCCCAAGTCTACCCCAACCTCCCAAGTCACTCTTTTAGTTGTTTGGATGGGCGTGCAGCCAACTGGGTTCATATTATCGATCAGTGTCCTCTTATCCAGGGGTTTTGGAATGAAATATTTCAGTATTTTAAGATTGAATTGAAAATCAGGCTGGTCCCTAGCACCTAGTTGAAAGTCTTGGCATACATTCCATGCTCTGGCTTGGTTAACAAATGGGTAATGTCGCAATGGTGGTGGCAAGATCCCTCTTGCTTCAATAATGGCCGTCACGGCTGATTCCAACAAAAGGGGATTGGCTGTGAAAAATGAAGCTGGTCAGAAACGGTGAACGGGTATATGCAACTACTGGGGCGCTATCTTATGTAATAAGGGTCAGGGCACAGAACTTGATTATTATATTGCTACTTTGCACATTTTCAGATGTTGATGCACTTTATGAATTTGACATTGCTTATTTCAGTGGGGTGCTAGAAGTATTAACTTCATGTTTTTATCCTATGTGGACTAATGGAATGAAAGAAAAAGGAATGAAAGAGTGAAGGAAAGAAGGAATGGAAAAAGTGTTAAAAGTGCTGCAAATTGAACAGGATAAATGCTGTTTTTCTTCATGGGCAAACATTTTTAAAGAACCATTGGGGAAATTGAGCTTAGAATAAACGTGTTGTGTATAATTGTCTTTCTATGAATTCACATGTATAATATTGAAGCTTTCAACAATTTAATACTGGACAGTTTCACATGGATACAATCTGTCAGATAAAGGACACTCCAAAAGGAAGTTAAAACAGCATTGGCCAGAGACAAGAACTCATAAAGTGTGGAATGTGGTATGTGCCGTTGCTTGGCTCACAGGTATAAAACATCCTGCTGTCACATCAGACTCCTATAAACACAAAAGGAACAACAAAGTAATATATTAGAAACAAAATCATTGCCACAGAAGGGAACTAGATTGTGTGCAGATGTGCTCCCTGTGAAAGAACAAAATACAGTCACTCAAAGTGAAGTTATCCAGTGCCTGAAGTGGGCTGACTCTCTTCCCCAAGCTGTGTGATAGTGGGCAGAAGCAAAATGTGAACGACACACCAACAGACCAAGGATAAAGAAAGCTGACTGAATGCACCTTTAAATAAGTATATTGTACATATTTATTTTTTAAATTAAAAGGCCCTGACTAACGCCAGATCTAAACAAGCATTTACAATGCAATGGTCTCGGCATTGTTAAAGTTAGAGCTGTTGGCATTGCTCATGACATTATTCTTGTTTATGTTTTTGTTTTTAAAACATTTAAAGAAACGGCATTGTTATTTACAATGTCAATAGCTTAATCACTCTCCAATGCGAGACCTATTGCATTTGCACCCACACACAGAGCCACACACACAAAGCCACCCACACACAGAGCCACCCACACATACAGAGCCACTCACATAGAGAAGCCCACACACAAATAGAGCCACCCACACAGCCACCTACACACACACACACACACACACCACACATAGAGCCACACACGCAGAGCCACACACACACATAGAGCCTCACACACACACAGAGCCACCCACACACACACACAGAGCCACCCACACACACACACAGAGCCACACACACACACAGCCACACACACATAGCCACACATACACAGCCACACACACACAGCCACACATACATACACAGAGCCACATACAAACACAGCGGCTTCCACAAACCTTCCAGCACCTGTGACGAGATTAGCAATAAATCATAATTTAACAGTGTTTAAGGCACGAGAAACGAAGGAGTTAAATGCCAACATCAGAAAGAAATAAAAAGAGACTGGGCCGACAACCAAGACAAATCACCCACACTGCGAGCATTCACGTAACTACAAAACAAATGCTGTCAGAAGCAACCGAGCTGTCAGAGCCTATGACCATTAGGATGAGTTCTCTGACGAGCACCCGGCCCCGCTGGAGCAGCCGCTGAGCTGCTTGCTTCTTATGGCGTGTTGTCTGGTGGGCCTCGGGACCTAAGAGGGGAAGTGAAGGCATTGAACACTGCGCACTCCCGTCAAGACTCCAGGCCATTGGAGAGGCAGACAGTTAAACAGAGGGCAGAGGGCTGAGAGCTGCAGACAGAGGGAGTGGGGCAACAGCTGGACTTGGTAACCATGTTTCTCCGAGGTCAAGCAGAAATGCCTCGGAGAAACGCAGCAAATTTTCGGATTCGGGGACGTGTTTTTCTTTCTCTCCTCTTGCCATTGGCTGGAATGTTTACATTCCAGAGGAGAGAAAGAAAGTAAAAAACACGCCCCCGAATCCGAAAAAGACAGGGCTTAAATGGACAGACACCCCTCTACTGTGGTACAACAAGTTGTCTTTTACTGAGCACTTATCCCAATGCGCCATTTCTGTATATGATCGGAGGCTTGAGGGGGTGGATGATGATGGAATTGGGGGGGTGGTGTTTCTGTTACATTAAGAGTTTTGCAGATCAGCAGTTGCATGGGGGACTGCTAACAACGACGAGAACACCATTCAACACAGGGCAGGGAACTAAAGTGTTTGTAGTACTTCCTTGTTTGGCACTTTTATCCTCCATAGTCAACCTTTCTTGATGCAATGCCTTTATTGACTACTGTATTGAATGTCACCTTGTCATTGACACTTTGAAAATAAACACATTTAAAAAAAAAAAAAAGTGATAGAGGGTCCGATGTTGTCTTCATAGCACAAACGTTCACTTATATTTCTGTAATTGGTGCAGCAATATTCCAAGGTTGAGGGTCATCTCATCAACAACATTTCAGCCTGTCAGTCAGGATGCTTCCCAAGAAGCAAACAACTGTGCCTCAACAGATGAAGATACACAAGGGCTTGTAGAAGAGGGAAGAGACTCCCAGTTGTTGAATTAAGTCCTGGGTAAGAGCGTGTCCAGCTGGCGGTAGAAATAAATGTTCAATTTTGCTTCCATCAGGTAACTTAGATTCATCGTAGCATGGTAGATGGGAATGTCTTTCTCTCTGTTTGTTTCTAGCAACTAGTACGTCAAGCATGAGTCCTGTGAGGAAGATATAGATTACCATTGATGAATATCCTTTGGAAAATCACCACAGTGGTCTCTCTTCCTACCTTATGATGTAATTTGTGCTAGCGGGAGCACCATAAGCAGGTGTCAGCCATTATACCCATCAGTGCCTTTGTAAATTGCTGTGCGTGCTATATTGCTATCGGTACACAATGTTATCAGTCCCCATGCTGTGATGTAAATGCACACCATACGTACCTGGTTTCCTGTATGTAATATCAACACCACTGGATACTGCAATGACGTATAATATAATTAACGCCACGGGCTGTGCTTGGCTTATCCATTTTGCCATCATTTTCGTGGGTGTGACTTCCAGGCTACAGACACATTGCAATGTGGTCCGTCGGCTGCGCTGCCGACTTTGGTGCAGGAAACCAGGGTTCGAGCCTCGAGGTCGCGTCCACATCCTGTGATTCTGGGCAAATCACCTAATCTCCCCGTGCCTGAATATGTAATGTTAATACTCCAATATCTTCGGGTCGAGTTCGCGCTATATAAAAGACGCAAAAAAAAAAAAAATGTGAGTCAGAGGAGCACAGTCCATGAAGTAGCATACTTGAGGCTCCCTCTGCTGGACTCACGTCAGCCCAACCTAAACAGGACTCTTCTGCAGAGAGATTGCAGCGCTGGCGCCAACTTGTAGGCTAAATACAAACCTAAACTGGTACAACGCATATTGCACAGGACAAGTGGGGCAGAAATGTTATATGTCCGTGTTTGTAGGGTTCAAGGTACACTGCTCCGTGAAACAAGCAGCCAACCTTCTTAAATATTCGTCTTCCAGTTTCTTCTCCTGTGGTTTTGTGCTACCATGTGTTTACAATGATAAAGTTTTACAAATGTAAAGAACATACAGACAAGTGTGTTTTTAGGGCATCTAGTGGGCCACATCAATACTGTCAATATTTCCTTAGGTGGCGTTTTTGTTGCGTATGATTTAATGGGGTGTTTACTTGATGGCAGGCGATCTGTTTGCTTGCTCGGCGCTTTTTTAGTGGAATTTGGGACATGCGGTGCTGAAAGATCGCCGAATACCGTGCCTTCATCAGCAAACCATGCTGGACAAAAGCGCGTGCTATTGGCTTGACTCGGAGCCGGCTGCCAGAGCACGCATTCCACCCACCCGGCGCGGGCTTTTGTTTTAATAACACTGACTCAAGTGCCCAACGGCTGTAGGGTCGAGTTGCGTAATTGTGTGTCCTTAACAAGCCAAGGAACAGCCTGGTTACCGAGTTCAACTGCTGCGGAATTTGTTTGCAGCGATTAAGATAGTGAACTTAACCCCGAGCCACAGCAAATCATTTACCGTTTACTGCGCTTGAAAAACAAATCGTGCCCCACAGACAGCGGCATGGCTGACACCGACCCCAGGACCCTGTAGGAGCTCGCCGACTTGGTAACCATGTTTCTCCGAGGTCAAGCAGAAATGCCTCAGGGAAACGCAGCAAATTTTCAGATTCGGGGCGTGTTTTTCTTTCTCCCCTCTTGCCATTGGCTGGAATGTTTACATTCCAGTGGAGAGAAAGAAAGTAAAAAACACGCACCCGAATCCGAAAAAGACGGGGCTTAAATGGACAGACGCCCCTCTCCTCCAATGGCTGGCCTCCGTTTAGGAAGCCAGCCAATGGAGAAGAGGGGCGGGTTCAAGCCCCGTACTGAAAAACGTTAAATCTTGCGAGCGAGACTGCGCAAGCGCAGCCTTCGCTAGCCGAGACCTAAAAAGCAGGGCTGTGCTATTCTTCTATGATACAGCTAATCGGGCAACTATATTGGGTGGCACTAAATACTGTATTCTGTCTTTCTCAGACATGATTTTTGCTTATTAGGAGGTTTTCCTTGGATAAAACACCAGAATGGGGTCCCACAAGTGTTTTTGCTTTGAGCTCCACAAAACCTTCTGACAGCCTTCCTTGGAGAAATTAGTGATACCATAGGGGTTTTTAGCCTGCCTTTTTATTTTATTTTTAATTTTTTTAAGTTTAAAGATAGAGATTATTAGAGAAAGAAACAATAATTACAATCAACAATATGATTAATCAATAATATGATAAATACAGTAAGATATCTAGTAACATCATAAAAAGGTTCTTATGTAACCAAAGTGTGAAAGGAAAGACAAAAAAATAGAGAAAGTGAGAACATTTGTTAAAAAAATATATTAGAAATGACCAATGAGGTGAATTAATGAAGCCGTAACAGTGCAGAATAAATTGAATGATAACATGGGGTAAATAAATAATTGGTTCAATTATCAATGAAGTTTGAGGTCAATATACTTCTATTAAGGGTTGCTGTAGGTTAGCATTTAAAGCACAGGAGTTAAGGAAAATTGCTACCGGTGTCCAGAGAATTTTCCTCTTAATATGTAAAGATAGTGGGGTAGTATATGTGTTATCTAGTCTAGGAATATAATATACGCCATACTACTATGCTTGAAAAGATACATCTGGGGATTTTTCGCATTTTTTATTGTCTGCCTAAAAATATGTTTGTAAAATTGGAAGGTACTTGTGTGTGGAAAATAGAGTTGATATGTGACCAAACCTTTAACCAAAATTGGTAAGTAGTAGGATATTCGAATAACGTATGTTTTATATTTAAAACAGAAACGTCACATGACCAACAAGATGAAGAGACAGTGGGTTTATATTTGTGTAAAATAGCTGGAGTAACCTATTGAATAAGAAAAATAAAGTTTGGGTTGTGTTAGCGGCGCATGAGGTTTTGTGGATCTTGAGCCATATTTTGCTGCATAGAGAGGGATAAAAAGAAAGAAGTCTGTAAATCAAATTTGCATTGTTACTCCAATACTGTTTCCTGTCTAAACAGTGGAGGAAATGAGAATGCTATAAATTCAGGAGGCTGTGGGGAGAGTTGAAAGCACGAGTTGAAGAGGGGAAGTATTAAAGGGATTAGTAGAAGGATTAATAGAGGTAGGAGTGGGACTTTAACATAGAGAAGTGTAAGAATTCGAAATGGTCAAAATCAAAGAATTACATTTGTTGTCATATGAGGAAGAGAATTTAAACAAGCATTAAAAATGCAATAGGTCTCACCTTTGATTAAGTTAAAGCCATTTGCTTTGCTATACAATACCATTAGCAAAGCAAATGGCTTTAACTTAATCAAAGGCGAGACCTATTGCATTTTTAATGCTTGTACAGGGCATACTGTGCACGAAGTGCCTTCGCGGGGTCTGGGTGTGCTCAACTGTCTCACAGTGCATGTCAGTAGGTCACATGACCTGATCATCCAATCCTTGGCCTCTCTGTGAGATTATTTTTTACCTGTTGGCTCTGAGCCAGTGGGGCAATGCTCCTCTGCTATGGCGGTGGAGCCGCCACTGTTCTCCTACGCTTTTCTCGCAAATCTACAGACTGTTATATCACTGGAAAGACTCTGCCAATATGTGTCTATGTTTGTTTCTCACCATTTGTTTATTTGTCTTTTTATCAGGGCCACTGGAACTATGGGGCAGAGGAGGGCTAAATTATGCAGCAATGTAGACTAAATTACACAGCAATAAAAGCCAAATTATGCGTCATAATGCGGCACATTTTGTGATAGTATTATTTCATTATTTTGTCATTTTTACACCTGGTTACAGTGTCTAAGAAAAGTGTTCAACTTAATTAGTACCAATACAACTCCCAAATAAAGCAATAAGCAAATTAAAGATGACCAGTTAACCTTTGCAAAAAGCCTTCTGGTGCGCAGGAACACAAGTTGGCATATGTTTTGTAACTCTTGATTGAATTGAGCTAGAAACAATTTTTTGGGGGTGAAGTCAGCAGATTATGCGGCAGATGATGGATTATGTGGCAAATGCAGCAAATCCATAATTTAGCCAAAATCGCCACAGCTGGAGAATCGCATAATTCCAGTGGCCCTGCTTATATTGTACTTTGATATACTGCCTACCGTTTTATAACATACCTTCTACTACTATTCTTGTGAAGCACTCTGTCACCCGAAAGGGTTTTGATCTCGCCATATAAAATGCCAAATAAATACATTAAAAAAAACTTAAACCAACCCTGCTATTTTATGCAACAGGTGTACTGCATTTGGGGACTTGTAGTTTCGTATTTAACATTTTAAGAACAGACTCAAATATTCCAGCACGCAAAGTGTTTTTGGATTAAATGCCAGGACTAGATGGAAGGGTCACACATTACATGAGCATATTCACCATCTGGGTACAATAATGTAGCACAACAAAATGCAACAATGAACATAAATGTTTGTCAAAATTTCATTTCACCCTTTACTCGTTTTAGATCCTTTGATCACAATGGTTTTTCAACATTATACATAGAATTTTTTCCGAGACAGAAGCATGACAGAATATAGAATTTGGATAATTCTCACTTGAAATGTTTGGCTCTCTAGGTTTTACCCTTCACGTATCTAGCATGCAAAGTTGAAAGGCACCACTGCAAACCAGCTTTGTCTACAATTGTTACAAAGCGTGCGCTCAATTGAGGGACCCAGTGAGATTATTTTACTCAAGTCGTGCCGCGGGCGGCTATAAAAGGTTCTAAAACCATTACACTGGGGAAGAGGGTCGGGGTAGGACACTTTCACGTGTCATCCGATGGCGGACATCATTTAATCACGCCCATGATAAATCAAAAAAAACGTGTTATTGTCCTTTCCTTGTGGGTGCCACGGACACCCCAGAACTACACCCTGTTTTAAATGACTTCACCTAATCACGACCCACAGTTTCCAAGAGTTTCCCCAGAACGGAGGTCTGTAGTAAACTCAAATGCTCAGGTCATGGAAAAAAAAACACTGTAGTTGTTTATGACGACCACTTTCCCAACCTCCAATTAATAAACAATATGTCTTCAAAACTCGTTTGTTTTATAAAATCCATCATGCTTGCTCATGCGATAATCACTCTCAGCTATTTGACTGAACGGAAGAGAACACGCAAGGTGTTTTGAAGTGATCTATAATCTCCCTCTTATTTCCGAGTTTTGTTTTTTAGTATTTTCCCTGAATCCACCTTTCTCACTTTTGAAGCTCTATCCCTCCACACGACGCTTCCCTTGTGTGCGCGAGGGGGCAACCGAGGTCTCCACAGCATAGGGTAGGACGGAGGACAAGGCGGGACGCGCTCTGAGGCAGCACGCAGGAATGTCCCGACTGAAACGGGAGATGAGGCGGTGTGCTGCGTCACGTCTCAAGGACCCCTGGGAGCAGCTAGGACGGGCAGCAGGGACCACTCCAAGCCAAGGCACAAGGGCAGATGCGGCGGCATCCTTCGTCACTGAGATTCCAACGTGAACAAATGGCCACATTAGGCATAGGCAGGGCTTTAAGTGGGCCAGGGCCCTTACGAACTGTTCATTTTTGCACTCAACCTCGGGGTGAAAAAAAGAAAAATCTAAACTCTGCAGCCGTACCACCCTTCACTGCCTTTGATGTAACTTTAAAGAGACTTGTTATAGTTCTTTCAGTCTCGTCATTTCACTACAGAAGCATTTTCAATATCATATCCAACAACGCCATAGTTGTTGCTTATTTATCTTATACAACTAACGGCCATTGACATAGCCAATAAACCTGGCTTGTTGTAGGAGTAATATTACTTGTTGTATTATACACCTGGATGCAATCACAGAAGCAGCAAAATACCAGTCGAGCGGTATACTATGCCTAACACAGATTTTTATTTTACGCGTTTTAAGCCACGCCCTTAATCCCATCAGCCACGTCTCTTTGAGAGACCCTCCAGTTTTTTTATCCAACTTAAAGGCCTGGGCTTGTGGTCCCCACGGTAAGGATCTGCCAGCACCACGTGGAGGCCTTGCATCTTACCTTCTGAACGGATGTCACGTCAGCAACCTGCCCCATGCAGAGAGGCCTTTTCGGCACGCTGACCCATTACGCTGTCACGGGATCGCAAAGGAAACTTTACAGAAGCATCCAGATGTTTCTGCACACTAGTGACTGCCAAAATAGACCTCGGCTCGGAGAAAATTAGGGCTTTCTAAGAACAGCTACTGCTTCAGCTGCAGGCAGGAAGGGCTGGGCTATGTTCACTTCTATTTTATATTGTTTCTGCTTTCAGAAGTTTGCAGCATAGCGGAAAACTTCCCCAACACTCACAAAATAGGCACAGCAGTGCGTGTCCGTGCTGCGAGCTTTCAGAAGTTTACAGCATAGCGGAAAACTTCCCCAACACTCAAAAAATATACACAGCAGTGCGTGTTGGTCTCGGACGAAAAAACAAGTGTTGCACAGGCACTGGTCGTGCATGCATTCTTAGACAAGCCCCCCTCCGCTGCTAGGCAACCTGCGACGCTGGGCCAATCCCAGTGCGGGTCGTGGTGACGTAGGAGCCCACAGCCGATGAAACTCCCGGCGGTGATCTCTTGTCTTTATGGGGCCATCTGTTTAAACACATGGCCCCATAAAGATAAGAAAACGTTTACGACCAGCGTAAATCAGGCGAGCCCGTTCAAGTGGGCCGTCTGATAAAGCCAAAGGGAGGCAACCTAAAACCCTCCTTTTCAATGGGACGCCAGCGTTTAACATAAACGCTGACGCTACCCAATGAAAATGAGGGGCGCGTCTCGAGTCCCCTTCTCCAAACTAAGCTTGATTTCTATAAGTCTCTAGGCGAGGAGCGCATGTGCTCCAACGCCAGCCGAGACCTAAAAAGGGGTTGTGCTTTAGAGAAGGAGATACAAGATTGATCTTAAAATAACTGTTGAGTCCACAATAAACCTTTATCTCACCATGATTTCCAATAGATAGTTATGTTGTTAATTTAAATGAGTTTTTTATACCAAATCGAGGATTGAAGAGATTGATCAATTTTAGAGGAAGAAGAAATATATATTGGACACAGTGGTCTGCAAGCATTTTCAAGAATAGGAAGGGACATCGAAGAATGGCACTGAGTAAATGACAACATTCTGAAAGAGAAAAGCGATGAATAAAAAATAATTCTAAGTCAGTTCATAAGAGGTAATCAGCTGAGCATTAGTCGTTTTGATAAAGAATTGAATACTTGAAAAATAAATCAGCATGGTATGATTAGAAATTAGGGAAATGTTCTCCTCCTTTAGGTTTGGACGTTGTAACCTACTGAGAGACATCCACGTTTTTTGTATTATTCCATAAAACGAAAGTTAGAATAGTTTATATTTTTTTAAACAGAAGATGGGATATTGAGAAGTGTATAATTGAAAGAAAATAATAATTGGAACTAACTTCATTTTGCTAGATTACACCTACCCCACCAAGAAAGAAACAATGTATTCCATTGGGAAGTAAAAGTGGTTAAGGAAGCAAGAAGGGTGGAAGAGTTAGGGTAATTGTGGTTTTAACAGAATCAATAAACCAAGTATCCAAATATTACATTTTTGCCAGATTCCAGAAAAAGTTTGAACGCCATTTATTTAGGGAAGAATGTCACATTTATCAGATTTTAGTTTATAACTCGATATTAAAGCAGAATTTTAGACTGTGCCTAGAAATGGTTGTAGGTGGGAATCAGGAATATACTTATATAAGTGAATGTTGTCAGCATAAACTGAGAATTTACTGCCTTAATATGAGTTTGATGCCTCGCCCCTGCCCTTCTAACCCCATGTTTGAACCATCCGGCAGATTAGGAGTTTTCTTCTGTCTGGCGGGCGGTTCTTTGGTGTTTCCAGGGTGGTGCCTGTAAACTAGGCAATGCAATGGGAACATTAAAGGTAGTACCTGAAGGACATGGACTGTGCCCCCTGTGTACATCCACACCGCCACACTTTTCTTGGTGGTAGCACCACCATGAAAAGTGTGCAGTGAGGAAACTCATGATATGCTTCGGCTCGCCAAGTATATTGCGCCAAGTATATTGCGGCCTCAAGACTGCCACCAACAGGGATCTCTGATCCCTGGCGGTTGCGGTGGTCCCAGGGCAGCCCAACCCCCCTGGTTGTAATGGGGCAGTCGGAAGACCGCCACTGACGCCCCCTACAATGGACCGCCAGAATTGTAAGAAAGCCCTTAATCTGTTTATCTCCGTATTTGTTGCTGAATCTTGGATAAAAATGGTTCAAGTGCGGGGATAAAGAAAAAGAGAGAAAAGGGGGCTTCCTGGCCGAACTCCTCTGTGAAAAGGTAAGGGGGTAGAAATCAGGCCATTGACAGAAATTGATGCTTTAGGGGGTTGAGTATAGAAGTGACACTATATTAATGAACTTTTGCCTAAAACTAAGCCAAGTAAGAGTAGAAAAAGTTCCATTACATACAATCAAAAGCTTTCTCAGCGTCTAGAGAGATAGCTGCTAGTGAATGTTTCTACTTTTCGGATTTGCATAAAATGTAAAAAAGAGTCTAGTATTAGTGGAACGATGTCTACCTTTAACAAACCCAGATTATTCCCTGTGAATTAAATTTGGTAGTAATGGGTCTAACTGTAAAGCAAAGAATTTTAGCAAATATTTTAGAATCCTAAGTAACAAAGGATAATGAATTGAAGACAGATATGAAGTAATATAAGCTTGGGAAGGGTTAATCTGTGGTGTATAAAGAGATTGATAGTATTTGGTGAATTCAGCCAAGATATAGTTGTCTTTTTGAAAATAGGCGTAAAGTCATCTATTTTGATTTTCATTTTTCACTTTAAAATAATGTGCTAAACATTTTCCTGCTTTATTTTGACCACCATAGTATTTGGCCCTGGTTTAAGAAGGAGGCAGGATCTTCTATAGAGAGTTTATTGAATACAAATTTAGCTTTGATTAATTCATCTAAGCAGGACTTAGATGTGGCCAAAAAGTAGGAATGTTCTAGTGATTTAATATGAGTCATGATATCCCCCCCAAAAAATTCCATTAGCTTTTTTGTTGCATATATAGGTAATAATAAAGTCTCTAGAAGTATCTTTAAAGGAATCCCAAACATATTGAAAAGAAATATCTGGAGACTCATTCAATGCAAAGAATTAAGATGTAAATTAATCAGAACGCTGTGTAAAGTTAGTGTCTAATGAAATAGAGGTATTAAATCACCAGCTTCTTATATTTGGAAGAGGAGGAAGGAGATGTAAGTGGAACATAACCGGTGCATGGTCTGAGAGTAAGATGGAATCAATATTAGCATGAATAATGTGTTGAGATAAAGCCTTAGAGACAAATATGTGGTAAATTCTGGACGGGGAGAAATGGACATGGAAAAAGAAAATGTACTCCAAAGAACAAGGACTGCAAATTCTCCATGAATCTGTAAGGGATCTTTGGTGAAGGGTTGAAGTTAATTGCTTGTGTGTGCCATTGAGTTAGGTAACAATAAGCATCTGTTATTCAGCGCCAAGATACCCTTCTGGGCGAACGTGTGCTTTACAAATACACATTATGTTACGCGTGGAAGAGGGAACAAAATGAGAGTTGGAGGAATGGTTCCAAAAAGGGTCCATTACTAGATTGCGATCACAACGAAAGATTAGGTCGACATCAGTGAGATATACACACACTAACCCTAGTGATTACTAAGGGAGGGAACAAGAGGCTACGGGGTATTCAGGGTGAGCTGGCCTCCAAGTAAAACAGATACACACAAAAAGAAGCTACCATGAATGAGTGTCTGATTCTAAGATGGAAAACTGCGCACTACGCCTTCTTCTGTGGGGTGTTGGGCATATCAAAAAATTGGAAGGACTGTCCTCACACACCACCAGGCGTCATGCTTCATCACCGCCAGTCCTTGCTCTCTAAAAACCGTGTTTGATAGAGAGCGGGCCTTCACCTGGACACAGGAAGGCACTTCTACAACTAAGTGGGGGCCCGTGCAAAGAAGTGAGTGATTTTAAAAATTAATGCACACTACACATGTAATTTTATTTATATGGGGCTTGCTTAATATTAAAAGCTAGAGTGGGGACACGAGGGTTTAGTACCCCATCCCCATCAGTGTCGTCAACATGTTTCTGCCAAAGTGGCCAGGAGGATCCATGGCATTTATCAGGACGTGATGTAAGGGCTCCTATCTAGTCTCTAAAGACTAAGATAAATCCATCTGGGAGGTTGACCTTTGTCAAACTCTACTGTGAAAACTTGAAACCTGTAAAATAAAGGTTAACAAAGTGTCAAAAAGGGTTTAATTCCAGGAAAAAAGAATCAGACTTGTACCATGCAGATAAACATTGTAATGCATGTGGATGTGAACACGCGTATCACTGCAAACGTGGTGCACATGAAAACAGATACTGTGAGTCCAGCTCACAATCTTACCCCAGGTTAGAGGTTGGGATGTCCCATGGGAAGGGGGAGGAATGAGGGACCCCTGTAGTCACACTCTGTAATCAGAGTAAGGAAAAATCATTAGTAAAACAAACAACATTTCATACACTGAGGGCTGTGAATTATTGCTCACTCACACATTCGTACTAAACCTTGAAACGAGTTCCATGGATTGAGAAACTACGTTTTCCAAACATCCATCACAGTCACCCCCTTACTGCCTCATAGGCCCTCGTAATGCTCCTACAATCTGTCTTCGCCTCTTACCCGCTGGTAGTGGAATGAGCCTTCGCTTTTGGTTTATAAAGGTACCCAGATTGGTAATTGCTCATTAATTAGGCGACAATGGACACTGGATATGTTAATTGTTAATTAAAAATTCATTGGTATCCGGTGTCTTTAATGCTGCCTAGATAGTGCGCGGTGCTTAAATGTGTCGATCGGCTTCCACTGTCCGAGCGGACTGCCTGATTGTGGCGTCAAAGGCAACCGATAGCGGTCAGGTGTTGTTCGCGGTAGACGCATGCGACGCACATGTGCAATGCCCCATGCCAAGTTCATGCATTCAGCAAGCCCTGCAATCCGTGTTGGTGCGCGCATGCGCGTCCGGTTTTACACATAAAAGTTGCCGGATGAGTGACGTTTTGGGATAGAAATTGAATTTTTAATTCTCCCAAAAGGTACCTCATTTCCGGATGTGTAGAGTCCGGTGTGGGCACTAATTGATGCAGTAAAATTCAGTAAAAACTCAACCAGGGTCTAGTTAGAGTGATAAATAAAGGAAAGGACGGTTGTTGGGGAACATCAGGGGGCTGTTATTGTGGGGGTGATGGATGTCAGATGTTTAAAGTTGGAGGCATATATGCAAATACACATACACCTGTTGGTATGATAAGTCTCCTCTGTGTTAAAAGTGCCCTCCATCATATAGGTTGATGATGTAAGTGTATATGCACCTGCCAGTGTAGTAAGTTTCAGTGGTGCTTTGTTAGAACATTGACATCTACCATGTAGGGGGATGATACGTATCCCATCTGAGTATACAGTTATTTAGAAAACAGTGCAATGGTGTTTATATTTTGATGGGTTTATCCAATATACAGCCATGGGATGTCACTGTTAAGGCATATGTCTTATGATTTGAGGCGATAGACCCAGCGTTGGTCACGTGTATGAAGTTTCTTTTGTATGTTAGGGACACCTGGGTTCATTTTCTCTAGGATGACCCATTCCAGGTCTTCGTCTCTGTGGCTTTTTTCAAGGTAATGACGTGTCAATTTGGTGTTATTCCTTTTGCATCTGATGGTGCTCCAATGCTCTTTGATTCTCATTTTGATCTTCTGCATTGTCATTCCCATGTAAAAGAAGTTGCAAGGGCACTTGATCAGATAAACAACATTCTCACTGTTGCAGTTGGTAAAGTTCTTCAAAATCCGGGGATTGCCTGGTTTGTATATCCACTTCCTTGGTGTGGTGGGTGTATTGACATGCCACGCAGTTCCCGCATGGGTAGTGGCCAACTGGTTGTTAATGATCCCATAAGGTTTGCTGGGTCTGAATATGTGGTGATGGTATTTTTGCATGGACCAGTTCGTCGCGGATTTTCGAGTTTCTCTTGAATGCGAACAGGGGTGCGGGCCATTGTTTCCCTGTTCCATTCAGTATACGCCAGTGTTTTTGTATTATGGTTTGGACTTTGTTGGAAATTGGGGTGTACGTTGTGACACATACAACCCTCTCATTCTCCTGTTTTTCATGATGTTCCAAAAGGGCATCTCAGTTGTTGTTTCGTGCCCTCTTCCTTGCTCTTGCCACCAATTTCTTCGGGTAATGGCGTTGAATCAATTTGTTCTCCAACATTTGGGCTTTGTAGTCATACTCCTCCAAGGAGGAGCAGTTTCTCCTGAAGCGTAGGAACTGTCCCACAGGGAGGATCTGTTTCATTGCTTTGGGATGGAAGCTTTCATACATAGTCAGACTGTTTTTATCCGTTGGTTTGTTGTGAACCTTAGTTTTAATACTATCTTTGTCTAAGGTAATCACAAGCTCCAAAAACATAGCTTTGTTTTTGTCAATGGTGTACGTAAACTTGAGGTGTTCATCTCTGTTGTTCACCCATTCAGCGAATTCAGTTGCTTGTTGTTCATTCCCGTGCCAGACGATAGGGACATCGTCAATATATCTGTGCCATAACTTCAGCTGTTGCCTGCAGGGGTTTTCCTGGCTGTATATGTAGTCTACCTCAAATTGATGCACATAGAGGCATGCCATGCTGGGAGTAAAGGTGCTCCCCATGGACGTGCCCCTAATCTGAGGGTAGATGGTGTCATCATATTCAAAAAGGTTCTCCGTTAGTGCCATCTCACCGCACTCCATGATGAAATTGCGTGCGGTGAGGAACTGCCACTCCTCCTCTTGTAGAATGTGTTCAACTCCGTCTCTGTGGGATACTCATGTACAGGACCTCTATGTCCATAGTGATGAACCAGTCTTCTGTAGGGTTAATATCCGTGTCTTTGAGAAGACATAAGACATCCTTGGTGTCTTTCAAATACGATGCTGATGTTTGCACAATGGGTTTAAGAAACCAGTCACAGAATTGTTTTGTTAACCTTTATTTTACAGGTTTCAAGTTTTCAAAATAGAGTTTGACAAAGGTCAACCTACCAGGTGGATTTATCTTAGTCTTTAGAGACTAGATAGGAGCCCTTATATCACGTCCTGATGAATGCCATGGACCCTCCTGGCCACTTTGGCAGAAACCTGTTGACGACACTGATGGGGATGGGGTAAACCCCTCTATCCCCATTCCAGCTTTTAATAGTAAGCAAACCCCATATAAATAAAATTACATGTGTATTTTGCATTAATTTTTAAAATCACTCACTTCTTTGCACGGGCCCCCTCTTAGTTGCAGAAGTGCCTCCCTGTGTTAAAGTGAAGGCCCACTCTCTATCAAACGCGTTGTTTAGAGAGCGAGGACTGCTGATGATGAAGCATGACACCTGGTGATGTGTGAGGGCACTCCTTCCAATTTTTTGATATGCCCAACACCCCACAGAAGAAGGCGTAGTGCACCTTTATCCATCTTAGAATCAGACACTCATTCAGGGTTGCTACTTTTTGTGTGTATCCGTCATCAGTGAGAGACATCAACTTGTGAGTAATATTGGGCCAGAATGATTTAAAAAGTTGTGTTGGAGCCTATATGTTAAAAATAGTAAGTGGTGTCTTTGATTATTAATGTCAAAATAAGCCAGCAACCTTCCAAATCTGATTCTTGTGAAATTAATGTGACATTCAAGAACCTTTCTACAAAGAATTACCACACTACTACGTTTACCAGATCCTGGTGAGGTAAATGTGTTCCCAACCCAATTTTGTACTACTTTCTTGTCTTCCAATAATACGAGTTTCTTGTGATAAACCAATGTCAGCTTTTCATTTGGCTAAGTGAGACAATACTATTTGAAGTTTGGTGAGTAAACCCATCCCTTTAACATTCCATGTAATTACACTTAAAGTCACAGAATTACATATAATATAACTAAAATACTCTACACATAAATAGATGCTATGAAAAACTGTACTCATAAAATAAAGAACTTTATAAATGAAATTACCTACTTGAAATAAAAGAAAAGAAAGAATAATATTTGACAAGTGGAAAACCACCAAAGAATATAAAAAGAACAGGAAAACAGCAAGAAATGAAAGAAACGAGAGAAAAGGAAAGCAATAGGAAGGAGATAGAATTAAAAAGTAAGAGAACATAACCACAATTGGGAGGACAGTAGAATGAATACATGTAACATACCAGGTAGTAAGCAAATGAGTGGAGGTGGTGAGACCACAGGGGGAAGATGACGCGACCGGAATCCAGAGGCAATCGGGAAGAGATAATCCAGACCACATATACAAATATGTAGATACAACCATGAGGGACATGAAAAGGAGGATACCTATGAGAGAAAGAAAAAGAAATATATTATTATAACACATGAGGTAAGTGAAACAAGAATTCAAATAACAATACTTAATACCATGGAATCATGTCATGTATAGATGGCATATACATATAAATGCAACACAGGAGTGATCTAGGAATGTGGAAGTTTAGAAGTATCCATAGCTTCAATTTTACAATTGTCCATAAATGTCTGCAATAGAGAAGGGCCCTTGTACACTGTTGTTTTATTTTTGTGTCACTTTAAAGAAACACATGAAATAGGTCAATATGGACATCAAGGGAGCGTAGAGCAGGACACGTGTCTAGAAACCTTTTTCATCTATCCGCTGTAGGCATGGCAAGGTCTTGAATCAAAAATATTAAGTTACCAGACCAAGTAACTCAACCTTTAGATTTTGCTGCTTCAATTACCTTGAGATCCTGGTATTTCAGAAGGAAGACGATAGCGCCATGAGGTCTGTGTGAAGGAAGGTGGGGGCTATGAGTTCTTGTGTATGTTCAAATGGGTTGATTCTGGCATATCCAAGACTTTGAGAATGAATGATTGAAAAAATAAATCGGTGGAGAGCCTTCTGCACCCTCAGCAAGACCGTTAATGCGGAGGTGATTTCATTTATTTCACTAGAAGTTTAGCGTCCTGGGCAGTATCCTGTATGTCGCTGATCCGTTGTTCCATGACAGCAGCTCTGTTAAAGACCATTTGTCATCCAGCTGCTGAAATTCTTGTTGGTGTCCTCCATGTAAGGTTTTAAAGCTTGAATTTACTCTTGAATGAGGTCCATGGAAACAGAGGTAATAGATTTACTTAACAGGTATGGGAGGATATTTGTTCGGTCTTTATCAGTGGTAGTGGAGTGGTCGTAGGAATTTTAGCGTAGACTGAGGAAGGGAAGGATGAACAGGATGGATTATTATCATGAGGAGGGTTAACAAGACCCTCCATTGTGAAGTTAAGAGCAGCAAAGGAGCTCTTTGTGTCGGTAGAATATTGTGCAGACATGCACGTAACAGGTGTGTTAAGTTTGAGATCTCCAGAACATTAAATAGGATTAAGCAAGAAAAATCACCATCAAAACCTGCTGAATTTTTAAGAAAGAGAACGGTCAGAGGCCCAAATTCTGGACTTTTCCACACGTGAAAAATAATATATTTTCAGACAGTCAGGAATTCGGTGAACAGATATGGCAGAAGGAAAAAAAAGAATTCTAGAAATGCTGCCAAGAAGACCAATGATTAAGCCGGATTCTTTTCTACCTTACCATCACCAAGAATCCTCTAAGGTCGCCCGGATCTTTTTATCTGCTAAATAGTGTGGAGGTGAGGAAAGCAAAATTCAACTATTAATCAATCAAATCAAGTTCAAACTCTAAAAGGACCACTGACTCCGAATCTCAAATTTAGGGATGTATTACAAAGCCAAAAATAATTGCACATACAGGCACCTCAGCACAAGGTTAAGAAAATAAATGGGCACTAGTACAAAAAATATCCAACGCAGGAGTCTCATCCGACTCAGAATAAGACGAATAGTCAGCTCCAGTATCATCAGGCAAGTGATAATCACTCCAATCTCTACATTAGAAGTCATTAACCTACAAGAAAATCAGTTAGTCTATCCCTACTCTATCTCTAAGGTGACATCCCTACTTAGCATTTTCCCTCCCAGGCAAGAGAGTAAAAGGTGTCAGAAGTGAAGACTTCCTTAGAAGTGCACTCACTTAGTCAGAGCTCGCTCTAAGATGCTCCTTCTAGCTTCCCATCTAAACCTGAACAGCTCAACCCACGGGGCACTGTCCCAAATTCAAAATCCCAAAAACATGGAACACGCTCTCCGGCACACCTCTTCAGCCAGGTCTTCTTCCAGTAGTTTTCCACTGAAACGTGTCTCTCATCCAACGACAGTTTACTCGTCCTGGAGTTCCAGGCACCTTCTCCGCCGAAAGTATCATCCCTACATTCCAGTATACTCCCATATTGGCTTCTCAGGCCATTCCGACTCCTGAAACAAAGAGTTAGTTTCTCTAACCAGCTAAATGTCCTTGCACCTGCAACAGAAACATGGGAACGAGAAGCTTTCCTCTTCTCTGAGATTTTCTAAGGTCCTGAAACCCAAAGCCTTACCAAGGGAAATCATTTTCGGCCTATAATATTTAGCTAACATAAGAAACGAACAGGCCTTTCTCTTAACGTATATGGGATCAGGCCTTTACACAATTTAAACACACACTTCTAGAATCACACTATAACCCTTGATTTTCATTACACTTCATATATGAATAAGCAAACTACACGTGCAGACTTTAATATGGTGCACGTTTAAACCTCAGGCATCACGTTACACAAAATCAATCATTATGCATTGGCTAAAATACATTTGCAATTTACTACGACATTGCTCTTCATAAATGACATGGTTACATTTCTAATCGCACTATTATAAGCAGATTTTAGTAATACATTTCTAAGTCACACATTAATAAATTCCATTAACATATGTGGGTGCTCACTAACGGTGACTATGATGCACCCCTACAATTTTCAAAATAACGTGGCGCTCTATCACCAAGTAGGTAAGATATGAAGCGCAGTGTCTATGCAGAACAATGCATCTTTAATCGTCGAAGCGCAATGATTTATGGGCCGATATTTATCTCAGAAGTATTTCCAAAATGGCAGGTGTGACCAAGCTGTCAGCGCGCATCCCATCGTTTTGGCAAAAGTCAGCACAAGAGGTAGAGTGCTTAAAAATAGACGTGACTGAGCAGAAGGGGTTCAGCTGGGCTCATGTCACTGTAGGAGCAGTCTTCGGCAGGGAAGCTGGTGACAGACCGAAATATCCCCGCGGTTGCTCTGTAGCTTATCGTCAAGCAGCCCATCTTCGTCGTGCGACAAGCCACGCCCCCTGGCTTTTTATTTCTAACCAGGAGCCTTTGTCTCTCCTCAGTTAATAGCCTCTTCCCATTCTCATCAATGACCGTGTTCATCTGCTTAAACATAAGTGCACACACGCACACACTCTCTCAGATTAAAAGTAGTTATCCATCCACATGATATGTGACTGCAACAAAAAAAACTGTCTTTTTACTTAATGAAACGCCACTGCTATAGAAGCAGGTTGCAATGATTAAGATATGTGTGTTGAGTTTATTCCTAAAATGAAATGCCAGTTTGACACACACTGCAGAATAATTTTCACAGCATTTGCTCTTTGGCTTTAAACCTACATATAATGTCCTTTATATTGCAAGATAAAATGCAATCTTTGCATAGAGAGCAGGTAGGAGTGAACGTTTGGCTCCGCTGAACGTTAATATTTCTCTATAAACCAATGATAAATAGAACCGTTTCCTTCAGCACAAATGCTCTTGTTGTGATCACAGAGTTAATGGCGCGGGCCTAATTAAATATTGTCCCCAGCGCAACTTTCACAAGGCCAGAGATGTACAGTAATTGTATGTATTTTTTTTCACCTGCCATGCTTTGCTGAACGGGCGCATCAGATTGTTGAAAACATTTGCTTGTGTTTCCAATAGTTTATGCTGTTCGTTGTATTCTCTTTCGGCATTCCACTTGACTTTTAAGACGGCAATAAAGGCAGACGTTATATCAGCTAATTAAAATGAGGATAACAATTCGGTGTCTGGTTGAAGGAGCAAGCCATACATCAGTATAATGTATTTCGTCTCTGAGGCCAGTTCCTAGTCTGCGGCTGAGCGTACTGTTGTGTTCAGTGGTTCACACCGAAGCATGCCTCCCGGAACGGTACAATAGCGCAAGTTTTATGGCGAAAGAAGAACTCCACACAGGTGAAAAGTTGCATAGCAGCCTTTGTTGGACCGTCATCCAGCTAAGTCTCAAACGTAATACCCAAAGTGCCACAAATCGTATTTTAGTCCGTCTGGTGTTCTTAACGCGGGACGTTTACAAACAAAGTAGAAGGAAAGAAGGGGGGGTGGGGGGGGGGAGGGATAACAATAGCAATGTAACAATGGCATAAAGTAATGTGAATATAATACATTACTGAAGTGCGATAACGTTAATCATCAAACAGAATGTTTCTCGAAGTATTTCTAGATCTGGGGGCGTTCATGACTCTGTCAACCTCAGTGGCTTCATCCGTGACAGTGGAATCACATATAGGTAAGACCTTAAAGGCTCCTTGTGGTTTATACATGGAAACCTAGAGTCTGTAGGATATCAGACTAACAATTGTAGATTTTCTCTGGAATAGAGTGACTTATCCTACAGTAAACATGTGGAAGAGGCGAAGTGAAATGAATAAATGAAAGTCTCCTGAAGGGTGGAACAGGGATATAAATATAAGATAAATTGGTATGAATTGGGGTCCTTTGTATACTGCACGTTTTATTATTTTCCAATCTAGGGCCCTAATTTGGTTCTATATTAAAATCGTTTTAGAATGCAATACAGCCTAAAACCTTCTCCAAACAACTGGAATAACAAGAAGTGGTTGTAGAACAACAGAGAGCAGGTAACAATGGCCAGTATATATTGAATGCCGGGGTCATGAAATTTGCAAGCTAATAATAAAGCTGCATTATAAGGTCAAAGAAATGGGTGGAAAATTAAACCAGAAAACATTTGTGGAAAAGACCGTGGGGTTAAACACAACTAGGATCTTTGTACCCAACCTGAGGATTATTTCTAGACTTCAGGGAAGGAAATGCTGGGAACTGGTACGAAAGGGTATGTCAGTATAATTATGAGGTGACGGACAGCATGAATGATTTGATTAACAATGAGCTTTTTATATGTGAGTATGCCCATTTTAATGTAATTTTTATAGAGAGATTTCTGTTGGAAAAAAAAGTGTTTGTCCTGAAGAAGGTGGTGTCTGTCAAGTATTATCCACTGAAACCCTGCGTCGACAACCCTAGAATTTACTTGTGATTTCTCTGTGTATTATTATTGTGAAATTTTGTAGTTAATTGTACACATTGGATGTGATATTTAGGTGTTGTTATAGTGATATTATATATGAAATTTATGAATTGTGTTTTTAATCCTGATGGAATATAGATTAGATCTTTGCCTGAACAAATTCTATTTGTAACAAGTACAAAGCCATGTATGTGTCATTTTAGGCTAATATTATAAAGCTTTTAATGAATACATTTTTCACACTATAATGAATGAGACAGTTTGACATATAATAAAGTCCAGTGTGTGGATATTGGAGTGAGTGAAGTGAGGATACGTGTGTTGATTACATCATTAGAACATTCAATACGAGAGGGACTTACTTTTGTTTAGATTATAATTGAACCTGTCCCTTTTGGATATATGGGCATCTCTCACATTATTGTGATGCTCTCTACTAACCCATTACATAGAGGACCATTCGAGGCAGTTGTTATGTGTTTTATGTTGTGTGTGTGTGCAAAAATCCAGTCATAGCATCTGGTATAAAATGGAGTCCATTATCCGTGATCAGTTATTTCAAAACTCCCTCTCTATTAAAAACTTCCGTAAGAAATTGTAGCACAACACTCGTCGTCACTGTTTCCACAAACATCACCTTTGGCCATTTAGAGTGATAATCGCTTAACACAATGTCATAATGTCGTTTTCTAAGTAAGGATCTGAAAGGGCCTATGTAAGAAATTAGATTACTGGTTGACTAGGGTGTGAGCCCTGATCAAGCAACAACCACAGTCCTTGTCAAGGCACAAGTAAACCCTAAATAAACATGTGCTCGACCCTCTGGTAGCTTGGCTAAGAGCAGCCAGACTTAACTCAGAGACAATGTGTAAAGTATTTGTGCAACACTTCAAACATTAAGACAGTGAAAACACCACACATCAAGGATCCCAAAGTAGAAACATAGAGCTTAATTTAATAAACAAAACAAGACCAAATGGCAAAAATCCAATTAGTAGAACCAGAGATATTCAGTTGTAAAGTTTTGGGTCAAAATAGCTCCAAAAGGGCCAACTTTGAATGTGTGGTCGTGCTGGACCCAGTGGAGGCTTTCCGCTAAGGCAGTGGAGCATCACCATACTGCTTTGCAGCAGTGAAATAAAGGAAAAATAAAATGACAATAACTTGATGTTATTATCATTTAATTTTCTCCTGCTGCGGCAGCTTTGCTGGGCGGGACGGAACTGCTCTGCTCACAGAGCAGGGGGAGGAGTGGGCGGGGTACAATAAGTGTGCGTGACTGTTTGGCGGGCCGTCTCGGGCCGACCAAACAGTCATGTGCACTGTGCATGTTCTCCACCCAGGTTGTCCATTATAGCCTGTGTGGAGAACATTGCCCAGGCTCCCACTGCCTGTCTGAGCGCCGAACCACGGCGCTCAGACCAATCACAATGCTGCATTGCAGCGTTGTGATTGGCTTAGGGGAGCCTGGTGCTTCCTGTTCCGGGCCCGAGTCCGAGACAGAAGAGAGGCAGTGATAAGATACGTTTTTTTTCTTTTTTGACATACCCTTACTCCCCCTCCTCCCATGATCCATGCCTGCTGCCACTAGCTGGACAGGGACAAAGTCTAAAGTTTAGGCCCAGCATGATAGAGCACGTCTGGCTACAGAGACCCAGTTAAGTCCGCTGAACAAAAGTACCTTAAATTCTGGGTTGCAGAGCATTGTGTTGCTCCGCGTTGAAGATGCGTCACGCAGTCGAAGTCATGCGTTGGTTCTGAGATGGGGGAAGGCGAGGGCCTACTGCATCGTCGAAGATCCCCTCAACTGGGCTTGCGATGCGAAGTCCAGCATCGAAGATGCAGCGTGCAGTTGGAGCAATGCATCCGTTCTGAAGAGCTGTGAGGCTACGATGTAGAGTCGTCGCCAGGACTGCCGTTGACAAAGATGTGAGGGCCTGCGCCGAGGATGTATATAGCAGTTGCAGTTACGAAGGCGTTGTGGGTTGCAGCAGTGATGCAGGTCTTGGCGACGGACCCAGTCCAAGCAGCAGTTGAGATGCATTGGTTCTGTTCCGGGTTGCACCATGCAGCCTCAATTCCGCTGGATCCACAGAGGCAGGTACAGCATCTTAAGCCCACTTCCAAGGGTCCAGGACTGGGGTGTCACCACTTGGCAGAGTAGACTTACATATGCAGAGTCCAGGCGTATATGCAAGGTTGTTGGAAGCCTTTTATGTCCCTGAAGCGTCAGATCTTCCAACTAGCTCTTGTAGTCACTCTAGGTTCAAGCGATTCAAGTTCAGTACTTCTTACCCAGGCAAGGGGGCAGCTGGCAGCAGGTCAGCACAGAAATCAGGAGTTTATCAGAGTGCAGCCCAGCAAAGTGACAGGCCTTCAGCAGCACATCAGTCCTTCCTCCTGGCAGAGTATCTACAAGTCCAGTAGTGTACTGAAGGGTTGGTGTCTGGGGTCCAGTATTTATACCCAGTTGTGCCTTTAAAGTGGGGTTGACGATTCTAGAGGTTTCCCTTTGAAGTCCCCAGCATCCTGCCTTCCCTATCCTGGCTCAAAACTAAATACAGGGGGTATGCAGCCTTTTGTGTGGAGGCAGGACACAGCCTATTAAAGTGTAAGTGGGCCTGTGCCCAGCTCTTCACTCCCATCCTGGCAGTAATAGCCTACCAAGGCACATCTAAGCTCCAATGCGATCTTGTCAACATGCGTAATGGGTATCAGAAAAGATATAATGATCTCCATTGTGCCCTAATGTGGCTAATTATGCAGTAAAACATGGGTATCTGAAGGAAATTGAATCGTGTTCTTACCAAAAATGTAAATGTCGTTAAATCTCTTACCGAGCCCTAGCAGGCATCCAGTATCAACATAGACTGGTGCTTTTAGGATTCTAGTATGTCCGTGAATGGAATCCGAGTGCTCATATGTTAAGTTATTGGTAAAATGCGTGAAATCATTTAAACAAAAGAAGTTACTCTATGATAATCTAATAAATATGAAAAGGTAATTGTATGGTGCTGCGATAGTTAGGTTAAAAAGCGTATTGGCAAAAGTATTTAAACCGGGGCACACCGCTCCTATCGCATGGAGTAATCTTGTTGTCCTCATTGTCCGTCATGTTTGGTGGGTTATAAAGAAAGCCCACGTGACCCTGAGTTTAGACAACTAGACTGTTGTAATGTGTAAGCCACTGTGGTTGCAAATGGTGGCCATTTTGGTTATCTAAAGGTCAACTGATAAATTAATGTATCTATAAAATAAATGCTCATCGAGAACATCATAAAATGCGTCACAGATGCCATATTCTGAACAAAATATTAATGGAAAATGCAAAATGATCAAACTGAATGTGAACAAAAGATGTTAAATTATCGCTGATTGTGGGTTTGATGGTACATAGAATTTAACTGTGTAATTTTCCCATGCATGCTGTTTATCGTGGGGTTAAACCCACTATTAGAATGTAAACTGAACAGAGTATGGGTGTCAATACCATCTTCTAGTTTATGAATTTTGTGACAGTGTAAATGTATATGGACTCTAAAGTGCAATGCATAAATGTAAAGAATTTAGCACGCTTTTGTTTGGATCAGTAGTGGAACAATATCCGAAAAGTATAGTTGTAAAGATCCCTATATCACATCCTCGGAAACATTCTATGGACATGTAAAATCACATTTATTATTTTGTTCATGTCTAAACGTAGATTTCTGGCTGCCAATTCGCATTTTACCGTGATTAGAGATACACTTGAATAGCACTTAGCAGTCTTGTCCACCAATCAGTGTGAATGTCAGTTTGTGTGACTTATGTCAAATCACCTAGGCCTGTTCATGTCAGTTCAGTACATATACAGTCTTTAGATGGTATGTAGACATGTCATTATCATAGTGGTCTGTTTCCAATTAATCGTGATTGGAAGATCATCTGTGTTTTCCGACGCTAGTATATGCTTCTGTTGAACCAATCCAAATCACAGGATAATAATAATAATAACCTGGTATTAGTAAAGCGCAAACTAATTACCCTTAAGGGTCTCAAGGCGCTGTGGGCCGTCGGGAAGATTACGCAAGCTATTGCCCAGAGTCTCATGGTGCACGATCAAACCGTTTAACCCCATGCTCCGGAATCAGCCACCCTGGCCTCTGCGCCACACCTCTCCCACAATTAGTTCACTTGACATGTCTTAAATGTGTAACTCGGACTTAAGGAGCTGATCATATCGCTTGGTGACATCAAAGGAAACAGGAATACTCAATGAGATTGTTTAATCCAAACAGTATTACTGTGTTTAATTGTTTGATCCAATATAATTCTCTTTTTAGTTAATTATGTTTGTTATCCACATTTTCTCTTATTTGTATTCTAAGATAGCATATCTCAACTGACTGATATTGTGCCTAACACTATTAAAATGTACTGCAACAGATATTTTTTCATTCTTTAATCTTATATTAGTCTTGTGTTCAGTCATTCTTATTTTTATCTAATCCTCTTTTTTTCCACATAAGCAAAGCCGCATGGGCACTTTAATGTGTATACTATATTCTTAGTTTCACTCATAGCATAGGTTCTCAGTTTGATTTTGTTACCTTTTGACAGATGATTTCTCTCTGTGCCTTTTGTTCTGCTATTGCAGTTGGTACAATTAAGACATGGAGTAGTTAAGTGTATGTTTGACTCTGGTTATCATCTGGTTTGCTCTCGTGCAATAACTCTTTAACGTTTTTAGGTCGTTCATATGCAGTCATTGGAGTCAAGTCAAATAGACCCTTAAAATCCGGTTTATTCTGTGCCATATGCCTAAATTTCAAAATAATTTTCTTGATATTAGTGCTGTTGGTGGAATACTTAGATACAAATATCATTTGTTTGTTGGTCTGTTGAGGTGGTTTATTATAAGTGATGTTTGGACATGATGCATTTTTTAATGTTTTGCAGATTTTATGAGGCTCCAAGAAAGTCTTACCTCATTCCTATTTTAAAGAAAGCAAACTTTAGGCTATATGTCCTTAGTATCTTGAGGTCTGTGGTTAGGCTTCGATCTATTTGTGGCTACGAAGGAACTGTGGTGTCTGTTACATATGATTGTTTTAGTTTGTGTCACACACGGCTCTATTATTCCTGCATCTAGGGGTCTGGCACCTATGAACTGCATCACTAAAGGCATTTAGATCTTAACCCATCCCCGGCTCTATTTTTTTGGACATAGCCCGGCACATTATTTTTGTCAATTATGGGATATGGTAAACGACCTGTACCACTAAAGGTTTTTTATATGCTGTAGACCGTCTATAATGTATTATTGTTTTCCTTTTTGGCTGTAAATAATGTACATAGTTTCAAATGGATATTGATGATATTAAGAGAATTGTAGCTAGGTAGGACTGTATAGTGGATCTCTAGTTGAGGTTTTTGTTGTTTCCCACTCCCTTCAGACCTTAGCTCCAAATGTAAAACTATTATTAGGATGTCTTACAAAGGAGTGCGATGAAAGATTTAATATCATTTTATGACGCATTTCTATAATATACTGGAAATTATATTGTTATTTATTTATTTTATTGTAATATTTGTCCTTTCTTTGTACTTTTATGGTTTATTTTGATAGATCGAATAAAGATTTTATGATGATGAAGTAGGGTAGGTGAAGCTCACGTAGTTCTACTCTGCGAAATTCCGTGGAACTCAGAGAGGTCCACACAGTCACTCACACACCCACTCACTCACTCATCATACAGCCACTGACACACCTCACCCATACAGCCACTGACACAGCAACTCACTCACCCATTCAGACACTCAGCCATTCGCAACACCCACGAAACCACTTGCACACTCACTCACAGACCCATGCAGCCACTCACACACTCACTCACCGATCTATACAGCCACTCACATACCCACTCTGAAAGGTTACAGATGAAAGTTAGGAAATACAGTTTTAAAAAACAAAGAAATTCACTGAAAAAACTAAAGGTTACCGGGATGCTATAGTTAAGGGGATGTTATAGTTAGGAAATAATGTTTAAAAAAACATAGAAATTCACTTGAAAAAACCAAAGGATGTAGGGATTTTATAGTTAGGCTCAGATTTCACTTGTATAAACCATGGAGATTCAGCAGTTATAGTTACTTGAGCTCAAGTGCACTGCTTATGACCTCACATATTACATCACTCATGACATGGTCAGTGACATCACTCATGACATCTCAAATGAGATCACTGATGACATCATCCAGTGAGTCTAAGTATTTCATAAACATTTGTGAGATTTAAAGAACTAAATGCTAAGCTACTGCATGAGTTAAATTACTATCTATTCTGTGCTACTAATGAGTGATACTGTTTCTTACATGTGTGTGAATGGGTGTATGAATGGATGTAATATGTGAGGCCATAGGCAGTGCAGTGTGGGGGCATAAGTTATAGTTAGTTCAGGTAACTATAACTGCTGAATTTCAATGTTTTTGTACGAGTGAAATCTGAGCCTAACTATAATGTCCCTGTAATCTTCATTTTCAATGTATATATATATATGTCGATAAACATGTGCACATATGCCTCATATGTGCACGTATGCATCATGACACTGTGGCTGCTTTTTTTTATTTACCATTGCAAGATGACTGACACTGATCAAGGAGCAGTAAAATAAAAATATATATAATTGCCTTGCGGTTTACTTAGAAAAAGGAGCTTCCCAGGAGCAAAGTGCAACTGCTAGGCCCTCGTAAAAAGTTATATAAAAGAAATTAAGAAAAAACAATTAGGAGGAGCAATGAAGGAACAGGGGGCTGTGGGTGAGAAAGTCAACAGCGAAAGTAATGCTATCAGATAAGAAGCAAGCAAATGAGATTGAGTAAAAAGCCAACCAATGATAAGCAATGGGTTGACCCAAAACCCACTGTAACTGCTGGGATTGTACGCGAAAGGTTTTTGTTGGAGAAACATAAAAAAAAGTGTTGAATAAATAAATAGCAGCACTGCAAGCCATAGTACTGTGCAGGCCGTGATGAAATAGAAGAATTACTGCCTGGGAAATGCTTATTGAAAGCCGTACTGTAGTTCCAAACCTGGGCAGTAGATTTTTTTAATTGACCATTTTTCAAAACTGTATTTTAGACAAAAATCTAATGTGACTCTGTGCTATAACAATACCCATGGTGCCCAAATGAAAGAAACCCGAATTACTCTGGAGCTATTAACCCCTTCCCCGCTCATGACGGAGCCACTCCGTCATGAGCCACGGTTGCGCTGTGCTCACGACGGAGTGGTTCCGTCATGCTGCGGCCGTTGGCCGCCGCTCCACCCACGCGGCGCTAATTCCTCACCTGTGCGGGCGATTAGCGCAGTGGGCGGAGACGTGACGGAACCACTCCGTCATGAGCACAGCTCAACCGTGGCTCATGACGGAGAGGTTCCGTCACGAGCACAGCGCCACCGCGCTGCCCCCAAACACCCCCTGCGCCGCGGCGGAATTCCTGCCGCGGCGAAGGGGTTAATTGACTCCATGTCATGATGATTAGTTTCACTCGGAAGTATTACACGGGATGGGCCTAGAATTCTGCTTGTGCAGTTTGATATACCTATATGAAATACGGTTGCCATCATGCATACTATTGCAGACTGAAAAAAGAACTTCCTGGAAGTCACTCTGGGAGTATAGGCCAATTGACCGCTCTGTAAATAAACAGCCACTATCGTGCGTAATATAAATGGTAGCAACTTTTTAAAATAACAGAGATAGCAAGCCGACACCCACTCTGGCAACATAACTCAGCCCCACAGGCGTATCCCATTTCACCTATTAGGTGTTACGTTAAATGGATTGGAAACACCGTCCAAAATATAAGTTGGAAGTGTGAAACTCTGCAGCACGTGTACCTACGCATAGGTGGTAATGCTGATGGATGCCGGGAACAAAAGCCCAGCCTCCTGGTAGCAAATACTGGTGCAGCTCCTGCAAGGACCCGTGAAGCTGCTCCATGGTGTCTTCTGCTGCACTGTATGAGTCGTGGACCTCCAGCAGCTGCATCGGCACACTGGAAAGTAGCACAGCCAATGCTTCTCTGTGGAGACACTTAAATGCATAGCTGCCAAGTTTCCCAGGTTCATGTGCGACTATTCTGGGACTTGTAGTTTCAGGTCACCTCATAGAAAGCCAGGGCTGTCTTCCAAGAATTCTAAGACAAAACAGGGACTGACCTATTTAGGGACATTTGGCAGCAATGTAAAAGTTTTCATTTCCTTTCCAGGCAACTTCTGCCTGAAATTACGGATAGTTTAGAGGACTCGAAGTGCAGATATTAACACTTTGGGAATGCAGATCCTGCTTAGTCTCGGTGACCAATCTGATGATGCCTGTGGCTCCACGCCCGCTGTAAGTAAAAAAAAATGTCTTACAGGCAACAGCACGTGCGCTGTCTGTCACAGGCGAGACCTAAGGAAGAAAGTCAGGAACTAAATTTCAGTTTGCATTTCATGAAATGATACTATCATGTATTTTTGTGTTTTTCAACCAATGGCATGTTGCAATGTGGGGTTTGTAGTTTTGCTTCTACCAGTTTCACCATGGGCTCAAAACCCCATCATACAAAGTGTTGTTAGCTAAATAATCAGAATTGTCCAGTTGTCAGCTATGTTTTAAAATTTGTACAACATTGACCTCTCAGCTGTTTTACATTTTTACAAATACGTCTTGTCAGCTGTTGTAAAATTTTGCAAAGTCGACTACTCCATTGAAAAAAATGCTAGTTTCACACATAAATCCAAAAGTAAACCATGCTTTTATATTTTATGACCATTCACTGTTTCACTTGAATCATGCATTAAAACAAGTATTGGCTATGTGAATCATATTTTATTATGTGCAGTGAAATGTTTTATATCAACGTCACAACATAATAAAGGTACAATATGGTTAGCAGCAGCACAGTATTCCTTCAATCAATCAATCAATCAATCAGGTGTTTGTTAAGCGCGACTCCACACCCTAAGGGTCTCAACGCGCTGGGGGGGGGTCGCAGGTTCCAGTCCATCAAGGAGGGGGTCTGTCGAAGAGCCAGGTTTTTAGGTTTCCTGCGAAGATGGGGAGCGATGTTGTCTGTCTGAGGTGGAGCAGAAGGTTGTTCCAGGCTCTGGCCGCGCATAAGGAGAAGGAGCGGCCTCCCGATCAGGTCTTTCTGGTGCGGGGGACCACGGCGTGGGAGAGCTGAGCTGATCGTAGGGTCCTTTGTGGTGTGTGGAATTTGAGTTGGCTGTTCAGGTATGCTGGTCCCGTGTCGTGGAGGGCCTTGGGAGCGTGGGTTAGCATCTTGAAGGTGACTAGCTTCGATGGGGAGTCAATGGAGTGTGCGCAGGTGCTGGGAGATGTGGAAGTGTCTTGGCAGGTTAAGGACCAGTCTTGCGGCGGCATTTCGAATGTTCTGTAGCTTGCGGGAAAGGTTTTTGTTTATTCCGGCATAGAGTCGAGCCTGCTGGTGACCAGGGTGTGAGTGACGGTCTTTCTGTGTTCGAGGGGGATCCATTTGAAGGTCTTACGTAGGAGGCGGAGGGTGTGGAAGCAGGAGGACGAGACGGAGTTGATCTGGCGGTCCATTTTGTGCTCTGAGTCCAGGATGATTTCCAGATTGCGTGCGTGGTCCGTGGGGTGGGTGGGCTTCCGAGGGCCACCAGACGTCGGGGTTTGGGCCCATGATGAGTACTTCTGTTTTGTTGGTGTTTAGTTTTAGGCAGCTGTTTTTCATCCATTTTGCGACGGCTTCCATTCCTTCTCGAAAGTTGTGTCTGGCGGTGTTGGGTTCGTTGGATAGGGAGAGGATGAGTTGGGTGTCGTCTGCGTATGACACAATGTTGAGTCCATAGGTTCTGATGATAGGGGCGAGCGAAGCCATGTAGACGTTGAAGAGCGTAGGGCTGAGGGAGGACCCCTGGGGCACTCCACAGGTGGTAAGTGTAGGGTCCGAGAGGAGAGGGGGGAGTCTGACCCGCTGCGTTCTGCCGGAGAGGAAGGAGCGGATCAAGTCGAGGGCCTTGTCTTGGATCCCTGCGTCATGGAGTCTGCGTATCAGGGTGCGGTGAGAGACCGTGTTGAACCCCGCTGAGAGGTCGAGGAGGATGAGGGCTGCTGTTTCTCCTTTGTCCAGTAAGGTGCGGATGTCGTCTGTTGCGGTGAGGACGGCGGTTTCCGTACTGTGGTTTTTTCTGACGCCGGATTGGGAGGAGTCGAGGATGTTGTGCTCTTCTATGAATGTGGCAACTTGGCTGTTGATGGCTTTCTCGATGACTTTAGCTGGGAACGGGAGCAGGGAGATGGGTCTGTAGTTTTTGAGGTCAATGGGTTCGCCAAGGGTTTTTTCAGGAGGGGGTTGATCTCAGCCTGTTTCCAGTCGTCGGGGAACGAGGTGGTTGCCATGGAGCGGTTGATAGTGTGGCAGACCATGGGTGCGATGATGTCGGCGACTTCGTTGAAAATGTGGTGGGGGCAGGGGTCCGTGGGGGCCCTGGAGTGGATTGACTTCATCATCTTCAGTGTGTCTTCAGTGGTGAGGGCTGTCCAGTTGTCGATCGCTGGCTTCAGGGTGCTGGGGGTGGTTGGTGACGGTTCAGTGTGTTGGTTGTCTTCGTCGAAGTTGTCGTAGATGTTTTTCATTTTGTAGTGGAAAAAGGTGCTGAGTTTGTCGCAGAGGTCTTGTGAGGGAGGGATGTCGGTGGACTCGCTGGTGGGTTGGGGGAACTCCTTGATGATGTTGAAGAGTTCTTTGTTGTTGTGTGCATGAGTGGAGATTCTGTCTTCAATCGATTTTTTCCTAGTTTTTCTGATGAGTTGGTGGTGGGCGTTGGTGGCAGCTCTGAAGTTGTTGTGGGCTTCTGTGGATTTGGTGTTCCTCCAGGCCTTTTCGAGGCGGCGACAAGTGCGTCTGGACTCTCGAAGTTCGGTGGTGAACCATCTAGCTTTCTTGGCGTGGGTGTTGTTGTTTTTCTTGAAGGGGGCTATGGTGTTGGCGCTGGCGGAGATCCATCTGTGCAGGGTTCGGGCTGCGGTGTTGGGGTCCTCGTTTTCCGCGATGGTTGGAGTGGAGTTGCTGAGTGATGAGGTTAGCTGGTCGTCTGTGATTCTGGTCCAGTTTCTTCGTGGGAGCAGGTGCTGGTGTCTGTGGATGGTGGGTGTTCTGAAGGTGAAGTGGACCCATTGATGGTCAGTCCATGGGAGTTTGGTGGTGTGGCTGAAGGTGATGGAGTTTCCTGTTGTGAAGAGGGGGTCGAGGGTGTGTCCTGCTGAGTGCATGGGTTCTGTCACAATCTGGCAGAGTCCAATGTTGTGAAGGTTGTCCAGTAGGGATGTGGTGCTGGGGTCCAGTTGGTTGTCAAGGTGGAAGTTGAGGTCTCCCAGTAAGGTGCAGTTGGTGGACGCAATGGCATGCGGCAGATGATGTCCTTGATGGAGTTGGTGAAAAGTCTTCGGGGTCCAGGGGGTCAGTAGATGAGGGTTCCTCAGGGGGTGGAGGTAGGGCTGGCCAGTATCTTGAAGTGCAGGTGTTCCATCAGGTCTGTGGGCTTGTCGGGGAGTGTGCTCAGGCGGAGGGTGGATTTGTGGACGATGGCGATTCCTTCTCCTGGGCGGGTGGGGCGGTCCTTCCTGGAGATCTTGTATCCTTGGTGATTGGCGATGGCGATGTCCGGTCCCAAGGTGGTGTTGGTCCAGGTTTCGGTAAAGAATGCTACGTCCGGGTTGGTGCTGTCGAGCAGGTCCCAGATTACGGTAGCATGTTTGTGGAGGGATCGGACGATGAGGAGGATGCATTGCAGGGTCTTCGGTTGTGTTTTTGCGGGCGGGTTGGGCTGGGTCTGTGGTCTTGGCGGTGCCGCAGGTGTGCCAGCAGCGGTGACAGCTGAAGGGTTTGTGGGCGTCGGCTGGTAATGCTAGCTTGCAGTTGTTGTTGCGGCCTGGGTTGTGAGCGTGGAGTGCCGCTGGGTCGTAGCGTTGGCGGTGCAGAGATCCAGGGTTCCAGGCGCGGACGGACGCAGACGGGCTTGCCTTTGGCACGCCAGGGGCACGGCCATGCAGTGGCCGCCATTAAGTAGGGGTCGGGGAGGGCTGGACAGCTGGAAGGCGAGAGCGGGGAGGAGAACTGGATTGGGTCGGTCGCACTGGTCGTGCTGGGGGTTCGGGGCAGCAGCGGCTGTGAAAAACTGGCTCAAAAAGGCAAAAGGTAAAAGGCAAAAAGAGAGAGAAAAGTGGAAATATGTCAGCAAAAGTGCAAGAAATAGTGGAGGAAAGACACAGAGGACACAGAAGGAGAGTGAAAGGGGGAGATTGAGATGAGAGTAAAAAACGAGTGAAAAACGGAGGAAAGACACAGGAGGAGAGCGAATGGGGAAGCTTGAAATGAGGGGAAAACGACAGAAAATGGATGAAAGACCCAGAAGGAGAATGAAGGGGGGAGATAGAAGTGAGGGGAAAAACGAGTGAAAAAGGAGAGAAAAAGCGGAGCGGGAGAATGGAGACGGAGGTCCACTGGACCACCAGGGATGAGGCGCAGGTGAAACCTGAGGGTGGAGGAGGGCCTCGAACACCAACACTCGAGAGTGCAGGTGCTCGGGGGAAGGCCTCACTTAATGGTGGAGCTGCGATGGAGGGAGAGCAATTTCACTAACAATGAGTCAGTGTTCTTGTTCGCCAGTCCCCGCAGCGGCAGTCATTGAGTAGGGGTCGGGGAGGGCTGGACAGCTGGGAGGTGGGAGCGGGGAGGGGAGCTGGATTGGGACGGTCACACTGGTCGTGCTTGGGTGGCGGGGCCGCGGGGGCAGCAGCGGCGGGGAAAAACGGGCTGACAAAGGAAAAAGGCGATAAGAGAGAAAAGTGCAAATAAGGCAGCAAAAGTGCAAGAAAGAGTGGAGGGAAGACACAGAGGATACAGAAGGAGGGTGAAAGGGGGAGATTGAGATGAGGGTAAAAAACAAGTGAAAAACGGAGGAAAGACACAGAAGGAGAGTGAAGGGGGAACTTGAAATGAGGGGAAAACAACAGAAAACGGAGGAAAGACCCAGAAGGAGAGTGAAGGGGGGAGATAGAAGTGAGGGGAAAAAACGAGTGAAAAAGGAGAGAAAAAGCGGAGCGAGAGAATGGAGACAGAGGTCCACCGGACCACCAGGGATGAGGCGCAGGTAAAACCTGCGGGTGGAGGAGGGCCTCGAACACCAACACTCGAGAGTGCAGGGGCTCGGAGGAAGGCCTCACTTAATGGTGGAGCGCGAGGGAGGGAGAGCAATTTCACTAACAATGAATCAGTGGTCTTGCTCATGGAAAAGGAGGCACAGTAAAGAAAATTAGTTTATAGTCCTTAACACAGATTAGTTAAGGAGAGGTGGCAGTAGCATAAGGGACATAACACACATACAGAACAGGTACGACAAAGGCAGCTGATACAATAAAGAGTGAGTGAAAGGTGTTAAATGACTATTGTACAATTTCCAAAAATCTACAAAAGTACAAAACTCCTGGAAGAAAGAGTCAAACCTCTTATGGAATTAACATGCATTGAACACTCACCTACCTAGTGTGTTATGTATGCTTCATGAGTGGGTTCCATATCTTGCACAGGGAAGCATTCAAAAGTAGTACTTTTCACTGGTTGTACAGTCTCCTAGTATGGGTTCCCTAGTTTGGGTGCGGGTATGGCACTTATGTCTACATGTATGTTCTGCCTTTTTTAAACTGTCAGACCTTTAGTAAAATTGTATGTGGGTGAGATAAAAAAATATGTTTACTGGTGTCTCCCTACCACAAGATTAAAGAAAGGCGGGATGGGCACTGGACCCTACTCATTTCTATCAGCAATTTTTGGTGCTAGAATATTGCCCCTTGGCGTCTGAAATATAGGTTTCTCAAATTAAATATTGTGAAACAAGCCCTGCTTCCTATTGTATGTTCAGCAGCCTCAGAAAGGAGATGGTGGTGGGGGTGGAGGGGAGTTTAATAGGGTAAATTTCCCCAGGCCCCACTGCTTAAAAATCTCTGCTTTTGGTAAGGTTGTCTGCCTGTGCAGCATGTTTCAGAGGGTGAGTCAATGTAATCGTAGTCGGTGCTAGGAAACAGGCCATGCCCAGCCAAGACACACTTGCAGCTGACTGGGTGTGAGAAGCAGGAGAGCATAGGCTTTGAGTCTGTGAACCACACGCTGAACACCAAAACATCACCTATTTCGCTATCAGCACCAATAGGGTAGTGGTACTAAGGAAGTGATGGCTGGGCCCCAAAAATATTCCCAGCCGCATCTGTGTTGCATCCTGTGTAGAAAAGCAGCACTGTGGATGGATACAAAGTGCAGTTTCTCGATTGTTTCACTTCAGCACCTTCATTTATATCACTTCACTGAATTGTCTATTACAATTAATGAACCCCACTCTTTCTGCCGTGACAGTTGTATTAATGACTCAAAAGGCAAGTCAATTGGCTAGTTTCCCCATATATAGTGGGTTACTTTTATAGATGGATCATCATTATAATCTATTAAGCCATACGCAAGAGAGATTGTTGTACAGGGTGCATTCTGAACTGGATTATTTGAAGGTGCTCTCAGATAGGATGATCATGGCAAAGGAGGCACAGCGAAAAAAATAGTTTATGGTCACACTGGTCAAGCTTGGAGCCAGGATTGAAACCATGTGTTCGAGGCAAATGAGCTGCAGATCACACACTTAGGATAAGATCGCCATCTGGTGTTAGGCTCGGATGATTGCAGGTTGTTGTTGTCTTCGGAAGAAGCCTTTTGGTCACGAGATAGGTGACTCCTCCTCTGGACAACAGTGCGCATGGGCATCCACTCCATCCTCAGATTGTTTTTTTCCGCCATTGGGTTCGGATGAACTTTTCCACTCCGGCTGAAAACTTCTGAAAATCCAGCTTTCGAAGCGAAAAACCTCTACAACTCGACGTCGAAATTCAATCGGACCGGTTCCGGACATGGCTCATGGAAAGGACACCTTTTAAAAAATGCCCCCAATGTGGAGCAAAGTTCCCCCTCAGTGACCACCACGAGGTCTGCAACCTGTGCCTCTCGCCGGAACATAACGAATCCAGCTGTCCAGCCTGCGCCGCATTCCGATCCAAGAAAACCATCCGGGACCGAAGAGCTCGACGCCATATCATGGCCAGACCAACTCCAGAACCAGAGGACATCTTTGCCCAGGACGTCCCGGAAGAAGATTCCGAAGACCTCCAAATCATATCCGAAGCGGATGATTCCGATGACATCATCACTCCGGGGCAACGAGTGAGTACCAGTGCCCCTACCCCAACCTCCCCCAAAAAGGCTTTGGTCAAGACTCCGCCAGCTGGCCCCAGTCGCGACCGAAAATCGTCTTCAGAAGCCCCGCCCTCTGGCTCGGCTCCGAAGAAATTTAAGCCTACAGGTGGCTCGGGCTCGAGCAAACCACATGTTATAGTGCCCACAATACCTTCAGCACCGAAGACTCAAAACCTCTCGGCACCGAAACAGGCTCCGAAACCATCGAGACCGAAATCTCCACCGGCACCGATACGCTCTTCGGCACCGAAATCCCCGCCGGCACCGAAAAGTTCTTCGGCACCGAAATCATCATCGGCCCCGAAACCATCATCGGTACCGAAACAACTCTCTAAAGTCCAAAAAGACTCTACCGGTCATCTCAAACATAGATCGGAACCGAAAAAATCGGCACCAAAGCCATTTTCGGAGAATGAAGAACTTTTTCGCCCTGATCCCACGCAAAAAAGGATTTATATCAATCCAAAAACTGGACATGTCACCGCTGTGCCATACACGAAAAGGAAGCTGGACACAACACCTTCTCCAGCTCCCACAAAGAAGAAGGACTCAGCCACCTCACCCATTCGTCCATCCTCTCCTATATCACCTCTCACCCCACCCCCCCTGCCCCCACCTCCTTCTCCTCTACCATCTCCTTCACATACACTACCTCCACAGGATGATGATGATGGCTTAGGGGGAGGGGGAGATCCGGATGACCTTAATGATCCTAATGATCCTTTCACACTCCCGGATACGGCACCCTTAGATGACTGGGCTTACCCTTTGCCTGATATTCCTGATCCCACTAGATACCCCTCCAAACCCTCCCCTCCAGAAACAGGGCGGCCCTTTTCCATGGCGTCACCATGCATTCAGATACACCCGAAGAAGACTTTCTTCTAGACACATTCGAACAGTCTCAAAAATCAGTTCAAATCTTGCCCATGATTAAGGGAGTCATAAAACACGCCACAGAGATTTTTAAAGACCCTGTCAGAGCTAGGGTTCTTAACCCCCGAATTGAAAAAAAAATAGACCCCGCTTAGATTAAAGCACAGCTCCCTCTAGACTCTTTAGTAGTTTGAAACGCAAGAAAGCGGGCTAACTCCCAAACAACAGGAGACACACCGCCCCCAGACAAAGAGTCCAGGATATTAGAGGCCTCGGGCAAAAGAGTTGCAGCACAAGCTGCTAACCATTGGCGTATTGCAAACACACAAGCCCTATTAGCCCGATATGATAGGGCTCATTATGATCAGCTAGAAGATCTTTTACAACACCTACCAGATCATTACAAATCCCAGGCTAATGACCTCATCCAAGAGGGGAAACTCATATCTAATGCATCAATCAAATGTGCGCTAGACGCCGCGGACACTGCTTCTAGGGCGGTCAACACAAGCATTCTACTTAGACGCCATGCATGGCTACGTATTTCAGGCTTTAAGCCGGAAGTACAAACAACAATACTTGGTCAACCATTCAACCAAGAGCAACTATTTGGGCCCGCAGTAGATACTGCACTTGAGAAGATGAAAAAAGATAACGAGACTGCTAAATCAATGGGAGCATTACAGTCTCCACAACCACGAGGCTCCTTTCGACGCTCCTTCTATAGGGGAGCCTCCAAAAATGTGGGGACAGACACCTCTTCCACTTTCAAAACCTCTGCGCAAACATCCCCTAACAGAGGATATTTTAGAGGAGGATATAGGGGAAACAACACCAAGGGCCGAGGTCGGGGCAATACCAACACCCGCACCTCCCCAGCCACTAAACAGTGACTTGCCTCCACTCCCCCCAGACCATTCCACTCCGGTCGGGGGACGACTCCAACAGTTCCTACCTGTCTGGAATTCCATTACAACAGACAAGTGGGTAAGACAAATTATCCAGTTTGGTTACTGCCTCAAACTCACAAACACCCCCCCACACATACCACCCAAACACCGTCCAATGTCACCACACCATCTTACACTCCTCAAACAGGAAATTCGGTCCTTGCTTCAAAAACACGCAATAGAACCAGTTCCACTCCAACATCAGGGTACAGGAGTATATTCTCTATACTTCCTAATCCCCAAAAAGGACGACACGTTAAGACCCATACTCGACCTCAGACTACTAAATCAGTACATACACTCAGATCACTTCCATATGATCACTCTCCAACAAGTCCTACCACTACTTCAACAAGACGACTTCCTTGCCACATTGGACCTCAAGGATGCATACTTTCACATCCCCATGCATCCTGCTCACAGGAAGTACCTAAGATTTGTGGTAGACGGACAGCAATATCAGTTTACGGTCCTCCCTTTCGGAGTAACAACTGCACCCAGGGTATTCACCAAATGCCTAGCAGTAGTGGCAGCGCACCTCAGGAAACAACAAATCCATGTCTTCCCGTATCTCGACGATTGGCTCATAAAAGCCAATACTTTCGACAAATGCGTTCTCCACACTCACCGCACTATTCAAACCTTACACAACTTGGGATTTACCATCAACTATCCCAAATCTCAACTGCAACCCTCCCACATACATCAATATCTGGGAGCCACCATAAATACTTCCAAGGCCATAGCTTATCCCAGCACAGCCAGGATAGCCAATATACAAAACCTCATCTTGAAATTTCAAACTCAACACTGTCTTCCAGCAAGAGTGTTTATACAACTGTTAGGCATGATGGCGTCATGCATCTCCATTGTGCCCCACGCAAGACTGCAAATGCGCCCCTTGCAAGAATGTCTAGCACAACAGTGGAACCACGCTCACGGACAACTTACCGATCTGGTGTTGGTGGACAGTCGCTCACTTCGCTCACTGAAATGGTGGAACACCATCAACCTGTCCAAAGGGCGACCGTTCTTAGAGCCTCTTCCACAAGTAGTGCTGACAACCGACGCATCTCTCACAGGGTGGGGAGCCCATCTCCTACAACACACCACTCAGGGCAAATGGACCACTCAACAAAAACTGCTCCATATCAATCACCTAGAGCTTTTAGCGGTGTTCCTAGCACTGAAATCTTTTCAAGTACATCTAAGGAACAAAACTGTCCTCATCCGCACAGACAACATGACGACCATGTATTACATACAAAAACAGTGGGGGACACATTCTCTCCAACTGTCCCAACTCGCACAGAACATTTGGAGATGGGCAATTCCCCAAAACATCTACCTTCTAGCAGAACACCTTCCAGGGGTTCACAACCAGATTGCGGATCTCCTAAGTCGACAGACACAACAAATCCACGAACGGGAATTACACCCCAAAGTCCTACTCCCATTCTTCCAAAAATGGGGCCAACCAGACATAGACCTGTTCGCCACACACGAAAACGCAAAATGCCCAACCTTTGCCGCCAGGTTTCCACACCAACAGTCAAAGGGCAATGCAATATGGATTAACTGGTCAGGCAGATTTGCGTACGCTTTTCCGCCTCTCCCACTCATTCCATTTGTGGTACGCAAGCTCAAACAACAGTCTCTAAAACTGATTCTAGTTGCTCCCACTTGGGCACGTCAACCATGGTTCATGACACTTCTGGAACTCTCGCTAGTTCCACATCAAAAACTGCGCCTTTCTCCGGCCTTATTAACCCAGAACCATGGAGAAATCAGACACCCAGATCCACAGCTACTGAACTTGGCGATCTGGCTCCTGAAGTCTTAGAGTTCGGTTACCTCAATCTCCCACCAGACTGTATGAATATCATAAAAGAAGCTAGAAGACCTACTACTAGGGCATGTTACGCTGCAAAATGGAAAAGATTTGCCATTTACTGCACTAACAATAATATACGTCCACTGGATGCTTCCATCCAAAACATTATTTGCTATTTACTACACTTGCAAAGATGCAATTTAGCGTATTCCTCCATACGTCTACACCTAGCAGCGTTAGCAGCCTACTTACAAAATCAACAACACTTGTCACTATTTAAGGTACCAGCCATCAAAGCCTTCATGGAAGGTCTCAAAAGAATTATTCCTCCAAGATTACCACCTTCTCCAGTGTGGAATCTAAATATTGTTCTAACAAGGCTCATGGGCCCTCCATTTGAACCTATGCATAAATGCGAACTGCAATTCCTTACATGGAAAGTGGCTTTCCTTATCGCAATCACATCCCTGCGAAGGGTAAGTGAGATACAGGCCTTAACTATTGAAGAACCATTCCTACAACTACATCGTAACAAAGTGGTTCTTAGGACAAACCCAAGATTCCTACCAAAAGTCATTTCCCCTTTCCATCTTAACCAATCAGTCGAGCTGCCAGTCTTCTTCCCTAATCCAGACTCAGTAGCTGAGAGAGCCCTTCATACCTTAGATGTTAAAAGAGCCTTGCTTTATTACATCGACAGAACCAAACCTTTTTGCAAAACCAAACAACTGTTTGTTGCTTTCTCTTCACCACATAAAGGCAACCCCATTTCGAAGTCAGGTATAGCCAGGTGGATAGTTAAATGTATCCAAATATGTTACCAATAAGCTAAATGCACTCTTACAGTTCCCCCTAGAGCGCACTCCACACGTAAAATAGGGGCTTCCATGGCATTCTTAGGGAACATTCCCTTAGAAGATATTTGCAAAGCAGCCACTTGGTCTACCACACACACCTTCACTAAACATTACTGTGTTGATGTGCAATCCAAACAACAAGCTTCCGTAGGCCAAGCTGTCCTAAAAACTCTATTCCAAACTGCTGCAACGGATACAGGTGACCACCGCTAGGGGAGACACTGCTATATAGTCTATCCTAAGTGTGTGATCTGCAGCTCATATGCCTCGAACGGAATATGCTACTTACCAATATGCATCTGTTCTTGGCATGTAGAGCTGCAGAGCCACACACGCCCACCCACCTCCCCGGGACCTGTATCTGTTCCAGCATTGTCTTAATTAGACATTACACATGGACATCCTTTTCTCTTTATTCTTATACACTCTATCATTTCCCATCATGGCGAAAAACAATCTGAGGATGGAGTGGATGCCCATGCACACTGTTGTCCAGAGGAGGAGTCACCTATGTCGTGACCAAAAGGTTTCTTCCGAAGACAACAACAACCTGCAATCATCCGAGCCCAACACCAGATGGCGATCTTATCCTAAGTGTGTGGCTCTGCAGGTCTACATGCCAAGAACAGATGCATACTGGTAAGTAGCATATTCCTTCCTGTTCACACGTTGTGCAATTGCAATTCTGGATGGGCATCACATCCTTTCACCCTGATGACAGTTTCATTAGTCAACACAAGATGCATGTCAGTTCACTGGTGACACTTATACAAGGCTTTTAGTGTTGTTATGGATGAAGCAACAGTAACGTTTATTAACCACATAAGAAAGAGGTGTATGTGTGTTGCACATCATGAACTGAATTATTTTAAGGTGCGCTCAATTGTGGAGATTACAGAACAGAAGGCAGAGGAAAGAAAAGTAATTACCCAGGGTCTCACAGTTTGGTCAAGCTGAGACTGAAACCAGGGTCCCTATGTCCGGGTCCCTGCTAGTTTTTGCCTTGGGTCCAACAAAGGCTTCTGACTGGGCTGGGCATGTTAGGCGAGTACATTCAAAATATCCTATGTATTTTTATAGGATGGGGCAACCGCTTTGGAAGTACCCTCTTCGCCCTTTGACAGAAACACTGCAGACTTTCCCAATTTCAGAGGACAGGTACAGCTACAGCTGGGGTAGCATCAGTAGAAGCCTTTCCCATCACAAGACAGGTTAAAGTTGGACAGCAGCAGCGCAAGCTTTACTTCCTCACAGAACCGGGACTGCATGGCAGTAGCAAAGCAAGCTTCCCTCTCTCGCTGAAGGTAATACTTGCAATCTTCCATCTCCCACAGAACAGATGTTTCAGCTTTCACAAAACATGTACAATTAAAGTATGCGTGGCATATAGGTTGCAGACAGATCTCTGGAGTGGGTGCTGAAGTCACTGAGATGAATGAAAGATGGGTGAGTTAGTTAATAGAGTTTTTACAACATTCTTGCTTAGGTGATGTTTCAAGTCTGCACCCTAAAAGTCCTGCTGTTGTCCGTTTGAGACTTGCGGTTTGTGTTGATTCTGTTGTGCTCCATGTATTAAGAAGCAGCTGTCACATAATAGATAATTGTTACGTACAGCAGCTGCACTGTAGCGTACCCTAACTAAGCACTAGACAGGCAAACACTTGCCAGGCTCTTCAAAAAGGTTATCAATGCTCGCGCACCAGGTTCTGTGCATTTCCAAGCTCAGTGCTGCACCTGCTCAAAATGTTGGGCTGCCAGGGGAACTGGGCAACCAGGTTTGAGTTCCAGCGTCAGTTTAAATTTCTTGAGATTCGGGTAGATCACTTGATCTGCATGTGACTGAAAATGAGGACTGACCTTGTGTAATGTAACTGGTGCTCGTGTGCAGTGCTCCAAAGCCCCTGCGCTGAGTGTGCGTTATGAAAAACTGCAAAAAAACGCCATGTCTAAAATCTTAAGCAATACGCTCGTGTAAAGCGCTTCAATGCCCCCTGACCGAGTTCGCGCTATTTAAACTGTAAATAGAATGTTTATGTGTGACATGTTGAGGCACACGCTCTGTGACTTGTGCTTTGGTATTTAACATTTTATTTTTTTATAACAATTATTATTAAAGAAAAACAATTGCAGCGAAGACAGTGCATAAATCGTTCAGCTGTAAATACATACATCCAAGTGCAAACAAGTTGTGTATTATCATATAGGGCATCAGCAGTAGCATTGAACATTGTAGTGGCCTGGTCCAAGGGCTACGCCAGTGTCCATAAGCGTAGGAGGCACAGCATTCTACACAAGTTTCACTGGCCCGAGGAGTTATGTCGTCACGTCTGAGGCCGCTCTCTCCAGAATTGCATCACTCGCACGTCTAAGTTCCACCGTGGGAGAGATGCAAATGTCCCCCCTGTATTTATTCCAGTGCCCACACTTTTGATCCCATTTTCTAGGGCAGCCTCTACCTTTATATAAGTTTTTCTCCGCCACCATAGCATGGTCCATGTCCTTAGACCAGTCCCGCAACCGTGGTAAAATATCTGCGCCCCACTTCTGGGCAATATTTCTTTTTGCTATGCTCCATCCCATGGTGGCCCATGCCTGTTCAGTTTGGGTGAGGTCAGTTGCTTCCCAGATGTTAAGGAGGAATAGGCGAGGAGTTGGGTTTATGGGTTTATTACAAGATCTGGCCATTTGTCGAGTAACGTCGGCCCAGTATCACTGTATGTGGGGGCATTCACATATAGTGTGTATAAATGTACCTAATTGATTACAATGTCTCAGACAGTTCGTATTCTGTCTCCTCCCCAGTCGAAATAGTAGCTTGGCATCAAAATATACCCGGTGTAAGATCTTCAGCTGGACAAACCGGAGTCGCATTGGGATAGCCACTTCGCGGGGGAGGCCAGCGCATCGCGCCAGTCCTCATCAGTGATGTCATCCAGATCTCCCTCCCAGCTAGCCCGCAATTGCAGCATTGGATCGACTTGATTATTGAGTAGTTTCTTGTATGTTAGGGAGACAGCCTTGCTGTCCATTGGGTCCAATAACAACCTATCCTCCAGAGGAGAGGACTCCGGGAGGGAGGTGCCTGTAGGAAGGGCACAGTCTATAGCGTGACTAATCTGAAGATACCGGAAGTGTTCTGATGGTGCCAGCTGGTATTTAAGTTGGAGTTCTGCGAAGGAGGCCTTCTTGCCCTTAATCCAGACGTCCCCCACCCTGGAGATGCCAATCATGTCCCACTTATCGAATCCTGCGCAAGCACTGAGGCGTCCCAGAATGTCCGGCTCCCACAGGGGGGTCGCTTTAGTCAGGCGCCCCTGCTACCCCATACGCCGCTGGACACCATGCCACATCTTCACTGTTCGGGCCGTGGGGCCGGTCAGACCTAGTTTCTTGCCCTATTGTAGCCACCCCTCCCCATTAACCACAAATCAGTGCGAAAACTTGGGTCAGAATGAGGTCAAAACGCCCAGCGGTTAATAGCCACCAGCTGAGACGCCTGATAATACAGACGCATGTCCGGTAACCCGATACCTCCATCGTACCAACCCATAGAGAGCTTGTGTGTGGCTATGCGAGGCGGTCTGCTATCCCATAGCAAATTCCTGACTGTTGAGTTGATCTGCGAAAAGTAGGAATCAGGGACCGGGTAGGGAGTATTTTGCAGGGCATATAGGAAGCGTGGCAGGGCAAGCATCTTAAATAAAGACGCTCTGCCCAGAAGGGTGAGGGGCAGTGTCTTCCAGTGGGTAGCGTCCTATTTAAACCTGTGCAATGGCCCCAGCAGATTTCGTTCATAGAATAATGTTTCATCAGTTGTTATAAAAATGCCCAGGTAGCGAAAGCCCTGGTCCGCCACAGGGATGGTATATCCTCGAGGGCTCCGTGGCGGATCACCCCAAAGGGCATACATCTGGGATTTGGACCAGTTGATCTGGTAGCCGGAGTGGGCCCCGAATATATGAAAGATGTGAAGGACGCGGCGAAGAGAGTGCGCCGGCGAAGTGAGATAGAGTAAGATATCGTCCCCATATAGTGATATGCGGTCTTCGTGTTCGTCTGTCCATTTAAACCCGCGGATATCGGGATCCCCTTTGATCCACACAGCTAAAGGCTCGAGGGCCAGGGCACAGAGGAGTGGCGACAAAGGACAGCCCTGTCTCGTGCCCCGACACAATGGGAAGGACCCCGACCTACGGTTATTCACTGAGACGTGGGCAATGGGAAGATTGTACAATAATCTAATACCCCCCTGCAATTTTGGTCCTAGACCAATGCGAGCCAGGACCGAAAATAAGTATTCCCATGCCACCGTGTCGAATGCCATTTTTGCGTCTAGTGCGAGCAAGATCGATTCCTCCTCTATAGTCGCCACCCGACCCAGCGCGCCATGTACGCGCCGTAGGTTGCGTGCAGTGTTGCGGCCTGGCATAAACCCCGATTGGTCCGGGTGAATTAATTCAGCAAGGTATGGGAGCAGTCAGTTAGCCAATAATTTGGCAAGGATTTTGGCCTCTACCATTATCAGTGAGATAGGCCGATAGGACGTACACTCGTCCTCCAGTTTGCCGGGTTTACGGAAAACCACTATAGTGGCCTCGCGGATATCGACCGGGAGGAGGCCAGTTTCATAGCATTCGTTTGACAAATTCAACAAGTGTGGAGCGAGCTTCGTCGCCATGAGTTTCACAAGTTCAATCGGAATCCCATTGGGGCCCATCACCTTGCCTACCCGGATACCCTGAATTGCTTTCTGAATCTCCTTGAGGGAAAGGTCGACCTCCAGGGCCTCCTTATCCTCCTGGGAGAACGTCGGAACTTCAATAGTGGCCAGGAGCTCCGCTGCCCATGGTGCCTGCGAGTCCTGAGGCACTTTGTAGGTTTGTTCATAGTAGTTGGCAAATGTCTCTGCGATGCCCTGAGGGTCAGACACCAGGACGCCCTCCGGCCCCTTGATTGCACGCACCCATCTGGCCGCCTGTTCTTTTCGTTCCAGCCATGCCAGACGTTTACCCATTCGTTCTCCTTATTCATTTAACCTATGATGAGAGGCGAGAATACGCCTATTGGCGTCTTCTAACAGCAATTGTTTATAATCTTGTCTTTTGATATTAAGGTTATGAAGGAGTTCCTGATCAGGGTTCTGTGAAGTAGTGTGTTCAAGAGTCAGGATCTCTTTTTCCAACTCAGTCACACCCCGGTTGCGCTCCGCCCTGTGGCCCACCATCAAGGACAGCGCTCTCCCCTTAATAACCGCCCCAAAGGCACCCCAGAGTGTTGTTGCTGAACGGACAGATCCTACATTCTCCTCAAAATAGAAGTCAGTGTCCCTCCGTAAGCTATCCCTCACATGAGGGATTGTTAGCGCCCAGGGCTGAATCCGGATAGGACCTGGTTGCAATGTTCGGCGCTCCCCGAAAACTGCAGTGACCGGGGAGTGATCTGACACACCTCTTGCCAGGCAGGCTAAATCGGTGAAATCTTGTATATGTTGTGCTTGTGTAAACAAATAATCAAGTCGCGACTGGCTGCCATGCACCCCTTAGTGAAACGTGTAGAATGTGTCCTGGAGGTGAGACCACCTCCAGATGTCCACCATCCAGAGGGCATTAGTGACGTCATGTAGTTGCAAATCATGTGAAGAATCACGTCTAGGAGGGGACCGATCTATTTGGCCATTCATCACCAGGTTAAAGTCGCCGCCCATCACCAATATGCCCATCGGTAAGTTCAATAGCAGCGCACCCACATCTGCAAGTGTCATACGTTGGAGGCCCGGTGGGGCATACACTGAGACAACATTGAGAATTTTACCCTCCAATGTGCCTGTGCAAGCTGCGTATCTGCCCAGTGGATCGGTCCATGTGTCTTGCACCATGTAGGGACAACCCTAACGGAGGAGGATTCCTACCCCCCTGGACCCCGACGTGAAACCCGCGTGTGTGACCATACGATAACCCTTCCTGTCCAAGGCCTTGCAAGAGTTGCCTATTAGATGTGTTTCCTGAAACAGGACCATATCAAGTCTCTCACGATGAATGTACTGTTGCACTATTTCACGCTTAATCTTGTCCCCTAGCCCATTGACATTCCACGTCATGAGTCTAAGACCTTGGTCGATCGCCATAAGAGTTTGGCAGTGGAACAACAAGTGGCACAAAGTGTATTGGGGTATTTAACATTTGTAATCTTTTTCATAAAATGTAGCGTACAAAAAGTTGTTGCCTTAAAAATAGCCAGGCCTGGATGTGACTGATGAAATGTGGTGAGGGTTTCTTTAAAGTAAGCATGCCAGATGCTGAAGGCTGCCACTCACGGCTGTTTTGTGTTTGTTTCTGATACAGAGGGTCGTGTGCTGATCACAGACATCCCTTCCATCAGCAGCAGAGGGCACCTGGAGAGCACGTCAGACTTGGTGATGGACCCCTCCTATTACAGCAACTTCTACCAGCCGTCCCTGTATCCCTACAACAACTACCTGTACAATTACCCGCAGTACCAGATGGCAGTGGCGTCGGAGGCCTCCGTCAGTGAAATGGGGGGCGCTCTGGGCAGCTCGCCAGCGAAAAACAGCTTCCGGAGCATCCCAGCAAGTTACGTGTCCGGGCAGTCGGGAAACCAGTGGCAGGTACAGAGTAAACTGCAGAATGTGTAAATCGTATACAACATTTTAGCACAGTGCTCTGTGTGACGGTGCCAGTCCGTTTAAGTAGACATGTTTAAACCTAGCGACGTTCTTTGAAATAAGGCACTACTTCTGTATTCCCCTTTCTTGTGAACTAACGTGGGAGTGTGTTACGCATGGAGTTCGGACCACGGGCATTTTGAGTGGTATTTTTGAAGCCATCGAGGTGCTTTAGATGAGTACCTTTTAATGCGCAGACGCCTTTATGTAATTCGTTCAATCACTCCAGGGATCTGTGTTTCATTTCATGGTCACAGGTTCCAATTCCGGTGGGACCACTCAGTCTTTCATCCTTCCGAGTTCAATAAAATGGGTGCCATTGAGTTAGAAATAATGAACATCTATTATTTTTGCACCAAGAGACCCACGGCTTGGGTGAATGTGCGCTTTACAAATACATATGTTGTGCTATCCTATGTTATGTTGGTGCTGGATTCTTCTCTAGGAACATGAAATAACCTTATTGAGCATTACTCTTCGCAAGGCTGCTTGTAGAGTTTCCCCAACAATAAACAAAATCAAGAATCACCAAGTAGCTTAGTGGTGATTGTTGCCTTCTCTCGCCCTGCCCCACCCCCTCAAAATTTGACAACGGGCTCCTAAAATGACCATAGAGGCCAACTTTATGTGCAAAGAATTCAGTTTTATCATTGCCTATGTGTGACAGGTTAATAAATTGCGTGTGACACTTCGAGTGACACTTTGCCACGAGTAGCAGAATAATTTATTGTTCAGTTAATTAAAACTTAACAAAAGTGCATCATACATCAGAAAACAGTGTTATAAAAGGGCAATAACTTATGTTGTAAGCTCATAGTAGGGCAAGAAGTTGTATGTAATTTTTTGTGTTTTAGACGACTATAATTGGTTTATAAAAGACATTAAAAGTACGGAATAATCTTAGCTAAAATCATGCCCCTCATAAAAAATTAAGTGCAGTAATAATAGATTAAAATTTCAGCCTGTATACAGATTTGAGTACAGAATTAAAAAAAATCAGAAGCAACAATTTGAAATGAGTGCAACTACAAGCACAACCTTTTGCCTCGAGTAAAATAGCAGTTTTGTCCATGTCATTAGACACATTTCTGAAATTATCTAATTCTGTGCAAGATAATGTTAAAACAGCAGCAGTACTTCCTAAAAGTGTGTATGCCAGGCACTGGGCAGTCAATGGGCAACCACGTGGCATCCAATATATATGCAGTCCCTGTGCTGTAATATTTCTTGAGCTCCTAGCATGTTGTTATTTTTACAGTAGGCTTTGATGTCTTATTTGAATGCTTTCTGTGCCACAGTACTCAGACTGTACCTTACAGACAAGGCAAACAAGGCCCACGCTGCTGTGGGTTTCCTTTCGTTTCAATTTAAAGGGAAGTTGGCCTGGTGTGACTAAAGTTGGTGCATACCTGTAGTGGTTCTATCACTAAAAGAGGGGAACCCTACACTTTCAGGAAACTGCGGTGGAGTACTGTTAGCCAGCAGAGAAGACCCCCGTTACGGCTGGAACCTGTCCATTCCCACAACGTCACAATACGGTGGGTGGACTGCCGTCAGCTCGACGGCGTACTTGAAACCACTACCTCAGCGGGACAACGTTAGTACCGCCAAGATCTAAATCAGGGCCTTAGTTAGTATCCCAAGTCCATCTTATTCTAATGGGGAATAGCTCACCTCATAGTTCTTTTCTTAATTACTTGTGAACATTGCATAGACATGAATGTCTTCATTCCAAATATAATTTTTTAATTTACTGTACAACAAGTTTTTCAGTATGTACATATTGCCACATAATAAAATGTTTCCTAAAGAAGTCAGCAAACTGCACCAAGATACCTTTTCGTCTTTCTTAGATCCTTCAGATTTTTAGTGGCTATACAAACAGCGAACAGTATCCTTTCATGATGTAATGTACATCACAAATATTTAACGTAGGCATCCAGTGACTCTTCTCCATGCAGACTAGGTAGAGTCCAGAATCCCTCCCATTAAAGGAGCCACTGAAGTTTACTTTTAGCAGAATTTACTAATTTCTGATGGACATCTATCTTAACTTAACATGGAGTTTTCAGTAAAATGTGGTCTAACTAAAATGCATTAATAAACACACTTCTGTGCGTTATTTTAAATTGGTTTCGAGTGCATTTACATTCGTTTTGTTTCACTATATTGTACCCAGTATTAAAAACATTATTCAGCAACTTGATTTTTTCGTGGGAAAAAAGCAAATCCTGAAAATGCTAATGCAACATCAAGGTCAATTCATTCAGGTTTTTCTATTTCATTGTGTCCTTTTCTCTGTAAAGACATCTACAGTCCTCGCTGACTTATATAGAAAAAAGTTTCTCTTTATTTGCTGTGGTAGGATCCTGGACACCAACACATCCTCCTAGATGTATATTTAGAGTTCTTGAATGTTTCCTTGTAAATCCTGCCCTTATGTGCCCTTTTAAAGGTCACCTTCAGTCGCTTCCCACTGTCAAGGTTCTGCCAGTGCAGTGAGCATCAATGTTTGCCTGACTTCTCTAGCTATGTCTTGATTTCACCTTGAAAACAGCCAGGCTTTTACTGTGATGGGGATTCTGCTCTGCCTCAGTGTTATGAGAAAATATGCCAAGTAAAGCATTTCCTATAAGACATATAAAATGATGAGCCAAAATTGGAAATTGTATGAGTTACCTGCCCTTACCTTCTAAAATGTAACTTAAGATGTGATTTCTAAGAAAGCGCTGAATGACGGATAACATTCACATAGTTTCAAATGTTGTTATTAGATCGTAAATGATATATTCTGCTATATGAGCGAAAGACACGTTGACCTTTAAAGAAAAGAGAAAGAAAGAAGTAAAATCATTAAAGTCAGACAGTTACAATGAACCTCTTTTCCAGTAGAAGTTTAGCAGTAAAAAACATTCACAATCAATAATAGTCATGCAGTACTGCAGCACTGTGGCATTATGTGCAAGATAATTCCCATCAGAACATAAGAGCGGAAGAATGCTTGCTTCTGTGTATTAAAAAAATCCATATCTCCATAAAAATAGCTAGCATCAATCCCCCCCCCCGCCCCAACTAGGGCAGGACCCATTAGAACTACTACACAGCTTTGAAGCTTACCATCAATGATGCTGCACGTGAAACTGGTTAAAGGTAAATCTTTTTTAAAACAGAATCACCATTCTCAGTATATATTCCAATCTAATCCCTGTGAGGAAAGTCTTAGAAGCCATCGTCCCTCCTAGTTGAGTGTGTGTAGTGATGCTGATGTAAATAAGAGGCAGAAGACGTGTGCTCTTCTTGTCCAGAGTTTATTAGCTATAGCCTCAGCAGTCCACAGGCAACTGACCAGCCTGGAATGCTGTACAACCAATACTCATAGTAACATTCTACATTCCAGAGATGCAACTCTGGAATGCAGGAGAAATTAGGATTTTTCTCAGTTTAGTAGTAGTAAAGTTAGAACTCCTAACTTTAGGACTCCTAAATGCCTTCTGTGAATTCCGAAAGTCTTAAAATTAGGATTTTTCTCAGTTTAGCAGTAGTAAAGTTAGGACTCCTAACTTTAGGACTCCTAAACTGAGAAAAATCTTAACTTTAAGACTTTCGGTATTCACAGAAGGCATTTAGGAGTCCTAAAGTTAGGACTCCTAACTTCTGTGAATACCGAAATGAGTAAGTGCCTTATGTGAATACCAAAATGGTAGTAAGTTTAGGATTTTGTCTTAAGTTAGTTCTCTGAATCGGCCCCCTAGAGGCAAAGCCAATAGTCACCTCAGATGGACCCTTCATCTGGGAAGTGGTGGCACACAAACCATCATTACTCGCATCAACAGTGATTATGCACTCTTTTGAAGAATCGAAAGGTGCAAGAACACTGGCCGATATGATATCGTTTTTCAAGTTTTGAAATTCTTCCTGACAACTTTTCTCCTACAGAAATGTTTTTTCTTTCTTCAATAGTTCTCTTAACTTGACAGTTTTAGCTGACATTTTTTTAATAAACTTCGAATAGAACTCACAAAAACCCAAAAAGGATACAACATTTTCTTTACTCTTGCGAGTTGGCACTTTGGTAATGTCATCAACTAAACCGGGTCTAGGTTCAACCTCCTTCTCAGAAATAACATGACCCAAATACTCAATACTACTCTTGGCAAACTCACATTTCCAGAGATTGGCAACAACCCCAAACTTTTGTAACCTCTCCAAAACAGCACTCATACGTTAGTCATGTGTGCAAAGATCTTCACCTGCGATTAAAATGTTGTCTTGGAAGGTTACGACACCCTAAATTCCTTCTAAAATATTTTCTAAAACACACTGAAAAACAAACGCCGCCGACGCTAGCCCGAACGGCATCCTCTCGAACTGAAAAGTGCCCATTGGAGAAACAAAAGGCATAAGGTGACGTGATGACTCATCAAGTATTACCTGATGATAGGCGGATGCTAAGTCGATCTTGGAGAAAAACTTAGCACCTGAGAATATACTGAAGATGACATCAATTCTGGGCAGGGGGTAAGAGTCAATCCATATTGCCTTGATAAGGCTTCTAAGGTCAACACAAACTCTCAGTTGCCCATTCTTCTTCCTAGCAATAACCAAAGGGGATAACCATAAAGAAGACTCAATGGGTTCTATAACACCATCGGGTCACATCTTCTTCAGAATCTTGGCTAAGTCTTCACGAACACTGAAAGGTACATTTCCCAACTTGTGTTTCACAGGGGTGACAGACATACTTTTGAACTTTGATCTTACGCTTGAACCCTTTAATTCTACCAAGTTTGTCATCAAAAACTGTATGAAATATCCTGGTCCACTTTGAACTGTTAACAACGGTATCTAGAGAACTAACATTTTGATCACAGTCAGTTATTAATGAAACCTGGACATCTTTACCTGGACTGAGAGTCATGCTAAAAATGCCTTGGTGGTACCACCCAAGAATGTTAAGTCCCTTCTTGGCAACATACACTTTTCTGAAAATTGTTAGGGTTTTAAACTTGAGATGATACTCAAAATACCAGACAGTTAGATATTTATTCCATCATAGGTTACAGGATTCCTGTCTGGTGGGAATACCTCTCGGTTCCCCCAGATCTATGAAAACAGTTCATCAGTCACCATTGTCATCCTGGCACCAGAATCAATGAGAAGTTTTAAGATTTTACCATCCACCTCAATGTTTTCATAGGGATCCGCGCAGTTCGATTCATCATCCTGTACGACAACCACCATATCTCTCACACAATCTTGTTCGTCATCAGAGCTATCACACAGATCACCATCTGGAATGGCGTTGACTTTGTCTCTGGAAGACTGGCAAACTTTTGAGAAATGCCCAAACTTCCCACATGACTTGCATTTCACCTTTTTGGCGGGACAAAGTCGACCATTTGGACCATGATAGGGGTAACTACATCTAAAACAAATGTTTTTCTGTGAGAAAAACCCTCCTTTGTACTCTTTTTTCTTTGTATTTTTCTTAAAAGTATTGTTTTGTTTTATAACAGTGTTCTCATTCACTACAGACACACCACTAGATTCTTTATTAGTAAGCTCCTTACAAGCCGTTCGTCAAACTTCAATACCTTTGACTAAATCGATTGTTTCTAACAAAGTGGGATTTCTCATGGTGAGAAGTCTTTCTTGGACCTTTTTGTCCTAAAAACGTACTACTATCTGGTCATGAACAAGTTTATCTGTGAAGTTCTCAAACTCACACTCCGCAGCCAGCATACGTAAAACAGCAACATAAGTGTCAATTGACTCGCCTTGTAACTGCTCTGTAGTAAAAACTTGGGTCTGTTAACAATGAAGCTTGGTTGAATGTTTTTCTAATTTTTTAACAGCCAATTCATATTCATCTAACTCAATTCCGTTCTGCTGGACTGGATATGGCGGGAGATGTTCATAAATGGATTGCCCCTCAAACCCCAGATTATGTTCTAATAAAAACCTCTTGCGTTCTGGGCGATACCTATTACCTCCAATGGCACCCAGGTACTTGGTGAAAGCCCTGTACCAATTTCTCCATGAGACAGGGGTATCTCCAGGCGTCTGAAGAAATGGAGGAGGAGCATTGACATTCTACATGTTAGCCATGACAAACAGAAACTAAAACCATTTTCAGAAATTCGTAACGACAATTTTAACTAAAGAAGAAACAATCTTCTGTCACAAATAAAATTGGAGAATACTAAAAATCTTCCAGTAAGTGACACTTCGTGGCTGTGGCTAAATCGTCGCCAAAATTGTAGTGATGAGGATGTGAATAAGAGGCAGAAGACGTGTGCTCTTCTTGTCCAGAGTTTATTAGCCATAGCCTTAGCAGTCCACAGGCAACTGACCAACCTGGAATGCTGTACAACCAATACTCATAGTAACATTCTACATTCCAGAGATGCAACTCTGGAATGCAGGAGAAATGAGATCACAACAGTGTGCTCAAAAACAAAATGTACCTGTACCCGCCTCCAGCATTTTCTATCTCACCAACCATCCCAAAGTTGATGAAAACGCAAAAGCAAGGGGTTACCTAAAGAAAATAGAAAGTGGTGCTCTGCAGCCCTTTCTGACTACTTTGTAGAAATCTGGAACATCATCCCTTTCAAGATGAATGTTTTTCCTCCTAAAGTTTAGAGGTCTGGCATCTGATGCCCTCAGAGGTCTAGCTAGGCCTTTTGCCACCCGTAGTGGCCCCTGTGTTTGCCGCCTGTGAAGGCTGAATGTAAAAGCCGGGGGTGGGGGAGGGGCGGTAATGTGTGCTGGCGACTCACTCCCCGACAGCCGCAGGTAATGGGGGGCGCCCCCTTGCTACGCCATCATGCCCTTTAACAAGAAATCAGACATAGAAGCTTTAATACTTTTGCCGGCAGGAACTTTCTAGAAATACTCTCTGGTATTTTAGAACTTTATCCTCCGTCATGCAAGAATATTTGCACTTAGAAGGCCTGAAGCGTCTGATATATGTCAACAGTCTGCACATGAAGGGGTCTCACTGCACCCACATCTGAGGGGGATTCTTCACCCATTTTCAAACTGAGGTCATTCTGCCCCAGTGAAAGACAGAACTATTGTCTCTGGTAGTATTTTTCACTAATGTACTCTCAATGCGGGTGCTGTCAGAGTTCATGCCTGCAATGAGCACAGCACATTTTTGTGTATTTGGACGCATTGTCCCTCTCTGCGCCAGGCACCGAGTTAGGGTGTGCCATAATGTCTTGGTGTTCTAGTCTCTCACTACATTGGTCAGACCCAGGAGATTGTGCTGCCTGCAGCGATATCTGGCCGTCCTAGGAATATTTCGAGAATCTTTTGATAATTTTGTTTTTTTTCTGTGAAATCCTGCAGCCTTGTCACTCAGAGATGATTTATGTACTTTAGAGCTGAGATATTGGCCATGCAAAGTAGATCACAATACTGAACCACTCAACTGCCAAGACAAATGATCTCATAGGACCCCAGCAGGAGCTCCAAACAATGAATATGTATCCCTTTTTCCTCCCGGGGTCATCTGCTGCCCATAGAGATTTATCAGCATTTTACTTCCCAGTCTTGGTCGCTTGCACTTTTTTTTCCCAGATGAGCAGCCCTCTCAAAAATGGTCAGGCAATTCTACGCCTGTCTCTGGTGCAGACACCAAAAAGACTCTTCTCTCACTTCTGAAAGAATACGGACACTGGAAAAAGCTGAATTTTCTTTCCTGCATTGTAGTGCTTTGTGATGAAGAGATCCATGGCTTAAATCCTCATGCTAATGTTTGAATATAGTTGGTTTCACTAGGTATCTGATAAACCTATCTCTTAAAGCTGGCTCAAGGCTATTTGTGTGTGATATATCGAAATAGATTTTACCTGAGACATGAAGATTATGTCATTGTAATAAATGATCATCTGGCTTCCCTCAGAGCCTAAAATCACTACCCCTGTTTGCAGAAGTGTTGTCAAACACTGAGGGTCAGAAAAGAGGCAGGTGAAGTCCCACACTTGCTCCTCCAATTTGAACTTCACTAAGTGTTGATGAGGGTTGGTAATGGGACCCACCAGGTAGGTGTCCTTGAAATCTTCTTGTGGGGCATCTTAAAGGCAATAAACCCTCTCCTTATTGAAATGGCTGTAAACAAGCCACCCATTGTCCTCTATTAAATTAATGTAGGTTTGTACCCCTCACAAAACCCCTCTAATGTAAATGGGGCTTTGCTATGGCTAGTCTCCCCTTCTGTTCTCTTATTTCCTGTGTTAAAAGGAACGTTTCTGCCTTTGAAAGCAACGAGTAGCCTTGGAGGTATGAAAGGTATTAGGTTTGTTAAAATTCTATTTTAAAAAACCCTATTCGCCTTAAGGATCGTCAGTTGTAATCTTTTGTCAATCTTGCAAGAACCATTTGCTATCCTAGCTGCGACCTTCAGATGGGAAAAAGGGGAAGGTCTCACCTGAGCAATTAGACATCTGTGTCAGAACCCTTTTCAGAGGGCCATATGGCACACAGAGGCTACTGGGCCCAACCATGGTGGTTGAGGCCTTTTACTCCTGATGACTCAGGGCCAGACTTACTAGGATCCTGACAACTGGGTCAAGTACCCCTTCTGCACATGACTCTCAGGGTTAGCTGTGGTCCAGCAGTCTAAGCTCCCTCAGAGGAGGAGGGTAGATACAGGTCAGTGAACACGACTCATAATTCAAAGTGCAAACAGAACGGACAATAAATCAATGCCCGTCTAATACTTGCTTTTGTAGACAAAAAGAGGATATTTTATTTCTAACTCCACACATGCCAAGGTAAATGACATTCAGAAGCAATAACACAATCCCCTTTGAGGTCGGGACTCCAGTAGATGTCAGGCAAATCCCTTTTCCACCCTCCTTTGTGTAACATGTTTGGGGTTATTCCCTATTCACTGGTGGCCACATCTAGGGAATGCAGACTATTATGTTTGGGGTTATTCCCTATTCACTGGTGGCCACATCTAGGGAATGCAGACTATCAGCCTGTACTCAAGAGCTCTCCCTTTGACTCTAGGAATGATCAAAAGTGTCTATGGTTAAGCAGCACCAACAGCAGCAAGTCCCTCGCGTCCCTCAAAGGCCTAATTCTACTCTTACCTGCTCCGGCGGTATGGCAGTGTTCAGTGGTGCAGTGAGTGCCCTCTCCTCGGGTGCTCACGAGTCCGGATCCTGTAAGTTGCTCTTCCCCCTAGCAAAGGGGTGGGGAGTGCTGATGTGATCCTCCAACTCCCGACTGAAGCTCCAAGGAGCGTAGGACGTTCTCAACAGTGTCTTGGTGATCCTTGGAGAATTTGTCAGATGCAGATCATAGCGTGTGGGCTCGACCTGCTGGTCACAGTAGTATTCTTTCGGTCTGGGCTACGACCCAAATCCATGGCCAAAGTGTTACAACCCGCAGCCTCTCCTTGCATATGGGGTTGCCTTGGTGCTCACGGTTTCTGCGCATACTCTCCTTATGCGATCGCCTTGGCTACGGCTACCCCTTTGGGAACACTGGGTTTCCAATTTCAGCAGTCGCAAGTCCCATGCTCCTGGCCTAAAATCAGTTCACCTGTGACCCCCTCTGGAAAACGGGGTCACCACTGCACAGCAGTGCGGCCATAAAAGGTGATTCATGCAGAGCGCTTTTGGTGCGGCTCAATACAGGGTGGCCCTCTCTTGGCATTCGGGGTCACAGAGATGGTACTGCACACAGGCAATGGCCCAATCGGTGCACAGCCTCACACCTCGCTTTGGGAATCCTCGTGTTGGGCTCCCATTGGACATCGCTCCATCCAACTCTCTCCTCCCCCTCACAGGGAACACTGGTTTTGGCAAGCTGGCAGCCAATGGTTTTCCAGGGCATGTGAACTTGGTGTCCTGGGTGATATCCCCTCAACCAGCAGGGAGACTAGCAGTCTTTTGTCCCCAGTCCCGGTCACAGGCAGAAGTCTTGCAGTTTCCTCTCCACATACAGCACATCTGGCTGCTTGGCAGATGATAACTTTTGGAGGGCTCAACCTCACCTTCTTGTAGTCTTTTTCTAGACACCAAATGTGATTTAGGTCTGAGTCTTTGCAGTATTATTTTGGGGTACTGCTTCTTTTGAAGTGGACATTTTTTCTTTTCTTCTTTCCTCTGAAAGGATGTGTGTAACAGCAGGCTTGATTCCGAAGCTGATTGACCCACAACCCAACTCATGAGAGTGACCACTGTTCACATCTGAATCTCAGCCACAGTGAGGTGCATCAAAAAGCTAATCCCTTGCTCCCAGCCCTACTCCTTATGATTCTCTTATCAGCCCCACCTCCAATTCTAAGATGTTTCCAGGCCCCTTCCTTGTCATCTATCACTGAATCAAAGTGCAACTTTTTGAAGTGTAAATGAATAATCCCTTCCTCCTGTGTGTCCAACCCAGCTCCCAGGATTGCAGCAATACATAAATCTGTCTGGGGGATTCGTCTACTTCTCATGTCTTCACCAGGCAGGCCTGGACCTCCCAAAATGGAACCCAGGATCCTCCATGTAATGTACCAGTACATACAGTCACTATGTGCACACTGCACAACACTTCGCCCTTCATGACCCTCTCTGGGATCAATTGAGAGGCCACCAGGAAATGGATGTGAAAAGCTTGCAGGGTAGCTAATTTAGTTGGTCTTTTTACTGCTAAATCGTGCAGTGATTTTCAGGTCATAAATTTGAATCCTGCCAAGACTGACTTGCTGTTAAATCTTTCCAAAGTGGGTAATCTGTAAATTGAATACCAATAAATTTGGTAATAGTAATATGAGTTATTTATATCACTTATAAATGGCGAAAGTGTGGTATAAAGGTCTATATAAAAAGTAAGATATGATTATTGTTATTATAAAAATATGCATCTTGCAGGTCGATGGAAGAATCAAATAGTCCTATATAATCTACGGCATTGATCCCCTGACACACCTTATAGGGAAATGAGTTTTTGATGAACCTAATGACCTGTTTGACATTGTGTTGTATTCAGTGCCTGAGATGTGATTGAATAAAGTGTTCCCCTTTGTTTCTATGAAACTGGTATGAAACTCTTCTTCAGGAGGTCTTTGATTCCTCGCTTAAAGTTCCTACACTTATTCAGGTGCTCGGGTCAAGGACATGCTCTGTCCTAAGCGGAGTCTGGTGAATTTTCAGATTAACCCCAGCAGGCAATATCTAGGACCCACTTGTCAGCTTTTTGGCAACTCAAATAGCATAACTGTTGAATTCCTGTGTTTGCAGAATGTTCTGTTGTAAATCACATGCTGTGTGCACTATTGCCACCCAGTGTTGAGCTTGGAACATTACACAGTTCCAGGGCAAGTGATAATTCAGTATAGCTAGTCCTGAACTGCCCATTCATTTTTCCTTGAGCAGCAACTGCACTGTGGTCGTTTCTCTTTCTGCCAATGCACTTCATCTTACAGGCATGTGCCTTAATGATCCCATCAGGGTTAATGTATCAGGACTTATATTGTAACTGTAGTTCACCGGAATCCTCAGTGTATATCCATTCATAATTGGTATCCACTCAAAGTGACAGCGTATGTGAATGGTAAATAGGAAAAAGCAAGTTTTGCACGAATGGTTTCCCCACCTAGCCGGTGTGTAAGGGCATATGTGACTTTGGGGTCTGTCTTGGTGTGGCAAAACAAATGTAACAACAAGGGAACTTGTGCGTTTTTTCTGAATTCCAAGAGGCATATTTACTAGAAAATAACGCAGTGCGGCGCTGCAAGACATCTTGCTGCACGGAGCTGTGTCATTAGGAAAGTGCAGGGGTGCATTGTATTTACAGCAGTACAACACATTCCTGTGCGCTGGTGCGCAATTGGCTGCCTAGCGCCAACGCAAGGACCGGTGCAAGGGTGCCTGCATTGCAGGGATGAATGTTTTTGTGCAGAAAGGCACACCTTCCTGCACAAAAACAATCATTGATGACGTTTTTCTCCTCCTTGTGTGCTACAGAATGCAGCACACATAGAAAGAGCAAAAAACGGGGAGAAATAAAAGTATTTCTCCTCGTACCACTTTAACGCCTTCTTTGGGGAGCTGTTAGACTCTGACTCAGGTTATTGAAATCTTGTAAATCTGTGAATGCGTCAGAATTCATAGGTGTTGCATGGGAACACCCACAGCAACACCCTTGGAATGCCTCTTTCACGTTGAATAATGTGCGAAACGAATGGCAGGGGACCCCTCCAGATTACTCACGCCTCCCTAGGGCCCGCTAGTCTTCCGCTCCCACTAACCCAACACACTGATCTATCCCCTGCACCCGCCCGCACACCCATATCCTCCTTAGCGAGATGCAGCTGTACCGCCAAGTAGATACCCGAGAAACCATAACATCTGCCTGGCCCAACCGCCCTGAATCCCATCCCATGACGATCCCTGGTTTGGTTCTAAATCCCCCCCCCCCCCCCCCCCCCCCCCCCCCCCCGGGTTTTTTTTTGCCAAACACCTGCTACAGCACATACAGCATCTACGCGAAATTGACGCAAATGTCTATAATGATAATAATGTACAATTTTCATGCGTACAAAATGCATATGCTCAACGACTGTAATAAAAAATGCCAATAAAAAGAATTTACAAAAAAAAAAAAAAGAATAATGTGCGAAACGAGGCCATATTTACATGGTCTCAAAAAGCCACGCAGGGTGCTTTAGGTGGCGTTATAAATATTGCTCAGCATTGTACGCCACCGAAGCGCAGGGGCCTTGTAAATAAGCCCCCAAATTGTGTGGTTATTCCCAGATAGGCGTTTTCTTTGCTAGAGTTATGCACACTTACACCTTCTCCTGCGGCCTTAAGGCTGTTGAGCGCATATTGCTTGGCGCACAGAAGAAAGGCCTGTTTTGACAGGACTCTCGGTCCCTACTTCCGCTGACCGAGGCAGTGGGTTTTCATTATAGCAGCAGGCAGCCACGTGTTCACGTTTTTTCGTCTGCAGATGATACAGTGACATGGCATGTCTGATTTACTGAAGCTTACTGTTAGAAAAAGACATGCAAATGTTGAAACGGGGTTCTGTCGTTAAAGTTAATTTTTTCAACTTGAGAAATGTAATGTGCCAGTGAAGCTGGGTGTGTTGTGTAAGAGTTCCATCTGAGTCCACGGTTAGGCTGCGTCGGACGACTAGATCACCGACGTCCCTCTCTCTTTGGACTCTGTTTTAATTGTTTGATTAGCAAAAAGGGCGATGAGCCAAGAGTATTTTATAAACAGGTAATTTGGTCACAATTTGAATTTGCCGAACTCGTATTCTTTGTTGTGTTTCCCGCCGGTACCTGCTGTATCTCACCTGTTCAACCTCATGTGGGTGCAGAAAAAAGTCGGAGAATTGAAAGAACGGAGAAGACACGAATAGCACTTTCTGTAAATATACCTCGCACAAGAAAATAAAAAAGGACCATATAGTCCAAATATATTCAGCAAATAAGCTTAGGGGCAAAGGAACACGGGGAACCTATTTCGAATGTCCAAGTTAATAATCCAAAATATTTGAAGCCTAAGGGAAATATTAATATTTTAGAAGTAAGATCTTCAAAATTAGGATTCTATTTGTGATATATAAACACAAGGTTGTAAAAAGTTGTTTCCTAATGTAGTGCCTGCAGCCCTGATTTGCGAGTCTCAAATAGGTGACTTTTTTCTGTGGGTAGTGTCTAAATGGAGGTGTAAGTCCAAACAGAAATATTCAAGAGAGGGCAGGAATTTTATATTTACCTCTGGTCTTAATTATTTCCAACCCTCCTCGTCTGACGGGCTGTTCGGTGCCGGAGGAGGAGGCAGCCGTGGGTGTCGGAGGACACCAGTCAGTCAATTTTATTTCACAGCCCTTTGAATGAATGACACTGTGTCCCTCAAACCACCTTAAAAGTTACATTTTCTGTGCACCTTAAATAAACCTTTGGAAGCACAGGGTGAGTTCTGAGCTGTCAGCACAATGTTCATCACATGCAGCCTGCCCAGGAGCACCTCTCCCTCTTGGGGAGTTTCCTTCCCTTCTGCCTCTTTGGAGGCGGGAAGTCCTTGTCCTGCTCTCCTGCAATAATATTTTATCTACTGCCTCACCCGACCGCTACATTGTGAGGTTAGTATATAAATTCATAAATCTAAATTTCGCCTACACTTCTTTTTTTTATTTCAAATCTTTTTTTATTGAAAAAAGCATAGAAAAAGACAAGACATACAATAAATGACACATGAAATCTCGTTACATAACAAGCAGCTAGTCCTGAGCTTGGTGAATCTGTAGATGGTAGACAACCATTCCAGACACATATGAATACAAATTCTTCACAATCGGTACAATAAGATCATTAGAACTGAACAGTACGTCAGGACCTCACATCAGAGAGCATTGACTAACTCACGGACTAGCTATACCATGTGAAGTTAAATAAAAGTAAAAGGACTAAAAGACTGAAAGACTGAAATATGTCATGGTACCACGGACAGCACATCATTGTCCATTTGCGCTAGTGTGATAGGGCGCCCTGATAGCCAGTGCCTTATTACCTGTGTGTGCAGCCCTTTCTTCTCTATCCTTATCTTCCATTCAGAGTGGGTCAAATGAAAATGAAGATCTGTCTAGGGCCTTCCATAGCCTCTTGTGAGGAGCACGCCATTGGGAGGAGTGCAAAGCTGGATTATCCGCCCCTCTTAAAAACGAGAGCCATTCCTGCCAGACCCTGAATGATACCTCAGATGCGCTCTTCCACTTACACAACACCACCTTACAAGCTAAAGTGAGCAGAACATCTATTAGCTGACGATCATTGTCATTATGTAGGTCCTGATCCAACACTCCCAGTAGCACGTAGACAAACTCTCTTTTAGACTTGAGATTAAGAATATGATCTATACAGTCAAACACTTTCCTCCAGAACGGACCCAGCGCGGAGCAACCAAATAACATATGCGTTAGGTCTCCCACCTCCATATCACAATTTCAGCATATCGGACTGTCCCTCAAGTGAAGTTTATGGAGTTTTTCTGGCGTCCAGTATGTCCTATTAATGAGCATGTACTTGGTTTGGGCTAAAATCGGTGAGATCTTATTCGTTAAGGCAGTGGCATGTATCAGGCCCCAGTCAAATACTAAACCAGTAGAGTTTGGTTCAGATTCCCACTTAGCTTAATTTTTCTTATGTGCCCTGCTCGGTTCAGGAAGGAGTAATTTGTAAATTTTGGACACAAAATGACCTGATTTCAGAAAACGCGGAACCTGGGTCTTAAGCCAAGGGTCTGCCGTGCTGAGGGAGCGAGGAGACAAAACAACCTTGAGTTTCAAGAAGTCATAGAAGTCCATTGGTGACAGATTGTGAATTGTCTGAAGCGAAGAAAACGGCAACGGGTGTCCCCCCTCAAATATATCCCGCACTAGGTTAATTCCTTTCCTGGACCAGCTCTCCCACTGTATGGGTTTCCCTCCCATCTTAAGTGATGGGTTATACCATAAGGAAATCAAGGTAGACTTCCTCCATAGCAACCCCACTCTATGAGTCTGATCAAGCCTCAACAGTGCTCTTCTGGTGTTGAGTAAAATGTATCTGGAATGAGGCAGGTGGGAAAGGTCCATTGAGAGCAGTGCCATTAGAGGGGCATCACCAATTAGGGATTTTTCGATACCGATCCACAGCGGAGTATAGTCCGCACCCTCAGTCAACCACTGTGCCCCTTGTTTGCAGAGAAATGCCGTCTGATAGCACCTGAAGCTAGGGAGACCCAGGCCTCCTTTGCCCTTTGATAACTGAAGTTTCTTCATTGATATCCTAGGCTTCTTCCCCTGCCACAGGAACTCACCAAACAGCCTCCCTACCTTTGTTAAGAAGGCCTCCGAAAATATCATCGGAAGCATACTAGCCAGATAGTTCACCAGTGGAGTCACCATCATCTTTAGAGTTTCCGCCCTGCCCCACCACGAAAGGAATTTCGGTGACCATCCCTCCAGCAATTTAGATATTTTTTTCAAGACTAGGTCCTCATTAACCCCCAGTGTTGGGATTAGATCTTTATCAAATTCCAGTCCTAAGTATTTAAAGCAGCCTGGCTGCCACGTCAGGCCAGAGTATCCCATAACTTCCCTGTTACCCAAGTTGTTCAACATTTTAACCTCTGTTTTATCTTTATTCAACTTGTATCCTGACACCCTGGAGAAGTCGTCGATGGTAGTCATGAGGGCCGATATAGCCTCCTCCGCCCTTTGTGATACGATTAGGACCTCATCCGCATAAGCGGTCAGTTTTATAACACAATCACCAAATGGAATTCCAGCAATATTCTCATTAGCTCTTAAGTGGTGCAGCAATGGCTCAATGGCCAATAGGAACAGTGAGGGTGAGAGCGGACATCCCTGTCTAGTGCCTTGGTGTAACTGAAACGCAGAGGAGAGTGAACCTCCAGCCCTAAGTCTAGCAGTGGGACAGGAATATAGCGACATCACCATCTTCGTGAAGGATTGACCCAAGTCGAATTTAGTTAAGACCGCATTCAGATAGTTCCAATCGACTCTATCGAAGTCCTTTTCGGCGTCAAGTGTAATTGCGACAGTGGGAGTAGATAACAGTTTTGCTTTTTCGAGCACATGAGCTAGTATTCTTGTATTATCACTTGACAATCTATGTTTCAAAAAGCCCGCTTGAGAAGCGTGTATCAGTTTGGGCAGGACCATTTGAAGTCGATTAGCTAAAATCGTGGCTAGGAGTTTGCAGTCTAGATTTATAAGCGATATAGGCCTGTAATTCTTTGGGAGAGTTGGATCCTTCCCTTCCTTTGGAAGTACCGCAGTGATGGCCTCAGACAGCGTGCCCTTCACTTCACCTACAGTGCTAATTTCTTGAAATAGGTGCAGTAGCGGTTGTGAAATGAGTGAGGAGAAACTCTTATAAAATCTGGCTGTGAACCCATCCGGTCCGGGTGCCTTACCGCATTTTAATGATTTAATGCCTGACTCAACTTCTTGAAGCGTGATGGGGGCATTAAGTTCGTCGCGCTCCATATTAGAAAGGGATGGAAGATCACACTCCCCCAGATAGCCAGCAATTTTTGACTCAACAACTTCTGTATTTTTGGCGTAAAGCTGTTCATAGAAATTTTTAAAAACCTCCGCCACCTTGACCGGATCCGAATGCGTAGTCCCTCCCTGATCTTTGATGGAGTTTATCATATTTTTCTGTATTTTGAATTTAAGGTATGCGGCTAGGCTCTTCCCTGCCTTATTAGATTCACATAATTTGAATTGTTTCCTCCTATTTAGCCAGATCCCTGCTCTCTCACTCACTATTTTGTTATACTCGTATTTTTTTATTGGCCAGCTTATTCAGAGTTTCTTCCTTCCTATCTAACAAGTGCTTCTTCTCTAACCCCGCAATTTCAACCTCCAGTGTCTCCAGCGCCTTATTGTGGTTCTTATTTATAGCCGATTTTATTTTAATTACGACTCCTCGTATCGTACTCTTCAGTGCCTCCCATCGGGTCAGGTCTGTAGTATCCCCCCTAATATTATGCCTTAAATATTCTTTGATTGCGGTCTCTAACATTACTCTATGTTGCTCCTTTTCAAGGACCTCCTCATTAAATCTCCATATTGATTGTCGGGTGGACGATTTGACGTTGGATATGGACAGGGAGATGCATGAATGGTCGGATAAAACCCTGGGTTCTATGGAAGATTCTTCTATTCTGGGTATTCCATTTTTAGTAATAAATAAATAATCAATCCTGGAGAATGAATCATGTGGAGGAGAATAAAAGGTATAATCCCTCCCATCGGGGTTCTGCAACCTCCATGTATCTACAAACTGAAAACGGGTACACAGGTTAGTGAAGGCCTTATGAGATCTATTACACCGGAAGGAACATCTGGAGTCTCTATCTAAAATGGGATCAAATGGTAAATTGAAGTCCCCTGCAAGGATGTGTATGGCTGAGTCGGGGATAGTTTCTAATTGCTTGGTCAGATCGGACCAGAACGTCAGATCACATGTATTAGGAGCATATACATTCGTGACGTAGAATTCAGTATCGTCTTTAAACAACTTGGTCGTCACCCACCGTCCCTTGGTGTCAGTAGTGGAGGAAAGCAAATCTACATTAGCTTTTTTTGCAATCAATGTCAGGACCCCATTTTTCTTCCCTATCGCGCCTGAACCCGCTACCTCAACAAAATATTTATTTTTGAGATTATGAAACTGCTGAGCATCAAGTTTAGATTCTTGCAGCAGGACAATATCACCTCTTTGCCTCCGTGCATAATCCAGCACTTTCTGGCGTTTAACGGGCTGGTTAAGACCTTTGACGTTAAGAGAAAGTATTTTCAGATGTTTCAAGCCTGTAATTCCTACAGGAGTATTAATCGTAGACAGTACCATACCTAATCAGTAGCTAACATGATAAAGCGTTAACAGCCTACCCCTGAGTGTACAAACGTAGACCCTCTTCATTCTCTCCAACGAACCCCCCACAAACACAGCATCAATACTAGGCTTACCAGGGTCATTATTCTGAGTCCGACTAAATGAGACTGACGTCGGTCGAAAAGTGACAACCGAGGGGATGCGGCAACGCAATCTATCTGGGCCCTGGCGGGACAATCGGCAAAGGCATTGGCAATAAAATGACGTGGGACCAGGTGTGCATCGTACCATGACATAGACAGAACCCATATAAAAGGAAATAAATACAAAAAACAGACATTTAACCCCCCTTACCCCCCTCTTCCCTCGACCCTTCCCCTTCCTTCTCAACCCACCCTCACCCTCCTCCCCACCCCGAGATGAACTAGTAGACATGGTGACTCGGAAAAAATGGCATCCCTCCCATGGACTTAATCCTCGTACATATCAACAATTAAGGAGTTAACCAAACGTGTAAAACATTGCATAACTTATGCATAACCCATGTTTCCTTTTGCTTCTTTCAAGCAGTAGCATTTCTTAAAGTAACAACCAGTGAGCATAGACATATTACACTTGGACCATCCCCCATGACGCGTAACCTATGCGTAACTCATGTTTCCTTCAAGCCGAAGCATTTGTCAAAGTGACAACCAGCGAACAGAGGCATAGTGCACTTGGACCATTCCCAATGACGCCTCCCCGCTCCCCCTACCCGCAAATCCCTTTTTGAGGAGACATTAGATATACCTCCATAGCTACAAGTGGCTGAGGGATCCTATCGTATATCAGCTAAAGACTGGTGATTAGCATTCAAATTGCACACATTCTATATGATAGCACGGGAATAGATGTGGAGCGTCCTTCTACTTGGGCATAACAGACCAATAACAGCGCTGCAATACCTCAATATATCAACAATACGTCAGGACCCTTCGTTATATTACCATCAACTTAACAGTGGCACAACAGACTGCCATAGACCTTAAGAAACCTATTTTGAGGAGGAAGCAGAGGCCACCGACGAGGTCTCCATACGTTGTTCTACATCGCCTTCCAGAATTCACCCCAATTTTACTGGATCTGTGAAGACCTGTGGAGACCCTCTGATGACTACACGTAATTTTGCAGGACCCACAAAGCCGAACTGGTGGCCCAGCGATTTCAACTTAGGACGTAGGGCAAGAAAGGCTTTCCTCGTATCAACAGTTTCTTTGCTGTAGTCTTGTGATATGTATACTTTATTAGATTTCCAAAGTACATGATTGTTTTTGCACACAAATGACAGTATTTGATCCACGTGTTGGTAGCGTAAGGGCTTACAAACAATAGGCCGTGGGCCTTTTTGACCCGGTGTGATTCTTCCAGGAACTCTATGAGCTCTATCAAACTCCAATGGATGACGAAAGTTAAGAATGGTTGCCTGCGAGAACCATGCTTCTAGGAATGGGACACAGGACTCGTACGACTCTTCGGATCCCTCCGGAATTCCAAAGATCCTTAGGTTCCCTCTCCGATTTCTGTCCTCCAATTCCGACAACTTCCTTGACATCTGTTCCGTGGAGATGTGTAGGCGCTTAAGTGAGCTACATGTTGCAACCTCCGTGTCCTCCAGCCAACTAATTCTTGACTCCGATTCTGTGAGTCTGGCATTTGTATCTCTGATGTCCTTTCGGATATCAATCTATTTAGTATCATGTCCATCGTATCTGTCACATCCTTTTTGCCTTTGACAGGGGAGATCGGATTAGGAGGTTCAGCCTTGAGTCTTTTGAGATTCTTTGAGTCTTTGTCCCCCATCTTATATGCTTCATAGAAACTGCTTGCCTGACTTGAAATCCCAGCTCACGACCTCTACGAAGGCCCAATCGGATCGAAGCCCAGTCAGCTCGCAGCAAAAAGCCTCCTACTCGGACCCACAGCCGTGCGCCGACTAGATATACACTGCTGTAATGATACTGCTGTCGGTACCCCTCCACCACCTGTCAACAGCGCTATCGGTAGATCAGAAAGCTGAGAGCGTAGAGTGCCCCACATGAGGCTTGTACCACGTGGAGAGAGTGATGTCGATGGGCCCAGATGCAGAGTCAGGCACATAACACATCACGAACGCCCAACCCAACCTGCAGCTCCACCTTGTTATATTCAAACATCTTCTACGCAGACAGTACAGATGCACATTATGTTACCAGGTTTGTCAGCATTCCAACGATTAAAACATTTGCCTTCCACACTTGCCGTCCACAGTGCACATTTTACAGACCAGCGTCCTACATGCGCAGCATGAATGCACAAATGCAGTATTGAGCCTTAGATGAGCCGATGCTGTTTGTGTTGACACTATAGGGATCTGCTAATCACCGCTTTTGCTGCCGCCGCCACCATTTAACAAATACATAGGAAGTCCATGCAACATTCCGGCTCTTTACATTTGAAACCAGACACCATCTGCAGCATTCGTGGCCTTAGTAGCATCTGTATCGCTCTGATCCCATGAGACCTCACTCCCCTTCTCTCTATTGGCAGACTGATGCTGGTCACCCACCTCAATACAGCAACTCCGGGCTCCGCCGAACCTACATGAGCCTCACAAACCGGCAAAAGCCCCTATCGCCGCCATCTTGATGCTTCGTGTGCCTGTGACTCTCGGAATCGCTCCATGCGACGAGGGTGTTCAGATTGACATGCCAGCGTGTCAGAAAACATACTACCCCTCCCGCAGTCCAAGGATGTTGCTTCCCACGCCGACCTCCTCTCACACACCAGTTTGCACACGCTCTGTCAATCACCCAGGGACCGCCGCCATTTTACCTCTCGGCGTTCCACATGGCTGGGATGTGAAACTCCGTCCTATTCAGCCCCCAACGCAACATACAAATTGCTCACGCTTGCCGTGTGCCATCAGGGTCATCAGGGTCCCGTCCGTGGTCCCAGGGTCGTGTTAGTACCGGCGCGATCCGCCGGGTTCGGCAGGGTCCTGTGGCTGCAGGCGCCGTTCACAGTTACCGCATGGGAACAGGCTCCAGTGCTCCGGGTCAGATCTCGTCCTCAGGGGCACCCAGGTGTCCCAGATTCAGTCCAGACGGGGATACGACCCTCAGATCCACATATTTGTACTTTTCACCGGGCACAGCAATGCTCGTCACTCCCAAATCGTTCCGTGATCGCTGTCCACGGGAGGAGCGCTGCGCTAAGCCGCCATCTTCTCCGGTGTCCAAACCACGCCCCCTTTCGCCTACACTTCTGAGGTAAGTGTAGGGGCAATACAGTGGTGTAATTATATGCTTATCGGCCCCAAGCGCCTAGAGACCCTTACGGGTGATTTGTCGTGCTTTACAAATGTAGATTATTATTGTTGTGGATACTGTGTTATTCTCATGCAATACATTGCATGTGATGTAGTGACGCATCACTGTACAAGTCAATCCTCTTAAGGCTCTTCACACAAAATGTAGCTAGGTTATGGGTAAAGAACACCCCCTTTGAGTGCACAGTTGCACATCCTTAGCTGAGATCTTATTTATTGCAGTGCCAACCTCCAAGTGAACTTTCAAGTTAAGCCAAAATGCAGGTAAAATAGACTATATCTGCACTCTGTTATCACATCATGATCTTATTGTATGATGCTGTGATGCCCATCTTGTCATGTCTGTTGGTTGGAAGCTTGGATGCATCTTAAGTCTTGTGCTGCAGATGGTGTAACCATTGTTTGCTGCCCCGTGGCACCTATGTCCTTGGTGTACAAGAAGGCACCACAATTAATCGCCATAGGCTTCTGGGATGAGTTGGACGGTACAAAAAATCACCGTTTCCCTGTTCCAGAATGACCTATTCTGGCAAAGTATTCCTCCCGCATTGGCCGATTATGAGTTAAACATGCTGGAACGGCTAATAGTTATGAAGAATTTCTTTTGCTGGTCAAATTTCTCATAGTTTTCCTGATTCTGGGCTTTATATTGCTCCCATTACCACCTGCTATGAGCAGGTGGTAGATGGAAGTAGGAACTGGAGTGAGTTATGGGGCAGAGGCACTCTGAGGCTGGGCGGGATTGATGACCACCCTGATGATCTGCCGAAGACCTAGAGTATGGCTATCTGTAGTTTGTCATGTCTACGTTATGTACTTTCGATATGTAATGGACCTTATATAAAAAAAAACAACCCTAGTATTACATATGACTCAGGTGTATAAAAGAGTTGATGCTTCAGTCAGTGACCTAATATTGTGTCAAGGTATGTCTTCAAGGGTGTGAAAGACCTTTACCAACTCATGGGCACGCTTTTGTCAGACTCTTTTTGCAGTGCACCTACAGGCGCCACTCACACACCCACGAACCTGCAGGTGTGGACGGTACTAATAGTCACGGGCCATTGAAACATTAGCGCTTTCCATTCTGCACAAAGCTATACTTGCGACAAAGCCCTACGATATTCAGAGTTGAGTAAAATATCTCAGGCTGGGACAGCATGGTTTCCATCAATAGGGTGCATGCTTTTCCAAACAAAAGATTCAACATCCCCACAAATGCAACAAGCATTGGCAAAACCAATAGGTCTTGCCTACACCAGATTTATTGGCTTTGTTAATGTTTTTTTAACCATGTTGCACTGCAGCGCGAGCTGCTTAACAACATGGCTTAAAGTCTGGAAAAAAAGTGCTATCTCGCGGCCAGCGTTGAACACACCATAGCGTTTTCTTTTTTTAAAGCCATGTTGCACAGCAGCCTGCACAACTCGGCAATATGTACAAAAAAATGCAGGAGGGGGGTAGCAGCAATTATGGGCAGTGGTGGGAAGTGGGTATAGGTAAAGCAAATTGAGGGAGGTAAGAGGAGGAGGGGGAGAAAGTACCAGATGGGGGCACGGCAAGTGAGAGGGGGAAGAAGAAATAGTACCTCAATCACGTCAGGATTAAGTTGAATCAATCAGTGGTTGGTCTGTGCTCCACAGAAAGGAATAGAAGCGATGCTTGACCTATGCTGACCAATCAGGAGGCCGCAAAGAAGAGTGATACCGAAGCCAACAAATGGTAAGCAGTCGGCAGCCTCTAAGCCCTTTATTGTAAACAATAGTGTCTTGGAAGCGAGAGAGCATGCAGGTAGAAGGAGAAAAAAGGAAATTCTGCACCCGGGAATTAATCAAGACCGTTTTACATGGAAGACAGTGACAACCAGTTTAATCCATTCAGTGCTAGCCTTACCCTCAGCTGGTGTAGCTTCCCTTTTCTCGCAGGATATTTTGTATGGGCTGTAGTGTTTATATGCCACACTCTTGCCTAGACTGGAAGCTCAAATCAGCTCTGGAAAATACTTTAAATATTTGAATCCCAGCCCATTATTGCCCAGAATGATCTAACACACTTGTAAATCTGACACTATGTTAAAGTGTGGGGTTTTTCCTCTCGCAGATTCATTGAAAATAGGGTCAAACAAATCACTTTGCAGAGCATTTTTTAAAAATCTTTCCCCGTTGTTTGGGGATCTGACAACCCCATGGTGTATTATTTGTCAGCAATTGCAAATTATGTATATGTCTGTAAAAACACTGTGTACTGCTTCCTCTGGGCTGCTTTTGCGACTGCATTGGCAGAGGATGTGGTGTGGGCAAAGCTTCACACATCTGTTGAGATGGGTGGATATTCCTGACTCTTCCATGTGTCGTTGAGACTTCCCCTAGCCCATGTTGCCTTCATCCAGATGACGCACTGTTGGACATGGCCCTACTTTGGGGGGATTTCCCTAAAACGTTTTGCTTTTTGTCCTCCTGGTTTTTGCCAACTCTCCTTTCCTGACCTTAGAACTCTGGGCATTTCCCCAAGGTACTGCAGCGGGAAAGTACACACACTCTTCCTGCACATGCTTACTTCATTGGGTTAAGTGTTGGACCCGTGAGTGCCCTGTGAAAAGGTACACCACATACCCAGGGCGAGTGCAACACTGACTATTAGGGGGATGCTGCACTGATTGTGCCCCTCACCTGAATAACCTGTCAAAAATGTCTTATACTTGGGTTGGCCGGTCTCACTCGTAGTCAACCCTGAGGGGGCCATTCACTACCACCACACCAGGGTAGGTGAGTGGCCGTGTAGGTACATCTGTGGGTGTACTGCCTGGGTACGGCATGAACCCCTAAGTGGGTCTTCCCTACCTAGGGGATGTCGGCTCTCCTTATGGGACACTTCCTGGGTGTGGCAGATTCTCTTGTTAAGGCCTTAGGACCTGGGGCACTTTCCCACTTTAAGTACAGTGTGATAGTGCGCACGCCCTTCCTACAAATGTTAGGAAGGGATGCTCACCTGAGGTCTTTAAAACATCAGTCTGTTCTGCTGGCCGGCCGGTGGGTACACACTCGCACCTATTATGTTTGAAGACCTGGGTCCAGCCTGCCAGTGCAGGCTGGTGTGCGCACCGGTACTGATGGTGTCTTTGAATGCGTGTCCAGCCTGCCAATGTAGCCTGCCGTGCGCCCGGTGCCGAGGTTGTGCTAAGCGTGACGTGTATGTGCACCTAGACCGATGGTGCTCGTAAAGACGTGTCCAGCTTGCCATTGCCTGCTGGTATGCACTTTGCATCAGTGGTGCTCCTAACTACATGTCTGGCCTGCCATTGCAGTCTTGTGTGTGCTCTGCACTGATGGTGTTTTTAAATACGTGTCCAGCCTGCCATTGCAAGCTGATGCGTGCAATTGAGCATTTTCTCAGACTGGGCTGTGTGAGTCACTAGCCATCCTGAGAGGACCTTTCACTTCCACCGAGTACTCTGACGGTTCGTCCTAAGGGGTGAAGCGAGTGGTAGGTGAAAGACAGGGCGTCCCTTCCCAGGTAGTGAGAAATAACCATGTGTGGTTTTGCTACCTATGAGGTTTGCTCTACTCATAAGCTAACATGGGGAAATGGTTGATATTACTTCAGGCTGCAATAGTGGATTGCAGTGGAGCAGCCTCAGAATGTTTCCTATCATTGGATTTGCAGCGATAACCCATTGCCAGTGGTCAAGTTGGGTTTGCCATGATTCCTGCAGAAATGCCACTGCTAGAAAGTGCAAAAGGAACAATTAAGGGACGGAATGCAAACATTCACCCCCAGTCACAAAGATCTGGGATTAATCCATCGTTCTTTTGCTCACCACTTCACTCCAGTTTGGACCCAGCAATATGCAAATCAGTCTTAAACCTGGTCCCCTTGGGAGCAGTCCAGCCCGAACTGCCAAGCCAAGTCCGCCCTGGACCGGAAAGTGGGCATTTCTATGCTCTAAAAGTCTTTATGTGCCTTAATGCTTGGCTCCAGCCCACGCCCACGACACTGGGCATTCATTTGTAACGCCAGACCTCTGCTATTTGCGGGCCTTGCTGCAGAGATTTTAGGAAGAGGTTTTGACACTTGACCTCCGGAGCCAGAACGTGGCCCCACTAAAGATTAAGAGCTATATTCCACGGCCTCATGGCAGATAGGACTAAAATGAAGGGGAGACATCTGTAGTTCAGAGGGAGATCCTATGAACCACCCCCAACTTCAAAGGCACACTCCAGTATAAGTACTGGTGCCATCCTGCAGCAAAGGGTGAGATACGCTTGTGAGGACGTGGAACTGGAGAACCTGGAAGTACGTGGTGAACATTGTCAGAGGACTCTGTTGTAGACAGGGAGGATTACTGCCATTGAAAGGGACAGTGTGCTCTTCCTCAATAGTGGCTAGCCTGGGCTGACTACTTGCTGCTGTGTGGCACCCTGAAGTGTGCTCTCCAAGGGCTTGTTGAGTTTGCCCACTTTTCTTTCGGAGGTCTCGGGGACATCAAAGATCTCCAGCGAGCGACCCACATCATCTACCTGTGACACCGGAAGTGTGGTGCCCTCTCAAGTGCTCACAGCATCTGCTGGATTCCAGCTGATAGCTTTGGTGTGGAACAAAAAATTGTGCCTGGATACTGGATCGCCTTGCGCGGAGCCCCCAAAGTCTGGCATGCGTCTAAGGCGTGTGACCCCCCGCATCGTGGGGACCTTAACACGCATAAGCGTTTAGTATGTGGTGAGTGGATTCACCAGTTGCGGGACCCAGTATGGCTCGCTTAGTTTTTGCATCTCTTATCGTGCGACAGACCAACTGTATGCTCATTACCTGCAGTGTTCGATTCACAGGTTGTGACCCTCTGAAGTGGGGGCTGGAACCGTAGTAGTGCTATTCTACCGCTTAAGGCATTGCTGAACTTGCACCTGTATGTGTCACAGAGCTGTCTGGTGTGGGCAGTATCGACTTGCACCAGGCGTTGTGCCTCACCTCCAGGGAGGTTGGAATTTGCAACTCTTCGATCGTGTGAATGACTGGAGTTGCCCGGTGTGGCAAAAATCAACGTGCACCGGACGTTCACCCTTATTTCCAGTGAATCACGGATTGTGCAACTCTTCGTTATGCGTGTGACCAGAACGGTCTGGTGCGACCCATATCATCACGCACTTGAAGTTGTGCCCAGATTGGCTGGTTGCGACTCAGATCAGCGTGTTCCTGACAGATTGCCTCCTCCATCTGAGAGGCCATCCTTGCTTCATTCTCTATTAATTTACTGCTCCCTTACTTGGCCCTCAGGACGGCAGCCCAACTGGTCTCTCCTCACCGTGCCTGTCCCGACAACACTGTGTTGCTAGGTAGCATTACCCAGCTTGGGCTTGGGTGGTGAGATTGACTGACTGGGTTGGATGCTTTTGAAAACGATCGGAAGCGAGTCAAGAGACTGTGTGACCCCGCCTTTGCTTCGCAGAATTGGGCTGGTGCCAGAAGGCCTTGGGTAACCCTTTGATGTGACTGTCTATTGCCCTCGGCTTGTGTCTGCTCCCCATCCTGTGGGTGAACTTCTCGAGTGGCTGGCAAACCCCTTTTGCCGACTGTCTCCTGATTGACCTTGCTGCCTACTCCCACCTGCTTTCTGGGACCATGACTAGGAGTGACTTCAGCCGTGTGCGGACTAGTTCCCGGGGGTAGGAGGAGGGGGTGTGTCCAATCTGGGGGTGTAGGATAGTTGGGTGAGTTGGAGGGCAAAGGGAGGCTTGGGGTCACGGGGTCTGCAGTGTGCAGCCAATTGACCTGCTGGGTATCAGTTGCCCCGCATTATGGGGCTGAGTGCGTATGTGTGCTAGTGCTTCCATACAGACTGGTGTGATATCCCCTGCACCATGTAGCAGTGCAGAGTTAGTTTGTGTGTGGCAGTGACTGTGGGAACCGTCCGTGATTCATGACGCTGGACGGCGGTTTGCCTGATACGTTTATTTCTTGCCCGAATAGCATTACATTTGCCATTGGTTTTACCCACAAGCTTTGTTCGCGTTGCTGTTAAAATGTGTTATAATTTGTTGTATAGTGGGGGAATGGGTATTTTGAGGAATGGGTGGTAGGACGTTTGTTTTGTGTTAATAGTATTTTTAGAGCAATCACAGTTCTGGGTGGAGTAAGGTGAGGCGCAGGGGCATAAATCAGAAGCATTTAAATTATGTTGGATGAGGATCAGGGACATGGAGGTGGTTATGCGTTTTTTGTAATTGACGTTTTGGTTTTAAACATCAAATATTGTTCATAATGAAATGATTAGCTAAGCTGTTCATTGTATCCGTTTTAGCAACCCCTGACGATGAGCCAAGAGGGCTCGAAATGCATTGGGTATTTACCTACCGAGTCAACTTCAAATTGAGATTGATCTGTACGTACGGTTGTAAAAAGCCTGGAGTGGCGTGCAGCTGGTATTGGAAGAGTTTAATAAAGTTTTAATAAAGATTGCAGATTCAATTGCACTGTCTCCGTTGTGATGAAGAGAAACAGCAAATTGATGTAATAATGGACAACAAAAAGGTTATGGTTACAAGAGTTTACATTGGAGTACTTGGATTAATGGAACATATTGGCGGAATGATTCCCACTTTTGTGCAGTGCGACAGTGTAGAGCGCAATAGGAGTGCTCTTTTTGAATACATTTGTATTGACTGCGGTTTGGGGCGATCCACGGACACTGAACGCACTCACCTACAAATAAGTTTTCGAAGTATGGTGTCACATTAAGGGAAGGTGTGCATTTTCATATAGATTTTTCTGCTTTATAATTTGTTGTATATACATATTTCCAATATTGTTGTACCCACAGGGTGCACCCTATAACTGTGTAGTATTGAATTATAAGAATTGCTAGGGTGGAACTGGGATGAACAATGTGTTGCACCGCATAAGGGTGCTGGGGGAGGGGGATATAGATTAGGATCTTTTCCAAGTGTGCATATTACTGATGTTGTTTGAACACTGCATGGCCTAGTACTGCTGGTAATAATTCTGAATGGGATTTATGCCCAGAAATACATGATGTTCATGTTGTGTTCATTGTTATGTGTGTTGAATGCAAAAGTTATTTACATACATCACGTGTGAAGTCTTTTTTGTGACACTCCAGGTATTTAGGGTGAGTTGGTGCTATGCCAATGCTTTACACATTACCTCTATGGTAAGCCTGACTGCTCAGTGCCAAGCTACCCAAGGGTGAGGGCAGGTTATACAGTGTATGTAATCACCCGCCCCTGATAGGAGTAGTAGGTTCTGCCTTGCAGGGGCATTGCCTTAGTCAACCAGAAAGTGCCAGTTCCAACACACACCCAAGATGGACAGGGCGTCAGGCAGCAGGGATTTGTTTTCCCCGCTATCACTCAGGATGTCTGATGCCCTGAGGGGGGTCAGAGACATACTACATCCGCTACTCAGCATTATTGTACACCCCATTCAGTGAGGCAGAGGAATTGAATGTCCAAGAGGTAGCAACCAGCAGCATAACAGGCACATAGGGTGTGGAGTGGCAGCAGGAACATTCCTAATGTTGCTCATGGTCCCTTTTTTGTTAAGTTTAAAAACAAATATTTGCCAGATTCACAATTTACAAGGCTGAAAACGTTTTTAAAAAGTTGTGAAGTTCCTAGCTAGATTTTGCTGCAGTGTCATGAAAAATATAGTCAGAAAGCAAAGAAACGAAAATGGAGTGCCTATTACCACAAACACTCTGCCCATAAGCTGGTTCTTTCAGTAACCCCAGGATGCACCAAGCTCATATTGAACCAGCCATGGTCTTCACATTGGCCACAAGGTCTGAGCTTGGGTTAGTTAACTTGAATCTGCAAACTGCCTCTAAAGTAAGAATGTTCTGACAGTGTATAACTTTAGCTTTGAATCCCCCCATCTCTCTGTTGGAACAGTACAGAGAACAAACTCTGGGTTGTGCCTCACTAGTGGGTTGTGAGCCGATTTTTGGTGGGTCGTGAAAGTCCAATCAATAAATAAAGATGTCTTTGAATTCCTCATTTATCTTGTCACAATTACTACGCTTCAGTCCAGCTACATCTTCTGACAAATGACTGCAATTTTTTTTACATGGGGATTAGTGTTTATAAACTCCTCTTACTTTGCTGTCAGACATAGAAAAGTGAAGTGAATTATATGACAATCTTGCTGCAGTACTGGTAGTGTGAAAAGAAAGGACGTAGATCGTCATTTTTTGTAATAGACAAAAAATGTAAATACCTGTAAATTAATCGTACTCTTTCAGCAGTGAGGAAAGCGAAAATGAAGCACATTTGTTTTGTAATTCTAAAGTTTGGTGAAAACAAAATTTTTAAAAGGATCAAAGCAAATCAAGACACTTTACTTGGTGATGCATAAATGATAAATATTCACTGAAACCTGATTTCCACACATTATCGTATAGTTTTATCAGAAAAACTGTATGTCTGAAAATGTAGTGGTCGTTTCAATGGAAAATGTGCTAAATACCCACCTTATGTCCATTAAAGTTAGGTGGGTAGTGAAAATGTGTTATTCTAAAAATTGGATCGTGGTTCTAAAATGTTTTAGAATCACTGTTCTAAATAGAAAGAAGGCAAAGTTTTACCAGTTGTCTGTTCAGTACACGTTGTTCTTAGCCACCAAGGGCACAGCATGTGTGTGTCTGCTTCCTTCTTACTCAAAATTCTGTAGGTTCTTGTCAAATATCCCTGTGCAAGGTTTCTTAACTTTGCACAGCCAGTGAGTTCCCTCTTACCTTCCCAGCCCACTCAACTATAGGTAAATGCCTCTCTACCCCTCTAGGGTACCATGGAGTAGAGACTTTCCAGATTCTACTTAGTGCTGTTTCAAAGGTGATGGCTTGAAGTTCACACCGCCCTATCACTTCAAAGCCATGACCAAGCCAGTCCTCGCCATCTGCATAGCTATTTAACTTCAGCGCTGTGACCGTAAAAGCCAAGAAATCATATTTTAATTTAGTTACAGGATTTAGAGATTTTTTTCTTAAATGTTTAAAGCCAGATGAAACAATAAAATCCAATCCACCGCCAGCACCCGCGTAAATTTACTTGTTTAGATGTGTGAGGGAAGTACTTATGAAAGAATCACAGCTGTTATTCTCAAGTTGATAGGCAGTGGAGGTAACATTTCTCTCCAGTGCATTTTAGTGCAGTACAAAGTGTCTTGGCTGGGGGTAAAGTATACCACAACAAATATAGCCAATGTCTGATGGATACTTCTAACCACAGATTCCTCACCATTAGAATATTCCTCAGGTGCCAGACAGGATCCGGAAACTTTTCATAGCAGTGCTCTTGTGCCACTAGGTGGTGCCGTGTGGCTCTGCATTGGCTTCATTCTGCCCCAGACGTGGTAGAGCGGATCCGTATAGAAGCACTCCCTCCCACGCGTCAATGTCAGTTCTTTTATTTCTGCGCCTTTGAGTACTGATCCAGCACTCTACTCCCACTTTTTATTGGTCTTTGCTGACTCCTAAAACAAAATCCAGTGTGCAAGGGAACAATGGCCCCTCCTAAAACTACAGGATTTAAACCATGCCACGACATCAGAATGCAGTTGTCGGCAACAGACCTGCACTAGGTGTGTCTCTGGTATTTGTGCTCAGGCATGACTCCAAGTCATGCAAAGGGTTCCTGAGGCCACGCCCGCAAGAATTTTTTTTCACGGTTAGTGTCCTCGGGAAATCCAAACAGAAACATAAAGCGGGACTCAACGCGATCCCACAATTCTCTATCAAAAGAGAAGTCGCTAGGGGTTGGGGGGCCATTCGATCTTGCTCCAGTTGAGGTGTTGATTCCAAAGTTGTTCCCGATGCACTACAGGCCATTGGTGACACCAGAACAAGTTGAAGCATTTAAGGAGGCCATGCTGTGTATCTTTGGCACTGTTCCAGCTCCCTCTAATGTGCCTTCAGGTTCCAAGCATCCACAGGTGTCCTAAGTTGGGTTGTGGAAATGTGCCTTTTAATGACCACACCGGTGGAGGGGTCTCCCTTCTCTGTCCACGGGTCCATAGACCAACAAAATAGAGATTGGCACTGAAGCTGGAATTCAAATAACAAGTTTATTAATCACTCATGAGTGGGACCACATCCACACAGCACTCTCAAGTGCTGCCTAAGTTAGTAAATTGAAGTCACAGAACACAGGCCTTATATACAGCTTTTTCTGCACTGGTAAGCATGTGGATACAAATAGAAGGTACAGGCCTACACAGGAATAGTTACCGACAAACATGGGCAGATGGGAGATCACTTAGTCAGCAAAGTGGGAGGGGGAGCAGGAGTGCTTATGCTAGCAGTAAATGATTGACAGGTGAGTGTGAGACCAGGTGTTCTGGCAGCTACAAACTCTTAGCATGCACATTGCTTTTAGCTGAGTCAGGAAGTCATCTAAAATAGACAGCACAGGCAGGGAAAAAGATGAGCAGCAGAGGATGGGAGAATTACAAAGCCAACAAAATGGATGCCACAACCAAGATGGCTTCAGCTTATGCTAACAGAAATTATTTCAGATTTCCACAGGGTTTATGCTAGTAGATCTGTCTTTCTGCCTTCTGAACCCCTTGTAACCATATTGGGTTCTGCACAAACTCTGGTGCAGACTCCCTGTACTTGCCTGCCTGTAAATGGGCAGCAGCCAGACACCACAGACTGGCATATCGCAACCCCGAATTCCTAACACTGCATCTTACTCCTTAAAGCTTGGTGGTCCAGGCTTCTGCCAGCAAGATCCACTTCCCCTTGACAGTAAGTCAAAGAGGTTTGAGGTTTCCTCTTGAAATGTCCTCTTCTGATAGACTAGCATAGAATTCAGTCAACACTGTTTGCTTATTGGGTTGATATATGCACGCCTTTTGGGCCATGGCCAGCAATATCTTGCCAGCGGTCCAGGAAGACCCTAGGGCCTCTTTGGCTCAAACCATCAAAGATGGTGAACATGCAGCCAAGTACTTGATTCAAGCTGGCTTTGATACTACTGATTATCTGGGGCATGTGGTTGACAAAAGTGTAGTGCTCCTTTGCCATGTGTGGATACGGTCCATAAAGTATCATCACCTGTTCAGGAAATCTCAAGGCTAGTTCACGGGGTTGGCGTATAAACAGCGTCAGTCACCGCAGCTCCCACTGCAGTCACTCCAGTTCGTTAGAAGGACTTGGTATTGGCAAGCAACGCGTAGGTGATTAAGGGTAGCTAGTTCTCCTAGCCTGCTCCCCATGCAGCAACAGCCTCCAAGCCACTTTAATGGTGCACGCACAACCACCCTGTGCGATGTAGAATCCAGAACTTTTTCCAAGGTTGGCGATCCATCACATCTGTCCGACAGATGGGTCCTCCAAATCCTTCAGCATGCCAATGCCCTGCCATTTCTTTTTGCCCTTCGGCACCTTTCTCTCACACCAGAGCAGCTTTCAGGGGTGCACCTGTCCATTGTCATGAAAAGCGTGCAAGCTTTACTCTCCAATGGAACACTGAAGGAAGTTCTGGACTTCGAAATTGGGGTGAGATGTGACTCTTGACATTTCCTTGTGCTGAAGAATGATTAAGGGCTTTGACTTTTCTTACTTCTTTGCCCACTGAATGCTTTCCTTTGGCATTCAAAATGCTCATGCTGATCTCAGTTGTGTCTGCCCTGGATTCATGTGACTGGATGGCGGCCTTGGACCTGAAGGGCACATATTTTCATATACTTGTCCTGCAGTCTCACAGGTGTTACCTGTGGTTCAAGGTAGACCAAGAGCATTTTCAGTCTGCTGTGCTCCCTTCGGCCTCACTAACGACCTGTGAGTGTTCACGATCATTTTGACGGTGGTTGCTGCTTATCTTTGGAGTTGAGGTATACCAGTCTTCTCCTACCTTGATGAATGGCTATTGAAAGTGAGCTCACCACAGTCAGTCGTGCACCACCTCCAGACTGCAGAGAACCTACTGACGTTATTGGGGTACTCGGTTAATGAGCCCAAGTTGCAACTGACTCCTTCTCAGAGGCTTCCTTTCGTAGAGGCAGTCATGGACGTGCTGCAGTTCAGGGCCTTCACTCTGTTACAGCAAGTCCTGGACAGTCAGGCTATGATCCAGATTTTTTTACTTTGGTCTTAGATCTCTGTGAGAACAGCTCTGAGGCTTGCTGCCCTGTTAGCCTCCTGCGTCCTGCTTGTTGACTATGCCAGGTGGTATATGCAGGTTCTGCAGTGGAATCTGAAGTCTCAGTGAGCCCGACACCAAATAAACATGTTCGAAGCCATCGAGGTTTCAGAGGAGACTGCACACGATCTGCAGAGGAGGCTACCCAACCCCAAATTAAACTGTGGTAGACCCCTCCCTTATCCTAACCCGGAGCTGATGGGGATGACAGATGCCTCACTGCTGAGTCAGAGAGGTGATCTGTGGAAGGTGGAGATCAGAGGACCGTGACCTCGGTGGAAACCCAACTCCACATCAGTCTCTTGGAGTTATGGGCCATTGAAGGCCTTCCTGTCGTCCATTAAGGGGATGCTGGTTCTCATGGAGAACATCACCACCATTGTATGATACTCTAACAGGCAGGGATCCTGGGTCTTGTGCCAAGAGGCTCTGCACCTCTGATGCTGGGTGATGTGTCAGGGCATCTCCCCAATCGTTAACCACCTGGCCGGACCCTTGAACGGCATGGCAGACAATCCCAATGATCAGTGCCTGACATATCACAAATGGCAACTGCATCCCAAGATTGAGGGCTTCTTCAGACAGCAGGGGGAGCCCTGGTTATATCTTTTTGCCACCATTAAGAAGGCAAAATGTCAATTGCACTTTGGAGTTCCCATGAAAACTCTCGCTGGGAGATGGATTCCAGCTGGAGTGGAACACAGGACTCCTGTATGACTTCCTGCAGCTGTCTCTCCTGAGTTCCGAAGAAGATGATGGGCCTAACTCATCCTAGTGACTCCGGATCGAGCAAGGAGAATGTGGTACCCGCAGCTTCTGGGCATGTGTGTCTTTCCCGCGATCAGGCTACCACTTCAGGAGGTTCTTCTGTTGCAGCAACAGAGCAGGGTTCTGCACCCTAACCTGTGCAATCCACACCTCCATACATGGAGATTGAGTGACAGCGGTTGACTGCATTCCTTCTACCATTATGGTTGTGGATATCATCCGTGCTACCAGACTTCCATCTGCGAACTCCATTTATTCCAGGTGCTAGGACAAATTTGTGGCCTGGTGTGAAGTCGTCAAGACAGACCCTTTATTAATCTAAACTGTTGATTGTTTTATTGTTTGTTTTGTCTTCGGCCCAGCAAGGCCTTTCAGTCGGCACTATTAAAGGTCTTTTGTCTGCCCTTTCGGCCTTTTTTGCGTTTGCCTGACCAACCATCCTAGTTTAAATCACCTGCTGTGATACAGTTTATTGATGGTTTGACACGTTCCCTCCCTTATCTTGGTCTTTAAGTTTCTCATGTGTTTTCCGTTTGAGCTGATGCACAGCTGCTTGTTGTGTCTTCTGACTTTAAAGACTGCCTTCGTCGTTGCATTCATTCACAGCATTACATTGCATTCATTGTGTTGTCATCATTTTATTTTTCTTGTGGGGCTATGCTTCTCCACCTTAGCAGAGGAGCCCCTGGGAGAGTTTACTTGAGTATTACACTGCACAAAATAAAGTCAATATGTCCATACGGCTATAAAAGTTCACAGAATGGTTAAGAGGGCAGCTCAGCCCAGGGAGGTGCATAGCCTAACTTAGGTGTTTCATTGGTTTGCCGCACCATCCTGCAAACTTGCGCTCTGCTCAATTATGCGGTTTAAAAATTACCTTTTGTGTTATTGTGAGCACATTTTTCAGTGTCTTCTTGTGGTTGTTGATTTAATTTTCTGGTGCCTTCACCTTATCACAAACGTTCATTGAGAATACCAGTATCAAACTCTGGCATTTCCTGTCTGCTAGATGTAGAGGGGCATTCCAGTGAGGGCTGCCAGTGCAGAAACTTTCCTTCTGTGTGATCAAGTCACGTGCCCCTTATACCACACTCCTCCCTTGTACTGTTTTTTTTTTAAATAATCTGCTTTCGACAAGAATGTACCAAGAGAGTTGGCATTTCTCTCATTCTTGCACCACTAAGTGCTAACCTGTTGACTTCCTCCTGCCATCCAGTGTTTTGTCTCGGTTGCTTTGTACACCAGGCTGCTGAAGTTAGCTTGGAGGTAAAGATGGAAGCATTATCTAGGGACAAGAGAGGTAAATGCAACTCTTGTTCACTTTGAAATCAAATCTATAGGTTATTATTTTACATCTCTTTTTTCGAGTGATTGCTTATCTTCGAAACGGCTAAAACTTTTAAGGAAGTATTGTTGCAGGTAAGTAACATGGTCTTGTCAGTGAAAAAGGGAAAGCAAAAACAAACTTCAGGGACGGAATCTTTTATGTAATCTCGCCATCAGAAAGGAAGTCGTTGTCAACGCCAGGATATTGATACCATCGTTGTTATTTTTCCATTTCAATTCTGACAAATTCAAAAAATGTGTGAATACAGTAACAACTTTTAGAAATTCTGCACAGACTTGCGCGGACCCTGCAGCGCCTGGAAGCGGGCTGAGCGGAATGCGTGGAATGTCCTTAATGGGCACCATTAGGGAAGAAGTGACAGGGGTGTTTACAAATAACAAGCGTTTCCCTGTGTCCGCACACAGGTTGCCAGCCAGCTCCGGATGCTTGGCCATATGGACATCTTTCTCAGCCGCCATCACTCTCTCCTTTAACTGAGCTCATTGGTAGAGATCCGGTTCTTCTTGGGCATCAACATCTCTGCTTGTGGGCCTGGAGCAGGGCGTGTCCTTCTTTCAAGACAGCGCGACAGGGAAACATGTCATTCGTCCTGGTGCCACTTTTGGAATATATTCTGCAAGTACTCACTGGAAAGCAGGGGCTGGAGTTGTAGCCTCATGTAGAGAAATGTCAAACTATTGCTGAGCCTCTGGCCACATTCTACAGATATATATGTGTTTGTATCCTGATTAAAATTGGGCATTTGTTGCGATGGACAGCAGTGTGTTTCACAAAATCAAACAGCAGTAAAGACAGACCAGCTCGTGTATTTTTTCAATTTGCATTTACTCCTTGCCTTTGGATGTTGGAGTAAAATGATTTCTTTCTGGGTTAAAATTAAGGGGCATATTATCAAGGCAGGCGATACAATTATCGCCGCTTTAGCGGCAGTTTTCTGCCGCTAAAGCGGCGATAATTTTATCGCCTGTCTTGATAATATGCCTCTTAATTCTCATTCACGGTGAAAGTATTTTAAGCAGGTTACAAATGAAAAATATATTTTCTATCATTATTATTATTATTTGGAATATATGGATATTTATATATGGATGGAAATTTGAGGACACAATAGGATGTCTATTTCAGCTTATCGCCTGTCTTCAGATCAGGAAGTAGTAATAGTAGTGCACCTCATTACTGATGCTACTGATCTGGACATATTACTAGTGCAGTTCAAGGTGGAAGGTTGTGTGTGTGTGTGTGTGTATTTGTTTCTCCATGTTTTTTGGGGCGAAGAGGGTGGTATCTCCATGCTTATTGGAAGTAAAATAGGCGAGTATGCTGTTTGCATGGTTGGCTAAGGAAAAGATAGACAATCTTGTACTCACAACAGCGATCAAGTGAATGGTTACTCGCTTGGTTTAGGAAGTAGTGGCTACTGCACGAATAGCTGAATAAACAGAGTTTACATGTAACATGGTTAGTGGAAGGGATAATATATTCCTTACAGACCAGGTGGAGGGGGCGTCAGAGTAAAATGAGTGACTGTCATATATAGGTGCATTGAATCTCAAACTGGCTAATTCTGTTGGTTTTGCTAGAGTCCTTGTTGGCTGGGGAGCTTGAATATTCTCCAACAATTGAAACCAGCCAGTTGGTGAGTGTCCTTGAAAATAATGTCCAGGGCTTCATCTAGTATTCTTACTTTGTATGGCATCTAGTGAAATCCGATAGACACCTAATGGATGGGCATTACTCTCGGCAAATGCTGTAAACTAAAGATGATGCTTTCAGTATCAATTGATGTACCTGAAGTCACCTAAGTTGGATAACCATATATTTTATTTCATCATGGTGTAGCCAGAGGAGGTCGGCTTGTGAATAAAATATCTGAAGATGTTTGAAGACAAAAGATGCTGTATCAACTACCAGTGACCGTGGAAAATTCCAGGGTTATTAGGCAGTTGAATTATTTTTGCCATCCAGTGTCTTTGTTTTGGAAGTTTTGAGAAAGTGGTGGATCCTCTTTTATCGAGTAATATAAACACCATCCAGGTATTTAATGAAGTTATCCTGAATCCTATACGCTCTCAAGGCAGTGATGGCTTACATTTGCAGTTACTCATAGTGCAGTTTCATTACAAGAGGTGCATGTAAATGTCAGACAGTGTGGTTAGCTGGACGAAGCCCTAACGTACTGTATGAACTTACAGTTTTTTTTCAAAGAATTTACCTGAATAAATTCTGATTTGTTAGCAGCAGTTTTGGAAAAGAGATGACATCTGATCTAGAATAGCATACATGATTTTCATGCATTTGTAAGTCACATTAGCAGTGTGCCATAGGCCGCTTAGAGTTGAAAGAATATCCATGCTGGTGTGTGGTCTTCAGCTAGTATAACATATTCCCTCTCATGTTTGCTAGCACAGTTTTTGCTCTTCTGGTTGACCTGAAAAAGGGACTAGTGATTGTGAAGTAAATTGAAGTGTTGATAAAAAGATTTATAAAAAAGTTTGCAATGACAAGTTCTGACACATCTATATTTCTGTTCCTTATTTAAATATTATGTCTTATATCCCACCAGACATGCAGGGCCGTCTCCTCCCCTAGGACGGAGGAGCGTCACCCCACTACTTTCCCGCAGTGCGAGAAGCAGAAACATAAAATGGTAATAGCTACCATTTTATGTTTCCGTTACTTGCACGCACTGCGATAAAGCAGAAGGGTTTGGTTGCGGGTGGCGGGGCTGCTCTGCGAGCAAGGCTGGGCAGGGGAGGAGTAGTGTGCCCACTTCTGAGTGCGCATGACTGGTTTGGTCAGGCGCACTCTGCCCTTCTCCATGCGGGCTGCAATGCAGCCTACATGGAGAACATGGGCGAGCCATTCGCCCCTAGCTGGACGGCGTCCCGACCAATCACAGCGTTAGTGGCTGCCTGCTTCCTGTTTTTTATTATTAAATAAAACACCCCCTCCCCACACACACACACACCTGCGAGTCATGCTCGCTGCGACTGCAGACTTGTTGCCTAATTGCCAGTACAAACCAAAGTTGACTATACTGGCGCAGTGGCTTCCAGTAGTTGTCATCCACATTTGTACATACTGAGATTTTTTCATAAGCAAAAAGCCTTGGTCCTCTGCTCAATTTGTGTAAGTTGGTCGCTTTTCATTCGGCCAGAAGATGTATCCTTAGTATATCCGGAAATGCAGCTTTTGCAGCACCAATTTCTCCGTAGTGGCTGGTGGTACTTGATGGCTGTCCAATTTAACTGCAATAGGGTGTGCACACCTGGTTCTTGTTGCATTTTTGTAATCCTGTCAGACCTTATTCAAACTATCTAACATTATCAATCTCAGATTTGGAAATGGATACTTCATCAATAAGACTTTTATTTAACTGAGAAAAGCAATGTCTTTCTCCTATATGGGAATAATTAGGCTACTCTACTTTATCCTATATGTGATCTATGGAATCACCCTCTCCATCCAAACGGCTTCTGTTTACCCCTTCTTGTCGTCATCAGTTCCACCACAAGGATTTTCCTGATGGCCCTGGCGGTGCATGCTCTTGTGGTTCTTCCAAAATCTAAATGAGGCAGGGGGACACAGAGAAGGGCATCAAGACGTCCAACAACTTCTAGCAGTTGTTCCATTACTGCCATTCTCTCAATGAGGCCCATTGCCTTTTTTCAGTGTGACTTTCCAACTTAAGACATTCTGATTTTTTTCTGAAGAAGCTGCAATTTAATCACACAAAACTTTGTTCTCCTTACTCACTCTCTTTCCTTTTGTGCAGACTGCCCATCATCCAGCGTTTGGCAGATGTACTCTTTTCAGTGGTGCCAAACACATTTGTAGTGGTTTTGCTAAATTATTACTGCATCTTTCCAAATGTTTACAAATGGGTCAGTTGCAGCCCTCCTTAACCACAGAAAGTCAGGCGATATCTCACTTCCTTTGCCCTGGCCGCGTAGCCACCAGCAGAATGGGAGGAACCTTAGCCCACCTTACATTTAAGTGGCCCAACACCAGCACTTCTGTTTCCCCTTTTGGTTACGCGTTGTCAGGAGGCGCCTAGGTATCCAGTGACTGACTCAGATGCTCAACACTGCCCACCAGCATCAACAGGAGACTACAAGGTACAATATCAATGATTGTAGCCATCCAATCTCCCTGCCAATCCTTTGCACCGCCGGCCTGCTAGCCCCGTCCCTGCTGCAGCGGTGGTGTCCTCAACTCTAAAGGAATGCGAACCATACCCAGAAGAGTCCAAAACTGACACCCCCTAGGCACTGATAAGCTCTCTATAGACCTGAAACCTTGAGAGAGGTGTCTCATCTTCATGCACCAACCGGGGACCAATAGACCTCTGAGATCAGCAGGCCAAAAATGCCTCCAAATTCCCTAGGGAATAGCATACATTTCCTGGAACTCTATGCCACAGAATGTGATCGGTCATCATCATCTGATTGGTCTTTGAAACGGGTTATAGTGGTTGCCAGAGAGTCATTTAGCCACTTAAATCAGCACACTGCCAAACCCCATTCATATCCCACTTGTTTTTGGCTCCTAGTTCCCCTATCATGAGTGCCCCATAAAATGGGAAGGCAACGAACACCCTAACGAGATGGGCTTCATCCTGTGATCTGAAAATGCTCCCCAAGGTAAACATGATAGCCGCTAGCTTAACTTTGAACTTTGTCAATGGGGAACCCAGAGACTGCCTTGGCTCCCTCAAAACGTTGCCAAATTTTTCAACACCCACTGGACCAGGATAACTTCTGCTACAATCAGTGTCCCACAGCATTTCACAAAGAATGACATGGCAGCAATATGGCACCTGGAGTATGAAACTGTGTGCCCCACTTCTCTTGCGGACCCGATAAATGCCATAACTGACACTGGCACAAACGAGTCCCTCCCCTCACCCCCCCCCCCCCCACCCGGGCTGCACCAGAAACTTGCAGTATATGCAAAAATGTCCCCTCGTAGGCACGCCGCATCCCCGGCACCAAAATGGTTACCATGAGCTCTGACAAACTGGGGCACCAAGCCGCCACAGTTGCTCTGGGAACGATGTAGGGAACTCTGTTGCTACTGGGCGATGGTACCTGGAGGCCTGCAGCATAAAACAAGATAAAACAGCCACTGCATTGATCAGTACAGGTGCGTGTTTAGATTTAAAAGTGAGATTCAACGTTTACCACAGTAACACAATCCTTTTACCAGACTAAGGACCATTGTGCACTTGGCTGCTTGTTGACAAATGAATTCCAACATATACATGGTGCCTGACCAGAATATTAGACTGGTTGCAGAACTTCTCTGTGCAAAAACTGTGAGGGCCACTAGCATGGGAAAGAGCTCGAGAAAAAAGCCCATATTTGTCACCGAACCCAGACTCCACCGACTCCTTTGGCCAGCGCCGTACACATCAGCCGGGACCTAAAATGGCACCAAAAACCTCCACTGTCTCCAACATCCGTCAGCAATCCTATCTGTTCCTTGGTCGTGGCTGGGCTGGGCCACACTTCCATCCCCTTGAAGTACCTCCCCAGACAAAGTCGTCCCACCTTCCTTTCTTACTTTCCTGAGGGGATATCTACCAGTGGATCTCAGCATCCTTTTCTACAGTATGGTACCAGGCTAGTGACGCCTGACGGAAGACTTGTTTTTGGGGCCGGGGGGATGGTGGTAGTCGGCTGCCCCCAAAAACAGTGCTGGCCAGGGCAACCACATTTGCCTTTTTGACTAGGATCCATTGTGTTTGCCTAAATAAACATGATTTTTTTGGTAGGCCGTGTGATTCATACATGTTTAGTTGCCTTCTTTAAACGTGTTGTGTGGATACTGTATTAACATACATTTCTTTAACCGAACTTCAAGGACTTGCAGTTGTGATGGCATTCTGCAGTATTGCACGATTCATGCTTTTTGGATAATGACCAAACATACATTTTGTCTTTCGACACCCACCACCAATATGGATAAATCTTGAATACTTGTTACTTGTTTCTCCAAATAGATGAGGCAATGTTACCATTGAATTTGCGCTCCATAGATTATAAGTCCATTTGCATGGAGGAGGAGGGATGACAGGAATCGGAGTTTGCTGGCTGTCGCAAACTCTTGACAATGATTGTCCTTGCTGCATCTCAGTCTTTCCAACCTGCAGATTTCCAGTGTTGTTTTGATGAATTCTTCTTTTTAGGCACACAAAGAAAGAACAGGCCTAGCTTTTGCTACCGCTTGGCCAGGATATTCCAACAAGTTGCTTATGGGATACTGGCAGCTTGCAGGTAATCTTGGAGTAGCTTGCTTGTCCGTGGAGTCCAGAAGTATGCTGCTGCCCTCCTTCTAATGATGCACCTTAAAAACCACTTGCACTCGGTTATGTGAGGGTTCCAAAATGCACAGTGCAGGAGCAGCATGCAGCCCACCCTCTTGTTAAATAAACAATGTCGAGCTCCTGCCTGGTAAGAAGCCCGAATACAACTAAATGCCTCCGAGCACACTCTTTGATCTGTTTTTTCTATTGTTTCTTTGCCTTCTTTATTTCATGTTATCTGCCACTCTTTCAGACTCTTTCTTTCTATAATTTTTTCTTTCTTTCTTTGTTTTCTCTATCATTCTTTTTGTTTGTTTCATTCTCGCTCTTCCATACTGGGTCTTCTTTCTGTCTCTTAATCTTCTTAACTGGTTTGTTTCTGTGGTATGTTTCTTTATTTCATTCTCCCATTAACTCTTTTCTTTCTCTCTTTTCTTGCACCCTTTATTCATTCTCACTTTATGTTTTTCATTGCCTCTTTCTTCTTTTTCTTTCTTCCATCTATTCTCTCCATTCCTTCTTTCTCTTTCTTTCCTCTTCTTCATTTTCTCCTTTTTGTCCTGGTTCTTTCCTTTTCCCCTCCTTCTGTCTCTCTTCTTTCTTGAAAAGTGCTAAACTTCCTAAATTATTCTTCCTATTCGTTAATTTGTCTTCCATTATTGGCTCATAGGTATTCCCATAAGCATGGGGATGGAGACAAAGATATGTAGATATTCTTACTTGTGGAGCACTATTAAGTCTTCATTCACTTTTCAGAATGTATGACAGTAAACGGTCCCAGATAAAAATGTAATGCATATGTTTTTTAAAGTTTGTGATTTCATTGTGAGTGTACCGGGCAGTACTTTGGTATTTTACCCTAGGGCATAAAAAAATACTTGCCAATAAAACCTGTATCATTCCTGCCACCTGTAATTCTTTATCTTGAGCCATTGAGGCAGGGCTTCTTTCTGGGCAACAACCAATGGACTTCAGCACAATTACCTAAATGAGTGGTTCCTTTGGGTCCTAGCTGACATAATCAGATCAGTGTAATCCAGCGTATTGCATGAAAGAGACCACAAAACCCAGTGAAACACTCACCACTCAGAGGTGGTTCACAAGTAAGAACAAAGAGAGACAACTGTTTTGTTTTTAGGGATCCCTCAGGTAAACTTTCCAGACACAGCACTTGTGACATGGGGCTCTGTACCTATTGCTTCAGGACTGAGTGCTCTAAAAGGGCGAAGATTACTGTAGGAAAGTGCCCATTTTTGACATGATCATCCCCACTTTGTGCCTCGTATCTGATGCAATTTTGACAGAACTGCACTGGGTTCCTGTTAATGAGGTCCCCAGTGCCAGGGCTCTTTACCTTAAACTGTACAATTGTTTCCCCAGTTGACAATACATTTAGCACCTCTTGTAAGTCTCTAGTGGTTGGTACCCCTGGTACCTAGAGCTAGGAAGATAAAGAGGATCCCTAAGGGTTATAGCATGTATTGTGCTGCATAAGGGACCCCTCAGCACCAACTCCCATTTCAGGCTGCGTGCTACGGTGCAGAGAAAAGTGAAGACACGGCATGGCACACCCCTTGTGGGCCATGCTTGCAGACACTGCATGCAGTACAGGCAAGCCACCCCTTTAGCATGCCTTAAAGCCCTAAGGCGGGGTGCGCTATACTACATGTGCGGACATATCTGCATGAATAAATATGACCCAGTGCTATATAAGTTGATTATTAGCTATTGCAAGTGAGCAGGAAAGCCATTTTCGGAACATGTGCTGGACACTGGTGTTTACGAATTCTCCAGCTTCATGATGGCTTCACTGAAACTAGAGATGTTTGGTATCAACAATCTTATATTGATGAATCCACACTGATTCTAGTGATGAATTTATTCATGCACACAGAGAGCACCTTAGAGGTGCCCCTGAAAACCAACTGACCACTAGTGTGCTGGCTGACTGGTGTAGACTAGCCTGCCACCCCACACAGACTTCTGACCCCTGCAGGTGAGAGCCCGCGCTCTCTGATGGTAGAAACTATGCTTGCTCTGGCCAGAGGTGCTGTCATCTCCTCCAAGCAGGATGGCAAAGTGATCAGCATATCAATGCAGGAGGCTACAAAGGCCTCTTCTGCCTTTGATATGTGACCCAAGGCTTTCTCAGACATTGGAAATGGCTCCTCCCTGCCCAGGCCCCTTTGGCACCAGGACAAGTGAGAAAATTAGCAAGTTGGGAGGCATGCCCCCCTCTCAGGCTTGTACCATCCCTAAGGTGGACTACATGAAATGTACATGACTTTTAGAATTCCACCATCTTAGATTTGGCGTAATTAGGCTTTCTGGGTCAAGGTTACGCCAACTTTCCACAGGAAGTGGTCATATAGAAAGTGTATGCACCCTAATGGTAAGTAGCCCATTGGCAACAACCTGCTACCCTGTGTAACGCCCCTAAATTTAGTATTTCGGTGGCACGCCTGGCACCAGGAACTCAGATTCAACGGATCACGAAGAGAAGGACACCGAGAGCCGCAAGAAAAAGCGAGAATTGAAGGCTACTATGGATTTTTGGCACCAAACCCTGTCTGTCACACTAAGTCTCAACAGTCATGCCCCAGCAACTTGTCCTGCAGCTGACCAGCTTCCAGGAACCCCAGAGAATGCCAGCCTTCGGAAATCGCCAAGCAATCTCTCTTGGAGTAGAGGAGCTCCTCCAGTGCAGTCCACAGGCACCGAAACACAAAGTCCAGTTTACTGTGTTGCCGTTCCCTGGTCAGCCCAATGCAGCAGCCCCGAGGAAGAAGACCCTCTGCTGCTTAAGGTTAGATCTGTCCCCCCACCGAGTGAGAGGACACGAGAACCAATCAGAGCCGCACAGAACTAATACCCGGGGTACTGGACCTCTTGTAGCAAGCACAGACCGTGAGAGTCCAGTCGGGACTCCAACGACTCCAAGACAAAACAGTCATCAAGGAACATCAGCACCACGGAGACCCACCTTAAAAGTGGCCCAGCTGTCCTGATTTTGCAGCCTCAACTGGAGAGACCGAAGACTGCAAGATTGAAAGGCACACAGAGGCTAGGCAACCTTTTCACTCTGCACCCAAACACCCCAGCCCGGGTACGACGATCCAATTATGCTCCCTTGGCCCCAGAACCCTTTTGACTCGAGCCCTCTGTTGGGATCTCCTGGACTTCTTTCCCTTTGCAGCCTGTTTCTGGGTGCCCCTCCTTCTCTTTACCGGCGAAGAGCGCACAGCTACCAAAGCGACCAGCATCTCTGCACCCAGACACCCCAGGGAAAGTAACGAGAAACTGCTGGCAGCACTTAAGACCTTGCCCCCTCCCCCCCGCGACCCTAAGAACCAAAGTAGACCCCCAGAAGCCGGCCGTAAATACCTGTATGCTATCTATGCCATATCTCCCATAGGAAAGCATTGTGCATAAAGTCACATTTAAGTAACTGTTTTACTTACCTACAAAATTCAAAATTTAGAAAAGTACTTGCTATCAAAGGATGGTATCAAAATGTATATAAAAATACGACATCTTTTTCTAAATTGGTCTTCGATTTGTTCTTGAGTGTGTGTTTCATTTATTGTCTCTGTGTGTGTCAACAAATGTGTAGCAGACCCTCTGATACGCCTAACTGCTTGCCCACACTACCACAAAAAAAGAGCATTTGGGATGTTATTTGTGCCCCTGTAAACCATTTGAAGTTTGCCTGGACTCTTTACGCAGTGTACCTCGTTTTGGCCAGCTTTCTACAGTTACATGACTTGAACCCTTCTCTAATCCATATACCTTAAGATGTTTTTTATTGATCAAATGCAGCTCTCTCTTTAGAAAACGTTGGAGACCTATTCTAGACTATCCCACCAGGTGGTTGTAGAAGTCCTGCTAGAGGCTTATTGTTTCTCAGAATCAGGGCTTGGTAGTGGTGTTGTGCAATCTACAGGTGACGCCTCAATATACACCTGCCTCATGAGCCCAAATCTCAGCCTTAATGTGGGACCATGCATCTTTTTTTCCCATCTGTACCAGCTAATCCTTCAGAGCCATCTCGATCCCAGAGCAGCATTGTAACAGACTGTTGCCATCTTTAGTGGGGTGCTTGTGCCACCCTGCGTGGGACGTTGCTGAATCTTTATGAAGTTCACCATAAAGACGTGTCCCTGTGTGACTGCTTACTGCTGAATTTTGCTGGAGTTTGTGCACACAGCTGTCTTATAAATGGGACCACAGTGACTTCCTTAATAGAATTGAAATTTTCTGTTACTAAAGCTAGGAAGTGTTACATTCTATGGTAGGACCTGAGGCGAGGATTATGCTAGTTCACAGCTTATTGATGACCAATGTGGCCATGTTAACTACCGGTTTGAAATAAAATGTCTTGAATGTAGAATCAGACAGCCAATTGGCCTCGTTCAAGATATCTTCCTGTCTAGCCCCAACAAAAAAGCTTTGGAAGCCATAGCACCTCTCGCTGAGCTTCCATAACCGATGTAACTATGCCAGACTCCTGCATGACATACTTCACCCACCTGGCAATGGTGGGTGAAGACACCGCCTTAAACGCTTGCATAAGGAAATTAAGCGCTGACATTCCCCAGCTTAGCGAACATCTTCCATGATGGCTTTTTAGGCTTTAATGAATCGGATCACTCATAGATTGGTTTTTTCAGGAAAAGCTGGATAAAAGACAACTTTGGAATTACATTTTGTCCTTCTAGAAATGTGAAAAGTAACCCCTTCCAGAGTGAATACTCTACCTGTCATATCCAGGGCTCTCACATCAGACACTCGTTTGCATGAGATTAGGCATATTAACATGGCCAACTTACTTGATAATTGTTTCCTAGTAAGGTATTTATTATGTTGCATGACAGAAAAAGGTTGAACACCTTGTTCATATGCCAAAGAAAAGAATATCGAGGTTCTGTCAGAATAGACAATGTTATTTCCCTCATCATCCCCCTAACCAGAGGGTGTTTTCCCACCAGGGAGTCGTCAGTGGAAATATATCCTGCCGATATGGTGGACCAAAAGCTGTTCACCGACCTATAGGCCAACCCATCCGACACCAAGGAAGATAAAAAATTCAAGGTGTGAACCATATGGACTCCACGGGATCCGTATTCTTCCGAACACCAACGTAACCATCAACTACAAGCGGATCTATACCTCTTATTTATCCCATCCATCCACACTTTTGACAAGAGACACTCAGCCTCCTCCGAAAGTCCCCTGATCGTCCATTGACTCCTGTAAACTTCCATGCCATTAGATGTACCGGCCCATCCCGGATCAAGTGACGTGACTTCCCCAGATTGTCCCGAAGGAGTTTCGACCTGTGTGGTAGACAAATTGGAAAATCCCAAGAAAGTTCCATCATCACTGCAAACCAAACTTGAGACCTCCAAAAGGGAGTGATGATCACCAGATCCGCCTTCTGATGTCTGACCTGTGCTAAAAGCCGCATGATCATTATGAAAAAGGAGCAAAACGTACCCTTTCTCCACACTCCAGTCTTGAAGGGAGACATTCGTTGCCGCCACTTGCAGATCCTGCCTCCAGCTGAAGTACTTGTTTACTTGATGCTCCAGGCGAGAAGTGAACAAGTTCACTGTGAACGGACCCCAGTGTTCCTGTATCACCTCGAGACTTCCGGATGCAGTTTCCATGCGCTGAAATTCCAGGGGTGCCGTGAGTGCAAGCCGGCCACGTCGTTGTATGACCCTGGGAGGTACTCCGCTGTCGCAGAGATGTGGTGGTCTAAGCAATACTACTAAAACTCTTTCGCAAGCTCCGCCAGCATCTTGGATTGGGTACGTTGCCGACGATTGATGTCGTGGACTGCCAAGATGTTGTCCATCTTCAGCACCACACAACGACTCGCCTTTTTCCTTTGTCCAGCAGCGAACAGCAAAGGAGCCTGCCAGAAGCTCCAAGCAATTGATTTGAATATTCCGCTCTTCGAATGACCATTTTCCTCCAGTGGACATATTTCCACAACTGGCTCCCCAGCCAGTTTTGTTGGTATCGAATTCTAAAACAATATCTGGGTTGGAACTGAAGATTGCTCTGACCCATTCCAGGCCTCCATGTGTGTGAGCCACCAGCGCCTCCCCTCGGACCTTTACCGTCAATGGGACAGACTCCAATTACTTCAATCTCCTGTGCAGATGGAATGCCTTTAGTCGCTGTAGCGCCTTGTAATGAAGACAGCCTGGGCAGATTGCATGTATGGACGATGGCAGTAAGCCTACCAGAAGCGCTAGCTGTGGGAGGGGCATGGTCTGCCGTTACATAGTCTTCTTGATCTTGTGTCTGATCTTCCCCATCTTTTTGAAGGGCAGACTTAATGTTGATTCTTTGGAATCTATGAAAAAAAAAACAGAAACGTCTTCTGCTGGTCTGAAGCAAGAAAAGATCACAAAATCCAGTTGCTCCAATAAATCGACGGTCATCTAGAGCTGGCCCGATAGTGCATGAGGACACTGATTTATCAATAAAATGCTGTCCAAGTAAAAATCTGCCACATACCGATGCTGCGGAGAACCTCCAGAGCCGGTTTTAGCGTTGTGGTAAAGCACTAAGGGGCAGGCGACAGGATAAAGGATAGTGTCTGAAACTTGAATGCCTGCTGCCGCCACAGGAATTTCAAGCAGCATCTGTGCAGAGGGAAAATTCGAACGTCAGGCAAGCATCCTTGAGGTCCAATCTCACCAACCAGTCCCCTGGTCTCAACAGGCCTCGCAATAGATGTAGTCCTTCTACCTAGCAGTGACGGTACACAAGCCACTTGTTGAATTCCCAGAGATTTATGACTGGACGATTTCCCCACCAAAAAAAAAGTTGCTCAGAAACCAGTTCAGGTGTAAAACCGTAGGGACAACCGCCCCTTTTTTCAACAGATATGACACTTCTTGATTGATGAGCACCGAGTCATGCCTAGAGAAATAGAGAGGTTGGGGTCGGGAGGTCTGGTATGACATACAAAAAAATTATATATGGAACCCCTGGACCATCAGAAGTATCCACGCAGCAGATGTCAAAGCTCACCAATCCTCTAGGAACAGAGCCAGTTGCCTTTTCACTCTTAGTTGGGAAGAAAGAAGAGTTCTCATCTTGGGCAGTTTCCACAGTTCCACAGCCTCCACCTCTGGTCCCACGGTTCCGTTGGAAGCGTTTGATGGAAAAATCTGCCGTACTTCGATTGTTCTTGCTATTGTGCCGAGCGGGAGCCTTGACCTCTCTGGGGGTTATTGGAAAGGAAGCCCGGGCATGCGCCCCCTTCCAGGACACGCCCCAACAAAATCCTTAGAGTTGAAGATCTTCTTGATAGAGGCCTTCGCCTTATCAAGGGGGTTATTATTGTCAACAAACGTGCTCAACTCCTTAATAAAGAGCTTGCCGAACAACCCTTCTTGCGCTGAGGGACCAGCCTCTGAAGAGACAATATCACCCAATTGTGGTTCGACTTTGATGAACATGGAGTGTTGACTTTCTGTCAGTGATAAGCAATGCATTGACCAGAAAAACGGCTGCACGTTGCTTCCAGCCAGAGAGGATTTCTGGGGAAATCAAAGATTGAGACTCTTTCCCATCCTCGGCCATGTCTTGTATCTTAGTCATAAACGTGGCCATGTGAGGGTCAATCTTAGAGGTCAAACCGACTTTCCCAGATGGGCGGCGGCATTCTACCTGCAAGCTGAGCCTAACCCCCTTTTCCAAGGGTCTTTACAAGCGCCCGCTACATAAACTGTCACCTTGTCAATGGGAGACCACATGGAGGATCTGGATGTAAAAGATCTTTGGGATCCATCATGTCTGCCACTGAAATTGCCCTCCTGAGGACCAAGGCTTGACCAGGGTTAGGAAGTTTCATCCGAAAACAGGCGCCATGGTCTGGAGGGAACCGGTTCGGCATCTGATTCACCCTGCGAATAAATGTCCCTCATGGTGTCTGGGGGGAAATCAAAGGGCTCAGCAGATCGAGATTAGATTAGACTGAAGAAAAGCTTTTTAAGGTGCTCAAAAGCGTCCGTATATAACCCGTGGTCATAAGGCCTATGAGGTGCTGTGCGCTGAGAAGGATGTTCCTCAGAGGGAAAGCAAGGTGCTCGGCATGATTGTGCTAATTCTGTACATTTATTTGTATGGGGCGCTTGGGCCGCATATAACGCATGTTGAATAGAGGCATCTACAGCCTCGCAAAGACTGTCATCCAAGGGGAGAAAAGAGAAAGATTCTTCCTCCAGGAAAGTGCTTTGTGAGGCTTGCATTGTGAGCCCAATGTAGTGCTTAGAAGTCTGACAGTACAATGAGTCCAAGCCTCTGCTTGGCTAGGGGCCTTCGCACCCTAATTATCCGTAGGGTCGCAACCAGGGCCGTTCCCGCGGTGCCAATAAACAATGTTTGTGTTTCAAGGTACCGACCTGCGGAAGTCACCAAAAAGCAGTCGCGGCCGGCTTGACTCGCGGGTGGGTGGCGGCTTGGAGGTTCGTGCGGGGGTCCACGCAGGGGCGGGGGGAATTTAAATTAAAAGAGATAATAATAAACTTACCCTCCCGGGACCCGCGCCATCTCAGCTCCTGGCCAGGTCTTGTGGAACAGGAAACAGGCAGCCTTCCTCCCCTTCCCTAATCCAATCACAACGCTGCCATTGCAGCGTTGTGATTGGTGAGGACGGCGGCCAGCCGGGTGCCTATGGAGAGGCCATTTTCGCCTTCATGGAGAAAAGGGAGAGTGCGCATGGCTGGCAACGCGATTCCTCCGTCATACCATCCCCTGGTCAATTTGTGTGTCGAAATGCGTGTGTTTTTCCCATCCCATAGAAGAGTTCTGACCTCACTCTCTACACTGATAAAATAAGCATCTGGGACCCTATGGGGGTGTTTTGCAGCACGTATAAAAATCCAGGCAGTGTCAGCATTTTGAACAACGCTGCGCAAGCGAGCGAGGGGCAGCGACCGCCAGTGGAGCACGTCGTTGTGCAGTCTAGTCAATGGGGCCTTAAGATTAATGTCAAAGAATTGGGCCGGGTGTTGAGTAACGTATATGCCAGGATTGCGGAATCCCTCAGTAGCCACCGTAATGTTGGTGCCCTTAGGCATCCGTGGCACTGAAACCCTGAAGCTTGAACAGAACAGACTTTGTCCAGTTAATAGTGTATCCGTAATGGGCGCTAAAGATTGCAAAAATATGTAGGATCCTATTGATCGAGACCGAAGGAGCTGCTATGTACAACAGGACATCCTCAACATAAAGGGAGATTCTGTCTTTGTGTTGGTCTGTCCATTTCAGCCCCCTGATCATGGGGTCACCCCTGACCCAGATCGCCAAAGGCTCCAGTATCAGGCTAAATGTGACAGGGGGCAGCCCTGTCTAGTCCCCCTCTCTAGGCATAATCGTCTGGATGTATGTTTGTTAACAACTATTTAGGCTGTTGGGTCTGTGCACAATAATTTAACCCATTTTATGAAGTGTGGGCTGAACCCCATTCGTTCGAGGAGGGCAAATTGGTATGGTCACTCGATGGTATCAAACGCCATTTTTGCGTCCAGTGACAGCAATGCTCCATCCTCTAGGATGGTGTGAGTTCTCCCCATCACCCGATGCAATCTTCTAAGATCAAGAGCCGTGTTGCGGCCGGGCTTAAAGCCTGATTGGTCGGAGTGCACAAGTTTACATATGACGGGGATCAAGCGATTGGTCAGTACCTTGGCGAGAATTTTAACTTTGGCGGTTAACAATGAGATTGGATGATAAGAGTCACATCTCGTCACTGGTTTGCCTTGTTTGTGGATGACGACCATTGAGGCCAACATCAAGTCTTGGGGCAGGGACCCTGTTTGGTAACTCTCTAGGTACAGTGCACAAAGAGCGGGTGTTATCTTGGAGGTCACCAATTTAAACAGTTCTATTGGGAGTCCATTGGGGCCCATGGCTTTACCCGACTTAATACATTGTATGGCAGTTGCTAATTCCTCCTCTGTGAGGTCCCCCTCCAAGGATTTGCGATCGTCCGGGGTGAGGGTGGTGACGGGATAGTGACCAGGAGGTCTCCGGAATCCTGTAGGGTGGTACAAGTGGTGGAGGAGTATATGGAGGTGAAGTGGGAGGCAAAGGCTTCAGCAATTTGCTGTGGGTTATTCACCAGTGCTCCCGTATCTGTCTCAATAAGGGGCACCCATCTCTGTGTGGTTTCTCGCCTCTCTAACCATGCAAGCAGTTTCCTGGTAGTGTCCCTCAACTCTTATGGAGACTAGCTCCCTGTTTTGACCTAGCTGTCTCTGTCGCTAACTGTCGGTAGTCTTGTCGTTTGACACTTAGAGTGTGGATGAGCTGTACGTCGTTGATAGTCGCCACCCCTTCCTCCAGTTTCCGAATCTAACGTTCCAGAGTCTCCAATCGTGCCTTCAGTTCCTTCTTATGTCCCGCCATTAATGAAAGTGCCTGACCCTTGATTACTGCCCCAAAGGCCCCCCACAAAATCTGATGGGATTGGACTGTATGTATGTTTTCAGTGAAGTAGTGGTCTACCCCTTTTAGAAAGGCGCTCCTAACATGTGGGATCTTCAGACTCCATGGATTTATGGATAAGGTGAGACGGCTATACTCCTGGGGCAGAGTCAACTGAATCAAAACAGGGGAATGGTCAGAGATACTGCGTGCCAGGGACTTGGCTTCAGTAAAATGAGAGAGGTTGTCGGTGTGTGTGAGCAAATGGCCAATTCTGGATTGACTATCATGGTCGCCGGAGTGGAAGGTAAAATTCCACACCAAGGGATTAAAATGGTGCCAGAAATCTGCAAGGCCAAAAGCCAAGAGAAAATCCATCAGGGGAGAAGTATCATGTGGATCTTGTCGAGGGGGACGCCGGTCAACCCGGCCATCCAACGTCAGGTTAAAATCGCCTCCCAACACCAGGATACCGACTGGGAGGTCAAGCAGGAGTTTACCCAGGTTAGCCAGTTTGGTTTTTTTAGCTCCGGAGGAATATAGATCAAGAGTACATTAAGGGGTTTCCCCTCCCATGTCCCAGCAACCGCAGTAAATCTACCCTGGCTGTCAACCCATGTGTTGTTTATTATGAATGGCATTGCTTGCGAATAAGAATGCCGGTCCCTCTTGAGCTAGACGTAAAACCTGCATGCGCCACCAGCCCGTAAGCCCCATCAATCAAGTTCCTTACATGTGTTGCCGATTAGATGTGTCTCTTGCAATAGAGTGATGTCTGGGGCATGCCTCTTAAGATATTAGAGCACTACCCCTCTCTTCAATTTTCCCCCAACCCATTGATGTTCCATGTGATAATGCGGAGTGTTCTCTTCACGGCACGGTCTGACATGGTGCATCTAAGTGAATTGGGGCGCTATCTGCCCGTACACCAAGTGTAAGAAGCAAATGTTGATACAGAGATTCCGCCAGCCCTGAGTGTGTTTGTATGAATGACATTTCTTTCACCACCACTATCACAACTAAACAAAATTAAAAACTGAAGAAACAAGTCCCCCCACCCCCAAAATGCCCCACTCCCTCCCCCCTCCCTGCCTTCCCGCACGACGGGCACTGAACCTCCCGCCACCCCAAACTTGCAGAGCGCCTATCGCCCACCCATACAGTAGTCGGGAACGTGATCCAACCCCACTCCCAGGGGCATCAATTAGTTCTAGTGCATTTACCCCTATCATTATTCAACCAACGTTAGACTCGACCATAACAGGCTGTAAATAACAAGGAAACAACGATATCCCACTTCAGGTGGCATTTACGTCCTTAGACCTGCTGGCAATGGCGTCAAGTAACCTCAAAGTACTGATACAAAGCACAGTTTTGCCGGAAACAGCATGGCGTATTTGTTTTCTTGGTCACGCAGGGCGCCTTTCACCTCCAGGAAGCTACGGGGTTGCCTTTGCACTCTCAGCGTGAAATCTGGGAAAAACGTAATTTTGCTATTGTCAAGGGTGATCGGAGGGGCCGCTCTCGCTGTGTCAAGTATTATTTCCGTTGTCTCGGAAGTTGAACACCCTTGCCATGATAGGTCTAGGTGGTGCTCTGGGATTGGATCTTCCACCCGACACCCTGTGTACCCTTTCAATAGAGAAATATTTGGACAGATCCTTAGGTTGGAGATGTTGCAGCACCAGGTCTTCTACAAATAGGTCCGCCACTTGCCCCTCCGCACGTTCTGGCACTCCTAATATTCAGACATTATTGCGGCGCATTCGACCTTCATAATCGTCGAGTTGACGTTCTAGCATATCTTGATTGACTTGGAGATCCGCATCTTGGTGTTTGAGGAGGTCAGTGTCAGCCGTTAAATCCTTGGTTGTGGATTCCACCTCTTTGATTCGCTCGGTCATGTTCTGCATGTCCGCCCTGATCAGGGAGACCTTGAAGGCGACAATGTCAATCCGGCCTTCCAGAGAAGTGCGTACTGTCGATATGGCTGCTAAAATGTCCTGTAGTGTGGGGTCCGGCTGGTCCCCTGCAGGTTTTGGATTCGTTTGTGCCTCCTCCCGACCTTTTTGCCACGTATATTTATCCAACTTCGCTTGGAGCGCGCTACGACCGCTGCGGCCGCTCGCCATGGTGTATTCAGTGTGCAGGATGCAGCTAAAGGGGCGATTGGGCCACACTGGCTACTCGCCGCCGCCTGCTTAAGGTTCGATGCCCTATCCGGCCTGTCGGGTTTCACCAGTCGGGCCTATGCCAAGGGAGAACACACTCCGGGTTACGCAGACTTCGGAAAGGGGGGGAGCACTGACTTGATGTGAATGTCTCATGTGGCCACTCTTAATGCCACCAACTGGCGATCCATGGTTGCGCTGTGCTGTTACTGCGCCACAGTGTGTGCCGGTTTCCTGGGGCACCCCGTACCAGCAGTAGAGCACATTTCTCGCAGTGGATACTGGCCGCACTGGATGGTATCAGGGAGGCCAGGGGGATGCGTTGAATCTTGGCCTTCGCAGGGGCTGGGAACTCTCCAGGACAGATGAGAAGGGCTATTCTTAGTGTGCGACCCCCTCGATGAACGCAGCCACGGTATCCTCCCCGTCGGGCGGTCGGAGACCTGCAGGGCGCGCTGTGCAATTGTTTATTAGGTCCCAGGAGCTGCAGGGCTGGAGACCCACTGGGACAAGCGAGGGTAATTTCTGACGGTGTGCCCCCCCCTCCCTCATAAGGCGCTTGCGGGTATATCTTACCACCGCCACAGTATTCACTCAGTCGGGCGGTCGAAGGGCCGTGGGCCACGCCTTCCATCCGGCTGTCGCACCCTGGGGGTCACGGGGGCTAATGACTCACCAGGACTGGTGTGGCTGGCTTTCTGATGGTGTGCGACCCCCCCCCCCCCCTCCCCCCCCCCCGGAAAGAATGCTGGCCAAAGGTTTGTACCGCAGCCGCGGTATCTTCGTCGTCAGGCGGCTGGAGGTCTGCAAGGCACACTTCACGTCTTCTGCGATGGCAGCCCGGGTCTGGACAAAAACACCGCCGGCACTCGTTGAATGCGAACGTTGTTCGGTGCAGCAGTTCGACACACTGCGGGGGTTAATTGGTCTCCTTTGCAGTGATTTTCATTCGGGGCAGATCTTTTTAATGCGGATTTTTCAGGAGTGGTGCGACCGAGCTGAGCTACCGCGCGGCCATTTCCCTTGGCAGTTGGCCACGCTCCCCTCCAAGTCTGCCTATTCTTGAATCACCTAATGGCTGTTCCATCCACCATCAGATACTCACTGCCCCTTTACCTCCCTCTTGATTGTTCCTGCTTTCACATTTTGCAACGTTTTTTCTATCTTTTCCATCCTACTTCTTCCCCTGTGTGTTTTTCCTTCTTTTGCTCACAGTCAGTGTCTGATGAGGAAAAATATGTGCTGTTCCCCAAAAATGAGTGCCGGTGGGCCCCACAGCAACCACCGACTGAAAGTAAGCACTGCTTTAACACCTAGAAACAGCAATCAGCAACTGAACTGAAAGGTCATCAGTTAACCTTAGCAAAGGGTCTGCCACTGTGCGGACACAGATGTGACTCTTTTTTTGTAGTTTTTTGTGTGAATTCTGCAAATTGTACAGCAGATGGATTTTGAGGCAAGTGCGTGAAATACATATTAGTGTAGAATATGTTGCGGCTTCAGAACATGATTCCGGTGACCCAGGCCATGTGTGCCCACCCTATTCAGGCGTGTTTGCAAGCCCTCTTTGGTATTGTGTATTTTCATTTAGCTGTATTTGGGATGATTTTAAGGTAGCATAACCGTGCCCTGAGGCAGTTCCGGTCTGCTAAGGTAGTATCTAGCAGGGCTGCAGATGTTTTGCGATCACTGTGAGGGAATAACCCTCATCCCTCTTTCATTGATTACAGTCAACCATGATAGAGTCCTATCTTCAGGGATTACTGTCAACTGTGGTAGAGTCCGGCTGTGGTGGTTGTAACACTTCGGCATCATTCTCTCATCAGGACTGATGAGAGGGTATACCTGTCCCCCAGTCTGCATTGGCTGCAGTGAGAGATGTTAAGTGGAGCGTAATTCGAAATATTCAGCTATGTGCATTGTCTTATTACAGGTTAATTGATCGTTCCAAAGGCAGAGAGACATCGGGTGTAGGATGGGTGAACGTTCGGCTGGGGATCTTTAAAGACAAGAGTTCGTCGGGTGTTTGGTCTCAGAAGGGCAACGAGGCTCCTCTGGGACATTTTGATTGGCAATAAAGGAGGAAGGGATGTGAAAGAAGTGATTTATGCAGGGATGGGGCTCCCCTGCTGAATGTGATAAGAAGCACTTGAGTCTCCACATCTCACAGATATTCATTGGCGTTGGGCTGAATGTGGGCCCCAGAAAGTTTGAGGGGCCCTCTAAAGTGTTGGGGCCCCTGTGCCGCAGGGGCTCCAGGGGCCTGCCTTACGCCCCTCTATTTATGTCTATATGGTAGCGTGAATAACCACTGCGAGTGAGAACGAGGGTAGCCGTGGACAACATTTCGCCAGCCGAAAGTCATCTCATCATAACAAAGGTTCCAGATTATTATGATTGCTGGTGTACTGGAAATATTTGTCTAAGATTTGGTGTAGGTTTGTGCAATAAGGAAACCGGCTCCTCAGTATGATTATTTTCAGGGTCGAACCTGCACAGGAAATAGGACCGGGTCACAAAACAGAAGTGGCCCCCATTCGCGAATCAGATAATTGCTAAAAATAATGGCCCACATTCTGCGAACAGGGTCAGCTTTGAACTTGGAAAGACACATGGTAAATGTGTCCTGCAAAGAATAGGAGGCTACATGCTTTTATTCTTGCTGCAGGCAATGCTTGTGGTACAATCGGGGAGATCAATAGGAAAATCCGGACCATAAAGCAGGCCACAAACAGCCACAAAACGATCAACACACAGAGCTGTCAGACCAGCTCTTCGGGCACTGCCAGTTTGCCCTATTGGCCATTCCGACTCGGTTTATTTTCTTGTAAATTATAAATTATGCTTTTTAGCCTCCACTGTTTAAGTAACAATTGAAATACATTTATTACTGCATCATGCAAACACCACACATAAGTATGTGACTTTGTGTGTGTTTATTTAAATGTATTGCAGAAGTGCATCATTTTAAAACAATTACTCACAAATGTATTGTAATGCAACAGCAGAGAGGCAAAGCTGTCCTGAGCTCGTCCTGCCAGCAATACATTATGCATTAGACCCTTCAGGGTCGTGCAGATTTATGCTAAAAGTGTCTTAATGTTACAGCTCATGTGTGACATTAATATAATCTATATATCTTGCAGCCGCGAATCTAAGTGTTTTGTTTTCCGATACTGCTGATAGGGCTATATCTCCAGATGTCAGAGCACCGGCGAGCCTGATGGTAACATATTGTTTATGGGTCAGCTCCCTGCTCTCAAATGGTCGCTGGAAGTGACTGGCAGAGGTTAATTAAGTTTGTCTATCACAGTATGGCAGATAAAGATGTCTCTTTTGAGCCTTGTTCCAACACTGTACCCCGGCTATTGCTTCATCGTCCTCTGCCTGTCTCTTCCAGTGTGCTTCGCTGACATTTTTATTTCATTGAAAATAATCAGGAGATGTACAATGCAGGGAGGTAAATAAGCATTGGAAGAGTCATTATGAAGATGCTTTTTTTGCAGGGTAGCTCACTGACACGGGCAGCATAAGGTGGAAAACCAAGGGCCATGCACATGGGATAAGTTCTCGTTCCAAGATACAGTACGCTTTATATAGTTCTGTGATCATTACCAGACCCTAAGGCAACGTTATATTTTAGCGTTGCTCAGAGGGAAGGGATTTTAGCAGGTAAAAGCAGCCCTGATCCACCTTCAAATGTTACACTCCCCCAATTTTTGCTTTCATGTGGCAAGTTTTTTGGTGGGTGCTGTAAGAAGTAGGAAAAAACATTCGAGCAGAAGAAATGATGCAAAGATCTTTTTTAAAACCTAATCTTTTATAGTATTTAAAGATTGACAATATGTATTTATGATGACATATTTCTTTTATCTTTGTTTTTTATGCATGTGGTATACTTTTGTGTTTTTTATTTAACCGAATAAAGTACCTATTGATTGATTGACACTGGAAGGGGAATTTTTTTCTTTGGTGAAGCTGTTTACTTGTGTGTTGCATGCCCTTCTGAAATCCCCCTGTAACTCTTGTGAAATATTGTGGAAATACAGACACGTCACAATGGGCAAAGCTCTGTAATGATATATTCTCCAACTCGACTGCGAATTTAATATGTAGAAAATGAATTCCTTGTTTGTGACTGCTGCAAGTAGTCGTTCACACTTTGCAAATAGAGCTGCCTGCTTTTTGTACAGTTTTTTGCACCGTACTCTGTTTTTAGTTTAGGACAAGTAACAACAATTCAGTAAATTAAAAATGTTTCCTGATAGAGAAGCGTTTATTTCTCTCTTTATGCGGTTGAATCCTTTTATAGAGCACTGGGGCTGTGATAAGTTGCAGTCTACTAGAAAATAATGCTTCATGAAGTGGAGAGCTGGGTGAAGGACAGTCTTCTGTTTGGCAGGGATTACTTATGAGTTAAGTGGCAGGTTCTTCTATCACTTAAAGTGCCCAGAAACTGTTAGGTTTTGTAAATATTTCACCACTGAGGGCACTGGGCCAACTACAGCTCATGATAAATGCATTTGTGTTGTTCTCCTGCTTGTGGACCCGATCGTCTGCTTGCCACTGCTTTCTCTTAGGGTCTTTAGCCTTTGGGGTATAGATGGGTTTATTGGAAGAGGTGGTGCTTCACCTGATGTGAATGGTGCACTGCTTCATCGGTAGTTATGGTGTTGTTCTCATCTTGGGACACCCCGCTGATTTCTGAAGCAGTACATTGGTGCAAGAATGAAACACGTTGACGACTGATAGTGGCGACCCAGTGGTTGGCTGCTGCACAGAGTAAGAGTCCAAGTCCTGTGGTGGTGCTATATTTTGCAAAGATATAAGAACACTATTTAAACCTTAAGCTCACCACAACTTCACAATTGAAAAACACCAGATCCAATCCTATTCCGTGCACGCAGCGCAGCATCTGTTGATAATGTAACTGGCAAGCCCACAGATTAAGCCTTATGGGAGAGCCCACAACCGTGATCACCCTCTAAAAGAGAATATCACCCAAACCCATATTGAATTAAGAAGCTTAGGAATGCCTCATGACTGTGGAAAAAGAGATCCAGATTATTAAACAGAGACACAAATGCAAGAGAGCAAGTGACACAGGTAAGGAGGATACCCTGGAAAGTACTGCCCCTAGCAAACCAGCTTCGGAGACTGTTGTTCGAGGCATATGAGCTGCAGATCACACACTTAGGATAGATCGCCATCTGGTGTTGGGCTCGGATGCTTGCAGGTTGTTGTTGTCTTCGGAAGAAGTCTTTGGTCACGAGATAGGTGACTCCTCCCTTGGACTACAGTGCGCATGGGCATCCACTCCATCCTCAGATTGTTTTTTTCCGCCATCGGGTTCGGATGTAACTTTTCCACTCCAGTAGAAAACTTCAAAAACAAGCTTTCGAAGCGAAAAACTTTTCTAAAACTACATCGAGGCACCTTCACCCGACATCGAATTCATCGGACCGGTTCCGGTCGTCGACGCGGGCGATTGGACCTATCCGCGCCGTAAGGCCTACGGCTCATGGAAAGGACGCCGTTTAAAAAATGCCCACAGTGTGGAGCAAAATTCCCACACAGTGACCATCATAAGGTCTGCAACCTGTGCCTCTCGCAGGATCACAACGAGTCCAGCTGTCCAGCCTGCGCCGCATTGCGATCCAAAAAGACCATTCGGGATCAAATAGCTCAACGCCATATCATGGCACACAGACCAGCCCCGGAACCAGAGAACATCTTCGATGAGGGTCCCGATGTCCCCGAAGAAGATTCCGAGGAACTTCAAATTATCTCAGAAGCAGACGACTCAGACGACCCCATTACTCCGGGGCAACGCGTGAGTAATACTGCCCCTACCCCAACCCCTCCAAAACCAAAGGCATTGGTCAAGACTTCGCCAGCTGGCCCCAGTCGAGACCGAAAATACCCTTCAGAAGCCCCGGCCTCGGGCTCGGCTCCGAAGAAACACAAGCCTTCCACTGGCTCGGGCCCGAGCAAACCACATATCATTGTGCCATCGGCACCTTCAGCACCGAAGACACAAAACCTCTCGGCACCGAAACCGGCTCCGGCACCTTCGGCACCGAAAACACCAGACCCATATACAAGCCGGCACTGAAAGCTCCCAAGCCCAAAGACTCAACTTCGGCACCAAAACCTTCATCGGCGCCGAAACCTTCATCAGCACCGAAACAACCGGCTAAGGACTATAATACACCTCCTAAAGCCAAAGACTCTACCGATCACCCAAAACCTCGATCGGAACTGAAAAAATTGGCGCCAAAGTCTGTTCCCCAAGACCAAGAACTTTTCCACCCAGATCCAACACAAAAAAGGATCTATATTAATCCAAAAACTGGACATGTCACTGCTGTACTTCGTAGGAAACGGAAACCGGATACAACACCTGCCCCAGTTCCTATAAAGAAGAAGGACTCGGCAACATCCCCAATTCCTCCTTCCTCTCCTGTTCCACCTCCTACCCCACCCCCTCTGCCTACACCACTACTACCTCTACCATCTCCATTACATACACCACCCCCACAGGATGATGATGATGACCTAGGGGGGCGGGGGTGATACAGGTGATCCGGATGATCTTAATAATCCTTTCACAAACCCAGATACTGTACCATTGGACGACTGGGCATACCCTCTCCCAGATATGCCTGACCCTACACCATATCCCTCCAAACCATTACCTCCAGATGACCACCTGGGGTTTGGACAACTAGTGCACAGAGCAGCGCTTTATCATGGCGTCACCATGCACTCCGATGCACCAAAGGAAGACTTCCTCTTAGACACCTTTGAACAGTCTCAAAAGTCAGTTCAAATTTTACCCATGATTAAAGGGGTCATAAAACACGCCACAGAGTTGTTTAAAGACCCCGTACGGGCCAGGGTACTCAACCCAAGAATTGAGAAAAAATATAGACCTGCCCCAGAAGACCCTTGTTACATCAAAGGGCAGCTCCCTCTGCATTCCCTGGTCGTTTCCAATGCAAGGAAACGTGCCAACTCCCGAACTACAGGAGATACACCGCCCCCGACAAGGAATCCAAACTATTAGAGGCATCAGGAAAAAGAGTAGCAGCAGAAGCCGCTAATCATTGGCGTATCGCCAACACTCAAGCCCTATTGGCACGCTACGATAGGGCTCACTATGATCAGTTAGAAGACCTGATACAACACCTACCAGACCAATACAAGGCCCAGGCAAATGACCTTATACAAGAGAGGAAACTCATCTCAAATGCCTCAATTAAATGTGCACGTGACGCCGCAGACACTGCCTATAGGGCAATAAATACAAGTGTACTCCTTAGACGCCATGCATGGCTACGCATTTCAGGCTTCAAGCCAGAGGTACAAACAACCATACTTAGCCAACCATTTAATCAGGAACAGCTGTTTGGACCAGCAGTAGACACTGCACTTGAAAAAATGAAAAAAGACACCGAGACTGCCAAATACATGGGAGCATTGCATTCTCCACAACCACATGGCTCCTTTCGACGCTCCTTCTACAGGGGAGCCTCCAAAAACACTGGAGCAGACACCTCCTCCACTCTCAAATCCTTTACACAAACATTCCCCAGTAGAGGATATTTTAGAGGAGGATATAGAGGAAACAACACCAAGGGACGAGGTCGAGGCAGTACCAACACTCTTACCTCTCCCGCCACAAAACAGTGACTTTCCTCCACTCCCCCCAGACCATTCCGCTCCAGTCGGGGGAAGACTCAAACAGTTCCTACCTGTCTGGAACTCCATCACAACAGACAAGTGGGTAAGACAAATTATCCAGTATGGTTACTGCCTGGAACTAACCACTACCCCTCCACACATTCTACCCAAGCAACGCTATATGTCACCAGACCATCTTACACTCCTCAAACAAGAGGTGCCTTCATTGCTGCAAAAACACGCAATAGAACCAGTTCCCTTACAACATCAGGGTACAGGAGTATACTCACTGTACTTCCTAATCCCCAAAAAGGACGAGACGCTCAGACCAATCCTGGACCTCAGACTCCTAAATCAGTACATAAACTCAGATCATTTCCATATGATCACTCTTCAACAAGTACTCCCACTACTACAACAAGGCGATTTCCTTGCCACATTAGACCTCAAGGACGCCTATTTTCACATCCCCATGCATCCTGCTCACAGGATGCATGGGGAAGTATCTAAGATTTGTGGTGGACGGACAACACTATCAGTTTACAGTCCTTCCATTCGGGGTAACAACTGCGCCCAGAGTATGCACCAAATGCCTAGCAGTAGCAGCAGCGCATCTCAGGAGACAACAAATTCATGTCTTCCCATATCTAGACGATTGGCTCATAAAAGCCAATTCATTCAACAAGTGCATCCTACACACTCACCAAACTATTCAAATCTTACACAACTTGGGATTCACAATAAACTATCCCAAATCTCATCTTCAACCCTCCCACATCCATCAATATCTGGGAGCCACCATAAATACCTCCAAAGCACTAGCATATCCCAGCCCAGCCAGGATAGCCAAAATACAAGCTCTGATCGCAAAATTTCAAACCCAACACTCTCTTCCAGCAAGAGTGTTTATGCAACTCACAGGCATGATGGCGTCATGCATCTTCATTGTGCCTTATGCAAGACTTTAAATGCGTCCCCTGCAAGAATGTCTAGCACGTCAGTGGAATCAGGCTCACGGACAATGGCAGATCTGGTGTTGGTGCCGCTCACATCGCTCGCTAAAATGGTGGAACACCATAAACCTGTCTAAAGGCCGGCCGTTCTTAGAGCCTCTTCCACAAATATTGCTGACAACCGACGCATCTCTCACAGGATGGTGAGCCCACCTCCTAACACACACCACCAGGGCACATGGACCATTCAACAGAAAGGGCTCCATATCAATTACCTGGAACTACTGGCAGTATTCTTTTTTTTTTTTTTTTTTTTGAAACCGTTTATTGCAATCTCAAATAGTTACAGGTATGGGCCTACAACCGTCTGGCCGGCCGCTAGAGTGGCAGAAGCATATGACATACATACAGAAAAATCTCTTGGCGGTGCAAAAGGGGTATAGCAGGAGATATCAGTAGTGCAGGCCACATAACTCCAAACCCACAATACGGTTTCCTTTTGTCGAAACACAACAACACAAAAAACCACACCCGCAAGGCAACCCGCAATCCCAAGTGACAGCACGCGCTCCTTAAGTGGGGGACCCCAACCAATCGCCGAACTCTGAAGAGGGGAATGAGAACAGATCAGGGACTGGGGAACCACGTGCCCATGGCTGGGGGGGGGGGTCGGCTAGGGGGACGGAGCTGGTGAGGCAGCCGGCAGCAGTGGCGGCTCACAAATACCCCCGCGATAGGCGTTCCAGGGGCCCCAGATTTTCACCCACGCCCCAGGCTTACCCCTCGCAACATACACCACCTTTTCACGAAACATACACCAATCCATGTGTTCTTTCCAGGCCGACACCGCCGGGGGCCTCTGGGATCCCAACAATTGAGCAATGTCACGCTTGGCTATCATGTATCCCAGAGTCACCCACCGCGTCTGTGGAACCGAGTAGTCAGTCGGCTCCCACACATTCAGCAAGCATCTCCTCGCTTCAGGCAACAGCGCGACACGCGTAACCACTCGCAGGACCTCGTGCACACCACGCCAGAATCGCTCCACCTTTGGGCATTCCCACAGAATATGCAAGAAAGTTGCCAAAGCACCACAGCCACGCTTACACAGTCCATCCTCGGCGAAGCCCATACGCAGAAGCCTTGGCCCCGTCACGTAAACCCGGTGGAGGATCTTAAGCTGGACGAAGCGAAGGCGAGCCGGGATGGCCACCTCCTTCGGAGAGGCCACTGCGGAAATCCAGTCCTCGTCGTCCAACTCCAGCCCATCGGCAACCCAGGCCTCGCGGAGGCCAGTCAGCAGGCCCGATCGGTCGTTGATCAGTTTTTTATATATAAGGGAGATCGTGCTGTCTGGGACATGGCCATCCAGCACTCTGTCCTCCAGGGGGGAAGACTCCGGAATGGACGCGACATCCGGGAAGACGGAGCCCAGCGCGTGGCGGACTTGTAAGTACCGAAAGTACTCACTGCCCTGCAACTGAAACTCTGTCTGCAGCATCTCGAAAGTTTTGAATCCCCCCCTCGTCCAGAGATCTCCCACTGTGCTGATGCCGATCGTGTCCCACTTCTCGAAGCCCTTCGAGGTCCACAGGGAGCCCAACCTCGCGGACGCATATAGCGGTGACGCCCGGGTCAAACGGTCCTTCCACCCCATAGCTGCGTTAGCCGCGTGCCATACACGCACCATGACACGCGTCGGTCCCGTCAGGCGAGGGTCCGGCGCGCCAGAGTAGAGTGCTCGATTGTAGTCGCCACCGGGCAGGAGCGTCTTGTCCATTTCAAATGCCGGGTTCAGGGCGGGCCCGTAAAGGCCATGATTAATCGCAGCTAGCTGGGAGGCCCAGTAATACCGTTTAATATCCGGGAGGGCAACCCCCCCATCGTACCACGGGAGCGTCAATTTGGCCAAGGCAATACGTGGCCTCCCGTCCCAGAACAGGCGACGCTGCAAACTCTCCACCTCCCGGAAGTAGCGCGCCGGGACCAGGTCCATAGTGTTCTGGAGAGCGTACAGAAAGCGCGGCAACGACATCATCTTAAAGAAGGCCGCTCGGCCGAGCGGCGAAAGCGGCAGACGCCGCCAACGCACCACGTCCTCCTTCAAGCGCTGGAGGGGGGGCAGCAAATTCCGCTCGTAGCGGGCCTCCGGGTCCAGAGTAATATATATACCCAGGTACCGAAACCCCTGGGAGGCAATCTGGATCGGACAGTCCCTTGGAAGGACCGGAGACTCCCCGGCAAGCACATATACACAGGATTTCGCCCAGTTGATGACGAGGCCTGAGTTGCGACCGAATGAGCGCAAAACATCAGCTAGGACGAGCAGTGATTTACGCGGGGAGGCGAGATATAGAAGGATATCATCAGCGTAGAGGGACACACGGTCCTCATGCTCGGGGGTCCAGCGGAGACCGCAGATGGAAGGGTGCCACCGCAGCCACTCCGCCAGGGGCTCCAGGGCCAGTGCAAACAGGAGAGGCGACAGGGGGCAACCCTGTCGCGTGCCCCGTCCCAGTGCGAATGGAGCCGAAACTCGTCCATTCACCACCACCTGCGCCAATGGGCCGGAATACAACAACTTGACCCAGCCGATGAAGCCCGGTCCGAAGCCAAACTTCGCCAGCATCGCCCAAATGTATGGCCACTCGAGCGTATCAAACGCCATAGTGGCGTCCAAGGACGCCAAGATGGCCGGCTCCCGCACGAACGGGACACGCGCGAGCACCCCGTGCAAGCGTCGCAGATTAAGGGCCGTGTTACGATGGGGTATGAAGCCGGACTGGTCTTGGTGGACCAAGTCGCCCACCACGCCGACCAGCCGGTTGGCCAGCACCTTGGCGAGGATTTTGGGCTCCGCGTTCAAGAGCGAGATAGGCCTATAGGATGTGACCCGCTCACGGGGTCTCCCCTCCTTGTGGATCACCACGATCGTAGCCAGACGCTGGTCCGGCGGAAGGGAACCCCGCGAGCGGGCCGCCAGGAACATCGCGCGCAGGTGGGGCGCCAGTACATCCGGTCGCAGCTTATACAGCTCGATAGGGATGCCATTGGGGCCCATGGCCTTGCCAGATGCGACCGAGCGGATAGCAAGGGCAATTTCGTCCGAGGTGGGAGGAGCGTCCAGCGAATCCCTGTCCTCCACCGAAAGGGAGGGCAGCGCGATGTCCCGAAGCAGGGCATGGGAATCCTCCTCCGAGCAGGGAGAGACCGGGGAATACACCTCGCGGAAATAATCCGCGAAGCAGGAGACAATGGCGTCCGGCTCGGTGACACACACCCCATCCATCCTCTCGTTCAACGGAACCACACGACTCGCTCTCTCCTTTTTGTCCAACCACGCAATCAATTTACCAGCCTTATCACCCACATCATACAGTCGCCCCTGTTGCTCTCTACTGAGGCCCCTGGCCGCCTCCGTGACGAGGGCCCTATAGGCCGCCTGCTTGAGGTGTAGAACATGCAATGTGGCATCCGTCACCCCGCTCCCCAGGTCACCCTCTAGTTCAGTAATTTCGGCCTCCACCCGGGTTACCTCCTCCCGCTCGCGCCTCCGGGCATGGGAGATAAAGGAGAGGGCCTCCCCCCTGAGAACTACCTTAAAAGCCTCCCAAAGGGAGATAGCCGAAGGGACAGACCCCACATTCTCCTCAAAGTACCGCTGCAAGGATTTGATCAATTCGGCTCGAATAGTGGGGTCGCGCAGGTACCAGGCATTGATTGGGGCTACCCTGCCCTCCCCCCTCGGGAAGACATCAAAGTGCAACAGTAGTGGGGAGTGATCTGAAATACCCCGCGCCAAATGGCGCACCTCTCCCACTCTCCCAGCATAGGCCGCAGGAACAAGGACATAATCAAGCCGCGAGAGGCTACCATGGGCACCCGAGTGGAAGGTGTATTGCAGCTGCGCGGGATGCTTTAGTCGCCAGCAATCCACCAATCCTAGTGTATCTAAAAGGCCGGACAGCCACGCCTGTGCCCGGGGGAGGTCCCTGGGGGGATGACGATCCATAGACCCAGAAGCCACCGCATTGAAGTCCCCCCCAACTACCAGAAGCCCACCCGGGAGGTCAAGGAGGAGGCGCCCCAGGTCCGCAAACGTGGTAGATTGCAACCCCGGCGGAACGTACACTGATACAAAAACGACCACTCTGCCCTCCATTCTACCCACCAAGACAGTGTAACGTCCCCTCGCATCATGGCGCACCTCATCAATCTCCAATGGGAGCGAGTTCTTAATCATGATGCCCACCCCCCGCGAGCCCGAGGTGAAGCCCGAATGGGCCACCAAGCGATAGCCTCGCCGATTCATGGCATGAAAGGAATTACCTATAAGGTGTGTCTCCTGCAGGAAGACCACATCTGGTGAAATACGTTTCAGATACTGCAGGACCACACCACGCTTGATCCTATCCCCCAGTCCGTTAACGTTCCATGATAACACAGTCAAATCCCTACCCCCCATCGTACATGGAAGCCATCAGTCGTCCCCCACAGAGCATCTCAAAAACAACAATACAGTAAAGGGTTCGCCTTGCGGTGCAAACAAACAACACTCCACCCCCACCCACCCATCCCAACAGAACTCCCCCCTCCCTGCACCCCTGCATGAGCCCAGACAGCCCCCCCAAAGTGCAGTGTGCCTGTCGCCCCATAGATGAAAAACTAACTAGTCCCCCAGAGGAGGAGGGAAAGCCCCCAATGGACCCCGTACGACCTCCATAGGAGGGGAACATACACGATCAGTGAATGGTAACCGGAATGTTGTCCAGAGCAAGGCCTACTATTCACCCCTCAGTTCTGATCCGGCGAGCCCTCCCCGCCAACCGCACCCCCCCCACCCCCCCGGCCCCGATCCCCAGGCAGAGTATCCAACCAGTCCCCAGCCGCCTCGGGACGGTCAAAAAAGTGCGTGCGACCATCCACCTCCACCCTCAGCTTAGCTGGAAAAAGCATTGAGTACTTAAGGTTCAGGTCCCGTAGGCGACGTTTAACTCCGAGAAAACTCCGTCTCTGCTTTTGGACCGTCGGAGTAAAGTCAGGGTAGAAATTCACGTCCATATTATCGAGCTTGACCGGTCCCTGTAGCCTGGAAGTCTGCAGGATAGCGTCTCTGTCCCGAAAGTTAAAAATCCGGGCAATGAGAGGCCGCGGCGGGGCTCCGGCCTTAGGTCTTCCTCCGGGGACCCTGTGAGCACGTTCCACCGCAAAAAGTTTACTCAGCCCCCGGGGCTGGAGACGGGTCAGGATCAGGTCTTCCACAAACAAATCTGCCGCCTCCTCCTCCCGTCCCTCCGGCACCCCGACAATGCGAACGTTGTTCCTCCGGGCCCGACCCTCGGCGTCCTCCAATCGACGGTCCATCAGGGCGCTCGCCTGGCCAAGCCGGTGCACCTCCTTTTGAAGGGCCGCCACGTCCGTAGTGAGACTCGAGGTGGTGTGGGCCAGGGAATCGACCCGGTCCTTTGTTTTAGACAAGTCGGCCCTCACCAGGCCCACATCCACCAGGGCCGAGTCTATCTTCTGCGCCAGAGTATCAAAGCGCTGGTCCACCGAGGCCTTCATCTCGGCAATGGCGCCCATGACGTCCCGGAGGGTCAGATCCGCGGGCTGAGCAGACACCTCAGTCGGGCCCGCGGGGGATGTACGCTGTGCCTCTGGGGATCCCTTCTGGAGAGTGTAGCGGTCCATGCTGTTTGACTGATGTGCCGGGCCACGGCGGGTCGATTTCACCTTTGCCCGGTCGCCATCTTGCTTTGTGGACATGTCGCACTCCCAAAGTCGTGCCAATCTCCTCGAAAGGGCCGATAGACCAGTTCACGGGTTCCGGGGGGGGGGGGGTGACCACTGGACCGCAGGACAACTCACAGCCGGCGGGTCAGCCGGGCACCGGGACAAGGCCGCACCCCGCTCCGCAACTCTACCTCGCTTGAGGGCAAGGAGGGCGCAAAAGCGAAAGTGAAAGCGCGGGGTACGCGAGTCGCCCAGCCCTGCCCGCCGCTGTTGTTCGCTTTGTCCCCGGATCGCCCCACAACTCCAATCCGGGGGGCCGGCGCGGAGAAGGCCGCAATCATCGATCGGTGCTCCCACCAGTGTCCGGGGTCTGATTCGAAAACGGAAAACGGGTGCCGCCTCAGCTCGGGTACACAGACACAGTCCCCTCATCAAAGACAGGATATAATCAGGATTAATTCAGGAGGTCGCGGAGGTCCTCGGGAGCTTCGCACCTACGCGGCCATCTTGGTTGCGCGCTAGGCTCCTCCCCCCTGGCAGTATTCTTAGCACTAAAATCATTCCAATTACATCTCCAGAACAAAACTGTCCTCGTCCGGACGGACAACATGTCAGCCGTGTCTTACATACAAAAACAAGGAGGCACACATTCTCTCCAGCTGTCCCAGCTCGCCCAGAACATTTGGAGATGGGCCATTCCCCAGAACATATACCTGCTAGCAGAACACCTTCCAGGAGTTCACAATCAGATTGCCGACCTGTTGAGTCGACAAACCCAACAGATCCACGAATGGGAACTACACCCACAAGTCCTACTCCCATTCTTCCAAAAATGGGGCCAACCAGACATAGACCTGTTCACCACACACGATAATGTGGTAAATAAAATTCCTTTACCGGGACTTAATTTGATACAGAAACATAATAAAATAGCTCAGTAAAATGAGAGGCAGAATCCGTGATATTAGAGGTTCGGAATGGGCTTTATTCCAATGATCGATTATAATCGGTTGCTCCAAGTTCCATCACCACGGGGGTTCAGGAAGTGAAGTACATACTTTATTGACAAGAAATGATTTTTATAGAACATTCATTACAATGAAGCAAATGCAGTAGGCGTAACAATTGATAAGGAAAATGACGATTTACATGCGTAACCGAAAAATGGGTGTAATAAGGAGTAAAAGGGAACATAATTGGTTATGATGTCACATATAGGTGGATCTATAAGATAATACTTGGCATAGATGCGCGCGCAGCAGCATGACGTGTAATTGACGTGCAACTAGGGGGTGAAGGGGACTTGACATTTAGCTCTACATGTGGAGACAAAAAGTCTGGGGGGTCAAGTCAACCTAATCCCAAATCATATCTAACATCCTATGTTTAAAGAACTATGTTATCCACAAAAGAAGGACTCTCGGACAAAATCTATTCTATACTGACTGTGCGTGCGTGTACAAGCGTCTAAGTGTCTACACTGAATGCGAGGGGGTAGGAATATTCCATGGTAACAGGGCTATGAATTACTTGCATGAGGACAGAGAAGCCGAGCCTTTGCTCAGTAGCTGGAAGAATGTTTACTTAAGCTGCTAGACAGGAATGCATCGGCTAAGGAGTGAAGCAGATAATTCGAAGGTGAAATACAGTTCTTGGCAGAGAATAGGCTGATGTCAGGCTTCGTGAGCCGCGCAGAGAATGAGACAAAGTTCATGATCACAGATGCAGGCTCAGACTGGAGCTTTCAGAGGCAGAAGGCAAAAAAAGCTTGATGACAGAATCAGGGCCTACTTGCCTGGACTGTAAAATGGCATAAGTGAACCATATAAAGCCGGTAGCCTTCCATACTTAGGAATGGAATATCCGGCCTATTCATGGCGGATCTGACAGAGGACATGTTGACGGTGGACGCACATGTGTTTGCGTCTTCATAACTGGAACTGGAGGGAACATACATGTACTTGTGATTCATACATGAAACCGTTGGGGTCCAAGATAGGGGACATAACTGATCAGAAAAATCCATATTTCCACATTCCCTCCTTGTCCCCTACTTGCCCGTTAAGAGATATCAATCTTCATCAATCCATTGATCTGTTCATATAACATCATTTGTTCTTCTTTCTTCTTCCGTGACGAATGAAATCTTGGTGGTGGAATACACGATGTGGCACACAGACCACAGATCGCTGGTCCACATTGTAGACATAGACAGCAACTGAATAGTATGAGAAGGCCAATACCTAGGAAGGATAAAACTCTCCATCCCCAGGCTGATATCACACTCCAAAACCAACTGGACCAAGTCCAAGTGCCTGGGTTCTGGTGTATCTGGTTTACAATCTTATGAAGGCGAGTGATGGCTTTATATACAGATGGCGAATTTTCTGGTATGAATACGCAGCAGCTTGATCCGATGACCCTACAAGCTCCGCCCCTATCAGCCAGGATGACGTCAAGGACAAGACGATTTTGAAGCACAACAATCCGCATAGCAGACTGCTCTTCTGTTAAATTGCCTAAGGCGGAAATAGTCTCATTCACTACTGCTTCAAGGGTTCTAGTTAATCTACGTATCAGCTTACTATTAGTAACAGTACCTATATAGGGAAAGATGCCTTTATTAAAATCTACATACTTGTCCCATGCCGTCTCAGTGTAATCGACAATGGGGAGATCTCTCCGCTCTCTGTTGTGTACTAAATGAATATTTCTATAATAATCAGGAGGAGCTAGGAAAACAGGTGGCAAAAGGAATGCAATGTAGCAGGTACCATCCCAATCTAGAGGTAGACGCATATATGCAGTCTGACCACATATAAAGTAGGAGTGGCGATAAGCTCTAAATGAAGATTTGCCTTGATCACTGAATTCTACTATAGTAGTGCATTTACTATGGCCCATATGTATGGAACCAACCTTTCTTACACACAATTCACCCTTCGCTGGGAATACTGACATGGTGGGTAAGACTAGTTCAACTTCGGATACGACATTTAGAATCATGAGATTAGGTGTAAAATTACCTAATCCATATACTTCATTTTCTAGATCAGTTCCTGTTCTTTTGGGGCGACCCTCCTTGTCAGGGTAGCAGACCTTGAGTAAAACTAGGTTCAGGTTTCCCCATACCCAATGATCTTGGTAAACTGCTGTGTCTGAGTCTATGGAATTGATTAAACTAAACCATGCTCCACAGGAGCCATTATGTGTAAATGGATGTGGAAAGAAAGGCAGGACTCCTTCATAATTCTGATAGGGAGGGAGCCGGCCACACACCCAACAATTAGTAGCATTACTAGTCTGATGGGAATGATGTAACATACTAATGAAAGTGTTATTGCGCAGCGCAAGTCTATAAGACAATTCATGCGGAGGTAAGTCACTAAAAGAATGTTCAGCAGTAACATTATAAACATGTCTAGAAATAGGGTAATATATGTGCAACAATATACTTGCAGTAATTATTAAAAGACTCAAGAAAAACAAAATTAATAATGTCACTATGCAGTGGCTACGCAGTGATTTACAATACGCCTGTCGTTTCAACATTTTCCGGGTATTTTCTCTACTCAGGTCCAAGGGATACATGTCAGAGACAATTCAACCGCTTCACCTTGGAGAGGACTTAAACAATCAAATTGCTCGACTGGTTGGGCCTAAGCTTTAGTTTATAGTGTTCAGAGTTACTCTGTTCAACAAAAGGAAGTTTTGAGTCAATGGGTGAAGACACACGAGGTGGGCTGTTTACATCTGCAGGAAGTCCATGAAATTTCTTGATATGACTTGAATGAATCCAGCCTTTCCTGCCCTCGATCTTCACGGCTGTTCTTGTGGTCAGCAGGACCAACTTGGGCGACTTCCACCTGGGCTCCAGCTGAGTCTTTCGGTCGAAATTCCTCACAAGTACGAGGTCCCCCGGAACTACGTCATGGGGTTTCACCTCAGTGTTGTCGGGAAAGGCTGCAGTAACCTGTGAACGACAAGATTGTAGTGCAGACATCAAGGAAGCCAAGTAATCTGTCAGCATATTACAGTCAATATCAGTTATTTTGCGTGGTATAGGCGTCCCCCACATATTTGGTGGTCTGCCGAAGATCACCTCATACGGGGATAGCCCTGTTCGAGAGTGTGCTACCATTCTCATGTAAAAGAGTGCAACTGGTAACGCTACTACCCAGTCGACACCTTTCTCTCTGCATATTTTGGACAATCTGATTTTCAGTATCTGATTATGTCTTTCTACGAGACCTGCTGCCTCGGGGTGTCGGACACAGTGGAATTTCCACTGATATCCTAACAGAAGTGAAACGTGTTTCATTAATTCGGATGAGAACGGCTGGCCGTTATCTGAGTGAACAACACGTGGTAAACCGTATCGTGGGAAGAATTCTCGAACCAACTGTTTGGCAGTAGTCGGGGCAGTGTAATCTGAAACCGGGTATGCCTCTGTCCAACGGGACAGAGCGCAGACAACTACGAGAACATATTTGAATCCTCGACATCGTTCCATCTGGATATAGTCCATCTGGAGGGCTTCAAAAGGGTGATTAGGAGGATGAAATCCACCCTGTTCTACGGGAACGCTTTTTCCTGGGTTAAACTGACAACAGATCATACAGGTACGGACCTTTTGTTTGGCTGCTGCTCGTAAATGTTTATTGAACCAAATGTGTTGAATGCTGTCTAGCATAGCTTTTTCTCCTAGATGTGCTGGACTATGTATAGTGTTAATTATAACTTGGACCATTGAATCAGGAAGGAACCATACAGACTTTTCCTTCATCATCCATCCTTGGTCCGTTTGGATCCCTCCTAATTCAGTCCATTTCTTTATTTCGTCTGGTGTAGCATGTGTCTGTATGTCAATTACGTCAAGAGTAGGATCTTTAACTGTCATACAATGTGTCGGTGTCGGGACTATTGTCTTTGTCATGTCGGGGGTTTGAGTTTGAGCAGTCTGTTTAGCTGTTCTGTCGGCTAGATCATTGCCTTGGGAAATGATATCAGTAACCTTCGTATGAGCCTTACATTTCATAATTGATATTGCAGTGGGTAGATGTATTGCATCCAATAAGGCATGAATGAGGGGTCCGTGCTGAATGTGGGCACCGTGGGAAGTTAAATAACCTCTCTCTCGCCACAGCACGCCGAAGTCATGTACAACTCCGAATGCATAACGTGAATCAGTGTATATGTTGACTTTTTTATTCGTGGCTTGAATACAGGCTTGTGTCAGAGCGATAAGCTCTGCGGCTTGAGCTGACAAAGTATTTATACGATTAGTTTCAATGACTTCAGTATCTGTTGTGACTGCGTAAGCGGCCACTAACTCTCCTGTACTTGTTCTCATACATGAACCATCTACATACAATGTCAGGTCTGGATCTGACAATGAGACATCGGTTAAGTCTTGTCTGGGTTTTGTCGTTATTGTAATAACTTCAATACAGTCATGGGCTAGTGGGTCTGTTCCGGTTACTGGCAAAAGTGTGGCAGGATTCAATGTGTTACAGCGTCTGATTTCTATATGTGGCTGAAACAATGTAAGTTCGTATCCTGTAAGTCGCGCTATAGTCAAGTGTTGTGTTTGCGTTCTATTTACAAGAACCTCTACTGCGTGTGGTACTTGAACTGTCAATGGATGTCCTAACACTATGGCATCGCTTTGTCTGATTGCTAAAGCTGTCGCTGCTACTGATTTTAGGCATGCAGGCAAAGCCTGGGCTACGGGATCTAATGTACTAGAAAAATAAGCACATGGTTTGTGTGCTCCTGCTTGTTCCTGTGTGAGTACTGACAAGGCAGTACCTTCGCGTTCTGTAACAAAGAGTGTAAACTGTTTTCTGTAACATGGCGTTGCTAAAACAGGTGCTTGACATAAAGCTTTCTTTAGGCTTTCAAAAGCTTGTGTATGTTCCTGAGTCCAAGGGAGAACAGTCGATGTGGCTGCCTCCTGTGTTGTTAACTGAATGAGTGGTTTTGCTAGAAATGCATACTGAGGGATCCACTGCCTGCAATATGACGTGAGGCCTATGAAAGCTCGTACTTCCTTTTGTGTCTTGGGTATTGGCATGTTAGCTATTAACTGAATGCGGTCGGGTGTAAGCTGCCTTCCCTCCTTGGACAGCGAGTGTCCAAGATAAATAACTCGCTGGACACAGAATTGCAGCTTAGAAGGGGACACCTTGTGCCCCTTTTCGGCTAGAAATTGTAAAACTGTCAGTGATGCTTTTTCACATTCCGGTTCGCTTCTCGCGGTGATCAGCAGATCATCGACATATTGAAGCAAGGCAGTGTTAACTGGCATGTGGATACTGTCAAGTTCTCGTTTCAGTGCTTGGCTATAGATGCTGGGGCTTTCTGTAAATCCTTGAGGTGCGCGTGAGAATTTAAAGCTACGCCCATTTAAACTAAATCCGAACAAATATTGGCTTTCCGGATCTATTGGGACGCTGAAAAAGGCATTCTTGAGATCAATTACAGTAAAGAATGTTGCTTCGGAATCAATAGCTGTCAGTAATGACGAGATATCTGGGACCACAGGAAATTGTGGCACAATGCATTTGTTTAACTCGCGCAGATCAATAACCAATCGATATACTGGCGGGGCCGTAGGATCTGTTCGTTTAAGAATCGGAATTATCGGTGAATTACATACATTGGAGTCTGTTTCCACAACTACTCCTTGGGCAATGAGCTCGTCAATGATTTGTAGTAAAGCCACTACAGCATCTGGTGGTAACTTGTATTGTCGCATTCGGGGTAGCACCACTCCTGCCTTTAATGTGACTCGATATGGTGTAATATTCATGCAACCAACATCAGTAGGGCCTTGTGCCCATAGATGTGTAGGTAAAGTCTGCAGTCGGGGATCCATGTCTCTAGACACATAGTGACCTTTAAAATCACGTAAAAACAACCTTACACCCTCCGGAGAACAACATATTATGGCTCCTAGAGCTTTCAGTGTTTTTATTCCTAACAAGTTTTCTGGACATGATTTAGTAAGCAATAAATCTGTAGTTCGGGTCAGAGGTCCTATCGTAAGTGGAAGAGGCTGTGATACTTCATTAACAATAGGTTTTCCTGAAAAACCAAGGGAAATATTCTGAGAGCCTGAGAGGGGTGCCCCTGGAACTTCACTACGTTTTATAGTTGTTCGACTTGCCCCTGTATCGAGTAAAAATTTTCTATCTTGGCCTAATAATTCACTATGTACATAAGGTCCTTCTTGATCTACAGGAATCTCGATAAGGGGTAAGTCAACTTCCCTCTCTAGGCTAGTTCATGCGTAACGCTGATACTCAGGATATTCATACTGTGCGGTCTGATACATTTGTCGTGTTGTTGTCTGTGTGGCAGCAACAGGCAACGGTGGTGCAGCTGGCACAAACTGTATTGGCTGTTGTGCGGCTGGCATGGCCTGTGCATGCTGCAGAGCTCCTTGTTCATTCTGATCTTGTCTGAGTGGCCGTGATCTTTCTTGTGTTTTACCTATGGCGATATTATGTTTTAAAACTGGACAATCGTGTACGTAATGACCTGGCTTTTTACAATAATTGCATGTCCCTTTTACAGGTCCTACTGAATCGGAATGTGTCATACCCTTTTTATGTCCTTCAGCTGGAACTGTCTGGGAAACTAGCATTTTCATTTTCGTGTCTTTCATGCGTCTGTGTTCATGTTCTTGTTCCTCTCTAATTCTATTGTGATGGTACTGTAACATTTGTAACATTTGTGATGGAGTGTTACCTTGCCAGGTACTCTCGAATTTTAATACTCTATTCTTTACTGGGGGCAGGGCATTTTCTACTAATTTTGTTACAAACAGATGCGGGTATGATTCGCTACTTGCTTTTATGCCACTATTTATACCAAAACATTTTTCGAATCGGGCATAGTAATCACTAGTGTCTTCATCTTGCTTCTGTTTACAGGCTGAAATTGTACCCCAATCTTCCTTTTTCGTAGTTAATAAACGTGGCAGTACCTGTACTAATAAACCTGGTAGTGCTTTAGTTTTATCCCCAAGTCCTGCTCCTGCAGTTCGGGCCTTTTCTTCCGCTTCTAACACTGACCATTCTATCTTTTGGTCTCCTACCTCCCACTCTTTTTCCTTGAGTTTCTCATAAATACCAGCAGGCATCAATACCTTTAATATTGTCATAATGTCGGGATAGGTATACTCTCCCATGAGTAACATGTCTTTAATTTCTCGGTGAAAACCCGCTGGATCTTTGTCATGACTGGGTACCACTTTCTTCATTTGTAACAATTCTATTTTCGATATGGGCGTATATACAAATACGCGCTTAAACTCGTTGTCCTCGCCTTTTATTGGGTGCACTTCTCGTAAGGGATTCTGTCTATCCATGTGATACGTGGTTCTTTCCTTGACGGGCAATGAGACATGCTCTGAGCATACAAAAAGAATATACTGCTTTCTTGATTCTAGAATTTCTTTAATTAATTTAGTACCTGAACCTCTCCATTTATTCATAAGCAATTCAGTCAATATGTCAGGTAAGGGACCAGGGTCCGAATGCTGACTCCGATATAGTATAAGGAGTTGTTGAATCATATAAATCCCAGCTAACCTCTGTTCATCTGGGGTGAGATTCAAAAATGTGCGTACTACTGTATCATCACTATATTTTCCGGGACTGTCCACCCAATGGACAGCTGCCCTGGCTAAATCTTGTTCATCCATAGAATCGAGAAAATGATAACCCCTTCGTTCTCGGAGTAGTTTGTCGGCGGTTTGGAACGAATGCTCGTTAGACCTTATATTAATTATAGGTATTTGGAAATTCCTGTTATTATCTGGACATATCGGACGTGTCGAGTCAGTAAGACATCTATTACTATTACAAGATCTTCCTCTACCTACATAGGCTATGGTGTCCGACTGTCTCGCGGGCAGTCCTGACCCTTCTTCCTCGCTTTGTTCGAACTCGTCTACCTCTAATCTTTCTTCGTGTAGGCGTTCTATTTCTTTACGGATCTTTCGGCACATGGCTATTATACAATTTTGCTTATCATGTCTCCCTTCTGATATATTCTGGCTCCATCTGGTAAGAACTTGCATTGCTTCCGGGTCTACCCCCGGTCGGTCTTGATTTCTGATCACACAATTTATGAGGAAACGTAACAGTTCCCCCTGTATCTCTACTTTCTGGTATTCCATAGCTCTGTTAATACATTCTGGATCTCGCCCTGTTTGGACAAAATGATATATTTTATCTAGATGCGCAGTCATTCCTGGTAACTTCCCTAAATACACTGCGGCTCGTCTGATACGCAATGATGCCAGGGTCATTTCGTCCTCTTTACCGGGCACAGGGTCATATCTACAGTCTATAAGAAGTTCCTTAAGCGTACGGGCACTTATGAGTTTGGGTGTACGTGAATGTGCTGACTCTTGAAAAGTAAGTTTATTTATTCTGGGTGGCGTAGAGAAAATATTGGTAGCACCTCCCGTGGCCCCATCTGGGGTGTCGGGTGTGAAAGGATTCGTCGAACGTGACACAGCAACTATAGGTGTGGACACAGCTATAGAAGTAGCTGTAGGAACAGATGCAGAAACAGATGTGCTTGCCGGAACTTGTGACTCGATTTGTTGCTGTAGGGATACGGGTGCTGGATCTTGGCGTTGGACCTCCCTGGTATGCGGTCTATGTGGGGCGGAATTAGCATACTCGGGAGCTGCGTCATCTAAATATGAGGAAAGAAAAACATCTTCTGCGGTTCTAGGATGCCCCTTAGGATGTACCTTAATTGGGAATAATGGAGGTGGCAAGTCTTTCGGTATCTCTGGAGTAGCCTTAGGTAATCCTTCGGCTAGAAGGGGATACATACCATTCATAAGGGCATTTCTTTGTCTATCTACTTGTTCTGATTTCACTCGGATACCTTCCTCAATTAATAGATTTTCTCGAACTTTATTTGAACTCTCTTTATTCTTTTCTTCCTGTCGGAGTGCCTTTTCTGTGCGTCTATGAGATTCTTTACGCCATAACTCAACGGCGTCTTTCTGTGACTGTCTGACTTTCCTTTTCCATAACTCTTCCTCGACTTTCATGATGCACTCTGCATCCCAGGTCCCCGCTGCGGGCCACCTCTGACTTTCTGGTAATCCCTTGGTGTAGTCTACCCATAAATCAAGAAATAATATAGCGTCTAAGCCATGTTTGTGATACATGAAGTGCCCTGGAGTATCCCTAGGAGGAATAGGGACGGCTTCTTCGAGTACCCCTTTTCTAGTAGTGATCTGTCTTAATTTCGAAAAGAGCGGCATATTGACAACTGATCCGATACTTAATCTTGAACACACTTAATACAAAAGCACAATAATGAACAACCATTCATACCACAATATGCAGGACGTTTAATACATTAAACATTAAACATTAAACATTTTTTTTTAACCTTTAAAATAAACAACAATGATGATCGTCTGCATAACTAATCACCAAGCATAATTCTTGACAATAACTAGATACTTCGGAATACTTGATATACTGCTAAACAGTACATATACACTGCTAAAACAGTGCAGACCGGATTTGTGTACCCAAACCCGTCTTGACCGGCACAACCTATGTGCACGTCAGAAATGCCTCCCCAGTAATGGTACTCACCGGGTAGCTTCGGAAACGGAAGGCCTCGGCAACTGAACTTGAACCGGACTGGACTGGACTGGACTCGACTCGTCGGACACTGGACTCGACTTCGAACTGGTGGGTCTCTGTATACCTCGGATCTTGCTCTCTCAGCTAGGCTCTGGTCGGGATACTTCGCACTTCTCACCGCCTCGTCTGGGTGTTGATCGCAGCCTCAGTCGCCCCCGCTTGACCGGAGGGAGATACAGGAAATCCTGCTGGTACGCGTTATTGTCCGTCCAGCTGTGGCAGGAGACCGGGCCTGCAACTCACCGCCGGCGCGTGAGATGAGAAACTGTCCCTGTTCGGGCGCCATTCATGTGGTAAATAAAATTCCTTTACCGGGACTTAATTTGATACAGAAACATAATAAAATAGCTCAGTAAAATGAGAGGCAGAATCCGTGATATTAGAGGTTCGGAATGGGCTTTATTCCAATGATCGATTATAATCGGTTGCTCCAAGTTCCATCACCACGGGGGTTCAGGAAGTGAAGTACATACTTTATTGACAAGAAATGATTTTTATAGAACATTCATTACAATGAAGCAAATGCAGTAGGCGTAACAATTGATAAGGAAAATGACGATTTACATGCGTAACCGAAAAATGGGTGTAATAAGGAGTAAAAGGGAACATAATTGGTTATGATGTCACATATAGGTGGATCTATAAGATAATACTTGGCATAGATGCGCGCGCAGCAGCATGACGTGTAATTGACGTGCAACTAGGGGGTGAAGGGGACTTGACATTTAGCTCTACATGTGGAGACAAAAAGTCTGGGGGGTCAAGTCAACCTAATCCCAAATCATATCTAACATCCTATGTTTAAAGAACTATGTTATCCACAAAAGAAGGACTCTCGGACAAAATCTATTCTATACTGACTGTGCGTGCGTGTACAAGCGTCTAAGTGTCTACACTGAATGCGAGGGGGTAGGAATATTCCATGGTAACAGGGCTATGAATTACTTGCATGAGGACAGAGAAGCCGAGCCTTTGCTCAGTAGCTGGAAGAATGTTTACTTAAGCTGCTAGACAGGAATGCATCGGCTAAGGAGTGAAGCAGATAATTCGAAGGTGAAATACAGTTCTTGGCAGAGAATAGGCTGATGTCAGGCTTCGTGAGCCGCGCAGAGAATGAGACAAAGTTCATGATCACAGATGCAGGCTCAGACTGGAGCTTTCAGAGGCAGAAGGCAAAAAAAGCTTGATGACAGAATCAGGGCCTACTTGCCTGGACTGTAAAATGGCATAAGTGAACCATATAAAGCCGGTAGCCTTTCATACTTAGGAATGGAATATCCGGCCTATTCATGGCGGATCTGACAGAGGACATGTTGACGGTGGACGCACATGTGTTTGCGTCTTCATAACTGGAACTGGAGGGAACATACATGTACTTGTGATTCATACATGAAACCGTTGGGGTCCAAGATAGGGGACATAACTGATCAGAAAAATCCATATTTCCACAATAACGCAAAATGCCCAACCTTCGCCGCCAGGTTTCCCCACCCACAGTCGAGGGGCAATGCAATATGGATGAACTGGTCAAGCAGATTTGCGTACGCTTTTCCGCCTCTCCCACTCATTCCATTCGTGGTACGCAAACTCAGGCAACAGTCTCTCAAGCTGATACTAATAGCTCCCACATGGGCGCGTCAACCCTGGTTCACAACACTGCTGGAACTCTCTCTAGTTCCACACCAAAAACTGCGCCTCTCCCCGTCCTTATTAACCCAGAACCATGGAGAAATCGGACACCCAGATCCACATCAACTGAACCTAGCGATCTGGCTCCTGAAGTCCTAGAGTTCGGTTACCTCAACCTACCACCAGACTGCATGAATATTATAAAAGAGGCCAGACGACCTACTACTAGAGCCTGCTACGCTGCAAAATGGAAAAGATTTGCCATTTACTGCACTAACAATGATATACGTCCACTGGATGCATCCATCCAGAATATCATTTGCTACTTACTACACTTGCAAAGATGTAATTTAGCGTATTCATCCAAACGTCTTCACCTAGCAGCATTAGCTGCCTACTTACAAAATCGACAACACTTGTCAGTATTTAGAGTACCAGCGATCAAAGCCTTCATGGAAGGTCTTAAAAGGATTATTCCTCCCAGATTACCCCCCTCTCCAGTGTGGAACCTAAATATTGTTCTCACAAGGCTCATGGGTCCCCCATTTGAACCTCTGCATAAATGCGAACTACAGTTCCTTACATGAAAAGTAGCGTTCCTTATTGCTATCACATCCCTTAGAAGGGTAAGTGAGATCCATGCTTTAACCATACAAGAACCATTCCTACAGCTACACCGTAACAAAGTGGTTCTTAGAACAAATCCTAAATTCCTACCCAAAGTCATTTCCCTGTTCCATCTTAACCAATCAGTCGAGCTACCAGTGTTCTTCCCAAATCCAGACTCTGTAGCTGAAAGAGCTCTTCATACCTTAGACGTTAAAAGAGCCCTACTTTACTACATTGACATAACCAAACCATTCCGCAAAACCAAACAATTGTTTGTTGCTTTCTCTCCACCACATAAAGGCAACCCCATTTCCAAATCCGAAATAGCCAGGTGGATAGTTAAATGTATCCAAATATGCTACCACAAAGCTAAACGCACTCTAACAGTTCCCCCTAGAGCGCATTCCACACGCAAAATAGGGGCTTCCATGGCATTCCTAGGAAACATCCCCTTAGAAGATATTTGTAAGGCAGCCACATGGTCTACAACACACACCTTCACTAAACACTACTGTGTTGACGTGCAAGCCAAACAACAAGCTTCTGTGGGTCAGGCTGTCCTTAAAACTTTATTCCAAACTGCTGCAACTAATACAGGTGACCACCGCTAGGGGAGACACTGCTATATAGTCTATCCTAGTGTGTGATCTGCAGCTCATATGCCTCGAACGGAATATGCTACTTACCAGTATGCATCTGTTCTTGGCATGTAGAGCTGCAGAGCCACACACGCCCACCCACCTCCCCGGGACCTGTATCTGTTCCATCATCGTCTTACTTAGACATTACACATGGACATCCTTTCTTTATTTTTACAAACTCCATCATTTCCCATCATGGCGAAAAACAATCTGAGGATGGAGTGGATGCCCATGCGCACTGTAGTCCAAGGGAGGAATCACCTATCTCGTGACCAAAGACTTCTTTCGAAGACAACAACAACCTGCAAGCATCCGAGCCCGACACCAGATGGCGATCTATCCTAAGTGTGTGGCTCTGCAGCTCTACATGCCAAGAACAGATGCATACTGGCAGGTAGCATATTCCTTCTACTTTGACCAAATTTGATAACAAATGTAAACACTTTGAATATGATTATACAGAAAACCAACTCAGCGGCCTTTGATTCAAATCAGTGTAAACACTCAACATAAAACAATCAGCCACATAAACACCAAATCACACAAGCATCTTTCTACACTAAGGAAAGTTAGAGGAGCCTGTACAGCACAAAGTCTACCAACATCCCAGGCCAATAGACTAAATGGCATAGCTAACATGAGCTAGATACAGGTTCAAATAACTCCTCCCCTACAGAGATATGCCCTGCAGAGACAACCCAAATGACTCTCCTCCCCTAAAAAACCTAACTGTAGAGAAAACCCAACATCTACCTCAAAACCACTAACTATATTTGCCAAGATCGCTTCATGGATATCCCGATGGATAATCCTCCATGGTCAAACCCACAACCCATAGACACATGGGACCCAGTAATTTGTCCATAATGCTATTTAAAAAAGCAGTTTTTGAGAACAAGGTTCTGCATAAATTGGATAGTTTTATATAGCATTGCCTGAGGTTGTGGGGTTCTGGCTGCTCCAATATTGGTAGCTAACACCAAGAATGTGGACTGTAATCCTCCAGTATCACTGGCTACTGGGAACTCTAGGCACTGGCTACTTCTTTGTAGGGCTGTTTGTCCCTAAACAGCGGGTAATATAAGAGTAAATAAATACTGAAAGTGAATGGAAGAGTATCAAGGGAGCACAGAGAGCCCTTGGCATGTATATTCATTGGTGAGAGAGTCCAAGCTATGCAACTTCTTTGGTTAGCTCACCTCAAAACCTTGATGAATACAGGCCCCAGCTAGGCCCGCAAGGCACAAGGGTTCGCTCTCCTGTAACGGAATCTATAAGGAAGTTGGCACGGAAACTGCAAAGTACAAAAACAGCATTTATTAACCCTTAAGGGTGGTCCTACAATCCACACAACACCCTTCAGTATTGCATGGAGTAGCACACAGAACTTGCGTACACAGTCCCCTTTTATACACAACAGAGGGGCTCATAAGTGGGTGGATACAACATGAGGCCGAAGAACATTACCATTTATGGTCATTCTCGATACTGAATCAATACATGGGCGGAGCCAACACACTCCTTGAGCCCGCGAAACACATGGTCAAGCAAGGCTAATTATAACAGATGTGGTCAAGTCTGGACATGCGCCAGATGGACAAGAGAGAGCTATTTATAAACTGTTACTAGGCAGATTACAAGAGCAACTAACACAAAGGTCGGACTCTCCTCGTGGCGAACACGTGGCACATGATAATACAAAATGGATTCCGAACTTCGGTCAACATAACGGAGAAAACATGATCTAAAGGGAAAGCATTAATGTCTTCAGTAAATGCTTAATCACATTGCTGTTTTAATTTACAACAGACGACCCTTTCAGCATTTACTGAAGACATCCGGTTTCCAAAAATCATCATATATGTCAATTATCATCATTCCTTTAACCTCTTTAGCTAGACGCTTCTGATGAGCAACATCGGCAATAGCTTTCTTATCCGGGATGCAGAATGAAATGCATACGGAACAGAACAATGGTCCACATTGAACACACATACAGAAAAAGAACAAAATTGCTATAATAATACAGAGACCAGTTAAGACCTTCCATCCCCAGGCAGTAACCAATGCCCAAAACCATCCAGAAAAGGACCAAGTGCCGTTTTCTGTGTGGATTTCAGCTGCTATTTTATGCAGCTTGTTAATGGCGTTATAAACGGATGGCGTATGATCAGGGATGAACACACAGCAACTACTTCCAATAATTTTACAGGCTCCACCTCGATCAGCTAGCACTACATCTAATACCATACGATTCTGCAATGCAACAATCCTAGTTATTTGTAACTCTTCCGTAAGATTCCCAAGAGCAGCAGCAGTCTGATTTGTCACAGCTTCTACCACTCTTGTTAATCTTCGGATCTTCCTACTATTCAAAGCGGCTCCAACAAAGAAAAACAGTCCTAAGTTAAAATCAATATACTGCTGCAAGCTGGTATCAGTCTGATCCACATCATCAATCGATAAAGTACGTTTATACCTATTTACAGTCACATTATTCAACAATTTCAAATCCTTATGGTAAGATGCTGGTGCTAGGAATACAGGAGGTAATAGGAAGGATACATAACATACCCCAGACCACCCAGCCGGCAAACGGTAATAACCTTTATTTCCGCACACAAAATAGGTATTATGGGACGCTAGGAAGGTACTGTTATTCAATCCATCAATGTTCAAGACAGTTAGGCAATCACTGACACCAACAGGGATAAAACCCACACTCTGGACACACAGGTCCGCTTGAGCCTGTGCCACTTGGATCACGAATTTGTCCTTCCCCACAGTGTCTCTGGTGTTCGTGAAGATATAGGGAATGGATTCATTGTCTGGTCGGTACTCTTCCCATTCCCAAATTGTCCCATTCGCTTGCGGATATCCATTTTTATCCTGATGACATTCTTTATTAAGTCTGAAAAGCAATCGTCCCACTGTCGGTTTCCGAGTGGCAAACAGTAAGGTGTACCATGCTCTACAAGAGCCATTATGAGAGAAAGGAAGTGGTATGAATGGCGTACCTCCTTTCTTCTGATGGGCCGGCATCATCCCACATATCCAACAGTTCGTAGCGTTCGTAGCAACGTGGGTATGATGCAGCATCTGAATGAAAGTGTTATTCAAATAAGACTGTCGATGCTTCAACTCTTGATACGGCAATGTATAGAAGTAGTGCTCCGCAGGCACCGGAGTCGTCAACACAAGTGTTTTCCGAGCAGGAGTTACCTCCTCTACAAACCATGTTGTTATTCCAACAATAGCTACTGTTAGCATGAACCCCAACACACAAAGGATTTTCTTCTTCTCCATGTCAAAGGAAACAATACCCTGATATCTTCCTGAAACTAAAAAGTCTGTCAGAACTCTTCCCCTTGGGCAGCGGTTGATTTCTTCACCAGCGGGCCAAGACGGGTGTCACTACACTAATGCAGGGCTGATCCCCCCCCCCTTGCCTCATCGGCTCTCCGTTTCACTAACCCAAGGGCCGTTCTGACAGTATGTCCCGGTACTGGAAACCTCACTTCCTCGGTCGAAGATGATATCGCCTTCCTCCAGAAGTCGCGTGGTCCGGAAAGAGCTCCTCAGTGTCACCCGGCTCCGCAGCACGGCCTGTCTCTGCTGCCAGGATTTCTCGTTGATCGGTCAGCACGGCAGACTCCACCAATCCGGGCGGTACCTTTCGACAGTGCAAGGAATGGATCCAATTCTTCCTGTTCGAGACTCGCACAGCCGTCCTCGTTGCAAGGAGGACTTGCTCAGGGCCCACCCATCTCGGCTCCAAACTGTTCGTTCTGTCGAAGACTTTCACCATGACATGGTCACCAGGCCGGAGACCATGTCCTTCACCGGTAGACCGATCAGGGAGCGCCTCTCGGACCTGTTGATGAATAGAAACCAAGTTATCCGTTACCTGTGCCAGATAATCGCTCATCATTACACAAGGTACATCATACACAGCCTTAGGCCTTGGTGGACCCCAAATGTTCATTGGGCGTCCAAATACTATTTCATACGGCGTAAGGCCGGTTCGAGAGTGTGGCACTGATCTAATTGACAATAACGCCAGTGGCAGGGCGTCTGGCCAAGTCAAAGACGTTGAAGCTTGGATTTTGGCTATCTTAAGCTTCAGTGTACCATTATACTTCTCGACTAGTCCTGCAGACTGAGGGTGGAACACGGCGTGGAACTTCTGAGTGATGCCCAGGCCCTTCAAGACGTACTTTATAACATCCGCTACAAAGTGAGGCCCATTATCACTCCACAGAAGTCTACAGACGCCGTATCGAGGGAAAAACTCTTTTAGCAGTAGCTTCGCCGTGGTCATTGCAGTATTGTCTTTCGTAGGGTACGCCTCAACCCATTTACTGAAGGCGCAAACCACTACTAGAACATACTTCAAATTGTTACAGCGCTCAAGCTGGATATAGTCCATCTGCAGAACCTCAAAGGGTGCAGTGGGCGTCGCAAATCCTCCTGCTGGAGTTCGAGTACCCTTTCCTGGGTTATACTTCAGACAGATCATACAGGTCTGCACCACCCTCTTTGCCGTGCTAGCAATCTCTGGATGCTCCCAGACTTGGGTAAGCAATTTCACAATTGCGGAAGCTCCAACATGTGCTAGCCCATGTGCCATCTGAACCATAGGTTGTACGAAAGCTGTGGGTAACTTCCATCTATCCATCTGCTTATTTCTCCAACAACCCTCATCATCCAACTCTCCCTCGCTAGCCCACTGCTCCCGCTCTTTATCGGAAGCGGTCCGTTGCATTTCGCGCACTTCCTCCTTCGCATCACGCCATCTTTCCACCTGTGACTTTACTACATACATGGCAGTAGCACCGGGCTGCATCGCAGTCTCCCGCGCTACTCGGTCTGCTAACGCATTCCCTTCTCCAACTTTATCCACTACTTTCCTATGGGCGCTACACTTAACAATGGCAATTTTCTTTGGGTATGTCAATGCAGTTAAAAGATTGTGAACTAACTCTCCATGCATTATCTGCACCCCATGTGACGTTAGAAACCCTCTCTCCTTCCAGAGTAGGCCGAAGTCGTGCGCTACTCCGAAGGCATAGCGGCTATCTGTGTAAACATTCACACACAATCCTGTACTGAGCTCACATGCTCGTGTTAATGCTATCAGTTCCGCTGCTTGAGCTGACTTCTGTGGTATGCGTGCTGTCTCCACTATCGTTTGCAACGTGGTAATTGCATACGCTGCTGAAGTCGTACCATCTGGTAGCTTCAGACAGGATCCATCCACCCACAGTTCTCCATCTACATCTGGAAAGGGCGTATCCTGGAGATCAATACGACCCTTTGTTTGTTCCTCAGTCACAAGAATACAATCATGCGCTTTCCGCGCCTCAGGCTGAGTTTCGGGGTATGGCAACAATGTTGCCGGGTTTAGTGTTACGCACCTTTTCAACGTAATATGAGGAGCCAAAAGCGTCAACTCATATCCCGTCAAACGGGCACTGGTCAAATGCTGCGTCTTTGTTTGATTAAGCAGGGCATCAACAGCATGGGGGACTAATACCAACAGCTTATGAGATAACACAATTCCCTCGCTTTGGCGTATTGACACAGCTGTCGCCGCAACCGAGCGAAAACACCCTGGTAATGCTCGGGCGACAGGATCAAGTACAGCCGAAAAATATGCACAAGGGCGCTGCTTGTCGCCGTGCATCTGCACTAAAACTGACAATGCACACCCATCTTTCTCATGCACATACAACGAAAAGGGTTTTGCATAATCAGGGGTCCCTAACACTGGTGCTGAACAAAGGGCCTGTCGCAGTTGCTGAAAAGCAGCATCACACTCATCTGACCAAGGGATTGGGATAGGCGTATCCTTTGTCAAAAGGGCTAACAATGGCTTAGCTATGTGTGAAAACCCCAATATCCACTGTCTACAAAAAGAAACGAGGCCCAAAAATGCACGGACATCCTTCTGTGTGGATGGTCTCGGTGTATCCAAAATTACTTGGATACGATCCGGTGTGAGTGCACGTCCCTCCTTAGACAAAAGGTGACCCAAATAAGTCACCTTTGGTCTACAGAATTGCAATTTCTTCCGAGATACCTTATGATTGTGGGATGCTAAAAAGGAAAGTAAGGATAGCGTGCTTTTCTCACACAATTCCAGGGTGTCAGCCGCCAACAAGATGTCATCGACATATTGAATGAGGGCGACCCCCTCCAGTAAAACAAAGGAATCCAACTGTCGTTTCAAAGCCTGACTGTAAATACTAGGGCTTTCTGTGTAGCCCTGGGGAATTCTACAAAAACGATAAGATCTATTGTTTAATGTGAACCCAAAAAGAAATCGGCTATCGGGGTGAATGGGAATAGAAAAGAAGGCATTTTTCAAATCAATCACTGAGAACATGGTCGCCGTAGGCGGGACCAAGGTAAGCAACGTCGTGATATCGGAAACCACCGGGTACTGAGGTATCACGATCTTGTTTACCTCCCTCAAATCAATTATGAACCGATAGACCTTTGCATCCGTGTCCTTTTTCAGAATAGGGAGAATCGGACTGTTACAGATATTATAGGGAACTTCTTCCACTACTCCCACTGCGATCAAATCTTGCACAATCTGTATGAGAGCCTCCTCGCCCTCCTGGGAAATGCGATACTGCGGGAGGCGCGGTAACACCGCCCCCTCCTGGACACTAATGTGGACCGGAGGAATCACCATTTGTCCCACATCTGTGTCCGAAGTCGCCCATAAAGCTCGAGGGAGGGTGGCCAACAACGCATCCTCTGATATCGTACACATCCGCCCTGACCGGGGGTAGTTGTCATTTAAAATCACCCTCACACCCTCAGGGGAGCAGCGGATCGTAGCCCTAAAGTGCTTTAACATATCAAGGCCCATAATGTTATCCGGTGTATACGGAGCAAGCAGAAACGGACAGGGCGCAGAAAAAGAATCAACCTTAAATGTAAGGGGCTGTGAAAGAGGGCTTCGGGAGAGTGTACCGTCAAACCCTACCGATGTAACCACTGAGCCGGATGGGGGAGCCCCCGGAACCAAGTACCTAGACAATGCACTACGTGTCGCTCCTGTATCTACTAGGAACTGATCAGTAGAACCTAAAACCTCAGCCGATAGATAAGGACCCGTCTGATCGACCGGCACCTCAACTGATTCAGACCCCCATCCAACGCATTCCTATGCATGCTGAGAATCATGATATCCTGATCGATCAATCTCCGATACGTGATACTGATGCTGGCGATCGAAAACATTTGAGCTATCTCGGTGCTGCCCAGCGGTATCGAAACGAACATGATCGTTAGAATTCCCTCTAAAGTTCGAGGAACCCCCTCTACCTCTCGGGCCACCCGGAGTATGCCCCTGACGCGAAGCACGCAACACTGGGCAATCCCTGGCCCAATGGCCCAATTGCTTACAATACGCACACTGGTTCCTATTCAAATCAGATCGGCCCGAAGGGGGACCATAAGATCCTCCCCTTCCTCTATTATTACCCCGTCGGGGTGGGCCATATACTTGTGCCAACATTACCTTAGTCTTAAGATCTTTCGATTTCTTTTCCTCCTGGCCCTTCGCCTCGTGCTCCTGACGCTCATAATACTGAGCGATAGTCAGAAGGGCCGTCGGCGTCGCGGAGGACCAGGAACTCTCGCTCGCTTTTAAACGGGCCGCAACTGCCGGTAGCAGATTAGCCACATATTTGTCCGCGAAAAGGTGGCGGCCCGTGTCGTCAGTAAGCGACTGGCCACTAAAATCATGAAACGTTTCCTCAAAGCGCGTGAAGAAATCTGCAACTGACTCGTCAACTTTCTGTTTACATGCAGCTAACATATTCCAGTCAATCTTTTTAGGGGGAATAATTGTTTTCAACTTAGCCACAATAGCAGCAGGGAGATCTAAAATATTCTGGGGTGGTTTCTGTGCGGGCTTCCTCTCCCTGTCTTCATCCTCAAGCTCAGACCACCGGGCCTTGAAGGCAACCGCATCATCTACCTTTCGGACAGACCGCCACGTGTCCGGTGGTAGAATAAGACCAAAGAACAGGTCTATATCCGCTAAGGTCATAATGCAAGAATTCAAGGCCCCCTCGACTTCTTCATAGAAGGCCGCTGGATTCTTGCGGGGGTCAGGCAATGCATTCTTTAACGCCATAACATCGGCCCTATGCCATGGAGTATAAACCCAATTATACACAAAATATCCCCTAGCATCGGCGGAGTTAATGTCCGAGCTAGTCCCCGCTCCTTTAGGAGGAACATACAAAGGCGCCGCCTCTCGCATTGGTTTAGCATGCACTACGTCATCCTTATCTGACTGGGAGGTGGATGAGTGGCCCCCTGCTGCAAACGAATCCGACTGCTTCTCCTCCTCCGTTTGTTGGCGTGCTTTCTCTCTAAGGGCCAGCACCTCGTCCCGCAAAGCGAACAACCGCCGAGCCGCCTCAGGAGCCTTAGGGGGAGAAAAAACACCATTACGTAATGCTCCGGCATCCGAAGACACTTCGTCAGGCTCAAGGACACTAGAATATTTTCGGAAAGCAGTAATTACTTCATCCGCGAAATGAGACAGAAAATACACCCTCTCTCTATCTTGCCACGACCCCCAAGTATGGAACAACTCCTCCTTAGACATCTTGCCCTTAAGTGCACGGAGGGAAAGTTTCCGAAGCTCAGCCATATGCTCGGCCGATAACATGGACCGTGTGTCTACCTTACCCGAAGCCGGGCCAGAATCTTGCGGCCGCGGAGCAGATGCGCCAACATAAGGGGGCGGAGAGCGATCTAGCAAATAAAAATCATCATCAGGATTATTAAGGACAGGATAAAGTGGCTGGCGAACAACATATTGACCCGAAACTTGTAGCCTACGCTCTTTCTCTTGTCTGTCCGCCTGCTCTTTGTCCTCCCGACGCTTCGCTTCCTGTGCTCGCACATGATCATTCTTCCGTTGGTCTTTATCATACAGCGCTTTCTCACGCTTCTCTCGCTCACGCACTTCCTTCACCCATAATCGCACACACTCAAACATATCCTGACGAGCACGTCGCTTACACATACACTGTTCCACATACTCAATCTTACGTATATCAAACGATCCATAAAAAGGCCATCGCAACTCAGGATCCTTCTTCGTGTATTTCCTCCATACTGTGCTGTACATTATGGAAGAAAGACCATGCTTCACATACATATCCCTATTAGGCGTCCCCTCTGGGGGAGCTGGAGCAGATTCCTCGAGGTTCAACCGGTTTCCAAAACAGCAGCACCACTTACGGAGTGCGCTGAAAGCAGGCATGCTCATAAATAATGCAAAATGTGCAATATTATAAAAAATGGCACTTAATCGTTGCGCCGTTCAAAGTTACACAGCTCTGGAGAAATCTCTCCACATTACCTGCCTATATGTGTTGCAACGCATATATTTTCACAAAGACAAATACAAAATATGACTAGTCATCATCAATCAAACTCAAATAGCCAACCCAGGCTTCAAAAACTCGGAGCAAGTACCGTACAACGGTTCTTACCAATCAAGAGTCCAGATTCCAACTGCCAAGCTCCACAATCGCCCAAACGGCTCTCACGGCAGGACCGACAGAAGAGGTCTCAGTCGATGACCGGCGCCACCCAGACGGTCAGCTCGGAAGGGAAGGAAGAAAAACCTCGGGATGTCAGGGCTAAGACGCCGCTGGCAGTGATCACGTCCCCGGCCAAACTCCTCACCTTCGTCGCGACCAGTCCTTCGAGCATCCGAGTCGCCGATGAGCCCCACGTGACGGGCGCCAATTGATGAATACAGGCCCCAGCTAGGCCCGCAAGGCACAAGGGTTCGCTCTCCTGTAACGGAATCTATAAGGAAGTTGGCACGGAAACTGCAAAGTACAAAAACAGCATTTATTAACCCTTAAGGGTGGTCCTACAATCCACACAACACCCTTCAGTATTGCATGGAGTAGCACACAGAACTTGCGTACACAGTCCCCTTTTATACACAACAGAGGGGCTCATAAGTGGGTGGATACAACATGAGGCCGAAGAACATTACCATTTATGGTCATTCTCGATACTGAATCAATACATGGGCGGAGCCAACACACTCCTTGAGCCCGCGAAACACATGGTCAAGCAAGGCTAATTATAACAGATGTGGTCAAGTCTGGACATGCGCCAGATGGACAAGAGAGAGCTATTTATAAACTGTTACTAGGCAGATTACAAGAGCAACTAACACAAAGGTCGGACTCTCCTCGTGGCGAACACGTGGCACATGATAATACAAAATGGATTCCGAACTTCGGTCAACATAACGGAGAAAACATGATCTAAAGGGAAAGCATTAATGTCTTCAGTAAATGCTTAATCACATTGCTGTTTTAATTTACAACAACCTAGTGCAGTTTTTGCCGAGATTGTGTAAGGATGAAAGTCCCAAAATAACTGTACTCATTGTTCAATCCACAACATTTTCCTTTGTCTCTGAAGTCCTGTGTATATTTTCCTTTTTGCCTTATTTAGATCTGCCCCTAATTCAAGAAGATCGCTTGCTCCTCATGGTACCCCTCCTAATGTATCTAGTGTTCCCTAAAAAGAAACCCTTATGTAGCCCAGGGCATGGGATGACCCAAACTTGTTTTCCTGCCATGCCACACCATCGACCTATTACTGAGGTCCTTTGCAGTGTCAATATTGGTATATCTTTAGGGTTGGATAGTTGCAGCAGAGAGTAATAAATATTAGCGGATATGCCCCCTTCTCTCTTGTTTTTTTGTTGTTGTATTTTTGTTAATGAGCATTAATGTTTATGACCATTATCTGGATTGTTTTAGCTGTGTTTGGCATTTTCATGCGGATGACGGTAGAAGATTAATTAAAAATGTCGTAGCTATCATAACAAACTTTCAATTCTATTAAGGACACAGAGGCGTGAATTATGTTTTTTTTTTCTTCACTTCTATTTAACAGGAGCCATCTTTAACAAACTAAAGACTTCATTTCCCATGAATCAGAAAAGGAAGAAGTTTATATCAACCAGTCAGCAACAGAGATCCCTCCTTTTATCCCTAGGTTGACTTTCTTCCTGCCTCTTTCTTCCCGTGACCAAAGCTGGGCATTGGAATGTTTCATGCCTGTTAGAAAGTCTCTGTTCATGTGAGATAACAGATAGACTTTCAGTATTCCGAATACTTGGGACAATCAGTTGATAAGACAAATGCATGAGAATAGAACACCAAATGTACACTAAATCATATTAATGACATATATTTTTTATTTACCACCACAGCTGCAATGGAGGAGACTGGTTTGAAATAAAACCTTTTGAAAGTCGGTCTGAGGACTAGTCTACCGTATTAAGAATATCCTCCAGGCAAGCCTGAGGGCAAAAGCTTTGGAAGGCATTTGTGCTCTGAACAATTAGTGTCGATGCCAGCATCTTGCATAGCCCTTTGTACCCACCTTGCGGTTGTGGGAGAAGAGATTGCCTTATAAGGTTTCTTAATGGCAATGAGTAACTAACGTTCGCTGTGGGGGGCAAATCTTCTCCATCATGTCCTCAAATGTCTTAATACAGCAAACCACACGTAGTCTGGGCGAATCTCAGAAGTCAGGGTACGAGTTGATTTGTGAATTACACTTAGCACATACAGAGACGTGGAAGGTGACCCGTCCGGGCTGAACGTTCTCCCCATAATCTCCAGGGCACTGACATCAGAGACCCTTCTGCAAGACACTAGACATAACAGGGTTGCAAGTTTCACAGATAGCTCCTTCCTATAGAGATGGTGATTACTGGGCGATGATATTTAAAAGTTCAGTACCTTAGTAACATTCCAGAGAACCGAATATCTTGGTTACAGGGTAAGGGACAACCAAATGCCCCTGAGTAACTTCCTCGCTAAGGGGTCCTCCCCCACCGGATGCCAATGTGAGCATGTCCCGATGATATCACTGAACAAAAGGGATTGACTGATCTATAAGCCATGCCTTCCGAGGCCAGAAAGTTCAAGATGTGAACAACATCCAATCCCACAGGGTCCAAGTCCCTTTACCTACACCAACCCAGCCATCAAGTCCATGCCGACCAATATCGCTTGATCTTGCTGTCTGCCCAGGCTCTAGAGAGGCGGTCCACAGCCCTTCGCGAAAGGTCAGGGACTTGCCATCTAGCCCTGTAATCCTCCATGCCATGAGTTGGAGGGTTCTGTCCATGACCAGGTGGTGAGAATTTGCGGAGAGATCTTTGAGGGGATCCGGAAGCGGGGGTAGGCGGAATGAAGAATCCCAATAAAGTTCCATCCAAATAGTAACCATGTGAGACCTCCAGATCGGGGTCATTACCATAAGGTCCACTAATTGGCAGCATGTCTAGGCTGCGAGCCTCATTATCATGGCGAAGGGAGGAAAGGGATAGCTCATCTCCACTGACCAATCTGGTTGGAAGACATCTGTTGCCGCAGCATTGGTGTCCAGTCTCCTGCTGACGTACTGGGGAATTTGATGATCCAGCCGAGATGCAAAGAGGTCATTGTGAACAGGCTCCATCGGTCCGAGAGGGCTTGGAACAGGGCCGGGTGAGGTTGCCAAAGGCTCACGTCTCCCAGATATCGGGACTACCAGTCTGCAACCTGGTTGTCTTTTCCAGGAAGATGCTCTGCCACCACTGAGATATGCTTATCGAGGCAGTATTCCCAAAACATTCAGGCCAAGTCTGAGAAGACTCTGGACTTCGTGCCCCCCAAGTGGTTGATCTAGCAGACTGCCGCCATGTTGTCAGTCTTCAAAAGTATGCAACTCTGGGCTCGGTCCTAGGTCCAGCATCTCACTGCGAGGGAGCCAGCCATCAACCTGAGGCAATTAATGTGCAAAGAGTGCTCTGCGATGGACCATTCGCCTCTGGTGGTGAAATCTCCACAGCGTGCTCCCCAGCCAGTGCAACTGGCATCAGACTCTATTGCTAGATCCGGCTGGGAGACCGAAATTGCATGCCCATTTCAGGCTTCTATGTGCGCTAGTCACCACGGAAGTTCACCTCTGGCATTTTCTGAGAGGGAAACGTGTTGGGAGTATGTGAGATCCCTGCGTAGATGGGATGCCTTCAACCGTTGCATGGATCAGTAATGAAGATTCCCGAGTAATATGGCCTGGATAGAAGAGGACAGGAGGCCTACTACCCTGACGATCTGTGTCAGCGATATGAACGGCTTGGACAGTGTTCTGCATATCTCGTGTTGTATTTTGGAAATCTTCCTGGACGGAAGACTCAAGGTCGACTCGACTGAGTTTACCACAAAACCCAAGAATGTGACCATCTAGGACAGGCACAGGACTGATTTCTCCTTGCTGAAGATAATGCCAAGGGGCTAAAGGAGGGAAACCCATTTTCACAGGTGGACCGTCAGTGCCTGTGCTCACTGATCCATGAGGCGAATGTCGTCCAGAAACACTATCACCGGCTCTTAAATACTCCACCACTGGTTTGAGAACCTTGGTGAAACACTTAGGGGCAGAAGATAGACCGATTGAAAGGGTTGGGAACTTGAAAGTCTGAGCTTGCCATTGGAACTGGAGGAACCAATGATGCAACGGGTATATGAGGATTGTGAGATAAGTGGCCTTGAGATCTAGATGTACCAGCCAGTCGTTGGGCCTCAGGAGGTCCCGAAGAGGAGGAATTATCTCCATCTTGAAGTGATGCAAGACTAATCACTTGTTGAACTCCTGGATGTTTATCACCGGACTTTGGACACCGTCCCGTTTCTCCACCAGGAATAGGTTGCTGAGGAATCCAGAGGAGTGTATTGGGTTGGAATGAGCTGGGGATAGCCTCATGTGTAGTAATAACCCCCGAACTACGTGGTGTCTTGCCACTGGCCCGGCTTGGAGCCCCGACCTCTAGCGAAGGCTTGGAATTGAGGGCTTCTGGCTGAGCACCCCTGCTGCATCAAGCCCCTGCGAAAACTGGGGGTTGGATAGGAGGTAAAAGTTTGTTTGAGGGAGGACTGTGCCTTGTAGAGAGAATTAAATATGGAGACGAACTTGCCAAATACCTTGATGAAAGGCTCCCTTTGTGACTTGGCCCACCTCAGAGGTCATCAAATCGCCCAGCTTTGGGTCAAGATTAATAATCAGGAGAGACCTGCACCTCTCAGTAGAGATGGCGCAGTTGCCGTTACCCATGGAAATGATGGCTCTTTGGACCCAGCCAGACAGTATCTCAGAAGAAATTAGTGCTTCGCCATATTCAGCATCTTAGTCGGGGAGACTTGTGACATCCATAAGCTTGTCCTGACAGGACTGCAATGAATGATCTATTCCCTTCCCTTTCTGATCTATTCCTTTTTTGGGTCCCTAACATATTTGGCTAAGAACATAGCCCTTCTAGGATCGATCTTCGGTGCCAGGGCCACTTTGCCGTCCATAGACAGACAAGGACACTCCGCCTTCAGGCTGTAACATATTTGTTTGCTAAGTGCTTACGTAGCCTACCAGCCACGTTCATGGCCACTTTGTTGGGGTCCATTCAGAGGAACGAGGATGCATTAGCTAATCAGAGTCCACTATATCAAACTGTTTGTGGGCATCCCCAGTGTCCAGGGTAGCCCATGACGGAGGATGTGCTAACAGCCATCATGGCCTGTCATGATCTGATTCCCCATTGGATCCTGCAGGGGATTCCTCGGTGTCAGTCGGAGGGAGAGGAAGGCTGAGCGCTGCAATGCATCGGGTTTGTGAGAAAAGAAATGGGGAAGAGGTTGTGGAGGCGCTTCGTTTATTAAGGCTCTCACAAGCAAAGCAAAGACGTCCAGGTCGACCCCCGAGGTGGGGGGAGGGGCGGGGCGTTTTACGTGGGTTTTGGAGTATTTCGCTTAAGGCGTCCCTGGAGTTAAAGTGGTCGAAGGCCCTGGCAGGTCTGCGCTCACAGCGAGGGATTTAAGGCAACTTTCGGCCATTTGGAGGAGTTTCTTCTCTATGGGCGCCACCGCGTCTGAAACCACCTTGAGAATGGAAGCATCCAAAGCCTCGCACAATTCATCCATGCTCAGGAAATAGGAGACTGATTTCTTCTCAACATATGAGTCCTCAAACTCATTCATTGAAGCAGAGGGAAATTTGTGTTGGGGGGAACCCACGAATGACTGACTGATAGCCTGCAAGTTATTTTATTCATGGCCTCACACAATGGCCATGTGAGTAGCCTCACTGGGACAACAAAGCGCCCTGGGTCGGTGTCCTGAAGTGTTGCCAGTACTGTCCGGAGCCCAGAAGAGGGCCGATACCAGAAGCCATGCTTCTGCTGCCACCCTACGAAGACTCACTGCGCAGCCTGCAACAGCAGCACCTGAGTTGGACTGACACGAGCCATGCGCTTGGTCTTGCATACCACCGTAGTAGGGATGCCCATAGTGGCTTTGCATTCCCAAGGAAAAGGAAAGGATGAGAGAATGTATGGTCTTGTTAACCTTGCAAAGTGACTGCGCGAAGAGAGGCCAGAGAGCGCTGCACCGGAAACTAGACACCAGAACCCCAAGCCCATTGACTGGAGGGAAAAGAGGGCTAGAGTGCCCACCAGGGGCCCCTTCTTGAAGCCCAATGGACTCACGCTCAAGTATCGGATATCTTGTGCTTTATTGTAGTACACATTATTGTGTTTGTATGTAAAATAAAGTACTTGTGCTTTTCAAAAGAGAAGCATCAGCCAAGACAATTATCTTACTGCCCTGATTGGTGTGATGTTGAGTGCTGAGCTTATGTACCCTACACTAACCTCACTGAAAAGTCTGTTACTACTCCCCTCATTGCCACTGAGTTGCAAGTGCTGAAATGGTCTGACAGCCAGTGCATCCTATTATTTTTATAGAAACTTTATTTTAGCATTTTTAAACTTTATTTTGTAATTTTTATTGTCTTGCTCCTCCCATGCCACACCTTTCTTGTTTTGGAGGCAGGATTTCTCTCCCTAAAGTCTCATGATTTGCTTAGAGAGGTAGACTTGGTACACATCCAGGCACCACTCTCGCACCTCCGATTGTGATGCTAATGGGAAAAAAAGCAATCTTACTCCTAACTAAGATCAGACACACCTCTTTCTGGAGGCTCAAACCCCCGCCCCACCTCCCCATCAGCTGTCTCTTAGTTCTCTTTGCTTATTTTCTATTCACACTCAGCCCCACCTCGCTGCAGAGGCTTTTACTCAGTTAAAGTTTAGCCTACATGCAGACACCCCATGCTGCTAGCAGGACTTTGTTAATTATCCAGTCTCCAGAAACAAAACAAATGGTTGTATTCTGTGAAAGGCTTTATTGTCTCTCTAATTTGCTGCCTTCTTATTGGCCAGCGCGTGCTGACTTTACTTCCTCTTCTTTCGACTGGAGCATGAACCAAGTACTGATTGCTTTACCTTGATTTCTGTCCTTCCGCTGATCGTGCTTTGAGAGAGGTATTACTTTTATTTTTCTTCTTCCCAGTCATCCTTGTTGAACCTCTTGCCATTTGTAGCTATGTTTTACTATGTCATATAGGCTTCCAAGAAGCATTTTTCTCCTTTAAAATTGACGTTTATTGTGACATCAGATGTTATCTGCTTCCAAATGTATTTTTACTAAGGCAAGGACACGGGTGCACTTGCTTTCTTTATGTAATTTGATTTTTGCCAGATTGCATATTTCTTTTTCATGCCCGAGGAGACTAACTGATTTGCTCAGAATTACAGAGGTTTTATGTGGCGACCTTGAAAAGCATTGGCAAAACAAATAGGTATCGCCTTTGAGGCTATTGGCTCTGCCATTGGCTTTTGCCCACTTTGGCAATCATTTGTCGCCATGCTGTATCGCAGCGTGGCTGCTGTGGAGCATGGCTAAAAATAATAATAACAAAAATGCACTGTGATGTATCTAGCGTTAATAGACTTTTTTTAAAAAGCTCATTCGCCTTGGCAGCAACATGCAGTTTTTAAAATTAGTTTTAGCCACACTGCAAAGCTGCTGCGCTGCTGTACAGCATGGCTAGAAAACATTGCTAAAGCCAATAGCTCTCATAGGCAAGACTTATTGGTTTTGCCGATGCTTGTTTTTTATTCGTAGCAAATGAAGATTGCAAAGAGATTTAGAGATATATTCCCTATATGGCATGACAGTGAGTAAACTCACATGCTCTGGACTCATTGAAGGCATCCAAGCAGATTGTCTGGGAGACCCCAATAGCAGGCATTTCCATAGTGTAGCAGCCATTTGAGAATTGAAGAATTTTACTGCTGATATATGCGAAGCCTTGTCAATAAAAGGCAATAGATTCTTTAAATGTTTAAGATGCCAGAAGCAACTATGTTTGCCACTTGGGAGTCCATTTTGAGTTCCACATCTATTATCTCACCCAAATTGCAGAAACGTTTTGAAGGTAGCAGACCGGGACCCATTAAGTCAGGTGAGATGGTGTGGAAAAGTGTGGTTGTTGAATCTATGATAATTAAGTATTTGGATTTGGGGGCATTTCACTTTTGAATATTTTTCGCCATCCACTGCTTAATGGAGGATACGACAAGGTGTCAGACACTCCATGCTCATTGTCTGATGCAGATCAACAATGATCTGCGTATCGTATGCATACATGTAAACATTAACTCCATTGTCCTTAGCATTCTTGCTAGAGATGCAACAAAGTTATTGAATAAGGGGGGAGGGGCAGAATGAAATCTTACAGAGTACCATGTTTGATGGTTCTAGCATCAGAATTAAAAGAAGGTAGTGTCAAGGTGTGGAAACTATTGTGGAATGTATTTAAACCACTCTAAGGGTTGATAACAGTGCTTAATTTGAGTCAGTGGTTTCCGGTACTCAGCGGCGGTACTTAATCATCAACAACGGCGCTTTTCATGAGCACTAGTTAAGGACACATTCATTTATGGTAAGCACGTGGAGATTAAGGGATTTTCCCAGAGTCACAGGATGCTGAGCCGATGCAGAGACTTGAACCTGTTTCCACAGCTCCAAAGTCGCCAGCTCTGGCCATTACCCCACACCCCCTCCCTGCTTTCATGGTTATTAGTTGGTTCTGTTTTAGGCGGTGCTAAGAGGAGAAATGGGCTGGTGCAAGCTGCCTCCTGACAGGAGCCCTGGCACTTATTTTTTAGCAAATTAACTACTGGTTGATAGTCACATCCCAGGTCTTCAAGTTGAGACACCAGCAGAGTTTGCTCATTGTTCATTGTTATTACATCTGAAGGAAGTGACCCGATTAGGGCCACCCGGGTCACTCGCGACAACCTCTCAGCCTTCCAACACATGAAGAGTCGGTCAGACAGTAGAGAATACAAACCAAAGATATTTATTAGAGATATACTCGAGTGGAGTCCAGTCTGACCAGCCTCCTTGAATTACTGCAGAGGGACCGACTCCCCCCAACATGGTAATACATAATATACATTTCCAATACCCCTAAAGACACGCCCAGACTGGAATTTTCCAGTTAGTAGCTGGTGAACAAAGGAGATACAGAAGGATAAGCTGCAATCTTGGGACCGTGTACATGCTATCTCAGTTTCAAGGTTACTCTGCCCGTGCCCATCTCTCTAAGGGTGGGAGCAGTCCTATCTAACGGGAAACGTACGCACCGACTAAACAGTCTATTCTTTAGTGCAGCGAAGCTCAACCTTGGAGAAATAAGCAAAAGTATTGAGGCTGCTTTCTGCTGAGGCAGACATAGTGAGACAGAAGTCAGTATCATCAAAATACCAATTGGCGGCTGAATACAAAATGGTGCCGCGAATGCTAACTTAAATCGTACAATGCATAGGGAAGTCGATCAAAAACATTTTCTATTCCAACACATCTGGCTGAGAGATCTGAAAGGACAAGAGTGACAGCCTCACTCTGATCTGCCTTTCACATGAGATCATTCAGCACAGTTCAGAAGCCTGTTTTCTAAGAATGGAGAACAACTTAATATGACACAAAAGGTTGAAATAGCTGAAACCCAGTTTTCCTAAGATCTTATCAAAAAAAGGCAGCCAAGAAATTGGCCCATTGTTAGACCTGGGGGTCTCTAATTGGCAGAGGTAGGTACCTTTGTCCAAGTAGGGACCCTTGCTTCTAGTCAGTGTAAGGGGGTTACACACTCAAGATAACCCCTTCACCCCCTTGGTAGCTTGGCAGGAGCAGACAGGCTTATCTCTAAGGCAATGTGTAAAGTATTTGTACCCAAAACACACAGTAATACAGTGATCACACCACAAATGAACACCACACCAGTTTAAAAAAATAAAGTATCTTTATCTAAACTCAACAAAACGACAAACATCCAACATACAGACAGTAATATAGCACTTAAAGCTTGTGGAAAATAAATGGCTCCACCTGGGGCTATTACAACATTGTGACAGGAATAAATCCAAAGTACGGCTCCGACAGCAAGGTGTGCGACATCGGGCACAGAGTGACACTTACCCCCAAACAAACAGTACCCTGAAAAACGAAGTCTATAACGATGCACGGCGTTTTGGAGATGTGGCGTCGGTGTCGAGGCTCCCTGGCTGCCACAGGGGAGATCAGGCATCATGTACGCGAGGAGGTGACATGTTGAATCCAGGACAGGGGAAGTCGGTTGCTTCAACAGTGAGTCTGTTCCTGCGAGTTCGTGGATTCACCCTCGGCGGTTATCAGCGCCGCAATAACAGGATGCAGGTGCTGGCAGTGTCGGTGCGAGCGTTGGCGTTGGGAATACCGATACCTGCAGGCGTTGAAGTGCATCAGAGCTGCGGTGCAGGCCTGGCGGTGCGTCGTCCACTGCACAATGGTCCCCTTGGCCTCGGTGCAGGTTGCGGCATCACAAAGGTGTCAGAGGTTGCTTTTCTTGCTTCTCTTAGGTTTCTTCCAGCTACCAACTGCAGGAACAACATCCAGAGGCCCAAAACTGGATCAGGAACATCCTGGCAGGTCAGAACTCTCAGCAGTAGAGTTCAGGGTAACTGGGGCTGAAGTCTTTGTGTCCCTGAGAGTTCGTGACATGAGGCCAGCACACACAAGCTCTTTTGTATTCTTCAAGCAGGTTTCTCAGCAAAGTTCCAGTCTTAGTCCTTTCCTTTGCAGAGGCAGCAACTGCAGGCCAACCCCACACAGCACAGAGCAAAAGGGACAGTACTCCTCCTCACAGCTACCCAGCTCTTCTCCTTGGCAAAGGTTCCTCTTGAGTCCAGAAGTGATCTAAAGTTCTGGGGTTTAAGGTCCACTACTTATACCCCGTTTTGTCTTTGTTCATCTTTATGCAAGGGTCTCTGAGCCCAGTCCGAACCAATTCTGTCCTCACTGGTGCAGTAGGACCACAGGGGGTGGAGACAGCATTGTGAGAGGGAGACAGACCCTATTGAGGTGCAAGGAAAATTCTTCATACTACTTGAAATGCAGCCAAGATCTATTCAGCTCAGCTCTGAATCATCCAGGCAGGGCCAGATACACCTCAATCCCCCAGTGCCTGTCTACAGTGAATCGCATCCCCAGCCCGTCACTCCAAAACCAGTAGTCAATCCACAGACAGGATGGTTAAACAAGAAAATGCCTACTTTCTAAATGTAAAAGACACACAGATGAGGGATGGCATTTTCAAACACACAATTTAAAAACCATCTTTACTAAATTATGTGTTATTAAATTTTGAGTTCAGAGAGCCTAAACTTTATTTTTCTATCTTGTCCCAATGGGAAGTAATACTTGTAAGATGTTACAAAGTATCCCCCATGCCATCCTATATGACAGATAGCCTTTCAATAGAGAAAAACTAGATTTGCATTATTTCACTATCAGGACATGTCACACACACATGTACGTATCTTACCCTTCACATACACAGCTCCCTGCTCATGGGGGTACCCTGGGCCTACCTGATGGGTGTCTTACACATGTAGGAGAAGGGAAGGTTAGGGCCTAGCAAGTTGGTGCACTTGCCAGGTCGACATGGCAGTTCAAAACTGCGCGCACACACTGCAGTGGCAGGTCTGAGACACCTTTTAAGGGCTACTCGGTGGTTGGCACAATCATTGCTGCACGCCCACTCGTAGGATTTACAGGCCCTGGCACACTCAGTGAACTTTACTAGGCACTTACCAGTAAATCAAATATGCCAATCAGGGATACCCAATCATAATAACAATTTATAGTGGGAGCATTTGCACTTTGACACTGATCAGCAGTGGCAAAATGCCCAAAGCATCTACCCTTGCAAAGGCCAATTCCAGCATAGCAGCAAAAATACTGGAGGTAGAGGCAAAAAGTCGGGTGAAACCACACCAAAGATGCCAAGTCTAACAACCATACTTAATAGGATCAGTCACAGAAAGAGTATTTCTTTTTTAATAGATGCTTCACCAAAGCTGATTTCCTGATGGTGACAGTACCCGTTGCTTCAGTGATTGACTGAATGGAGGGAATCTGTGCTTCAAGAAAGGGAGCCATTTGTTTCATAGTTGCTGCTTGGCAGGGGTCATTAGGGAAAGCTTGAAGATTTTGCTTCGAGAATTGCTGATAGGATTTCAGTGGGAGTGAGATCTTTGAATGTGAAGGGGGCAGTGTTAGAATTTGAATTCTTGTGAGAGACGGACACCGTCTACAGATTGGAATGTTATATGTTATATTGATTTGTATAGGGCTCTAATCACCTGAGAGGGTATTCAGGTGGTTCGGCTAGTGTGTAGGTTTGTGGACTCCAAGGTGCTTATATTGAGAGCCAGATCTTCATCTTCTTGCGGAACTCAAGAAGTGAGGAGGAGGCTCTGATGTGTTGAGGGAGGTCATTACCTGTCTTGGATGTGATGTAGGAGAATGATCAACCTCCAGTTTTGTTTTTGCGAATGCGGGGATGTTTGCGAATGAGAGTGAGGCAGAGAATAGGTGTATGGTGGGTTGGTGAATGAATGACCAACTGTTTGGCCTGTAGTGATTTAACCCCTAATTTTCTAGACCTTACACAGAGAAACATTTATAGAGTTTTTCAAAATACCTGAGAATGAGGGGCTGAATTACCAACTGTTTTGGGTGAGGTCAAATAATTGACTATTTTAAGGAGTTCTCCTGAGGAGTTTGCAGCTTCAGCAATCCTACTGGAAAAGAAAGATTTTTTTACTTTAGGGTCTCAGTATCGAGCTCGAGATTCAATCAATACACCATTTTCTCGCCTGGAACACATACCGTGGAGAGATTTGTAGTCCGCCTCGTAGCATTGACCTAGATGACCAGGACACACCTTGAATTGTTAAAACCGTGCCCTGGGGATATATCTGATTGCAATTCTGACTTATCATAGGTAATTGTGAAAACTTCTCCTAAGTATAATGTATAAGTATGCCTTGTGTATATGTGCAGATTTTTGTTCGTTTTCCATTAATAAAAAGAAATATTAAAAAAAAGACACCATTTTCTCTCTGCTTGTCTTGCTTGAAGTTTTAGTGCAAGAAGTTTAGGTTTGAACCTACTGTTCACCTTGTGGACAGACTATCATAAAACTAGTTCACTAAAGATTCAAGATTGACATCTTCCTCTATGGCTCTGTTCATTTTTTTTTTTTGAGTTTAAAGAAAAGTTTATTGGATATAAATAAGAAATATAACAATTCAAAATACATCATATACCATAATATAAATCCAAAATTGGTTGTAGAACAAGAGAGATGAAAGAAAGAAAAGGAGAGAAAGAAAAGAAAGATAGAAAGGGAAAAGTGGGAAAGAGAGAGGAGATCAGAAGATAGACAGCGATATCGTAACTAGATTACAGCATGTAAACATTTCGGCGAATGATAAGAGTAGTATGAGTAACAAACGTGCATTATACATTAAAATATTAACATTAGATAAAGTAAATTTTCTGATTAAATTCATGGAGGCTTGGGTACTTCTTCATTACAAGGAGTATGTAAAGGTATAGCACGAGCAGAGGCATTTAGGAAATTGGTGACTGGCAACCACAACAGATCTCGCTTAATGGCCAAAGCAATTGGATAAACATAAGCTCGGTCTAATCTGTGATTATAGCAGACGCCATACCACCAGGCTTGGAATGAAATGTTAGAGGCATTTTTCCACGATTTTGTAATTTGTTGAAATGCAACGGCTAAAAGTAAGTCCACAATAGAGGTGGAGGTTCCGAGAGAAGACCATTCCTCTGAGACACTACCTAGGAAAATATAAGCATAAGAAAAAGGGGTATGTGTGTGAAAGAGTTTGTTAATTTGCTGCCAAACTCTGATCCAAAAGGCATGAACAGGAGGGCAAGTAAAGAGCATGTGGTAAAGGTCTGCATTGGGGGCAGGGCATGACCAGCAAGTAGAAGGAACAGTAGGATCTATACGATGTAATTTGGTCGGGGTAATTAGGAGTCTATTGTAAAGAAAAAATAAAGTTTGTGTGGTATTAGCTGCTCTTGACGACTTCCTTATTTTATTCCAAATCTTTTCCCATGTTAAAACTGAAAAAGATATACCCAAATCTACCTCCCAACTGCATTCCGTTGTAGACTTAGTACGGGAAAGAGATGGAGATCTTAATTTTTTATAAATAGTGGATGCCGAGGATGGGGTACGTAGAGAAGAAAGTGTGAGAGGAGAAGCTGTTGTATGGATAGGAACTGAGGATAAAATATTGAAAGAATTTAAAGCAGTAGAAGTCAACAGTCGGTATTTCGATAGATAGGAAGGGGGAAGAGAAAAGCGGGTGCAAAGTACAGAGAAGGGAATACAAGCATCTTCTTGAAATAGTTGATGGGTCCACTTAAGGTCAAGTGCTAGCCAATCCTTCCAAAAAAGGGTCCTATTTTTGATTTTAATATGTTTATTGTACCAAATTGGGGAATTTAGAAAACGGGAACGATCATCAAGACCTCCAAACAAAAGAGGCTGAAAAGTTTTTCGGGCATTCTTAAGAATAGGGAGTGACATTTTCAATGGGATGTGAGTTAAGGACAAAAATTCTTCAAAGGAAAATGGTTGGAAAAAGGAAGATTCTAATTCTACCCATAAGGGACGAGGATTAAAAGTGTCCAGATCAGTAGATAGTAGAAACGCAGAGTGTTTGAGAAAAAACGATGTGTGATAGGAAGAAAAGTCAGGGAAATTGACTCCACCCATATGCTTAGGTTGCTTAAGTTTGGAGAGAGACATCCGAGGATGTTTATTTTGCCATAAAAATTTTGATAAAATACCATAGATTTTTTTGAAGCAAGATTTAGGGATATTAACAGGTAGATTGGCTAAGTAAAATAAGATTATCGGGACTAACATCATTTTAATCGAATCTAATCTGCCCCACCAAGATAAGAATAAAGGGTGCCATCTTGATGTAGAGTTACTCAAAGTGAGCTGTAAGTTTTTTAAGTTTAAAGCCACAGTATCTTTAAGGGAGGGAGTGAACCATAGACCCAGATATTTAATTTTAGAAGTGTTCCAGTGAAAGGAAGAATCTACAAAATCAGCGTGAAAACAATATTTGTTTAGAGGGAGAATTTCGCATTTGTCAATGTTGAGTTTGTATCCCGAGACTAGAGCAAAAGCAGAGACTTCTGATAAAAAGGCTGGAATGGATGATTGAGGATTTGAAATGAATAAAAGAATGTCATCCGCATACGCTGAAAGTTTTAAACTGCTGTCTGCATAAGGGAAGCCGGAAATGTTAGAATTCAAACGAATTTTTGTTAAAAAGGGTTCTAACGCTAAAATAAATAAAAGTGGAGAAAGGGGACAACCCTGACGAACCCCTCTATGGAGAGGAAAAGACGAAGATATAAGGCCATTGGCTAAAATAAACGATCTAGGAAAAGAATATAATAATGAGATATATGCAATAAATTTGGGACCAAAACCAAACCAACGAAGTGTGGAAAAAATAAACTGCCAGTTGACTCTGTCAAAAGCTTTTTCAGCGTCTAATGCAATGGCCGCTAAAGAACCTGGGTGAGAATGGGACTTACTAAGAACATTAAAAAAGAGACGAGTATTATCTGATAAATAACGCCCTTTAATAAAACCAGATTGTTCTCTGCCAATTAACCGTGGTAAGATATTGTCTAGGCGAAGAGCTAAAATCTTTGCAAAAATTTTATAATCCAAATTTATCAAAGAAATGGGTCTATAGTTTTTACACAGAGTAGGGTCTTTGTTGTCCTTAGGAAGAAGACACATTAGAGCCTCTTGAAAAGAGCCTTCAGATTTTCCAGAAGAAATGAAAGATAAAAACAATTGGTGTAATTTAGGAACAAGGAACGAAGCAAAGTGTGCGTAGAATTCCATGGTAAAGCCATCTGGCCCAGGAGCTTTGCCCTTTTTAAGTGAATGAATAGCTTTAAGAATGTCACTGGGGAGAATATCTGAGTCCAAAGAGGAGAAATCAACATCCGGGGGAGACGGGGAGGGGATAGAGGATAAGTAGTGAGAAATGTCAGTCAAAGAGGGCGAAAACTCAGGAGTATAGAGCGTTTGATAGAAATTGACAAATTCTGAGAGAATATATTTATCTATATGGACAGTTGTGTTATTAGAGGTTACAATAGAATCGATCTTTGTGCGTTCTTTTTTGACCTTAAGATAATTGGCAAGTAAATTGCCAGATTTATTCTGAGCGTTATAGTATTTAGCACTGGATTTTAAAAGAATTAGGTTTGCAAATTCTGTAGAGAGTTTATTAAAAGAGAGTTTGGCTTTAATAAGATCATTCAGCGTAGATTGATTTTCTGTTATATAATAAGAATGTTCCAATTTCTTAATTTGTGAATTAAGTGTTTGAATAGATTGCATAGATGTTCGACGCTTACGGGCCACAAATGAAATAATGAAGTCTCTTGAGGCAGCTTTAAAAGTGTCCCAAATGAGTTGGGGGGATGTAAGGGGAGTGTCATTTTCAGCAAAAAATAAGGTTGCAAATTCCAAAAATGATGATGAAAATTTGGGATCTAATAATAGAGAGTTGTTAAATCTCCAACGTTTAGTGCCTTTGTTGGGAGGAAGTAAATCTAAACTTAAAGTAACTGGTGCATGGTCTGAAATTAGAATGGATCCTATGTCCGAATGGGAAATATGTTGTGTGAGAGGTTTGGAAATAAAAATATAATCAATTCGGGATTGGGAGGAGTGTGCCGGGGAAAAGTATGTGTATTCCTGGGTTGTAGGATGACAAAGTCTCCAGGAGTCTACTAGAGATCTTTGCTGAATAGTGGAAGTGAACTGGTTGTGCATGGAAGAAGGAGAAAATCGGGATTTGGATCGCCTGTCTAAAAAGGGGTCTAAAATCATATTACAATCTCCGCCCAATATTAAGTAATCATCCGTATATTGCATTAAAGACGAAAGAAGGTGAGGCCAAAACGTTTTGTCCAAAGTTGTGGGAGCATAAATATTGAAAATGGTTAAGGGAATTTTGTTAATCAATAATGATACAACCACCCACCTACCTTCAGAGTCATTTTCTTGTTTCACAAGTTGAATGTCTAAGCGTTTGTGACATAGTATAGTCACACCATTTCGTTTCCCTGAACCAGGCGAAGCATAGACATGGCCTACCCATTGACGACGCAGTTTAGATAATTCACCTTCAGTTATATGAGTTTCTTGCAATAACGCAATATCTCCTTTTAGATTAGCAATATGAGATAACACCCTTTGGCGTTTAATGGGAGAACCCAAGCCTTTGACATTCCACGATACAATGTTCAAAGTCATCTAAAATATAAATAGTAACTCTTCAATTATCGTAGAAACAGTCATATGTAATGTGTACTAACTGTACAGTGCACGTTAAATTAGTACCAGAAGGAAGTATCATAAAAAACTGTTGAGAAAAGCTAGACATACTTAAATAGGAAAAAGAGAAGTTATAACACCAAAGAAAGAGGTAAAGGTATAAGATAGAAACTGAGAGGCTAAGAAATAGAGTAGAATGAGGAAAGGAAGAACAAGAGAGGAAATTATAGATTATTACAAGAATGTAAGTAGAAAAAAGAAAAAAGAAGAAGAGGCAGAACTGAGGCAAGAAATACAAGATATGAAAGAAATAACAGAGAGCCCAACATAGAGAATAGGACAGGGAAGCGAGGGCAAAAACAAAAGAGAAAGGGGGAAAGACAAGGAGGATAAAAATAGAGAAGAACGAGATAAACGAGATAAAAGAATAAATAAAACACATACCACAAAAAGACATGGACAGATGGGGATGGTGGAAGCCCATGAGGAAAACAGCACACCAAACACGGGGTACCCCGATACAGAACGGAAAACGAAGACATCATCCAGGCATTGGAGATATGATCACGGAAGGACGACGATACCTTGCTGCTTCTAAAATAAAGAAAAAAGGGGGAGAGGAAGACCAATTACAAAGGATATACGAGACTTATGATCACATACAATGACAAGGAACAGAAGAACAAAAATTAATATAAACCACCAGCAATTAGAAAAGATAAAGCATTTAGAACAGATAAAGCAATTGCTTAGCTATAAGGCATAAGTTATAAGTCTTGAGTATCTTCAGGTCTTTGAAGTACGAGGAATTTCCATGTTGTCTTCAATACAAGAGTCAAGAAAAGTTTGTAGACGTGCTGGGTCTTCATAGGACGTAGTTTTGTTGTTAAGGGTGACTTTCATAAGACATGGGTGAAACAGGCCATAACGCGCATTGAGATTCCGTAGTGCAGGTCTCATATCCAAAAATTGTTTCCGCCGGTCAGCAGTTGCTTTCGCATAATCCTGAGCAAAAAATAAATTATTACCTTGCCAGGACACTCTCCCTTTACTTTTGGCTGCATGAAGAACTTTAAGTAAGTCTGTGTATTCTAAAAAATAAAGAATGACACCACGAGGCTTGGAAGTAGAAGAAGCAAACTTAGAGTTTGGGCCTAGTCGATGAGCTCTTTGAATGTTCAATTTTGGAGATTCAGGAATGTCCAGCAGGGTTGGTAAAAAAGATTGAAAGAATGAAGGCGCATCGGAGCCCTCAATTCCTTCCACAAGGCCATAAATGCGTAGATTGTTACGCCTATTTCGATTTTCCAAATTCTCAATCTGAGTCTTGAGATGAGCGACCTCTAACTGTAATGGAGGTATTTGAGACGTGACAGACTGAATGGAATCAACACGTTGAGAAAGCAGTGAGGACTGTTGCTCCATTTGAAACCATTTATCCTCAAGGTTTTGGAGACGGATGTTGGTCTCTTCCATATGAGGTTTAAGTGCGCGAATTTCCTGAAGAAGAAGTTCCATGGATAACGTCGTTGTAGAGCCTGTTGGAGACGGTGGGTCTTTTTTGACACGCTTTGTAGAAGTGGTAGATGAATTTTTAGGCAACTGTTTAGTGTTACCACGAGGTAAGCTGGACTGAGTAGTAGCGGCATTGAACTGCGTAGGCTCAGGGTCTTCCGTATTGTCTTGTAATACACTGAAGGGATTAGAATCACTCATTGTAGCGTTGTCACCCAGAGTAGAGCTAGTACGGAGTGCACGTGCTTTTGCCATAGTAAACCACACAATAAGATGTAAACGTGTGGAGAAATGTGGATACACAAATGTTTAACGCAGAAGTCCAGCCAAAAATGATGAAAGTCAGTGTAAAAGGGAAAGAAATGAGGCAAAAAGCATTTAGAAAAGTATGCTGCACAGGTTGTTTATAAACAGCAAATGCTCAGAAAAACAAAGAGAGCGACCTTGCATAGGTAGAAAGCAAAAAAGCCATGACCTCGAGTCAAATCTGAGGAGATAACATTCTGCGCCGCGGTAAAAAACAAAATGGCGGCCACAGAAACGAGCGCGAACGAAAGTGCGCTGAAAGAGAGTGAAACAGCTCACCCTGAAGTTTGAAAATGGGTTCAAATGAAAGCGCTATGATTCATATCATCTTGCCAGCGTCAACAGCGTCCTGAGGATAGAGAAAAGATGCCTGGTGGAAGCTCCGGTCTTCACGTCAGTGAGGAGCTCCGCGATCCGGCGGCCATCTTCTTTGGCGTCCAAGCCACGCCCCCCCTATGGCTCTGTTCATAAGCAGAGAGTGGGGAGAGACTTTAAGGAGCTCAAAGAGTTTTCCTAATGAGAAACCCTTCCAAGTCAGTTGCAGATTATGAGAGCCAATAAATTACCAACAAATAAAAAGTTAGGGAGTGCCATGCAAATTGGCAAGATAGTAGCCCCCATGTGAATAATTTGGAGTACTAATTCAATTTCAGAGCTATCTTATATTTAGATACAGTTGCAACCCCACTACCAACCCTTCTGTGCGGGTGATCCTTAAGATGGAATCAGAGGAGGCAACAAATTCATCAACATAGACATTAGCATAGTCTTTTAGCCAAGTTTCTGTAAGACAAGTTTAGTTGAGACCCAAAGACTCAGATATCAGCTGTATCATGGTGATGTTTTACTGCTGATTGAGCATTACAGTAATATATTAGGAAGGGAGTTGGTTTTTTTAACATAGGTACTTTGAGAACGGTCTTTGCAGTTAGTAATAGCAGATTTATAAGGAGAAATATTATACTCCCAAGAAAGGGCGAAGTGAGGATTTCATATACAATGCTTGCTGCCTTAGATAAGCTTCATGTTGAGATGCAAGGGAGTAGTTTGCTGCATAAAGATCTGGGATAGTACTCCTACTGCACTCACCCCAAGGCTGAGGAATGTTAAGCCCATGTGCAGTATTTTGGGCATAGAGGCTGGCGCGGTCCAGGTGTGGAAGGGCATAGTTGGGCTTGCCTTTGACATGCAGCTCCCGCCTCTATATAGGACGGTATAAGCCGGACTGCACTCCTTCAGTGCCCCCAAGGTGGCTGTTGCAAAACGAATGTTCTGTACTGTTGCAGGGATTCTGCTCATGCACAGAACTATGCGCAGGAAACCAGGACCTCGGTGTATTGTTGTGTACCAAAAAAGCCACCTCATGCCCAAAACCCCAATCCGACTAGCATTAGTGTCTCATTCGTTCTCCGTACTACAGCGAAGCTACCAATGATTAGACAACCTAGAACATGCGACTTAGTAAACTCTCAGGAATAGTGGGAAACAAGAACACTCTTTCGCTCACACTCATACTTGTTCACAACTGTGCTCTAAGATGCAGTACTCTAGCCAAGACGAGCAGCATAATGCATGAAAACAATATAATCAGCATTGTTACAATTCCATAAAGCACAAAAGAGGAAATCATATTATAATGACAATGGAAACAGGACTATAGCTCCTTTTACCACCCTCCCCGTGCTCATGAGCTAGTTTAGAATAATTATAGAAGAACTCTGGGCTTTGTCAGCGAGACCCCATACCTACAAGATCAGATGCAGTGATTTACATCTCAGGATCAGCAGAGCTTTACTATGTTGGAAAGGTTTTCTCCAAGTGCCTTCTCATACATGTAATTCCATATTAAAAGCACCCGAGTTTCAGTTGGACCGCTGTGCTTCATATTATGTGTATGTGCGTGGGACTGACCAAAGTGAATCAACAGCTTACACTGTTATTCGACCTTGAACAGGCTGTACAGACAGAGATCGCGTTGCCCCGCTGGATATGTAAAAGGTAGACAGTTCTCATGTGAAGCAGCTTCAGCAAAGTATTTCACGAGAACAGAGCCATGTAGAGTCATGCGCAAAAGCAGCAGAATGGCAGCCAAGCTTATACTACTCATGCTAACTTATCAACGTCTGCTGTTAACCCCATTTCCTCACTACAGTACGACTCGGGAAAACACCCTGACCGCCAGCAGAACAGATCTAAATACACTAAGGATAAAAGAAACTATTGCAAACATTCCCAGTGCAATAGGCAGATTATTAAAAAATAGGCACAAAGAGAGCCTCTAACCCTAACCGTTTCCAGATGATCTGAGGATTTGTTCATTTAAAAAAAAAATTGTTGTGGTGCTCCCTGATCCTGAGATGAAAACATGTAGTAATGTTGTTTCTGAGAACTCCCATAGACATGCAGACTAAATTTACTTTTATTTTGGGGCACGGTTCCATAGATACTTCAGTATGCTTGGGCAACTTGATATTGTGGCGTTTCCTTTTCCATTAAAGTAATTTCATGGAAGGTTTTCAGTGGTATTGTTTCACTAGGCTGTAGCATATGCTGTCTTTCCAGAGTGCATTTCACACTAGCTTCTGCATGTCGATTTGTTGACTGTACCCAATAACCCTACATCACGCTCAGCCGGCTTTTCTTTCTTTGTTAGCCCTTTTCATCAGAACAACCCTGCTTTGGCAATGTCTGAAACCATTTTCAAGCCGTGGTTTTCTTCAACTCCAGGGAATGTATCATGATTAATTAGCTGTGACTTAACTCTTGTAATACATTTGGCTCACTCCTGAATTCCAGCTGTAAGCCGGTAGTCCTGGCGTACTGTAGGAGTAAATCATACGTACTGACTGCAAAATCTCAACTTGTATAGCTACCTGAATACAATGCTAACATTATTTTGGGGAGAAAACTGCAGCTTTTGAGTGATGCGCTACGTTACGCTGATATTTAAGGCATTTCGGGCCTGATGTACGACCGTTTTTTGCAGTTGCAAACGAGAAATCGGCCCATTTGCGACCACAAAATAGGTCTGCCCATGTACAAACCCTATTTTACGAGTCAGTAATCTATTACCGACTCGCAAAATAGGGTTTGCGGTTCGCTATTAGGAAGGGGCATGCCAATGGCGTCCCTTCCTAATAGCGAGTCATACTTCAATGTTTTGTAATTGCAGTCGCAAATCACTTGCAGTTTACCACCCATTTTGAAAGGGTGGTAAGCCACTCGAAAACGGGAAGGGTTTATGACTGGCAGTGAAAATATTTTTTTAGAGAGGCAGTGGTTCCACAGACCACTGCCTACTTTTAAAAAATGTAACAGAAATATTTTATTTTTATTTTTTAAATGCATCCTGTTTTCCTATAAGGAAAATGAGCGGCATTAAAAAAAAAACTGCCTCAATAAAAAGCAGTCACAGACATGGTGGTTTGCTGACCCCAGCAGGCCACCATCCCTGCGAGTGCTAGCCATTTCCAATGGGGTCGCAAATTGCACCAGCCTCATGAATATTAATGAGGAAGGCAATTTGTAAGCCCATTACGAATCGCAAACAGTGTCTGAGACACTGTTGCAAATTCCATTTTGATTCACTGTGTGTGTCATTTCACGTGTGTGGTGGCCTGGCACAGTTACTCCTAGACCTGGGTATTAGCCTTTGGGTATGATTGTGAATATGTATATAACACAGGAATGTTTTGTGTGTTACAGTAAACAGACCAGACTGAAGTTGGTCCTGAGAATATCCATATATATAAATAAGTATGTTTTTTTGTTAATCACAGTAGCGGTCCGTAGAGGGAGTTCCGTGGGGCGGTGAGGCGGGGAGGGGCAGGGTGGGGGAATGTAAACAACGGAATATAGATGAACAGAGGTAAGTACACATTTAAATAAATAAAACGAATTCCTTTGTGCGTGATGCATCGCAAAATGCGATGCAGTGCGTGCAACTAAATTTGTTTTATTTATTTAAATGTGTACTTACCTCTGTTCATCCATATTCCGTTGTTTACATTCCCCCACCCTGCCCCTCCCCCGCCCCGCCTCACCGCCCCACGGAACTCCCTCCACGGACCGCTACTGGTTAATCACTATATTTAGCAGAGTGACAAGACATTGGTACTGAAGAATGCCACAAACTTTTTGTCACCTGGCAGAAACATGTTGACCTAGTCGAATAGGAAACATCCTTACACCTATCGTTACACTGTTTTTAACTCCAGCCATAGGGGATACTCATTAAAATAATTTTTCCCATATGAGATGGTTTTAATACACTTTTGATATTATTTTTGCACTCTGCCCCTCACTCACACATAACATTGGAGTGAAAAACACCTCACGCTCCTCTCCTGAGGGAGAGTCTAAGCCCACACAGTGCACCTTGCGGGCACTGTGTGCAAGAGGGAGCCCAATGATGAAGCATGTCACCCATAGGGTGAGTGAGGGTTGTCGTCTTTAAAAAGCAAATGCCCCCTTCTCTCTAGTTCTTTTGAGTTTATTTAGTGCACACTCATATTCACATTTTAGTAGAGAAAGTCTATATTGTTCCCATGTGGTCTCTGTCTGGTCGACTACAGAGACATCGATTGCACGTTTTCCCCTACTACCAGCATGGTGATCGAACAATTGCAAATCTTGATGGTAGGTTGGGGGAGCTAAAAACACAGGTGGTAGAAGGAAGGCTATGTAACAGGTACCGGACCAGCCTGGATGTAGGAAGTAGTATGCCTTAGTTCCGCAAACAAAATAAGTGTGACGTTATGCAAGGAAGCTGCTTCGGCCTCTCGTAGACATCTGCAACACTGTAGTACAGTTACTGTGGCCCACTGGCACATCGCTTGTACTTTGTACACAAAGGGGGGCAGTGGTCATGGCAACAGAGATAACAAGGGGTCCATTTCCTTTAACCGACCTAGAATTTGGATACACATAGATTGTTGCTGCACTTCCTTTACTATATTCTTCCATTTCTAAAGCAGTCCCTTTTGCTTGTGGGTCCCCATCTTCGTTGGGGTAACAGACTTTGTTCATTAGAGGCATATGGAAGTTTGAACCAAGCTGGGCATGAGCCATTGTGAGAGAATGGCAGCGGTGACAACAGGATTCCTTTTATGTTCTGATGAGGAGGAATCTTGCCACAAACCCAACAGTTAGTAGCATTGCTTAGCTGGTGTGTCTGATGCAACATTTGAAGAAATTAATTGTTTCTCAGATTTTGCCGGTATCCCTGTTCATGTTTCGTCAAATCAAAATGATGGTGCTCATTTGCAGCAAGTGATGTAACAGTAATGTTAGGTAAGGAGGCTCCAGGCATTACTTCCTCCACTACCCACATTACAGTAGCGATGATGGCAACAGTCAAAGTCAGACCGAAAATGCAAATTGTACAGCTGTTGCACGTTGTCGCAGTGATCTCCTTCTTCTTAGGCGAGCTCATTTTCATCGGAAAAAAAACAACTAAATAGATGATGCCCTAAGGTCCTGGGCAGGCGTTGGTTTCTTCACTAACGTTGAGATGAGTAGTCACTATTAGGCTACCCCCCTTTGTAGTCACTCTTCAACCACCCAGGACAGTGGCTCAAACAGTCTCTTTCTGCGATGAAATGTCTTTCTTCCTGGATCGAAGCAGATATCTAGATGTACCAGGGATCGTGAGGTCCGGGAAGACTTCCTCAGGTCTTTCAGGTGACACAGCTCGTCCTTTCTCGGTGACCAAAATGTTGCGATGATCTGTCAGCACAGCAGGGCTCACAAAGGAAGAGCTTCCCGCACCTGATGATAAATAGAAGACAAGCTGTCAGTTAACTGGGACACATAGTCACTCATCAAATGTCTGGGGCACCTAATGCTGGTGCAGAACAAAGGGCTTAGCGTAACTGTTGGAAGGTGCTCTGCAACTCAGCAGTCCATGGGAAGGGCATCGGAGCATCTTTAGTCAAAAGGGCCAACAAAGGTTAAATAATGTGCGAAAAACTGCCTACAAAAAGAAGTAAGGCCAATCAGTGCACGAACATCCTTCTGAGTGCCGGTACAGGAGTGTCTAAAATGGTCTGAATGCGGTGTGGTGTGAGTGCTCGTCCCTCCTTAGACAGGAGATTACCTAAATAGGTAACCTGCTGTCTACAATATAGCAATTTCTTTCGCGAGACTTTGTGATGATGGGAGGCATGAAATGATAACAATAACGGTGTTCCTTCTTCACACTAGGTAAGGATGCCAGAGCGGCATCCTCATTGATAAGACAGGATCTCTCAACCATTGGATCATTGTTATTTAAAATAACACGCGCACCTTCCGGAGAACAACGTTTTGTAGCACGAAAATATTTAAGCATATCGATACCCACAATGTTGTCCAGCGTGTTAGGGGAAAGCAAAAATGGACATGCTGCAGTGAATTTGTCAAGTCTGAATTCAAGTGGCTGTGAAAGCGGGCTAGGTGTAGGTGTCCTATCGAATCCAATCCTATCTCCTTCAAGCTCCTGATCCACGCACACAAGGCACTCCACAAGACCGGCCCAGCCTATCTCAACAGTCGACTCTCCTACTTACCCAACAGGAAACTCCGCTCCGCAGACCTCTCCCTGGCTACCGTCCCACGCATCCGTAAAACCACAGCCGGAGACAAATCCTTCTCCCACCGCGCCGCCAAGACCTTGAACAACCTCTCCCTCATCCTACGACAAACCGAAGACCTTCTAACCTTCAGGCGACAACTCAAGACCTGGCTGTTCGACCAGTAGCAACAGCACCCCCTTCCTCCCCACCCTTCAGCGCCTTGAAACCCTTGTGGGTATGTAGTGCGCTTTACAAATTATCTGATTGATTGATTGATTGATGTTATCATTGTGCCGGACAGGGGAGCCCTAGGAACCATTTTTTAGACAGAGCACTATGGGTAGCCCCTGTATCAACCAGAAACCGATCAGTAGATCCCAAGACGTTTGCGTCAACATAAGGACCCATTTGATCTACTGGCACCTCATCCGGTTCCTTACCCCATCCTAGGCATCCCTATGCATATTTAGAATCCGCAAGGGCTTCAGCAAAATAATCAGACATTTGATATTGATTTCGTCTATCAAAAGTATTAGAGTCATTTGGTCCTTGTTCAACTGCTTCAAATCTGGGGCGAGTTCCTGTACCTCCCCTGTTTCCTGAATTCCCTGAGCGTCTTCTCACACTATCCCTTCCCCGTTGGTACTGCTGACCTCGCAAAAGAGGGCACTCAGAACGCCAATACCCAGCCTTTTTACAATAAGCACACTGATCAGGGGACATATTTGCTCAAGGGAGAGGGGGCACCCCAGGTTTATACATTGCACGTCCGCCTCATCCGCCTCCCCTAAATGAAGAACCATATACTTGAGCCAACATAACTTTTGTCTTTAATTCTTTATCCTTCTTATCCTCCCTGCCTTTCACTTCCTGTTCCTGTTGTTCATAATATTGGGCCATAGTCAAAAGGAAAACTGGGGAAGACGTGGTCCAAGAACTCTCGCTGGCCTTTAAGCGACTAGCCATTTCTGGTAACATATTAGCGACAAATTTGTCAACAAACAAATGCTTACCTGTATCATCGGCCAATGACTGACCACTAAAATCATGGAATGTTTCCTCAAACCTTGAAAAGAAATCAGAAACTGACTCATCTGTGTTCTGATTACAGGACGCTAACGTAGTCCAATCTATTTTCTTACGGGGTATGAGAGTCTTTAACTTAGTCACAATAGCTTTAAGAAGATCTAATATCTCCTTCTGAGGTTTTTGCGCAGGCTCCCTTTCCGCATCTATTTGTTCTAAATGTTCCCAAGTATCACCATATGCTACATTATCATCTATTTTACGTATTGTTCTCCACATGTCAGGGGGCAAAATAAGTCCAAAGAACATATCAATATCTGGCAAGGTCATAGTGCAAGAGCTAATGGCTCCTTCCACCTCCTCATAGAAGGCGGCGGGATTTTTCCGGGGGTCGGGCAAAGCAGCTTTAAGAGCCATCAGGTCAGCTCTACTCCAAGGAGTATAAACCCAATTATATATAAAATATCCCTTTGCATCATCCGAAGTTTTATCATCATTGGTTCCCTGACCCTTAGGAGGAACATAGAGGGTGCAGCTTCACGCATAGGTTTTACAGTAACTGTAGTACTACTAGGTGCAGCCTCTTCCACCGGAGCATCTACATTCTGTACTTGAGATTGAACTGCTTCTATACCTCTCTGTTTTCTAGCTGATTCTTGCTCCTTTCGTATATGCAATGTTGCGTCTCGTATTTTGACCACTCATCTAATCACATCAGATAGGTTTGAAAAAAGAAAAGTCCCCTCTGTTAATCGTTTATAATCAGTATTTATATCAGCTGGCTCTAGTTCCTGAGAAATGTGTCTGTAATCAAATATTAACTCACAAACGAATTGTTCTACAAAATAAAATTGCTCTGTATTTTTCCACTGTTGAACCATAGTTACAATGAGCCATGCAGCGTGAGACCGACGAGCCTCCTCCCTAGCAACAAGTTTTAATTTATCTTTTTCTGCTTTAGTCAAAGTAGAGCGAGTCTGTCGCCCATCTTGTTTATCTTGTTCTTTGTTATCTGAAGACAAATGCTCATCGTCAGAAGCCTCATCTGGGGCACTTGGAGTGGGAAATTTATACAGGGGTGGGGGGCGTTCTAATAGGATGCAGTTATCCTGAGGTTTATTAAGTATGGGATAAATAGGGCGCCTACTAGGGTACTGGCCATTTACCTCTAATCGACTTTCCCTATCTTCTTTTTCTATTTTTTCCTTCTTTTCTCTATTTTTTAATTCTAGAGCTTTTTGATATATCGATTTTTGTTGATCTTTTTCTGTTATAGCTTCTTCTCTCTTCGCTCTCTTTCGTACTTCTTTCTCCTGCATACGCACACAATCAAACATATCCTGTCTACTTTTTCCATTAAATAAACACTGTTCTACATATTGAACCTTTTTAGAATCCAATGACTCATTCACTGGCCATTGTAGATCGGAATCTTTCTTTGTGTATTTGTTCCACAGTGGACCGTACATTTTGGAAGAAATACCATATTTGACATAAATATCTCTATTAGGCGTCCCTTGTGGGGGAGCCAGCTGACTTTTTTTCTAAACTTACTTTGGTACCATCAGAGCAGCAACACCAATTACAGAGTGTGCTGAGAACAGGCATTTTTTACCAAATTATGTGTAAAATATTACTACTCCAAACAAATATTCAAAAAGGAGAAAAATCTCCACATTACCTGCCTTCAAACTTTGCAAAGATTGAATAACAAATTCAAACAAAAAGCCCAGGCTTAACAAATCAAGAGTGCCGCTTTAGCGACCTTACCAAACAGAAGTCTCCAACTCCCATCTGCCGATCTCTGGTCGACCTAATAATCACTTCAAAATTGCGCTAAAGAAAACCCCAGTTGAGACCGCCCACCACCTGGAGGGTCAAATCGGGAAAACCGGAAAAGTCACGTCGGCCTCCAAAGACAAAGGTCTCCTCGTGCAGTTCGCTTCCTCAGTAAGATATCGATCTTCCGTCAAGACCACTCCTCCGGACGGCCGCGTCTCCAATGGGGCCCCACGAGTCGGACGCCAGCTGTGGGAATGTACCTTTTTAGGGGTACACTGGTGCAGGGTCACCCTTTTGTCCACAGGTCCAGAGACCAACAAAATAGAGATCAGCACTGAAGTTGGAATAAATAACAGGTTTATTAATCACTCATGAGTGGGACCACGTCCACACAGCACTCTCTCAAGTGCTGCTAGGAGGTAGTACACTGAAGTCACAGAACACAGGATTTTTATACAGGTTTTCTGCACTGTAAGCATGTGAACAGAAATAGGAAGAACAAGTTTTAGAAATAGTTATCAGCAAACAAGGGCAGATGAATAACCACTTGGTCAGCAAAGTGGGAGGGGTAGCAGAAACGCTTATAGCAGCAGTAAATGGTTTACAGTTAACATCTATGACCAGGTGCACTGACAGCTACAAATCCTCAGCACGTACATTGCTTTTAGCTGAGTCAGGAAGTCAACTAAAATAGATAACACAAGCAGAGTGAAAAGACGAGCAGCAGAGGACGGAAGTATTTCGAAGGAAACTAAATGAACACCACAGCCAAAATGGCTGTAGCTTTTGCTAAGTAAAATATTACACATTTCCACAACACCTGTTTGGCGATAAAGCCAATTCTGTTTTGAAACGTTTCAAAGAAAGTAGAGGCACGGCACACTACCTAGATCTTTTGACCCCTACCAAACAGTTTCCCAACCAGTTTATGAACTTTCACAGCTACCCCAGGGGGATGACGTATAGGCAATGTCAGTCTCTCTAGCTACCACATTCACTGCAGTCCTTTCAAGGATATGGATCTGGCAGACACGGTGCTAGTTAACAAGGCCATCAATCCTTCCAGTCCTCTTTCCCTCTGGCAACAGCCACCAAATCTAATTTGCTTGCCATTAGTGGTGCGCAACATCTCTGTGGGAGGCAGTATCAGGGAGAAAATGCACCTCATCCGATAGATGAGGCCTTCAAATCGTTTAGCATGGTTATGCCCTACTCATTCTTTCTACTCTACCAACCCCTTCCTCCCTCTGATCTAAGGGGAACACCTGCCCATTCTGTTACAGGAGGTGCAAGTTTTATTTTCCAAAGGAGCCATCAAGAGGGTTCAGGGCTTGGAAATAGAGGATGGTTGCTGCTCTTGCTATTTCCTCATGCCAAAGATTGATGGGGATATTTGTTTCATCTTAGACCTTTGTCATCTGAATGCTTTCCTGCAGGAGGACACATTTAAGATGCTCATGCCGGGCCAGATGATTCAGTCTGCCCTAGGCCTTAGTGACTAGCTTGATAGTGTCCTTGCACGTACAGAGCACTTGTTTTCATATACCTGTCTTGCAGTCCACAGATTTTACCTGTGGTTGTGGGTAGGCTAGGCCATTTTCAGTTTACTGTGCTTCCCTTCGACCTCACCAGTGCTCCTCGGGTATTCATGAAAGTAATGGGCGTGATTTCTGCCCTTCTTTGGATGTTGGGAATATCAGTTTTGCACTACCTCGATGACTGGCTGTTGAAGGAGGGCTTGCCACAGCCAGATGTAAACCATCTCCAGATAACAGGGAACCTCCTCACATCAGTGGGGTTCACGATCAACAAACCAAAGTCGTGCCCAACTCCTTTTCAGAGGTCTCCTTTTATTGAAGCTGTCCTGTATACAGTACAGTTCCAGACCTTCCTACCACAACAATGAGTCCAGGACATTCAGACTATGATCCCGATATTTTAGGCTTGGTCCTGGGTCTCGGTGAGAACAGCTCTGAGGCTTCTTGACCTTTTAGCCTCCTGCATCCACCTTGTCGACTCTGCCAGATTGCATATGTGGACTCTGCAATGGAATCTGAAGTTCCACTGAACCCAACACCCAGGAAACCTATAAGAAGCCAATCAAATTTCAGTGGAGACTGTACACAATGTACAGTGTTGGTTACTCAACTGCAGCTGGACCAGCGGCAGGTCATTGTCCCTTCCCAATAGAGAGTTGGTGGTGACAGATGCATCACTGGATTGGAGAGGTCATTGCAGGGTGGTCTTGATTTTTCTCTTGTGTATCCCCTTCAAGCTGATTCACAGTAGCACGTAGCGTCTTCAAATTCTAAAGACTGTTTCCCACATTGCGATCACTTCAGCTCATCACATGAGTGAACTTCATGCATTTTTTGTACAACTTCCCTGCTTCACCTTTTTTTCTTTGCAAACTAGTGCTGTGGCCTTTTTGCCTAAAGGAGCGACTCCCTTCGACGTTGGGCATTTTATCACCCACCAGCGTTCTTCGCATCACCTCGCCCTTTAAAAGAGGAGGAAATGGTTTATCAACTGGACGCCCAAAGTATTTTCAGCTTTCATGTTGATTGAACCAAGGACCAGTGTATGGATAATCAGCTGTGCAGAAGAGGACGCTGTTCAATTAGATAGTCTTTTGTATTAAGATCTGCTACGCATTGGCCAAGAAAGAACCACTGGGAGGTCTGAGAGGCTATTCAATCAGGGCTAGGACACTTACCACTGAGTTGGCATGTGGAGTGCCTGCCCTTGGCATCTGCCAAGCTGCAACGTGGGCATCTGTGCACAAAGTTCATGGAGAACTTGGCAGCCAAGTCTGGAGGGAAGGACATTTTGCGCCCTTGGTTCTGCCAAACCTTTGGTCTGAGTACACTCCTAAGACCCTTCACGTAAGGAGGTACTGCTTTGGTATTGATTATAAGGTGAGGAATCAGCAGGTACTAGTGTCAAGTTACTTACTTTTGGTAATGCTCTTTCTGGTGTATACTGTATCTAACCTTGGATTCCTCACTGCCCTCCGACCTCCCTGTTCTATGGAATGGCCTTTTTAATCCCTCTAAAAATGCCTGGGTTAGAAATCTGCACACTGGTGCTACCAATTGTTAATGCTTCTCATCTGGTAAGGGGGAAAGAGACCAGCAAGAAACTGTCAGCATGCAAGGAGTGGCGCTCCTCTGCTCCACCGTTTCCGGGGCGGTATGGAGTCATGGCGGGGTAGCACAGCATCCACCTAGTGGCGTTTAGAAGCATTGCTGGTTAAAGCTTTCAGGACCGAGTCTTACATCTGGGGAGTATTCTAAGGTGAGGAGTCTGCGGTTAAATAGAGTGAGCATTCACCAGAAAGACCATTTTCAAAGGTTAAGCAACTTGTTCTTTACCACTCTCTTAACCATATAACTTTACTATCATTGGAGGACAATGTGTTGATAAGTATGAGATATGACAGTCATATGTCACTTTTTACATAAATATGTTGGTTTTCTGTAGATGAGAAGCGTGTTGAAGTTAGCGAGGAGGAGGGTCTGGCGGTGCATTATGGGCTTTTTGAGGTTAGGAATTACACAAGAGACTTAAGTAGGCTGCCCTTTACTGGAATAGGGTTTTTTTAAAACTGAAATAAACTGGGGAACGCGTGGCTCGAGCGGTTCAGCCAGACCCGAGAGAGCTGAAGGTGACCCCTTAGTGAAATATGACCCCCTAGAAGTGAGGTCAATAAGGGGGAGGTAGGCCCTGCATTTATCACCAGGCATGTGTGGACGCGGGGCGAACATCAAGAATTACAGAGCAAAGAGAAGAAGGCTTTGACGGGAGTCATGAGCCGGAAAACATTTGCAGCGCACGGGTCATTTGTTTAATTCGAGAATTATAAAGACGACCCTTAACAATATGCAAATCTGCCGAGCCGCATAGGGGAAGCAGCTATCAGCGGCAGTGAAAGATGCGGCAGGAGGAGGGCTGTGTGATGTGGGCTCTCTCGTGACAGATGTGCCCAGACAAAGCAAATGTCACCATTTCATGAGCACGCCACTGTTTCATTCTTTTGTTACTCGGACAAACTATAATTATTACCAATTTAGGTATTTCCCCAAGCGTGACACTGAGATGTCTGCTGCTGAGGTAGTTACTGGCGAATTATCAACCGTTTCATAAAGTGACGTATTTGATGTCACCTGAATAAGCGCATTTTGAAATCACACTTGAGAAGCCATTGCCGTAGTTAAGGACAGTGTTTCAAAATCTCAAGTGCGTTTGTCGGTTTAATAGCAACCACGACCAAAGTAGCGCCTTCATTCGGGGCCCATTGTTGGGCTGCTTGTGTGGGATTGAAGGGCGCGCGCCCCGCAAGGGTGGTGTCGGGATATGGATCTATGACACCCCTGCCACGTCCAAGCAATACAATCCCAGGTTTTTCCACTCCTAAAGGCAAGAGCTAAAGTCCGCAAATGAATGGACACGAAAAATCTTCTATTTTATGCAAACTCAAAAAAAGCAAGTAAATCAGACGTGAATCCGTTATCCTCGCGTACAAAACAGTTTCCATAAATGTTCAACGCATGATTGGTGGTTAAAAAAAAAAAGGTTTTCAGAGTCCTTTCATAAAAAATAAAGTGGATTTGATGACGCCTCTAAAACTGGTTCCACGTACACGATTCTTTAGCATATGGCTCCCACTGCTTTGTAAAATACTGAGTCCCGTGCCCAGGGCGCTCCTCGGAAGGCCGTGGTCGGTTCCATTAAATGTCTGCTCACTGAATACCAAGGCTGCGCAGCCTTGAATGCTTCCTCCCTTTGTGACGAGCTTTCCGTGATTCTTTTCCAATGTATTTCCGCTTTGTGTGTTTTCCCCTCTCTTGCTCTTGAGTAAAGTCGGAAGAGGAAAAATAACTGCCCGTCCCCCAAAAATGGGCGCCGGTGGTCCCGCCAGCAACCAGCGCCTCAAATTAAGCACTGCTAACCACCAAGAAACAAACCCAAACCTCGAACAAAACGAAGTAAATAAAACACCTTTCCTAATGCACCTAAAACCCTGGTAAGCCATATTGCTGGCTACCTCGTGGCTTCGAACAGCACTCCTCCCTAATACACCCCTAAAGACTCAACTGCACTTATGAGACAGAACACCATACATACATGAACCATACTAACACCAACACTTTACACTATCGAGTTTGAAATCTTGAACTGCAAAAATATAGTGCTCGGAATATAGACTGCCAAAATATTTTAAAGGTAAGCATGTATTGGTAAGTATAGGGTCTACTGCCCTTAACTCCTCATTTCTGTACCTTGATGATATGTATATCGCCGTGATACACAGATGTGGAGTTAAGTATACTGAATCTGACAAAATCTCTCTACATTCTTCTCCCAGGTGCACTCCACATAGGAAACTATGGAGGTCCCTCGATGCCTTCTCCTTTACATTTGACCTACCGTGAAACCCATCTCACTACCTTCCATCACACGAACGCCGTCTCCAGAGTCATAGTTCCCTAAAAGGAGTCCTCCCACCTGCTTCACCTTTGTTAAAGATCGTATTTTATAGGATTGTTTTCCTATAACGTATCGTAGTGATTTTGCTATGTCCTATATAGTACGCCTGTAATGTACCATAGATCGCATGTAGAAGGTGATATTCATAACTTACCTGTACCTCTCTAACATAACTGCATTTCCTACTGCATCGCACTTAGATGACTTGCTATCTCTTTTTTTTTCTTCTTCTTTTGTAATTTTCCTTGGTTTTATCATATGTCAGTATTATTGTTATTTAGTTATTATCACTGTGATTTCATTTGTATCATTTCGTACCATTCTTTTTGGAAAATCAATAAAAAACAATTTGAAACTAAAAACAAGCATTGGCATAGCCAATAGGTCTCGCCTTTGGGACCTTATAAGTGTTTAGCCATGCAACAGTTGCATAACTAAATACTTATAAGGCCCCAAAAGCGAGACCTATTGGCTATGCCAAACGGCCGTGCGGCCGTGAAAGTGATCGCGATCAAACATCAAAGCGGCCGTGAAAGTAATCGCGGTTAAAGCGGTGCGCGCACATGCACTGTAGCTCTAGGCGGGGAACAACCTTTACAACGCAACTTTTACAACGCACTACACTTACAACGCATTTTTTACAACGCAAAATCCATTACAACGCATTCCATTACAACGCATGACACTACAACGCATTTTTAAAAACTACCTTTACAACGCATTCCATTACAACGCATACTACCTTTACAACGCATACCATTACAACGCATAATATTACACTACACTATCCAACACTTACCCTACTGTTGCACCCCCTGGAGTTAGAATAGTAATTTTTACCCCTATACTATCCAACACTTACCCTACTGTTGCACCCCCTGGAGTTAGAATAGTAATTTTTACCCCTATACTATCCAACACTTACCCTACTGTTGCACCCCCTGGAGTTAGAATAGCAATTTTTACCCCTATACTATCCAACACTTACCCTACTGTTGCACCCCCTGGAGTTAGAATAGCAATTTTTACCCCTATACTATCCAACACTTACCCTACTGTTGCACCCCCTGGAGTTAGAATAGCAATTTTTACCCCTATACTATCCAACACTTACCCTACTGTTGCACCCCCTGGAGTTAGAATAGCAATTTTTACCCCTATACTATCCAACACTTTCCCTACTGTTGCACCCCCTGGAGTTAGAATAGTATTTTTTACCCCTATACTATCCAACACTTACCCTACCGTTGCACCCCCTGGAGTTAGAAAAGTAATTTTTACCCCTATACTATCTAATACTTACCTTAAATGCAATTTAATATTATGCGTTGTAATGGTATGCGTTGTAAAGGTAGTATGCGTTGTAATGGAATGCGTTGTAATGGATTTTGCGTTGTAAAAAATGCGTTGTAAGTGCATGCGTTGTAAAAGTGTGCGTTGTAACGACATACATCCCTCTAGGCTGGCCTGGTAGCACTTTTTGGAGCCCTCTCAATAAGTCTCGCCAGATCAGCGCATGCGCTGGGTCAGGCGAGACCTAATGAATACTCAATCTATGCTTACCTGTAAATACTCACCTTCACGATATTTTAGTAGTTTAATATTTGTGTACTCAATAGTCTGACGTACAACCCGATGATAAACCACATCCGACACAACACATTGTAAAGAGTTCAGAGCATCATCAAAACCCACCAACGGTTGAATGAGCAATAGCGACCTGAAGCGCAAAGTGCCAAAATATAGTCTTGTTATTCCACCCTCAAGACCTGCTCTACACTACTGCCCAGCGGTCCAGCATGCTTCAACACTCCAGTCGATTTGCCCAGTCACAAGAATCTCAGGGTTTGTCTAGAGCAGGGGAACTCACTGCAGAACCTGGGGGCACTTGCTGCCTGAGCTTTACATGTGGCGCCTGGTGAGCAGTTGCACAGGGCTGGTGTTCAAGTGATGAGCACTAACATCCAGAAAGATTGTAAGCAGACAAGCAAGCGCTCATTTACACGTTAACTAAAGTAAATGAAAAAAAACATAGAAAGAGTCCTGCAACGTCTATCTTTAGGAATACATTCAAGTTTAAAGACATTGTTGAAGAAACATGTAAAAATATTATAATGTGTCTTCAAAGTTCAAAAAAGTGTGTTTCTCTAACGTGAAGGTGATTCACCTTACTACATCAGAATTTATCACAGCATTGAGTGGCATTTATTAGAAATGGTAGTTTCTCAAACATGAACTTAAAAACGTTCAGGCCCTCACCTGACAACAATGCCATTAGTGAACCAAGAGGCAAGTCAGTTGCCACGTGCACTTTCGATGTGGCCTTGGTTGTTATTTCACATGGAACAACAATATATTGAAATAAATTCTAGAGGAGCTTTAGTCAGCTCACATTCTCAGCTCATGTATTTCAAAGCGCTCTCATTTGTGATAGTAAAGAAAAAGGAGGTGCGGTGAAATAAAACAATTGCCTAGGATCACACAATTTGGAAACCATGATTGATCCAAGGTTTTCTGGTTTCATATTATGCGGTTAAGTCACTGGTGGGTGTCTCTCTCTGTGTCATTTTGCATTAAAAAAATGAATGTTTTATATTTAATCCCTGGCGCATGAGGTGAGAGCATAGGTGACAGACACAATTCGCATGAAGGCTCGGTCGGTTTTGGGCTCAAGGATCCAAGAGATCCTCAAGCTGTGCCAGAGTCAGGCATTTGGATAAGCTTGGGTCACACCTTCCTATAGTGGCTCGCTCACCTCTATCACATAATGGCACTTAAGGGGACAAAGGCATGGGAAGGACCATGGTTTGTGCATGACCAGTGTAGTGAAGCAGGGGTACCAACACCACATTACAGTACCTCCTGTATCAAGGTCCATAACTTTCTCACTATACCACATTTAGTGAGTGGACCATGAGACATTTTTCTCTCCTCCATAGATTACTGTCCCATTTTCTTATCACATACAACCAGTGTTTAGTTTTATTTAAATAATTCATGTCCCAGTTAAAAAAAGAGTAGAGAAAAGGTTCAAAAAGTGATTGTTCAAGAATACATAATTGGTCATAAGAAGAGGCAAGTATTAATAAAAGTCATGTTTCCATCTCGCTCATTACAGAACTGTGGTGTGAGTGATTCTGATGGTGAAACTTAGAGACATTCTCACCAGAGAAATGCACAAATTATGTGAACCATCACAAAAAGTGGTAGAACCTCTGGTCTTTAACAAACGTGATAATGAGAGGGAGGGGATACATATTCAAGGTAGTATATAAATAGATTTGTAATCTAACATGTCTGATGCATACAACATATCAAAACCAAAGGAAATGATGGACGGAGTGTTGAACATTGCAAGCACTCACCCCCAGTCAACTGATCTGGGTTTAATCCACCACCGTTCTTTAGCCCACTCTGCCACCCCAGTTCAGACATGGCCATATGCAAATCAGTCTGACCCTGTGCCTCATGGGAACAGTCCAGCCCGAACTGCCAAGCCATGTCTTCCCTGGACCGGAAACAAGCTTCCTAGGACCAGTTTCTGGCATTTCAGCCGTCTTCAGCCAGGCTTGCTTGAATCCAGTGGCAAAGTGAGCAAGGGACTCACGTCTGAGCATACCCTGCCAACTTATGGCGAACAAAGCAAAACCAAAGGAAATGATGGACGGAGTGTTGTACATTGCATAACTATGCACAAGGTGGTCCTTCAAGGATCTTGACTTACGATACGTGATCTGGGGGTGTTATGCCATACTCTTCACATTACAGGATCTGATCTGACTAAGTGCCAATGTTTATTGAAGATCTTTTTTTGAGCACCTGATTCATTGCTATATGTAGTGATCAGTCTCACTGTGTGTGGGTCCTGTGTTTTGTTTTCTTTCTGTATTAGAAGGTGTTCCCTTTGTGTCTGACCCGCTTTTCTACTGGCCACTCACAACACTTTGTATGGGTAACCCTTAGCTCTGAACCTCTGAGTCATCTTGCCTTCTTCCATTCTAAAGCACTGTGTACTACTACACAAACGTTTGGCTCTTAGGAGTTGCCCGTACGGGATACTCTGTTTTAACTTGTTAGGGTGGTGGCTGCTGGCATGGAGAATGCTATTGCCTGCCGTCTCTTTACGAAAAAGGCCAGTTTGTATTTTGCCATCAATTGCTTTGAGAGAGACGTCCATGTAATCCATCTCAATTTCATGGATCGTATGCGTAAAAGACAGATTAAGATCATTCTGTGAGATCTGTGTAAAAAAATCATGCAACTCATGTCTCGGACCTTCCCAAATCAGAAACAGGTAGTCAATATAACGAGTCCAGAAACTGATGTGGCCTGTCCACTTCTCATTTTCCTCTGTCCAGATATATTGCTCCTCCCACCAACCCATGAACATGCAGGCATAACTGTGAAGAAAGCAGCTTTCCATCGCAGTCCCCACAAGTTGGCTGTACCACACATCATTAAACACAAAGAAATTATTTTCAAGGCAAAAACTAAGCATCTCCAATAACGTAATTGAATGATCAAATCAATGCAGTGGTTTGTCCCTGAAGAAATGTTTGCATGCACGTATGTCCAAGTCATGCTTGATACATGTGTACAACAGTACCACGTCAATGGTCACAAAAACGTAGTTGGGTTGCCATGGTATCTCAGAGATTTTAGTTATACAATCAGTGCTATCTCTGCAGTACAAGGACAAAGAAAGGATGTATGGGAGGAAGTGAAAATCAAGATAAATGGAAGTCTGTTCCAAAAGACTTCCACTGGCAGAGATAATAGGGCTGCCCGGGGGTTCCATTTTGTTCTTATGCACCTTGATAACTCTTCTATGTCCATGGCAACACTGACCGAGCCCCTCTTTGTTTGTCATAAGTATTTTCTTTAAAGGTGGTTGGGCACAACTGTGTATGTTTTGTTGGCCATGAAGAAGCCCGGGATCCGGTGAAACGCGTTGCCATGAATACATTTTCATGCTCTTATACTTCATTGTGGAGTGCGAGGCTTCTTTTGGATATATTGCTTCCCTTGATCATTTGTGCATATACATATATATGTATGTATAATGTTAATATTTATATGCTTTAAATATATAACATCTGTAAGTAAACAATTATTTAAATACATTTAATTTTAAATATTAACAGTAAATTAAAGTGAAAATGAGCAAATATATCAGGACCACTGGAATTATGCGGCAGAGGAAGACCAAATAATGCAGCAGGGTTGACTAAATTATGCATCAAATTATAGGGCATAATGTGGCACATTTTGTTATAGTATTACCTCATTCTTTTTTTTTATTTTTACACCTGGTAACAGTGTCAAAGAAAAGTGTTCACCTTAACTAGTACCAATTGAACACCCAAATACAATAATTAGCAACCTTGGCAAAAAGTCTTTCGGTGCCCAGGATCCTGCGTCGCCTATTTTTTGTAACTTTGGATCCATTAAAGTTAGAAACAAAAATAGTTTTTGTTAGAATCTGCATATTTTGCAGCAGATGATAAATCATATTGATAAATAAATATAATTAAACAACAATATTGAAAATAATATAAATCCCAAAAGTAAAATGTTGGAGTTTGGAGAGATTTGATTTACTATTCCGACTCCCATTCCCACCACAGTAGGGAAGGCTTTGGGCTTCAAGAGGGTTAGATTTACTATTCCCACTCCAGTCTAAGCAACAGTAGGGAAAGGGTTGGTCTTCGGAGAGGTTAGATTTACTATTCCCACTCCAGTCTAATCAACAGTAGAGAGAGCGTTTGACTTCAGATGGGTTAGATTTAATATTCCCACTCCAATGTATGCAGCAGTAGAGAAAGTGTTGGGGGTTCGGAGAGGTTCAATTTACTATACCTACTCCAGTCTAAGCAACAGTAGAGAACATGTTGGATTTCCGAGGGGTTTGATTTGTTATTCACACTCCAGTCTGAGCAACAATAGGGAAAGTTGTGGACTTTGGAAGGGTTCGGTTTACTATTCCCATTCCAGTCAAAACAGCAGTAGGGAAAGTGTTTTGGCCTTCGGAGGGGTTACATTTACCATTCCCGCTCCATTCTAAGCTACAGTAGGAAAAGTCTTAAAATTCAGAAGGGTTACATATATCAGCGACAAAAAAAAGCATTGTCTGATGGAATTTCTTTTTCATTTTCTAACATTTTTAGTCACAGTTTATGTCAGTTGGGAGGACAATGAAGCGTTGTCATCGGCAAAGCTTATGAATGTGCTTACTTAATGGGGGTGAAAGTCTCCACTCGAGTCGAGTTTACACTAGTGTACATTATTTTCCCATTATTCTTAGAAGTTCCCAGTCCTGAGGAGACCCCTTAAAGGATAAGGGTCGAAGCGTGTTGATATACATCTCACATGGGTACTGGGCTTGGAGAACTCCAGGGGACCTGCAGCAAAGGGAGCTCTATAACTGAGATAGGCCCCCAGGGACTTGCCATCCAGCCCCCCCTCCCTCCCCCATAGTCTCTCTGTGATGTAACAGGGAGAGCGCGACTTTAGAAATTTGATTACATGGATACTGATCGTGCAGTTTTAGTGTGTTGAATGGAACTGGCTTACTAAAGTGTTAATGACAGGTTGGTTGCACGCATATTCACAGAGAGGGACAGAGGGCTTGATAGGTCCAGCATACGAGCCCCAACCAGTAACTTATTAACTAAAGAGTATGCTGTTCATAAAGGGGCCGGGCGGTTGTGAGAGGGACAGGGGGCAAGGAATAGCAAAGTGTCAGACCAAGACAGTTGTCAGTAGATACTAGGAAAGGTGGTGTAGTACTGATCCGGGGATAGCTCCAATAAGGAGCAAGAGCCCTCACACACCCCAAGGGGTGTCATGCTTCATTATAGGGCCGACGCTGCAATGCCCAACGGTCCCTGCAGGGGGGCTCTTTGCCGGAGGTCTTCTCTGTTTTTGCCATTTGTGAAGCCAGATGGTTCGTGTGAGAGCTACCTATGTGTAGTGAGTAGAGGTGGGATAAAGTGAAATGTGATTTAAGAATGGCTCCTGGATTCTCCCCCAAAAATGTATTAAGTGAGTACCTGGACCATGAATAAAATAATCGTGAACTGAGTGGGAAGAATTAGGTCCGTGTCAGTTCAAGTGAATGGTGCAAAGGATCGGGGTTGACATGTTTCTTGCCTTCAATAAAGTCCAAAGAGATCTCGGCAATTCTTCAGGACCTATAAACCTCGTCGACTCTTGATGGGATGGCAAATAGTGTGGAAAAAAAGTCACGTCCCCTTATGTAAGGATTCTGTAGTAGTCCTAAGTGTGTGAAGACAAACAACACACACATTCATGTGAGACGTAAAAATTGGGCATACCTTCTGGAAACAATTAGCATCAGAAGGTAAAGGTGAATGGACCCCAGCAGGGACTAGCCGGTGTGCTCGCTAAATTGTGCCAGGAGAACCAAATGCGGTCCTTGAAGATCCCGGTATGGCACCTACCCTATGCCGGCTGTCTCGCGGTTGGTTGCACGCAAATGGCACTGATGGGCAATCATATTTTGTACTAATTTATTTCGCATCGATTTTTATAAATACATGTTTATTTTTTAATATATGATCAATTGATGTGTATGATAACAGCAAACTAATGTTAGGCTGATTCTGAAAATATGTAATGAAGTAAATGTATTTTTGTGCTTATATGAACATGAGATTGATTGTCATTGCCATGATAAAATAATATGATAAATACTATCACAAGAGGTTTATGTGGTTTATGAATCAACATAATAATAGGGCTGACGTAGAAACTAGGTCAGGGAAAGGGATGGCGTAATATACCATTGTCACAGTCATGGTAGCGCCGTTTGTGAGTGGCTTCAGCGACAACATCCTTTTTTTATTTTACATTTTACACACTGATTTTAACACAACACTGTAGTGCGTGCTTCATAAGTAGTAAATACATAATTAAGCAACTTTAGTTACATTTTTAAATACATCTTCTGCTGATAGGTGTGTGTTTGCTTAATGTGCTGATAGTAATGCAGGAGAGTGAGTTGCCTTATGCTTTTTGATAGTTTCTTATTGTTTATTTTTATTTTTATTGTTATTGGTCAGCATGCAATGAAATTGAACTCTGCTTTGCCTCGTCCATACCCAACCATCAAATAACTGCTACCCTCCACCTAAGGTACAACATAACTGTACACACTGCATCTCTCAGCTATGTTACAAACTTAGGAACATATTTCCTGCCTCTCTAAGATAAAGGGAAGATAAGTAGAGTAGCAGAATGTTGTCTCCTTCCTGAAACAAACACTTGGAGAGGAGTCCATGTGGCAAAGAGTGTGCTATTGGTGGCAATTATGCAACGTCATAAAATAAAATGATGGACGGAGTGTTGAAACTTTTTAAACACCCCCAGTCACAGATCTGGGTTTCATCCATTGTAATTTTGTTGGCCACGTCACCCCAGTTTGGACCCAGCCATGTCCATATCAGTCTTGATCCTGCTCCCCATGGGAACAGTCCAGTCTGAACTGCCAGGCCAGGTCCTCCCTGGGCCGCAAACAAGCATCCTGGGACCAGTTTCGGGGTATCACCCCATATCAGCCAGGCTAGCTTGAATCCAGTAGTGCAGCGAGCAAGCCACTAAGGGCGCATATAGCAACATCACAAAATAAGATAGTTTGGGCTGGACTGTTCCCATGGAGAGCAGGGTCAAGACTAATTTGCACATGGCTTGGTCCCAACTGGGTTGGCGAGCAGAAAAATGATGGATTAATCCCAGATCTGTCACTAAGGGTGAATGTTTGATTTGTTCAGGGTTCAGTCCATCATCTGTTCTTTTTGCTTTTGTCGCCCTAAGTGGTAAGGGTATGCTCAGACATGGGTCCTGTGCTCGCTGTGCCACTGGATTCAAGTTAGCTAGGCTGATGAGGGTTGATATCCCAAAACCGATCACGGTATGCTTGTTTTCGGTCCAGGGAGGATCTTGCCTGGCCGTTTGGGCTGGACTATTCCCATGGGGAGCAGGGTCAGGGCTGATTTACTTATGGATGGGTCCAAACTGGGGTGGCGTGGTGAGCGAAACAGTTATATATTATACACAGATCTGTTACTGGGGGGGAATGTTTGATTTGTTCAGCATTCCGTCCATCATCTTTTCCTATTGATGGCAATTGTAGCAGTAGTGTGGCGTGAGTGGAGGGACAAGGTGCTTGGAGTCATGCCAAGAACTCTTCAGTTGTACTGCTTCTAATTCTGAGGATTGGGTTCACCAACACCATAATGATTATCTTCTGCAGCATACACCACCTCCTGTGTATTCTACAGATGGTTGGATGGTTTGGGGGTGGAGATTCCTATTATTCAGTCTCCTGGGAAATGGTTCCCTGGCTATAGCCTTTTTTCCTCCTTCTGAGAAGTTCTTCCTTCTGACAGTGTTCACAACCATGGCTTTTGCCTACCCTGCACTCTCCGTTCCACACCAGCACAGTATATTGCTCTTTTGGTTCATGTTCCCAGGAACCTCGGAATTGACCTGACAGTGAGCCAGTCGCCTTACTGTTGGACGCCCTCAGCCACTGATTTAGATTCACTGGCTGCATCAGTACCAGCTGGCAGGGAACAAAAAGTGAAGTGGCAGGGGAGAGGGGGGATCACGCGCGGGGAGGATTACAAAAAATAAAAATACATACATTCTCGCCGAGTCCGCAGCCACTTCTCCTCCGTCGTGTTGTCCCTCGTCTCTCCGGAACCAGGAAGCTCCCAGGCTCCCTCTCCTGACCAATCGCAATGCTGCAATGGCGCTCATATGGGGACTGGGAGGCTTTGCATGTTCCTCACCAGGGTGTGTAATGCAGCCTGGTGAGGAACATGCAAACTGTGCATGACTGGTTGAAGCGCCCCGACAGGGCCGTCCAAGCAGTCATGAACCCTTTGGAGTGTGCAGCAACCACTAGTCCTCCTGGACGTCACAGGAGCAGAGCCCCACCCAACTTTGCCGAACATAAATAAATGATAATAACAGATATAACTGCTGCTATTATGATGATTTTTTTTTTTTTACACTGCTGCGTGAGCAGTGGGCGACGATCCACCACCTTAGCAGAGAAGCCACCACTGGGCTGCGTAAATTCAGCAGATGCATGCCACGTATCTAGACTCTTCTCATGGACATGTTCCTCAATAGCTACAAAGCTGGAAATGCTGCTGGACCACTTCGCTCTAGTCAGCGCAGACACGGGACCCTGTTGCACGTTTTTAGATTCGTTGAGCGCAGGTGTTGCATTCCTCTTCTTTCAAAGATTTACATCCATCTGACATGATTTAGGATGGTCATCTCTAGATTCGGAGGGAGTTTTATATTGGCCTTTGGTTCTTTCCAAGATTCCCTTCAGGTGGTCGTTATTGGTTGTGAGGATACTTCTTAAGGTTCCTTCGGGCTTCTGCTGTCATTTAGTTCCCTTTCACAAATTGTGTACTTGCTGCATGTCTTCTAGTTTTCTTCTGTTTTGGTTCTCTTGTGTGCCCAGCTTCATTTGCCTGCCTTACATCTGTTGGCTTCCCTGAGTTGTTACCCTTGTCAGTGGTTACCCACGGTCAGATTAGAGAAGGAAGCTGGAGATGGCCTCAGAAACTCATTTGAGATTTTTCTGAATATTTCTTTGCGTTGCCCCAGTTGAGCTGTTACCTTTGTTTGTGTCCCCATATTTAATATTTAAGTGTCTTATTAGGATTTGCGACCCACAGTAGTTTTAGACACCAGACAAATGAGTTGTCGTGTTTGCCCCATTCTCTTTGGTGATACACAAAATGTCCTTAGTGACAGACTCACACTGACACAGTTCTATGTCCAGCCCAATAAACATCCGGTGGTTTGACATATTCTAATGACTTTTAGACAGTGCAACAACTTGAATGGGACCAAGGTCTCCAATTGACTCCCACGCAGAGAAAATAGTTATCAAGCCTGTCAGTGTGCAGTAGAAAACACACAAGACTCCTGACACACGGAAGGTGTTCTGCACGTGAGTCCGGCCGGACTGCCACGCCTTGCATGTTATGCGTCCATTTCACAGTCAAGGAGAGGATTTAGTTGGGGTTTTTATGCAGCCTGTCTGCTGCTGCGAGTCCAGCTTTTCAATCAGCTTTTAATGCTTCATGATAATCTTGTGGCTAGAGCAGCCATTTTGTTTCGAATTGTTACCAGGAGTATTTTATTTCACTTGTTTTACAGTTCATGAGTTGCTTGGCGTAGATATATATATTTTTTATTTTCTAAGTATGGCATAGATTTGATTATTGCCATGGCGCCCACTTGTGAAAATGATCTCAAGTCTGCGTTCTTTATATCCATTTACTTTCAGCCATTGTCCCTTTGTGTAGCAAATGAAAAACAACTGCTCATAGCTTACTGAATAACATCATCATCTACAGTTGAATCAACAGGCATTTAGTTGTGAATAAATATGAGCTACCATATTGCTTTTTATAGATGTTTCCTGTGGATCAGGTTAAATTGGCAGAGGGTACAAGATATTCACAATTGTACCCATTTCCTGAAAGATGTATGGCGACTGACTTCTTACCATTACTTTAATGTTGGCGACCTCTAGGCATACACAGACAACAAAGCAACGAGTCATTTGCATGTGTGACTTAAATGTGACCCGATATAGAATCACCCTATTAGGGTTTAATTTGGCAGAATTTAGTTATTTTCTGTGCTTTCCAGAAAGAACCAGTTCCTGGTAAAGTTGGGTTTCCTCTACCTGGCCTATTGCATTGTGTGCCCTAAATTGGTTTGTAATTATTAGGTATGTCGGATACAGATAATGGCCCATGGAGAGTCTACAGAGCATTTACAAGCAGTGCCTTTGCTGTATAATTGCGTGTAATCAGATCTTTGTAAAGGTGTATTGAGGGCACATTGTCTACTCAGCGATAATCTTAGGTGAGTGACCTGAGACGTTTTACAAAAGATGAAACAATAGTCAGGGACGCCTTCCCTCTTTCTCATTTAACTTCCTGCTTTTTAATTATTCTTCATTTCTTTGTGATTCTAACCCTCTGTGTTTTTTCGGTGCCATTTATTATGAGGAGAAACAATTGTGATACCAGTGATACATTCATTAAGGCTTTTATGTCGAACATAAATCACTTATGCTTGGCAAACTCACCCTGTGTTACACACTGCTGTTGTTATTTCCAGATGTCACCCTGGATTGGATAAAACAATTTACCTGACCAACCATACAAAAAGGGTTTTTTACTTTTACTGTTTTGTCACCAGGTTTGAAGCGTAACTGAACCGAATTTGGTTGCGGTACAAGGGGCATGGACAAGGGACGTTCTAAACTATGATTTCATTTGCAAGTAGAAGAGGCTTAGTTAAAATATACTTACAAGATGAGATCAGTTGGCACTACCTCATTATACTGAGATGGAGTTGGTCAAAATCGTCTATGGAAACATAGTCAAGAAACAGTAGTGTAGAAGATGGACATAAGGTGCTCCTGCCCCAGCATCTCGTGCTCTCGGCAAGCCAAGTTTGCAGGTTAGTTTTGTATTGACGACATGTTGGGCTGGCAGCTTTTCATTTTTGGAATAACAAACACACGTTAAAAATTATATTGATGTACACGTGGAATGGCAAAAAGGCAGAATAGAGACATATTCGTGTTGGTGAATAAGGTAAAGTATAAAAAGCATAAGTAGGGATAGGTTATCACCCATGCATAGAAAATGTCTTTGAAGTATTTTTCTTGCTTGCATTGGTGGGCACCATTCGTGAAGTATTCCAAAATGTCTCCTTCATTCTGGAACTTGTTTACTGCTGCTCCTTTTTGGTCTGGTGTTAGCCAAGACCTTTTGGTTTTAAGAAATTTTATAGAGCGGGACAGGTGAAGTGAACCCTTCTCCTGAAATTCCACCATCTTGAGATGTTGAGAAAACCTCCAGTCGGACTAGGGTAGTGCATCTTTCCACAGGAAGTGGTCACTAGAGGGTGTAGACACCTTAAAGGTATGTAGCCCATTGGCTACTACCTGTCTCCCCTTGTAATGCCCCTAAATTCAGTATTTAGGTGGCTCCCCGAGACATGAACCACAGATTCATCGGACCAAAGAAAACCAGGACAAAGAAGACCTGCTGCACGAGAACTGAAGCCCTGCCGCAGAAAAAAAAGGTGCCAAACCCTGCCTGTTGCTCCAAGGACTCGACAATCACTGCCTGCTGTGTCGTCCTGAGCCTACAAGAACTCCAAGAAACCCAGAGCACCTACAACCTTTGAGAAATCGCCGAGAAGCTCCCTCAGAGTGAAGGTATCATTCCCCTGCACCCTGCAGGCACCAATCCCGTGAAGTCCGGTTTGTCAACTTGCTTCCCTTCCGATGACCTCAACACAGCACCGAAGCAAGAAGAGGTACAACAGCTCCAGATCTGCCTCCCCACCACGTTTGGAGCCTCCAAGATCCACCAGAGCCACGGTGTACCGATACCCGGGTTAGCGGACCCCCAATGGTAAAAACCAAGAAGAATAGTCTACTCCGGACTCCCAAAGCATCAGAAGCAAGCACCCATTGAGGGACATCGAGACACCCAAGGCCCTCTTCCTGAGTAGCCCAGCTGTCCGAGATCACCTGTCGAAGTTGCCTGCTCCTGACCGCGAGGACCCGGAAGAAGCATGACACCCTGCTGACCTGTTCGCTCTGCACCCGGCCCCAGCACTGACTGACTCGCTCTGATCCTGTGGTCCCCAGGCCCATGTGACATCGTCCAAGGATACCCACCAGACTTACCAGTGAGTCCACCTGTGCAGTGCATTTTCAAGTGCCCTCCTTCATCTTTGCGCACAAGTTTCCAAGACCCTCAGCACTCTTCTGCCCGATCTGGGACATTTCAGAACTTCTCCTGCTAGAACTTTGGACCTGGTCCTGACATCGTCCTAAAAGGTGAAGGTGAACTTCGTGAAAGCATTGCCTGATTTTATATGCATTTTTCCTCTTTTTCCCCTATTGATTCCTATGGTGCGTAACTGCGCACTAAAGTGATATATTTTCAGAAGTTTGAAAAATCGTAACTCTGAAAGTACTTACCTTAGAACTGTGTTCCTGGTCTTAAAAAAAGACAATAAAATCGACTTTATTTTTTAAAATTTGTCTCAGATTTATTCTTGAGTGTGTGTCTCATTTATTACCTCTGTAAGTACAACAAATGCTTAGCACTACCCTTTTATAAGCCTGACTGCTCGCCCACGCTACCACAAAAAGAGAATTAGAATTATCTGCTTTACCTCTGTGTACCATTTGGGGATTCTCTGGACTCTGCACAGTGTGCCTCTTTTTAGTATACCATATAGAGAGACAGCTTCCTACACAGGCCCACTGAGACACTCATTCAACCACTTACAGACCCATTCTGAGACTCATGCACCCACTCACAGGCCCACACAGACACACACACCCACTCACAGACCCACTCAGATACTCACACACCCACTCACAGACCCACTCAGATACTCATGCACCCACTCATAAACTCTTAGAAAACACTTTCACTCACTTCATGATGCCATGAGTGATGTCATTTGAGATCTCATCAGTGATGTCACTGACCATGTCATGAGTGATATAATATGTGAGGTCATAAACAGTGCATTGTGGGGGCGTATGTTATAGTCAGCTCAGGTAATTCTCAGGCCACTTTGGAAGCCTTTTTGTAGTTTTTGTGTGTTGGCTTTTTACTCAGGAGGAGTCTGTGAGCTGGAAGCTGAAACACACAAAGGAACATTGTAGAATGGTTGTTGTTGGTAATTGTTAGTAGTGTGTTTGGGATTTGGTAAAGAGAACTATATATTACACTGGATGCCCTTCAATTTAGACATGCTAATTTCTACTGAGCTTTTTAATGAACTTGTACAATGGTGTTTGAAGGACTGGACCAAACTGAACAGCACCTTCATTACTTTAGTAAGTCACGTCATAGGTAGTGGTATTTTAGCTATCATTTGTTTTTTCAGCTTTTTTACGTTACATTGAGGAGGCTTTGTTGCATTGCTTGACTGATATTGTTATGAAGATTAAATCGGAGGACATTCTCTTCGCTTGCAAATAGGAAGGACGTCAATGACATGGCACATTTTCCCATATATTGTCTGTGCTTATCGGTTGACTATAAATTTGTAAGACTTTTAAAATATTATTAGAACACAGTTTGTCCTAGATAGCAAGGCAGCACTCAGGGCCCGCCTTTAGCATGTGCTAGATATGCTCATGCCCAAGGCACATACCTTTAGAGTGGCAAAGCAGCTGCCTGCAGCATTGTTCTTATGACCTGGAAAAGTGCATTTAAACATTGTTTCTGGAGGATGCTGGTGCCCATGTCTGCTTTTTGACTGCTTTTATTGCCATGGCTCTTCTTCTCTCGCCCCCTCATTTCCCCCCTTCCTCTCCCGTGATTTCAGCACAGAGACTGTTAAAGAGAGCGAATGGGAGGGGATACAAATTTGGTTTTGCCCAGGGCGCTTTGAGCAAAGGCCAGCTCTAGTAACACTTTATTTAGTTATTTAGGAATTTATAAAGCGCACAGCTAGCCCCAACGGTGGTGTCCCGGCGCTGAGGCAGACAATAGGTGACCAGGCGCAGAGAAGAGAACTAGCGGTTGGTGAACAACCAGGTTTTCAAGACACGTCGAAAAATAGGTTCTGACTGATGAGCGGATGGAGAGTGGCAGGGCATTCCAGAGTTTAGAGGTTATGACCGCAAAGGCCTTGCCACCTGTTCTTGTCTTGCGAAAACGGGGGATAGCGAGGAGACGATGGTGGTTAGATCTAAGGGTCCGGTCGTGATGATAGTGCTTGAGTCTAGCTCTCCGGTACGCAGGACCAAGGTCCCCGGAATGCTCTGAATGCCAGTGTAAGAGCCTTGAATTCAGTGCGTTTAATCATCGGTAACCAGTGTAGATTCCTAAGATGGGGGGTAATCGAGCGGCGGAAAGGAATTTTACAAATCACTCTGGCCACAGCGTTTTGTATAACCTGCAGATGCCGAATCAAATAGGCGGGGGGCCCAGATAGAGACTGTTGGTGTAGTCCAAGTGGGATGTAACTAAAGCATGAATTACCGTCCGACGGGACTCCAGGTGGAGGAAGTTGTAGGAATTTCCGCAACATGCGAAGCTTTCCAAAGCATGAGGAGGACACCATTCTGATTTGGGTTTTGCAAGAAAGTTCATTGTCTAATCTGAAGCTGAGATTTCTCACAGAGTCAACAGGCTTGGGGGGAGGATTCATCTCTGACGGCCACCAAAACGCCGGGGGTGGGGCGGAGTTTTTTGGTTAAAAAAGAGTACCTCGGTTTTGTCTGAGTTAAGCTTGAGACAGTTCAATGACATCTAAGCCGAGATGTTACTCAGGCAGTTTCTAAAGTTAGAAAATGGCGCTTTGGAATGCTCTTTGAAAGAGAACACCGGTTGGGTGTCATCCGCGTAGGAGATCACCCTCACCCCGCAGGATTCTACCAGCGTGGCAAGAGGTGATAGGTAGGCGTTAAAAAGGAGAAGGCTCAAGGCCGAGGCTTGAGGGACCCCGTAGAACAGGGGTTTATCGTCAGAGATAAAAGGATGAAGAAAGACTTGTTGAAGCCGGCTTCCCAGAAAGGACCGGATCCAGGACAGGGTCGTGCCCTGAATACCCATGTCACTTAACCTATCCAGAAGGATAGGGTGGGCAACCGTATTGACCGCCGCTGACAGATCAAGTAGCACCAGCATAGCTGCTTTGCCCAAATCGAAGCTCTCAAGGATACTCTTGGAAACTTCAAAGAGGGCGGTCTTAGTACTGTAGCCAGTTCTGAATCCGGACTGAGAGTCATGAAAATGATTCCGAGCTTCCAAGTGAGTGGAAAGTTACTCCTGAACTATTTGTTCGAGAATTTTTGCTGGTGCTGGTAGGAGAGAAATAGGTCTATAATTTTTTTAAACTGCAGGGCCAGCATTTAGTTTTTTGAGGATCGGCACTAGAAAAGCCTGCTTCCATACAGCAGGGAAAGTTCCAGAGCACAAAGAAGAGTTCCAAATTTGGTTCAGTAGGGCGTTGATGCAGGGTGCCAGTAGTTTAAAAATCTGAGCTGGGCACGGATCGCTGGGTGATTCGGATTTAAAGGTAAAAAGTTTTTAGGAGCGAAGCGTCAGAAGAGAGAGGACGGAATGTGGTCATAGGGTAATTGCTGACCGACACGGCAGTTGGCTCAGGATTAGACTGTTGGGGGGGTCAAAGGTGGAATAGATGTCTTGGATTTTGTCCTGAAAGAAATCAGATAGCCCTGTGCACAAGGACATGGTAGGGGGAACTGCACTGGCAGTGACGGCTGGCTTAGTGAATTCTTGTACAATTTTGAAAAGGGTTTTAGTCGAATTCCCCGCTAAGGGCATCTTATTAGTGAAATAGTCTCTCATAATGGTGCGTTTTAGTTTGTGGACATTTTTAAGGGCTTTTTTATATACACTCTTAGCCGCAGGGTCATAGGATAACACTTGCATTCACAGTTGCTCTCTGGGCACTAGTAATGTAATGCCATGGCTGGGCATTCCTTACCCGTGTGGATGTGCTCTCCTCCGTAAATAAATATGGTCAGCTACTGTGCTGCAGTGAATTATGCCATTTTGAACTTAGATATTTGGATTGATAGAAGTTTAGAAGGTGGTATTTTTTTTCTTCTGTTATTTTTCATGGTTCTCAGAACAGTGATATGTGCGTCAACTGTTCATAATTTCTGCATCCATACTGTTTACAAAAAATGTTCCCCTTCACATTCCAAAGCATAACTTAAGGTGCTAGAAGTAGGGGTGGGGCGGTGCAGCAATCCCAGAAATAATTATGCCTGAGTTATGATGGTGAATGAGCAATAAAGATGTCTTTAAAGGTTATTTTATCTTGTCACATTTGCTGTCCTTTCAGAAAGAGAGGTCAAATATAAGGCTGCTTTCTTACAAAAGGCTGCTTATTCTTTTAACATGGAAATTGGCATTTAGCTTTCTTTAACTGTAAAGTGGGAGAATTTTGGAAAGTGAGCGTGGTGTTACTCTTTCTGTTGTGAAAGGAAAGACTGTAGGATGTCATTTTTTCCAACACATAGCAAAATGTAAATACCTATAAATGGATTGTGCAAATGTTTCCAAATGTACCAGCAGGTAGGAAAGGACAAAACCGGTTCTTTGTAATACTCAAATGTGATGGAAACAAATATTTTAATTAGATCAAACAAGTCAAGACACTCTGCTTGGGGATGCCCAAATGACAAATATTCACTAAAAAACGATTTCCACATATTGTTTGTGCACTATATAGTTTTATCAGTAAAATACAGTTGTACCAATTAAGCGGCCATTTCAGTGGAGAATATCCTGTCTGTTAATGACAGTGCTGTAGCACATCATGCTTTAATATTATATTTCGACAGTGTGCGCCAAAGTGCACCACCAGCTAAATACTGCATCCTTATCACTTTCTTGATGAATAGGTGTGTTTTATTTTCTACACTTATTCATTGTGTAAAGCTTGGATTTCTACAATCCCTATGAGTTCAGAGATGTAACTCTGATAGCAGCACCCCCATTCTGAAAATTGTTCCAGCACAACTGAGCATAGCTTAACCACAAGGACTATTTCCTAATGTATTCAATTATAATGTTACTCTATAGCACATATTTTGGTTACCTGCAATTCGATTAATGGACTATTGTGCACAAAGTTTGTTTTTATCGTATATTTAATAGCTATGTTTGTTATAATTCTATCATAGAGGTAGAAGAATAAATGACCGAGGCCTATTGTCTTCCATTTTAAGTTTGCTCTCCTTTTCTTACTAGATGAAGACCCCAGAGGGTCGCTTGTCCAGCCATGTCAGTTCCCAGTACAGGATGCACTCCTATTACCCCGCGGCGGCTTCGTACCTCAGCCAGGGTGCGTGTGTATCTCAGGCGCATGCCTCCGACGAGAGCCCCTCATACACTGAATCAAAAGCACATGGTAAGTACTCTGCTGTCCTCGAACACTACTAACCAGAAGTTGCAAACACGTTGGTTTCCGCTTGGCATTTTTAAATCTATTTTTGTTTTACGTTAGCTCTCAGAATTACAAACCTTTCTTTGTCTGTTATTAGATTAACTTAAATATGTCATGCACGTTGTACTTTTGGTGCTAGGAACGAGGGCACTATTTTTGGGTGGTGTAATCCAAAAAAATACAGAGCATCTGCGATTACAGAGCAAGAATTACATGATATGACTTGTCCCTTGATCAGGGAGCTGCTGCGGTTGATACATTTGTCATCCAGAGAGTGCAAATCCTTCATTTTTTTAAGTTGGTTGAAAGGGATGCCAGTGCGTTCATGCATTACCAGGAACCAGCTGTGTCAGTTGGAGCTTTTTAGCTCTGTGTCCTGAATCTGCCTTGGTACTAGACTGACATCTGAGTACCAAGTGCCACTCTTTATCACTTAACCATCTATTTTAAGAAGGATACAAGTCTAGGGCTTACTAAGGGAGGTGGTGTATGCTAAAACCAGTCAGTATTTTTACTTTGAAAAGGAAAAAAAACACTTTATTCTGCACCCTGCTAACTATTACAAGTAGAATTGGCTTTGGAAAAGGGCTTTTTATAATTAATAGACCACGCCTGTAGGCTTTGACAGCATGCTGCCACGGTCAATAAAACGCTGCCTGCAAGCTTTGACAAGAGGTTTTCATAATCAATAAGCCACTGTCTATTGGCATAACTAGAGGTTTGCATAATAAACCACCCTTTGTCTACTGACTTTAACAGATGTTTTTCCCTAGTGAAAGGCCGCTGCCTATTGGCTTTATCAAAAGCTTCTTCACAATCAGTAACCCAAGGCTTAGATGGCAGGGCTTATGTGGCACACGAGGCGAGTAAAGATTTGATAGCTTCCTTCCTGGCAAACTTCTTACAAGCATGCACACAAAGGCTCCCTTGATACGGAGATTTAATTTAAATTGAAATATCTTTACAACTACTGGATGTTTTGGGTGCAGGTTGTGGGGTTTGAAAGTTTAGTAACTCACTCGCGACTCCACTGAACACTCCTAGACCATGAAGTATATATGAGGTCCTTTTGCTGGCACTCAAAGGCACAGACTGAAGATTTTAGGCAAGTCAGCTCAGCACAGTTCCTTGTAGAACTGAACCCTCCGCCCCGCCTCACAGTTTTACAGATGATTCCCTGGTCTTCTGCCTAGCTTCCTCAGACAGCAGACCACTGGCTGGCTCTCAAGGACACCAGCCCTGAAACTCAGAATTCTTAACTTCCACACTGCGGTATCCAGCTTTTACACTGGTCAGTGAGAAATCTCTTGAACAGTGAGTTAGTGTTTCTGTCCTGTTTTTAGGTCTCGCCTAGCGCTGGAGCGCACATGCACTTTTCGCTCTGCGAGGCTTATTGTGATCGAGAAAATTTCTGTAGTGGCCTTGTAGCCACGCCCATCATTTTGATTGGCTGGCGTCATCATTTATGTTAAACGCTGGCCTACGATTGAAAGTGAGGCTTTTTTGTTACCGCCCTGTCTCCTTCTGCGATGGCCCATCCGGACTGGATTGTTTGCTTGTGGAGTGACACGGTCTCCTTCATTACTCAGTGTAGGTCCTTTTTTTTTCATTAAAGTGAAAGTGTGATGGCGACAGCTTGTTTTTGTTTCCAAAGTTTACAGCTATCTCGAGCTCCAAGCCACAGTCGCAGCTCAGGACATTCAGTCGCTCGCTTGCTGTGCACGAGCCTCAAAGAAAAACAACAGTAGGGGGGAGTTAAGTCTTCTCAGTCATTAAGACAAGGGGACCAGCTCGCGGGCAAGTCTACCACGTTATCTATTTCGTCATTCGTTCTTCTCTGCCTCCCTGAGCAAAGTCTTCGCAATGGACCCCTCTTGCTGAGAACGTGATGCTTTTGAAGATTGAAATACTCGTGTGAACACAGTGAGCTTTCGTCGCCACCCGACTGTCTTAAAAGACAATAATATAGCTTCGGAGTCAGTGTAAAATACACAGGCCTGACCCACAAGTGTATCTCTAGTGCTCAGCGCTCGAGTAACGACGTACGAGACGGCTCTGTTATCGCTCAAATTCCTACGTCATCCTTTCGTTTCATAACGCGGTATTACATTTTATAAAAAATTAGGCAGGTTACTGCCACGTGTTTTTGGCTCCTCTGTGTAGAGCACCGGCATTCATTTTATAGCATCTATTTAAGTCAAACCTGCATAAAGCTGATACCCAGAGCTGGAACACTAAGGGCTGTGCCGTGGAACAAAGATTCCTATTTTTTGTGTTTTTTTGTCCCCTTGAGTATGTTTTCCCTGTTAATTTCCAAGAGGATAAAGAAAACGTACTTCTTCGCACTGGTGCCATCCCTGACAGGACAAATCCTTTGAATAAATGCTTACTTTGACACAAACACGCAATCTAACGGTGTTTAGCTTTAGCATCACTTTATTCTGATAGTAGTTAGTAGTTCACATCTGTAATCGTTTGGTAGCTAGCTATAAAAAAGATGGCAAAAACTGCAGCAGCAAGCTCGATATTATTTTATTTAGAATGTTCATACATGTTGGTTGCACCAAAGTGCCTTTTTTCACTTTCAGGAAGATTATGTCATTATTATTCTCTCTGTAAATAAGCATGAGAGTTTATTTGTATTTTTTTGCTTTGTTGATTGTAAAGCAGACCATTTCAGGGGTCAAGACCCTGTACAACAGTAGGTCAACATAACAGTCAAAATGAATACAGTAAGTTGCTATATTAGGTGGCACCTTGTAGGAGAAGAATAATGCAAGAACAACGTGTAAGTGGTACTAGCACAAGAGAAATGTTAATATTTAAACATAAAACTTTGACCATCGCAGGCATGCTAATTGTGTGGGCAAGAAAGTGTGCCTGTCAGTAAAATGGCGCACGAAACAGTGTTATAGAAGGCACACCAAGTTTTATCAACAGTGGTTTACATATTAAGTAGAATAATAATAAACAATTAGTATTTTCTCCTAGTTGACAGGTTATTGTATGCAGTACGTATAATTGCTCATTGTTAGATCAAGCACAGCTAAACCTAAAAGTCACAAACTGCGCTTCAATGATAAAGAGGGGTGTGTAGATTTCGGTCTCTGGATGGTAAAATCTGCAAATTCCAGTCTGGGTAGAAGGGTTGGTTGGTGAATTAATCCATCAATCAGGAATGGTAATGCAGTTTGTATTCTAAATGCTGGGGAGGGCAGTCTAGGCAGTCTGGATAGAGACAAGGAGCATTGCTTGGTTAGCTGGAAGGCAGGGCACCAAGGTGCTAATGGCTGGATATTTATGTGGCATGGAGACAGACTGGGCATCAGGTTTCGTTATTTTTGTGTAGTCCGCATTAAAAGGCTTTTGGATGTGCTGGGAGCTTGGAGTCGGGTGAATGGCTGTCAAGGACCACTAGTTCCAGTTCACAGTTTGTCCTTAGCGGGCACATTTTTTAACAAGCATTTGCTATGCAATAGGTCTCGCATTTATGCGAGTTTAAGCTATTAGCATTGTAAATAACAATGCTTTTTATTTATGTTCTAAAAGCGAAAACAAAAATAAAAGGCATTGTTATTTGCAATGTTAACCCCTTCGCTGCTGCGGACATTCCGCTGCAGCGCTGGGGGGGGCAGGGGGGCAGCGCGGCGGGCCTGTGCTCATGACGGAGCCGCTCCGTCATGAGCCACAGTTGAGCTGTGCTCATGACGGAACGGTTCCGTCATGACTCCGCCCATTTGTGTTGTCGCCCCGCACAGGCGGGGAAACAGCGCCGCGCAGGCGGAGCGGCCGCCGACAGGATTGTCATGACGGAACCGTTCCGTCATGAGCACACGGCAACCGTGGCTCATGACGGAACGGTTCCGTCATGAGCAGGGAAGGGGTTAATAGCTCAAACTCGCCTAAATGCGAGACCTATTGCATTGCAAATGCTTGTTATCCTTGACAGATAGATTCAGATTTGAACTCCAGAGCCTTTCTCTGTTTTGGATGAGGGCTGGTTTCAGGGCCAGGGATATCTCTGATACGGGCTGTCCAGCCACATATCGTTGAGTCTGCTGATTTGGCAGGAAAGGAGTAGAGCTTGGTGTGCTTTGACATGGTGTGGAAAACAAAAGAACACAAGAGAGAAAAACATTCTCGCTGTCCAGTGCAGAAATCTGTCTGCAGTTATACTGCCAGAAATATCTGAAGAGGAAGGGGTAGTGGCGCCTGGGGCACTTCAAAGGGAGGTCACCACAATCCTCATTACACCTGGCTCACTTCAAAGGGCAGACTGTGGAATGTTCCAAGGCCTCCGTCAATCCACAAATAAACTATGCAGTATGGCCCCCATTCTCCTTCTTCTCAGCCGTCCTCACACCAGTCACAAAATGGTTTCCTGTCCCAATGCAACCAAACACCATGGTTACTCTACTTGATACAAGTAGAAGAAACAGGCATGCTCTGTACATGAATGGAGCAAATGAACCTGTTGAGGGGATTAGGCAGACCTTTTACTAGGAGAAGAGATTAGGCATTTCTCCAGTGAAATGATAATAATAATAATGAGATTTATAAATCGCATAGTTAACTTCAGCTGCCGTGCCCCAGCGCTGGGGTATCAGTCCTATAAACCAGTGCACGAATATGAGAATCCTAACCTAAGTTAACCTGAAAATCCATGTTTTAAAATTCTTGCATAAAGCTATTTCAGATTTTTCTTGCTTGAGCCAAAGGGGTAAGGAGTTCTACATTTTGGCCGTCAAGTAGTTGAAGGAACGCTCTCCAATATGAGCTCACTTGATTCTGGGGATGCATGCATGAGAGGCGTCGGCTTATCTCAGATTTCTTTTGGTAAGGTGTGATCCGAGGGTGAAGATATTTAGGGCCTTTATGGTTGGGAATCTTGTGGCAATAGCACATGGCTTTGAAAGACACCCGATGCCTTAACGGGAACCAGTGCAGCATTGCTAAAGCGGGGTTTGATGACGAGCATCTAGACAGATTTAATAGCAGCTGAGCTGCCATATTCTGCACCTGCTGTAGTCTTCCTAATTGTGCCTGTGACACCCCGAGATACAGGACATTAAAGTAATCCAGTCTCGTCATGATTAAAGACTGGACCACTATCTTTCTGACTGCTTCTAGCAGAAAAACAAAAAATGTTTCAAGGTCTTTAAGATCTCAACGGTTTGCGAGACTCGTAATTTGATTGTCAAAAGATAATTCTGAGTCAAACCAGATTGCTAGGTTTTTCACTTTTGGCTTAAGTGTAGAGAACTACTTGCCCAGAGAGCCAGGTCACCAGGCCGTTGACCACATTTTAGGGTGTTTTCCAAGGATGAGGACCTCAGTCTTTCTTGCGTTAAGCTTCAAACAGCTCAGGCCTATCCATTCGGCCACCTCTGATAAGCAGGACCGGGGCTTCCCCGCTGCATTAGAAGCATCTTGAGACGGCGTAATTATCAGCATGAAATCAAGGGAGAAAAGTATCCCTTCCCTCTGATTAAAATCATTTTTGCCCACCATTGCCAGTCCCTTTCAGACAAGGAAGAGAACAGTGGTCACTCTCAAGTGGGGCTGCCCTTTGTGTGCTTCACCTGACCTTAGAGCTACGCTCGGGGTCTTCGACCTTGATTTTGAAAAATGTGGCTGGAATATACTCCGACTTTCCAGGCATTATAGCACAGCGCAGGGGTCCACAGCAATGCAGGATCATGTGCATCCCATCAATGGTGATTCTGATATCAAAGAATGATGTATTTGTCTGATATTAGGTTCCTGATGTGAATCTGTAGTCCAGCCTCGGTCGGTAGTAGGAGTTCCTGCAGGGCGGTGACGTCGGGAGGGGGAGGGGCAGGGTGGGGGGTAGTAAACTATGGATTACGGAGGTTTACAGGTAAATAAACATATAAATTAATAAAACGAATTTCGTTGCGTGCACTGCATCCCCAAATGCGATGCAGTGCACGCAACTAAATTCGTTCGTGGCGGCGGATGGGTGTTCCGTGCTAAGGAATGCGCCTGTTGGTCCAGGGAACGCCCTTAGACCAACCAGAACCGTCGACCTAACGTCTTCGGCTTGCACTCCAAGGACTTGGCACCGCGACCCTACAGCTGAACCCGGATGGTGGTTCGAAAAACAAACCTTCATTGAATGGGTTCAGAATTCACGGAACCAAAGCGTGTACACATGACGTTTGTGCCAAATTTGATGAAAATCACAAGATTTAAAGTGATTTTTGGTATTTGGCGCCCATCTTGGATTCCTATTAGACTACATGACATCCTAAGCAAAATCCACTTGGGGTCTTGCTCTTATATGATTACTGTTACAAAGACGAATGTCTGTACCAACTTTCTATCACAAGATTTTCATTAGAAAACAGGCTTAACAGTCGTACTATATATATTTGCATGGATCGAGTGACTATCTTGGCTACTGCTCGTGTTTGCAAAATAGATTTCCAGTGAGGCCATCTGCTGGTTCAAACCAGTGCCAGATGGCATGAAAGCATGATCAAACTCATGAGCAATAGCTTTTTTCTCATCATGCTCAGTTTTAAAGTGGATCCTTGTCTCTTGGAGGGACATCTGTTACAGTGCATCCTCAAATCTAGGAGACTCTTTAATCTTCAAGTGGTTTTTGAATGAATATGTTTTGCAATATGACTTGCTGTCTTTCTAGATACTATGGAGAAGGTCTCTCTGGAAAACTTGCAGATTAGCAATTTCCCCCTTTCGCTTTCTCCACTGCAAAATCTTTATGTGCTCTTGAAGAATCCTCTGAACTCTTGGCTCTATGTGGCATTGTGTCCTCACAGGTCATACCATTTGGTTAGAGCACCCTTCTCAAACTCTGCTGCAATGTCTCCAACTGATTCAATCAATACTACCTGTGCACTCGTCAGACCTCCCATTGATTATTCTCTACTAGACCTTGACTCTTCATCTTTTTGGGCTCTTTATTACATTGAAGTCCTGATGATGATCATGTATCTTTGAAGGGATCGAAATGTGTCAACCTTTTGATATGAATTGGTCTTAATTGAATGTCTTTGTGATATACGGCTGTACATAAGTAAAACAATTGTGATACACATCCACATTGCTTTATGACCCCATGTGTATCACACTTGCTTAAGCACCAAGCCTGTGTTTTTCTCTCACTGGCACTCTCTCATGAATATAGCGTGTTACAATTTATTTCCCCTTGATTGGTTATTACATTTGGCATACTTGTATTACGCCATTGTTCCTTAAAACTTTATTGATACCCCAGGTCCCTAGTCATAGCGATTCCAGGGTTCCTCCCCTTGTGATGTAGACATCTTCTTCAGCTCTGGCACCTCTTACTGCAGGCTCTTGGGCCAGTGCTGAAACAAGTTATGCCTATGCGGCAAGTGGAAAAGGAGGAGTAAGTGCAACAGCAACCACTATGCAGTGCTTCATTACAAGGCCTACCTTTACTTCTATCGAAGAAACATTTTTTGGATAAGTAGATATGAAAGTATGAAAACAATAAAATGTTACTATGGATGTCCTCCATTGCTAGTTAATTTCTGCAAATTTAGAAGCTTACCTCTAGCTTTATGCTAAATATGTTTTTGCCAGGAAGATGACCAGGTTTAAAGCATTACTGGGAGAGGACAAAGGTGCACTATCTATTGTATTAATTGCGCAGTTTGTAAGTTTGTTTTATGCCGAGTGCAACATTGCATGTTTCACGCAAACTATTTTACTTTATGAATTAGAAGAGGCAATTTTATTAACATGGGGCCTAATTTAGAGTTCGATGTATTGCAGGTGCATTATATCCAGTGGCACTTGTAAAATGGCGGACGGGATATGCCAGATGTACATAGGCACTTGTACAGGCAGTTGGTTTCAGTTATACAATATCTGATGATGTGTGGTAGGTCTGGTGTTCTAACAGGTACCCTGTCAATACCGAGCTGTCTTGCGAAGATTTTATACTTGTTTTATTGTATCTGACTCCTTCCTATCAGCGTCTCAAACTTGTGTAGATGTGATGATTAAGTAGTGAAGGGGATGTAGCTGTAGTAACACTGGGGAGGCCGGTCTTAAACTGGGGTTACAATGAGGGGGTGGGGGTGGAGGTGGAGGGGAATATATATGGATGAGCGGGCACTGGTTTGCCATGCTTGTATTTGTGTGGGTCGGGTGCAGGGGGGTTAAGTTTCAGTAAAGTTCAGAGGAGGCTGCCTGTGATATCTGCTATTTACGTCATATGTGTTAGTCTAGCATGTGGAGTCTCTGTACGTGTTTTCAGGAGTAGGCGTATTCGGTGGTGCTTGCAAAGATCGTGGCGACGGTGGGGGGACCCGGCATGTTCTGAGATATGTTTAAAGGCTTGTAGGAATGCCTCAGACTTCTTCATATGGGTGGGCGTTTTTAAATTGCAGATAGCATTTTATAGTCTGCAGGTAGTAGGGCGATAGGCCGATAGTATCTTAGGAGGCAGGGGTCATGGTCTGGTTTTAGGAAAGATAGTGATTGGGCAGAACCATGTGTTTATTGTTTCTGATAGCAATAACAAAGCAATTCTGTTGCTGCAGACACTGTACCCGTACGGTTTTCTATCTTGCCCATCATGAACCCCCACAAACACCTTAAAAGGATACACACCTCAAGTGGGGGAACTGCTGCATAGTGCTCTCCCATCCCCATAATACTGAATGCTGTGTTGCTACTCCCCCCCAGCTATCACCAGGTGTGTGCTGGGACTCAATGGAGGTGGAGCAGCTGCTGCAAAGTGCTCCCTCACCCAGTGCTGTAAGTTGCCATAAGTTGGCAGGGTATGCTCAGACGTGAGTCCCTTGCTCACTTTGCCACTGGATTCAAGCAAGCCTGGCTGAAGACGGTTGAAATGCCAGAAACCGGTCCTAGGAAGCTTGTTTCCGGTCCAGGGAAGACATGGCTTGGCAGTTCGGGCTGGACTGTTCCCATGAGGCACAGGGTCAGACTGATTTGCATATGGCCATGTCTGAACTGGGGTGGCAGAGTGGGCTAAAGAACGGTGATGGATTAAACCCAGATCAGTTGACTGGGGGTGAGTGCTTGCAATGTTCAACACTCCGTCCATCATTTCCTTTGGTTGTAATTAATTTACTGTTCAAATTACTCATGCTTATTGACTCCCATTGAGACATTGTTGTATGATATTGTACTCACCCAGGCCTCAACTGGGTTTATGGGTTTCTCTTGTTGTTTGTTAACTCTGAGATCTCAAGCCAAGCACTATGGTTGCTCCCCTGCCCGGCCTTCAACTAAATACCTATCGGAATCCCAAACCCAGCAGGCAAGATGGGCCACCTGCAAGTGAGGGGAGCTCTGCATAAAGCTCTCCTACCCCAAGTACTTGCCTGTCAGGACCCTAAGTCCCAAATACAGTGTTGTTTCCCCCGCCAAGCCCATCACCTGGTGCCTGCGAGGGTCCCAAGCCTGGCACACAGATGGCCCCAAGAGAGTCTAGGAGTCGACGGTAGCCTGACAAGACCCCCCTGCCGGCAGGCAGTGCTTCTTCCTCTTCTCCTGTCTCTTGAGGTCTGCCTGGACCCAAGCACCAGCAGGCAGGTTGACCCTTGTAGGCATAGGTAGGAGGAGACAGTGCTGGGCAGTTTACCTGTGCTTGGCTGATGCCCTGTGGTCTGGTTTTTGTGTGTAGGGTCCTCATCCTTAGCGAGTGGCAGCAGTTCAAGTAGGCAGCATTAAGCATTGCTTTTAAGTGCTGAAGGAAGCCGTTGATGCACCTCTCCCAATAATGCCACCTGCTGTGCAAAACAATCGTGTAGGTAGCATTAGTGAGAGAGACTGACAGGGCTTAAAGTATGTCCTTTCCCTGGGCTTTTCCTCTGTTCTGCAGCTCCTGCCACTGTGCACGGATACTAGGTTCCTCTAGTCTCTGTGCTTATTGGTTTCAACCTTGAACCTCTGATTTTCATCCAATGGGTGTTTACTGGTGAAAATCGATTTTAAACCAAAATGAGAGAGCTTAATCATACCTCAAAACATTTAAAGAGGGAGCGAAAAAAGCGTGTGTGTGTTATGACGGCTGACAGATCTCATTGATGCATCATGGCTTTAAGAATGGTACCTGAATGTTAAAAGAAGCAGTAGTATTGCTCCTTATGAACAAAAAACAGGCAAAACCCATTGGATCTAAGTCAATATCATGACAGTTAATGTGTCCAACCTTGATGATTGGATCCTGGAAGCGGACAAGTTTGACCTGGGTTGAACTGTTTTTGTTGGACGTGTTTACAGCTTTGAACACTATTAAATGTTTGCTTCTAATATGAAAAATTGTAGGGATGAGTATTAGTGAAACGGTGCTCACATGGTTCAGCATTTTTACCAGTTCATATGATTGCAGGGGGTGCCATAGTTAGTGGTACTCAATAGTAGCTGTCTTCCCCTTTGCTGCATGTTTCCCCGCTCTGCTCCTTTAGATTCCATCCACCATCTAACATTCATTGAAAATCCAAGCTCAATATCCAGTTTGCAGTATTGCAAAACACACAAGATGATGGACGGAATGTTGCACATTGGCAAAACATTCACCCACAGTCACAGATCTGGGTTTGATCCATCGTTATTTTGCTCACCACGCCACCCCAGTTCAGACATGGCCATATGCAAATCAGTCTTGACCCTGTGCCTCATGGGAACAGTCCAGCCCGAACTGCCAAGCCATGTCTTCCCTGGACCGGAATCCTAGGACCGGTTTCGGGGTTTCACCCCTCTTCAGCCAGGATAGCTTGACTCCAGTGGCGTAGTGAGCATGAGACCCACGTCTGGGCATACCCTTCCCACATAGGGCGAACAGCAAAACACACAAGATGATGGACGGAATGTTGCACATTGGCAAAACATTCACCCCCAGTCACAGATCTGGGTTTAATCCATCGTTATTTTGCTCACCACGCCACCCCAGTTCAGACATGGCCATATGCAAATCATTCTTGACCCTGTGCCTCATGGGAACAGTCCAGCCCGAACTGCCAAGCCATGTCTTCCCTGGACCGGAATCAAGCATCCTAGGACCGGTTTCTGGCTATCAGCCGTCATCAGCCAGGATAGCTTGTCTCCAGTGGCGTAGTGAGCACGGGTCCCACGTCTGGGAATACCCATCCCACTTAGGGCGAAAAGCTTTACAACAAAGAAATGATGGACGGAATGCTGACAATGCAGACATTCTCCCCCAGTCAAGAGATCTGGGTTAAATCCATCGTTCTTTTGCCCACTACGCCACCCCAGTTCAGACATGGCCATATGCAAATCAGTCTTGACCCTGTGCCTCATGGGAACAGTCCAGCCCGAACTGCCAAGCCATGTCTTCCCTGGACCGGACTCAAGCATCCCAGGACTGCTAGGTCAGACTATTGTAATATCCTATATCTAGGAACTAATATGACGGTAATTAGAAGACCCCAGCTGGCCCAAAATGCTGAAGCAAGTTATTCTCTCTCCTGAAGTTCTGCCTGGTCTCTAGTGTCATCCAGGGATTGCATTGGCTCCCTGTGTACAAGCGTGTCCACTTTAAGGTCCTGTTCACGACCCATAAGATCCTAGTCTCCCAGCCTCCCCCCCCCCCCCTTTTGTCCAGTCTGCTTCTTCCGTATCTACCACCTTGGGCCCCTGCGCTCAGCCAACCTTAATTTGTCCTGTGTTCCACCTGTTAAGAGAGTAAGAGCAGGTGGCCACGCTTTCCGCACCAAAGCACCTGCTCTTTGGAACACACGGCCCTTATCTGTTAGGATCATGCAGAACCATTGGTCATTCAGGAAAGCCCCGAAGACCTGATTGTTCTCTGTTTAATGCTCTTGCTGCCCTCTCTGTCTGTCTTTTTTTCTGCACTGGAACGCCCCGCTGCTGGGTCAGCCATGCACTTTACTAATTCTTTAAATTAGCAACTTAAATATGTATCCCCCTCCTCCGTTTATAAGGTCGTGTGTGACCCTGAGAGTAGCACCGCGTGTACCTCACAGTTAGCATCCCCAAAGCAACAATTGCAAGCTGGACAGAAGGTTCTGCCTCCCCTGCATGCTGCCTAACCTACCTCGAGGTCAGCTCGACGGACTCTCAGCCTGCGGTGCAGGCTGCACGTCCCGTTCAGCACGGCCAGGGATGCTCGCACCACCGCGTGCAGCTAGCAACGCCTGGTCAGCCTCGCAGGACTGAAGCACTGGGTGGAGGCGCCCTGCCTCTTCTGGCGCAGCAGGCAACAAACTCCATGAATATTTGTAACGCCTGTGGAAGTGCCTAACTGCCAACAGTTAGATACAACTGAGTAAGCAAACTGTACAGATTTAGTATTTCCTCGGTTACATTTGTATAAAGGAGGCCCTCATTGTGGGCTGGCATATACGTTCAGTACCTATGTAGTTCTCTCGCTGTCCTGTGCAGCTGCCCATCCTAGTAGGAAAGCCGCCCAAAGCTCCTACTAGCTTGTATTGGATACCCTAAAATGAAACTGCATCCGGGTTCCTGGGTTCAAAGGTTACTGGCTCGTCGATATGCATCCCATTGTTTGGCAGAATGTGACCGTCCCGCGGCAGGAAATGTTTGGGCCTAGCACAAGTTGGATAACCTTCAGGAAAACTGTGCTGTCCTTCTGTCGCGGGCGCTGTCTTTGAAAATTGCCTCCAGGGTTAGTGAGCTCGAACAGTTAAGATTTACAAACAATGATGAAGCTTGTCACGCATCTTTCACCATTCATCACCGGGGTGCCGCGGCTGGGCGGTGAAGTGTTCTTCATAAAAACCAGCTCAGTGTGAAATACACCTCTCCGCAGTGTTTACTGCTCTCAGGCTCGTCAGCGGCCCCTTATAGTAAATCCAGATTGCCATGTGACATTACAGTATATCACTGCAGAGCGCGCTGGGGTTTACACCGGCAAGGAGTGCAGTTCACACCAGATGAGATGTCCAGATTGAGTTATGTAGGAATTTGGCTGTTATATGGGGATAGCTTTTGTTTTCCGAGCGCTGAAAGTTTGCTTCTTTTTGTTCCCCTCGCCGCCTAAATCATCGTTGCTGTTGTCGTGGTCGCTTCGGATATTTATTTTAGCAATTTATTATGTTGATTGTGTTTTAGTGTTGACCAAACTAAGAACAAATAAATAACAGCAGAAGGACTCGGTCTGCACTGTCCTGGTGAATTTTTAGAAGTCCCTGGTGATGCTGGCGGGCGGGGTTCCCATGGGAACAGTTACCAGAATAAGTGCCACCGCTGAGGTGATTTGTTGGGGGGTGGGGTGCCATTAAAAGACGAACATGGCTCATTTGCTCAAATTGTATACATTATGATCTCCGGTTATCGGTAGGTTTTGCTTTAGAAAGATTTATTAATTTATTATATTTAAATCGGATTTTGGGTGGCGTGATGATTGTCCAGAAGAAGTCCATAGGGCTTTACCAGGACAGTAAATGATGGTATAGTTGGTGGTACACCAACAGGGATCCTGGGGCAACAGAGTGGTAAGTAATGTACAAAAATAACTTATCGCACAGTAACGTGCACACAGTAAAGGGAGGAGGGTGTGTCTGCTTCTTTCTACTCATTCATTCTGCTTTGAGGTAGGCCGTACCTTTTTATGGTGCTATTGAAAAATAGAGAATCGCAGCTTTACCCTTTTTTAACCCGCGCGCACTTTGCAGACATCCCCAAAAGTTAAGCTAGTGTTGAATTGGAGTTGTGTCATTGTGTGCAGTATACTGATGCTACATTCTGGGTAAGTGGGTTTGGCCACTAACATATGAGTAAGTGCGAGTCAGTACTTTGCATACCTGACACATGTTTAAATTATAGTACACGTATGACTGAAGCAAACAGGGCTCGATTTCACTGAGTGCCTTAAATGGAAGAGGTGCCCTGGCTGCGTCTGTTCCACGTGCTGGCGGCTCCGGAAGGTGCAGCTGTAGCTGATTGGTCTTGATGTTTAAAGAGGCTGATTGCAAGGAGGACCCATGGAGGGCTGGGGGTGTCTGAGGGTTGGAAACTCTTAGAAATGAGCTTAGTATGTGCAGGTTCAGCCGTGGTTACAGATGATTTCAACTGAACTACTGGCAGGCTGAGTGCTTATTGCCTGCCTTATCAAATGGATTCAGTGTAAAACAATAGCAATGTCGCCTGCAGAAATAAATGCTATTTTTGTTTATTGCGCCCTGGTAACAATTCTTACGCAGCAAGCAGGGGGAATAGTCCAAACCCATCTCTATATCAGGGGTGCAGCTAGACCCGAACTTCAGATGGGGCTAACATTCCCAGCCATGGCCCTAGCAATGGTCGCACATGGTGCAGCAGTCTTTTTTTGCGCCCCTCCCCCATTTTCTCCTTCTACATGAATTCTCTCACTACCACTCACAAACATGTCTATAGGACCTTTCTGGCAAACATTTCATTTTTTACAGTGCTACTCATAGTTTACTCACACTCAGTTCTGTTATCTGCCTGGTACACATTCTTTGTAGCAGGTACATTTACCCTCTGCGCTGTGTGGTTGGCAGGAGTGCCCATGTGAGTGCACGGTGAGCGATGCAACAGTGTGAGAGTAGGGTAAGAGGAGTGACTGCAGGGTGAGTGAGGTGACCATATGAATTTGGGTGCGGATGTAAGTGCAGAGTGGGACGAATGAATGCATGGTTAGTGATGGGCTTGTTTGAGTGATATTGAAGAGTGAGCAGTGAGGGGGACAGGGGAGTGAAGTGTCCCATGAGTGCAGGGCGAGTAGTGTGCTCGTGTGACTGCAGGGTGAGGTACACGGTGAACAGCACATGGGCATTGTGAGTGCAGTGTTCACTGTGAGTTCAGGATGAGCAGGTGAATGTGTGAGTGCATGGTAATCAGTGTGAGTGTATTGTGATCGCTGTGAGTGCAGGTTGAGAGCGAAAGTGAAGGGCGAGAATGAGGAGTGAGTTGTCTGAATGCAGGGTGCATTCCTAGACACTTGAAGTAACTTAGTATGTTATTGACCGCGGCGTAGGGTTTCAGATATAAGTTAAACTATTGCTATTGGGGCATTATTCAGGGATCGAGGTTGGAGGAAATAAATAATGTGCTGATCCTGCAACAAACTGCCAGTCTTATGGTTAGGGTTGCCAGTTCATTTTGATGTCCCAGACAGTACAAAAATAAACAGTCACCTAAAGCTGTATTTTCAGCACTTATCTGTGCATTCTTCGAACAGCAAATAGAAACAGAAATCACTTTTAATTGTGTTCTAGGGCTGCCTGAATGATCCATAACTGATAATTAAAGGGAACAAAGATAAAAAGGTCACATTACAAATGAATACATTTTTATTTATTTATAACCCTATTTAGGTGAGGATTCCGATCCTGTAAAAAGGCCCTATGAATCGTCGTATGGAGCGTTTTCTCCCTACGACTCGTACCCGGTAAACTGTCCATACAACCCAGGAAGTACGATTCGTACAGAAAGCCTATTTCCGTACGAATCGTACAAAAGACCGTACGGGTAAAAAAAAACTACGAATCTGATCCGGAACAGCCTGTATGCGACGTCCGTACGTATGTAAGCAGCTTTTTACGGCCCAGCAAGTACGATCCATCCCTACGGCACTCCGTACTGCTCTTTTTTTACGGGAGCCAATAACAGCCGTAAAAGCTGAGTCCCCAGGGGTACGAGTCGTACAGGCGCCCCCGTATGTACGCACCGTCTCCCCCGTATGGATGCACCGTACCCCCGTATGTACGCACCGTACACCCCCGTATGTATGCACCGTACCCCCCGTATGTACGCACCGTACACCACCCCCGTATGTACGTACCGTACCCCCGTATGTATGCACCATACCCCCCGTATGTACGCACCGTACCCCTCCCGTATGTATGCACCGTACCCCCCGTATGTACGCACCGTACCCCAACCCCGTATGTACGTACCGTACCCCCCGTATGTATGCACCATACCCCCCCGTATGTACGCACCGTACCCCCCGTATGTACGCACCGTACCCCTCCCGTATGTATGCACTGTACCCCCGTATGTACGCACCGTGTTTACATACGGGGGTACGGTGCGTACATACGGGGGTACGGTGCGTACATACAGGGGTGGGGTACGGTGCGTACATACGGGGTGTACGGTGCGTACATACAGGGGGTACGGTGCATACATACGGGGGTACAGCGCGTACATACGGGGGTGGGGGGTACGGTGCGTACATACGGGGGTGGGGTGGGGGGGCCTGTACAACTCGTACCCCGGGAACAACTTTTCCCGGGCTACGAGTCGTACAAACTTCGCTTCGTAGCGGGTAGAGTCATTCCCCGTGTACGGGATGTTTTCCGTACGATTTGTAAATCGGATAGTCGGTCCGGATCGTACTTGTACGCTCGGATTGTGTTTTTACGAATCGTATGGAAAAGTGTCCGGGTACGTCTCGTACATTTTTTCCCGCTACGATTCGTACGGATCGGGCCGATCCGTATGTACTTTTTCCCGTACGAATCGTACTTCACGAGTCAGACGTGACTTGTACGATTCGTACGGAAAAAAATACAGATTTGTTTTTTAACAGATCGGAATCGGCACCGTACCCCCCGTATGTATGCACCGTACCCCCTGTATGTACGCACCGTACCCCCCCCCCAGTATGTACGCTCCATACCCCCCGTATGTACGCACCGTACCCCCCCGTATGTACGCACCGTACCCCCCGTATGTACGCACCGTGCATACATACGGGGGTATGGTGCATACATACGGGGGGTACGGTGCGTACATACGGGGGTACGGTGTGTACATACGGGGTGGGGTACGGTGCGTACATACGGGGGTACGGTGCGTACATACGGGGGGTACGGTGCGTACATACGGGGGTGGGGGGGACGGCACATACATACGGGGGTGGGGGGGTATGGTGCTTACATACGGGGGTGGGGGGCTGTACGACTCGTACCCCGAGAACAACTTTTCCCGGGCTTCGAGTCGTACAAACTTCGCTTCGTAGCGGGTAGAGTCATTCCCCGTGTACGGGACGTTTTCCGTACGATTCGTAAATCGGATAGCCGGTCCGGATCGTACTTGTATGCTCGGACTGTGTTTTTACGAATCGTATGGAAAAGTGTCCGGGTACGTCTCGTACAACTTTTCCCGCTACGATTCGGATGGATCGGGCCGATCCGTATGTACTTTTTCCCGTACGAATCGTACTTCACGAGTCGGACTTCTCTTGTACAATTCGAACGGAAAAAAATACGGATACGAGTCGTACGGAATTTTTTTTAACGGATCGGAATCAGCACCTTAGTGTCAAGACAAGGTCTTTGCAGACTCTTTAAATAACACATGGCTGGCATTTTTCTTTTGGCAACCCTACTTTATATTACTTTTCATGAAATGCATTACCACACTACTGCAGTAAATGTAAAATAAAAATGTAAGGAATAAGCAGAGTGGGGGCCCAGGGACTACTGGAATCAGAACAAAATCCTAAGCCTTGGTAACCAGTTTTCAATGGTATGTAAATATGCAAATGGTCTTTAAAGACCTGTGAAAGACTCTGACGTGCCAGAGATAAGACTCCAGACACTGCCCAGCCGAGCCCACAGCAGCTCGAGCTACAGCAGCCCTGGCATGAGACACACAAAGGGGGGGATGGGGCTGAAGCTCTTTTAGCCCTATGGCCATTGTTCTCCCGCTCTATATGTCAGTACTGTGTTTATAGGTGTTTTTCAGTGGTGCAAGGGGCAAAGCCTTACATTTAAATGTGACTGAAATTTATGACATACGCAGTGTTATCTGAGGGCGCTGCTCTCTTCCGTGATGTAAATCAATAAAGTGGATGTACAGTGAATACAACATATAAATGTTGTGTTCACTGTACAAAATATTGACTTAAAAATATATATGAAATAAAATGATATATAGTAAATATATTAAATATTAATATTATTTGTAACAAAATAAATTAAATGTAATATACATTCTAACTAAATATTACAAATAAACTTAATTAAAAAATATAAACACACAAACATAAAAAATTATACATATACATATATTTACTTTAAATAATTTATTAAGTATTATCTTTATTTAATTTTTAAACTTTAAAATTATATAAAAATGATATATATCAATAATTTAAAATAAAAAACATTCTATAATAAATTGAAACATTAAACTATTTAAAAAAAAATAACAGTAGAAAAAGTGTTGGATAGAGGAATAATTACATTTACTATTCCAACTCCAGTGAGTGCAACAGTAGGGAAAGTGTTTAACGGAGGGGTAAAAATTACTATTCCCACTCCAGTGATAGCAACAGTAGGAGAAGTGTTGGCTAGCGGAAGGGAAAAAATTACTATAGTTTTGCAAACAATATTTTACACTTCGATATTTTAAACATTGATATTACTTACCTAAACTCAATATTCTTGACCCTGAGAATTTGACTGTCGAAATTTATGACCCATGATATTTTTGACTCTATATTTGTGTAAACCAATATTTTTGATTCAATATTCTGTCCCTGCACCATAATGAGGTAGCAATACCAATGATGTAATCTTAGATAATGATGGGATGGAGCTAAAGAATGTCAATCAATCAATCAGGGGTTTATATAGCGCGCAACTCACCCGTGAGGGTCTCAAGAGCTATGGGGGGGGGGGGGGGGGAGACGGCTCCGGATCAGTCGAAGAGCCAGGTCTTGAGGTCTTTCCTGTACATGTGCAGGGTCAGGGAGCGTCTGATGTTCACCGGGAGCTCGTTCCAGGTCTTGGCCGTGATGTATGAGAAAGCTCTTCCTCCGGTTTTATTCCTGCGGATACGGTGGACCTCTGCCAGGGCGAGGTCGGCGGAGAAGAGGTTTCTCTTGGGTGCGTGGAAGGAGACTCTCTCGTTGAGTTATTTGAGTCTGATGTTGTTGAGGGCTTTGTAGGTGTGGGTGAGGAGTTTGAAAGTGACTCTCTTCTCAACAGGGAGCCAGTGGAGGCCGCGTAGGTGTTGGGTCATGTGCTCGTGCCGTGGAGTTCCGAGGACGAGTCTGGCTGCGGCGTTCTGGATGGTTTGGAGTCTGTGTAGGAGAGTTTTGTTGATTCCGGCGTAGAGGGCGTTGCCGTAGTCAAGTCTGTTGGTTATGAGTGCGTGGGTGATGGTCCTTCTGCAGTTGGAGGGGATCCATTTGAAGGTCTTACAGAGGATGCGAAGGCAGTTGAAACTGGTGGAGGCGGCGGCGTTGATCTGGCAGTTCATGGAGAGGGAGGAGTCAAGGATGATGCAGAGGTTCCGGGTGTGGTCGTGGGGGTGGGTGGGCTCCCGAGGGCGGATGGCCACCAGGTGTTGTCCCAGGCGGTGGAGCAGGGTCCGAGGATGAGGACCTCGGTCTTCTCTGAGTTGAGCTTCAGACAGCTGTCCTTCATCCAGGCTGCCACATTCTTCATTCCTTCCTGGACGCAGAGTCTAGTGTCTTCGGGATTCTTCGTGAGGGAAAGGATGAGCTGAGTGTCGTCAGCATGGGATACGATGCTGAGTCCGTGTTGTCTGACGATGGCGGCGAGGGGGGCCAAATAGATGTTGAAGAGCGTAGGGCTGAGAGATGATCCCTGGGGACTCCGCAGTTGATATCGGTGGGTTCGGATCGGAAGGGAGGGAGTCTGATCCTCTGCGTTCGACCGGAGAGGAAGGATTGGATCCAGTCGAGGGCGGCTCCTTGTATCCCTGCGTTGTGAAGTCTGGCTCTGAGTGTTTCCAAATGACCGAGTATGATGCAAGTTAGGCGATAGGAAACCCGACCAAGCTGTGCAGAGCAGAATTGTACGTTTCTAAGGGCCACGTTTACAAACAACCGAGTACGATGCTGGATTTGGACAGCCTTTCCAAATCGTGCCGTCCGACTTGAATCGGCAGTCGGAATCAGACTTTGGGTGCCCATAATGGGCCCCACTGCACCTGGAGCCTTCCCAATCGGGCTCATGGTGGTACCCATGAGTCCTCCCTTACCAGCCATGCACAGTGTGGCAGGAACCAGGGTGTACCCGCCACAGTGTGGACGATTTTCCGCAGCCACCCCTTTCTTCAATGGGAGCCTATGCATTCGGTCGGAACAAAGGCTCCCATTGAAGTCAATGGGAGTCCAACCAAATCGTATCTGGAAGCATCCGGATGCATCGTACTGGTCGGTTGGGCCCTCCTTATCCGATTCGGTTGGAAACCATTCCCAAACCCATTCAGTTGGGAAGCTGTCCGACAATGGAATCGGGCCCTTAGTCAATTGAATTCCAATTTCTATTGCTAAAAGCGTGTACCATCAAGGTTCGAGTCTTCCTGTTGAAGGGGAGGGTTACTTCTTTTGGATACTGACTGTGAAGTACTAACGTAGCTGATTTTTAGCAGGTGTATCTAATCCTACTTCTCAATTTGTCACCTCCCCTTACCAGCTTTATGTCTCCTGTCCCCTGTTTGTCGTATACATGTTTTAAGTTAAACTGTGATTCCGTAACAGTGTCCCTCACAGGGACCACTGTTATCAATTGCCCTCGTGTCCATGTCTTGCTCTGACTATCTCCTTTGCAATTTATCGCTGATTTTTACGGTACTGAATGGACTTCTGCGTCGTATTCGTAGTTCAGGCTTTTGTGGTAAGGATTGTTAACTATTTGAAAAGGATCCTCGTACTCTTCATTACCACTATTCATGCCTTCATTACACCCCTGGGTACAAGTGCTTATTTTGATCCTTTTAGCTTTAACCACTTTCTTTACCTACAAGGCCACTATTGATCGGTTTTTACTAATACATATAACCACATTCACCCAAACATAATTCATTTGGCCTTTGTGTGAGTACTAAGCCTCATCCTATCTCCTCCTTTCATCCATAGTCATAGGATTTAAGAGGCTTCTTCGTTACTATCAGATAATCCATTATTGACCGATTCCTTGGACTTCTAGTGCGCTGACACCCAGCAGTCGGCTAGCTCCTCTACTTAGCAGCAGTTGGCTCATCACCCTCGCTAGCCTTTTCCAACTTCAGGTAGACTCCTTGATTTACATCTTTAATTAAGAACAATTCAGGATTAATAGGGATGCCATTCTCTGAGAGACCCGCTACATCTTGCGTGCAACCTCCTTTTGTACCCCCTCCCCCCCCCCCCCCCCCCCAGTGCAGCGACCCCCCCCCCCCCCAAACAAGGGGGGCCAGCAACGGGCCCCCAAACCCAATCCTCACCAGCCTTTCCATGGCGGCGATGGAAAGGCCTCTTCAAACCCACATCATAATGTGGTGGACGGTGCCTGCTAGGCACCGCCACCATATCAGTGGCCCTGCTCCACCCGCCAGACAATCGGTGCGATTGCCTAGGGCGGTGAAGCGGCGGACGGACTTTTCGTCCACGCGGTACCCACCGCCATTCTAATTTGGCAGAGGGTAAATCACTGTGATGGCGGAAGGACCACCGGCCAGGTGGTGGCGGGCCATCCGCCATCATAATGTGCCCCCTTGACTTTATAAACCTGAGCATCCTCCCTTAATTCCTTTACAGACTCATTTAAAGGGCCCATGGTCTATTTGATGTTTTCGCCGTAGTATAACTAGCCTAATCATCGTTTTTCGAATAGCCTGAGTAGCACACTAATTTTAATAATGAGGACAAAAATAATCAAACCTTCAGTCTTTCCTGATGCTGCCAAACTCCCTATTTGTACAATACCAGTATGCTAATATAATTTAGTGTAGTTTACAGCTTTGTGGCATCCATTTACTTCCGGAGGCCATGAACTTACCATTCTTCCTGGCCACACAAATCCTTGTGCGGGCTGGCGAAATCTGGGGCCCGGTTCATCATGGCGCACCAAGACCCTTGGGATACTCTTAGAAATCCAAATTGGACCAGTTCAGTTTCTGCGCGGCTGCTCGTGTTCGGTATTACAGGGATGGGATGAAAACGCCAAATAAAAACAAAGTAGCAAGACTCCACCATACATAGTACACTTCTACAGCGCCACTGCCTTACACATTTTGCAAATTTTGATAAGTTGTAGGTCCAAATGTGTTACTCGAATGGGTCCTTATGCTCTACCTTGCTTATACCAGTCAAGGAATGAGTCAGGTAATGACTTAGCAGCCAGACTCAAGCAATTTCAGCACAACTTGAAGGGGAATCAGGTAGAGGAATGGAGCGGAGGAAGGTGAGAGCAGGGGATTAATAAAACCGGATTCTTATCTGTCTTACCATCACCAAGAATCCTCTCAGGTCGCCAGGATCTTTTTATCTGCTAAATAGTGTAGAGGGGAGGAAATCAAATTTCAACACATAATCAATCGAATCGAATTTGAAGTCTAAAGAATCACTGACTTCAAATCTCTAATTTTAGGGGTTTATTACAAAGCCAAAATAAATTGCACATACAAGCACCTCAGCGCGAGGTTAAGAACATAAATTGGCACTAGTACAAAGAAAATCCTACACAGGAGTCTCATCCGACTCAGAATAAGAGTAGTCAGTTCCAGAAGCATTAGACAAGCAATAACGACTCCAATCTGTATATTAAAAGTCATTAACCTAAAAGGAAATCAGTTAGTCTATCCCTACTCTTTCTCTAAGGTGACATCCCTACTTAGCATTTTCCCTAGGCAAGAGAGTAAAAGGTGTCAGAAGTGAAGACTTCCTTAGAAGTACACTCACTTTGTCGAGAGCTCGTTCTAAGGTGCTCCTTCTAGCTTCCCATCTAAACCTCAACTGCTCAACCACAGGGCACTGTCCCTAATTCAAAATCCCAAAAGCGTAGCACACTCCCTCCGGCACACCTCTCCAAACAGGTCTTCTTCCAGTGTTTTTCCACTGAAACTTGTATCCCATCCAGCGAGGGTTAGCTTGTCCTTGGGTCCCAGGCACCTTCTTCGCCGAAAGGATCATCCCTGCTTTCCAGTATACTTCCATGTTGGCTTCTCATGCCACCCTAACTCCTAAAACAAAGGGTTAGTTTCTCTAATGAGCTAGGTGTCCTTGCACCTGCAACAGAAACATGGGAACAAGAAACTTTCCACTTCTCTGAGACTTTCTAACATCTCTGAAACCCAGAGCCTAACCAAGGGAAACCATTCGCGGCCTACAAGATTTAGCTAACATAAGAAACAAATAGGCCTTTCTCTTAAACAATATATGCGATCAGGCCTATACACAATTTAAACACACATTTCTAGAATCACACTATAAGCATTGATGTCATTACTCTTCATATATGAGGAAGCAAAACTACACGTGCAGACTTTAATATGGTGCACGTTTAAACCTAATGCATCACATTATACGGGAACCAATTTATTATGCGTTGTCCTAATACATTTTCAATCAAACACTACATTGAGCTTCATAAATGACTGGTTTACATTTCTAAATCATTTAAATATATGCTGCTTTTAGTATTAAAATTCTAAGTCACACGTTAATACAATTCCACTAAATATATGGATGCGGACTAACAGTGATTATGATGCACCCCTAAAAATTTCAGAATAACATGGCGGTCTATCAGGATCGAAGGAGAGCAAGCTACACCCGCTACTAAACCGGCCACCTCCACACCTCTCCACCCGTACGCAGTAAGTACCTGTTGCACTATGCTCACCCCTAGCCCCTTATGTCTCTTATGCCTCCACATCCTTCCTTGTAACAGTCGCCTGTATGGCACATTCTTGCACTTCCTTGTGCTGCGTGAACAGCAGTGTACTGCCAGCACCCAGTTCTTCTGACCTTCTGTAAAAACGACATTGCTCACCAAATCGAACCACGAATTACAAGCCTTTCTGGCCTCACTGGTCACCAACCCCCTCTGAGCACTGCAGGCTGCATCTCAATCCGCTACTCATCTTCTCTTCCGGTCCTGCTGTCTTGCTCCACCAGCCATGGCCAGGCTAAGCTGGGACAAATCGAGCTCTCGTCCATCCCTTCCTCCTCCTCAGCAGCACTGCTGGGCTTGGGCTGGAGCTTTGGGCTCATCAGAAATGCAGCCCGGGTGCGTTATGAATGTGGTGCGGTCCGAAGCCGGCGGTGGGATCCACCATTTAGCAATCGAGCAGGTGTGGTTCAGTGCAGTGCCCGGCACTTGTGTTGGAATCCGGTGTTCTACGTTCAGCACGTCGCGTTTCGGCATCTCCTGCATCTCCAACCTATTCTTGCAGAGATCCAATCACTGTCTCTAAGGAAACCTCGAATGACTGAGCAACAGCCAGACTCTAACCGTGATCCCAAATAAGTTGGAGCCAACATTATAAAGGAGTGCGAAAATGTATAAAAACAAATTTAGTTGTCCAAGGAACAAGATAATTCAGAAATACATTTGTCCCATAAAAAATCCACTTCCCCATTTTGGGGCCATCCAGTAAGGTGACAAATGTAGCAGCATTCTCATTATTTCAGAGTTCTAATAATAGTCTCTCCGATTATGCCAGGGCTAATGATATATCATGTTTTAGATTCCAGCCATGTTTCTGAGTATTCTACCTTTTTGAATGTCTTTTTACATGAGCCCGAAGTAGGCAAGAAGCAGTAGTTCCAGGGTTTTGCACACCCACGAACATATATATTTAAGGGTATTCACAAACTCCTCTCCAAACTTTTCCCACAGTAGTAATGGTGGGAAATGTACTCCTAATAAAGGCAGGACTAAAACCTTTTTCCATGATAGAAAATACTGGATGTAGAGAACGTGAATTTGCAATCACTCAGCAGATTTTCACATACGCAAATATACAAATGAATAATTCCTCGTCAGCAGTTCCTTGAAGCACTCCCCCTAATAATAAAGGGATTGAATTATTGAACCATCGATACAAGTTTGGGCAACTCATATACGGGTGTAAATCTTGCCTTAGTTGCAGACAATCCTCTAAGCCTTATAGGAAACTAATGACTAAAGGATGTGTGCTTTAGGAGGTCAGGCCTACTCGTACAGTAGATAAAATAAAAATGAAAACTTGTTGTTTTTGACCCTAAGCAATATGGGCCAGTTGGTGGTTGACATTAATTCCGTGCTATGTTTCCAAGGAGTCAAAAAATGAGCCAAATTTCTTGCAGCTGAAACCAAACCCAGCCTTACTATCAACATCAGCGAACTGCTGGACTACCCTTCCTTCCTGAGTGTTGTCATTCAACTAACCTGCTACATAATTGAAAACTCCCGACTAGCTGACCAACTCTTCAGTTTAGCTTTCGGGGAGAACACAGCACTGAAACTGCTACATTGAATGTTTTTGACATAATCCATTGTATCCTAGGCGGAGGTGATTTTATTTTTGCCTTCTTATATGACTTGTCAGCAGTGTTGGACACAGTTTACAAATCAAAAACAAAATAAAATCCTGTACCAAAGAGTAGGCTACCTCAATCAAGCCCTGAAATGGTTCCCTTAATCTGGTGGCACATTTCAAACCAATAAAATAGTAAAAATGTGCATCCATACCTCAAACTCAACTGCAATATCTTGTGGAGTTCCTCACGGAAAGTATCTGAACACATCTCACAGTAGTTTTAGGGCCAAGCCTAAGCGCTTGAAAGGTCTAACTGACTTGCATTACCTTAAAAATGATAGACTAAAACAACTTTGTCATCATGCTTGAGTACCCATACCTCCCTCAGACACCCTTCTTGGAACCCATGGCCCTATGAGGTTGGGGTCAGCGGGTCACAAGCATGGGTCTTTTGTGATGTATCCTAAACATTGCCAACCTCTTGCGCGAACCAGACTTGGGGCAAAAATTGTCCATGGAAGGCCTTTATGTGTCAAATTGTTATATGTTAAGATCTCCTACAACATTAAAAAACACAACTGAAGGAAGCGAAACCCCACCACGATGGCAACCATGGCCACTGTTACTGGTCCTCACGTGTGCACCTGATCTGACAAAAGAACCCAAACCCTGTGGATCATGTTCTCACCATGTATCATCTTGTAGGGATTGAATTTGAACGTTTTTAAATCCACCCATTGAGCCAGCCAAATGAGAAATACGCCTCCCAACTTGCACATTAAGGGACCTGGGGTTGACCTCACTATCCCAGTACTTTCTTGGGTTCATACCCAATCATGCCACCTTACCAAAGGAAAATAGGTTTTGTAAGGTCCTGGGTTGTTTTAAGACTGCATTCAGCACAATCTCTCTAGAGCATTATTGTTTTTATTATTGTTATTATATTATTATTATTAGTGTGCAGTATTGTTATATCAGTAAAACTGCATGTCTGTGCAAATTTAGTGGCTATTTCAATGGAAAATGTGCTGTCTGTAAACGATAGTACGTTACCACATGATGCTTTATTTTATTTCTATTAAAAGATCTCCTGCATCTTGTTCATTAAAGCTAAGTTGGTTGCAAAAGTTTGTCATGCTTAAAAGTGGGACGTGGTTCTAACATGTTTGGGAATGGCTTCTCTAGAGGAATCTACAATGTCATAATCACCTAAGTGAAAAATTAGTACACCTGGGAGCATGTGCCTCGCATGATGCTAAACTCTCATTGCTGTTACAGCTGACTCAGTCCAAAAGCTGAACCACTGGGCTTGTAAGCCTGGTTTATGCCTTCTCGCTCTTTTCATGCACTTATGTGGCCTCTCTCTCTGCAGTACCCAAACCGTCCACATGATGCAAAACTCAGCAGAAGAGATGACCGAACATAATCAACAGCTGAACACAATGGAATCATTGTGAATCTGGATGGTTGAGTACTTGCAACATTACAACTCCATCTACCAATTCTTCTAGTGTCCTGTGGCTCTAGTCCCACCCCTGCTGCTGTGATTAGGTCCACTACCCTAATGAATGAGGGGTAAAGTGTCTAGGGTCGATCTCCGCCCTCTCCAGTGCCAATGAGCATACCCTTGGATATTGAAAACAGGACAGGAAGATGCTGTCTTCACAAATAAACGGAGAATTTCCTGTTCTAGACCTGTGCCTTCTCAATCTGTTCCTGATAAAGTTGAAGTTCAAGGTGCTCATGCTCGTGCAAGTCCTGTCTGCCCTAAACCCAGGAGACTGGATGGTATCGTTGGACTTGCAGGACACATTTTCTCGCATCCTCGTCCTGCCTGCCCAAAGACGTTACCTGCAGTTCACGGTTGGCCAAGAGCACTTTCAGTTTGTACTACTCCCCTTTGGCCTTAACGCTCTCCTTGGGTGTTCACGAAAGTGATGGCGTAGTAGCAGCTCACCTCCGGAGTTTGGGGGTTCTAGTCTTCCCCTACCTCGACAATTGGCTGTTGAAGGCGGGCTCGCCACAGGCAGTTGTCTCCCACCGCTAGACCATGACAAACTTTCTGCATTTACTGGGGTTCACCATCAACATTCTGAAGTCACACCTGACTGCATCTCAGACGCTCCTTTTCATCGGATCTGTTCTGCACACTGTGCAGTTCTGGGCTTATCATCCCAAGCAGTGAGTTCAGAATATTCAGGCTATGATACCGATGTTTCAGCCTCTAACTTTGATTTTGGTGAGATTGACGGTGAGGCTGGTGGGTGTCATGGTCTCCTCATCCTGAAGGTAAGACTTGCCCGTTGGCATATGAGGCCTCTGAAGTGGAACTTGAACATCAGGGGAATCTCTCCGACGTGGTCCAGATCTCTGAGGGAACTGCAAAAAACTTTAGTGGGGGCTACCAAACCGCAATTTGGTCAGTGGCGGCCCCTTCTCCCTTCCCCAACCAGACAGATGCATCATTCCTGAGCTGGAGTGGCACCCAGACTCCACATCAATCTCCTGGAACTTTCGGCAATCCCATTGGCATTGAAAGACTTTCCTCCTTTAATCAAGGGAAGGCTGGTTCAGGAGTTCATGGACAACATTACCGCCATGTGGTATTGCAACAAAGAGGGCGATGTGGGGTTATGAACCCTTTGTCAAAAGGCTTTGCGCCTCTGGACTTGGCTGGAGTACAGGGGCATTTCCCTTGCGGTTTAAAACCTTGCGGGCTTTTTGAACACCAGATCAGGCAAAGTCAGACGCTGATGCCTAGGTGATCACTAATTGCGTCGCCTTCCGGAGGAGGCACACAGTTTCTTCCAAGAGTGGGGAGATCCTTGGTTAGATATGTTCGCCTCTGTCAAGAATGCACAATGTCAGCAGTTTTGCGTACTGGGAGTTTCCAAGGCTGATCCCGCTCACAGGCACTCTTTGTCTCCAGTGGGGCTGCAGCTTCCTGTGCATCTTTCCCCCAATAAGACTCCTGCCCAGAGTTATCAGGAAGAACCAGGCCCTAGTCATTCTTGTTGCTCCAGATTGAGCACGGGGAGTCTGGTAACCCAAACTGTTGAGCATGACCACGGCTTCTACGATCAGGCTGGCTCTGCGGGAGGATCTTCTGTCGTAGCAGCAGGGCAGGGTTCTGTACACGAGTCTGAAAACGATTCGCCTTATGTGTGGAGATTGAGCAGTGATAGTTGACAGCTTTTTACCTTTTGCCCGAAGTCTGCAATGTTATCTTGGCAGTCAGGTGCTCCTGCACCATAATGGCATATGCCTTCCATTGGAGAAAGTTGGCTTTTGTTTATTCTACCTTAGCCCAGCAGGTCCCTACTTTGGGCATATTGAAAGGTTATTTTTCTGCCATCTCAACATTTCTGCAGTTGCAAGATCATTCTTCCCTTTTCAAATCCACTATTGTACATAGGTTTCTGAAAGGTCTCCAACATATGTTCCCACCAGTACCTTTCATTATGCCGCAGTGGGACCTCAACCTAGTTCTTACATTTTTGATGTGTGTTCCCTTCGAGCATTACATAACTATGCACACACGCTTCTTACCATAAAAACGGCTTTCCTAGTGGCAGTAACATCTGCCTGAGGGGTCAGTGAGTTGCAGGACTTGTCAGCACATCCTTCGTACCTCAACATCTAGCCAGACAAACTGGCCCTTCGGACTAGAGCATCCTTTCTACCAAAGGTGCTAACTCGCTTTCACATAGGCCAATCCATCACTCTGCCTACATTTTATGCTCCGCCTCATCGCTCTAAAGAAGAGGAGAGACTTCATCGGATGGACCCAAAAATAGCATTTTTGTCCTACCTTGACCACACAAAAGAGTTCCAGGTGGACGATCAACAATTTGTGGGGAACGTCAGAGCAAAGAAAGAAAATCAGGGGAGGGATCAAACATCTCACAATGGATAGTGCTCTTCATCAAGATCTTGTACGTATTGTCCAAAAACTTCCTGAAAGATTGCAAGCTAATTTCACCAAGGTCAAGGCTGCGACCACTGCATTAGCTTGCGGGGTTCATGTCCTGGATATATGTCAGACAGCAACGTGGGATTCCCTGCACATGTTTACGAAGCATTACTGCCTGAGCATTCAGGTCCAGCGTGACAGTCGCTCTGCCCGTGCAGTTCTACAGAACTTTCTAGTCTAATCTATATTGCAGCCCCACCTCCGGGGAGGTATTGTCTGGATATCCATTCTAAGGTAAGGAATCTGCAACTAGAAGTTTCTATTAAATGAACAAGTTACTTACCTTTGGTAACGCTTTATCTGGTAGAGGCTCTTACTAGCCGTAGATTAGTTACAGACCCACCCATCCTCCCCGCTCTGCTAATGGATTTTAGAGTTAAGGGTTGTTTCCCTTTTAAGGGCCATAGCTTAATGCCCCAGTGGCCAGTGTTCTTTGTATCACTGGGCTTCTGGTGTGGAAAGTCACAAAAAGAAACTGTCATCAGTGCGCTAGGGTGGCGCCTATATAGGCTCCCCGCACTTCACGTTTGGCGTTGTTGATGGCGCCATGGGTACTCACAAATATTTTCTCAGGGGCCAAATTGTACACTCTGGGGTTTTCCTGAGGGCTGCATCAATGTTGTTGCATTCCCAAGGAGATGGGGTATGTTTGGAGATTATCGTAACAGAAAAGAAAAACATACCTGTTGGACCCGGCCTCGTAGCATGGCTCTACTGGTCCCCGCACCACCTCACCTGGTACCTGCAGCCCCGAGCTCACGGCCTAACCGATCCTTTCCACCAGAACACACGCACCCGACCCGGACATCCTCGTCCATGGCCTCTCCCCCTTCGGCCACCCCGGGCCCGCGTGCCCACTTCATGCACCAAGATGGCCGCCCGGCCCCAGCGCGACCCGGGCCTAGAGGCGCCACTCCGGCTGGAGTACATCACGCTTCCAGGGGATGAGAGGGAGAGGAGCAGTTTCTATCGCACCTCTGAACTCCCCTGGGACGATGGGTTTCGATCGGCCCTCCGGCCTCCCTGAGAGCTGGCTCCACGCCTGCTGGGTGTCTGGGACTCCTCCCGACCCGGCCCTGAAAAGATCACAAGACAATGGCAGGAAACCCCGACAAGCGACCCCCAGGTGACAAGACCCCTGCCTGCACAGACTCCGGACATCAAAGAGGGGTCGACCTATAACAAGGGGTGCTCTGGGACTGTCCGGCAGATTCGACGCTGGAACAACGAGAGCCTGCTGACGCGGTCGCGGCTCCTGGAACTTAGAACCACCTGAGCCCTGCTGAGTGACTCGCGGCTCCCTGAAGATCGTAAGACCTCCGAACTGTACCTGAGCCCTGCTGAGTGACTCGCGGCTCCCTGAAGATCGTAAGACCTCCGAACTCGTACCTGAGCCCTGCTGAGTGACTCGCGGCTCCCCGAAGATCGTAAGACCTCCGAACTTGTACCTGAGCCCTGCTGAGTGACTCGCGGCTCCCCGAAGATCGTAAGACCTCCGAACTTGTGCTTGAGCCCTGCTGAGTGACTCGCGGCTCCCTGAAGATCGTAAGACCTCCGAACTAGTACCTGAGCCCGCTGAGTGACTCGCGGCTTCCACAGACTCCACCGGTCCCGCCGGACCCCACGACCACCAGCCTACCCCCCAGCTCGAGGATTGTGAGCTGTGCGCCGGGTACGTCCTTGCCTTGAACCTTTTACCAGAGACTGTCCCGCTACCCCCTATCCCTTCCGAGACTCATTGAGCCCGTGCTCTCCTTGTACATATTTGCAGTGCTAACCTGTTTGATAAAGATTGATTCCTAAGGACACACGGTGTGGTGTTTCTGTGTCGTGTGGTGCCAGAAGTACGATCCTCGATACGAGATTTCTCCTCCTGAGGAGTCTCCCGCCAGTGCCCGGCTACGATACTTTGAGGGTGGTCTCAGGGTAGTCAGGACCCCCTTTCCGGGCTCCTCTGAGGTCGCCGTCTAACATTGGTGGCAAGCGACGGGATTCGGGCCCATCACCGAGAGATCGTACCGTGAACGACAGACGCACTACCGACAAAGATGGCAGAAGGAAACGCCATGATCCCCGCAGAAACCAACGCCAACAGGGTGTTCCAGGTGGAACAACTAGAAGAATACACACACAAAGAACTAAAGCAATTCTGCAAAGAACTTAGAATCGCTACCACCGGTCTCAACACCAAGGAAGATTTGCAGAAAGTACTGAAAGCCTGGGTGGATGCCAGGGCCTCCCGCCCGGAAGACACGGGGGAGCGCCCCGACGAGGCCGAACCCCCCCAAGGCGAAAGCAGCAGCAATCAGGTGCGAGGCATCGTACCAGACGGGGGCCTATCCCCGGAAGAACTCGCGGACAGAGAGAGAAGCCGCAATCACGAACTCGAGTTAGCTAAACTCAAAATCGAAGGCGAATTAAAGTTAGCGGAGAAAAAGCTAGCAGTAGAGCAAATGCGCGTGCAAGGCGAGCTAGAAGAGAAGAAGCTCCAACGGGAACACGAAGGAAGGAAGCTCCAACTAGAGCACAAACGCAGCTTGAAAGAAATCGAGCTCAAGGCCAGAAGCGAGGAAGGGAGGCCCCCGGGAAACCGAGAGGCGACCTCCCCAGCGTAGCAGAAGGTCCACATCCCCAAGGACGTGGTCAAGGAATATTATAAAAACGATGACATTCAACAATGGTTCAGGGCCTACGAGGTCGCCATGACCTCCCATCGGGTCCCGCAGAAGGACTGGGGGGCAGGGTTGTGGGGACGGTTTCTGAGCGAAGGAAGAGACACCCTGCTCGACCTACCCCTCTCTCTGCAGACCTCCTACAGCCACATGAAAGAGGCTCTACTCACAAGGTACGGACTCACCCCCGAGATGTACCGTCAGCGATTCCGGGACTGCAGGAAAATCCCGGGCACCACCTGGGTGGAATATGTAAACTTTTTTAGTCGGGCCTTCGATGGGTGGGTCAAGGGCAGCAAAGTCACCACCCTTGAGGAACTCACCGACCTCCTGTTGTGGGAACACCTGGCTGCGAACTGCTTTGTGGAACTACGCCAGCATCTGCTTGACAGCAAACTCACCGATCCCAGGAAGCTGGCGGTGGAAGCAGACCGCTGGACCAACACCCGGGTCACCCGGGGCATGGTAGGAGAATACCCCCGAGCCAGTCAGGGACCACCCCGCCAGAGAGGAGGGGGGAACCAGGGAGGCCAGAGAGAGTCCCAGCCTAGCCCCCCAAAGACCCAACCTCCACCTTTCCCAGCGCCCCCCCCCCACCAGTAACCGGACCCCCCGGGAGACGGGGACACAGGGTAACCGTCACTTGTTTCCGTTGCCAGAAGCCCGGGCACTACGCCAATGACCCAGAATGCCCCATGGCCACCCAAAACACCCCTGCAAGACAGATAGCCAACATAGCTCTGGGGGAGGAGGTTGAGGAAACCGGGGAGTGGGAACCCGCAGCCATGGCCCTAGTATCCCTGGGAGATAGGGAGATGGTCCCTGGTAGCCTCCTGCCCTCCAACACGAAGAAATACGGGCAGCTCGTCAAGATCAATGGCCACCAAATAGAGGCCCTGCGGGACACCGGGGCCAGCATCACCGGTGTCCTCAGGCACTTAGTCCCCGAGGAGCAGATCCTCCCCAACGTCTTTTGCCCGTAATTTCCGCAGATAATAGAGAGAGTATGTGTCAGGTAGCTCTGGTGCCGTTTGAGTGGGGTGGAGTGATAGGTAAACTGAGGGTGGCCGTAAGAACCTCCCAGCCGGTCGACTGCCTCTTAGGGAACGACCTGGAGAGTTCTCCCTGGAAGCACGTCGAGCGCAAGGCCCACCTAGAGATGATGGGGCTCCCCGAGTGGGTGTGCGCCACCACCCGATCTATGTCAGCTCGACTTCCCCCCCTGGGAGAAGTCGAAGACGCCCCGACCGAAGAAGTCAGAGCAGTAACCACCGAGGGTCCTCCCGTCCCCCCATCGGAAGGGCCCGTCGCCAGCGACGAACCCTCACTGTCCGACACCGCCCCGGTCCCCGAATTAGGTGATCTACCCGAGTTAGCCCAATGGCGCCACGAGGGCGGGCCCACCCGGGAGGAGTTTTGCCGGGAGCAAGCCACTTGTCCTTCCCTGGTCGGACTACGGCGCCAGGCCAAGGGCCAAGCCGCAGGCGACCAAACTGGAACGCACCGAATTTATTGGGAGAATAACATTTTATACCGTGAGCAGAAGTCGGTGGAGCTGGGATCCGGACGGGTGCTGGTGGTACCCCTCCGCTTCCGAGACTTCCTCCTGGGCTTAGCCCACGACGTCCCCCTCGCCGGCCACCTGGGTCAAGACAAGACCTACAGCCGTCTCGTGACCCATTTTTACTGGCCTAGAATGAGAGCAGCTGTAGAGGCCCACTGCAAGTCCTGTCCCACGTGCCAAGCTAGTGGGAAGAGTGGGGGGAAGCGCAAGGCTCCCCTCCAACCCTTCCCGGTCGTCAGTACCCCTTTCGAACGAGTCGGGATCGACATCGTGGGGCCACTGGACCCCCCCACCTCCCAAGGTCACCGTTTCATCCTGGTCCTGGTGGATCACGCCACCCGATACCCTGAGGCGATCCCCCTACGCACCTTCACGGCCCCCGTAGTGGGCCGGGCCCTGATGGGGATCTTTTCCCGGGTAGGTTTTCCCCGCGAGGTCGTGAGCGATCGCGGCACTAATTTTATCTCGAAGTACATGACGTCCCTGTGGCAACAATGTGGAGTGTCCTACAAGTTCACCACCCCGTACCATCCCCAAGGGAACGGCCTAGTAGAGAGGTTTAACAGGACTCTGAAAGGGATGATCACCGGCCTAGAGGAGCCCCTCCGGCGTAAGTGGGACGTCCTGCTCCCCTGCCTCTTGTTCGCTTACCGAGAGGTCCCCCAGAAGTCCCTAGGGTTCAGCCCGTTTGAGTTGCTCTATGGACACCCCGTCCGAGGTCCCCTCAGCTTGGTTAAGGAAGGGTGGGAGGCGGCACCCCAGACCACCCCACGAGATGTGTTCCACTATGTTCTGACCCTCCGGAACCAGACCAGGAAGTTCCGAGCACTGGCCGAGGCCAACCTAGAGACAAGCCAAGAAGAGATGAAGCGCTGGTACGACCAGAATGCCACTCTGGTCGAGTTCCAGCCGGGCCAACAAGTATGGGTCATGGCCCCGGTGAAGCCAGGCGCCCTCCAGGACAGGTGGACCGGGCCCTACAAAGTGATTGAGCGGAAGAGTCAAGTCACATACTTGGTGGACGTCCAGTCGCCTCGGGATCCCCTTCGGGTCCTTCACGTGAACCGCCTCAAGCCTCACTTCGTGCGGACAGAACTGAGCCTCCTGCTGGCCACCGATGACGGGGCCGAAGATGAGTCCGATCCCCTCCCGGACCTCCTGTGTGTCAAGGAGCAGGATGGCTCCGTGGAGGGAGTGAACCTCTCCCCAGCTCTCACTGCCCAACAACAAGAGGACTGCCGCCAGCTACTAGGACAATTTGCCGACCTCTTCTCCCTGATTCCCCGAGTCACCGACTGGTGTGTCCATGACGTGGACACCGGGGACAGCCCGCCGGTGAGACACCGAGCATACCGGGTCCCAGACCGGGTCCGGTCCTGCATTCAAGCTGAAGTCTCAAAGATGCTGACCATGGGGGTGATCGAGCCATCTGACAGTCCCTGGGCCAGCCCCGTGGTCCTGGTCCCGAAGGCAGCGGCCCCCGGTGTCGCCCCCGAGCTCCGGTTCTGTGTGGACTACCGGGGGCTCAATGACGTCACCCGAGCCGATGCCCACCCCATTCCACGAGCCGACGAGCTCATTGACCGACTCGGGGCAGCCCGGTTCCTCAGCACCTTCGACCTCACCTGCGGATACTGGCAGATTGCGCTCACCGAGGGGGCCAAGGAGCGGTCCGCCTTCTCCACCCCAGATGGGCATTACCGCTTCCGCGTAATGCCCTTCGGAATGAAAAATGCCCCGGCCACCTTCCAGCGACTGGTGAATAGAGTCCTGGCCGGGCTGGAACAGTTCAGCGCGGCCTATCTAGACGTCATCGCCGTTTTCAGTTCCGAATGGAGTGAGCACCTCCAGCACCTCCGGAGGGTGCTAACCGCCCTGCGCCAGGCAGGCCTCACCGTAAAAGCCAGCAAGTGCCAAATTGGGCAAGGATCAGTAGTCTACCTGGGGCACCAGGTCGGGAGTGGCCAGGTCGCCCCTCTACAGCCGAAGATCGACGCCATCGTGGCCTGGGAACCCCCCACCACCCAAACGGAGGTCCGAGCCTTTCTGGGCCTCACTGGCTACTACCGAAGATTCATCAAGGGGTATGGCAGCCTTGTTGGCCCCCTCACAGAACTCACATCCAAAAAACAGCCAAAGAAGGTGCAGTGGACGACCGCCTGCCAGGAGGCGTTCGATGCCCTAAAGAAGGCCATGTGCACGGCCCCCGTCCTCCAGGCTCCCGACTACTCCAAGGAGTTTGTAGTCCAACCCGATGCCTCCGAGCATGGCATTGGGGCCGTCCTGTCCCAGGTGAATGACCAAGGCCTAGACCAGCCCGTCGCCTTCCTCAGCCGGCGGCTGTTGCCCAGAGAACAGCGATGGAGCACCATTGAGCGCGAAGCCTTCGCCGTGGTCTGGGCACTCAAGAAACTACGCCCCTACCTGTTCGGCACCCATTTCAAAGTCCAAACCGACCATCGGCCCTTGCGATGGCTCATGCAGATGCGGGGAGAAAACCCCAAGCTACTGCGGTGGTCAATCTCCCTCCAGGGGATGGATTTCACCGTAGAACATCGCCCTGGTACGGACCACGCCAACGCGGACGGCCTTTCCCGGTTCTTCCGCCTCAGCGAAGAGAACCCCCCAAGATGATGGGCAGTTCTCTCCGGCTTTCAGCTGGGGGGGACGCGTGTTGGACCCGGCCTCGTAGCATGGCTCTACTGGTCCCCGCACCACCTCACCTGGTACCTGCAGCCCCGAGCTCACGGCCTAACCGATCCTTTCCACCAGAACACACGCACCCGACCCGGACATCCTCGTCCATGGCCTCTCCCCCTTCGGCCACCCCGGGCCCGCGTGCCCACTTCATGCACCAAGATGGCCGCCCGGCCCCAGCGCGACCCGGGCCTAGAGGCGCCACTCCGGCTGGAGTACATCACGCTTCCAGGGGATGAGAGGGAGAGGAGCAGTTTCTATCGCACCTCTGAACTCCCCTGGGACGATGGGTTTCGATCGGCCCTCCGGCTCCACGCCTGTTGGGTGTCTGGGACTCCTCCCGACCCGGCCCTGAAAAGATCACAAGACAATGGCAGGAAACCCCGACAAGCGACCCCCAGGTGACAAGACCCCTGCCTGCACAGACTCCGGACATCAAAGAGGGGTCGACCTATAACAAGGGGTGCTCTGGGACTGTCCGGCAGATTCGACGCTGGAACAACGAGAGCCTGCTGACGCGGTCGCGGCTCCTGGAACTTAGAACCACCTGAGCCCTGCTGAGTGACTCGCGGCTCCCTGAAGATCGTAAGACCTCCGAACTGTACCTGAGCCCTGCTGAGTGACTCGCGGCTCCCTGAAGATCGTCAGACCTCCGAACTCGTACCTGAGCCCTGCTGAGTGACTCGCGGCTCCCCGAAGATCGTAAGACCTCCGAACTTGTACCTGAGCCCTGCTGAGTGACTCGCGGCTCCCCGAAGATCGTAAGACCTCCGAACTTGTGCTTGAGCCCTGCTGAGTGACTCGCGGCTCCCTGAAGATCGTAAGACCTTCGAACTAGTACCTGAGCCCGCTGAGTGACTCGCGGCTTCCACAGACTCCACCGGTCCCTCCGGACCCCACGACCACCAGCCTACCCCCCAGCTCGAGGATTGTGAGCTGTGCGCCAGGTACGTCCTTGCCTTGAACCTTTTACCAGAGACTGTCCCGCTACCCCCTATCCCTTCCGAGACTCATTGAGCCAGTGCTCTCCTTGTACATATTTGCAGTGCTAACCCGTTTTGATAAAGATTGATTCCTAAGGACACACGGTGTGGTGTTTCTGTGTCGTGTGGTGCCAGAAGTACGATCCTTGATACGAGATTCCTCCTCCTGAGGAGTCTCCCGCCAGTGCCCGGCTACGATACTTTGAGGGTGGGTCTCAGGGTAGTCAGGACCCCCTTTCCGGGCTCCTCTGAGGTCGCCGTCTAACAATACCTTTTCAAAATATAAGTAGGAAATGTTTTATTGAAAACAACTTTTTAACATTTTGCAGCAGTTTATCTTATACTCTGTGTTGCCTATATATTTTTTTAATTGTGTAGGCTAGGCTATGCTATGGGCAATAATTTATTTCACGAATTGCATGCATATTCACAGTGCTGTCATAGGAAGGGACCTCTCAGCATTAGACATGCATATCACTTTCCCCAGTGGTCCAACCGGGGTGTAACTCAGTGACCCACCCTCTAGTTACACGCATAGATGTGAATTCTCTAGAAATCGCATTAACCAACTATGCTTTCCTATCAAAACCATGCATTTCCATTAATCTGTTTCATTTGCACTCATTTTTCATTTAAGGGGTTTGCTTTACATTTTATATTCAGGCACATGTTGGCTTTAATGACATCAAAATAGTTACAGAGTATGTTTTTCTTTTTAACTACCTGTCTACCACCCCTCCCCACACTCCCTGCCCCATTATACTCACAATACCATTTCCTGTAACTCTCATCTAACCTTTCCCCAATGAGCAAGGCTGCCTGGTTGAAAGTAGAAGGAGAAATGGCTGTAGAAACAACGCCCATAACCAAAAAAGCAAACAAGGGGCTTTGAAACATATTTTTTGTCTTTCTAATTCTAGGCTTTGTTTCTATAGTAATTTCTGCTTGTTGTGTGAACAAAACAAAGCTAGTCATAAAACGAGCGGAACTAACTATAGAAACTAAGTCCAGAATCATAGAACAGTGTTTCTGGTTTAACAGAATTAGCCAATAACTAACTGGAGCAGCTTTATCTCCCAATTTACCAGGGGTCCCAGAAGACGATCGGCGGGCCGCAAGGAAAGGTCTGCCGTACTTTGAATATCAATGTTCTAAGGTAAGGAATCTGCTGCTAGAGAGAGTCTATAACAGATAAGGCATTACGAAGATAGGCAACTTGTTTAATTGTCGTTCTTCTTGGGCATCTTGGTGCCTAAGGAAGAGAGAGACAAAATCTTAAGACCAGCTTCAGCAAAAAAAGGAACTTTTTTAGCTTTTATGGAGAAAAATAATCAAGGCGAGCCTGAACGACAAAGACTGTGTTTGAGGCTTTCGATCCTAAACAGGACAAGGACCGTGCCCAGATTGTGCCCGAGAGCCACAGGGAATGTTCAGAAGCAGACGAGAGTTGGATCATAGTCCAACTGTCACCAGGCAGGTCGCTCCCCCCATCCGCCACGCAGCCCCCTGTGGGTTGAACCTCCGTTGCCGCTTTTGCCGCCTGACTGCTAGCTCCCTTTTTTTGTTCTGTACCCCTGCGCTTGGCTTTCTGTGACACTTTGTTTTTTTCATTCTTTGCCCCTGTGTTTTGCTTTCTGTACCCCTGTGCTCTGTTGTCCCTCTCCCGCCGTCTTTTCTTGCCGTTTTTTCCCCTGGGTTTTCCCCACGCCGCTGAGCCCCTGCGGCCCCGCCCCCTTCACTCCTATTGGCCACCCCGCTCCCACCTCCCAGCTGCTCCTCCCTCCCTCTGCCCTCATATGGAGGCCGCGAAGCGGTGGTAGAGAGCAACCTTTGACCCTGTTACCAGGCAGGTCGCTCCCCCCATCCGCCACGCAGCCCCCTGTGGGTTTATTTATTTTATTTATTTATTTTTTGAACTTGTAAGGCGCAACAGCTACCCAAAAAGGGTTTCCCTGCGCCGAGATACAGCAAAAGAATGTCAGGGGAAATTACTAGCTATTATAGTTATTGTTCGAATAGCCAGGTCTTAACATTTCTTCTAAACCTGACATAGTTTTCCTCTTTTCGAATGAAAGGAGGGAGTGCGTTCCAGAGGGAGGGACCAAGGTAGGCGAACGATCTGCCTCCCATTCTTGCCAATTTAAATCTAGGTACACAGAAGTTGGAATGTGATTGTGAACGAAGACTGCGCTTGGGGATGTAAGGATGAGCCAGAGCTAGAAGGTATTTAGGTGCCGTACCTACTTTGATTCTGAACATATAGGTCAGGGCTTTAAAACGGATTCTGCTTTCAACCCTGAGCCAGTGGAGTTCCCGGCGATAGCTTGAGACCCTGGAGTTTTTATGGATTTTGCACAGTAATCGGACTGCGGCGTTCTGAACAAGTTGCAGTCGACTGACTACCGCTTTATTGGACCCGAGGTACAAATTGTTGCCATAGTCAAGCCGGGATGTTATGAGGGCATTGACTACAGTCTTCTGAGTGGAAGAGGGCAGCATCCAGATAATTTTCCTCAACCATTTGATGATGGTGAGGCATAGACCGACGACTTTATTGGCCTGTTTACTCTTGGAAAGGGCACTATCCAAGATGACTCCCAGATTGCGAACTTGCGTCACTGGGGTAGGAAAAGTGGCCAACTGGTCTGGCCAGTGTGAGGGATTCCAAAGATCTTGACGTTTTCCTAAGAGAAGAATCTCTGTCTTGTCGCCATTGAGCTTTAATTGGTTTCTTGTCATCCAGTTGAGGATGTTTTGAAGCCCAAGTTTGAGGGGAGATAAAGAAGACGGACCTGGTTCAGATAGGGAGAAAATAATTTGGGAGTCATCGGCGTAAGTCATAAGGGAGAGTCCGGATTTTTTGGCTAAATCAGCTAGGGGTCTGAGGTAGATATTGAAAAATAGTGGACTCAGTATAGATCCCTGTGGCACGCCGTGGGGGGCATTGAAAAAGTCAGAGCAGGCCATTGAAGATGTTATTTGGAAAGTCCGATCTGCTAGAAAAGAACAAATCCAATCAAGCACTTTACCACGGACACCATTACTATATAATGCCTTAATGAGAATTTCATGGGATATGGTGTCAAAGGCCGCGCTCAGATCTAAGAGCACGAGCGCGACCGTCTGACTTTCATCAAGGAGATTTCGGATGTGTTCCGTGACTCCAAGAAGAGTGGTTTCAGTCGAGAAACCAACTCGGAAGCCTGATTGTGAGGGGTGCAAAAGTGAGTTTTTTTCGACAAAGGTGGATAACGCCGCGTGGACATGTCTCTCCAAGCACTTGGAGAAGGCAGGGAGCAAGGATATGGGTCTATAGTTGGCCAAACATTCCGGATTAGCCGTGGGCTTTTTTAACAGTGGCGTAATCATAGCGTGTTTCCAGAGGGTCGGGACTGAGGAGAGTTCAAATGAAGCGTTAAGCGTATCAACGATGACTCCCAAGGACTGGTCATCAAGTTGTTTAATAATTTTAATCGGGATGGGATCCCTGGGAGAACCGGACTTAGTGTTTTTGAGTATGGTTTTCATTATTTCTACCGTAATGAGGGGCCAGGCTTCCAAGGTATTTTCACCGAAGGAGGCATGTTCTAAGTCGAAAAAAGGGGGTGGTACGTTCTTGTTGGTGTTTATGTCCCTGATGATTTTCTCAATTTTCTCAGAAAAGAAGCATGCAAGATCTTGGCATTGTTGCGAATTTAGTGGGGGAGCCAAGGCTGTGGTGTGTGCGCCTGCTAGATCCTTGACTAGGTTGAACAAAGTTTTCGACTTGTTTGTTGCTTCCGTGATAGAATGGGAAACAAAAGATGCATGTGTTTTTGCGCAGGCAGTGTGATATAAATTCCTGGCTTCATGATAAATGTTTTTAGCGTCAGGGGCGTAGTCTTTACGCCATTGGCGCTCCAGTGCCTTGCATTTTGATTTTTCAATTTTTAGAAGATCATTAAACCATGGGGCAGGGTGGCGATGTCTATTTCCTTTGATAGAAGTGGTAGATAAACAGTGGTCAGCGGCATCGCTGAGCCATATGTGAGTGGCTGCCGCCAGGCTGTCCATGTTATGACCCTTCCTAGGAGGATTTTCATGAAGTGCCGCATTTAATTTGGCCATGTCAAGTAACTTCCAGTTTTTCCTCGACATAACTGAAACGTCGGGTTTCGTGGAGGCGGTAGGTGGAAGATTTATACTGAATTTTATTAAATAATGATCAGACCAACAGATAGGAGAAGTATTGTGCCATTTGAGCTCGGTAATGTTAGAAAAAATGGGGTCAAGCAGGTGGCCTTTTTTATGAGTCGGTCCGGTATTGATTAAGGTCAAATTTAGGGCCTTCAGGTCTTCAAGCAAGTTAGCGCAAACGGGAATGGAAGGGTCCTCCAAATGTAAATTTAAATCTCCAATGAGTGAATAAAAAATTTGATGCAATATGGAAAGGAGTAATATAGTTAGCTAAATTGGGTGCCCATTTGGATGAGTTTCCGGGGGGCTGGTATAACAATATGCCGGACATCGTGAAGTTCGGATTCAGGGAGATTTTGAAAAAACCTGCTTCGCAGTCAGGGATGGTAATTTGTTCTAATGTACACTTCAAGTCTCTATCGAAAATGATAGCTATTCCACCTCCTGGCTGGTTCTGTCGGTCTATCCTAGTGATAGCATAATTTGCGGGGAGGGCAGTAGCAACGTCGGGGCCCGCACTCTCGTGCAACCACGTCTCCGTCAAAAAGAGGACACTAGGATTTACCTCCAATAGGGGGTTAAAGATGTCCAATCTGTGCTTGGGTAGTGAGCGGCAGTTAGTACTGTAGAGCACGTATTTCTTTTCCTCAACAATGCGAGGTTGTTTGCGTTTCCTATGTCTCCTTACAGCATCCGGGAAAGGTTGAAGGATGGTAGTGGTGAGTTTGCACTTGTTACAGGAGGCAACTCCTGTACTGTGAAGATTGAGTGTAGTGCATCTTGAGTTAGGAATTGGGCGTAGCTCTCGTAGTTCTATCGAGGATCTTACCAGCTTTTTGTGGGCGGGGGGAGCATGGCCTTCTGCCCCATGCCCCGTACTGGCCCGGACGGGCACAGACGGGCTGGTCTTTGGCGTGTCTTCGGCGTGCTGAGGGCGTGCCCGCTGCGCTCGTCCGCTGCGCTTCCAAAGAGTGTGCATAGTTATGGGGAGGGGAAGGGGGTGTGGCTAGCTGCGAGGGGCGTGGCCCGGTGTCTCGAGGGTGGCGATGGCGGCTGGGAACTCGCCCTTCCCACACCAGCGCTGGCTCCGCTGTACGGGGAAGTGTCTAGCCCAAAAGCAACAGAAACAAGATGAGAAGCAATAACCAGAACACAGTAGTTTAATATCAGCAATGTGCAAAATGCACATGCAAATGGGTTGAACCTCCGTTGCCGCTTTTGCCGCCTGACTGCTCGCTCCCTTTTTTTATTCTGTAGCCCTGCGCTTGGCTTTCTGTGCCACTTTGGTTTTTTCATTCTGTGCCCCTGTGTTTTGCTTTCTGTACCCCTGTGCTCTGTTGTCCCTCTCCCACCGTCTTTTCCCGACGTTTTTTTCCCCGGGTTTTCCCCCGCCGCTGAGCCCCTGCGGCCCTGCCCCCTTCACTCCCATTGGCCCCCCCGCTCCCACTTCCTAGCTGCTCCTCCCTCCCTCTGCCCTCATATGGAGGCCGCGCAGCGGGCGCGCCGCTGGCCCCACACCCCCCGCAACGCCAGATTGCACTACGGCACAAGCACCCTCCACGCACTCAACACCAGACGAGACCACCCCTGCTACCGGGCCACCCCGAAACGCACCCAGGGGCCTTTCACCTGCCGGAACTGCAGATTCACCAGCATCCAACCCCCCACACCACCAGCCAGAGAACCCAACCACCTCCGCAGAATCCTCCTCCACACCCGCTCCGCTCGCAAGCACGCCATCGAACTGTGGGACCTCCTAGACTCCACCGCCCCGACGTCGCCTTCCTGGCGGAGACCTGGCTGAACGCCACCTCAGCACCAGACTTCGCCATAGCCATCCCACAGGGCTACAAGATCTCCCGCAGAGACCGCACCAACGGAGTGGGAGGAGGAATCGCCATCATCCACAAAGACTCCATCAAAATCTCAACGAACACCGATGACACCCTCACCACCGCCGAGCACATGCACTTCCAGATCCACACCGACCCCAACACCACCCTCAGAGGAACTCTCATCTACAGACCTCCCGGACCCCGCTCACAGTTCAGTGACACCATCGCCGACCTCATCAGCACCCACGCCCTCGCTTCCACGGACTACATCCTCCTCGGGGACCTGAACTTCCACCTCGAGAACAACAACGACGCCAACTCCACCGCCCTGATCGCCAACCTCGGACTCAAACAGCTCGTAACGACACCTACCAACGCTGCTGGACACACGCTTGACCCCATCTTCTCCGCAAGCCCCCATGACTCCTTCAACCACACCACCGAACCACACTGGACCGACCACAGATGCGTCCACTTCACCTTCAGAAAACCCACCACACACCACCGCAGCCATCAGCTACCACGCCGCTGCTGGGGCAAGGTCACCGAGGACCAACTGACTACCGCTCTCGCCCTGAGACCACCCACCGACCCAGACACCGCCGCGACCAACCTCACACAGTGGATCAACGACTGCCCCAACACCCTCGCCCCTCTCAAGACCTCTACAACCAACCACACCAACAAGAAAGCCGCCTGGTTCATCGAGGACCTTAGGATCTCCAAGCACACCTGTCGGAAGCTGGAGAAGAAATGGCTCCACGACCGAACACCAGACAACCACACAGCCCTCAAGAGCACCACCCGCAGACACCACTAACTCATCAGGACCGCCAAGAAGACCGCCTTCAAGGACCGCCTAGACAACAAATTACACAACACCAAAGAGCTCTTCAGCATCGTGAAAGAACTCTCCAACCCCAGCTCCAACACCAACGACATCCCGCCATCTCAAGACATGTGCGACTCCCTGGCCACCTTCTTCCACCGCAAGATCACCGACATCCACGACAGCTTCAACTCCGACGCCCCCCCCACCCGCACCCACCACCGAGTGCACCACCCCTACGACTACCACTCGCACCAGTCGCCTGACCGTCTGGTCCAGCATCAGCGACGAAGACACCATCAAAACCATGAACTCCATCCACTCCGGATCCCCATCGGACCCCTGCCCTCACCACGTCTTCAACAAAGCCAGCGCAACCATCGCGCCCCACCTCCGGAAAACAATCAACTGTTCCTTCGAGACAGCAACCTTCCCAGAAAGCTGGAAGCACGCCAAGATCAACGCCCTTTTGAAGAAGCCCAAGGCGGACCCCAAGGACCTCAAGAACTTCCGGCCGATCTCCCTGCTCCCTTTCCCGGCAAAAGTGACAGAGAAGATTGTCAACAAACAGCTGACCCGCTACCTCGAAGTTAACAATATCCTGGACCCTTCCCAATCCGGTTTTCGCAGCAACCACAGCACCGAGACCGCCCTCGTCGCCGCCACTGACGACATCCGGACATTGATGGACAAAGGAGAAACAGCCGCCCTCATCCTCCTGGACCTATCTGCAGCCTTTGGCACAGTCTGCCACTGCACCCTATCAGCACGCCTCCATGACGCCGGTATCCAAGAGAAGGCCCTGGCCTGGACCACATCCTTCCTCTCCGGCAGAACCCAGAGCGTCCGCCTCCCACCCTTCCACTCCAAAACCACCGAGATCATCTGCGGCGTCCCACAGGAATCCTCCCGCAGCCCGACGCTGTTCAATATCTACATGGCCCCCCTCGCCCACGTCGCACGACAACACAACCTCAACATCATCTCCTACGCCGACGACACCCAGCTGATCATATCCCTCACCGAAGATCCCCACACCGCCAAATCTAACCTCCACAGAGGAATGAAGGCCGTAGCCGACTGGATGAAGGACAGCAGACTGAAGCTGAACTCAGACAAGACGGAGGTCCTCATTCTCGGACCCACCCCATCAGCCTGGGTCGACTCTTGGTGGCCCACGTCACTAGGCACAGCCCCGGAACCCACGGACCACGCACGCAACCTGGGGGTCATCCTCGACTCCACTCTCTCCATGACCAGGCAAGTGAACGCCGTCTCCGCGTCCTGCTTCAACACCCTCCGTATGCTCCACAGGATCTTCAAATGGATCCCCCTCGACACGAGAAAAAACCGTTACCCAGGCCCTCATCACCAACAGACTCGACTATGGGAACGCCCTCTACTCAGGAACTACAAACAAGCTCCTGAGACGACTCCAACGCATCCAGAACGCCTCGGCCCGACTCATCCTCGACGTTCCCCGCCGCAGCCACATCACACTCCACCTGAGAGGCCTGCACTGGCTCCCCGTCAACAAAAGGATCACCTTCAAGCTCCTGATCCACGCACACAAAGCACTGCACAACACCGGACCCACCTACCTCAACAACCGACTCAGCTTCCACACCCCCACCCCAAGCCTCCGCTCAGCCAACCTCGCCCTCGCCACAGTCCCGCGCATCCGAAAAACCACCGCCGGCGGCAGATCCTTCTCCTACCTCGCCGCCAAGACCTGGAACACTCTCCCCACCATCCTACGACAGACCCAGGACCTGCTGGCCTTCAGAAGACTCCTCAAGACCTGGCACTTCGACCAGTAGCACCTCCCCCCCTCCCCTCCCCAGCGCCTTGAGACCCTCTCGGGTATGTAGCGCGCTTTACAAATGCAGTGATTGATTGATTGATTGATGAACTGAGAAGCAGTCACAGAGGCAGGCACATTCAGTGTCATAGAACATGCTATGCTTTGTAAGTAGAGACTTAAACATAACTCTTTGAGCTACTGGCAACCAGTGAAGCTGTGTGCGGGTGTTAGACACCTTTGGGGAGAGGAGTTGGCCTAATGGCTAGGGCGGTCGAGAGCGAATCTGGGGAACCGGGGTCGAGTCTCGGCAATGGCGCTGAACATCTTGGGATTCTGGGCAAATCACTTAATCTCCCTGTGCCTAATAAAAAGCAATGTGTCCTCATGTAATGCAACTGGTGCTATGTAAAGCGCTCTGATACCCGATACCTGCGGGTGAAGTTACCGCTATATAAAACTCCGTAAAATAGAAAAATGTTCAAACGACTTCAACTGCAAAGCTTGCGAACAGCCACATTCTAAATTCTCTGCAGTTTTTTAAGAACAGTTACAGGATATTTCATTTAGAGAACAGAGGAGTTTAGTCCTATCTGATTATTGCAGGTGTTACGCTGTGTGAAGATCCTTCATCTGACCAGATGCAGCCAAATGTACTCCCATTCAAGCAGTGATTCTTTTAAAGATGAGAATAGAGGAGTGCCATAAGGACCGCACAGCAAATAGAGAATGACATGGCATAACACAAAGAAGATATGACATTGGGTCTTATGCAGAAACAACTAGCATTGGAAAGCAAATAGGTTTTAAGTTTTCACTTGAGTGCTGATGACATATGCAATAAAAAAAATCCTGTTGCAATGCAGAACAGTTAAAAAAGGATTTTTCGTTTGACCAATGTGTGGATGAGATAAAGAATTAAAAGTCTAATGGGCATACTTTTGAGATGTAAAATGGTCCCTAACGCATTGCAAGGGAAGCAGGAAAATTCATCAAAGCAGCTAATGGAAGGAATGTGAGGCTAAAATTCTCCCGCGGACTGATCCAGGATGTGAATGACAATGTCTCAAGCCAGTGGTTGAAGTGCCGGAGAGAAACAAGCCGAATTCCTGAAGGACATTATTATTATTTATTAGGGAGGTTTATAAAGCGCTTGGTTACGCTAGGAAGCGTGTCCCCGCGCTACATTAGATTATTGCATCTATGGAGACATAACAAATAACCGCAGAGGGAATCCAAACTGCAACTGCAGAGAGTGAAGCTACATGTAGGTACAAAATCAAGGCCCATATATGGGGGGTCCCAATTAAATCAGATGCAGGCAAGATGACTTTCAGAGAATTGGTATGAGCCTAGAGGGGGCAGTAAGTGACAGTAGAGAGCAGCACACCACCGCTGTCAGACATCCATAGCGAGGATTCAGGAAGAATTGCAGATGCACACACTGGTCATGATTTTGAAGTATGAAAATAAAAGCTTATTGATGCCTTGTAGTATCCGCCTGAAATCTTAAGCTTATGTGCTCACCAAGGTAGCATTTTTGATCAACAGCTACAGCACATGGACTAGAAGGGAAACAACATTGTCCGATCTACCTATAGACTGACCCTTCTGTTGCTGTGTCCTCTGCTATGTTTATCAATACAGTCACTAGCGCCAAAGTGCAGTTGGCCATTATACCTCCTCTGACCAGGATTTACTGGCTACCAGTACCCCACAATATAGTGATGGTCTTGCTATCTTATCATCTTTAAGAACAATCTTCCAATGACCATCCTCCCTCTCACAACCTACATACAACTTTCACTGCTTCTTCCCTCGCCTAAGCCTCTCTCCTCATCTGTACCATTCTCATATATCATCCACAACAATCAATTCCTCAGTGATTTTTTTTTACTTCATAGGCAATACAACCAGATAAATCATAACTATCTTGGGTACTTCAACCCAGCCCTCAAAAACAGTAAGAAGCTGATTCCTAAATCGGATCTGCTAATTGATCATCTCCCATTTCACAGCCCCAAACCACATTCATGGCAACAATCTCTTCTTTTCTTGCTACGGCCCCTGTTCTAAATTGGACACATTCTTTTGCCTTATTATTCCATCAGAACACACGTAAATCATAATTTCCCTCTCCTCCTTTGAAGGCCTACCCATATCAACCATAAGTGGCATCAGAAATTGTAAATAATTCCCTGTTAAACCTCTTCAACACATATTATCTTTTTTTCCATGTTGGTAATGCTGAAAATGTAGACGCTACCCAAGGAAACAGCAACATCTTCATTAGACCTGTGCACGTAAAGCAAAATAAATAAAGCCAAAACACAAACTGGTAGTCAGACACTTTCAAACAGGGAATCAGACAACGCAAATTTTGTTGACACTTTTCAAAATCTCCTACAGATCTCATCAGTTTCAGAGTGCTCTGTCAACACGCAAACATGACATTTTCACAGAAGCAAAATCAGACTATTATGCAGAAGCAATATAAAAGTAAAGATCAGTTTAAAGTAGTAAAATACTATAACAGACCATTGCCCCCTCCTAACCCTCATTCCATTGTGAAAGCAACCAGTATTAACAACTTTTTCGCCCATAAAATTTAAAAACATTCAGAACTTCATTGACCTCTCCAATTCAAAAAATGCGATGCAACACCACGTTTGTCCCTTACGCACCAGAGAGATCCTTCTCCTGACAAACTTTTCCTACTCTTTTTACACTTTCTGGCTAACATCCTTCCACCTGAGGGTTTTTGTCCTGAAAGGGATTGTCCCCCTGTCTATATGGGACATTTTGTGAGACTCCAATCCTTCAAATCTTTGATGCACATTGGTTTTGATGCATTCTTGTGTGCAAGTATAGACCCAAGGATTTCTTGTGTGATCAATGTATATTAGTAAGGGATACTTTCCTCGTTGGGCTTTAAACCATTTCCCTTGGACCCTTCCCCATCCTTTTTGTGTTATGTAATTTTGTGCGGCTACGGCCTTGGGTCCCTTGTTTTGTGTAGGTCCAACTAGTTAGTGGACTATCCTCTTGGGCTCGTGTGTGGTGTAGTCATGCACTGTGTGGTGACCTAGTTGTTGAACTATAGATCTGATTTACTTTTTCTCGTACCATAATGGCAGAATTGTTAGGCCTAGCCTTTGATGAAGATATGGCCCAAGATATTCTCCTGGTATTCTTGACAATGTCTCCAGTTCCAGCTCCACTGGGTGAAACTTCTTGTACTAAAACGTTTTTATTCCTGCACATATATACATGGGGCAATAATGACTGAGTATTTAAGAGCAAATTGCGCACCTACTGGCCTCATTGTTAAAAACGCACCACGTCTGTCCTTAGAGGACAAAACATTCCTCAAAGACTGGTCCCTCATCGCCTGGCGATGTACATGGGGCTGGTTAATTTTAATTATTAACACAGCCAAACGCATCCCGGATACCATCTTGGTTGAAATACAGATGCTGGAGACTCAGATCAAGTCAGTGTTGGTAACCTCTGTTTACAAGAAACAGATGGACGAAACAAAAGCAACAAATAATTTAAAGACTCAGTTCTAGCAACTAAAATTAACAAATTCAAAAAAGATCTTGAAAAATTCACATTTGAAAGAGTGTATCCATACACAAGTGACACCTATGTACCCCCCCCAGTTCAATCAGAGAGGGAGAAAGTATGGATCTAACTATTCCACCTCTGCAAGTGAGGAAGGTTCAATGGATTCAGATTCTTCAAATGAAGAAAGAGGATGGAAGGGTCAAAGCAGAAGAGGACACGGAAGAGGACAAAGGAGAGGTGGTCAATTTGGCCAAGGACCAATGCAATGGTAGCCTCCTGCTCTGTTTGGCTATTCGCAAACTCCCTTCCAACCACCAATGTACCCTTTCCAACCGTTTAACAACATTGCTCCACTCCAAACCAGCCTTTTTTAGGGTATGGTCCAGGACGCACACAAGGACGATGCAAAAACCAACAAACGACAGTACGATGGAACACTCCCCTTGTGTCTACGTGAACTCGCAGCATGACCAAACCCCCTGTACAACCGGGGAACAGTCACGAGGCCACTTGATTGTCAATCTAAGTGTACGTACACTTACGGATAAAGAAACATCCGTCCTAGAGAAAGATCTGGGCTTTGTGCCCACATACAAAGGCGATGCTTTTCAGATCAGACAAGAGCTAGCAGGTTTTTTTCGGAAGATACGCCTTCACTCTTTGTTTGAAGACAAACCTCTGAGCGAATCCAGAGAAGATACGAAGAACACTGGCCTGAGACCACGCTCAATCTTCAATCCCCCTGCACACATGATTCCTGCACAGATTTTAACATTTGAGAAAGCTGTTCTGCAGGACGTGGAAAATTTGTTCGAACAGAACATCCGACAGTACCAGAATTTACCGAATGCCGAGCGGGCAGCACTACAGAAACTGTCACAAGATGACTCTATTGTGATAAAACCTGCTGACAAAGGGGGTGCCACAGTAATTATGGACACAACCACCTATCGAGCGGAATGTCTGCGCCAACTTGGAGACAGGAGATCTTACAGACCACTGAAGATGGACCCTACCAAACGTCTCTCCGGGGAGATCAAGATGATGGTAGATGAAGCGAAAGAAAGAGGCTGGATTACTGACCGTGAAGCATCCTATTTGTTGACGCCCTATCCCATCACACCATATTTCTATGTATTGCCTAAAATACATAAAGAACAGAGACCACCGCCGGGGCAGACGATTATTTCAGGTATAGGATCTCTACTGGAGCCATTGTCAACTTTCATTGACTTCTTTCTTTGTCCTTTTGTACTGAAAATGCCCACCTTTCTGCAGGACACAAAGGACCTGTTACGCCTGTTGGCAGTAATTACGTTTGACGTTGAACAGGACTACTTCATCTCGTTCGACGTAGAGTCCTTATATACATCTATACCCCAGGACGAGACACTAACTACATTAGAGTCTCTACTTGAATCTCATCTTCCAGACAGCATCATGCCTATACACTTCATCATGTCATGAGCACGGATGGCCATGAAAGAAAACTTTTTCAAATTCGAGGATGACCTGTACTTACAAACGTCGGGTACATCTATGGGCAGCGTTTTTGCCCCTAGCCTGGCTAATCTTTATGTGCACCTCTTTGAACAGGCCGTGGTTCTACAGGAACATAATCCCTTCAAGAAACACGTTCGTGTCTGGAACCGTTATATCGATGATGTTTTTGCAATATGGAGAGGGCCTGCCGATACCATCGAGTCTTTCCATCTTTGGCTGAATACCAGAAATTACTTTCTGAAATGTACATTTGAATTCTCCAAGGATAGTTACCTTTCCTTGATATCTTGGTACAGAATTATACAAGAAGCCGACGGTTCATAACTCACTGTTATCTTACCAGAGTTACCACCCACAAGCTCTCCGTGAAAATTTGCCCTTTGGGCAATTCCTCAGAATCAGACAGAATTGTTCCTCTATGGAGAAATACAAAGACCAGCCAGCACTCTGACTAATCATCTCAAGGAGAGAAAATATCCACTGAATACCATATGGAAATCCAGAAAAAGAGCGGCCAACAACAATAGAGAAGCTCTCGTTGATATTTCACCTCCAAAAGAATCTAATTATAGGTTGACTTGTGTAAATACGTTCTGTGGTTAATCCAACCAGATAAAAAAAAGTATCCTGAGACACTGGAAAATATTGAACATTGACAAAGAGACGTTGCCCCACCCCTTATTTGCCTTTAAGAGAAGTACTAATATCAAAGATCAACTAGTACATACCCAGCCAAAGCAAAGGAAGGATGATGGACAGGAGTCGCTGTGGGGTTTACCACCTGTCAAAGGCCATTTCCCGTGCGGTGGATGTACTGTGTGTCTACAAATGATACACGCTACAGAAATTGACATAGGCACTAACAGACCCTGGATATTAATGAGACACACGAACTGCAACAGCGAAAAACTGATCTATCTGATCCGTTGCCCATGTGGCCTCCACTACGTGGGGATGACGACTCGCAAGAGCAAGACAAGAATACTTGAACACAAGAGCACCATTCGGTGTAAGAAAAGATCGAGAAAGATGACTAATCACTTTTTAGATATGCACCACTCTGCTGATGACCTATTTTGGACAGTTTTGGAGAAACCGTGGATTCCAACGCACATTACTGACATACAAACATTTCTGTTTAGACGTGAACAACGTTGGGTTTTCAAAATGAAAAGTGACACCTCAGGATTGAACGATGAAATTCCTTGGTTGTCTTTGTAATACTCAGTACTCATTTCAGTTCTATATGGGCTGATTGACTGTTAAACCAAGACACACTACTTGGCTTGTCCTTCTTTATTACCTACGTATGCACCTTCACGCAACACTCTATTATGTTTCCAGTATACAGATCACTCTGAGCACACCAGCTGTTGCTATATACACTTATCTAGAGTGTTTTGTGGAACATAGTTACTTCACTAGTCATTCAGCGAATATAGATTGGGCAATCCTGTAAATGCTACCACTGTTGTTTCTAACATACATCGGCCAAATCTATGAAATTCTACTATCAGCCGACTAGTATTTTGTTAGTCTACAATATGCTGCCTCTTAACGAAATTTCTCTATGTACACTGTGTAAATATCACCCAACACAGTACACGCTAATAAGTGAGACAGTCTTACATCTAGTTTTGTTATTTTGCCCAGTGATGTATGCTGTGCACGACCACTATTGTGGCGGCGTACGAAAGTTAGGCACATTGCTTTTGAAGCGTGAACATGACATTCACGCAATAAAGTTATCCGGTTCAAATTCCCAGGCAGAATTAAATTAGTATGGCTTTACACATGCGCGATACAATCTTCATACATGCCCAGTATTCTCTCTGCCTGCAGCAACCAGGCACTGCTAACAGTCACCTTTTGGGTCCTTACATGACAGCGCAATAGAGACTCGCTCTGGGACTATTTAAATAGTGGCCCTTCCCTCCGGTCGGTACCTCCGGTCACAGCTCGTGTACCACGACGGGGTACCGACGGAGAGGTAAGTGAGGGTGTATTTCATTGGTTCTTGAGAGGTAGTTGTAAAGGAAGGGAGGCTCGTTCTTTTGTTTCTAAACTCTAAAGGGTGTGTGCCAGTGGATATTGGGAGACAGTCTTAATATAAGTGAGACTCGTTTTTCCTGTTCTATAATTGTAAAGGGATCAAGAGTTGGTTGTTGGTACTCCGCCTACTAGCGCTGGCCATTTTAAATAGACTTGCCATGTATCATACACGGCTATATGTGTTTTCTTGACCGACAGAGGTTTTCACTAGTTCTCCTCTTGTTCCAATGTTTCCCGCTCCAAGAGATACATCATTCATAGTGTAATCGACGCCGATATAGTTTGGCGGTCGCACCTGACAATGTGTATTTTGGTCAATGATACTGACGCCACTAAACTCTAACATTCCATAACCGAACAGTATTGAAGCCGCTACATGTCTGACCCCATGGCTACTTTATTAAATCCCTCCACAAGAGCCATTTTTACATCAGGGTATGTGACCTGACTTTCTGACTTAAGAATGCCATCTAGATGGGCTGTACGTTCTTGTTAGGCTTGATTATTTTATACACAATCCCTGTTACAGGATCAGAATGACAGGTTGAGCGTAATCTATATATTATTTTGGGCTTTATGTGCATTGTTCCGTTTAGATCTCTGTGTGTTTGAACATAACATACCAGTCACATGCACTTGTTTCTAGTGATATAATTGTTTGCCCAGGTCTACAGTTACACTACACTTGTTATCCTGTATAGTCGTTTTCCGCACACATATTAGCTCTTAAGATCAGTGCCCAGATTTGTAGTCACAAGGTGTGACACTAGATCTTATTCTCTACAGAGCGGGGCACCCTTTCCTGAGCTGTCGCCAGGTAGAGGTGTGGCTACTTATCCTAAGGTTGTGGGTAAGTGTTTTCTTCTCTAACGAATGTATGAGCACCTGCTAATGAGGATAAAGTTTATCCTTCTAGCATTATCTGCAACACATTGTAACTGAAGCATTGCCATTTGACTTGTCGCATTGTTTGTCTTTTTCTCACCCTTACAGATAGCTCAAGTAATACCCATCAGCAACCTATAGGATTACTGTTTCTGTATAGTTTTCTTTATTTTTCACATTTTTGCAGCAGCAACTTTTTTCAATCTTGGTCCTGAAGAAAGCCTAGATACAATGACTGATCACCTAAGGCTGAAACATGTCGACCTTTTTATAGTGTAGTTTTAAATCAATACTACTCTTTGCACTGCCTTTTAATCCTACCAGTGGGAGCAAGCTAATAAAGGTTTTTTTTTCTCCACTAGGTAGTTTTAACCTCACCACTGCGATTTCACTCAATCACGCCCCTTTGTGCTGCACTCTCACCACGCCTATCATTCACATATGGGATTTTAGCATCATCCTAGTATAGTTCTTTACCATCTTGAAAACATCCCAGAGCTCCTACCTCACAGTGAGGGAGTTGTAGCCCTCAGTGGGACTAGGTCTCCCACTGGGAGGAGAAACCCATATGATGAAGCATGCCACCTATGGTGGGTGAGGGTTTTCGTCCTGAAAGGGATTGTCCCCCTGTCTATATGGGACATTTTGTGAGACTCCAATCCTTCAAATCTTTTGATGCACATTGGTTTCGATGCATTCTTGTGCGCAAGTATAGACCCGAGGATTTCTTGTGTGATCATAACATCCTTCCAGCCATCAAAAACACATCATTTAACAACAATATTTTCAGTCTCCATCTTGATACTGGATCTGTGACTCCTGTATCAAACCACTTCACTATCACTCCATGTATTACTTTTATCAGTGCATCAGTCCACTAAAGCCTTTTACAATTTTTCCTAAATGTAGTTGAAAAATACCCCCTTCTGAAACCTACTATCGAGCTTTGACAATCTTGAGAACTGTCACCCATCACCCTCCTCCTTTTCTAATACAAAGCTATCCGACTTCAAGCCTTGATTTAGCACCAAACACCAGATCTTCACGTCAAGGATGATGCTCTGCACAGCACCGGTAAAGAGGTACCCTGTCTTGTGGCCAGTCTTATTTACAAGCAACAATTGATACCCCTGACCATCAAATGCTGATCAACCATCTTTCCATGCACGCCAGTACTCAGCAGTGTCCTAAAGTGATTTGTCCACTTCCTTGCAAAACCAAAAATAGTTGCAAATGAACCCCTCAAATGCCACTTGGTAACTCTGAAGCATAGGATCCCCAAGGCTTCATACTTCTTCCCCTGCTATTGATTCTTTAAATTGCACTCTTTGGAACACTTCTAAGGAAGACATCTCACTCTAATACATGCAGTCACTGAATTATGTTGCAAAGACTTTGCCACCTGTGACATGCAAATTCTAAAAGCTTGCCTCTGTTCCACTATTGCTGTATTTGTTCAACCTAGCGCCAACCCATTGCTGCTAAATCTGATTTCATAGTCATGAGCGTCGGCTTCTTCCACTCTCAAATCACCACATAGTTAAACAAAATTCAACACATGGGTTTCATCATCTCTTTATCTAACAATTTAAAGTCTGAGCTTCACATTGGACCCCCACCTCTCATTCAAAGTGCTCATGAGAAAAACTCAAATAGTCTAGCACCAATCTCCTCCACAAACCCAAAGCCCATGCACTCACTGCTGTTATACAATTACTTACTCCTGTACACATGTATGCCCTCATCATGCTTTAAACAAAAAGATGATTGGTGAAATGAATCTCATGCAGTGGTAACTTCTAGGGCTGCATTCAAGTCCATCTATTTTTGCCCACTGCACCTCTCTGGACAGATTCCAACCAGATGCAATTCACCTTGGTCCTGCTCCAGTAGAAAATGCGTAGCCCTAACTACTAGGCCATGTTCCATCCACTCTAGACAGAGACTAGCCATATGCAGATCAGCCTTGCTTCTGCTCAAATAGGAATGTTCTACTAGGTCAGTTCCCTCCAGTTGGAAGCACAAGAACCCCATTGCCTATAATACAGTGAGCACCAGGCTCACTTCTCAGCATACCCGTCACACTTAAAGGCATTGCTCTGAGGAAAACAGAAATGTGATAGGTGGATTTCTCAAACTAATCTCAGCCACTGGTCATTACTCAGACCACGTCCCAGTCCTTCATATTTTATCTGTTATACCACTCTAGAGCGAGACCAGCAATATGCAAATCATCCATGGTCGTTCTCCAGTAGGCACGGTTCAGCACAAACTCTCAGGCCAGGTCCCCACCAGATGTAAATACAAGCAAGCCCAGACCAGTTGCTGCCTATGTATGCCTTGTCCATGAAGAATAGCTTGATTCTTGTGGCACAGTGAGCACTGGACCCACATCTGGACATACCCATTGCACTGAGGAAAACAAAAAAGGGATGGTCATGGATGTTTCTTGTCTTCATTGGGGCTGGCAGAGATTTCCATATATCTTCAGCTTGTACAGTGCCAAACATGTTCTTCTAAGGGGGAGATGGCAGATCGGATGCTAGTTTGGAACAGTTTTCTGTTTTGTTTGTATTAGCAATGGGCCTTTGCCTCAGATGGCTCCTTCAAGGATGTGGTGAACCGTGAAGGCAGAACATCTAGCTATAGAGAAAAAAATAGCGAAATATGATGTGTTTCCTGTGGCAAAGGTGTAATAGCTGTTTTGCAGGCACATGCATCAAGGAAAGCTTTTGCGAGTCCTTAATTGCGATTATTAAGGAAACGCAATTAAGGACTCTCAAAAGCCTATGCATGTTGGAATCGCTATTTAAATAGCGATACCTAAACATTTCTTAATTGCGACTCGCAAATTGCGAGTCGCAATTAAGGAATGCCTTCACATTCATTCCTATGGGTCTACAGGCCCATAGGAATGAATGGGAGATTGCAAGTGCAATTTGCGAGTACCAATAGGTACTCGCAAATTGCGCATGCAATATCAAGGGCGTAAGGGTGTCCAAAGGACACCCTGTTGCACCCCTGAAATTGCTCTGTGCACACATGTTGCGCACACACATGCCCCAAGGGCATGTGTGTGACCTACAACTTTGAAAAATGCACTTTAGTGCATTTTTCAAAGTTTTTGCAAATTACCATCAAGTTCAACTTCATGGTAAAATTTGCGCCCCCTAGTAGCAAAATCGCTATTTTAAAATTGTTCTTGCATTACATTTAAGGAATCGCAAATTGCCGATTCCTTAAATGCAATCGCAATTTGAGAAATCGCAGTTACTTATGAATTCTCAAATTACAAGTGCCTTGAACCATGATGCATCGCAAATGCCCTTTTTGCGGGCGCAAACGGCCGATTTGTGCGAATCGCACCGTTTGCGCTCGCAAAAATGGTTGATGCATGTGCCTTTTGGTGTATTATTTTGGATCCCTTACAATTTCCCATTGAAAAACATCCAGCATTGAACCAGGCAGAGTTCAGTTTATGACGCAATTTAATATGGCATACACTACTTGACTACATCCTATTTATTCTGATCAGTTTCCGCACTACTAGTTCTGGTGGTGATTTGATCCTGTGATTTTCTGTAGTGAGCATGCGTGACTTGCCTTGGAGCAGTAGCTGTATTTTAATTGCGCGTTATGTAATATGTACGTGGGGTGGGGAGTGGCTGCGAGTGACTTGTATTTATATAGCGCTTACTACCCCTGACGAGGCGCTGATGTAAAATACACCACAACTACCCTAGCGGGAGCCGCGAGCTGATTACAGCGACTGCTTCCCAGAGTTGTCAATCACCCCATAATGTTTATAGAAGTGAAAAGTCAATGTGCAGTTGTTTAATTTGACACGACTCTCGGGTTGAGAAAGTGCAGTTGCTGGAGGGGACAGATAAGTAGCTGTGCTCCATGTCAGCCTGTCTCGCTCCACCTGCTTCACTAAACGCTTTCCTGATGAGAGAGAGATTTGTTTAAATACCAGGGTAATTGCCGGCAGCAGCACCCTTGCCGTGTAATGCCTTGTACTACATCTGTGTTAGCAGTCGCCTCAGGGCGTTGGGGGTTTCTGCAGGGGACGGGATTTGTACGTTCATGCCCATTACGCCGTATTGCCTTTCAAAAGCAACTGTTGCAGCGCCAAGTGGGCTGTTGAAAATTGTGTTTTCTCCACCTCCGGAACAGTAAAAAAAAATCTTTAGATCTTATCTTAAATGTTTCTCGCGGCATTCACCTTTCCGCTTCCTTGTTTTCCATACCCGCAGCATTCCACTGTAGGAAGCCAGATTTTACATTTAGCTTGTTGGTTTTCTTTATCTTTGTGTTATAAGATCGACTCTTGTAATGTTATCAATCTTACAAACACATTTTCGGTAGAGCATGTTATGCTCACATTTTTGTATTTACGTTCAGAAAGTATACTGTTTGATTTTTACAAGCATAACTGCTAAAACAAAATGTAAAAAGTCATTTGATGTATTTATTACATTCGATGAAGAATGTTATGATTGCTTTCACTATCCTTATAGGGGCAGATTTACAAGCTCCTTGCGCCACTTTTGCGTCACTTTTAACATGGGAAAAGTGACGTAAAAGTGGCGCAAGGGGCTTGTAAATATGCCCCATAGGGGAAGATTTACAAGCCCCTTGTGCTACTTTTGCGTCACTTTTAACATGGAAAAAGTGACGCAAAAGAGGCGCAAGGGGCTTGTAAATCTGCCCCATAGTATTTAGTTACTGACTTAAGCCTAATACACTATGGGCCAGATTTACAAGCCCCTTGCGCCACTGTTGCGTCACTTTTCCCATGTTAAAAGTGACGCAAAACTGGCGCAAGGGGCTTGTAAATCTGCCCCTACAAACTTACCTCCGAATTGCCCTGAATAACTAACTAGGGGGCATATTATCAAGACAGGCGATAAAATTATCGCCGCTTTGGCGGCAGAAAACTGCCGCTAAAACGGCGATAATGGGCTTGATAATATGCTCTATGGAATTCCAATTGAAGCCCATGTTAGACGTCCTTCACATCTAACATGGGCTTCAATTGGAATTCCATAGAGCATATTATCAAGCCCATTATCGCCGTTTTAGCGGCAGTTTTCTGCCTCTAAAGCGGCGATAATTTTATCGCCTGTCTTGATAATATGCCCCAATGTGTCTTTTCCCATTACAGACACCAGTGGTTAACTGGTACATGATCGCACAGTTTTGGACCAAATCATGGTATTTTTATGGACAAGAAATAGCATTCTCTATGTGAAACTCAAAGGGCGGTTAGTAGTAAGTCTTCCCTCCCCAAAGTGAATGAGACTTGAGGGTTTTATACCTACATCCTGTTCTTCCATCCAGTGCCTTCCAGGTGGTACCGCCGATACCTTCTTTTCTCTCCCAGCATTTAAAGGACTTCCAGGCTTTCAGTACTCAAGAGTCCTTCCTCTTTTAAGCCTCAGATTGAGCCTTCTCAGGAATAGAAAGATGTTCCGGAGGTGTTTCAGAGCAGAGATCAAGCCCGTTCCCTTTGCCTCAATAGAGGCAAAGAAGGCAAAGAAGCTCACTCAACTTCCTGGGAATCCTTCGCACTCCTCTGCACCATCTCAGGAGGTCTTCTATGCGGAGAATGTTTCTCTTTGTTACCACCATGGAATCAGATAATCATTGGTGCTTTCAGTAGTGAATTGTAGCCCTGCAGCTGTTATGACCACCATTCTCTAGCCTGTCTCTACCCTAATCAGCTTGCTTCTGCAAGAGGTGGAAAAGCGGCTTGTTCTAGGAGCAATAAATCAGTCCCTGCATGATGGGACGGGGATTTTAACTCCACTCTTTCATAGTAAAGTAAAAACGAGTGTTACTCTCTCTCTTAGAATTGTTAGATCTAAACCAGTTTCTCCTACTGCATATATTCAAGATGTGGTCTTTAACTTAAAGCCTGGCAACTGCCCTGGAAAATGACTGGTTATGATCACTTTACTTGTAGGATACCACTTCGTACCCATCCCTGACGAACACTGAAACTAGCAGTACTGGTGCAGGACACTGCCTCTTGATCTCAGTGGTGCCTTTTTATTCCATACCAAGATCTTGGGTCCAGTCTTGGTCTTTCTCCAGCCTCAGAGTGTTGACTGCTATCCCGATATGGATAAATGCCTCTTCTGAGCACCATCAAGTAAGCATTAGAAATCGAGCATGACACTCACTTCCCTCTTTGATCCTAATTTCTTAGTGAAATACTGCAAATCCTTCTTGGTCCCATTCAAAAGGATTATGTTTGCAGAGACTCTTTTGGACTACTCCCTGCAAAATCCCTCCCTCCCCTAGAAAGGATAACAGTTAAAAGCCAGAGGGTGGATCACTTTAAATCCAACAAGACCGGAACACCCTGCCAGTTTCAGATAATTCAGGGGCCGTAGGCATAAAACGAGTGACCCAAATGCGTTATCTGCAGATTCAGTTAACAGAACATTGGCACCCACACCTGGACAACTAATAATTGGGAGAGGATGTAGCCTTACGCTAGAGCAGTGGACCTCGAAGCTGGGGAACCGGGTTTGAGTCTCGGCAATGACGCTCAACATACTGTGATTCTGGGCAAATCACCTAGGGCCTCATGTAGGTAGCCAAATACCGGTCGGTAACGGCCGATTTTCGGTAAATATGCCGTTACCGACCGGTATTCAGACAAGTGAGATGTAGGAGTCCAAAAACCACTTTTCGGTAAATATGAGGCGGTAAATACCGATTCATATTTACCGAATTCCAAAATACCGAATCAGAGTTACCGAATACATAATTAACGAATCGGTAAATATGAAGTGGTAAATATGAAGTGGTAAAAATGAAAATGTCATGTAGGAGCACTCGGTAATTAAGAAATCCAAGAAAATCGGTAAATAAGAGTCGGTAATTAACACGGATTGAAAGCAGGTGGTAACCATCAACAGTGCAGATAAGCAATCCCAAAATGCAACAGCGTGGACAACATGCCCGCTATGTACGTCATTGCAAGGCGCCTACATCTACAGGCAGCAGGACTGAGGGTTTGGCGACGGGAGGAACGCATCTACAGACAGCGCATCACACTATTCCAGCTGACTGATGCAGAGATACATGCGAGGTACAGGCTACACCCCGAAACCATCATGGCCTTAATCAGGGACCTGCACCCACTCCTGGACCAGCCAATAAGAAGGGCGCACGCCATACCCCCACATGTGCAGGTGCTCTGCAGCCCACATCTGTTGGCATCCGGCAGTTATCAGGTGGTGACAGCTGCGGTGGGTGGTGTATCCCAGAGTTGCCTGTCCCGTTCCTTCAGGAATTTCCTGGATGCCATGATGCAGAGAATGCACCACTACATCAGCTTCCACAACACACAGGCTGCACTGCAGTAAACAAAAACAGACATTTCTCACATGGCACAGTTCCCCCATTCCATTGGCTGCATTGATGGTACACACATCCCAATCTGTCCACCAGCTGACACAGAGCACATCTACAGGATCAGGAAGTCCACCCACTCCATCAATGTGCATACCGAACTGAATGATGTTGTGAATGGTCCTGTGGGTGGCACAACCAAAAGGTGGGCGTATGCTATTTACAACGAAGTCTGCAAGTTGTCGCACAGTGAGGCGGCTTCCAGATTGAGAGCTATTGACCAAGCAAACATGGAGAAGGCTTTAGCCGTTATAGATAATAGCTTTAGCACTCTCTCTTCTAGGATTCATACATGAGACAATAGGCACATGCAAGTACACGGCGCATGCAATGTACAAGCCCCGAATTTGGCGTGCGTCCTACGAGGTATCCCAGTGCCTGTGATTACACCTCCTTTCACTCTGCTTGCAAACGGTATTTATATAATGTTGAATAATGAAGCTTGCTGCGGGATGTGAGTGGGAATCCCGTACATAACTGTCTCGCATAAAGTTGTCTGCTGCAATACTGTTCTTCTTCCACCCCCGCATGTGCGGCTGGATGTTTCCATCTGGCCTTCGATTCCAACCTTGAAAGCAGAGTTCAACAAGTTGAGCAGAATAGAGCGCTATTGTCCCACAAAGAGGTGCCTTTGACTTCCTCTCGTGAAACATTTGTCCTTCACGTTGCTAATACGCGCACTGAGGTACAGGCGCCTCTGAATACTGACCTCCCCCTGCATTTCGGCTCTTTGATCCAAACTATTTTCAATGCCTCGTCCACGACCGGCCTGGCTCATTTTTTTACACATGTGGGCTCGGGTCTCGTGACCTCTTTCCAACCTATTTTTGGTGTAATTCCTGCATTTGTTCATTCACTGTTCTCGAGCATCTTTGGAGGTGTCCCGCTGCTCCTGGCGCTAGTGGCAGGTGTGCTGCTTTTCCTTTTCATACTCCGGAATGGCTGCTCCTTCTGTGCCACACGAGCACCTGTCCCGTCTGCATCTTCTTCGTGATCGGATGCTTGACTTTTATGGTACTCTGCCATTGGCGACTTTGAGCCTGGCTTATGGATTATCCTTCAGGTATTCCTACTTCACCTGCGTACAACCTGTATTACACTGCCTGGATTGTCCCTTTGAATGGCCTCTGGATTTGTGCTTGACCAACATGGTGTCTCCGGTGCCGGATTTCGATCGACTGATGAGGCCCTTAGTGTCTCACGAGTTGTCCTGTTCTGGTGTCCGGATCATGGCGTGTGGTGCGGCGCATGGTATCCTGGGTAATTGGGACATCTCAGCGGCAGCCTACGACTTCTTGTCCATGAGCTATTTGGAGGAACATTCCGGGTGCCCTCTGATTGTGCTAGAGGCTCCGTTGGTTGGAGAACACGTATGTTCCTTTTCTTTACTTAATTGGATGGCTGAGACTTTTAGTGGCCCTGCAAACGATTTTTTGTTGGAAGCCGTGGCCACATATGCTGCCTATACATTCATGGATTAACTGGATTGTCGTCCATTGCGCCTGTGCTACTGGACAGCACCCTGGCGCAACATTTATTTCTTTTATTTCTCTTTTTTCTCTTCCTGATGGTCGGCTTGAGTTTTTTACTATACTTGCATTGTGTTTTTTGGAATTTTATGCTGCAATTAATTGGACTTTAGGACTTTGGCGCTGCATTGGTTACGCCTTGTTCTGCTCTGACGAAACTGAACTCTGCGTTCTCTCTTTTCTTGCCTATTAAATATTGCTTCGCTCAAGGGGGCGTGTAGTGAGTTCTCCCTGAATACGTACATACATTGTTCAGTTCGCATAACCACGTTGAATGTTATGTAGCCATCTTTTTGTCTTTGCACACGACACTGCGTTTACATGTTCTTTCTTGAATAAACTGCTGACTCGAGACTTCCTTCAGACGAGTGCATTCTGTTGTTCCCATCCCAAGCTCTGCGCAGCGACCTTGGTCTGTACATGCTGTGACACACAGTCTGGAATTTTACACAATGCATGTTTTCCACTCTAGGTTGTTCGACCCACTATTTAGCCATGACACACGCGCAGCTGCAAATACCTGACAGTTGGTGCTTTTCATATCACAGACATCATGTTTATTATTCAGACCGAAGACGAGCCTTCCTGCGAGACGGCTCCTGATGCTCCTGTGATGTGATTTCACTGAGCTGATTTTTGAGGTATGGGGTCCCCTATTCAAGCCTAAGAGACCTTCTATTATAACATAATTATGATATTAGCTACTTAGTTAAGGGAAGGTGGTAGTATCCTCGGTATTTTCCGAATCGCTAAATACCACCTCGGTATTTTCCGATTCGGTAAATACCACCTCGGTATTTTCCGATTCGGTAAATACCACCTCGGTATTTACCGATTCGGTGAATACCACCTCGGTATTTACCGATTCGGTGAATTCCGATTCGTGATTACCGAATGTTACCGAATCGGTAACTGTTACCGAATTTTTACCTACATATAACTTAACGATTCTAATTTAACGATTCGGTACGGCTCGGTATTTAAGCAACGGTAAAATTTATTTACCTACATGAGGCCCTTAATCTCCCTGTGCCTAACAAAAACAAATGTGTCCATCTGTAACAAAACTGGTACTCATGTAAAGCGCTCTGATACCCGATGTCTCGGGTCTAGTTTGCGCTATAAACTTTTTTTAAAAAATAAAGCATATTCTAATCCGGCCATCTCTATATCCAGCCTTGCAATATTGAGCACATGCTCTGTCTCTTAGCATAATACCCTCTCTGCCGTTTACAGTCACAACTGACTCCTCAGTATGTGAGGGTCTCCTCATTGAGAACTCTACATCAGTGCCTTGTATGACAAATCTGTTTTATCCCTGCATATAAATGTTTTTTTACAGAGTTTTATATAGCGCGAACTTGACCTGCATCGGGTACCAGAGCGCTTTACATAGCACCAGTTGCATTACATGAGGACACATTAATTTTTTTTGTTAAGCCCGGGGAGATTAAGTGATTTGCCCAGAATCACAGATGTTCAGCATCATTGCAGAGACTCGAACCCAGTGCCCCAGATCCGAGGTCGACCGCCCTAGCCGTTAGGCCAACTCCTCTCCCCAAGCATGTGTTAGAGCAGAGGATAAACTTCGTGGAGGTCAAAGCCTCCTGTCAGTGATGAGTTCTAGTGTGGTGATAAATCAAACAGATAATATCACATCCCACGTCTTTGTGAAAAACAAGGGTCAACCATCCCATGGATCTGCTGGCTAGTAGTAGCTGTCTGTGTTTGAACCTTGCAATTGGGCATGCACTTATACAATCTTGCATTCTGGGTGTCGAGAGTACTAAAGCAGACAGCCTAAACAGGCGTCTCCATTTGTTATGAAGGGCGAAGTTCTCCAGGATGTCCTCAAACCATCATCAACACCTAGGAATGCCTAGCCATTGGTTCCTTTGCATGTCATTTAAACACTAAGCATGACAGATTTACCTTTTGGATGGGCAGGATGCCTGGGTCATCAGCAGACATCCTGATATCGGATTGGACGGGGCCTTTTTATATGCTTTCCCTCTCACTTATTTGACCCCTAGGGTTCTCCAGAAGCTTAAAGATAGCCCAGGATGCCCTGTCATCCTAGAGGGACTGCCATGGCCTCAACAAAGTATGGTTCTTGGACCTGCTCTATCTTTTTCAGCGGCATCACACCCACTCCCCCTGACCCTGTTCCCCAATGTCCGTATTGTGGTCTTCCTAAGGACCCTGCAGTTTACCTTTGCCATTGTAGCATTTAATTTTCTTCACCTCAGTTTACTTAAAGCCAATCCCAGGGTCCTCGGCTATTGGATCAATACTTTTTTTTGCATCGTTGAATGTTTAGAGAAGTATAACATACTACATTGCGCGTTGGACCACGAAAGAAAAGGCCAAATTCAGAAGTTATCAGTAGGCAGCTAATCAGAATGTGTTGTTCATCATACCTAATCCTGAAAAGTGTGGCCATCTTCTTCATTCGCTTCACTGCTAGCTATGTAGCCTTCCCTATTCCATTTTATGAATTTTCTTATATTTTAGATGGCACGTTTATTTGGCAAGCAGTTTTCAAACTCAACCATGCTTTTTGTTTTGTGATATAGCAAACACAACAGTTCGGGCTGAGCTGTTCCCATGGGGAACAGGGTCAAGACTGATTTGCATATGGCTGGGTTTAAACTGGAATGGCATGGCAAGAAAAAAAACTATGAATTTAGGCCTAGAGCTCTGTACTGGGGTCAGTGTTTGATATTGTTCAAAATTCTGCCCATCCATTGTTCTTTTTGTTTTGTGATATACTGGGAGATAGCGCCTCTTCTGAGTTTTCAACATTATGCTCATGACATTTTTACCAGTGCATGTGCGAAGATTATTTAAGTAGAACATTATCACTTTGTGGTGGCTAAGATTTAAAATGTGTATTTTTTGGGCAGTGGAGTATTAATGAGAAGTATAGGGTAGACTTGATTTAAGGCTTGACACTCGGTGTACAGTTACTGTATGTACACTTCTTCAATACCATGTGTTGTGACTATCAGCCATCCCTTTCTTCTTCAAGTAATCGAAGAATTGGGAATTATATCAAAATAACATTTAATAAATAACTTTATCGTGAGGAGGAACCAGATTAAATACCCACATATACACAAAAATTAAAACGTCTACAAACATAAATACCAACTGGCGTCCTGTGTAAAATAATAACTGTCCAGTAATGGACAGTCGGCCAGGGGTCTGCATGCTTAGTGGTATGCTCACACCAAAATCTCTGGGCCATATTTATTTTGAGATTTGTTGGGTGAATGAGTAATATATATGTTGCTGTGCTGACCACGTGATAAAGCCAATAAGCCCTACCACTTTTTATATTTTGGTGTTCTGACACTTTGACAAAGGGAGTAGGTCTGCCTTACTTAGAATGACACCCTTAATATTGTTGCATGGCATAGCTGTGCATGGTGGCAGCAGGGTTGGGGGCCTTCAGGGGGGTGCCCTGCACCCAATCCCCCGTCGCACACTGTTATGGACATCTTACTTTATGTTATACATACTTGTTTTGAAAAAACAAAGGTTAAAGTGACATTATAGTTAGGAATTGTAATAATGCCTTAGTTTGCATTAAAAAAAAACTTAAAAATTCACCGAAAAGTCCAAAAGTCAGAGACATTATAGTTAAGTGAAAATTTCAGTTGAAGCATGCCATTTTAAACCACCCAAACCACTGAAATTCACTAGTAATTGTTATCTCAAGTAGCTATAACTCGTGCCCTACAGTAACTGTAACTTGTGATAAGCGTTGCTAATTACCTCAGATAACACTCATAACATGTTCTATGCCACAACTGATAACATCATTGCAACATCTGAAATTACATTGTTGATGACAACACTGTGCATGGTAGGGGTGTGAGTTATAGTTACTTTAGGGCATGAGTTATAGCTACTAGAGATAACTGTAACTGTTGATTGCAGTGGTTTTGTTAGTTTAAAATGGTTTATTTTAACTGCTGTTTTCACTTAATTCTAATGTCCTTTTAACCTTTGGAATGTTTAGTGAATTTATACGTTTTTAAATATAAAGTAAGCTATTATTACAATTTCTCAATATGTCACTGTAACCTTTGTTTTTTCCAGTATATATATGTGTGTATATATATATGTGTATATATATATATATATATATATATTCACACCAAGAGTTGCCCCCAAAGATGAAGCCACAACACAACGTGCTATTCCATAACTCCTTGGATTTATTTGGCCAAGTAACAGCACACAAATAAGCCAAACGCGTTTCGGGCGTTACGACGCCCTTGATCACTGGCAATGGAGACCCCATTCAAGCAGTCCACCTGAGCACCTTTTATATCCCGCCCATGTGGGCGTGTGCCGCGGGAATTCTGGTCTGTGTAGTCTGCTTGTAAATACAACCCCAGTGGGCAATGCGGGCCCCCAATTAAAATGAACAGTCTTACCCCAGTGGGTATGTGTTGTATGAGGCCAAATGCAGGTAACATCCTCCTTGGAGTGGACACGCTGTTCCGGTAGTGCCTCTTCATCTTCTGCACTACAGACCTGCAAATACGCAGTGGGGCCTCATCGCGGCTGAGCATGCCGCTATAAATTCACACCAAGAGTTGCCCCCAAAGATGAAGCCACAACACAACGTGCTATTCCATAACTCCTTGGATTTATTTGGCCAAGTAACAGCACACAAATAAGCCAAACGCGTTTCGGGCGTTACGACGCCCTTGATCACTGGCAATGGAAACCCCATTCAAGCAGTCCACCTGAGCACCTTTTATGTCCCGCCCATGTGGGCGTGTGCCGTGGGAATTCTGGTCTGTGTAGTCTGCTTGTAAATACAACCCCAGTGGGCAATGCGGGCCCCCAATTAAAATGAACAGTCTTACCCCAGTGGGTATGTGTTGTATGAGGCCAAATGCAGGTAACATCCTCCTTGGAGTGGACAGGTGGACTGCTTGAATGGGGTCTCCATTGCCAGTGATCAAGGGCGTCGTAACGCCCGAAACGCGATTGGCTTATTTGTGTGCTGTTACTTGGCCAAATAAATCCAAGGAGTTATGGAATAGCACGTTGTGTTGTGGCTTCATCTTTGGGGGCAACTCTTGGTGTGAATTTATAGCGGCATGGCCAGCCGCGATGAGGCCCCACTGCGTATTTGCAGGTCCGTAGTGCAGAAGATGAAGAGGCACTACCGGAACAGCGTGTCCACTCCAAGGAGGATGTTACCTGCATTTGGCCTCATACAACACATACCCACTGGGGTAAGACTGTTCATTTTAATTGGGGGCCCGCATTGCCCACTGGGGTTGTATTTACAAGCAGACTACACAGACCAGAATTCCCGCGGCACACGCCCACATGGGCGGGACATAAAAGGTGCTCAGGTGGACTGCTTGAATGGGGTCTCCATTGCCAGTGATCAAGGGCGTCGTAACGCCCGAAACGCGTTTGGCTTATTTGTGTGCTGTTACTTGGCCAAATAAATCCAAGGAGTTATGGAATAGCACGTTGTGTTGTGGCTTCATCTTTGGGGGCAACTCTTGGTGTGAATTTATAGCGGCATGCTCAGCCGCGATGAGGCCCCACTGCGTATTTGCAGGTCCGTAGTGCAGAAGATGAAGAGGCACTACCGGAACAGCGTGTCCACTCCAAGGAGGATGTTACCTGCATTTGGCCTCATACAACACATACCCACTGGGGTAAGACTGTTCATTTTAATTGGGGGCCCGCATTGCCCACTGGGGTTGTATTTACAAGCAGACTACACAGACCAGAATTCCCGCGGCACACGCCCACATGGGCGGGACATAAAAGGTGCTCAGGTGGACTGCTTGAATGGGGTCTCCATTGCCAGTGATCAAGGGCGTCGTAACGCCCGAAACGCGTTTGGCTTATTTGTGTGCTGTTACTTGGCCAAATAAATCCAAGGAGTTATGGAATAGCACTTTGTGTTGTGGCTTCATCTTTGGGGGCAACTCTTGGTGTGAATTTATAGCGGCATGCTCAGCCGCGATGAGGCCCCACTGCGTATTTGCAGGTCCGTAGTGCAGAAGATGAAGAGGCACTACCGGAACAGCGTGTCCACTCCAAGGAGGATGTTACCTGCATTTGGCCTCATACAATACATACCCACTGGGGTAAGACTGTTCATTTTAATTGGGGGCCCACATTGCCCACTGGGGTTGTATTTACAAGCAGACTACACAGACCAGAATTCCCGCGGCACACGCCCACATGGGCGGGACATAAAAGGTGCTCAGGTGGACTGCTTGAATGGGGTCTCCATTGCCAGTGATCAAGGGCGTCGTAACGCCCGAAACGCGATTGGCTTATTTGTGTGCTGTTACTTGGCCAAATAAATCCAAGGAGTTATGGAATAGCACGTTGTGTTGTGGCTTCATCTTTGGGGTCAACTCTTGGTGTGAATATATATATATATATATATTCAGTGAAAAAACCATAGGTTTCACACATGTTATAGTTAGCTGGACATTTTACTGATAAAAAACCATTGAAATTCCCCCGTTATAGTTAGTGCAGGCAACTATAACTCACGCGACCGCAATCCTCTGCTGATGCTAATACTGTATTTAGACACTTATTTGCCCATGTCTTCTTCCATTAAATTTTAGCTATACATATATTACAAATATTTTTTTTTCATAAAGACACATATGTCATCAGCAGAGGATTGCGGTCGCGTGAGTTATAGTTGCCTGCACTAACTATAACGGGGGAATTTCAATGGTTTTTTATCAGTAAAATGTCCAGCTAACTATAACATGTGTGAAACCTATGGTTTTTTCACTGAATTTGCAAGGTTTTTTAAATGCTAATTCCTAACTATAACGTGTGTGAAACCTATGGTTTTTTCAGTGAATTTGTACAGTTTTTTAAATGCTAAGTTACTTTACGCCATTCGTGGCATGCGCGCCCACTTAACGCAGTTCGTTCCGTGCGCGCACGGTGCGCTTCGCGCACCGTGCGCGCACAGTGAGCACGCGGTGCGCTTTGCGCACCGCGCGCCCACTTTACGCAGTTAGTGCCGTGCACGCACGGTGGGCACGCGGTGCGCTACGCGCACCGCGTGCCCACGTTACGCTAGATGGGCCGTGCGCACATGGAGGACATATTATGCGCTTCGTTGTGAAAGGTAATCTTTTAATTTTAGTGTTGATTATTAAGCCATGCACAAATTGTGCCCTTCGGGCACCGTTTGCACACGGGGTGAGGAGAGTGTGGATAATTTTTTTTTTTATATAATTTTTTACCGTACTCGTACGGTAAGCGTAATCGGCGAATTTTTCAAAAAAATTAAAATTGCCTTTTTGGCCTTGGGGGTTCTTTGGGGACTCCTTCATCATGGCTATGTGCTTAGGAGCTGTCTAAACAGCCCCTTTACATGTTTTTGGGCTTTGTTTTTCAACCCCCCCTCAGAGTGCGAGAGAGAAAATGGCGGCCGCCGCTTCCTGGTTTCGACCGATTCGAATGTTTACTAAGATCTAACAGCCAATCAGATTCGCGCTCGCGCACGGCACCGTACGCATACGGTAAGCTTACCGTAAGCTTACCGTAAGCGCACCGTAAGCTGCCACAGATATATATATTGATTTAAATGCTATTTTCTCAGGAACTACTGAACAGATTTACACCAGACCTACAAAAGGCACTTCCTTGACCTGAGGACTACCTCTCTGCCAAATTTCAAGTAACTCTGTTCAGCCGTTCGGGCTGTAGCTGTGTCTAAAGGTCCTATGGAAAAATGCATGGGAAAAACGCGTTTTGGGACCCCCCTTTTTTCTCAGCCCCCGCTTGACGAATCCCCCCGAGACTTTCAGGGTAGGAGCGGAGCGTAGCGCCCCACCTATTTTGAAAATTTCGCGAGGATTCGTCGACCGGCGCAAAAGTTATTCCAAATAGAATGTTGCGGTTTTCCTATGGAAACAGGGTCCTAACTATAACTACCTACTGGCGACCGCCAGTAGGTAATATATATATATCAATCCTCCTTCGGCTCCTTTCGCTGATGTGGCGCTCTGTCAGTTGTGCGTTATCTTGCGACCGAGCCTGGGCGCCATTAATTATCGTACCCTTTCCGCAAAGAAAGAAATAGATCGCACTCTGGTGATAGTTTCCCCACTTTTGTTGGTTTTAATTTCCAAAGTTTTTCAATTATACTCCTGAGGCAATAACAAACCAACGCGTTTCGGTCTCCACCGAGACCTTGTTCACGGTCATATATATATATATATATTCCCCCACAAACGGCTCCTTCTATCGGATTTTCAGTGCTCAATACCCGTGCGGGATCCTTACGGTCGAGCCAGACCATTCAATGTACACCAAACTCCTTCAAAAAAGGAACAGAGTCGCACTCCGCAAATTCAGTGATATAAATGTATTCAATTATCCAGCTCATTGTTTCTTATGAAAGTCACAGATCGACGCGTTTTGGCACAAGACCTTGATCACGATAATGCTATGCAGTTAATTCAAGTCATTTGAATACTTTTTTTGAATTCAGACACATCATTTCCTGTCAGGTGATTAAAGTAAATCAAAGCATTGTGGGATTTGTAGTCCTTAAAAGAAAAATGCAACTGTGTAATACAATTTCAAGTGATTCAAAACGTGATAAAACTATGTACATGTGAAGTTTTGTGATTAAGGATGACAAATCATGATTAACCATTAAAAAACTTTTTGTTAGGTGTTGGTGCACACCCTTCATTTCAAAGCTTTACTTTTGATCATTTTTCGAGTCCCCCATTGTTTCAAAGAATTTTTGTTTATTTATATATTCACTGAAAAAACCAAAGGTCTCAGGGGCGTTATAGTTAGGAACTGGCATTTAAAAAACCTTAGAAATTCACTGAAAAAAACATAGGTTTCAGGGGTGTTATAGTTAGCTGGACATTTCCCTCGTACAAAACCCTAGAAATTCCCCTGTTATAGTTAGTTCAGCTAACTATAACTCGCGCCCCCGCAATGCACTGCTGATGATGTCACATATTACATCACTCATGACATGGTCAGTGACATCACTGATGACATCTCAAATGACATCACTGATGACATCACTGATGACCTCATCCATGTGATAAATTACTGCATCTTCTCACACCCTAATTTAACCGTTGATACACCAACTCAAAATTTCAGACGTCCATCTCAAAACCATAGATGCTCCAATACCAATAACTACATACCCACTTATTAATTCTTAGGTCTCCATACACCCCCACTCATTCACCTGTACAGTCACTCATGCTTACAGTCACTCCATACAAGACTATCATATGCATTTATACACCTACATAGCCACTTACACACCACCAATCATCCATAGAGGTACTCTCACACCTAGTCAGTCATGCAAATAATTAATTACACTCCCATTTACTCACCTATGTAGTTATACACAATCAAGTTCACTTACTCATAAAAATAGTACCACATTCTTACGCTCTTATACAATCATTGATACAAGCACACACTCATCCATACAGCCACTCTCACAATCACACACTCTCACATATACCCACTTATATACTCTTACACACATATATACCGCCTTTCACATATGTAGTTAGTCACAAATGTACCACTGAGATATACATTCAATCCCTAACACACCCATACATACACTCACTCAACCATACAGTTCATCACAGATGCACTCTTAAAACCTTGCACCCATAGAATCACCCACTCACACATCTATGCACAGAGTCACACACAGCCTACGCACACAAACACTCAGGCACCCATACAGATACTCAGACAACCAATCAATAACCCATATAGACACTCATATAGCTATTCACAAAACCATGCAGCCACTTATACACAAACACACAGACACATGCAGACATTCACACAGTTTAGTCACTAGTCTGCAGTAAGATACATTTAATGACTCCCTTATAGAGTCAGTTACACACCTACACAATCATCCATTCACACACTTGTACACCAACTCATTCTTCAACAGGCCTTTCAATATAAATATATGAAACATATTTAAACTTTACAGAAACACACAGTCACTGGATGACGTCATCAGTGATGTCATTTGAGATGTCGTCAGTGATGTCATCAGTGATGTCACTGACCATGTCATGAGTGATGTAATATGTGACGTCATCTGCAGTGCATTGCGGGGGCGCGAGTTATAGTTAGCTGAACTAACTATAACAGGGGAATTTCTAGGGTTTTGTACGAGGGAAATGTCCAGCTAACTATAACACCCCTGAAACCTATGGTTTTTCAGTGAATTTCTAAGGTTTTTTAAATGCCAATTCCTAACTTTAACACCCCTGAAACCTTTGTGTTTTTCAGTGAATTTCAAAGGTTTTTTAAATGCCAATCCCTAACTATAACGTGCATGAAACCTATGGTTTTTTCATTGAATTTCTAAGGTTTTTTAAATGCTAATTCCTATCTATAACTTATCTCTGAAGATATCATGTTTAATGATTTTGATTGGATTTGTATATTTTTCAAATTCAGTGTGTCAATTTCATTAATTAAATTTTTAAAAAAATACTTTTTAATCACCATTTTTTAAACTTATTTTTTCAATTAATTCTTTTAAAAATTAAAAAATATTATTTGAACTTAATGGGTTTTTCAAACATTTTTTTATTTTTTTCAAAATATTTTTTTAACTATATGTGCAAAACTTTATTTTATATATTTGTTTCAATGTTTTTGGATCCGCGCACCCTAAGCGCACCGTTCCCGATCCCTACGCGGTAGCATCCGCGCATGTTATGCGTTGGGTACGTGTTCAGTGCGCGATCTCAATGCGACCGGTACGCGACTCCCAGCGTATACGCGACACGTTCGATGTACGTAACGCGACGTTTACGCGCTTCCATGATGCGTCATCTGCGTCTATGACGCGGTAGGTGCGTGGATCCCGTGAAATATTTAACATTTAAAAAAACATATATATATCTATTTCATGTGAATATTAATTGAAGACAAACTCTAAACTAGTCTTAAAACTAATATATTTTTACATCTAATCCTATTATTTTTTTTTAATTCAATTTCGCGGATGCGCGCTGTGTGCGTGCTGCGTAAGCGCACGGTGCGCGGATCCCATGTGACCTGCAAAAAAAGAGATTTGATTGGTTCATTACACTTCCTATTCTAACTATTGAAAGACCCCACCCATTTCAATCATTCTTAGAGCTTCTTTGGAGGAACATCTCACACCTGAGAACTAGAAGAAACTTTTTGGGGAAGATTTCCACAGCTGCAATTTTTCTGAAGACAATGGCTTCTGCACAGCAGCCACCATCAGAATCAGACCATTCGTCCGATGAGGAATTTGTTGTGGAACCTCCACGCCCAGAAAGATACACCTCTGTGGTGTGGAATTTTTTTTCCTTCCCAGAAGGACAAAATAAAACTAATTCAACTAAAGTGACATGTAAAATATGTCAAAGAGTGCTTTCCAGAGCAAAAATATACTCTTGTGGGACTTCAAGTATGTTAAAACACCTGAAGACTCTGCATCCCGTGAATCTGGACAAGCAGGAATGTAGAAGACTCCGACAGCAGCCTCAGCCAGCAGTGGCAAGCACTTCTGCAGCATCACCATCAAGCACTCACCCGGACATACGTCCAGAATTTGGAAAACTAAAAATTAGTTGCATTAAATGCAACAAACTACTATGTTACGGCGAGCAGTCAATTGAACTAATCTGCCGAGCGCAGCAAAACCACAAGTGCTAAACTTGTGTTTATTTTTCTTTTTTTGCAGAAGTTGACTGTTTTGTTCCTCCTGTTGTCTTTTTTTCCTTTTGAAAAAAACAAAAAAATAACAAAATTGTTCCAAAAAGTACAAAAAAATTAAAAAAGAAAAAAAAAAGTTCTTCTAAGAACTAACTTTCCTGGTTTAAAAAAAGAGCTAAATTTCTTTGTTAGTGTGTGAAAGTTTAGATGAATGTATGTGTAGTACGTAATTGACTGAATGAATGCATTAGTAGCGTATGGTGAATGTGCAGAACTATGAGGAAGTGCTGCAGCATCACACAGTAACCTCTTTAACTGCAGTGTGCTGTAGTACTTCCGAAGCACAGGGATGCAACATATGTACATAATATGTTGCAAATCTATGCTTCTCTCTGCACGGCTGCTTAAACTGCAGCCATGTGGTGACACAGGCACCCTTGCACCATAGTGCAAGGATATCTGTGTCATGTGCTGTTTGTTTTTCTACAGGAAGACACACCTTCCTGCACAAAAACAATGAGAAAATGCATTTTTCTCCTTCAGTGTATGGTGAACATTTCAGCATGCATTGAAGATATAAAAATGTGGAGAAATTAAAACAATTCTCCTTGTTGTGCTTTCCTACACCAATTTTAGAATGGTGCAGCATTCACACACATATCGAGATTTATGATTTCTGATAAATCTAGACATGTGTCTTGTTCTATGAGTATTAAGTGCAATCATGCACAACAACACTTATAGAACACCCTTTCAACACAAAGTGGTGTGCATGATGAGGTTGTATTTACATGGAGTATAAAAAGTGCACAGAGTGCCTTTTCCTCTCTTTGTAAATATGAAAGAGTATCTTGCACAATAACTATGTTACAAAAAGTGACATATTTCCGTTTTTAAATTTCCTTGCGAATGATAGAAGGTAAGCACAGAGTTTTGTCTGCAAAGATGTTCAAAGAAGAATGATTGAAATAATTGCTGCCCTTCAAAAGCTAAAATGGGAAATATTATGAACCCCTCAAATCTCTTTTTTTGCAGGTCACATAATATCTGATTATGGTCAGATTTCAAAACTACATGAACAGAGTGTTTTTAGAAACGTGTTTCAACTTTGTAGCTTCTTGCAGACCTCTTCATTCTGCATATTGAGACTTAGTTAAACTTACCTTCACAGTAATAGGAATAAAAAATGGTATACATTTTTTTCTGTTTCTCATTCCAATATAAATTCATATAAATTGCTTATTTTAAAATTTGGATCTGTGAAAGAAAAGGAAAAAATTATAACATGTAATAATACATTTTTTACAACACAGCATAATTTCCACAAAGTAATTTTTTTTGCCTTTTTTGCTGATCTCAGAATATATTAAATTTCACTAAAAATAGTGATTTCAATCGTACTCATCACTTAACAGCGGGCAAAAAAAACACAATCTCAAAGATTGTTAAAAAAAAACCCAACATGCCATTCTCAAAAAAATAAAAAACAATATACAAATCACAGATATATAAAATGCACACAGCTAACAAATTTTTTTAACTTTGACTTACAAAAACTGTAAATGATGTCGCTTTAAAATATTCACCGAATCTAAAGATGAATTTTTGGAGGATGCATCACGTCCACAACGTTTTCCTTCAGTGATGTGGAAATTTTCTACTTTTCTCGAGGGGCAAACAAAGACCAATGCCACCTTTGTCACGCGCAAGATTTTCAAAAGAGTTCTGTTACGAGGGGATCCTAACAAAAAATACTTGTGTGGCACAGCAAGTATGATGAAACACCTAAGGACCCTTCATCCATTGCACGAGAAGAGCGCAAACAGATGAGAAACACTCCTGTTCTGTATCTGTAAAAAGAATCACAAATAAATGTATATTAATAACTTTCAAATTTATACTATTCCATTACTACAAACACATTTTATATAAATACTGACTAAGAAACCATAGCCCTGAACCACAAGTGTGACGATGGTTAAAACACTACATGCATAGTGCATACTACTTTGAAGCAGTTCATGCCCTAAAGCCTACCTCACTAAAACACTACATGCTAACTGACTAAATGATTACAGTACTATAAGGAGACACACTGGGTGAGTGACAGGGTGTTTGCTAGAAGTGTATGAATACTAACTAGGGAATTGAAGGTGTGAAACACAACTGTGTAGGTGATTAGAGGACTGCATCCATACTGCATAGGCATTTAAAGCAGTCCATGTGCTAAGGCCTGGCTCACTGCATGACTACTTGGGTACTGACTGAATGATTAGAGTACAGCAAGGAGAGTGCCTAGGTGAATTTATAAGTGGTAGGCTTTTCGCACAGGGAATGGATTAGTACTTGGTACTGAATGGGTCACTAGAGGAGTGCAAAGGCAGTGACAAGATGTTTGCTGGACTGTATGGATACTGACTAGGAAATTGAAAGTGTGAAAGACAAGTGTCTAAGTGGTTAGAAGACTGCATACATAGTGGATAGGGGTTTGAAGCAGTCCATGTGCTAAGGCCTGGCTCAGTGCATGAATACTTAGGCACTGACTGAATGATTAGAGTACTGCAAAGATAGTATCTTGGTGAATTTATAAGTGTTTGAGTTTTTGCACAGTGAATGGATTAGTACATGATGCTGAATGGGTCACTAGAGGAATGCAAAGGGAGTGACAGGGTGTTTCCCGGAAGTGTATGGATACTGACTAGGGAATTGAAGGTGTGAAAGACAATTGTGTAGGTGGTTAGAGGACTGCATGCATAGTGGATAGAGGTTTGAAGCAGTCCATATGCTCATATGCTAAGGCCTGGGTCACTGGATGAGTACTTGGGTACTGACTGAATGATTAGAGTACTGCAAGGAGAGTGCCTGAGTGAATTTATTAGGGTTTGGGTTTTGGCGCAGTGAATGGATTAGTACATGATGCTTAATAGGTCACTAGAGGAGTGCAAGGGGAGTGACAGGGTGTTTCTGGAAGTGTATGGATACTGACTGGGGAATTGAAGGTGTGAAAGACAAGTGTGTAGGTGGTTAGAGGACTGCATGCATAGTGGATAGGGGTTTGAAGAAGTCCATGTGCTAAGGCCTGGCTCAGTGCATGAATACTTAGGCAGTGACTGAATCATTAGAGTACTGGAAAGAGAGTGTCTTGGTGAATTTATAAGTGTTTGGGTTTTGGCACAGTGAATGGATTAGTACATGGTGTTGAATGGGTCACTAGAGGACTGCAAAGGGAATGACAGGGTGTTTCCTGGAAGTGTATGGATACTGACTAGGGAATTGAAGGTGTAAAAAACAAGTGTATAGTATGTTAGAACACTATATGCATACTGCATAGACATTTGAAGCAGTCTATTTGGTACTTAGAAACTTACTAAATCATCAGACTACTTCTAGGACAGTGCTTGGGTAATACTTTTAAATTTTCAGTTCTGCCACAGTGAAGAGAATAGTACATGGTCCTGCACCTTAGTGTCAAACCCTGACTCATTTTATCAATGCATAAGCAAAGACTAGCTTCTAATGCTACTAAAACTTGACAACATGACAGGTTTTAAAAGAGTTATCTGCTAAAAAATACACGATGTTACCAAATGCTTCTCTCACAGTGGTTCCCAAATGCACACAGACTCACAGTGTGATTCTAGACAACAACCACTATACCTAGGAGTTTACCAAAAATCATTCACTACTGTGGAAGTGGTAAGGGAACTGCACACAATCTACATATTTCAGGACTGCACTTTTCTGTCAAAGCCTGACTCATTTAACCCCTTCAGCGTGGCGCGGATTACCGCGCCGTGCTGAAGGTTCTATTGAGCGGGCGGGGCTGTGACGGAGCGGTTCCGTCATACGCACAGCACAACCGACGCACAAGACGGAACCGCTCCGTCATGCGCTTTGAAGTGGTTAATCAAAGCATAAGCCATAACTGTCTTCTAATGCTACTAAAACTTCACAACATGACAGGTTAAAACAGTTATCTGTCAGCAAATACACGATGTTACCAAATACTTCTCTCACAGTGGTTCCCAAATACACACTAACTCACAGTGTGATTCGAGACAAGCAGCACTATCCCTAGGAGTTTACCAAAACTCATTCACTACAGTGCAAGTGGTAAGGGAACTGCAAACAATCTACATATTTCAGGACTGCACTTTTGTGTCAAAGCCTGACTCTTTTAATCAAAGCATAAGCAAAAACTGCCTTCCAATGCTACTAAAACTTGACAACAAGACAGGTTTTAAAACATTTATCTGTCAGCAAATACACAATGTTACCAAATGCTTCTCTCAGTGGTTCCCAAATGCACACATACTCACTGTGTGATTCTAGACAAACAACACTATCCCTTGCGCTATACCAAAACACATTTCTTCATGTAGAAGAAGTACTTCATTTTAGTATAGAAACATAACATAACTCATTTCACAAATTCATAAACAATGACTGGTTTCTACCAAAATATAAAAACAGCACAGTTATCTGTCTGCAAACACATGAAAAACACAAATGCTTATCACAGAATGGTTTCTACATGCACACACACTGTCAATAAGATTGTAGAGAAAAAAAAGTACTCCCTACACTTTAGCAGGAGAAATACATTAGTCTGATTAAAATCAAAATAGTCTACATACATCCCCTCACAATTAAATAACTCATCTTTCAAGTTCTTTTGTAGATTAAAAAGTATATCAGTCACTCACCATATTTCCTTTCACAGAATCTCTCTGCACTATGCACCTCTCAGCAAAAACAAAGAATGGAAAAGTTTCTCTTTCATTTTCCACACATATACATGTAAACATCAAATCACAATCCTTCACACATAAACTCAAAAGCAAACACACATTTATATTGGTTAAACATTTCAACCCTTTCCAACTGAAATACATTTCAACCCTTCCCCCAATCTGCCTTCTGCCTGTTAGCATAGAAACAGGTCATGGAACACTGCACTGAGCACACAGGTCGGAAGTTCAGCACACAATGTTGCTAAACAAGAGAGGAAGTGTGCTTCACTTTTCAACATATCAGCTAATCATATATAATGTTCCTTACAATCTTGTTTTTGTTCACCAATAAGAATCATACCTTTAAAAAACAGAAATCTACACCCTACCTTTCAGTGTACAAAGTAGTCATACAACCAATGATTTCTGGTCTTTTAAAAAAAAAAGATTCTGTGGATCCGCGCACCCAACGCGATAGGATGCGCGCACGGTGCGCGCATTTCGCCGTTTAAAAAAAAAAAAGGGGGGGCGCCCCAGGGGGTCCTTCTGGGACCCCCTAAGCACCTCTAGAGGGTCAGAGTATTTCCACTCTGCCCCCTTTATATGTTTTACACACTTATTTCCCTTGCTTCTTCACCCTCATTTCTACCGAGGCAGAAAATGGCCGCCAACAGTTCCTGGTTTCGAATGTAGAGAGACACTCGACAGCCAATTAGCATGCAGCGCGCGATCGGGAGGGTGCGCGCTCGGTTCGGGGAGGGTGCGCATACGGTGCGGGTAGGGTCCGCGGATCCTCCCCGGCCATAGATATTTATGTACTTTTAACTCTAATTTTCTCAGGAACTACTGAACGGATTCACACCATTTATGCACAAGGCACGAGTCTGAACTGAGGACTACCTCTTTGCCAAATTTGGTGTCATTCCGTTCAGCGGTTCGGGTTGTAGCTGCGACAACAGATCCTATGGGAAATTGCATGGGGAAAACGCGTTTTGGGACCCCCCTTTTTTCTCGGCCCCCGCTTGACGAATCACCACGAAACTTTCAGGGTAGGAGCGGAGCTGGCCAAAAGTTTGGAAAATTTCGCGAGGATTCGTCAACCGGCGCCAGACTTATTGGGAATAGAATGTTGCGGATTTCCTATGGAAAATAGGTCCTAACTATAACTATCTACTGGCGACCGCCAGTAGATTATATATATATATATATATATATATATATATATATATATATATATATATATATATATATATTACCTACTGGCGGTCGCCAGTAGGTAGTTATAGTTAGGACCCCTTTTCCATAGGAAATCTGCAACATTCTATTTTGAATAACTTTGGCGCCGGTCGACGAATCCTCGCGAATTTCTCAAAATAGGTGGGGCGCTACGCTCCGCTCCTACCCTGAAAGTCTCGGGGGGATTCGTCAAGCGGGGGCTGAGATAAAAGGGGGGTCCCAAAACGCGTTTTTCCCATGCATTTTTCCATAGGACCTTTAGACAGGGCTACAGCCCGAACGGCTGAACAGAATTACTAGAAATTTGGCAGAGAGGTAGTCCTCAGGTCAAGGAAGTGCCTTTTGTAGGTTTGGTGTAAATCTGTTCAGTAGATTCTGAGAAAATAGCCTTTAAATCAATATATATATCTGAGCCAGCTTACGGTACGCTTACCGTAAGCTTACCGTACGCGTACGGTGGCGTGCGCGAGCGCGATTCTGATTGGCTCTTAGATCTTAGTAAACATTCGAAACAGCCGAAACCAGGAAGCGGCGGCCGCCATTTTCTCTCTCGCACTGAGAGCTAGGTTGTTAAATAAAACCAATAAACATGTAAAGGGGCTGTTTAGACAGCTCCCACACACATAGCCATGTTGAGGGAGTCCCCAAAGACCCCCCAAGGCCAAAAATGCAATTTTTATTTTTTCGCTAATTTCGCCGATTACGCTTACCGTACGCGTACGGTAAAAAATGAGCAGGGCTTATTAGAAGTGTGAAAAACCACAATATTTTAAACAAAAATAATAAAAGAAAAAATTAACAACACTCTCTCCACCCCGTGTGCAAATGGTGCCCGAAGGGCACCATTTGTGCATGGCTTATAAAAATTACGAAAAATTAAAATATTACCTTTCAAAACGAAGTGCATCATATGTCCTCCATGTGCGCACCGCGTGCTTACTGTGCGCGCACGGTGCGCGAAGCGCACCGTGCGCGCACGGAACGAACTGCGTTAAGTGGGCGCGCACGCCACGAATGGCGTAAAGTAACTTAGCATTTAAAAAACCGTACAAATTCACTGAAAAAACCATAGGTTTCACACACGTTATAGTTAGGAATTAGCATTTAAAAAACCTTGCAAATTCACTGAAAAAACCATAGGTTTCACACATGTTATAGTTAGCGGAAATTTTACTGATAAAAAACCAGTGAAATTCCCCCGTTATAGTTAGTGTAGGCAACTATAACTCACGCGACCGCAATCTTCTGCTGATGACATATGTGTCTTTATGAAAAAAAAATATTTGAAATATATGTATAGCTAAAAATGTATGGAAGAAGACATGGGCAAATAAGTGTCTAAATACAGTATTAGCATCAGCAGAGGATTGCGGTTGCGTGAGTTATAGTTGCCTACACTAACTATAACGGGGGAATTTCACTGGTTTTTTATCAGTAAAATTTCCGCTAACTATAACATGTGTGAAACCTATGGTTTTTTCAGTGATATATATATATATATATATATTTTTTTTTTGCTGGTCGCCATTGGGTAGTTCTAGTTAGCTCAGTTTTTCTGTAGGAAAAGCATTCTTTGTTTTCCTAATAACTCTGGCTCCTTTTGATGAATCTTCACAAAACTTTACACAAAAAAATCTCATGCACCTCAGCTACTTCCTGGAAGGTTTTGGGGTGATCCGTGAAGCAGAGGCTAAGAAAAAGGGGGGTCCCCAAAATGTGTTTTCCCCATTCATTTTTCCATGGGAAAATTGAACAGCGGTACCCCAAAAACTGCTGAATGGAATTGCACCAAATTTGCAGAAAGCTAGATCTTGGTCCAGAAAGTGTGCTTTTTGTGATTATGTGTAAATGCGTTTAGTATTTTCTGAGCGGCTAAGTCTAAAAAATGTTGTATTTTTTTTACACCATGGAGGATCCGCTGGCCAACAGATCTGAAGCTGCAATCTGATTGCCTGCCACCACATTAACAAGGATGTGGTGGCACCCATCTTAGGATTTGGGACTCAGTCCTGACTCTTACAAAAAAGGTTAAAAAAAACACAAGGTAGCAGGGTAGGGATACCCTAATCCCCTAGTCCTGGTAGGACCCTGCATAAGGGCCAACATTTTTTAAAAAAAATTACAATTGCTAAGAGCCCATCCACCAGGGCCGGCTTATACATTTTGTGCCGGGGAGCTCACCCCCAGGACACAGTATTCCCCACCTGCAACAGCATAGAAAGGGAAACCGAAGTCTTCTCCCACTTGTCGGGAGCTTTGAAAATGCTTTTGCTGTGTGGAGGCAAACTTCTGTTTTCTTCCCTACGGTCTTGTGGGTAGGGAAACTCAAAGTGCTCCCGGCCAGAGGAAGAAAACAAAAACGGCTGCTCTCTACGGGTGAGAGCAAAGCCGGCTCTTGATGCACCGAGGAAGAATACATGCGAGGAGCCGGTGGGACCACAGGGGCCCTGGGGCTCCCCAACAGCCCCCAACAAAGTGAATTGTGGTTGGCCCGGGTGGGTAACAGGGCACCCACCTGAGGCCATGGGGGATGGGGTCCCCAACACCATAAAGGCTCGGCTAGGGGGGCTACTTGCCCACTCCTCTTAAATAAATGGATAGGGTGTCTCTGGGACCCAAGGAGGCTGCATGCCCCCTTCGCCTAAGAAAAACAAAGACCCTGAGGTGGGATCCTCGGGGCCCGAGGAGGCTTGGTCAGGGGGCCACAAGCCCCCTTCTCCGTCTTTAAAAATAACAGCCACAGGGGTTGGACTACAGGGGCCCAAGGTGGCTGCACGTCCTCGCCTTATTAAAAAATAAAGGCCGCAGGGGATGGGGTCTCCAGGACCCAAAACTGCTTGGGTAGGGGGCCGCATGCACTCTTCCTATAATTAAAAAAGAAATGCCCTAGGGGGATGGGGTCCCGGGGGCATAAATGCCCGAGTAGGGGGGCTGCACCCCCCCTTTCCCAATGATTAAAAAAAGTGTGTCTTGAGTGGACACCGGGACACCAAAGTGAATAATTGCATTGCAAATGCTTTTTGTTTACAAGCACCCCACGCTGCACTTTCACGTTAATAGATGCCACATCCCTTTCTTTAGATGAGTCGTGTCTAAAGAAAGATCCGCGGCTGCTATTAAAGTGAGAGCACAGTATGGGGCGATTTCACCCAAAAAAGCATTTGTTAGTCAAGTTGACATACGAATGCTTTTTAAAAAATAAAAGCGTCCTGTGAAAGCATGCATGGCGCGCTGAATGAGCTGAATGTTGCAGGAAAGCATGTAGTGCCAGCAGTAGGAGAAACGCATTAAAGAAAATAGTGCTTACAGACTAAATAAGACGTACGTTGTAACAACCGAAGTAAAAGGGCCAGTCATCATTGGAAGTTACAAATGAAGACAAGGCGGTACTTAGGAGGGATTAACAGGCCTAATAACGAATCAGAAGCTAGCATTCATGAAGGACAATTACACAAGCCAATGACAAATATAGGCGGAGAGTGGGCGGGGCTTCAAGTCCATACTCCAATACAGCATGCCTCGCAGAGCAGCGCATGCGCTGCCCAGGCTCGACCTAAAAAGGCCCCTGAGGTAGGCTAGGGTCGGGGGCAGTGCATATGCTATTTAGGGGGATGGGCAAATGCAGCCCTCTTCCCATGCTTCTAAGAGGCCCTGGGAACCCCATCCGCTGGGGCTGATATTTCAATCAAGATGAGGACCTAAAACACCCCCTAGGACCCCATTTTCAGGGGGCAAAATCCTTACAAAGGGGAGGGGCCGCGCTGCATCCTTCCCCGAGCCACAGGGAACCCATTACCCAGGCCTTTATTTTAATTAAGGGGTGGGGGGCCACATGGCCCCCCTTCCCAAGCCTGAAAAGACTCCTGAGACCCCATTCCCCGGTGTCGCAACTCTGAAAATGTAGAGAAGAGACGCGCAGCCCCCCCTCCCATAGCCATGGAATTGCCCGATGGACCACATCTCCCGGGCCAGGTCAGGGATGGTGTCCCAGGGACCCCACCCCTTAGGACACTATTTCCCTGTCCAAGGGCATTAGCAGGGAAAGAACAATGTGCTCCTACCCAGCTGGGTCACAAAACAGCCAGGAGCACACAACCTTTCCCTGCCCGCATTCTCAGGCAGGGAAATACTGTAAATTGCTCCCACCCCACATGAGAAAAGGAAACCTGCTCCCGGAGGATGGGAGCAATGCCAGCTCTCGCTGTAGCCACGATGGGTGCAAGTAGGGGAGCTGGCGGGGCTGAGGGTGTGCAGGGCTCTACCAGCAGCCCCCAAGGGATGCCCTTTGGGGTGCCCTAGGTGGTCCTGCAAGAGCAGAGTACCAGTGGGGAAGTGGGGGCCCTGTGGACTCCTCCCCCCCCCCCCACACAGCCCCTGACAAGAATAATAGTCTGGTGTTTCCCGGGTGGGCACCGGGGCACCACTTAAATAAAACACAAAAATGCCAACTCCAGTCCCGCCCTGAAACTTGGGCCGCTAGCAAGGAGTCGATGGGGCTGTGGGGACCCTGAGGGTCCCCTCTCCGCTTCCTATGATAATAAAGAAACTGTGGGTTTCCTGTGTGAAACACACAGAATTTATTTTTATTTTTAAAGCAAAAAGTGAATGATAAATGAGTGGCTACACCCGCTCATTTATTATTCACTGCTCCTTCAAGGAGTGGTCCATGAGGCCCTTTTTATGTTTTTGTGATGTCCGTAGAAGGGGCAGGAGCAGCACATTTTTTTTCCCGGTTGTTGAGGGCTGCAGGGAGTTCTGCAGGCCCCGCAGCAACATTAGAATAATACCGTAGTCTCCTGGGTTATTAAATCTATGACCCCAGGAGAACTTACCATATGTTTTTTAAAGCACTTCCCAGGCTGGAGTTTTTGCTTTGCAGCTGGGACTGCAGCTCTCTCCAGGGGCTGATTCTATGGCTGCATTTTATTTGACCTGAAGTTGTTTAAAAATAAATGCATGGCCCTCTTGTGGTTGTTTTTATGATTGCTTTTTTTTGGGATGAAAAATATTAAAAGAAAGACTCAGACATGTTTTTTTCATTTTCTTTTTTTTCTTTAAAAAATATGTATTTGACTATTTACTTTCACATTTTTCACCCACAAAATATAACAATACAACCATGTAAAAAGAAAGTCACATGCATTTTTTAACTAAAACTTTTTTAATATTTTTAAGTGATTAATATTCATAATCATTGCATTGTGTGAATTATTGAAATATACATCTAAATAAAATTGTTGGTAATTTTAGGACAAAGATGATAGATATGCTTTATGTATATCAATATGCTCATCGTTTTATAAAGCCAGTAGGCTCACTTTTTTATATTTTAGTGCTGCAGAAGGCTTGCTGAAGGGTTGGCTGCTACAAGGCATGGCCCTGCGGCCAACCCCACCACGAATGGCCAAATGCTATGCGCTGCGGGGGGTTGACTGCTCATGCGGGGTTGGCACAGCTAAAGGCCATGTTGGGCTGGGGTTAGCTTTACATATGGTAACAAAATATTACTTTACGTTAACAAAACTCTAGAAATTCGCTGAAAAAAACAAAGCTTAAAGTGACATTATAGTTGGGTGAAGATGTCAGTTAAAACATGGTATTTTAAGCGTACAAAAAAATCTGAAATTCACCTGTTGTAATTATCTCAAGTAACTGTGACTCGTGCCTTAAGGTAACTTTAACTCACACCCTCGCCATGCACTGCTAATTACCCCATATATTATATCACTCATGACATCTTCTATGACAATATCACTGCAATATTTGCACTTAAATTATTGATGAGAAAATTATGCATGGTGGGGGCACGAGTTACAGTTACTTGAGATAACTACAACTGGTGAATTTCAGTGGTGTTGTACATTTAGGCATGTTTTAACTGACATCTTTACCGAATTATAACATCACCTTTGTCTTTTTTCAGTGTAAAAAAAATATATATACATATATGGTTTTTTAAGTGAATTTGCAAGGTTTTTTAAATGCTAATTTCTAACTATAACGTGTGTGAAACCTATGGGTTTTTTAGTGAATATATATATATATATTCACTGAAAAAACCATAGGTTTCACACATGTTATAGTTAGCTGGAAATTTTACTGATAAAAAACCAATGAAATTCCCCCGTTATAGTTAGTGCAGGCAACTATAACTCACGCGACCGCAATCCTCTGCTGATGACATATGTGTCTTTATGAAAAAAAAATATTTGTAATATATGTATAGCTAAAATTTAATGGAAGAAGACATGGGCAAATAAGTGTCTAAATACAGTATTAGCATCAGCAGAGGATTGCGCTCGCGTGAGTTATAGTTGCCTGCACTAACTTTAACGGGGGAATTTCATTGGTTTTTTATCAGTAAAATTTCCAGCTAACTATAACATGTGTGAAACCTATGGTTTTTTCAGTGAATTTGCAAGGTTTTTTAAATGCTAATTCCTAACTATAACGTGTGTGAAACCTATGGTTTTGTCAGTGAATTTGTACGGTTTTTTAAATGCTAAGTTACTTTACGCCATTCGTGGTGTGCGCGCCCACTTAACGCAGTTTGTTCCGTGCGCGCACGGTGCGCTTCGCGCACCGTGCACGCACAGTGAGCACGCGGTGCGCTTCGCGCACCGCGCGCCCACTTTACGCAGTTAGTGCCGTGCACGCACGGTGGGCACGCGGTGCGCTACGCGCACCGCGTGCCCACGTTACACTAGATGGGCCATGTACGCACGATGCGCTTCGCGCACCGTGCGCACATGGAGGACATATGATGCGCTTCGTTGTGAATGGTAATACTTTAATTTTTCACAATGGTTATATGCCATGCACAAATGGAGCCCTTCGGGCACAATTTGCACATGGGGTGGGGAGAATATGGATACATTTTTTTTTTTTATTAATTTTTACCGTACGCGTACGGTAAGCGTAATCGGCGAAATTATCGAAAAAATAAAAATTCCGTTTTTGGCCTTGGGGGGTCTTTGAGGACTCCCTCAACATGGCTAGGTGCTTAGGAGCTGTCTAAACAGCCCCTTTACATGTTTTTGGCCTTTGTTTTTTAACCCCCTCTCAGACTGCGAGAGAGAAAATGGCGGCCGCCGCTTCCTGGTTTCGACCGATTCGAATGTTTACTAGGATCTAACAGCCAATCAGAATCGCGCTCGCGCACGGCGGCGTGTGCGTACGGTAAGCGCACCGTAAGCTGGCTCAGATATATATATTGATTTAAAGGCTATTTTCTCAGAATCTACTGAACAGATTTACACCAAACCTACAAAAGGCACTTCCTTGACCTGTAGACTACCTCTCTGCCAAATTTCAAGGAACTCTGTTCAGCCGTTCGGGCTGTAGCTGTGTCTAAAGGTCCTATGGAAAAATGCATGGGAAAAACGCGTTTTGGGACCCCCCTTTTATCTCAGCCCCCGCTTGACGAATCCCCCCGAGACTTTCAGGGTAGGAGTGGAGCGTAGCGCCCCATTAGTTTTGAAAATTTCGCGAGGATTCGTCGACCGGCGCCAAAGTTATTCCAAATAGAACGTTGCGGTTTTCCTATGGAAACAGGGTCCTAACTATAACTACCTACTGGCGACCGCCAGTAGGTAATATATATATATATATATATATATATATATATATATATATATATATATATATATATATATATATATATATATATATATATATATATATATATATATATATATATATATTGCAAAGTTTGTTCAGAAATTGAGAACGCACTCCAACGCAGGTAGGTTTCAAACCCTTTATTTATAAAACAGGCGGCTTCCCATTCCGTCATAATCCTTTGGCCTAACGCGTTTCAGAGACCTCATTCTCCTTCATCAGAGGCCAGTGTGAGTAGTCCGTGAATATATGCTTTTGCATCATCCCCTGCGTGCTTCATTAATTCAAATTGGCCTCAGGTGTGCCTTTACAATGAAATACTTTTCCTAGTGCATGCTGGGACCTGCAGTTCATTTGTGCATGCTTTCTCCCTCCGGTGGGTCCGGGTACTCACGCGCAATTCAGGATCGTTTGTGCAGCCCTCCATTGAGCTTCCGAATGGGACTTCGCCTGCTTAAATGAATTCCTCTGCAGCGCCATGCACGAAAGGGATTACCCTCTCGTATGGACCCATCATATTTCTCGGGCGGTGCGAACTCCACAGCCTGGAAACGCCGTGATTTTATGTATTGCAAAGTTTGTTCAGAAATTGAGAACGCACTCCAACGCAGGTAGGTTTCAAACCCTTTATTTATAAAACAGGCGGCTTCCCATTCCGTCATAATCCTTTGGCCTAACGCGTTTCAGAGACCTCATTCTCCTTCATCAGAGGCCAGTGTGAGTAGTCCGTGAATATATGCTTTTGCATCATCCCCTGCGTGCTTCATTAATTCAAATTGGCCTCAGGTGTGCCTTTACAATGAAATACTTTTCCTAGTGCATGCTGGGACCTGCAGTTCATTTGTGCATGCTTTCTCCCTCCGGTGGGTCCGGGTACTCACGCGCAATTCAGGATCGTTTGTGCAGCCCTCCATTGAGCTTCCGAATGGGACTTCGCCTGCTTAAATGAATTCCTCTGCAGCGCCATGCACGAAAGGGATTACCCTCTCGTATGGACCCATCATATTTCTCGGGCGGTGCGAACTTCACAGCCTGGAAACGCCGTGATTTTATGTATTGCAAAGTTTGTTCAGAAATTGAGAACGCACTCCAACGCAGGTAGGTTTCAAACCCTTTATTTATAAAACAGGCGGCTTCCCATTCCGTCATAATCCTTTGGCCTAACGCTTTTCAGAGACCTCATTCTCCTTCATCAGAAGGATTACGACGGAATGGGAAGCCGCCTGTTTTATAAATAAAGGGTTTGAAACCTACCTGCGTTGGAGTGCGTTCTCAATTTCTGAACAAACTTTGCAATACATAAAATCACGGCGGTTCCAGGCTGTGGAGTTCGCACCGCCCGAGAAATATGATGGGTCCATACGAGAGGGTAATCCCTTTCGTGCATGGCGCTGCAGAGGAATTCATTTAAGCAGGCGGAGTCCCATTCGGAAGCTCAATGGAGGGCTGCACAAACGATCCTGAATTGCGTGTGAGTACCCGGACCCACTGGAGGGAGAAAGCAATGCCACATGAACTGCAGGTCCCAGCATGCACTAGGAAAAGTATTTCATTGTAAAGGCACACCTGAGGCCAATTTAAATTAATGAAGCACGCAGGGGATGATGCAAAAGCATATATTCACGGACTACTCACACTGGCCTCTGATGAAGGAGAATGAGGTCTCTGAAACGCGTTAGGCCAAAGGATTACGACGGAATGGGAAGCCGCCTCTTTTATAAATAAAGGGTTTGAAACCCACCTGCGTTGGAGTGCGTTCTCAATTTCTGAACAAACTTTGCAAATATATATATATATATATATATATATATATATATATATATATATATATATATATATATATATATATATATTCACTGAAAAAACCATAGGTTTCAGGGGCGTTATAGTTAGCTGGACTTTTCACTCGTACAAAACCATTGAAATTCCCCCGTTATAGTTAGTTCAGCTAACTATAACTCGCGCGCCCGCAATGCACTGCTGATGACGTCACATATTACATCACTCATGACATGGTCAGTGACATCACTCATGACACTAACTGCGTAAAGTGGGCGCATACTGGAGATGCCTGTTGGGCTAGTTGGCCCTCAGGGACCCTCAGTATTGAAGAGGAATTAATTCCCCAACTTACAACTCGCCAGGGGGCACGTTTGCAGAGTGCTGCAAGGAGGGGGCATGGCCTCCGGCACGATGCCAGTCTTTTATTTATTTTAATTTTTTAAGAAGGGGGGCTGTTTGGTTCCCTTTCTTATTCTAATTTATTGGCCCTGATGACCCCATCCCCCAGGGCCAGTCTCCTAATTATATTTTTTTGACCCCAATCCCCAGGGCCGGCCACTGTTTTTTATTATTTTTAAAAAATATATATTTATAGACACACCTAGGACATGCTGGACAAACCGTACGTACCTATCACCATGACGATTTGCGTGATATTCATTAAAAGGCGACTATGCATGCAATGAATCCACGTGGAATGTATTTACACCACTAGTGAAGCTCTGACATGTCTGATGCCCTACCGTGCCTAATCCTGGTAGACACCCTTGTCGTTTATTTATACAAACATGGGTAGCTATTGACGGGCACATTTAATACACATGCACACCAAGCCATTCAAAGGGGATTCGACAAAAATTCGACCAAAACTATGCAAGAAACCCCCCTCACGGTTAATAAAACACACATCCACTGCCGGATGTGTAATACTTTTTATTTTACTCTCTGGAAAGGGGACGAACATCACTTGAGAGTCACAGCGTGCTCCTGACAGAGCCCAATGCTGTGTTACACCCACCATTGCCTGCCGAGTGCCACACACCTCTGTGTTGTATTCCACTAGCTAGTGCATATGCTATGACACTCTCTAGCCCATGTGCACTGTAACACCACCCCGTGAATATGTCATGCCACACTTGTCTTCGCACGGGTTATATTGCCCCATCTAACGTGCCTTTCTCGATGCCTATGTTATAACGCACAGTGCTATGCCATACATATTACAATCTGGGATCCATATCTTTGTCACAGTGCATATGCAACGTTACACTCCCCAGCACATATTTTATATTACAACTTTAGAGACTAGTTAGGTTACACAACACTGCCCTGTGCATATTACACTCCAAGGCGCATATCGCATAGCACGCGCTAGTGCCTGTGCTATCTCGCGCTCTCCAATGAATCTGTCATTGCGCACAATGTATTGCATATTATATTTCACGCCCGGTTCATCTTATATCACACTTTTTGGTGCATAGTTTATACCATACACTATATCTAGTTTTCATTTTCAATCGTGCTCTCAGGACTATGTTCTATATAACACTGTGTTCACCTACCCTTTTCACGGGCATTACATTTTGCGATAGGGGGTGGAGGGTCAGGGGGTGTTTCTGCCAAGTGAGCCCGGAGTCACAGTCACAAACGTCCTCTTCTTCCTGAATAAAAGTGAGATTATGCTGCATACTTGTTCATATTTTAAGTAGTTCGCACAGACACAATGTTTTAAAAACAATAAAGTTCCTAATACCCGCCTCCTCTGAACAGTTAGCTTGCTGCCCCATCCCCTTCCTCCCTATCCTCTGTTGTGTGAATCCATGGACTAGCCTCCTCCCTCCTGCCATGCATGGTCTGATGTGCTGCCACTGCCCTCAATTTAGTATGATGTACCAGTCCACTCCTCCTGCCCTCCATTGCCCAATTCTATGCCCCATCATTGACCTCCTGCTTAAACTCTGTGCTTAGCTTACTGCCCCTATTCTCCTTCCCCCTGCCCTCCGATGTCTTTGTGCATGCCCCTGCTCCATCCTTTTTGCCCACCATGTCCCATTGACCTGCCACTCCTATCTACTCTGAGTGTTCTGTTGAGCTGCCACTCCCCTCCCACCTGCCTAGCAGTGTCAGATGACCTGTCCCTGCCACCTCCACCCTGCCTGTCCACATGCCATGCCCCTATCCTCTTCCTCCTGTCCTACATGGTCCATTGTACTGCCACACCCTTCTGCCCTCCCTGGTCTGTTGTGCTGCAACTGTTCCTCCTGCCTGCCCCGTGTGGTCTGTTGTGAGGTCCCTTCCCCTGAACTTTCTTGTCTGTGCACAGGTCCTGACCCTTCCTTCTATCCTCCATCGTCCTTTGTGCATGCCCCTCCACCCTCCTTCTTGCCCATCATAGCCATTGTGCTGCCACTAACCCTCCCACTTGCCATGCATGGTCTTCTGTGCTGCCATGGCCCCTCCCACCTTCCCTGTGTGGTCAGTTAGCTGCCCCTGACCCCCTCCCACCTTCCCTCCATGGTCTGTGTGTATGCCATCACAGTCTCACTGTTGCTCTTCATGGTGTGTCTTGCTTCTAGTGCGCATCCTGCCTGACCTCCATGGCTATCTTGCTGCTCCTGCCCTGCCCCCTTGCCCCCAGCCCTACTCCCTCCCTCCTGGCTTGTCTGTTCCATTGTAATGCCCCTGATCCGTCCCTCCTGCCCTTTATGGTCTGTTATACTGCAGCTTTCTCTCCTGTCTGTCCATTATGGTCAGCTAGCTACCATTGCCTCTTGCCCCTCTGTTCTCTGTTGTCCATGTGCATGGTCCTGTCCCCTCCCTCTTGCTTTCTATGGATTGTTGTGCTGCACTCCCGTCCTGTATGCCCTGTGTGGTGTATTGTGCTGCTGCAAACCCTGATGCCTGCCCTGCAGGGTCAGTTTGGTGCACCTCTCCATGTCCCTCCTGTCCTCTGTTATCCAAGTCCATGTCCCTATCCCATTTCCTTCCATGATCCAATGTACCATACTTGCGAACATTTTGAACTTGGTAAGAGGGAGATTTTGAAAAAAAACTGGGGTATTGATTTTCCCCTTTGAGTTACATTGAAAAAGAGGATATTGTAGACAGGAGACAGATCAAATAAAGCCCATTTGAGCTTAAAAACATTGGACGTTTCCTGGCTGAATCGGGTCTGTTGGCATGTATGGTTGTACTACCATTGCCTCTTCCTTCTGCCCACAATGGTCTATTACATTGCCACAGCCTTGAAGGAGGGTAGATTTTGTATCACAGGGGGCCCCTGGCCCGTTCTGTCCACACCTGAAGTATGAGACCCTTGTCCTTGCCCTGCCAGCTGCATTTGTAGGCCGTATTAAATTGACCAGCGGGTCCTGTGTTGCTATATAATTATCCTGAGACATCCTTACCACTCAGCCAGCATAAAACCCCTGTGTAGGCCCTTCTGTTCAATATGTAGGCCTCTTTGTTAAATTGACCATAGCTCTGCAATTTTAGTGTATAGCAGTCTGAAGGCAGGTCTGCGAGGCCTTCTGATCCAAACTAGTAGCCCCCACCCTACCCGAGTGCTCCGTGCTCGGTATCAAAGTTCAACATCCCCCTGAAGCTGTCGACATACAGTAGGCTGCATCCTGGACTGGTACTTGCTTCCTGGGCAGGTTTCCCGCTTTTAAGGAAGTGGCAACCGCAGAGCGTCAAGTTAGGAGAACTGAGGAGATTTTATACATGAATATATTGAATTCCCGTACAATACCCATTATTTTCTGCTTGCTCTATGGAACTTACGATAAGCGATTGGCCTGAGAGACTGACCTTTTCACCCAGTCCATTGTCAGCATTAAGTGGGTAAATGACGAAATGTCTGGTAAAATCTGCAGATGAAGCTTTTGGGTAGCATACGTAGGTAGATGTAGCGTGCAAAGGAGCCCACAAAATGATATAAAAAGGGAGCACCCACAGATATCGACGGACTACCTCGCCGTCTGTATGTAGGTTAACAGGCAGTGCAGGTTTTCCCCAAGAGCTGGGAGCTCTTGTCTTCCTTTGCTTAAAATGTCTTGCTCTGCTTTGCTTGAAGTAGCTTATTCTATTTTACCTATATGAAATGCCATGTTATGTTTAACCATTGTTCTCTTTACTTTTGCATTTAAAAGATTTTGTATTGTAATTGCAGGAATGCTTGCTCTAAGAGTAAACGTGAGTGTTCCTAGGTAACATTTTCCTTGGTGTAACTTGTTTCTCATGATGCATTTATAGATGTGTTTTCTCTCTCTCTCTGTCAGTACATTAATTGAGATACAGAGAATATTATGACAGCTGTATGATTATCTGGATTCTGTATTTTGTACTTTATGTCTCTATTCTGCGGTTTCTTTGAAGTTGCATCTTCTCATTAAACTGCCATTGTATTCTGCCTCCAATTCCATGTCTCATATGTCTGTTTTCTTCATTTTTGGAGCAAGCGTCCCTAGGCACCCCGGCTCAAATTAAGGTGCCCCTTTTGTCCCTGACTCACTCTCCTGCTCAGTTCTGTGGTGGCTCCCTGGGATCTGGGGACCGCCCCTAGCTTCCTTGACCCGTAATAGATCTTCCCTCCAACAGCCTCTCTTGCAAGTCCTGTATTGTTGGTTTGTTGCCCCTGCCCCCCTTTCCACTGCCCTCCATAGTCTGTTGTGCTTCCACGGCCCTTCCTGCCTGCTCAGTGTGGTTAAATTGTTGCCTTTGCACCCTCCTACCTGCCTTCAATTTTCAGAGTCCGTGCCCCTGGCCTCTGCCTCTCAACAGTATCCTAATGAACAACTAGATTGCTAACATTCTATATTTATTACAAAAGTGTGGAACGCCTGACATCATCTTGATGTAATCAAAACTGTAATACCTAGAGCATTTCCTTTAGAAATTACATATATGAGAGGGTCTTATTGGCATCAAAATTATAGTAAGTGCTCTAAAAGACTAAAATAAGGACATATTTTCTGAGTTTTCAAATAGCGACAAAGCACTTTTAAATTATTTGTTATCTTTATGTTTTTTTATCCAGTTGACCACTTGATTAAATGTTGCACTTAGGGGAGAGGATGTGGTGTTACTTCCAGAACTGCAGACTTTGCAACTGGGGAACCAGGTTGAAGTTTCTGCTTCAGCTCGACATTCTGTGATTCTGGTCAAATCACTTAGTCTCCCCATGTCTACAACCAAAATGAATTTGTTCTTGTGTGATGTAACCAATGCTCATGTAAAGCACTCCAATACCTGACAAGTCTGCACTATATAACACTGCAAAAACACAAAATAATAAGTGTTTTGCACACTTCTGTCATTGGGCTATATTTGGGCTACATCTGGGTGATTTTGGGCTACATTTGGGCTCTTTTGTCTCCGGTGGCCATCTTGGGAGATTTATTTGTTATGAAGTTTCCTAATTTCCTCATGTACTGCAGTCTCCTCAGTAGGAAATGCTTTCAGTTTTTTACTTTGATTCCATCATGAAGGTATTCAGATATGTCACACATTTGCCATAAATTCTGAATGTTAGCACTCTAGTTTCTCATTAGATCACTGTAGTAAAACTACTGCACCATGGAAGTCTGCTCCTGGTATTAAAAGTGCATGTTTCAGTCTGCATGTCAGAATTTTTTAATGAAATAGAAGAGGATTTGAGAAGTCACTCAAAATGTGCCCTCATTTTCTTTCTTCAGCATTAATCATAATTTCTATGGCAAAATGAACCTCCTCATTGTGTTCCTTTTTAAATTAAATGTTTTAAGTGTTACCAGTTTATTCCAATCAAGATGGCTTCAGGTGTGCCTTACTTTTGTCATAATGAAGACAGTAAGCGCTCTAGCTGTTTTTAAGAACATTCTGGGACATTCTGTCATTGGGCTATACTTGGGCTACATCTGGGTGATATTTGGGCTACATTTGGGCTCTTTTGTCTCTGGTGGCCATCTTGGGAGACTTATTTGTTATGAAGTTTCCTAATTTCCTCATTTACTGCAGTCTCCTCAGTAGGAAATACTTTCAGTTTTTTACTTTGATTCCATCAAGAAGGCATTCAGATGTGTCACACATTTGCCATAAATTCAGAATGTTAGCACTCTTTTTGCTCATTAGATCACTGTAGTAAAGCTACTGCTCACCAGGGAAAACTGCTGCTGGTATTGAAAGTGCATGTTTCAGTCTGCATGTCAGAATTTTTTAATGAAATAGAAGAGGATTTGAGAAGTCACTCAAAATGTGCCCTAATTTTTCTTTCTGCAGCACTAATCATACTTTTTATGGAAAAATGAACCCCCTCATTTTGTTCCTTTTTAAATTAAATGTTTTAAGAGTTACCACTTTAATCCAAGCAAGATGGCTTCAGGTGTGCCATACGTTTATCATAAGTAGGACTGTTAGCGCTCTAGTAGTTCTTTGGAACACTCTGGGAAGCTGCAGTAGAACACAAAGGAATCAACTGACAGTCTCTGCCCTTGTTGGATGTACATGTTTTACTGAGAATGTCAGACTTCATTCTCACATGACTGAGAAAGATAATGTGAATTTACAGAAAATAAGCTCTCAGTTTAGCCTATAGATCACCTTCCAAACCTCTGTGGTAAAAGCATGAGAAAATATTTTTCTCTCAATCATGATATCCCAGCAGAAGGCTTTTTCACATGGTGAAATCACCTTAGAACATACCACAATTCCTAAAATGAGTATGGTACCATCAACAAATGATTTATAATGTAACTAAAGTCTTAAAACCTTCTATTAACTGCAATGCTTTTTAATGAGGTGCTATCATGTATATTGGTCCCAAGATGGCTGCCAACACTTCTTGGATGAAGTGCTGACAGCCAATCAGATCTCAGGATGAGATGTGTGGTTAGGCTCCGCCCACATATATATATGCTTTTAAATGCTATTTTCTCAGGAAATACTGAACAGATTTACACCAGACCTGCAAAAGGCACTTCCTTGACCTTATGGCTACCTCTCTGCCAAATTTCAAGTAATTCTGTTCAGCCGTTCGGGCTGTAGCTGTGTCTAAAGGTCCTATGGAAAAATGCATGGGGAAAACGCGTTTTGGGACCCCCCTTTTTTCTCGGCCCCTGCTTGACGAATCCCCCCGAGACTTTCAGGGTAGGAGCGGAGCGTAGCGCCCCACCTATTTTGAAAATTTCGCGAGGATTCGTCGACCGGCGCCAAAGTTATTCCAAATAGAATGTTGCGGATTTCCTATGGAAACAGGGTCCTAACTATAACTACCTACTGGCGACCGCCAGTAGGTAATATATATATATATATATATATATAATTTGCAAAAATTTGATTAAACTATTAATTTTAATTTATTAGATCATTTTTAATTACCCGTTCCTGAACGTTAAATACTGCTTACTTCCCCTTACGCTACATGTTCCTGAACTCTAAAAACCTCCTGCTACCCCTCACTGCTACCCTTCTCTGAACTTTAAAACCCCCTTAAAATTACCCATTCCTGACACCTAAAAACAAAGCCTTAAATCTTGGCCTGTTTACTGTGCCAGTTCTTGTTGAAGACTGTTTACTATAATCCAATAAAACATACTATTCTGCCTTTTGTTAATATGCTCTGAATGAATGTTTCTCCCACTCACAGTGACATCTTTATAAAGATTCAGATTATGTTTGACACTAAATAAAAACTCAACCCATTTATGTACTTACCTCAAAATGCAGCCAGTACCTTGGAGTATGTGATAACCAGAATCCGAGTTTTCAGACATTTCAAAACCTTTTTATTTCTGTCTAAGAAATCAAGATGCAAACAAAATCTTGGGTTAACCGGTCATCCTAGAAGGCTAGTCAATTCTGATAACCATCTTCACTCGGGGTATATTAAGCACTCTATGACCAAAAACCACGTGTTATCCTCTGTGGTCTTGTGTTGTGTAAGGTCATTTCTGCGAGCCCTAGCAGTCTGGTCAATTTTTGTCTATGATTCAGCTCATGCAAGATGAAGCAATTGGAAAAATGTATTTGTTATTAGCTTTAGATGCCTTTCTTCCGTTGTTTTAACCTGTGGTGCCAGACATATTTAACTACACCACCTGCTGAGACATGTCTAAATCAAAGTTTTCACAAATTCTTAGTGGAGAACTTCAGGTTGATTCCAGGAACGTCTTGAAACCAATTAATTTATTTATGTATTTATTATTTTTTTTTTAATGTATTTATTGAGTAACTTGCAGAAATAATACACATCTGGGACCAGCAGTACTAACGTATAATGATGCAAGCATTTTTTTTTTTTTAACCGTAGCATATCCACAATAAAAAAACTAAACTCAGAACAAAACCAGCAGAGGAAAAAGAAAGCCACCCTCCCGGCACTGTAGATGACATCTCATTATTCAGTGGTTGAATCCCAGACATAAGTGGCTCATCAAAAATGGAGTCCCAATTCCGGCAAGCACTGTCAAGGCGCAGAGCAGCATATAAATAGACACTTTACAAGTCAGGATGGCTCAGCAAATAGACAGTGAGTGGGGCCCAGAAATCTTTGGGCCACAAGGCCTCGGGAAGCTCCTCCGCTTAGGCACCTAGTTGGTCTCTAAAAGATTAGGTCGCGGATCTATTTTTTAACAGTGGGAGTGGATTTTGCCCCCCAACATTGCGCCACCGCCCTTTTAGCCAGCAGGGTCGAGACAGCGACAATTCGCCGATTTGCATGGCTTAAGACTCTTCACATTGCACAGCAGGCAGACCTTTGCAGCACATCCCACAGGTTCCATCACAACATTGGTAAGTACACTCTCCACACTGGATCAGAAAGCAAATAGCCCTGCGCGTAGCCATGCCAGATGCAGAAAATCAGCGTCAGCCTAACCACACTGTACACAACAAGCAGTTTCACGCAAACCAAACCTCCGCAGTTGCAGTGGGGTATAGTATAACTGGTGCAAATACTTAGGGCCCGATTCACAGAACTAACTTAAGACAAAATCCTAAACTTACTACCATTTTGGTATTCACAGAAGGCACTTACTCATTTTGGTATTCACAGAAGGCACTTACTCATTTCGGTATTCACAGAAGTTAGGAGTCCTAACTTTAAGACTCCTAAATGCCTTCTGTGAATACCGAAAGTCTTAAAATTAGGATTTTTCTCAGTTTAGTAGTAGTATAGTTAGGACTCCTAACTTTAGGACTCCTAAATGCCTTCTGTGAATACGGGAAGTCTTAAAATTAGGATTTTTCTCAATTTAGTAGTAGTAAAGTTAGGACTCCTAACTTTAGGACTCCTAAATGCCTTCTGTGAATACCGAACAGCCTTAAAATTAGGATTTTTCTCAGTTTAGTAGTAGTAAAGTTAGGAGTCCTAACTTTAGGACTCCTAAACTGAGAAAAATCCTAATTTTAAGACTTTCGGTATTCACAGAAGGCATTTAGGAGTCCTAAAGTTAGGACTCCTAACTTCTGTGAATACCGAAGTGAGTAAGTGTCTTCTGTGAATACCAAAATGAGCAAGTGCCTTCTGTGAATACGAAAATGGTAGTAAGTTTAGGATTTTGTCTTAAGTTAGTTCTGTGAATCAGGCCCATTAAGTGTATTATGTGAAGATTACAATTCGCCATGAGGTGACCCGTTAACTCACAGCAGAATTTCCATTGTTCAAGCAAGAGTGTGGACCCCAGCGCAACATTCCATTTAAGATATGAGGGGTGTTCCCCAGACTCCCTCTCCCGCAGTGATGAATTATAGAGCCTGGTTATCAGTCCCCTGCGCTCTTTCCCCGCCAGCACCCCCTGCAGTGCCAGCAGTGTTTTAGGTTCAGATGGAAAGTTAGGATAGATGTCTCTAACTGCTTGCCGCACTCTTACATATGTGAACCCCAACATCAAGCCAGTGATATGACCGCCCTGTACATCCTGTAGTGAGCGAAACTGGCCCTGCTTGTGCAGGTCCCCCATCTGTGTAATCCCAATAGCTTCCAACGCTCTCAGTGCGGGCCCTCATGTGCCGCTAAAACATCCGGGTGAGCAGCCAGCGGCAGCGACGGGGCATAGAGGTAAGGAAGTTGTGCCCTTTTAGCTAGAGCCCTCCAGACCCATGCAGTGCAATGCATAGGGTTGATTTCAGTTCTAGGGCCTCCCCCCGAGAGTGTTGCCGCTTCGAGCGGCATCAGGAGAACAGCATTTGCCTCTATAGCTGCGTGGGGCTGAAACCGCTGTGGAAAGTACCAATAGTGCGCAAACTGCGCCTGCGCACACAGGTAGTATAGTCGCACGTCAGGGGCCTCAAACCCCCCGATCAAATGGTTGCACAAGGACATCCCAATTGCATCTGGGTTTCTAACCACCCCATACAAGCATTAGCAAAGCCGACTGGAGCGTCTTAAACAGTGAGGTGTTTAACCTAATGGGGATGTTCACCAACAGATAGAGAAGCTTGGGCAAGATAGACATTTTGATCACCGCAATCCAATCCGCAAGCGACAGATGCAACCGAGCCCACCGCTCCGACTGGTCAGTCATCCGTGCAATAACTCGCCCATAGTTCATCGAGATGCCCTGATCAGTATCTCTATGTAACCATATGCCCAGGTATTTCACCACGTCAGCAGGAAGTCTCTTTCAAATTTGACATACTCACGAAGCAATGCCGGCAGAAAAAGAGCAGGCTAACGAACATACAGTTGCGTGTCATCGGCGTACAGCGAGACCACTAGTGGTCTCTGCCGAAAGCACAACTCAGCCGCCGCATGCCGCTGGTGCAGCTTGCAAACAAGAGGTTCCAGTGCCAACGCAAACAGGATAGGCGACAAGGGGAAAACAGGAGACACCCAACCATTAACGCGCGACAGGCTCCGTGTACAGCACCCTAATCCCCCTGAAGGAAGAACTGGGGAAGGCCCATCCTAGTTAAAACTGTGTATAGTCCCACTGAAGAGAATCGAATGCTTTCGCTGCGTCCAGCAGCACTGCCACTGCTTGACAGTCTGGGTCAAAGTAGTGAAGGGTGGCGAACACCGTACGCAGGTTGTTTGTGGTTGATCTGTCAGGTACAAAACCCAATTGGTCTGGAAGGACCAGGTGAGGAACCAGCAGCTGGAGCCTATAGGCAATCATCTTTGCCAAGATTTTGGCATCAGTATTAATAATCAAAAGAGGTCTGTAGGAGTCGCACCGATTGGCAGCCTTATCAGGCTAAAGGAGAGCAACCAGAAGTGCTTCTCTAAGAGTGGGTGAGAGATGCCCCGTTTCATAAGCCTCCGTGTAAACCTCTAGGAGCCGGGGGGCAAAATCATCCACATAGGCCTTGTAAAACTCACTAGGGAGTCCGTCAATGCCCGCAGCCTTGCATGTGGGGAGAGACATTATGGCAGGTTTTACATCTTCAACATCAAATGGCTGCGTAATATATTCCCTTTGCTCCTGGGACAGCAACCCAAGTGCGATGTCATCAAGATAAGAATGTATGTCCACCGTCTGCACTGTAGCCTGTTTCGCATAGAGTTTGGAATAAAAGCTAAGGACTATCTCATTAATCTCGATTGTAGTGTAGTGCGCAACCCCCTCGTCATCCAGCATCTCCGCGATGCATTTCTGACTACGTGGAGCCCCTTATTTTTGTGCCAGAGAGCGGCTTGGTCTGTCCCCCTCCCCATAATATCGAGTTGTGCATTGTCTGGATCTGTGCACCAACTCTTGATCCACTGTATCATTGTGCTAAGCCACAAGGTCCTGTTTTGCTGTTAACTTCACAGGAGAAGGGTTCTTCTCATAAGCACTCCAGCGTAGAGTTTTCAGCAGCTAATTTATGGATTCTCCGTCTTAGATCCCTCAATACACCGGCCTGCCACCCATACCGACCCCCCTAATAGTCACCTTGAAGGCCTCCCATAATACGCCAGCACTCTCAACGGAGCCTTTGTTCTCCCTGAAATAGTTATGGATTGCCTCCCTTATAGTGATTTTAAAAACAGGCCCATAAGGAAGGCCTGCTACCGACGCTATGCAAAGGGCAGTCTCTCACATGTGGGTACCTGTAGCTCAAGGACCACCAGGGAGTAATCTGAGAGTGTCCTAGCCATGTGACTGACCTTCACCACCCATGTACAGGCGACTGCTGTAACAAGCCAGTAATCTATGCGTGGTAATGTCCTGTGCACCGAGGATATGAAGGTGCTCTCCCGCGCTCCAGGATGTTGCACACACCAGACATCATGCAGGCTTCCCACATCAATAGCCCTAGCAGTACCTCAGATGCCTGCTTGGGCCGCACTGTACCACTGCCCAACCGATCCATAGCCACATCCAGACAAACATTAAAGGCACCGCCCCAGAGTATCTCGACAGGGGGAAACCCCGAGATGCGGCGCCATACATCCACAAAAAAAGACAGATCGTCAACATTCGGTCCATATACATTGACCCACAGAACACTCATTCCACCCAACTGGCCATGAACCAGTGCCACTCTGCCATGCTCGTCCGCTTCAGTCTGATTCTGATTAACAATGAATGGGACCCCCTTCTTAACGAGGTTCAACACCCCCCTTGAATAAGCGGAATAAGAGGATGCTATTCTGACACCCACCCAGCGTGCACCCACAGTTTTTCCCGAGACTTTTGTGTGGTGCGTCTCTTGTAAAAACGCTATTTGAACATCCACCCTATCCAAATATGCCAATACAGATCGGATATTCTTGGGAGTGTTCAGTCCTTGTACATTTCAGGTCAATAACTGTACTTTACCACTCATTTAGTCTGTACCATGGGAAGATAAAAACAAATACAATAGAACCTACTGTGTGCGCCCACATTTGCGTGATGCCAATTGGTTTCAACTTCACCAAAGAAAGATAGTGCCCACCTCCCCCCATCCCCTACCCCATCCCCCCACCCACTTCAGCGTCCCCAACTTGCCAAAGCCATCCCATATCAGTTTGACCCTTCCCCAACAAAGACAACAATTAACAATATGCTTTTGGGGTTCTCCCATCTGGGGGGCGTAAGAGTGCTACTAGCCTCCTACCCAGTAGGTGGTGGCTGAGCAGGTCTATCACATGTGCCTACAGAAATACAAACAACCGCCCTGGCGGAAATCATGAAAATAAAGCCCCCAGCTGCTGGGGAGTGCAACAGGTCCCACCTGTAAAGCAAAAAACAGACAGATAACAGAACATTGTACTATGCACAGAGTGCCCATGAATAATAGGGTGAAATGGTGATAGAACAGGAGACCGGCCCACACTCCTACTGCTCCTCAGCATCCTGTGTAGTGTTGGACTCACGCCGCATCCGCTTAAATTGCTAGACGTGCTCCAAGGCCACTTTAGGGTTGGAGAAGATTTTAGAGTCTCCATCAGGTCCAATCCGCAAACGAGCGGGGTACAACATGGCGTAAGGGACCCCTCTGACTGCAAGAACTTTTTCACCGCTCCAAACTCCCTTCTGGCAGCCTGCACAGTGACCGTAAAGTCGGGGAAAATGCAAGGGAGTTACCCTGGTGGACAATGTTGCCCTTGTCCCTGGCCACGCGCAAAATGATGTCGCAGTCTCGATAATTTAACAGCCTTGCAATAATTGGGCGGGGAGGTGTGCCCGGTACAGGCCTGGCGGCGAGGGATCGATGAGAAACATGTTAGACAGATGTTCTGTGCCAAAAATGTCCTTTATGAGGTTTTCCACGAAAGTCTCCATCTTGCTCACATTGGTGGACTCCCGTGATTCTAATGTTGTTGTGCCGGGACCGCGCCTCTAAGTCCTCATTCTTGGCCTGAATGAGAGCCAGGACTTTTACCATGTTGAGCGTTTTCCAGGAGACCTCACTCAGACCATCCTCTGTCACAGATACCCACTGCTCGACCTCCCCCATGCGGACATTCTGCTTTTCTAACTGCGCCGACATGTGGTCCAAGCGGTGGTTCACTGCCGCCATCATGCCCTCGATGGATTGGAGACTACGCTGCATTTCCAACAGTGTTGTCTCTTGCCTGGAGGGAGCATCACTCTGGGCGTCAGCCTCCGAGGCCGCCTTCTGCTGAGTTTTCGTGGATTTGCACACCTCAAACATGAGGCGAGGTTGACATTTATCAGTCCTCCCCTTGGTAGCCGCAGCAGAGGCCAGGCCTATCCCGCTGTTATGATATGCACAAATGGACACCTGCAGCAGCACCCAATTCAGTCCTGGGACAGATCTAAAGCAGGTGAAGGCAAATATCCAGTCAATGTGCACACTGGATCCGTGTGCGTAAAGTCGCCGCTCACCACACACCTCACCACTCTGCCCTGGGGGAGAAACCACATTGTAGGACCAAGGTGCTCAAGGGCACACAGGGCCCAGGCCGCAGGACCCTTAAAGAGCCACTTGCAAAGCGCACAGTCGAGCAGGAGAAGCGCACCCCAGCAGACACAGGGACACCCGGGCCCGCAGAACACCACAAGCAATTAGTCAGAGTCAGCACTGCACCAATAATTCCCCTGAGGGCCTAGATGCCACCTGGCTCCGTCAAAGCGCTGAAAGCGCACTCCCCAAGTCTACACCACCACGGGAGCCAAGGTCCCCCAGTCACAGCCCACCAAATGCAGCGCCCCCAAAAACCCAGGCACAAAGTAGGCAGACAGTGATGGTCATTTGACACGAGCCCGAGGCAGAGCACTCGCGTTACTCAGTGAGTCTGCAGGTCAGTGTTCCTGTGCTGCAATCTATCTTATTTTGATTTTAATCTTTGAAAAAAACTTATTTTACCTTTGTGATAGAGCTGTGTCCAATGCTCTAGGGGCTCGGGGGCACTCGCACTTCTGCATTACTCATCGCCGGGTCAGCAGTCTAGTTGCTGTTCCCGGCGCAGCTTGATGCAGATAAAACGCGCATTGTGACGCGACCTCGCTGAAATTGACACGGCCCGGAGGCAGAGCACTCGTGTTACTGAGTGAGTCTGCAGGTCAGTGCTCCTGTGCTGCAATCTATCTTATTTTGATTTTAATCTTTTTAAAAAGCTATTTTACCTTTGTGTGGGGGATAGAGCTGTGTCCAATGCTCTAGGGGCTCGGGGGCACTCGCACTTACGCATTAGTCATCGCCGGTTCAGCAGTTTAGTTGCTGTTCCCGGCGCAGCTTGATTCAGATAAAATGCACACTGTGACGCGACCGCGCGCAGCAGGCGCACCGCTGGCGCACTGAAGGCAAGTCTGTCTGCGCCCGGCCGGGCCCAGGGGCCAGAACCCCTGCATCTCTCTCCTCAACCCAATACATCTACTCTAGTTCTCAGCTCAAGAAATTAAACGGCGCCCCAGGAACCACTTGTGGTCATTCATTCCCTCCGGATAAACTTCCCAAACAATGCCCATACTGTAAGCATGACCTCACTCCCAATAGGCTAGAGCACACCTCACCCAAGGACCAATTCAGAATCTTACTTATTAACTGCAGGTCCCTGCCCAAACATACTGCAGAGATCTGGATGCTCCTTAGAGACTATGACCCTGATGTACTCTTCCTCACGGAAACCTGGCTCAGCGCCAGCTCGGAGCCCGATATTGTGCAAGCACTCCCCCCTGGCTTCGTGATGCAAAGAACAGACTGGTCAACAGGTAGAGGTGGCGGGATCGCCATCATTTATAAGGAACAGTTCATCTGTCGCCTGTTGGGGAACGCTCTTGAAGACTGTGAGAATGCCCATTTTATCATTAAATTTTCCCCACTCCTCTCATTCACGGGCATTCTTGTCTATCGGCCCCCTGGATCGATAGGAGCCTTCAGTAAATCTCTACTGGAGGCAACGGTTAACCTAGCCAGCTCGGCGGCTAACTTTACGATCCTTGGAAATTTTAACCTCCATTTTAAAGATCTGCGAGCTGTAAATGCAGTCGAGCTGGCCAGAGACCTTACGTCTCTCCAATTGTCCCAAAAACTCGGACATGCTACTGATGCCAAAGGACACCTCCTCGACCCGGTATTCTCCAGTCTAAATGACCTTAAAGGGACTGACCCCGTCCCACTTCCGTGGTCGGATCACTTCTTGGTAACCCTATCTTGGTCACCACAGATTTCCAGACCTACTACTCAATCTACCTGGGCCCTTGTTCGCTCCTGGAACAAACTCCCCCTGGAGAAATGGTCTCAGGCACTAGAAAGGACTAAACCTATCTTGAATCCGTGCCCAGTCAAAGCCAACGAGGATTTTCTCAGTTGGATAGAGGAGTCACTTAACGCTGTCCTTCCAAAGACCAGAATAAAACAGACTATTGGGCCCCACAACTCCCCATGGTTTTCTCCTGAACTGCGCACCTTAAAGCAGCGCAGCAAGGTTAAAGAAAGACAGTGGAGGAAAGACTTTCTACCCTCCAAAAAGCTGGACTACAGGGCAGCCATCCATGCCTATAAAGTAGAACTAAGAAGAGCCCAGGCCTATTACGAGGGTAGGATTTTATCAGCTGCCAACTCGCCCAAAGAAACCTTTACTATTATGAAAAAACTACTCAAAGCCCCCGCGTCACGAATAGCCCCTGACCTTTCTGGTCAACGGTGCAACACACTAGCCGAGTATTTCACCACCAAGGTTCAGCATATCTTGGAATTCCTCCCATGTAAGGATGATGAAGGCAACTCCTCGCACACACAGACTGATTCCTACTCTGGCCACCCTGAACACATTCTCGAGGCCTTTTACCCTCTGCCCCAGGAAACTTTCCTCACCCTGCTGTCCTCGGTAAAGAGCGGTTCTCCTAATGATCCAGCTCCACTTAATATTTTGAAACAGGTCACCTCAATTATAGGCCCCAACATGACAAATCTGATGAATGCCTTTCTGTCCACTGGAATAGTTCCCATTAAATGGAAAGGGGCTATGGTAAAAGCCCTACTTAAGAAGCCCAATCTGGACCCGGCAGACCTGGGCAACTACCGCCCCATATCCCTTTTGCCTGCAATAAGCAAGGTACCTGAGAAATACGTTAATCAGACCCTCTCCAGATTCCTTGAAACCCACAACCTGCTCCACTCCTCTCAAACAGGGTTCCGACCACGCTAGGGTACTGAAACGGCACTACTGGCAGTGGTAGAGGAAAGCAGGAAAATTCTTGACTCAGGAGGTTCGGCAGCCATACTACTCCTAGACCTGAGCGCCGCATTTGACACGGCGAATCATTAAACTCTGATCCAGCGTCTCAGGAGTATAGGAGTAGATGGCACGGTGCTTCAATGGCTATCCTCTTTCCTGGAGGGTAGAACCTTTCAGGTATTTGAAGAGAATATTGCATCTAAACCCACCTCCCTGCTGAGTGGTGTACCACAGGGCTCGTCACTTAGCCCTATGCTTTTTAACGTTTATATGGCCCCTCTGGCAGCCATTGTAGCCCCCTATGGAATCCGGATGATTACCTATGCCGATGACACGCAATTGGTGGTGGGGTTAAACCAAGCAGACCAAAAAACTCATGCCCTCTATACCTGCCTAGAGGACATTTCAAACTGGATGGACGTGTCCCAGCTCAAGCTTAACGGCGGAAAAACCGAGATTATGATACTGGACAATACTCTTAGTTTTAAGTCTAGTTCCATGAGGCCTTCCAGCATGGGTCCAGCCCCGGTCCCGAAGTCAGAAATTAAGAGCCTGGGTATATGGTTGGACCAGGACCTGAGCTTTAGGACGTAGGCTAGGAAGATGGTAGCCCTCTGCTATGGCCTACTCAGAATGGCCCGAAAAGTTCTGCCCCTCCTCCCCTCCCAGGCAAAAAAAGTACTGGTCCAATCACTCATACTCTCTAGATTGGACTATGGGAATGTTTTGTATTTGGGCGCCCCGATTTCAGCAGTCGCTAAACTCCAATCAGTTCAAAACAGCGCCGCCAGACTTCTGACTGGAACCACCAACAGACAATCTGCAAAACCTGCTCTTCGTTCCCTCCATTGGCTTCCAGTGCAGGAACGCATTAGAGTCAAGGCCTTGTGTCTGGCACATAAGTCAATGCAGGGGATTGGTCCGCCCATTAACTCAACCATGATACGCCCTTATAAAGCAAATAGGAATCTCCGGTCAGATGACCTGTATCTAGCAGAGATCCCTAGGATCAAGAGGTCCAGAAGTGGCGGCCGGCTGTTTTCTTATAACGCCTTCAAACTCTGGAACTCTCTGCCTTTACACCTTCGCACAGTCTCCAACCATCTGGATTTTCGTAAGCAATTAAAGACCGCCCTGTTTCCTTAGCTTTCTGTCTCCTCCGTGTCAGTTCATAGCGCTGGGACGCTTCCGGGTAGCCATGCGCTCTACAAATGTCTTTCCATTCCATTCCCATTCCATCCAGTAATGAAGACGCGAACAAGCGCGTGGCAGCAGCAATGTGGGCACAATTTTGGCAGGCTGGGCACCCAAACAAGACAGCAGGAATCCTGCGCGCTCCAACTCCGACGCCAGCCGTATATATGCAAGGATGGCCCAAGGTGCAGCTCGACCCGCGGCGAGACCAGACCCAGCCCCACTCCCGGCCCCGGGCACCCGCAACAGCTCGCAGGCCGCGGCCACCACCCAGACGCACGCCTGCCTTCACAGCTACGGGCCCGTGCAGGGCCACACCCCTCTCACCACAGCCAGCACCTGGCACGTCGCTGGTTCCACGGGCATCCAGCGCTGGGCCCGATATTAGTCCGTCAGGCCGCCGCAACATGCCTCAATCGGTCGGGGGGGGTCCGCACCTCCGCTGCTGGCGCACAACTCCGGGGCTTCCAGGTGCCGGCGGCTCTGCAAGTCACTCCTTCCGATACCGCAATACAGCTGCCTCTGCACTACACCCACGTTGTAGCACTCGCCGGAGAGTTCGATCACTAAGGCTTCAGGGCGACCGCCATTTTAGGTGCTCGTGGCCGGGCTTGCATAAGATCAGGTTCCTGCAGCTGCGGCAAATTCCAGCACTCCGCACTTCCCCGACGTGGGCAGAGGGATATTGCAAAGTATGTTGAGTGGTTTCAGGGCTTAGATGCCATGTTGTAAGGCGGATAATGGACGGATAGTGGCTCAGCCGGGCAGAACAACACTAGGGTGCGCCCCTCTTACCATGCGTCCTCTAGCGCCCCCCATTTATGTATTTATTTACAATTATTGAACTCAGTCTTGACCCAAGGGCTAATGGACCACTTTCTAAACAGGTAAACTGAGAGCAATGCAAGGACAGGAGTCAGGCTTGCGTTCTAAGTCTGTTAATCTTTGACTAGGATTTTTGAGGCAGTGTATCCTCAGGTGATTTCTAAAAGATAGCAGGTTAGAGCTGAGCTTGATTGGTTCGTTAAGACGATATCACAATTTTGGGGACTGGCTAGAAGGTGTGCTTCAGAGGTTTGTTTTCTGAGGTTTCCTGAAGTGATCTTTGTTTCTTGTGATTCGTCTCCTGTGGTTTGTCACAACAGATACTGGCATTTTGTAGTTCCAGGTGCTTTTATTTAACCAGTGCTGATTCCCTGTTTTTGTGTATAAGTAAATGTATAAAACAACAAAATGCCACAAAACAATCCAGTAGAGTCCACTGAATAACAGGTTGAACTGGATTTTTCATCAGAGGGGCTGGCTATGTCTGCCTCCGTACATCAACAGTGGCATGCCCTCCAACCACAACCCCTTCAAATTAATTGCATATTAAATGCACTTACTACCTTGTCTGTCAAACGCCCTTTTTCAGAAGCAGACTCATTGCTTCTTCTGTCTGGACTTGCCTTTTGCTGCACATTTTATTACAGTTAGCATTATTGCATTACATTTTATTCCCGTTACAAATGTGCCTGTCAGATGACTTCCTCAGAAGCGGATGTACTGCTTCTATTTGTAGTTGCCTTTAGCATATAACATTTTCTGTATAGCCCTTCCCTGAACAAATCTGTTCAGGCCCGTCAATGAGCTCGCTTACCTCCCAGCTCACACCCAGAAGCTAACGTTACCCATTGTTAACCAATTAGTCAAAGCCAGGAGAAAGGGCAGGGTGTAAAGGGCAGAGGTCAAGACCATTTAATTTCTCTTTGACCTGTTCTGAAGAGGGAACAATGACTGGAAATTACTGAGCCGTGCGCTCCACAAATTGTTGTTCATGGAGCAAACAGCTGCACTCAGCTGTGTGGTTTCAATAAGATTCTGACAGCATCTGAGTTACCGGCGAGGCAAAAGAAATAAATTCAGAATTGATTGCATGAATTGATTTTTCTTAATCGGTATGGGTCTAGGGTTATAGTGTGTATATTTGCAAGTATTTTCTAGCCAAGTCTTTTAATTCTGTATCTTGGTTTCAGCTAAATGCGTTTTTTAAGATACAAAGAGGTCATGGAAACTCTGTGCATAAGGGCTTTATGACTTCATGAGGCTTCCGTGATACGTTTATGGGATTATATGTGCATAATACAGTTATGTTGTTATGTATACGGGTTTTATGAGCATGGCTGCATGTGGCTTTTATAATGTAATACATATTGGTTTTGTGTGAAATAGGGTGTTATTACTGTTTATGGTAGTTTTAGTAGCTTTTTGTTTCTTGGCTCTGATTCTTCCATTTCACATTTTCTTCAGGGTGTGGTTGGTTTCAGTGAGTGCAGAATTTGCAGGTCAAAACATCTATTGTGTACTTTTCATTTTTAAAACAAGCGTTTACATCACAATACATGATGTATATCTTATCTTTTAGTAATACTGTCACCAAACAGAGGCCCCACATTTATGAGGCCCTTACGCTGCCGTTGCGTCACTTTTTGTGACGCTGCGGAGGCATAACATGCGCAACACTGCGCCATATTTACAAAGTAATGCATCTAGGCAGATGCGTCACTTTGTAAACCCCTGCACTACATTATACTTGTGACAGGTTTAATATATGCAAGGTGAGCGTTCAGATGCAGAAAAGCCTCGTAGAAGTGGCGCTGTGAAATCTATGAGATTTCATTGCGTCACTTCTGCGGCTTCACTGTGTTAAATCCTTATGCCTGCTTTCTGCGGCTTCACTGTGTTAAATCCTTATGCCTGCTTGAAGCAGGCATAAGGGGTGACGCAGGCTTGCCCCATGTGAAATGACGCATTGCTGGAGTTGTGTCTGTTTCCAGACACACTCCAGCAATGCGCCATTTTTGCGCCGACAAATACGTGATGATTCCTGATGTATGTGAAAATCCTTGTGACATGGAGCGCCGTACAGTAAATACGGTGCTTCCAAGGTGTCGCAAGGATGGAGCACAGAAAAGTGTTGCATCGCTATTTCACCCCAGCGATGCAACACTTTTCATAAATAAGGCCCAGACTGCTTTTCTAGCCCATTCTTTTTTCATTATTTATTGATTTCAGACCACTGTGAGGTCCTTTCTTCCAGTGTCAAGCCCAACGATGCTGAGGTGATATTACACAAAAGAAATGCATGAACTGAATTTTTGGGGAGGGGCAAGAGGTACTATAATGCTAACTGTGGAACCATGTTTGTTTATTTTAAAATATGTATTTTATGTAATAAAAAATCTTACAAAGTGAATAGGCTGCTTACACAAACCATATGCTGGAGTAGCAACACAAACTATATCGTTTTTTGCTTTGTTCATATTGCGCTACATACAAGCTTTAGGGCATTTCACTGATGCGTACTGAAAAATTAAAAACAAAGCAAAAGCATAGAAACTCTAATTTGTAGACATATAGTTCAAAAGGCTGTACAACCGTGCGGTTGGGATTTAAAAATTAAGTTCCGCTCTTCTCAGATCATTTGAATATCTGCATCTCTAGAGCCTCTTAATCTGTTCAACAGACCTTAAGAGAACTCGGAGTAGCCCATTTCAGCTGTACCAAGTGCCACAGGAGCATTTAATATTATGGAAAACACAGTTTGTGTAGTGGCAAGAAAACTGTGAAACCTAAATTCTAAGTGAGAACGATTAAACTAAGTTGTGAAATCAACAAGAAGTTAAGGTTTTATTAGAAATTGTTTAGTTGAATTTTTTTCATCCTCCAGAGGCAGTACAGCGTTTGCAGCAATTAATTATGACTTGCGCTCGACATTTTTAAATGATAGGGCGTGTGCTGCTGATAGTCACATCTGGACACCTACAGGGAAACGTAGGGCTGCACTCATTGCACTGGCGCAAACAAGCAGCAAATGTTATAGTTAGGACCAAGTTTCCACAGGTAGAGCATTTTTTGTTTTGCTTATAACTTTGGTGTCGTTTGATGAATCTTCATGACATTTTCCGAGCTAATTCTTTGTTCATATCAGCTCCTATGTTGAAAGTTTGGGGGTGATTTGTCAAGGGGGGGCCGAGAAAAAAGGGGGTCCCAAAACGTGTTTTTTCCATGTTAATTTCCATAGGAAACTTTAGACAAGGCTACAGGTCGAACGGGTTAACCAAATTACCCCAAAGTTGGCAGGGAGAAGGGTCTTGGTCTAGAAAGCACGCTTTTGTTTATTTAATGTAAATCCGTTCTGTAGTTTTGGAGAAATATCGAAATTTACAGATATCGATATTTGGGAATTCTGCCTTCTGATTGGCTGAGGGGTTACGAGCACGAGCTTGCTGCTTATTGGCTGCGAGCGGTTGCAACTAGGAAGTGTTGAAAGCCATTTTGTGATTACGTTGAAGCGAGTAAGGGGAAAAAAGGGCAAAAAGAGTAGGAAAGAGGAGGGTAGGAGCGCTGTGAGGTCTGTGGGGTGGTTAGGGTGTGCTACACAGGGAGTGTGAAGCGATGTATACACTCCTATTGGTGTGAAAGTGCTGTTTTGCCCAGAGTGAGATGGTGCTGAGGTGAGGTGGCGGTACACTCTGGGATGAAACTGTGAGCTGATTGCTGTAAACTGCTGTGCTCCTGGCGCTTTAGCATACTGGCCGCTGTAGCATAGCTGTGCAAGTGGTGTTAGTATGGGTTTAGACTATAGCTCTGTGAGCTCTGTGGGGTGATTAGGGTGTGCTACACAGAGTGTGACGCAAAGTATCCACCCCTAGGGGTGTGAAAGTGCTGTTTTGCCCAGAGTGAGATGGTGCTGAGGTGAGGTGCCAGTATACTCGGAGATGAAACCGTGAGCTGATTGCTGTAAACAGTGACGTGCTCTGGGCGCTCTAGCATACTGCCCGCTGTAGCATAGCTGTGCAAGTGGTGTTAGTATGGGTTTAGACTATAGCGCTGTGAGCTCTGTGGGGTGGTTAGGGTGTGCTATTGAGGGAGTGTGAAGCGAAGTATTCACCCCTAGCGGTGTGAAAGTGCTGTTTTGCCCAGAGTGAGATGGTGCTGAGGTGAGGTGCTGGTACACTCGGGATGAAACCGTGAGCTGATTGCTGTAAACTGATGTGCTCTGGGCACTGTAGCATACTGGCCGCTGTAGCATAGCTCTGCAAGTGGTGTTAGTATGGGTTTAGACTATAGCGGGAGTGGGAAGCAAACTACTCACCCCTACAAGTCTGAAGACTCGAATGGAGTGTTTTAGCAAGCAGGAATAAAGAAATAATTGTGAAGAATATAGTGCAGAAGGTTGCAATGCCACAGAAGACAAATGGTGAAATCCGGTGTGTTTAAGAAAGTGGCTATGTGGGATAAAGCGATGCAAGTTATATAAAAAGTGTCTTTATTTAGGTGCCATTAATGGAACCACTGGTGCAAGAGCTAAGGCATCCAGCTGAGGCAAACACCAACCGCTTCTGCTGTATTCAAACCTAAGTTCCTGCATCAGTCAATTCCACATTACATGTTACAGTTCCATGTGACATAAACAATACCTATTAGACATGAATGACTGTAAATTGTAGAATGAAAATAAAGGTAGGACAGGATTACCACACTGTGCCAACCAGTTCCTAAACAATGCCGTGTTTTTTTAACTTGATCGCCAGCTCGTGAGCAGAGGCTGAGGATGAGCTAATTTGTGTAAAAGGGCTTTGTGGATAACAGGCAGGCAGAGAGACGTGTGTACAAAGAATAGATATGGTTTCAAAATGGATGTTGGGTTTAGGCTAATTTAGCAAGTAAATAGCATATTTAATAGGCCATACATCAGCCATCCCTGGTTAGTGTGGAGACGTAAGGGCCAATAATGAAAACACAGTTCAAATGCCTAAGCATACTTAGAAAGTTATTATATGAAAATAGTTCAATTGAAGTGTATTAATAAAATGTGTAGGAAAAAGTCAAAAAAGTTGGAAAAATCAATCCAAGCATAGAGTGAATTTCTTACAAGTCTTGGAGATTGCAGTCTGGAAGTTCTTCAGCGACTTGAGATGCATAATGTTCCAAGAGGCGATTGTTGCCATCGTGTGAGAAAAGCAAAGTGATCCAATTCATATCCTCGAAGGGACAGTAATGTTCCTCGAATGTTGGAGCGGCAATTTGAATTGGCAGGCAATCTGCGACGTTGTCAAGGGTCGCACGTTGCAGGAGATCTTTCGCGGCTGCGCAGAAATCCCATTCCGTTAGGATACCTTTTTGCGTTGCATTCGCCATTGCTCCACTGCCCGAGCAATCAAGTTCATGGTTTTCAAGATACTCCATTACCTGCTGGATATCGGGAACGTTTGCTGGGATGTTGGCAAGGCATAGATACATTTGCCAGTCAATTGGGCAAGTTTTCGCAATAAAAAGATGGTTGCACGCAGATTGTATATGTGTAAATAAATGTCATGCTGTAGCTGGCTCCGATAATAGATAGAGGCAGGCAGCCGAAAAGTTGTTCCATTTTTTCACGGTATTTGATGTAGCTTCGCATAGAGGTGTATTCTGTCGGACATGCTTGTTACCACAGGGAGAGCATCCATTTTTAACAAGCTAAAATAGTAGTAGGATGGCCGCAAACAAGGCGAGAATTATGGGCACTGTTCCTGTTATTTCAGAGATGATGGAAGGAATGAAGTCTGGTATTAGACTAAAAACAGTTTGAAAGCCTGTGAGAAGGCCGGAGGAGACAGTGTTAAAAAAGTGTGCCAGACCTTAAATGTCAGATGTGTTGAAAATTGTGTAACAATTCACAAAGTATAATGGGAGGTTCGTATTTAAAAGGAAGTGTATTTTACTTGAAGTTCGTGCTATCTGCAGTCGATAAATTAGTTTTGAAGAAGTGAGGGGCACTTCTGTTTGAAACAAACCCCCCCTCCCAACCCCCCCCCCCCCCTCAAATATTTAGCATAGTGGGCTGGCTCTGCGTACGCAAGGCTAGCGTAGGGGTATCAATAAAAGGCACGTTTCTCTGGGTGTGGTTCTCTTCCGGAATGGCGAACATGTCTGTCAGGTCTGCGCAGCTTACACCGCCACGAGGCTGACTCTGTGAGCGAAGGTGGCTGCGGGAATAATGCTCTCAGCCTGCTTGTACCCAGAAACCGTCATGGCCGCTGCAACGCACATATGCCTCACAGTTCACCTTTTGACACAGCCGTAAGTGAAAGAGGGCCGACCACGTACCGGCGGAAGCTCCTGGGCCGAGGTCTGCGAGCTGGGAAGGCTCCTGAGATCAACGCTGGCCACCGCGACACAGGCAGACAACGCCAAGCCTGGGGCCCAGCACCATGAAGTGTTCTGTATACTACTAACACAGTAGTCCAACAGGTACCAACAGTGGAACGGTGTCTTGATCCCACAATGGACGATGTTAGAACTGCATCTGAGAGTGCAGATGAAGGTACTCCTTTCGACCAGCTGTAACCAACTGTAGGTACCAACAGTGGAACAGTGTCTTGATCCCACAATGGACGATGTTAGAACTTCATCTGGGAGTGCAGAGGAAGGTACTCCTTTCGACCAGCTGTAACCAACTGTAGGTCCCAACAGTGGAACGGTTTCTTGATCCCACAATGGACGATGTTAGAAGTACATCTGAGAGTGGAGATTAAGGTACTCCCTTCGACCAGGTGCAAGCAACTCTAGGTCTCAACAGTGGAACGGTGTCTTGATCCCAGAATGGACGATGTCCGATATTACCTGCTGCTGAGTTTTCACAGAACTCCCTCCGTTGGGGTGCATCAGACTCTGTGCTTCCGTAGCTAAGTGCTGCACATGATTATTGGGGTTGGCTGACTGCAGTCGGTGGAGTACACCGCTGTACAGCAGGTCCGAACAGTGAAACAGGGTCTTGATTCCACAATGGACGTTGTTAGAACTGTATGTGAGAGTGAAGATGAAGGTACTTCCTTCGACCAGGTGCAACCAACTCTAGGTCCCAACAGTGGAACGGTGTCTTGATCTCAAAATGGACGATGTCCAATATTACCTGCTGCTTGTTGTTTTTTACAGAACTCCCTCCGTTGAGGTGCATCGGACTCTGTGCTTCCGTAGCTAACTGCTGCACATGATTATTGTGCTTGGTTGACACCAGTCGGTGGAGTACACCGCGGTACAACAGGTCGGAACAGTGAAACGGGGTCTTGATTCTGTGATTGATTATGTCAGAAGTTAGAGTTTGCGATGATTTGTGTGTACCCCCTCCAATCAGGTGCAACCAACTCCGTGCTTCTGAATTCAACGGCACGTGGTTGTGAGGCGTTAATGACCACTGCCTCTGGCCTACACTGTGGTCAGCAGGGCTCACAATTCAGATCGAGTGGTGATTGTTTAATTACAGAATCCAGTAGGCAACTAACTACAACGTCTATTGAAATATACACAATAGCCTTTTAGTATACTTGGTTGAAGAAGTTTTTTAAGATGACTTATAGGTCTAGTACAATTATCAAATTCTTCTTGGTAGTGGTAAAGAACACTGAATAACAGTGTACACAGTGGACAGCAGAGATCGCAATTCGAATTGTTTTGATTTATTTATTGCAGAGTTTTGTGTAATTTATGTTGTTGTATTTTGTGAAGAGGAAGTGAGAAAAAGTATTCATGGAAGACTGTGCTCACTACTGCCTTCCATTTACACTGCAGACAGCAGTGTTCACAATTCAGATCGAGTCGCTATTGTAGATGACGCAGTCCTGTAGGCAAAAGACATTGCTCCAGTGCGCTCTGTCCGCACCACGCATACGCATCATCGCAGGGTCCCACACGTTTTTTCTTGCTTCGCGTACTGTAAACAGGACAGCTCAAGTCAACGCCATGTGGCTGTGGGCCCTTGCTGACCGCTCTCTGGCCTACACTGCAGACAGCAGTGTTTACAATACAGATCGAGTCGCTATTGTAGATGATGTAGTCCTGTAGGCAAAAGACATTGCTCCAGTGGGCTCTGTCCGCACCACGTATAAGCATCATCACAGTGTCCGCACACGGTTTTTGTTGCTTCGCGTACGGCAAATAGGACAGCTCAAGTCAACGCCACGTGGCTGTGGACCCTTGCTGACCACTCTCTGGCCTACACTGCAGACAGCAGTGTTTACAATTCAGATCGAGTCTGTATTGCAGATGATGTAGTGTGGTAGGCAACAGACATTGCTCCTAGTACGGCCCGCCCTCAGCACGCATTATCGCTGGCTGTGCACATGCTGAATGATTTTTATGTGGCTATCTGAGTGCACTAGACCTGATGGACCCTTTATGATACAATCTTTTTGTGTATTATTTCAGATCTACTGCCTGTATCTCAGTATACCACAAGTTATGGTTCTTTTACGATAGAATCTTTTCTGTATTATTTCACATCTAGTGTCCCTACCTTACTGCAGCACAAACTATTGACCCTTTTATTATTGAATCTCTGTGTATGATCCAATGATTACTGTTGTAGTTGATGCTAGCAGCAACCATTCACTGAGGGCTGGTTTACACTCACCCCCCACGCATTCAGCACAGACGTCACTGGATATGTGACCCTGGTAATAAAAAGGAGTCGAGTGCACGTGCCTGTACCCACTTCCACTATCTATCTGTGTCCGTGTGTTCATTATCTATTCATGATACTGCCCCTGGGCCGTACCACATTATATTGTGCTGTGGACAGCGTATGCAACCATGTTACCTCTGGCAGTGGGGAAAAGTTCTGTTATGTAGCTTTTACATGCATGGTTATCACAGGTGGAAGGCTACTTTACAGAGCATGAACATTGATGAAGATGATGGTTGTATGTTGTGTATAGTGTCAGATATGTGTATATAGCAAAAAGTTTTCAAAAAAGCTCTGTAAGCAGAAGAGGAGTCTCATGAAACGCTGTAGAGAGAAATACTAAAATGGGTGGGGTCCTCCAACTGTTACAATAGGAAAGGTTATGAACCAATGAAATACTTTTCTTTAAGGTCACATGGCAATCGCACACCGAACGCAAGGAGGCCGCATCCGACGCGATTTTGAGAACATTTATTTACCATAATATAAGTTTATTACAGTTAGAAATATAAATGTTTAAAATATTTTAGATTATCGCTTGTTCTCATATACACTTTAAACTTATTTACATATAGTTTTGAGATAAAAAAAAATGAGGGAATGGCATTCCTGGCGCGACACCATACGTCTATGACGTAACACAGGGCCTGGCAGTGTGCAGTCGTCGCATACGCAACGCGCAGCGGGCGTGACCCCCATACGTACATGACGTAAGGCGCGGCTTGGTACTGCGTACCCGTCGCATACCAAAGTAGCAGCTGGTGCGACCACATACGTATATGATGGGACACGGTGCCACGAACCCGTCGGATACAAAATGCGCATCCTTTACGAGTTTAGTAATATGGCGGATAGGATTCGCATGCTGATGGAGCTTGGTACACTACCGGTACGGATCATCAGTTTTCACCCCAAAAAAACTAAACGATATACATACTTTTTGGGGAAGATATAAAACATTACATATTTTTCAAATTAAAAAAAAAAGGATAATAGAGTTTCAAAATCTTACAAAAAAAATTGAAAAAATATAGGTTTTATAAATATTAAAATATGAAATTAACATTTAAAAAAGCTTTGAAATTCACTGAAAAACCCATAGGTTTTACAGACGTTATAGTTAGGAATTAGCATTTAAAAAAACCTTAGAAAATCACTGAAAAAACCATAGGTTTCAGGGACGTTATATTTAGTTGGACATTTGACTCATATAAAACCATAGATATGTGCCCGTTATAGTTAGTTGAGCTAACTATAACTCGCGCGCCCGCAATGCACTGGTGATGACGTCACATATTACATCACTCATGACATCCCAAATGACATCACTCATGACATCATTCACCTGATAATCTGATGCACATACAGATGGCCTAATATAAACTTTGATATACGCACTCTAAAATACAGACTACTGTTTTTGAAACCATACACACAACAATGCCAGATACTACATACCACCCACTATTTCCTAGGTCTACACTCACGTCCACTCACTTATACATGCAGTTACTCATCAATACAGTACTATAATATGCACTCATACACCTATACATACAGTCTTAGTCCGCCACTCATACATAGAGTTACTCACACACCTAGTTAGTCATGCAAAGAATCAATGACATACCCATTTACTCATGTATACAGTTATACACACCAACTGCGTTATTTATACACACACCGCATCACTTATTTATGCAGATACTAACACATACGTACTGTCTTATACAATAACTGATACAAGCAGACACTCTTTTATACACCCACTCTTCAAATAGCTTACTCTCACGTATAGTCATTTATATATTCCAACACTCACATATACTGCCTTAAAACATATGTAGTTACTCACACATATACCAGTGAGACATTCATTCACTCACCAACACACCCATACACACACTAACTCACCCATACAGCCCTTCACAGATGTACTTTTGAATCCATACAAAAAGTGAATCACCCACTCAGACATGTATGCATAGAGTCACACCCCCCCCCCCCCCACCCACCCACACAGACACTCAGGCACTCATACAGATACTCAGACAACAAATCATTAACCCATATAGACACTCATTTAGCTACTCACCAATCCATGCAGCCGCTTATACACCAACTGAGACACTAATACAGACTTTCACACAGTTTAGTCACTAACCCATACATTCAGTAACACATGTTCAATCACTCACTTATACAGTCAGTCACGCACCTACTAAATAATCCATTCAGGGACTTGTAAATTCACTCTTTCTTCAATACACCTTGGCATAGATATATATGAAAAATATTTTTCCTTTACAGAAACACACATTCACTGGATGATGTCATCAGTGATGTCATCAGTGATGTAATTTGAGATGTCATCAGTGCATGGGTCGAAGGTGGTGGCGGCCCTCCGTTTCTCTGTCCCTCACTTCCTACCCCTTTTTCTGTATTTACAACAGAACTCAATAACTTTAATGCTTTATATACATGTTGACATAGGCATAATATCTCAATTGTGATCCACGAGCCACACTTGTGCTGCCCCTGTTGCTCGACATTGGTAGTTGAAATGTAGTTGTCAACAGAGGGATCTCTTGATGAAGATCAGTGATCTCGCTTTCAAATAGAACATGTCATCCCTGTGATGACGGGTGGACACCAAACTGGGCAGAGGTTCTGTTTCACTCTATTAAGTTCCAGCTCTTATCAATCTCTATACGGGACGCCCATGCGCTGGGGATTAGTTGTCCCCGTTTGGCGCATGCGCGTTTGCCGTCAGTTTTTGCACGCATGCGCGTTTGCACTGTATCATTTGGCACGCCCTTGAAGGAGGACTGTCTCAGACACCTACGAGCATGTCTATTTTAAGCCGCCGTCCCGCTGCCTCTATTTCAACTCTGGCTTGGCAGTTGGACGCGGCGGGCGGAAGGGCAATGTCATCTCTTTTAAGAGTGAGTACTTGGGGAGTAGGTAACGGGACTTTTCTGCATTTTATGTAATAACTGCTTCCAGCTTTTAACTGTGTTTACTTTGGTAATGTTTGTTTTCTCCATTAGCCCGATACGGTGTGGGCGTTTAACACTAATTACCATTGGAGCTACCCTCGCTTTCACGGGAGGCAAGAACACCACGCTGGAAATCTACTTTTACGTTTAATATGTTGGATCCTGATCCTTCTGATTTATAGTGAGTACAGGGGTTCCCCACACGTGGTTGTGCAGCATTTTTACTAATAGGGGTGTATTACACCCTGCCTATAATACAATCTTTATGATGAGTAGAACCGCCACTATACACCCTCCTGTGTTTAGTTTAATGAGGGAGTTCCCTATTCCTTACTGTGTCTCGTTCTTTTTCTTTTTCTTTAACATTGGTATGTTGTGCACACGATTGTGGCACACTTTGTTGCATTAAGCTAGTCTAATACTCGTCCTATGTACTCTTTTTATCATTTATTTCATTTTCTTGTCCTAGGTATTGATCAGGAGCAGCATAATGACCCGCCCTGAAATGCATTCTGGGTATTTATCTTTGATTCTTTTTATTTCACGTGCACTTCACTATTTTTTCTATATCCTGGTCTTGAAGAAGCGCCAATGACCTTAGCGGCGACAGAGGCGCGAAACATGTTGGCCGTTTTTATGATACTTAGGCATATTGTGCCATTTGGGATGATACTCTTATTGAGAGTTTTTATACTGTCAAGAGGGTCATCAGATCACTACAACCTCTAGGAGGTTACCCCTTGTCAGTTTTAGCTCACTATGCACGTAATTTTTGTTACCCCTATATAGGGCCCACCCCGCACACCCTCATGCACCATCCGGCATGCCTCAAAAGATCTCCGACAAAGTGACCCTTTGGGGGACCCGTTGGGAATTGCAGCGCCGGCCCAACGAGGAGCACATGCCCGATGATGAAGCATGACACCTTTCGGGGTGTGTGAGGGCAACAAGAGGCAAGACATGTTCTTTCCCTCACTTTATGGGCCCACCTAACTTAGGACTTCTTTTTATGATGCTTTATTTATTTATTTATTTATTTATTTATTTATTTATTTTTATTACTAGGTATATGGGTAACTTTTTTGACCCTGCCTTGGAACAGTGTCCTCTTTTTGTTGGTATGTCATCAGTGATGTCATCAGTGATGTCACTGACCATGTCATGAGTGATGTAATATGTGACGTCATCAACAGAGCATTGCGGCCGCGCGAGTTATAGTAAGCTCAACTAACTATGGGCAAATTTCTATGGTTTTATATGATTCAAATGTCCAACTAACTATAACGTCCCTGAAACCTATGGTTTTTTCAGTGAATTTCTAAGGTTTTTTGAATGCTAATTCCTAACTATAACGTCTGTAAAACCTATGGTTTTTTCAGTGAATATATATATATATGCATATACATATATAAAATATATGTGTGTGTATAAAATCACAAAAGTGGGTGGTAAAGGTCCACAATGTAATTTCAAGTTTTGTAAAGGTCAACACTTGGTACTACTTGCGTGGTGAAAGCATGTTAACTTCATACATCCTTATCAGCACTGTCACTCACTTGTAAGTTTCTTAAACTGGTGTCATCGTTCTTCGAGACAGGAGTAGGCTGTCATTCTGAGGATAGTTTATTGGTGTTTGGCTTTCGATACATCCTAAGACTGTCAGCATTAGATATTAAAACGCAATTAAAACCACAGCTGTCTCCTTGTGTTTTGCCCTAATGTTGAACAAACACACCCTTACACTCCCTACTTCTGCTCATACTCCCTATTAAAATGTTTTCTTTAGTGGATCAGTGGTAAGGGAGTATCATTAAACAAGGGGACTTTTCACACAGCTCCTGGCATCTCATTGCATACGTTTTGTAGGCAACCTTTCTGATTGTCCTGTAGAACAGAAAACTGGAGCTGCAAGAGCTAATCTAGGAGAGTTCTCCAGGTGGCATAAAGATCCCCATTCATATATTCACCTTTCATTACTTGTTTGGAGTGCCAAGAAGGAAAGCAGCTTGATAGCGTATAATCGCCTACTATATTGTGGGCACCCCAGATAATCCTCATCACTTTACATATTGCTAGTGGCAAAGCCAGCAGTTTACTGGTGGAACCGGATCTAAGAAGCACTGCTCCCTGCCTAGCATGCCAGGGTAATGCTGAGGCTCAGAGCAGTTTCTCACTGTACTTTGTGCTTTCTTTTCTGTTTTTAACTTGTTTTCTTTGGGTATTTGTTGTCTATAACAATATTGCTGACATCAATAAAGGACTGTCTTGTTATTTGTTACAACAAACTGGTGGCACAGCTTTTCTTTTTAAATACTTTTCTTGTTTACATTAGGAATGTTTATTCTGTCAACCATTTGTTAGGCTATCCATGTGAAAGTCATTGCTTTCCATTTCCCTGGCTAAGCTTTGTAGATCAAGGGCCTCCCTCTATTGCAGTCTTAGTAAGTGTTAATATAGCTAAGGGATGCTAGCGTTCTACACAGTACGTAGCATTATGGGTCTTTAATCAAATTAGAAGTGTATGTAGTTTTCATTGCCTAAATAACCTGTTATCGTATCTCCATCATTGGCACAGTTTTGGAAAAGACATCAAGCTGTGTGCTGATGGCACTATTACATTAAAAAAATGCTCTGTTATGTTAACTTAAGTTATGTTACTATGATGCTTCCCATGCTGACCTGACGTGCCTTTCCCTTCTCCTTTTAATCTGTATGCGCAGCAGGGAGCTGAACTTTCCCCAGTCTATTTGAGCCTTCAGTAAGAACTGCATTTGTGGCCATTTTTTAGTCAGATGTGTAATAAGGGAAATAGAAACCTCTGATTCTTATCAGGATATCCAAGTAGCCTTATCCTAGCACACAAGAACCTGTCATATATGTAGGAAACAATCAGCATGACTCTGACAGATCTACTATACAATGATCTACTCAGGAGGTATATCTTATAATTTCTATGCCTTGAAAAAAATAGAATAGATTCCCGCTATCATGGAAGGTAACAATATTTTACCACTTTCAGACAGAAGTTTAAAAAAACACTCATTCTTCTGATATTCCCAACTGCTAGACTAAATTTGGTGCTTGTTACCTAATACCAATTACTAAATCCAATGCTGAGATATGCTAGTGAAATCTAAGATGACAGGTCCATGTTATAGTTGATGTCGGTATAAGTTACACTCTCTCTGGACACTCTATATCCCTTACATTTAATTTGGTGCAACCTCTTAACACCCAAAAATGACATAAGAAACTAATTGCAATAAGCAAGCTTGAGATGCAAGGAAAGGTATTCTGTTGCACCCAGGAGCATTTGTCGGATGTGGGTGCTATAATGGCAGAAAGAAATTAGCTGGGGAAACGGGGCATTCTCATGAATGGATAAGACTAGACTTTGCATAGCCCTGAATGTCTTGACATGGTGTCATTGTGCTGTGTCTGCAACCCCAGTAGACCACCAAGAATTGATCCTAGCCTGCCCTTATCCTCAAGCAAGATCGCCTTATTCTCTGGTCTAATAAGGCTTGATTACGAGGAGGGGTCCATAGGATCGCCGAACCCGTGATGGCGGTCCACCCGCCCTATTACGACTTGTGCGGTTGGACCGCCACAGGACCACTGCAATATCCGGGATTCCGTGATCCCACAGCAGTGCCGCAGTGGTCTGAAGAAGTAATATGCCGGCAGTGCCGCTGTGGCACTGCTGAGCACATTACAAATTTCCTCACCAAACTCCTTTTCATGGCGGTGCGCTCGCCATGAAAAGTTTGGCAGTGAGGAAAGTAAGAGGCCGTATTAGGGCACCTTTGCCTCTGGGCCTGAGGATGCATGCAGGGGACACATGTTGTGTCCTCCTGTATGTTTGCACTCCAGTTCCTGCACAGCATGGACTGCATGACATGGTGCATTCCATGGTGCATTCTCCTATGAGCCTTAGAAAGGCACCACCGTGAAACTGCCGCAGCACAAACCGCCTGCCAGGAGAAACTTGTAATCCAGCGGGTGGTTTGACTACGAGTTTGGCTGTCTTCCTGCAGGGCGCTGGGGTGGCAGCCCACAGGGAGACTGTCAAACTCGTAATCAGGTCCATAGTATCCTAGAGGTTTTTGCAGACATGCAGTGTGAGTATTTAATAGTTAACCCCCAGTCTTTGCTCTCTCTTCCTTGCACGTCTACAGTTACACAGCTCTAGGAATTCTTTGTAATTTCTCTGGAACAGTCTAGTTCATATCTTTTTATGTGGGCATATACCCTTTCTCCTAGAATATATTACTAAATGATCCTCCCTCATATTCACTGTGCTTCTAGCATCACTAGTGACAGGTCAGCTTCAGCCTGTACATGTTGCCTTATTTCATTTCCTTTCTTTGAGAACATATATCTTTGTAATCCTAGTCTCTTGTTTTGCTTTCTGCTAGGATTTTCCAAAACTTGCATCTTCTACAGAACATTTCAGAAGAAATTTTGTGTGGACCTGCCAGCACTCCAAAGAGTTGGAAATAATGATTTTGCATTTTGTTGAAAAACATATTCCAAGAAGGGATCTCTCAAATACAATGGTGTGGGATTTTGGTTTGGGGCAAATTGTAATTGTAACTCACTTTTTGACATCTCCCTTTACGGTTTACGCGGGACGGAAGTGGATTTGGGCCTATGTGTACATTTTCATGCTTGCCTAATATCATCCCCAGACAGATGCTTGAAGACACTAGGGATACTTACACATACTAAATACATTGCAAATTCACTTCATCCAGTAGGGCAGGTTGATCATCAGGGTTCTACATTAATTTTTGATGAAAGAATTGACCCTTAACTCCGCAAAATAATTTTCTATTCAGTAATTGGTATTGTAATTTACAAAGGAGTTGCACATTGTGGTATTTTATCATTTGAGACACTGTTGCCTCATTCTTTTCAGTGTCTTGCTGTCTGATTACTTTGAGGAGCTAGCTAAAAAGACAGACACTGGATTTTAAAGTCCTTCCTAATTGTTTCCTTGTCATTGCCTAAACCGAACGATTTCCACCCGTGCAGCATCTTTCAGATGTTCCATTTAAGTTTGTAGTAATGGGTATATGATATTTTTGAAGTGTTCACATTAGAGTTTTATTTTATGATGTTAGCATAATTGAGATTTTAAATTGTTTCTGATTTGGGCAATCTCGGCTGCTTTAAATTGTGCATCATCAGACCTTCCCAGGAGGTGCCTCACTTTGGAGACAACGTTTTCCAATGCTAATATTGTTAGGCTTTCCAAAAAGACTTTGAAGTTAATTGTATCTCTAAACTGTGATGATTAGATGGTTTCTGGAAAGATATATCAATTATTGCTGGGGAGGGTACTAGAATTGGGCAACAGAATCAACTTATGAATCTGGAAACATAGTTCTCTGCCAGGTATTCGTGGTTGGGTCGTGGAAATGTGCAAGTGCATAATTCAAAATATATATTTGTTATTACCAAAAGAGACATAACGTCCTGTTTTGAAGCCATCTGGGAAGATTTTTTAAACGTACATGCAAATTGATTTTTTTTAAATGTAAGTTTGTATAGCACAAACCACGACAGCGCTTTGCAACGAAGAATGTGACATACACAGATTCCTTATGAGTCACAGTGTGAACATAACCAACCGAAGCTGTTGTATGAGTTCTTATTGTTTATTTATTGTTGAAGATTTACATAGCTTAAATCATGTCATTTATAAAGGCCCTTACTGTGGAAAAAAAGAAAATCATTAGTGAATTTTAGTATATTGTACACAGTGAAGAGTTTCTGCATTTTTAGGCACTCGTTTTTAAGGTATTACTGTTATTGATTATATTTAGTTTGTTTCAATGAATAAAAGAATAAAAAAATATTAAAAACGAAGGCATTTCTAGTTGATTGTCCACAGACATCTGGGCAATCTGCTCAAAAACTAAAAATCATATCATGATTTCATGAAAAGGGATATGGTAGTTAGGAGCACAAATGCCACCTTGGGTCTACTTTAGTTTGACTTAAATGCTCACAACGATTTAAGGATCTGCTGTCTCTAATAAAGAACGCCACGTAATGTGGTACACAATTTATCTTAAATTGTATAAGGTGCAACATAAATTGCCTTTTTCTTGTCACATAATTCTGTCAACGTTCCGTAATACTTTGGCCCTATGTTGCCACATAATTGCAGTACCCACCACTCACTCCTTCCCGTTACTAATCCATCATTATGAACAAAACATAGTTGTGCAGATGTTGGACATTTGGAAAATTGTAGCCATTAACCCACAGAATTTCTATTACTGCCTGATTTTCCTTGCAGGGGCAATATATAGAAACATCAGAAAGGAAGGCGAAATAACTGGAGTCAAGGAGGCAGTGAATTGTTAGCTATTAAAATAGAGTAGCAATACTATGCACAGATGGAGGTACCCATGAATCTTATTAAAAGATAAGCTGGTTTGCAGGCTTGGTTGAGCAGTAGACATCTGCATAGTGAGTCTATGCAGGAAATCCAACCAACCTATGTCTCTCATTTTCTCTCTTATCCCCAGTGCCTGAATGAAGCACACACATGTGCAATGTCATGTTTAAAAACATGGAAAGAAGGCCTGTGGAATTGTGTGCAATTGAGCACTGAAAAGCTGCATAGAAATGTGAGGTTTGAAGATGAGGGGTGGTAATGGAAACCTTGACATCAAGGGGCCTATTCAATTGTGTCATTCTTTTACTGCAAAATGTTCTTCACATTTCTTCAGGTGGAAAGCTCCACTTCTATTTTCTTTCCATTGTCCTTTCTATGCCGAGGTCTCTGCCACATTTAAGTCGGAAATTACGCACCTAGGTATACGTTTTAGTAGTAAATGTGGACGGAACCTGGAGGAGTGGCTGGAAAATGAGGAATGCTTACTAATATATGGGAGTGGATAAGGGAGAGGTAAGGAAGGAAATAGGAAGAAGCAAGAAAGGCTTTAGGGAGGGACAGGCAAATGCAAACACCCTTTCACAAAAGAGTAAGCCCATTGATACTCACAAACTGCACTTCTAAAACTGCTGTAGACAAAAAATGCCTATAATCGTGGAAATTGTATTCCAGTCTAGCCTCGGAGGAAGACCAGCACAGCACACATGGACACTCACAAATACTACAACATACTCCCATAGTGGAGGCAAGGACACTGCATTGAAAATAATATTCAATAGAAAAAATTATATTGAATTTAAAATTATTTGTTTATATTAAAAAAGTTAATATTTAACTCCTTGTTAAAAAATAATTAAAGAAAATGTTTGTTTTAATAACATTAAAATTAATGAAACAAATACATTGTAATAAATGTTACTGAAATATAAATAAATATAAAGATGCAAGTGAAGGTGGGATTAAAATAAATGTTATAAATAATAACATTTGAAAACTAAATTCATATATTTTATTGAATTATGTATTAAACATTTAAATTGATGAGTGGTGTGCTGTATCTTTTTTCTTTTAGTTCTTGGGTAGTAAACATTATTTTAAGTTAATTTAAATTTTTATTTTACATTAAATAATTTTTTTGTCTTTTGTTTAATCATTATTATACTTCGTTATTTTTCTCTGAACTTTACCATAGGACGTTCTCCAACCGGTTGCCAAAGACTTCTGCCTACATGTGAAAAGTTACAAGTAATAACTTTAAACTCGTAAATTCTGTTGTAGGTGGCTTCACTAGGATGCGGAGACATATAAGTGTCTGCATCCTGGAGAAGTCAGTAACTTTACACTCAAATAGGGTCTACCGAACAGTTAAGAAGTTACTCCAAGGTGTAATAATAAATGTATACGTGAATAAATCTACATGTGTACATTTATTAAGAGACGTACACGTGGTCTGTCAGAGACATTACATATTTCACTCAGCTTGCTTTCTAATTATTAAGGGAACACATAAATACAGTGAGTATAGTTTGAAATAGTCAATAGTCAAGTTTATATGCATAGTTAATTAAAGCCATTGCATACCAATAAAACCGTTCAAATACACTTGTTTAAAATACAAAATTGTGACACTAAAAACCATTTACTCTAACATTAATAAAGGAGTTTTTCTATAAACTATGCAATTTATCCTGCTATTGAAATTTCATTATGGTAAAAGTTTTAAAGTGCAAGTGCCTTGAGCAAACCTAGAATCTGATATGAATAAATATAACTATTAATACAAGTATAAAAGTGTCGTCTTTATGGACTTGTAGTTTCCCCTATAAACATGTAACCTTAAATAAGCAATGGACAAAACCCATCAACTCATCTAGATAATTCTTTATTCCTTTCAGCAGCAGACAATTTAACCCTGACTTTGCTCTCTTCCAAAGTGCATGAGCCTTGTGCAAACCTAGAAACTAGTAGTTCAACATCAAATAAATGAACAGCTCAATCATAAATATAGTGCAAATACTTTGTAGATTTCAGCTGTCTTTATTAATTTATTACCCCCTCACATCAATTGTTCTTTTACTTGTTCCATTTCTTTTAAAATAGGCTTTAAAATGTTTACCCTCTTGCATGCCAGGGGAATTGAGGTGCTGCTTAATCAAGTGATTACCGCTTGCCTACAAGTACAAATTTTCAAGTTTATAAATGCTGATTTGAAGTGTTTTTTCCTTTTCGCCAGTGGCCCTGGGCACACGTACTAGCGATTCTTGCTTGTATCCGCAAAGTTGACAATCTTGATTTTGCGTCTGGTCTTTCCAAGAGGGTATATGAACTTTGGTCTCCATGATGCCAACATGAAATAACATGAACTGATGCCTTATGGCCTGTGAAAAGTTAAATTAGAGGTAATGAATTGATCACAGCCCAGGCTTGACATCCTCGTGCATTATCTGTTGTGTAAGACAAAAACATTCAGGCAATAAACAAACTCTCATCATCCTGTGATTCTGGACAAATCACTTAATCTCCCCATGCCTAACAAAAATGAATGTGTTCTGTAATGAAACTGTTTCTCTTGTAAAGTGCTCTGATACCCAATATCTCGGGTCTAGTTTGCGTTATATAAAACTCTTTAAAAACAAAAACATTGTGTATAGTTTGAAATAGTTTCTCATTTGTGTTAGCATTAGTCTAAGACTTAATATGATTGATCACCATTGTTTACTAAGATTTGCCCTGCTTTCCCACAAATATTTAAGCATATTTTCACAGATGTTTATATTCAGCAATTTTGTGCTGTCTCTAACTTTAATCAAAGACATAGACACCCAGAAATGATGTTCCACATGTGTATCATTTTAATACCTTGAGGCATAAGAAAGAAGAGAATAATTCAGCCACAGATGCTGTAATTGTGGAACCAAAAGTAGCGCCAGAGCCAACAACATGGATTTTGTAATTGTTAAAGAAGATCACGGGTAGAGTCCAAGTGGGGACCAAGAAGATATCACAACAGACACCCCTCTTATCGCAACCCAGGAAACCAAAACTTCCTTCTGATGGAGCATGATTGCACATTGGCACAGATAGTGTCCCTTGGATGCTCATAGGCCAGAAAAATTGAATTTGTTACCAGTGACTAAAAGTGACCATAGTAGGGTTCTCACCCTACTGCCTCAGTCAAAAAGTTTTGTTTTAAAAAGGGCACCAGAACAGTTAAAGGCAGTCATGTACTGAGAGTGCAAAGGGAAAATGCTGGGGCACCCAAGCTTCTGCCATCTCAAGAGGTAAAAGACTATGGGGGATATTCTCAAGAACGTGTGATAATTATCGCAAAATTAGCTTAACGCAACTTTGCGCATCGCAGTCTATTGCGGGAAAATAACACCGTGTTAACGTTGTATTCCCAACCTGGCAGCACCATGCGATAGTCTCACAATAACACGCCAAATGAACGTGTTAAAATTAACGCGACGCTGGAAAAATGCGAAACGTGAAAAAAGTTGCGATGCCCCAGTGACAGGCCTGCAATTCCCACGCGTCATGCAGGAAAATACACTATAAAAGCAGAACAAAAAAAGGCAAAAAAAATAAACTGCATAGCACCATGGATGCACCCGGACCGAGTACAGAGGACAATGCGAACCCCACAAGCCTCACAGATGACCAACAAGGAACCTCGAGGTCGGGGAAGGCCAAGACGAAGAGGAAGACACGGTTCAGTCCGCAGGAAAACAGGATCATCCTTACGGAGGTGATAGAACACTACCAACAACTGTTCGTCACCTCCAACGTGTCATTGGCAACCAAGACACAAATATGGCAGACTATCTTGGATCATGTGAATACAGTTGCAGTGTCGAGGAGGACAATGGAAGAGGTCAAGAGGCGCTAGAATGATGTGAAGGGCAAAACCAAGAAGAAACTCGATGCCAACATGAAAGCAGCAACGCTGATTGGAAGTGGGGGTCCAGCGGCACACCAGGAGCTGGATGACATGGAGAAAATGGTGGCCACAGTCATCAGTCGGGATACGGTGCCAGGAGTTGTGGATCCGGACCGACCAGAGACTGGGGGGACGGGGGAGATGGGCACAATGGCACACATGCACAATTAAGTTGAGCACACTGCACACCCACAATGACTCTGGATCATGTCGCTGATCCCTGTGGCACACTGCAGCACACATACAAAGACCCAAGTAGGCCCCCGTACACCATGTGCCCAAAGGGGTCCCACCCCACACATCACCTATCTGACCACCAACACATGCACACGTGTGAAATCCAGCAAAGATGCGTATTTGTCAGCAACACTGACAATGCAAGTGACACTACATGACGATTAGCATGGCTGCAGTCCAATCATCATGACATTGTGCACGCCACGACACTGAGGTGCCTGAGTATGGACCACATCCAGAAAGGAGCAGGTCACACTCTGACACATCCACGTGCACAAACAACCCCTGACGTCAACAACACATCTGCGGACAAACCATGCCAAGAGTCACAACTCGACCAAGAGCCCAATTTCCCCAAGTCCACTACATCTCAGCACTGTAGAGACACAGAAGTCAAAGGCACACCGCCTGAAAGGGATAAAGGGCAGCCAAATCAAAGCTGCAGGGACAACTCACCTACAATGCAGCACACACACATAAGAATAAGAGCACCTCAACATTGACAACAATGTGGTACAAACTGCAACACTTTACAACAGAACACAGGACACAACTGGTGCCGCATGTGTTTACAAAATGGCCAATCACATCTGGCATAGCAAGAAAATGTGAGATGACAATGTACAAGTACAACCTCACATCCGTGATGTAGTACAAATGTCCACTGTCCCGCAGCAAATAGGCATCTCCTCACAAACAGTCACAATGTACATTGTCATGCAGTCTGTATGTAAACTTCGCCAATGCGTCAACGTACATGGAACGCACTGTGAAACTGCACCTCCCCTTTACATTGCAGAGGGACAATCAACACCTGCAGAGCAGACCCTACATCACGTCAATGATGATGGAGACGACCCCCAGGACATCGACTACGATGAACTCCAACGGTTAATGGACACCCTCCGCACCCCACCTCCAGTAGCAGGTCAGCCCAGCACCATCGAGGTGAGCCCACCCCCTAAACAGACCACACAGCAGGAAGCCCCCACCACCACATCTGGCTCCCAGCACCTCACAAAAGAACACATGGCGTTCCAACGCCGTGTGTTAGACTGCCAGAAGGAGCTGGCTGAACAGGTGCGGGTGGGGTTCAAACTCATGGCAGCCAAACTAGATGCCATACGTGGGTGTCTAAGTCCCATCAGGGACCACGTACACTCCCTAACGGACACCCACAGTCCGCCCCATGCCCTCCAAAAATCCATGGCTGGCGTCGCTGGAGTCATGACTCGGAGACAACAACAACTGTCTAGTCCGAGTAGCTACAGCGATGTCATCCGTGATTTGGGAAACATAAGGAGGGTCATGGAGAACATGAAGTGGATGCAGGTGCAAAGAATGGCTACCACGGCTGCACACGAGAAAGCTGTAGATGGGATCTTCCATGCCCAGCAGACCCTCATCATGGGAGTGATGCCAACAGACATTGCGAAGATGAATGCTGCTGCTACTTCTACATCCACATCTCCGGCCCCTGATGTGTCAGTGTCACACAGGGCTGCAGACCAAACACCACCACCCACATGTGAGGCACATGAAACGTCATAGGCCAAAGATGAGGATGAATCTGCCTTAGTGGTAAGAAGGAAGCAGTAGCATTCATCTCTGCCATATGGCTTCTTTCTGCTTGGTTCTGCCCTCTGCATCATGCCCTGGAATAACACCTTCCACTGTCCCCCGATACACTCTGCGACACTAACCTTGCACCTTGACATGGACTACCATATATTGTTTGCATAACAATGACACAGCAATCAGCCTGCGGACTGGACTCTTCCCCTTCTGAGTAACTTGTCAATCCCTAAAGGACTCTGGCTGGCCCTCCACAGGGCAACATTGTAAAGTGTTGTCTGCATGGCCCAGTACTAAGACAGCTTCAACATTCCACTGAACGTAAATAATACATTCTAATACACACAGATGTATCATGTCTATGATTAATCAAGTATGAAAGCATGGACGCATGTAGGAGCAGTGATTCCCCCTTACGTCCATGTTGCTCATGTTGTGGGACTTGAGTAACAAGGTGCATCCCTGCATCATGGTGGTACATATCTGACCCCAAAAGAAGCCCTGTTGTCAATTGTAGGTCACAAAGGACAGCCTATATGTAATGATTTGGGACACATGTGAAACGCTGATGAGTGGGATTCCGTACTATCTTTGACACACCGAAATGGGATTTCGAATAAGTGACACCCCAAACAGCCTCTTTGTACAGAGGTGACACACCCACCATCTATTTTCAATTTTTGAGATTGTTAGCACAGAGAGATGTGCTTGTACAGAGGTGTGACATGCACTCAGGGAATGTGTGTTGGAATGAATTTATTTGCACATGCTGTGCCTGTGGTAATTTTGTACTGTCCCATGATTGCTAAGGACTGTGACAATGTGACGTGCTCATGTGAAGAAATTGTCAATGATGGTGTTCCTACGGGCTATTCCTGCTGCAGCTGCAGTGGGGTGTGGTCCACCTGCCTCATCTTCCTCATCATCGTCCGGTGCATCTGGCACTTGTAGCCATGGGGCATTGGTGCATACACATATGTTGCGCAACACACAACATGCAACGATCATCTTGCACACAATGTCTGGGCTGTACAGGTGGCTTCCACCTGTGATGTCCAGGCACCTGAAACGTGACTTCAACATGCCAAATGTGTGTTCCACGATGCCCCTGGTGCGTTTGTGGGCCGCATTGTACTGCCTTTGGGCCTGTGTCTTCGGGGCTCGGAGGGGTGTCATCATCCAAGGGCAGAGTGCATATCCTTGATCACCTGTGACAGTGCAGAGAGACATGAGTCAATAGTTGGTTCTGCATGATGTGTTGGCCGGCTCACTGGTTCATTGGTGTGTGATATGTGTGACTTAGTGATTCCTGTTTGACATGTACTGCTTGTAGCAAATGAGCGGCATCAATGTGTATTACATAGCCTCACTGCTTCTCCTCCCTCCCCCGAGCCTATTGGGCGCAGAGCGGTTGCATCACTTGCACTCCTACGGCATACCATTGTCATGCCTGTCTGCGCATGTCCACAAGCCTGACAACGACACTGTGATGTTGTGCCTTGAAAGTGGTCGGCCACGTGTGTGTAGGCCTATGGTAAGGATAGGGCGGACACAGATGTAGAGTTCATGGCTGGCTGAACTTACGATGCGGTTGAGTGTAGACCTTTGGCTTATGCTGCGGTAATAGCGACACACACAACAGTTGGCATGTATGATCCCGGACCCCTAGTGGGCTTGCGCTCCTTCATTTACCCCTTTCGCCGAGCCCGCACTCCGGGGGCATGCTACATTGCAATATTGTCCATTGCAGGACGGGTGGGGTCGACACTACAACAGAGACACACGCATTAGTTACTTCCTTGGCAAGGCCAAAACTTAACCACGCCCAGAGCCCCGGGTGATTAACCACACCCCTACGTTGGACTGTTGTACGCCAGTCCACTCCGCTTACGCTTACAAGAGGGTACGACACAGCTACATGTCCCAGGTCTTCCCCACTGCCTGAGGTGACATGGTCACGTCTTCTGTACACAGCACAATGTAATGTGGTAGGGCCCGGGGTGTAGGCCGGAGGCAGCGGTCAGCAGGGGCCCACAGCCACGTGTCATTGGCTTGCGATGCACAGAGTTAGTGGCACCAGAGCAGTTGTTGGTAGTGTTCAATCACCTCCATAACGATGATCCTTTTTTCCTCCGTACTGAACCGCGTCTTCCTCTTACTCCTCTCCTTGCGTACAATGATATGAACTCGGCCATTGAAAAATCAAGACTCAGTTCTAATGTGTGACCTACTTGACCGCAGTGTAGGCCGAAGGCAGTAGTCAGCAAGGGACCTCAGACACGTGTCATTGGAATGCTATGCACAGAGTTGGTGGCACCACATTGAAGGGAGTACAGTGATATCAAGCATCCCATTAACATATGAACTCGGCCATCATGATATCAAGACTCAGTTTCAAATGTGGGACCTACTAGACCGCAGTGTAGGCCGGAGGCAGCGGTGGAGTACGTCAACGAGAAAGGAGTGCTGGGGGCCTGTGTCGCGGAGGCCAGCGATGGTCTGAGGAGGCTGCCAAGGTCGCGGGCCCTGGGCTTTTAGCTTGCACCGGCACGTGGTGGGCCCTCCTTGACACACACCGGTGTCGGCAGGTGAGCAGTGAGGCCTGGGTGCGTAGGGGCGGCCAAGACGGGTCTGGGGACCAGCGGCCTGGGGTGCATCAGGCGCACAGGATCGCAGGCACCACCGCTCATGCCGTCGGCCTCGTGGCGGGGTGAGAGGTGCCGCCCTGGCAGACACGTTGGCCATTCCGGAAGAGAACCACGCCCAGTGCAACGTGCTTTTTATTCACACCCCTACTCTATCCTGGCGTACACCTGGCCAGCCCACTCCGCTCACGCTTACAGGGGGGGACGTAACAATCTACATTTCCGCGATCTTCCCCACTGGCTGAGCTAACATGGTTGTGTCCACTGTCCACTACACTCCAAACACCAGCAGTGTATGTCGACATGGACATGTCTGTGGTCTGCATACTGCAGTCTGGCCAGCACATCCATGCCACACTTGGCATTGTGTACATTCTCATTCATGGGTCACTTGCCTCCTTCGCACATGCCTGGTTCCCACCTCTTCCCACATTCCGCTATTGTGTGGCTGAGGTGCCATGCCGTTGATGGATTGTGTACATGACTAGCCCAGGTTACCACAGTGAGTTGTGCTGTCATGTCTGGTAGGTGGGCTTGTTGTTTGGCATGTTGTATGTGAGTTTGTAACATGTGCATTCCCAGAGTTGTGAGTTGCATGATTGTGGAGTTGAGGTGTGTGGTGTGTTCATTTGGTACTTACCAACGAGCAATGCATTTCCATTGGTGCCAGCCTCAAAGCGCTGGTTGATGATGGACTGTCGGAAGATGAAGGAATCATGCACACTGCCTGGGTAGTTGGCGATGACATTGGTGAACAGTCCCAGGTGGTCCACTATTGCCTGCACATTGATGGAATGTATGTGCTTCCTGTTGCGGTAATTGTGTGCAGTGGCGGCAAGGGGCACGAGGAGTACATGTGTGCAGTCGATTGCCCCAACACGTGCGGGAAGCCAGTTCTGGCGTAGAAGCCTTGCCTGGTCTCCAGTTGTTCCTTCGCTGTGTGTTTGAAGTAAAGGTGCTGGGGTACCAAGCTGATGATGGCATCCAAGACAGGTGTGAGGAACTTGGATAGGGCTGGCTGTGAGACTCCTCCGACTCTGGCAGTTGTTGGTTGGAAGGTCCCAGAGGCCAACAGGTGCAGCACAGCCAGTAGCTTTGTCTGCGGAGGGATGTTGGTTGTTCGCTGTGTTGGTACCGTCAGCCTGTGGGCAATGATTGTCAGGATGCGGAGGATGGTTGTCCTTTTGAACCTGTAGTGGGCAATGACATCCTCTGGTGTTAAGTCTGTGAGGCTGGTGCTTTTTCTGAAGGTCCGCTGTCTTTGTCTGCGCTGCCTCTGTGGTAGTCTGGGCGGGGGGGGCCTGGGTGTGGTGGCGGTGGGTGTTGTCACCCTCTTGGGGCTCCGAGCTGCATGATCAGTAGCTCCATGGCATCTGTTGTTCTTCAGGTGTGGCTCTAGGCTGGGCTCCCTTTTATGGTGCAGGTTGTCATCCGACTTAACACCAGGTAAGAGCAAGTGTTAAATCCCTGCTGCTAACAAGCCTTATCGCCTGTTTTGGGATCCTATCGCCGATCTGGCTGGTCGTTGAGGATATTGCAAAGTGGTGTTGTCGTGGCTTTTTGCACAGGAACGCCTACTCTACATCTCATTAGCGGTAGTTGCCGGTGTAATTCGTGGCAATATTTTTTGCGGCTGCTATCGCAGGAAAACTGGCAATATCGGCTGTTTGCACCAGCTTGTGAATAGGGAAATAAATTTATCTCCACTTTGGCTGCGATAAAGTGCCGCTAACTTGGCGATAAGTCCTTGAGAATATGCCCCTATGGTTCTTTTTTAGACATTTGCTAAAATTGAAATACCTGAAAATGAACTGTACAAATATTTCAAAGTATATCAGCAATTAGGAAAGCACTAACAAAGCAGGTTTTTGTAAATTGGAAGAGTAATGGAAACAAAGATTTTATTAGGATCAAACCAATGAAGACACTTTACTTGGTGTTGTAGATATGATAAATATTTGCTAAAGCCCGATTTACACAACATTATCATCTACGCGCTATGTATATATTGTTTATCAGTTCAGCTGGATATCTGCAAATTTAGCGGGCATTTCCATGGAAAATGCTCTTGTCTGAAAATGACAGGGTGCTACCACACCATTCTTTTAGCAAAATATTTGTGACAGTGTGCTCCAAAATGCCCTACCGGCTACATACCACACTCCTGCTGAATGGTTTGGCTCATTTGTTATACTTGTACTCTGTGTGACTCTTGGATTTTTCACAATCCCTATGACTTCAGTGATTGTAACATTGATGGCGGCACCCCCACTCTGAAATTTGTTCCAGCACCACTGATTTGGTATGTCTTATCTATACTTCCACAAGCTTCTAAACCTATGCAGGGATGACCCATACATAAGTGGTGCTGGAGCTGTTTTAAGGGAACTTGGAGTAAGTGAAGTCTTTGCATGGAAAAAGGGTTTCCTTGTGAAGAAAGAAAAGTTAAATGCAGGCATTTTGAACTCACGGAATTAGGAAAAAAAAAAGAAATGGAGGCCTCGAAAGTAATGGCCCTTGTGGCCTTCACTGGATATTGGGTGGGGTTCTGCGAATTGGGGGAGTCTGAAAACTACCCAGCTCTAGGCGTACGTCTTGAGTGTCTTTGCATAATGCGTTGCACGAGTGATTCTGTCCTCAGTATACTATGCGACTATGCAGTCCATACGGCAAACCCCTGTTCGTCTTGCGAAATACGTGATGTGATTCCTGATTTCATTACTGCAGTAATAAATATGATTCATCTTAATCTTAACTATGTAGTTGTTTGCCACGTTCGTTTTACATTTTATAAATTAACATTTTACAAATAACATAGAGGAAAAGGAAATTGCGTATCTGCATGGCTAACTTCCTCATAAAAAACCTGTAAGGAGTAGTTTGCTTGTAAACAGCGTCCATTTTTTTTCAATCCCCAGCTTGGCAGCCTTCCTCACTGGATGATTGTAATCAAACATAATAAGTGTTGACACTTAACATGTCAGGGGCCAGTCCAGCCCACTGTGATTTAGTTCTCTACATATACCTCCTGCACTGGGCCCCCAGTGCACCTTGCTAATTACGCCATAGATCCCCTTATTGATGAACACAGGCTGAATTAACATCGGAGCACTAATGTACCTTTTCACCATTATTGTTGAACAAGGAGCCGTGGCAGATGCTGGCAGTTAGTTACACAAACATTAGTATTAACGATTGCCCATTTGGAATTGGTGACAAACTGCAGCCTGGCGGGATCCTGAGGCTGAAACCAATCAGGAAGTTAATGAGGAGAGAAATTGCCACGGCAGCTTCCCCTTAATTACATTCATGCCAGGCAGGCAGGGAGTGCGGCTGGACCTGAATGCGTCTAAGGTGAAGGAGGTCAGAGGCCCTTCTACTTGATGTCTGTATCCGGCTTGATCTTGTAACTGCTGTATTTTATTTTAACTTTACTATTTGTATTTTTGCGTTGCAGTGGTATTGGCTGCATCTGTATTTGGTAATAACATTGTTTCTAAACTGGTTTCTTTGCTTAGCATTACATATTTAGCATTTTTATTAGAAGGGTGCGAATTGCATTGCGGTTATGATGTTATCAATAGATATATGTTTGCCAGAGACAATACAGAAAGATAAAATCTTCATAATTTGTGTTTCACAACTTATTTTCAAACTGAAGCCTACATGTCTGTCTATTGGACACAATTTAGGGTTCTCTACTATCTAGTAACATGTAAAAAGAAAACCTAAGTACGTCTGCGAACTTGTTGTCTCACATTTTCAACGTGGGAGGTCCCCAGAATGCAGAAGCAGGGCCTCAGCTGGATTCTACAGATATAAAACCAGAGCTTGCGTGCCTGGTACCATGCACAAGGTCCTATTATACCTATGCGCCCTTATGCACCTGCACAGACGTGTATCCGGCAAATCCCACAAAGTCTTACAGTGAAACTATTTTTTTGCTTTTTAACCCTGCATTTTCATATAGTGTCATTTTGGGTATCTTTTGCCGCAGTGCTCTGCATTTAAGCCATGTATGTCATACCAGTTGCATACCAGGCATTAGAACCCGGACACCCCCCATCTCGCCCCTGCTCCCCCCATGTAACCACAAAGTAACCTCACTCCTGATGTGGGAAAAAACAGGCCATGTTTAATACAATAAATCTTCACAAACATGACAATCAAATATCATTTGACAATTCTTAGGTCATGAATTTAAACCTCACACAAATTAAACCTAGTGTTCATATTTCACAACCTAAATATTCTTCTAGACCATAATACCCTCCAGCACCAAGGGGCCTCCAGGCTCGCGTCCCCGCAGTTTGAGAACCACGCAAGGCGCAACCCACCTGCGTCCATGAGTGGTGAGCCCCCAATGCCCTTGATCCTTGTCCGTGTATTACCGGGGGCTCACCCCTTGCCACCAGGCTGTTCAAGGAGGCTCGTGTGACCTGTCGCCCTTGCCTCCCCAACAGCCGGTGTCCCCATTCTCCCTGCGGAGAGCTTACCACCTCTCCCCTCAATGCTGGGTTCAGGAGTATGCCAACAGGCCTCCCGTTGTCTTCAAATCACAACCCTGTGACCTCCATTCCGCCACTAGGGTGACCAGGGGCCATAGGTCCTTCACCCTCCCCACCAAAGAAAAGGTTCTGCACAAAAGACCAAATCCCTTTGATCCATAAGTCCGTGCCGCTGTCCGATAAGTGCACTCCATCTGAGTGAAACATCTGCTCGCCAGAAATCAGTCTATGAGGAATGTGACATAGACGGCCCGATACTGAGCACAGCCTCGCCAACTCCCCATTTAGGCGTCTCACTGAGACGTTGAGGGCACGGGATCTGACCCCTCCCGACCATACACGGCGGGGGATCATGCACGACCAAGCAATCCTGGCCTGTGGGAATGTCCTCCCTAGCCAAGCAAATTCCGTGAGTAAGTCCTCTCTGACAGCCATGCGACCCAGATCCACCATGTCGTTGCCTCCCACGTGCAAAATGATCAAATCCGGGGACGGAAGTCCCTCGCGTTTCTGAGTCTCCAGAACCAGCTGGCGCAACTGCCGGATCTTCAAGCCACCGACGCCTCGCCACAAAAAGGATGCCCTCTTCAAACCGGCTGGTTTCACCACTCGCCTCTGCCGCAGCCGAACCGTGGCGCGCCGCACGAATGATTGCCCCAGCACCCAGATTACCCTCGTCGACATACTAATAAATGAGGAGAAAGAAAGCCATGTCAGCATAAGACCATCCTGAATCAAAACATTCCGAAATAGCAACTCAGGTCGCACATAGCGTTTGAAGCATGATGATGACCAGCGCCCCACCTTCTTAACCGCCTCGGCTGTTAGACCAGCTCCCGCTGCGAGAGTCGCTGCCCCTATCCTGAAAGAATGCGATGAATAACCCGTGGATTCCAGCCCCAAAGCGCTCAACGCCTGCTTAAAGACGGCATTGAACTGGAATTTTGACAAACAGGCGCCCTGCTCATGAATAAACAGCGCCTGCCCCACCCCGCTGGGGCGTATTGACAGATAAGCTTCTATATTGGCTATAGGGCAGGCCATGTCACCTGAGGCTGGTGATAAATAAATAATGGATCCCTTCCCCAGAGGGTCAGCCTTAGAACGCCTCAGGACCACCTCCAACCTACCGGAGACTAATTTCGTGTCCTGCCATTGCAGTCCCCCTGTCTGATCCTCCTTTGAAGCTCCCACCAACTCCCCTAAGCGAAAGGCCCCATAAAAGGCTAAAGAAAAAACTGCCCTGAACAAAGTGCACTCATACCGTGATGTGCAAACCGCCTGCAGCACTCCCAGGATGTCCCTTAACAACTGCACGTGAAGCGGCCTCCGTGTATCCCTCCTCAACCCCTCAAGTCTAGCCCAACCGGACAATGCCCTCCTTACCATGAAGCTAGACCCAGGGTCTTGGATCCCCGCCACCTTTGCAAAGAATCCTATTGCTGTCACGCGCGCCCTGGCATAAGACGCTGCTCTGCCCTGATTCCTTAATACCATTAAATATTCACAAAGTGTTACGGCTGAAAAAAGGGGGGGGCGGCTTGGGCTTGCATGCCCCACAAAATTCCTGTAATCCCTGAAATGCTGCTGATAAGTTCTTCTCGTGTTTCTGCTCTAAGACGCTCCCACCAGCCCTGCTAATCCGGCACTCCAATCCTCCATAGCGAAGCTGGGAAAGCCGTCATCTGCTCGTCCGCCAGCGGATGGTACCTCCTGAAATCCTGCAACTTGAGGCGAGACAAAGCATCAGCGGCCTGATTACGTACACCAGGAATATGTGCGGCCCTGAACACCAAATTCAATTTCAAACAGGCTAAAACCAGATGTTTCAATAGACGCAACACGTGCTTACATGAAGCCCCCTGCCTATTAATGGCTTCTACCACCGCCATATTGTCAGACCAGAAGACCACAGTTTTGTTCCTGAAAAAGGGGGCCCAAATCTCAACCGCCACCACTATCGGGAACAGTTCCAAAAAGGCAAAGTTTCTGGCCACCCCGCTCTCATGCCATGCCAATGGCCAATCGCCCCTACACCATTGGGTCCCCAAAATTGCCCCAAAACCAATGCTGCCCGCTGAGTCCGTAATTAAGCCCAATTCAGAGCAAGACCGAGCCGGTTCTGGCCATATTACTGATGATTACAGGCCCCAGCTAGGCCCGCAAGAACAAGGGTTCGCTCTCCTGTAACGGAATCTATAAGGAAGTTGGCACGGAAACTGCAAAGTACAAAGACAACGTTTATTAACCCTTAAGGGTGGTCCTACAATCCACACAACACTCTTCAGTATTGCATGGAGTAGCACCCAGAACATTCGTACACAGTCCCCTTTTATACACAACAGAGGGGCTCATAAGTGGGTGGATACAACATGAGGCCGAAGAACATTACCATTTATGGTCATTCTCGATACTGAATCAATACATGGGCGGAGCCAACACACTCCTTGAGCCCGCGAAAGGACATGGTCAAGCAAAGCTAATTATAACAGATGTGGTCAAGTCTGGGCATGCGCCAGACGGACAAGAGAGAGCTATTTATAAACTGTTGCTAGGCAGATTACAAGAGCAACTAACACAGAGGTCGGACTCTCCTCGTGGTGAACACATGGCAGCATGCCAATACAAAATGGAGTCCGGACTTCGGTCAACATAACGAAGAAAACATGATCAAAAGGGGAAGCATTAATGTTTTCAGTAAATGCTTAATCACATTCTGCCTTAATTTACAACAGACGACCCTTTCAGCATTTACTGAAGACATCCGGCTTCCAAGAATAATCATCATATATATCAATTATCATCATTCCCTTAACCTCCTTAGCTAGACCCTTCTGGCGAGCAACATCGGCAATAGCTTTCTTATCTGGAATGCAGAATGAAATGCATACAGAACAGCACAATGGTCCACATTGAATACACATACAGAAAAGGAACAGAACTGCTATAATAATGCAAAGACCAGTTAAGACCTTCCATCCCCAGGCAGTAACCAACGCCCAAAACCATCCGGAAAAGGACCAAGTGCCGTTTTCTGTGTGGATTTCAGCTGCTATTTTATGCAGCTTGTTAATGGCGTTATAGACGGATGGCGTATGATCAGGGATGAACACACAGCAGCTACTTCCAATAATTTTACAGGCTCCACCTCGATCAGCTAACATTACATCTAGTACCATACGATTCTGCAATGCAACAATCCTAGTTATTTGTAATTCTTCCGTAAGATTCCCAAGAGCGGCAGCAGTCTGATTTGTCACAGCTTCTACCACTCTTGTCAATCTTCGGATCTTCCTACTATTCAAAGCAGCTCCAACAAAGAAAAACAGTCCTAAGTTAAAATCAATATACTGTTGCAAGCTGGTATCGATCTGATCCACATCATCAATTGATAGAGTACGTTTATATCTATTTACAGTCACATTATTCAACAGTTTCAAATCCTTATGATATGACGCAGGTGCTAAGAATACAGGAGGTAATAGGAATGATACATAGCATACCCCGGACCACCCTGCCGGCAAACGGTAATAACCTTTATTTCCACATACAAAATAGGTATTATGGGACGCTAGGAAGGTACTGTTGTTCAGCCCGTCGATGTTCAGTACAGTTATACAATCACTGACACCAACAGGGATAAAACCCACACTCTGGACACACAGGTCCGCTTGAGCTTGTGCTACTTGGATTACGAACTTGTCCTTCCCCACAGTGTCTCTTGTGTTCGTGAAGATATAGGGAATGGATTCATTGTCCGGTCGGTACTCTTCCCATTCCCAAATTGTCCCATTTGCTTGTGGATATCCATTTTTATCTTGATGACATTCTTTATTGAGTCTGAAAAGCAATCGTCCCACTGTCGGTTTCCGAGTGGCAAACAGCAAAGTGTACCATGCTCTACAAGAGCCATTATGAGAGAAAGGAAGTGGTATGAATGGCGTTCCTCCTTTCTTCTGATGGGCTGGCATCATCCCACATATCCAACAGTTCGTAGCGTTCGTAGCAACGTGGGTGTGATGCAGCATCTGAATGAAAGTGTTATTCAAATAGGACTGTCGATGCTTCAACTCTTGATATGGCAGTGTATAAAAGTAGTGCTCCGCAGGCACTGGAGTCGTCAACACAAGTGTCTTTCGAGCAGGAGTTACCTCCTCCACAAACCATGTGGTTATCCCAACAATAGCTACTGTTAGCATGAACCCCAACGCACAAAGGATTTTCTTCTTCTCCATGTCAAAAGAAACAATACCCTGATATCTTCCTGAAACTAAAAGTCTGTCAGAACTCTTCCCCTTGGGCAGCGGTTGATTTCTTCACCAGCGGGCCAAGACGGGTGTCGCTACACTAATGCAGGGCTGATCCCCCCCCCTTGCCTCATCGGCTCTCCGTTTCACTAACCCAAGGGCCGTTCTGACAGTATGTCCCGGCACTGGAAACCTTACTTCCTTGGTCGAAGATGATATCGCCTTCCTCCAGACGTCGTGTGGTCCGGAAAGAGCTCCTCAGTGTCATTCGGCTTCGCAGCACGGCCTGTCTCTGCTGCTAGGATTTCTCGTTGATCGGTCAGCACGGCAGACTCCACCAATCCGGGCGGTACCTTTCGACAGTGCAAGGAATGGATCCAATTCTTCCTGTTCGAGACTCGCACTGCCGTCCTCGTTGCAAGGAGGACTTGTTCAGGTCCTACCCATCTCGGCTCCAAACTGTTCGTTCTGTCGAAAACCTTCACCATAACATGATCCCCAGGCCGGAGACCATGTCCTTCACCGGTAGACCGATCAGGGAGCGCCTCTCGGACCTGTTGATGAATAGAAACCAAATTATCCGTTAACTGTGCCAGATAATCGCTCATCATTACACAAGGTACATCATACACAGCCTTAGGCCTTGGTGGACCCCAAATATTCATTGGGCGTCCAAATACAACTTCATATGGCGTAAGGCCAGTTCGAGAGTGTGGCACCGACCTAATTGACAATAACGCCAGTGGCAGGGCGTCTGGCCAAGTCAAAGATGTTGAAGCTTGGATTTTGGCGATCTTAAGCTTCAGTGTACCATTATACTTCTCGACTAGTCCTGCAGACTGGGGGTGGAATACGGCGTGGAACTTCTGGGTGATGCCTAGGCCCTTCAAGACATATTTTATAACATCCGCTACAAAGTGAGGCCCATTATCACTCCACAGAAGTCTACAGACGCCGTATCGAGGGAAAAACTCTTTCAGCAATAGCTTCGCTGTAGTCATTGCAGTATTGTCTTTCGTAGGGTACGCCTCAACCCATTTACTGAAGGCGCAGACCACTACTAGAACATACTTCAAATTGTTACAGCGCTCAAGCTGGATGTAGTCCATCTGCAGGACCTCAAAGGGTGCAGTGGGCGTCGCAAATCCTCCTGCTGGAGTTCGAGTGCCTTTCCCTGGGTTATACTTCAGGCAGATCATACAGGTCTGCACCACCCTCTTTGCTGTGCTAGCAATCTCTGGATGCTCCCAGACTTGGGTAAGCAATTTCACAATTGCGGAAGCTCCAACATGTGCTAGCCCATGTGCCATCTGAACCATAGGTTGTACAAAGGCCGTGGGTAATTTCCATCTATCCATCTGCTTATTTCTCCAGCAACCCTCGTCATCCAGCTCTCCTTCGCTAGCCCATTGTTCCCGCTCTTTGTCAGAAGCGGTCCTCTGTATTTCTCGCACTTCTTCCTTCGCATCTCGCCATCTTTCCACCTGTGACTTTACTACATACATGGCAGTAGCGCCAGGCTGCATCGCGGTCTCCCGTGCTACTCGATCCGCTAACGCATTCCCTTCTCCAACTTTATCAACTACTTTCCTATGGGCACTACACTTAACAATGGCAATTTTCTTCGGGTATGTCAATGCGGTTAAGAGGTTGTGGACTAACTCCCCATGCATTATCTGTACCCCATGTGACGTTAAGAACCCTCTCTCCTTCCAGAGTAGGCCGAAATCGTGCGCTACTCCGAAGGCATAGCGGCTATCTGTGTAAACATTCACACACAATCCTGTACTGAGCTCACATGCTCGTGTTAAGGCTATCAGTTCCGCTGCTTGAGCTGATTTCTGTGGTATGCGTGCTGTCTCCACTATCGTGTGTAATGTGGTAATTGCATACGCTGCTGAAGTCGTACCATCTGGTAGCTTCAGGCATGATCCGTCTACCCACAACTCTCCATCTACCTCTGAAAAGGGCGTATCCTGGAGATCAATACGACCCTTTGTTTGTTCCTCAGTCACAAGAATACAATCATGCGCTTTCTGCGCCTCAGGCTGGGTCTCGGGGTATGGCAACAATGTGGCCGGGTTTAATGTCACGCACCTTTTCAACGTAATATGAGGAGCCAAAAGCGTCAGCTCATATCCCGTTAAACGGGCACTGGTCAAATGCTGCGTCTTTGTTTGATTAAGCAGGGCATCCACAGCATGGGGAACTAACACCAACAATTTATGGGACCACACAATTCCTTCACTTTGGCGTATTGACACAGCTGTCGCCGCTACCGAGCGAAAACACCCTGGTAATGCTCGGGCGACAGGATCAAGCACAGCCGAAAAGTATGCACAAGGGCGCTGCTTGTCGCCGTGCATCTGTACTAAGACTGACAATGCACATCCATCTTTCTCATGCACATACAACGAAAAGGGTTTTGCATAATCAGGGGTCCCTAACACTGGTGCTGAACAAAGGGCCTGTCGCAGTTGCTGAAAAGCAGCATCACACTCATCTGACCAAGGGATTGGGATAATAATAATAATAATAATACCGATATTTATATAGCGCGAACAGCTACCTCGCAAGGAGGTGTCCCGGCGCTGAGTGATCATTTTTCCAGGCAGAATGGGCGGAGAAAGGGGAGGGAGTGTTTAGTTATTCTGGGAAAAGAGCCAAGTCTTTAGCTGCCTCTTAAAACTGGCTTCCGTTGCAGCCAATTGGATGTTGGCCGGTAGAGCGTTCCAGAGTGTCGCCGTGCAGGCAGAGAAGGATCTGCCTCCGAGTCTGGCTCTCCTGGCGCGGGGGATAGAAAGCTGGTGTCGTGAATTAGAGCGCAAGCATCTCTCCTGATAGTATCTGGGGAGTCTAAGCTTTAAATAGTTGGGACAGGTCCCCTTTTGGGCTCTAAACGCCAGAGTTAGAGCTTTAAACTTGATTCTGCAGGCTACAGGGAGCCAATGCAGATCGCGCAAGTGCGGAGAGACATGCTGTTTAAAAGGGATGTTTTTTAGCAGTCTCGCAGCCGCGTTCTGCACGATCTGCAATCGTTGCACCAGATATTTGGGTAGGCCAAGGTAGAGGCCGTTAGCGTAGTCCAGTCTGGAAGTGACTGTAGCATGGACCACCGTCTTGCGACAGTCTTCCGGCAGAAGGGACAGAAATTTGCGTAGGTTTCTTAGTTTATGGAGACAGCACGCAGAGACCTGCTGTATATGTGGAGAGAAGGAAAGACTCTCATCCCATCTTACTCCCAGATTTTTCGCATTAGTGCTGGGTAGAGGAGGGAAACCCATTTCGGAGGGCCACCACAGGCTTGGGGGGGGCCGAGTATGTTTGCCAAAGAAGATGACCTCCGTCTTACTCGCATTCAATTTGAGTTTGTTTGCATTCATCCAATTGGCAACATCTCGCAAGCATCCCTTCATATTGCTGAAGGCTGCCTCTGAAACATCCGAGAAGGGGAAAATTAGTTGTGTGTCATCGGCGTATGAAATCGCCTTGACGCCCCATTTAGCAATAAGAGAAAAGAGTGGAGCCAGATAAATATTAAAAAGTAGTGGACTGAGGGCCGAGCCCTGAGGGACACCACACCAGAGGGGTTTGGGTTTTGAAGAAAGGGGGCCCAAGGCTACTTTCTGGGTACGATCAGTGAGATAAGACTGTAGCCAACCCAGAGCCTTATCTTCCAGGCCTGTGTTTTTTAGCCTTAACAGTAGCCTCCCATGATCCACAGTATCAAAAGCGGCAGATAGATCCAGGAGCACCAACATAGCCGATGCTCCTGAATCTAAAGACCACCTGATCAACTCAGCCACTTCTATCAGAGCGGTCTCGGTGCTAAAGCCCGCCCTGAAACCTGACTGGGTTTCATGCAGTATGTCTCTTTCTTCTATAAACCTGTTTAGTTGGCGTTGTATCAGTTTTTCGAGCATTTTGCCGGGGGCTGCCAACAGGGAGATTGGCCGGAGATTGCTAAGATCATCCGGGGCACCGTTTGGTTTCTTTTTTAAAGGCAGGAGTGTGGCATGTTTCCAACAATCGGGGAATAGACCTGTTGCAATGGATGTGTTCCAGATATGTAACAGTGAGGTGGTAATTGAGTCCGACATCATTTTCCAGAGCTTGGGCGGGCATGGGTCATCAGGAGCCCCTGATTTACATTTTTGTAGTTCCCTTTTGGCCTCGGCGAGGGAAATAGGGTGGAATTGAGCTAAGGCGGGGAGGGATGCCACATTATCATTTGTGTCGGACATGATTGTGGGCTCGGGACTGGTGAAGGTGTCGTAGACTTTCTCGATCTTTTTATCAAAAAAGACCGAGATGTCCTCGCAGAGTTTCTCCGACGGAGTCACTTCAGTTTCAATTGCACGAGGTTTAAAAAAGGATTGAACAATTTTAAAAACTTCTTTGCTAGATTGCTCAGCTTGCTGAATGGAGGACACAAAGAACAATTTTTTTGCTTTTTTTATGGATTTGTGGAAAACACGCAAGGCTTCTTTGTAGCAAATTTTTGCTGATATGGAATAGTTTATCCGCCAGAGACGCTCTAGTTTTTTGCAATGACTTTTTTCAGCCAATAGCTCAGTCGAGAACCATGGGGCCGAAGGGGATTCTCTGCGTGATGTAGCGATTTTTGCAGGCGCGATGGTATCCAACGTATTACTTATCCAAAGATTTAGAGCCACAGCGTCCGTGTTCACATCTAATGACAGAGTTGGAGTAGTAGCTGAGAGAGCAGGGCAGAGAGTCTCTGCTGATATATTAACCCAGTTTCTGCAAACATAGGATCGTCTCCCTTTTGTCTGGTGGTGGGAGGGGAGGGAGAAAGAAAAAGGGATTAAAAAGTGATCCGTCCAAAGCAATGGTTGTGCGGTTTTAGCTGAACAGTCTGGGATATTGGAAAATATCAGGTCCAACGTGTGGCCTGCCTTGTGCGTTGGTTCCGAGATAATTTGGAATAGATTCGCTGCTTCCAGTGTAGAAATAAGTTGGGTGGCTAGGGGGCAGTCTGGACTGTCAATGTGAACATTAAAATCGCCAACTGCAATAAAATGGGGGTGAACTATTGAGCTTTGGACTATAAGGTCCATCAGTTCGGCGGTATAGTTGATATGGCAATCCGGAGGCCGATAGATAATCAGGCCGGCTAGGGACAAATGGGGGTTTATTTGAAAGCAGAAATGAAGCCCCTCAATGCCTGGGATGGAGGTAGGCGTTGAGGATGACAGTGTATATTTGTCTTTAAAAATAATCGCTACCCCACCACCCTTTTTATCATTTTCTCTGTTTGAGACGCTCATTTTGTAGCCTGGTGGGACAGCCAGTGAGATAGAAGCTACACTATCCACAGACAGCCATGTTTCTGTAAGAAATAGGGCGTCCCAATCGGAGTCCTCTAGTAGCAGCCAGATATCATCCGCATGCCTAGGGAGGGATCTGCAATTTAGTAGGGCGGCTTTAATAGTGATATCAGGGTGGTTAATCGGGGAGCCTGTTTTAGAATTTAAAAATGCTGTTTTAGGGGACGGAACGTCGCGAAGTGTCTTGTAGCACACCGGACATGATCGCGGTGGTGTAACGTTGGCCAGGTCATACCTGAGCGCATGACAGTGATTGTCTGTATTCAGAGCTAGTAATGCAGACCTAGACCAAACGATCCGCGTAGCGTCCCTACTCTTACCTACAGCGTGGCTGGCGCTGGTCGCGGTTCCGTCGCGGACGGGCGCAGACGGGCTTGCCTTAGGCGCGCCTTCGGCGCGCAAACGGCGCCCCCGCTGCGCCCGTCCGCTGCGCTTCCGGAATATACACATATTTTATAGTGGCGGGAGATGTAGTGAAGGGGGCGTGGCCTCACAAAAGGGGCGTGGCCTCAATCGACGCCAGGAATGGCGGCAGCGCTAAACTCCGCTGTGCACCTCTCGACGAGGAGTTGAGAGCCCTGTACTAAAGTGCCACGAGGAAATAAGTGGTGAACACAAGGTAAATGTGACTCTCAAATAGTTTTAAAAGGTTTTAAAAAATAGTATTAGAAACACCCTCCCGGCTTCCGCCTCAGGAGACCTAGAAAAGCAATTAACCGGCGCTTGTAGTCAGCGACCTTATATATGCTCCGAGGTTGTTGTTTTGCTTCGGTAAGGGGGCGTGGCCTCACAAAAGGGGCGTGGCCTCAATCGACGCCAGGAATGGCGGCAGCGCTAAACTCCGCTGTGCACCTCTCGACGAGGAGTTGAGAGCCCTGTACTAAAGTGCCACGAGGAAATAAGTGGTGAACACAAGGTAAATGTGACTCTCAAATAGTTTTAAAAGGTTTTAAAAAATAGTATTAGAAACACCCTCCCGGCTTCCGCCTCAGGAGACCTAGAAAAGCAATTAACCGGCGCTTGTAGTCAGCGACCTTATATATGCTCCGAGGTTGTTGTTTTGCTTCGGTAAGGGGGCGTGGCCTCACAAAAGGGGCGTGGCCTCAATCGACGCCAGGAATGGCGGCAGCGCTAAACTCCGCTGTGCACCTCTCGACGAGGAGTTGAGAGCCCTGTACTAAAGTGCCACGAGGAAATAAGTGGTGAACACAAGGTAAATGTGACTCTCAAATAGTTTTAAAAGGTTTTAAAAAATAGTATTAGAAACACCCTCCCGGCTTCCGCCTCAGGAGACCTAGAAAAGCAATTAGGTGTATCCTTTGTCAGAAGGGCTAACAATGGCTTAGCTATGTGTGAAAACCCCAATATCCACTGTCTACAAAAAGAAACAAGACCCAAAAATGCACGCACATCCTTCTGCGTGGATGGTCTCGGTGTGTCCAAAATTACTTGGATACGATCTGGTGTGAGTGCACGCCCCTCCTTAGACAAAAGGTGACCTAAATAAGTCACCTTTGGTCTACAGAATTGCAATTTCTTCCTAGAGACCTTGTGATTGTGGGATGCTAAAAAGGAAAGTAAGGATAACGTGCTTTTCTCACACAACTCCAGGGTGTCAGCCGCCAACAGGATGTCATCGACATATTGAATGAGGGCGACCCCCTCGAGTAAAACAAAGGAATCCAACTGTCGTTTCAAAGCCTGACTGTAAATACTAGGGCTTTCTGTGTAGCCTTGGGGAATTCTACAAAAACGATAAGATCTATTATTTAATGTGAACCCAAAAAGAAATCGGCTATCAGGGTGAATGGGAATGGAAAAGAAGGCATTCTTCAAATCAATCACTGAAAACATGGTCGCCGTAGGCGGGACCAAGGTAAGCAACGTCGTGATATCAGAAACCACCGGGTACTGAGGTATCACGATCTTGTTTACCTCCCTCAAATCAATTATGAACCGATAGACCTTTGCATCCGTGTCCTTTTTCAAAATTGGGAGAATCGGACTGTTACAGACATTATAGGGAACTTCTTCCACTACCCCTACTGCTATCAAGTCTTGCACAATCTGTATGAGAGCCTCCTCGCCCTCCTGGGAAATACGATACTGCGGGAGGCGTGGTAGCACCGCCCCCTCCTGGACACTAATGTGGACCGGAGGAATCACCATTTGTCCCACATCTGTGTCCGAAGTCGCCCATAAAGCTCGGGGGAGGGTAGCCAACAACGCATCCTCTGATATCGTGCACATCCGCCCAGACCTGGGATAGTTGTCATTTAAGATCACCCTCACACCTTCAGGGGAGCAGCGGATTGTAGCCCTAAAGTACTTTAACATATCAAGGCCCATAATGTTATCCGGTGTATATGGAGCAAGCAGAAACGGACAGGGCGCAGAAAAAGAATCAACCTTAAATGTAAGGGGCTGTGAAAGAGGGCTTCGGGAGAGTGTACCGTCAAACCCTACCGATGTAACTATTGAGCCGGATGGGGGAGCCCCCGGAACCAAGTACCTAGACAATGCACTACGTGTCGCTCCTGTATCCACTAGGAACTGATCAGTAGAACCTAAAACCTCAGCCGATACATAAGGACCCGTCTGATCGACCGGCACCTCAACTGATTCGGACCCCCATCCAACGCATTCCTACGCATGCTGAGAATCACGATATCCCGATTGATCGATGTCCGATACATAATACTGGTGCTGGCGATCAAAAACATTTGAGCCATCTCGGTGCCGCCCGGCAATATCGAAACGGACATTATCGTTAGAATTCCCTCTAAAGTTCGAGAAGCCCCCTCTACCTCTCGGGCCACCCGGAGTGTGCCCCTGACGCGAAGCACGCAACGCTGGGCAATCCCTGGCCCAATGGCCCAACTGCTTGCAGTACGCACACTGGTTCCTATTCAAATCAGATCGGCCCGAAGGGGGACCATAAGATCCGCCCCTTCCTCTATTATTATTACCCCGTCGGGGCGGGCCATATACTTGTGCTAACATCACCTTGGTTTTGAGATCTTTCGATTTCTTCTCCTCCTGGCCCTGCGCCTCGTGCTCCTGACGCTCATAATACTGAGCGATAGTCAGAAGGGCCGTTGGGGTCGCGGAGGACCAAGAACTTTCACTCGCTTTTAACCGGGCCGCAACTGCCGGTAGCAGATTAGCCACATATTTGTCCGCGAAAAGGTGGCGGCCCGTGTCGTCAGTAAGCGACTGGCCACTAAAATCATGAAACGTCTCCTCAAAGCGCGTAAAGAAGTCCGCAACTGACTCGTCAACTTTCTGCTTACATGCAGTTAACATATTCCAGTCAATCTTTTTACGGGGGATAATCGTCTTCAACTTAGCCACAATAGCCGCAGGGAGATCTAAAATATTCTGGGGTGGTTTCTGTGCGGGCTTCCGTTCCCTATCCTCATCCTCAAGGTCAGACCACCGGGCCTTGAAGGCAACCGCATCATCTACCTTTCGGACAGAGCGCCACGTATCCGGCGGTAGGATAAGGCCAAAGAACAGGTCTATATCCGCTAAGGTCATAATGCAAGAATTCAAGGCCGCCTCGACTTCTTCATAGAAGGCCGCTGGATTCTTGCGGGGGTCAGGCAACGCATTCTTTAGTGCCATAACATCGGCCCTATGCCATGGAGTGTAAACCCAGTTATATACAAAATATCCCCTTGCATCGGCGGAGTTAATATCCGAGCTAGTCCCTGCTCCCTTAGGAGGAACATACAAAGGCGCCGCCTCTCGCATTGGTTTAGCATGCACTATGTCATCCTTATCTGACTGGGAGGCGGATGGGTGGCCCCCTGCTGCAGACGAATCCGACTGCTTCTCCTCCTCCGTTTGTTGACGTGCTTTCTCTCGAAGGGCCAGCACCTCGTCCCGCAAGGCGAACAGCCGCCGAGCCGCCTCAGGAGCCTTAGAGGGAGAAAAAGCACCGTTACGTATTGCTCTAGCGTCCGAAGACACTTCGTCAGGCTCAAGAACATGAGAATATTTTCGGAAAGCAGTAATCACTTCCTCCGCGAAATGACCCAGAAAATACACTTTATCTCTCTCCTGCCACTGCCCCCAAGTCTGAAATAAGTCCTCCATGGATACCTTGCCTTTAAGCGCACGGAAGGAAAGTGTCCGAAGCTCAGCCATTTGCTCGGCCGACAGCATGGACCGTGTGTCTACCTTACCCGAAACCGGGTCAGAATCTTGCGGCCGTGGAGCAGATGCGCCAACATAAGGGGGCGGAGAGCGATCTAGTAAATAAAAATCATCATCAGGATTATTAAGGACAGGATAAAGTGGCTGGCGAACAACATATTGACCCGAAACCTGTAGCCTACGCTCTTTCTCTTGTCTGTCCGTTTGCTCTTTGTCCTCCCGACGCTTCGCTTCCTGCGCTCGCACATGGTCATTCTTCCGTTGCTCTTTATCAAACAGCGCTTTCTCACGTTTCTCTCGCTCACGCACTTCCTTCACCCATAATCGCACACACTCAAACATATCCTGACGAGCACGTCGCTTACACATACACTGTTCCACATACTCAATCTTACGTATATCAAACGATCCATACAAAGGCCATCGCAACTCAGGATCCTTCCTCGTGTATTTCCTCCATAGCGTGCTGTACATTATGGAAGAAAGACCATGCTTCACGTACATATCCCTATTAGGAGTCCCCTCTGGGGGAGCTGGAGCAGATTCCTCGAGGTTCAACCGGTTTCCAAAACAGCAGCACCACTTACGGAGTGCGCTAAAAGCAGGCATGCTAGGAATAATGCAAAATATGCAATATTATAAAGAAAATGGCACTTAATCGTTGCGCCGTTCAGAGTTTACACAGCTCCTGGAGAAATTTCTCCACATTACCTGCCTATATGTGTTGCAACGCATATATTTTCACAAAGGCAAATTCAAAATATGACTAGTCATCATCAATCAAAACTCAAATAGCCAACCCAGGCTTCAAAACTCGGAGCAAGTACCGTACAACGGTTCTTACCAATCAAGAGTCCAGGTTCCAACTGCCAAGCTCCACAATCGCCCAAACGGCTCTCACGGCAGGACCGACAGAAGAGGTCTCAGTCGATGACCGGCGCCACCCAGACGGTCAGCTCGGAAGGGAAGGAAGAGAAACCTCGGGATGCCAGGGCTAAGACGCCGCTGGCAGTGATCACGTCCCCGGCCAAACTCCTCACCTTCGTCGCGACCAGTCCTTCGAGCATCCGAGTCGCCGATGAGCCCCACGTGACGGGCGCCAATTGATGATTACAGGCCCCAGCTAGGCCCGCAAGAACAAGGGTTCGCTCTCCTGTAACGGAATCTATAAGGAAGTTGGCATGGAAACTGCAAAGTACAAAGACAACGTTTATTAACCCTTAAGGGTGGTCCTACAATCCACACAACACTCTTCAGTATTGCATGGAGTAGCACCCAGAACATTCGTACACAGTCCCCTTTTATACACAACAGAGGGGCTCATAAGTGGGTGGATACAACATGAGGCCGAAGAACATTACCATTTATGGTCATTCTCGATACTGAATCAATACATGGGCGGAGCCAACACACTCCTTGAGCCCGCGAAAGAACATGGTCAAGCAAAGCTAATTATAACAGATGTGGTCAAGTCTGGGCATGCGCCAGACGGACAAGAGAGAGCTATTTATAAACTGTTGCTAGGCAGATTACAAGAGCAACTAACACAGAGGTCGGACTCTCCTCGTGGTGAACACATGGCAGCATGCCAATACAAAATGGAGTCCGGACTTCGGTCAACATAACGAAGAAAACATGATCAAAAGGGGAAGCATTAATGTTTTCAGTAAATGCTTAATCACATTCTGCCTTAATTTACAACATTACCTTCCCATTGAATCCCTTCAGGAAATCACGCCATAACCTCAGGTCCTCTTTGACCTCAGCCCGTAATCTTACATGATGGTATTTCTGCGTGAGACCAGTCATGGCTCGAGCAATGGACCTTGAGAACGGGCGGCCCATAGGAATAATTCGTAGTGCAAAATTCAACTGACCCACCAAAACCTGGAGTTGATGTAGGGTAACTTTGGGGCCTGCCAAGGCGGCGTCTATGGCCTGAGAGAATGCTCTCACTTTGTCCAAAGGCAGTCTGCACTCCCCTGCCACGGTATCTATTTCGATCCCCAGAAAGGACAGGCTAGTCACAGGACCTACCGTCTTCCCCGGGGCCAAGGGCACTCCCATTTCATTCAACAAAGCTACCAGCTGGCCCAGAGCCCGCCCACAGCTTTCAGACCCTGGAGGGCCCATGATCATGAAGTCGTCTAAGTAATGCACTATCTCCCCATGTCCGGTTTTGTCCACAAACAGCCAGTGCAGCATTGTGCTGAACATTTCAAAATATTTGCAAGACACTGCGCACCCCATAGGTATGCATTTATCAAAGTAATAACGGGAGTCAACCTGAAAACCTAATAAGTGATAGTCATCCGGATGCACTGGCAGGAGCCGGAACGCAGACTCAATATCAGTCTTTGCCAACAAAGCGTGTGGCCCCAGAACCCGCAGCTTCTGTAATGCTGCATCAAAGGAAGCATAAGTCACCGAGCACAATGCCGGATCTATTGCATCGTTTACCGATGCCCCCTGCGGGGCTGATAAATTATGAATTGGCCAGGCTCTTTTTTAGGTACCACCCCCAGGGGAGAGCACACAAACCCGGGCAAAGGAGGCAACCCAAACGGGCCCGCCACCCGCCCCAGTGCCAATTCCTTGCTCACCTTACTTGCCACCACATCTGAGTGCATCCGTGCTGACATTAGATTCTTACAGTAACCCACTGGTGGGACCCCTACGGCGGGAATGCGGAAACCCACTGAAAACCCCTCAAACAACATTCTGGCTGCCTTCCTGTCAGGGTACCGATTTAACCAGAGCATCAGTTTCCCTATGTTGACCGGCGTCGGTAACTCATTGTGCCGGTGGGGGCTTAGCCTCTCTCCCTTTTTCTTTGGACTTTTTTATACAATTGAACTCGGGATGGGAAGGGTGGCCACAGTACCCACATGCATGCCTGAACTTGCATGTCCCTGGGGCCCATGTGCATGTTTTCCTGTTGAACGCCCAACATGTGCCTTTCTTCTCACCCGGGCCTCCTTGGGAAGTCCGAAAGGGCTGTCTCACATGCAACTTGTTTACACTTTCCAGCCACACGTTCACCTCCGTCTGGTCCCACCCCATATCAGGATCTTCAACTTTAGCCCACCTGAAGTCCCTGTCGTAATCTAACCATGCGACACCCCCATATGTCACCTGTACCTTCAAGATTTTATTCGTATAACAAATCAATGGCACTGCCAACTCTGGCTTTTTTTCAAGCATTATGATGGAAAACACGTTAAAGCCAAACAGCCAGTTGGAGATGGATTCCTCAATCTTTGGCTTTCTATCCCTAAAGGAACCCTCCTTCTTGTCCTTTTCTCCCGTGGCCTCATCCCTTCGCTTTGGTCTGATCAGTGCAAATATGTCCACAAAGTCACCCTTCCAAATCTTATCCTTCACATCCTGTGCCACATGCGCCGCTAAGTTCCCTCTCTTTGACAGCACCGTTTCAACACCCCTTGGCACTTTAGGCTCATTGCCTCCCCCATTAATCGAGCCTTCCACTGCCTTACCTGCAGAGGGCACCTCAGGCACTGCATGCGCGGGGTCCGCTTGACCCACCGCTGTTCCAGGCGCATTCGTCGCTGTCTCCTGTGCCTTACTTAGTAGCGCCACCTGCTTGCCCAGCTCTGCCAGAACCGCCCCCCCCCCCCCCCGCCTGTGGAACCCATGGGGCAGTCGCTGCATCGGTTGCCGCTGGCGCTCCCAGCTCTGCCAACAACATTGCCACGGTTGCCAGAATACTAGAGTGAGCAGTCAGACCCCCTCCCCTGACGTACTAGGCACCTGCTCCCCCACTACCTCAGCTTGCCTAACTGGTATCACTGCTGGTGGTGAAACCGCCACCAGGACCTCCGGCACAGGGGGGACCGGGGTGCTCGCGGGTGGCGCCAAGGCCTTGAAAGCTCCCCTAATTTCTGCCAAAATCAAACCAATATCATTCCTAGCCAGCCCTGACCCCTCTTGCGGCGCTGGTGGGGCCCCTATGGGCTCAGGAATGACCGGAGGTGGCGCAGGTGGAAGTATAGGTGCCAGTGATGGTACTACAGGAGCGGGGGCGCAGGTGCCGGCAGGGGGGCTATAGGAGCAGGGAGCATTGCTGGCGCAGGTTCTACCGGCAGCTGCGGCACGTCTGGCTGCAAATCTAGCCTCCCCGGAACAGCCCCATCACTCCCCTTCACCACCTTCCTCCTCTTGTCCCCCTTCGCTTTCTTTACTAATGGTGGAAAGGCCGCTTTCGGTGGTACTATCGTCCTTCGTGGGCGCTCTGGCGCTACTGGCTCTGCTACCTCATCGCTATCTGACTCGGGAGCCTCACCCCCCTCATCTTCAGGTAGTTCTGCCTCGCTGTCCTCTTCCCTACTCATCTTCGCTAGCACCAATTTCAACAGTTGCGCTATCTCTGAATCCCCCCCTTTCCTCTTCTGATTCCTTTTTGGAGGCATATTGCAGCAAGCGGATCCGCACCGCCAAGGCCCTTCCTACGCGCTCCCTCCCGATCGGACAGCAAACGCGGGAAAAAACACCACCTATACCCCTCTTCGCCTAGCTAGTGATACTGCGATAACCAGTTGCGCGGCAAGAACCGGTAGCCGGTCGACGATTCTCCCGCCCAGACCACACCACGAGCAAACTGATCACCCGCGAACTCCTCCCGCTCCCAAGTTACCGCAGGTGAATGATACACGAAAAAGCGCCACACTGTAAAATTATGCCGAACCTCTCCCTGAACGCTGGACCAACCCCCGTGCCTCGATCTTCCCCCAGATGCTCAGGGGAGCAGGACCCACAACACGCACAGAGCCCCGTGGGAGCAGCAAACAAATTATACGCTGCCACCCGCAGAACCCCGGCGGCCGAGCCCGAGTCCTCACCCCCCAAAGCACCTTACCTGGCAACAGCACCCTCGACCCAACCGCCGAACACCGAGACCGTTGTAGCTCCGAGCCCCAACCAGCATGCACCTAGCAGTACGGCAACCGACGAGCAGTAGTCCCGACGACCGACAAAGATCCACGCCAAGCCCAACGTCTCGCCAACGAACGCCTACGCCACTGCAAGTAAAGATTCCGGAGTCGTCGTCGTCGTCCCCGCAGGAAGAGAGGATGAATGAAGGCGAGAAGCGGGCCTAAATAGCCCCTACGCCCCACCTCCAATCATCTTGACCGGAAATGTGCGCTCGCCCAACGTAGCTTCAACCCGGAAGGACAACCGCTGACCGGCAACCAATCAGGCTGCCGGCCAAGCCGACGCCCCCCAAGGGGGTGTGTCGCACGGGGCGGCGGGGAGCCGGGTCCTAAGGGCGCGCTTCCGGATGGTCGCGCTTGGCATTTTCATAGAGACTCTGCCTCCTCAGAAAATGAGAGCGTCTAAGCCTTGGTGATGGCTTCCTCAGTCATCTCCCTGAAGCCAGTGCTGTAAGTGCGCTGCAGGTCCCAAGCAGGCTTGGGAGGTCTGGAAGAAGCTGCACACAGGACTGTCCATACTGGACAAGCAAAAAATTACATCATTATCGCAAGGATACCCATGCTCTTTCTGTGGTAGTTACAGCTTCCTTTTTAAAGGACAGGTAGTAATCTTCCCACACAGGAGACCGAGTTTATAGCAAAAAACGGTATCAATCTAGAGGTCTCTTATGTACGCCACCACTAGGGGCCTCATGGTGAATTAGATGTCCTTTCTCTTATAACACGCCTAGTTGGAGTATAGGTTCATGCTTAAAATAAGGAAGGATTAAAAAAAGTGATGGATGGAATGCTTGAATTAATCTTAGCCACTGGTAATTACTCAGGGTGCATCCCAATTCATCATGACATGATGTATCTGTGTATACATGAGCTGATTCAGAATGCTGTCGAACTTTGAGAGTGGATGCTGTGAGAATGCAGTGAAGCATACAAAAAAGTGATGGATGTAACGCTTTAACTATAGTCAGCCACTGGTAATTACTCGACTGCATCCCAGTCCATTTTTATTTTACACACCATGCCACCTCAGTTTGAACCCAGCTATATGCAAATCAGTCCTGCTGCAATCGGAACAGTCCAGCCCGAACTGCCAAGCCCGGTACTCCCTGAATCGGAAGATAAGCAACCCAGGACCAGTTTCGACCGATTTATGCGCTCATCAGCCAGGTACAGCTTGCTTCCAGTGACACAGTGTGCGTGGGACCCACGTCTGGGCATACCCATCCTAGTTAGGGCAACACACTAAAGTATACAAAAAAATAATGAATGTAATGCCTGAATTAATCTCAGCTGCTGGTAATTACTCGGGTCACATCCATCATAGGGAAGGAAGCATCATAGCAGAACTGCTGATGTTCTGGGCCCACAGTGACACAACTGCCAGTGCTGGAATACAAGCCAGTTTTCAAGGCAGACTGTGTGGCAGAATTCTTGAGAACTGAAGACAGGCACAGGAGCCTTTCTTGTTTCACTACAAACACTTCTATTATCCCCCCACAGATGAAGGCCCCTTTCTCCACTTCTCTTCAAACACGCCTCGTGGTGCACTGCTGATTTGGGGATGAAGTTCCCTTGGCTCCAGAAAATTGGAGGAAGCTTGATCTGTATATACTATGCCAAAAGTAGGTATAGTTTGCACAGAGTCCAGTGAATCCCTAGAGGTATAGCAGAAGCTAAATTAGATAATACCTTACCCTCTTTTGTGGTAGTGTGGTTGAGCAGTCAGGCGTATCTGAGGGTAGTGTTAAGCAATTGTTGTATACACTCAGGCAACAATTGATGTCACACACTCAAAACTGAATTCAGATCAATTCTTTGTATAAAAAGTTGTTAAATTGTTATTTTTATTACTAGAACCAAGATTTACTTAGTAGCAGGTAAGTGATACTTTCAATACAATAATACTTTTCAAGATACGGTGTGTACTGGTTTTGTAGAAGCATTCAAGTTACTTTGCAGCAGAGAAAATTGATTGCAAGCTCTTTTAAATACTTGTAATTACTTTAGATTACTTTCTAGTTACTTTTTAGTTTCTTTTCTAGTTCAGGACAAAACAATCTAATAACACAGTTTAGGAATTGCAGTAAATCAGTCTGATTACGAGTTAGGCACTGCTGCGCCGGCGCAGTGCCCGCTCTGCTACGCCTTACCCACGCATGGACCGCCGGCCTTATTCCGAGTTGAACTTGTGTTACAGGAATTCCACTCGTAATACGGCAGGCGATTCTTTGGCCTTTCCCATGGCATGCCAGGAAAACAAGTACCGCAATGAAAACGGCCAGAAAGTTCCAGCACTGTATGGACTGTGACATCCATGCCGTGCTGGAACTTGGGGGAATACAGACTGGGGGGCACATGTTGTTCAATACAATAATACTTTTCAAGATAAGGTGTGTACTGATTTTGTAGACGCATACAAGTTACTTTGCAGCAGAGAAAATGGGATGTAAGCTCTTTAAAATTCTTGTAATTGCTTTAGATTATTTTTTAGTTACTTTTCCGGTTCAGGGCAAAACAAACTGATAACACAGTTTAGACATTGCAGTACATCAGTAAGCAGGTTAACTCTTTTGAAGGCACTAAGGGCCTGATTACGAGTTACCAGATGGAGGGCAAACCCAATACACCCTTGAGGGCTTGGGCGGATAAATTGAAGAGGTAAAAGTGCCGACAAGGGATTTTGTTTATGACAAAGTAATTACTTGGTTGTATTTCTCAACAAGTTATTTGGTGGGTGTATTTAAACAAATTTTACACCAAAAGTAAATTTATCAACCAGAATAATCATCAAATATAAATAGTACACACACGGGAATTCTTTTTTTGTGAAATGAACACAAATCTTTTTATGTATAAATCAGAATAAAAAGGAGTACAAAAGAACCATTGGTTTGAGCAATAAATCATGAAAAACGGGTTACATCAAATCCACATTTCATCAAGGGACATCTATTTCAGTGCACTGCGCCACTGCGAGTCTGGTGCTCGCAAGACCGCCAGACTTGTAATCAGGCCCTCTGTTACTTTGTTGCAGTACAAGAAAGGGTTAACACCTGGAGCATTTTTCAGAGAAAAACCCATCATGCAGTCCTATGGGAACAAATGAAGTGTTTGCAGGTAAATAAACGGTTTTCTAGTTCAGTCTCAGGCTGGTAGCACTTGCACAGGGCTGGGGTCAAGTAGGTAAAGAGAGGGCAACCTCAGCGGCACAAGGGCGGCAGGGTGCAGAGGTCAAAGGAGAAGTTGGGCCCAATTTAGTGCTACATAGACATTGGGTACTTGGATGAGCACTGGTCATAGGTAGTTACCTGCTGTTTGTGGGTCAGGGCCCAGGGATCAAACGTAAGCACAAAGGGGGCCACAGGTAAACACCAAAAGCGCACCTCCAGCAGCACACAGGTGGTAGGGTGTAAAGTAGTCATCGGGCTCCTAATGGAAACCAATTGAGGATGTAGGTCGGAAAGAAATGCTGGACCTGGAGGCTGGATGAAAACGACCACCGGCAAGACAAGTAAGTTGGATAGCTGGGAGACACCTGGGCACCATCAGCTGGGCTCTCCAGAGTCAGGGACGGACGATGCAGGGCTGCCTTTTGGTGTCGGGTTTCCTTAGCTGTGTCTCATCACGGTCAGGGAGACCCTTCGAATAGAGGCTGCAGGTGTGGAGGGGGCGTTTCGGAGAGGTCCGTGGGCATCGGGTGCATAGTGGTGCAGTGTCTCGAATCCGCCTGAATCTGGAGACTGGTGTTGGTTTCTTTGCTGGATAAATCTGGTGACCACGGGAGACTGGAGTCTTTGTCGAAGACAGCACAGGTCCTCTGGGGTTCTTGAGGTTGCTGGCTGTGGGCCACGCAGATTTCTGGAAGCAGGGTCGCTGGATGAGGAGACAAGCTGGTGGGGCTGGAGCCAAGTCAGTCGTCATCTTCTTCTCCACTGATGCGCGGCTCTTCTGTCCTTCTTCATAGGCTATCGAATCTGAAGAGGCAAGGTTCAGGGGTGCCCCTAAGTACTAGATTTAGGGGCATTACAGGGGTGTGCAGGTCGGGACAATGGGTCCCTTTCTTGGGGTGTCTACAACCACTATTATGCCACCCTCCAGTGGGAGGGGGATAGAACTCTTCCTGACTGGGTGAGTGCCCTCGTCTTCAAGATGGAGGGGACTGAAATGTTTGCTTCACTTCGCCTCTCCCACCTGAGGGGTGGGGTTGGCAAAGTTGGGCACATCTCCTTTCCTGGCAAGGTTTTCATGCCGATTCTCCCACCCAAGGTAAGGGTCAGAACCGGTGGGGACCAGTTGCTAATAGCAGCAAAATGCTGGGGGCAGCTTACAAAGGTGGCAGGCCTTTGAAGCTTCCCCTTCGTGGACCCTGCCCATCCTGATGGAAGAGGCATGACACCTCTGCCCAGGATGGGCCTTGTTTCATGACCCAGAGAACAGAGGTTCTCTACCCAGGGGTCCAGAAACCTGTCTGTTGGTGGCAGATGGCTGGTAATCTGTCAGGAACCACACCAGGGCTCGTTGTTTTGATGCCGTCTGCGTGTATTTTACATTAAAGCCAACACTGTCATCAGTGTGGGATTAATGTGCTCAAAAGTTTGGTACCAAACTTCCCAATTTTCAGTGGAGCCATCCTGGGCCTGTGGAGTTCGTAATGACAAACTCCCAGCCCCCTTACTCAAAATGGCTTCACTGCACTTACAAGGCCTGTGAATGGCACAGACACTTTAGGGGCATAGTGCTCATGCAGCTGTCCCCCCACCAGTGGTATGGTGCACCTTGCCTTTAAGGCTGTAAGGCCTGCTAGAGGGATGACGTACCCATGCCATAGGCAGTGTTGAGGGGCATGGCACCCTGGGATGGGTGTCATGTCGACTCTTCAGTTTAGTCTACACCAGAACACGCAGCCTCCAGTGGCAGAGTATGGGTGTTCAGGTGAGGGGTCTCTGAGGGTGTCATAATATATGCTTCAGCCCTCATCGGCCCTCTCTGGTCTCAGGGCACACACACAGCCGCACCCGAGCACTTCACAGGTCTTTAAAAGACCACTTGCATGATAATGAGCCCTTGCTGTTGTTTCACCCCTTCTAAGAGCCCCTGCAGCTCCACTCTGCCTATTGCTTAAAGATTCAGCCCCCCCCCCCCCGAAATCAGCTCCACTCTGCCTATTGCTTAAAAATTCTGCCCCCCCCCCACCCCCGAAATTGTTTCTTAGCCCCCCCCTGCCCCACCCTTGAAATTTGGCTCTAGTTGCGCCTCTGTACCCGGAGTACCTTTTACAAGAGATTTACAGATGGCCCAGATGTGTGCCAATTGTGGAGAGAAAGGTACAGTTTTGGGAAAGAACACAGGCCCTGCAAATGTGATTGGCAGACACCCAGGGCACACTCAGTCAAGTTGGCATCAAGTATCTGGCAAAAAGTTGGTGGCAACTATGCAAAAGGGGCACTTTCCTACAAGTGTCCTTGGGGGTCAACACGCCCTCCTGTTACCTCCAGTAAGTCCCACACAGCGAACTTGCTGAAAGGTCTTAGGAGGTCACACCTCCTTTATCCACCAATCTGCACACGCGCCTCTTAGCGTACTGCTGATTGGTGGATGAAGTCCTCTTGGATGCCAAGGGTTCTTGGGGGCCCAAAAGCCCTCCTGTTACCTCCAGTAATTCTGAAACAGCAGGATTCCTGAGAGCTGACAACCATTTTCCCCACCACTCTGCAAATGTGACTGCTAGTTAAAAAAAAACATAGAAATACACTGAAAAAAATAAAAGGTTACAGGGACGTTATAGTTAGGCTCAGATTTCACTCGTACAAAGCAGACAAATTCAGCAGTTATAGTTACCTGAGCTAACTATACCTTACCCCTCTGCATTGCACTGCTAATGAGCTCGCATATTATATCACTCATGACATGGTCAGTGACATCACTGATGACATCATCCACAGAAGCACACACACCCCCATACAACCTCTTGTTTGCCCACTCATATGCCCGCACAACCTGTCGCATACCCATTCACAGATCCACTCCGCTCAGGTACTCACATACCCAGTCACTCACTCAGCCACTCACAACCATTCACTCACCCAAACACCCATTCATACAACCAGTCATTCACCCATAAAACCAGTTACATAACCACAAGCTGACCCATACAGCTACTCACACACCCACTTATTCACCTGCACACTCTCTGACACACCTACTCACTCACCCATACAGCCTCTCAACACAGCCACTCACTTAACCATACAAGCACTCACACAATTACTTACATACCCATTCACACATCCATACAAGCACTCACACTTCCGCTCACTCACGCATACAGCCATTCAAACACTCACTCTCTGATACAGCCATTCACACACTAACTCACTTAACCAAGCACTCACTGACCCATACAGCCACTTAAACACCGAGTCACTCACTCATACAGCCAGATGCCCACTCACTCACCCATACAGTCACTGCACACCCACTTATCCACCCATAGAGCCACTCACACTGCCACTGATTTACCCAAACAGCCACTGACACAACCACTCACACACCTACTCAGAAATCCACTCACCCATACAGTCATTCATGCAGCCATTCAGACCCCCATTCACTCACCCATTCAGTCACTACACACGCACTTACCTACCCGAAGAACCACTCACACCACCACTCACTCACCCATACAGCCACTGACATTCACTCACCACTCACTCATGCACCCACACAGCTGCTCACACACCGATACAGCCACTCGCACACCCATACACACAAGGATACAGTCACATAGCTACTCAAATAATATATGTTAGAAGTAGTATCACTCAGTAGTAGTGCATCTTGTATACTAATTTAACTTTTGTTGTAGGTTAGTATATGTTTAACACCCATAAACTCTTTTAAAAACACTCACTTGATGATGCCATCAGTGATGTCATTTGAGATGTCATGAGTGCATTGTCGGAGCGTAAGTTATAGTTAGCTCAGGTAAATATAACTGCTGGATTTCACTGGGTTTGTATAAGTGAAATCTGAGCCTAACTATAACTTGCCTGTAACATTTGTTTCGTTTTTTTCAGTGAAAATATATATTCACTGAAAGGAATTTATATATATATATATATATATATATATATATATATATATATATATATATATATATATATATATATATATATATATATATATATATATATATATATATATATATATATATATATATATATATATATATATATATATATATATATATATATATATATATATATTGGGAGTATTGCCCGTAATTTACAATTCTACGCATTATATGAATCATAAACAATGTCATAGGATAAGTTATTTACAATAAAAAATTATACGTAAGAGGCAATATCAATCCTTCTATAAACTGTGAGTATCTCTTATGTAGTACCAACTGTAAACGTAACTTCTATTTTACCTTTTTGTATTGACATCCAGTGCGCCAGGCTCCGCAACCGCTTAAAAAATTAAATACGATTAATAAAGTGTATATTAATAAAGGAGCAAAATGTAAATGTAGCATTCTGTAAATGTGAAGGAATTTGAAATTGAATAGTGAAAATTAACTTGGTATCCTCCGATTTATTCTTGGGAGCAGCACAGGTGCATCAAACAGAATATAGTATGGACAATGGGTGGCCTCAATTGAATTTAGAAGAGCTCCAACCTTCCCAATACATTTAAAATGTTGACTTTAATATTTGTTTGTGAATTAAACCAAATATTTCAGCATTTATGAATTTTTTGATGAAGGCACATTTCCGCATTGTTGTGTATTGGTTTGCAGTTCAAATCATCAAAATTGCTTAGGGTGTGGTCACTGAGTGGGGGTTCCCAGGTTCCAGTGGTGAATAAGTGGGAGCCACAGAAGTCAAAAGGTTCAAAACCACTGCACTAGACCATTGTCCTTCTAAAAGAAAAAGACAATAATTATTATACTAAAATTTAAATATGAATTGAGTTTGTCAGTGGTCAGGCAATTGAAGTACTGGGAATTTTAAGCCCAGCGGTGCAGGGGAACACACCCTATGACTTCGGGTTCTTCCTGTTTCAGACCTACAGAAACACAGAGTCTTCTGGGTGAAGTCAAAGATCAGTTTATTGGCTGCAGACCAATTACAGGTATCCTAGAAGTACAACAGCGTGTATGTTCTCAGGAGACTGCTTAAAATTATAGAAACGGGCTTCTCCTTAAATACAAAATATCCTGCTTCAGGCATACATTCCTTGTTTTATGATATGGCCATATAAATGTATACATTACAAACGAAAAGGCAGAGTCATGATGACCATCCCACATTCCAGTTAAGCCAGCCCACAATTATTTACCCAGCGAGGTTCAGATCCCACATCAGATATCAACAGGCCCCAATAAACACGAGCATCTCCTGTTTGGAAAACAAGCCATAAAGCAGGGACAGTCAGGTGTGAAAGAGATTAGCTGGAGGCTCGTGTGGGATGAAAAGGCTTTATGGTGTGTCAAGCCCTGATGCTAATCACAGGTGGCCAGGGGACGGGGAGCTCGTGAGACTGGACTGACCTGGGGCAGCGGAGCCAAGCTGCCCAGGTCACAGAGAAGTCAAAGGAAGGCACATGTGCTCTAAAGGCCCGTATTTGCTTGTAATATGTAGCCTATGTGAGGCAACCATAAGATGGCCACCGCTCTAAGATGGAACCCACGGAGTCAATGTATAATAACGTATACACAGTGCATTCATAGCTAAAACGTTACACAAAGCACTTGTACATACCGCATTGACCATTCGCGGTTCGCTAATACCGGGATAGACAGGGGTAGGGCCCTGCCTCCTACGCGGTCCCAAATTTCAAAGTACGACAGACCCTCCTTTTGCCCTTACATAGGCAATAACTATGCTCACATCAATCCGAGTCTAGGTCAATATTCATGAAGTCATGGAGATGTTGCTGTAGCATCATCCTATTACTTAGCTCGTCCCTCGATACAGGTTTCCTTACACATAATGTAGCACAGAGGCCACATATCGCAGGAGCACACTGTATGCACAGACAGAACAGGAAAAGGATGGCTAAGATCATTCCAATGACCATCAGAATCTTCCAACCCCAGGCAGATATCAGTTCCCAGAACCACCCCACCAGTGACCAATCTCCTTTATCCATGTGTATGGACTCAGATATTTTATGTAGTTTGGAGATGGCTTGATAAACTGTTGGAGCGTTGTCTGGTATGAAAATGCAACAACTAGATTGGATAACCTTACATACCCCACCGCGGTCTGCAAGTATAACGTCTAGAACCATGCGGTTCTGCAAAGTCATGAGGCGATCCGCTTGGAGCTCAGCTGTTAAATTACCAAGGGCACCAGCCGTAACATTAACGGTGGATTCAACCACACGAGTCAGTTGTCTCAGGTTCCTACTATTGACCATAGGTCCCCAAAACGGCAGGACACCCAAAAAGAAGTCTCCCGCTTCCTGACCGGCAGTATCCTCCTTACTAATCACGCCTCTCACAACTCTGGTCTTGTGATAGTCAGAGGCAGCAGTAAATGTTGGCGGTAGCAGATTTGCAATATAACATGTGCCCGAGAAATCAGGGGGCAACCATGTATATGCTCGGTCATTACAGACAAAATATGTACCCTTGGCAGCCAAAAACGCAGGGGAAAACTGCGATGGAAAAGTGTACATTTCAGTACAGTCACTTCTCCCCAGTTGAGCTCTAGGATTCTGACCATTACCTTGTAAACAGAACCGACCTATGTGGGGTACGACCCAAATTGGGGATGAAATTTTTCGCTGTCTTTCACCCAGACTAATACTATACCCCGTTGCGTTCCACCCTACATAAGCTCTCAATTCTTCCTTGGGTATAGATGAGTATGCATCGATATCTCTGCTCATATCGGCAACTCCTTTCATTAAAGCTTTATTATTTGTGCTAGGTCTGATGGAACGCGGTTGTCGCTGGGAGTACGCATCTAGAGCAAAGAGAAACATGGTCTGGAATGCCCATGACGATCCATTGTAACTAAACGGCAGCACTAGATAAGGAATACCCTTATTAATGGTATGCGGCATTAAACCACACACCCAACAATTGGTTGTATTCATAACTAGTTGGTGCTGGTGCAGGAGCTGAATAAACGAGTTGTTTACAAACTCTGATCGTCTAGCTTGTTCGTGTTCAGGCAGAGGGTGAAAAGAGTGTGAGGAGACAGTAGAAGGAGGCATAGGCTGTACAGTGGGTGCAATGGGCTCTTGAGAGGAGAAGAATACAAATCCTACAGTAAACACTATCATACTACATAATATAAACAGACATAAAAATACAAAACGTTTGCTCTTCATTATTTTACACATTCTTGTTTTAAAGTTCATTTCCTCAGCGGGTCTCTCCATCTTAAAAAACTCCATCCTCTAACCGTGCCGCTCGCGGTGGGTGAGTATCTTCTGCTAAGGAGTACGCCTGTCGGTCCAGGGAATGCCCTAGACCAACCAGAGCCGTTGACCTAACGTCTACGGCCTGTACCCCAAAGTCTTGGCACCGCGACCCTGCGGCTGAACCCGGATGGTGGTTCGAAAAACAAAAATCAAGAAAGTCCTTCAGATGGGAGAGCTATGATATCAAAAAACAAAAAGGTAAGGAAAAGAATATTTATTTGTCCACATGCCTTGGTCTTAGATTGTAGTGGAAACGGCCAGGTGCTGTCTGATCTTGAAACAAGAGTTCAGGCTCTGTAGTGTCCAATCGAATTGACGGTGGCACAGCTTCTTGCAAAATATCGTCACTCTGTTGTGCTGAAGTTGTGCCTTTTACGCGTGCATCACTGAACGGCACAAAACGAGGTACAGTGTCTGTTTCAGAGTCAGCGATACCCTCCTGGACCCACTGGTCATACGGCAGAGGCAAAGGGATCCTTTTTATGTGGACGCCGTGGATCCAGTTCTTCTTCCCCTTTACTCGAACAGCTGATCTTGTAGACAGAAGTACGAGATGAGGGCCAATCCAACGGGGCTCATCGTTGCTTTTGCGCTGGAAATTCTTCACCAGAACCCACGTGCCAGGGTCGATAGGGTGTCCTGGAGCCTCAGAGGCCTGGGGAAGAGTATCATGCACCTGTTGGTGTAAAACACGCAATTTAGCCGTCAATTCATACAAGTAGTCAAGTAGTACTGGATGTTCGATTTCGCTGAATTTCGTCGGTCTTGACACACCCCATACATTGGCCGGGCGGCCAAAAACCACCTCGTATGGGCTAAGTCCCACTCGTGAGTGTACGGTCATTCTGGTGGACAGGAGTGCTAGAGGCAGAGCGTCAGGCCATTTAAGACCGGAGCTCGCCTGAATTTTGGCCAGCTTGAGTTTTAGAGCGCCATTGTAGCGCTCTACTAATCCAGCTGATTGGGGGTGATTTGCAGCATGGAACTTCTGCTTAATCCCTAATCCCTCACACACATTCTTCATCACTTGACCCACAAATGCACTCCCATTATCACTCCACACCATTCTTGGCATACCAAACCTAGGGAAAAATTCCTTCACAAGGGCTTTGGCTGTGGATAGAGCAGTGTTGTCTTTTAGGGGATACGCTTCTATCCATTTTGAAAAAGCGCAAACAACCACCAATACATATTTCAGGTTGTTGCACCTTTCCATGTGGATAAAATCTAGCTGCAAAACTTCAAATGGATATGATGGAGGCGCAAAATGACCAGCTGGAGTTGGGGTTCCCCTACCAGGGTTGTACTTCAAGCATACCATACAATTCTTGACCACATTCTCTGCACACTTGGGAATTCCAGCATTCTGCCATACTGGAGCCAACAACTTACAGATTCCTTTCATACTGATATGTGCCATTCCATGTGCCATAGTAACCACTGGAAGCACATATGCATCAGGTAACAACCATCGCCGATGTTCTGACAAATCGACCCAACAACCATTCTCATCCAACTTACCTGTACTTTCTCTCCACTTGCTCAACTCTTTCTCTGTGGCTTCAGCTTGAAGGGACTTTACACTCTCTATCGTGTTTTCACACATTCCAACATCACCAATCCATCTGGCAGGGCCTGCAACATACATTCGAGTCTTCACATCTTTTGCTGTTTCTTTCGCGACTTCATCAGCAAATGCATTACCACGACAAACATCATCAGTGATTTTCTTGTGCGCACTGCATTTCATAATCGCAACTTGCAACGGTGGGGTCAGTGACCCAAGGAGATCATTCACCAACTTGCCATTTTGAATCTTAGCTCCATGCGAAGTCAGGAACCCACGTTCTTTCCACAATCGCCCAAAACTATGAACCACGCCAAAGGCGTACTGGCTATCCGTATATATGTTCACTTTCATTCCTTCAGACAACACACATGCTCTTGTAAGGGCAATCAATTCTGCGGCTTGGGCCGAATTTTGTGGCACACGTGCAGTTTCCACAATCGTGTGCAAAGTCGTGATAGCATATGCAGCAGTCGTATCACCATTTGGAAGCTTGAAACACGAACCATCCACCCATAAGGTACCATCACACTCAGTCAGGGGAGTATCTTTAAGATCTACTCTCCCTTTTGTCTCTTCTTCTGTTCTGAACAGACAATCATGTTGCTCAATCTCATCTAGGTCTGCTGGAATTGGTAATAGTGTAGCTGGATTCAACGTGTTGCATCTCTTTATGTGTATATGATTTGTTAACAGTGTCAGCTCATATCCGGATAATCGCGCACTAGTTAAGTGCTGTGTCTTGGTCCTGTTTAACAATGTGTCCACAGCATGTGGAACCATAACAATCAATGTATTATCCATTACTAGTCCAGCAGACTATCGAATAGACATAGCTGCGGCAGCTGTAGCTCTCAGACAACTTGGCAATGCCCTAGCTACCGGGTCCAAGGTTGATGAAAAATATGCGCATGGACGCGGTCGGTCGCCAAAAGGCTGTGTTAACACTGATAATGCGCAACCGTTCTTTTCGTGAACATACAATGTAAAAGGCTTGCTGTAGTCAGGGGTACCCAACACAGGAGCTGAACATAATGCATTGCGCAATTCCAAAAAACTTTTCTGACACTCTTCAGACCAAGGGATAGGATTCGGTGTGTCTTTACATGTTAATGCTAACAAAGGTTTTGCCAGCAAGGAGAAATTTGGTATCCAGTGCCTACAGTATGAAGTAATGCCCAAGAAAGCACGCATTTCTCTCTGTGTTCTAGGCACACTTAATTGTGCAATGGCCTGAATTCTCTTTGGGGGTCAGTTTCCTTCCCTCCTTCGATAAGAGATGACCTAAGTAGGTCACTTCTTGTCGACAATATTGCAGCTTTGAGAGAGACACTTTGTGATGAAAGGCAGACAAATGACGCAACAAAGACAGTGTAGCTTCTTTGCAAATCTTTTCAGTATCCGCGGCGATTAGCAAATCGTCAACATACTGAATAAGGATAGCGCCACTGGGTAGAACCAGTGCATCAAGCTGCGCTTTTAAAGCCTGACTGTATATTGATGGACTTTCACAGTAGCCCTGGGGAGCGCGTTTAAAGCGAAAGCTGCGACCTCCTAAACTGAAGCCAAAAATGTCTCTACTCTCCTCTGCAATTGGGATGCTAAAGAAAGCATTCTTTAAATCGATCACTGAGAACCATGCAGCGGAGGCTGGAATCATGGTTAACAAGGCAGTTATATCAGGGACAACTGGAAACTGTGGCACAACAATCTTATTAACCTCTCTAAGATCAATCCCAAATATGTAAACAGGTGGCTGTGAAGGGTCTGTTCGTTTTAAGACAGGTAAAACAGGACTATTGCAAACGTTGCCTCTTGTCTCTTCAATCACACCCTTTTTAACCAAATCGCTGACAATTGCTAACAAAGCTTTCTGACCCTCATTGGAGATTTTGTACTGGGGAATGCGTGGCAATCTGACATTGGCTTTTAAAGTTACCACATATGGCGGTATTTCCAGAAGACCCACATCATTGGGACCAGTAGCCCAAAGGCCATCCGGAAGGGATGACAATTCAGGTGGCATTGCATTCTTAGACAAATACATTGGGGAGATCACTTTCTTACCTAATGTAAGTTGTACTCCTGAGGGAGAACAATATAATGTTGCATGCAATCTTTTTAGCAGATCTAATCCTAGCAAATTTTCACCACAACCTGTCGTTAGGATGAGGGGTGCTTTTAGCTCACAAGGTCCAACAGAAAGTGACATAGGACTAGAAATCGGGTTCCTAACTGGGGCGCCAGAAAAACCTACTGACACATTCATTTCGCCAGACAAAGGCGCGCCAGGGAGTTTTGAATGCATGATTGAACTCTTTGCAGCACCAGTATCCAGCAGAAAGGGCTCCGTTACATTTGCTGTAGTTACTTTAACATAAGGTCCGCTCTGATCCACTGGCACTGAAACAACTCCCTCTCTCTGTCTACGGCTGTCCTAGTAATCATTATCTTCTACATTGTCATCTTCTGCATAATAATCATTATTGTAGTACTGAGCTGTATTACCAGTCGCGTTGGCTTGCTGATCAAAGCTATTTATGGTATTTTGAGGCGGAAGAGGACGCGCGTTCTGGGGAACATTTCTACGCCCCCTACCTCTAGGAGCTTGCTGACCACCTCTACCTCTTGCGCCATACGCATTACTGTTACGCTGCATTAATTTAGGGCAACTATATTTAAAATGACCTTCCTCTTTGCAATATGAACATTGGTTGGGACCTACAGGGATGCGTGGTTGATAATACCCATTCATTTGCTGATTATTCTGAAACTGTTGGGGCTGCTGATAGATACCTTGGCTTTGCCTATAATTATTCTGTCCTCCACGTGGCGGATAAGCTGCTGTAAGAGGACCTTTCTTTTCAGTTCTTTCGTTTTCTTATCTGTTCTATCTTTCTCGTCTTTATCTCTATTTTCATAATACTGTGCAGTAGCCAGTATTTGCGCTGAAGAGGAAACAGCCCAAGAAATTTCTGAATCTTTTAATTTCTTACACAACTCGGGAAGTAGATTCTGTACAAATTTATCAACAAATAACCGTTGGCCACCTTCAGTGCTCATGTCTTGACCACTGTGGTCGATAAACGTTTCTTCAAACCTGGTAAAGAAATCGGACACTGTCTCATCTTTCTTCTGCTTACATGCGGATAGTTTATCCCAATTTACGCGCATCGCGGGCATTATGGTTTTCATGTAGGTAATAATTCTACCAGGGAGGTCTGCTACTAAAGGGTCAGGTTTCGCGCCACCAACTTGTCCAGCATCTGCAGCAATAATATTAGCCCATGTGTTACCCAATTCTGCAGCGTGATCTACATTACGAATGGATCCCCATAAAGGCTGTGGAACCACATTCCCAAACAGCATATCTATGTCAGCCAGATTCATTACACATGATTCTGCAGTTTGTGATAACTCCTTATAATAACCTGTAGGGTTTTTACGGGGGTCAGGCAATGTCTGTTTAAGCGCTAACACCTCAGAACGCTTCCATGTAACATGTACCCAAACACGCTGAAAATGAGCTGGGACAGCTGGATTAGCATTTAGATCAGCAGGTCTCCACACTGGAGGAACCTCACGCATCGGATATTGGCGCGCTTTTACCTTTTTCCCCACAGGGAGTTCCTGTTCGAACAATGATTGCTGACAATCACCATTTCTGAGGGACAGTAAAGTCTCAACTGCTTTATCTACATTGGGACCCACAATTATACCTGTTTCAAAATCAAATCGCACTCGACACAATTCCTGTGGGTTTGGGTTTGAACCATTATCCTCCAATTCCTCACAGAGGAATTCACACATCTTGTCAAAGACATACCTCTGTTTTGGGGCATCCCATTGATGAAAAACGTTAACCACTGATTCCACATCATAGAGTGAAGGGAAACCAATCCACCTACGCGCCAGATGATCTAACACCTCTTTCTTGTCGGGACCAGGCAGCTGACTGCGCAATTGCTTACGCTGTAAGCCAGGAGCCGCACTCGATGACCCAAAGAGAGGCGACATTAAACTAGTAACTACATTAGCTAGTCGTTGTCGTGCTGAAGGAGAAGTTGAGGCGAAAACGGGGGGATAGACAGAGGGAAGAAAAACGGATTCAGATACAGGTACCGGGGTAATGCAAGAAGGAGCGCCAGAGGAGGCCGCTGGCGTGCTAGGCAAAGTCGCAGGAAGCGCAGGGGCAATAGGTAGCAAAACTGGCGACCCTTGAGAGGGCTGCACTGAAGGGATAGGAGCCAGCTGAAGAGGAGCTGGCGGCTGTGGGAAGGCTTGCGGCATATTAACTGGAGGCTGCGCATTTACAAGCTGTGGAGGTGCGGGGCATTTTGCGCATACGGGGGTGGCGAACTTAGTAAATGGGACATTAGGGAATCTTTTTCTTTCTCTTTTGCTTCAGGTTGCACAAGGGGTGACAAAACAGGGTAACATTTATCGATCCCTAGTTTGCGCTGTCTATGTAACTGTTCATTCATTTGTTCCTCCTCATTATCTTTAAATTGCACAGCTGCTTGCATCACTGACATACCTCTTTCTCTCTTATTCCTTTTTGCTAGCTTAATTTCCTTCTGTTTGGCTTCCTTTCGCCATAGGCGGAAAGAATCAAACATCGCCGGCCGGGCTTTCTTTTTAAACAATTTAACTTCCAAATTATCTAAGATATCTATATCGAAACTACCATTTTGGGGCCATTTTAAAACACCGTCCTTTCTGGTGTATCGGATCCATACTTCATTATATGCAATGGGGCCCACGCCATGTTTTACATAAAGCTCATAAGTTGGAGTTCCAATTGGAGGAACCGGACATGAATCCTCTAACTGGAAATCCCTTCTACAACTCAAACAAAACCAATTACCAAATACACTAGCACCAGGCATTTTCGCTCACTAGTCTAGTTCCAAACTTCAAAGGATTATCGATTACGATAGTCTCGTGAATACACGAGTCCTCTGGCTTTGGCGTTTGCAAACTCCAAATCAAATTGATCCCGAAGGATACCAAATTCAAACTGGGAGACGCTCCACTTATACTTAACTGAATATCGATGATCGATGGCGTCACCAGAAGACTCTCTCGATTGTTTCGCTCTACCAAAATCGTCAAGGGTCCAAAACAGGGCTATTAATCATGGCAGCAGTCCTTCGTAGCCGTCGGGACGCAGAAAAGACTTTTGGACCACGTCGACATGCAGGGGTCGATGAAGTGGCGGCCTTCCTCCAGAATTTCCACACGAAGCTCCTCACGAACCTCTGGCTTGGACCGGTACCGCTGAAATCGTCCCGAGTTGGCCGCCAACTGAAGTACTGGGAATTTTAAGCCCAGCGGTGCAGGGGAACACACCCTATGACTTCGGGTTCTTCCTGTTTCAGACCTACAGAAACACAGAGTCTTCTGGGTGAAGTCAAAGATCAGTTTATTGGCTGCAGACCAATTACAGATATCCTAGAAGTACAACAGCGTGTATGTTCTCAGGAGACTGCTTAAAATTACAGAAACGGGCTTCTCCTTAAATACAAAATATCCTGCTTCAGGCATACATTCCTTGTTTTATGATATGGCCATATAAATGTATACATTACAAACGAAAAGGCAGAGTCATGATGACCATCCCACATTCCAGTTAAGCCAGCCCACAATTATTTACCCAGCGAGGCTCAGATCCCACATCAGATATCAACAGGCCCCAATAAACACGAGCATCTCCGGTTTGGAAAACAAGCCATAAAGCAGGAACAGTCAGGTGTGAAAGAGATTAGCTGGAGGCTCGTGTGGGATGAAAAGGCTTTATGGTGTGTCAAGCCCTGATGCTAATCACAGGTGGCCAGGGGACGGGGAGCTCGTGAGACTGGACTGACCTGGGGCAGCGGAGCCAAGCTGCCCAGGTCACAGAGAAGTCAAAGGAAGGCACATGTGCTCTAAAGGCCCGTATTTGCTTGTAATATGTAGCCTATGTGAGGGCAACCATAAGATGGCAACCGCTCTAAGATGGAACCCACGGAGTCAATGTATAATAACGTATACACAGTGCATTCATAGCTAAAACGTTACACAAAGCACTTGTACATACTGCATTGACCATTCGCGGTTCGCTAATACCGGGATAGACAGGGGTAGGGCCCTGCCTCCTACGCGGTCCCAAATTTCAAAGTACGACACAATGACTAATAAAAGTTAATAAAAATGAATAATGAGTCCAACTGAAAATTGTTAATGATTTAAAACCAGTATTCATAAAACTTACAGTTTTAGTACAGATTTCATCAGGTTCTTCCTATTTTAAGATTCTTTGTTTTAACCTTAACTACATTGTGTGTGTGTGTGCGTGTGTGTGTGTGTGTGATGGCAGATTCTGAACAAGTCACTCAGCTTCAATCTATAAGTGTTTTGAGTCGTCTAAAGTAGCCATCCCGACATTCTTTAATTCACACAATTGTTTTAGAAACCTCAAACCTTTATAGCTAACTGTAGCCGGTTTGCGTTTTGTAATTATGACTTTTTAAAGAGTTACTTGAGGTCTGTGATGACGTGCTTGCAGTGGTACAATTTCAGCATTCAAAACTAATCTTAATGTAGAGGTGTTAATCAATGTGTTTGCAATATAGATGAAACTTCATCCTACTGGGCAAACGTTTACTGAGCTCGATAATCTTTAGCTGATCTCCCATTTAATGACCAAAGAAGTAGCCATATAAGTATTCACCGAGACAGCAGCTTGTTTGTTCTTGCTTTGCAAATAGAATATCACTGCGGGAACACTCAATGGATTCTCCCCAAGATAGTCTTCCCCCATACTTTCTGTTGAACAGAGCAGGTTACTGGTTAGGTTACCATTATAATAAATTAGTGACCCTCATGCTCTTTCATTATGACAATTACTTCATGTAAAGAGAAGCAGAAACTGAAAGTAAATATGTCTAAGTAAACTCAGTTTTCTTTCTGTAGTTCTCTTTCATTTTTCTTCCATTTGCCTCTCAGCAGCAAATAAGGAGCAGCTGAAGGCTAAATGATAGGGTCAAGGGCATACCATGTAATAGCATTGCAGTTCAAGCCACCGCCGTTTTGGTGAATCAACATCCATGCCTCCTTGATATTAGTTTTTCCCCTTTGTGCCATTAATAATTTTTATTGCCGACCAACCAGAATTCTAAACTCTCTCTCCTTCCTCTGTACTCCGTCTGCGCTCTGGTAGTTGTTTCCCTTGTCAGTCTCCACCTTGGTCCCTTGTCCCTACAACTGTGAATGGAGCAGGAAACTCAACACCTACCTTCACAAATGTCCTTTTTCTGTTAATGGGCCAGTTGTAAGAGATTTAAAAAGATGTGTCGGAACACCCATGCCTATGAAGAGGCCAGCGGATCACCATTGTTCAGTGCACCAAATTTTCTTCAGCATCTATTCTCTCCATTTTGCATAATAAATTATAAATTTGTATGCTTTCCCCATCTTTCCATTGCCTCCTCCCAATATATTTATTCATTTAACCTGTTTTCATTTCTAAACCGAGGCACTTAACCTGCTGACTGCATAAAAAATGGAAAAAAAGCAGCAATTACACTGGAGCTGTGTTTTGGTTCACTTAGTTTACTTTGATATGAGTAGAGCATTTACTATTCTATCGTTATGACAAATTAAAAAAAGTAAACTAGTTGACATTAGCCTCGACTTGATCATTGTATCATCCGCCTGATAGAGACATCTATCCATAGGTTCTTTATCCTAGAATCTTCCCCAGATGCCAGACTGGATCTGGAATTGTTTTCAGCAGCACCTCTGCGCGTCTGTAGAGGGTGTCAAGTGACTCCGCAGGGTAATTGCCTCCCGAATGTGACGTCAACGGAGTCCATATAAGCCCTTCCCCGATGTGCTGATGCCAGTTCCTTTCTTCTTTTCCATGCTAGAAACGCGGAACCGCACTGCAGTCCCTCCGGCTGTTTTTCAGCCTATTTGGCGTTTTTTCAGCAATGGAGCAGTGTGCTTTTTTTCTACCCTTCTTCAATGTCCTCGGGTTTCAAGCCTTGTGGGTCCTATGGACGACAAATGTCCGCCACGGACCCTCACTCAGTTTACATGTGGTGCTTGGGTGGGCACCATGACTCTGAAGATTGCAACTCCTGTCACTAGCTCTGACTGAAAGAGTGCAGGGAATGTCGCATGAAGCTCCTCGTGGCACGGAGGTCAACGTCATTGAAGTCTTCTTGTCATCCTTGGTCCCCTACGTACTCAACGAACCGACCGTGTGTCTGCGCTAGTATCCGTTTCCGCAGACGTCATTCACTTTTGACGTCTGTAGCCATAAGAGTCGGCGTGGGCTCGGCGGTCGACGTAGCGGTGCCTCCCACCTTTGTCGCGTACCACTCGTCCCCCATCTTTTGTTGAAGTGTCAGGGGATGAGTCTGCCCAACATCTCCCCACCGGTCCTGGGGCAGGTGCGTCTTTGACCCAGATGAGACAATATTCTCGATTTCTTCTTTCTATACTTGGGTCATCACCTCACTCTTGAGCACCCTTGGGCCCCATGGAAGTGCATGAGATCGTGCCCATGACCCCGTCAGCAGGTTCTCCTCCGTCTTCAGATCGGCCTGATGTGTCTGACAACTTTAAAGCAGCTAGTGCACAGCCTGTCGAGGCTCCTACCTTCGGCTCCTGCTTCTGGTCTGCCAACTCCAATGTCTGCATCGGGCTCTTGTCTACCAGCTCCCATAGTAGTGCTACCAATGCCGGCGTGAAGGCGTCGCCTTCTCACTGTCAACTGGCTTCGCTTACAGTGTTGGATGCAGCGCCGATGAAGCCTACCATCTCAGACTCCCTTCCTCTGGTTTTCCTTCTGAGGACCATGGTTGTTGAAGTACTACAGACAGTGTTGTGTCTCCACCTCCCAATTTGAACAATGTTCCACGCCCAACGCAGTCAAGCTGGTTTACTTGACTTGGGTGACGCCAGTGGCTTAGAATCTTCTCCAGCCTCCTGTCTCTTCCTGGTTTGGCTACGGAGGCGAGTTTTGCTATGGTAGACATGCTCAGTCGAGTTTCGGCCGTTTTGGATTTACAACTTCCTTCTGTGGAAAGTTCAACAGACCCTTTAATTGACATTCTACATCCTGACCAGTCTAACAATGAGCCTGTGCTTCCTTATAGTGACTGTCTTTTCGATATCCTGTTGGGTGTTTGGGCTAAAACTGAAACAGGGCTCCCTATGGATCGCTGTACTTCGGCCCCGAAGGATCCTCCTGTTTCCTTAGACATCTCTCTACTAGGAGCTTTTTGGTTCAGCCTGCTTTAGCCACCCAAAATATTGATTTTCTTCCTCCTTTCCATCCGAAAAGAAAGGCCAGGAAATTTGACATTTGTGGTAGGTGTATTTTCTCTTCTTCTAGCTCTGCCCTGGGCTCTCGGAACGCTTCTTGTGTCCTCACCCACTTCTCCCATGCCTTGTGGGGCTCAGTGTAACTCCTCTTTCCCTCCATTTTGGAAGAAGCCCTGAATGCTCTTGTTCCTCTAGTACGAGATGGGAAACAGGTTGCCACTCTTAGCATCCTCTGTGATATGGATGCCACTGATTCTGTTGGCCGGGCTATGGCCTCTTCCATAGCTCTACTTCGGCGTGCATGGTTGCGTACTTCCAGCTGTGCAAACTACTTTAAGTGACATGCCTTTCGATGGCACCTCCCTTTTTCGTGTACATGCTGACTCGGCTTCATGCAGGCTCTTAGATAGTCACGTGGTACGGAGTGTTAACTCTGTTGTTGTACTAGGGTTGTCAGGTACAGTTTATTTCCCCTTGTTTTGACTCTTATCTGCCTTAATAGGGCAGAGTACTTCTTTCCTTCCAGGGTTACACCTGGTGTGGTGTTCCTGTTTTCTTCAGGTTCTTTTCTTATCATTATGCTGTCAATGACAAGTTTTGTTTCCAGCAATCTGCAACATATCTCACTTTACGGTCTCGTGGTAGTCTGTTCTTACAGCTTTTTTTGTCACTTGATTTTTCCTACCTGAGTCTTTACTCTGTGGCAGTATTCTGTTTATTTTGTGTGGATGCACTATAGCCTTGTTTCCCGTTTATCGGGAATCATATTTTGTATGCCTTAAGAGGCATTTTGTGAGCTTTCTATGCACTTAGAATCCCTTATATAGCCTTCAACTTCATCTTTTCTCTGCCCCTTAGGTCCATATGGATGACACTGGTACCAGAGCTAGGCACACTCTTTTACCTGGTTCACTTTCGTTGCGGTCTTCAACCCTCTCCGGTGTGGACCTTCTCTTTGTTCTATTTTACTCTGTGGGACACATGGATTTTTTCTTACTCATATTTGTGTTCCTATTGGTTCGGGCCTGAGTTCCACGACTGCAACTCCCTTATGCCCTTATGAAATCGGCATCTTTTGGGCATTTTATTCCAAATTGCGCCTTGGCACTGCTTTCTTCTACAGGCCCATTTCTACTTTATCATGCTCTTGGTGCTGTTTATCTTCAGCATTCTAGTGTTCTTGTATGTGTTTTTAGCCTTTTGGTGTTCTACCTACCTACATGGGTTGTGGCCCCTGCTGTTGCTTACTGCAGGTTTTTTCTATAGATTTCTACCATCACACCCATGGGGTAGCTGTTGTGTCTGCTGTTCTTTCAGTTCTCTTCACCCTGTACACCAGTCCCCTTGATTGTTTGGATCCTTGTCTGCTACCCTTGTTTCACAAGAGGCTAAGTTTCCCTTTCTTTCCTGTATTGTTCCTTCCTCCACTCCCGCCTTTGTAGCGTCCTCCATTTTTCTATGGGAGTAGTTCCATTTAACCCCCATCTTTGCTGTGGGTCTTTAATTACTTTTTCTTGGGGCATATCCTGTCTTTCCTCAAGTTTCCATGAAACGTTGGTCAGGTTTGCTACCTGTTTCTCCTGTTTCCATAAGTTGGATAGTGTGTGGTCATAATCAACTATCTGTTGCCCTTAGTTTCCGCCACCCATTGTTTCCCATGGCAGTCTTCTTCTTCTCTTTCTTGGTGGACTTTCCACATGCTGTTTATTCTCTGCTTCTCCTGCTACTGCCTGCTGGCATCCTTCTTCAGTCGATGGTGTTGATTCTTGGACGGTTGCTGTTGTTTTCCTGTAGTGGGTGATGCCTTCCACTTCCTACTTTTATGTGGCATTGTGTTGCGATTTCCCAGCTTTGTCTTTTTGTCTCCATCTCAGTTACTGTCGTAACCTCTTCTTTTACGACGCTAGGATGTATTATCTCTGTCCTTCCTTGGTTACCACTATTCTTGGTGTGTCCCTCGTTCCTTCATTTCTCGTCCTCCCCCTCACTGGCAGAGGACGTGGGTTACCTTAGGAGGAGTGGTTATACTTTTGCTGTACCTTGTATGACTTGTGTGGCTACTTGAATTTCTATGTTTTTATATGCATATTTATCCTTATATACATTTATCTTTGGATTTCTCTGAATGTATATACTTATCTCTTGAAGTATAGATATCTTTTACTTCAGGTATATCTCTATGTGTTTTCACATATGGTTGTCTGGCTTCTATAGGGTGTACGTTGCTACATTTTAACTACACCCTTCCTGGTGGCCTGGTTCAACCTTCTTGGTTGTACTTGTCTGTTTCCTTCCTTCTCTCCAATGAGTGTCTCCGTTACATTATTACAAAGGATGCCTTTTATATCTATGAAGGTTCTCAGTGTAAGAGCGGTTTATTTTTACCATTCTTGTTTTTCTAGCGCATTCATTGTTCTCTCTTTCGCTTTTCTCCATCATTCTGTAATTGTAGGTCCCCTTTTCAACATCTGTTTCTAAGGACAGTTTCCTTGATGATCGGTGGGTGTTCTTTATTCATTGTATGTGATTGCTGTGGTTGAGCACGTTGTGTATGCTCCTTACATTGGTTTTTAGCCTGGATTCCATGACCTATTGTCCTTGGTCCCTTTGCATCCCCGATCGTAGGCTGCATCCGTTTTTGTGGCAGCCTCTTTTACTGGTTCTGGACTGGTTCTCACGGTTGTGCCGCTTTCTATTCCCTATGGGCTCCCCTAATCCTTCTTGGAGATCAGGCTTCCAGTGTGCATCTTTCTTTCACCTATCATTTTTCCAATAGTCTGGTCCCTTTTCAATCTTTTGGACCGGCTTCTCCTATTTGCCAATCTTTGGTGAGGTCAGTTTCAAATTTGGCACTGGATTTAGGCAAAAATCAGAATGCCTCACACTTACAGTAACTTATGCCAACATCACTCATGAGTTCTGTTGGGAAAGTTGTTTTGGATTTTTTTCTTCCCATCAATTTGAAGCCAATTTTGAATTGGACTAGTTAATTCATCATATATGTTATCTTGTGGAATGCAACAGGGGCACCCCTAACATGCTTACTTTTTTAGTATTTACATGCAGCCTCTCGCTTAGCTTCTACATTAGTAGAAGGTGAACCTCCTGCTGTACACTGACAACATTCACATCTAATTTAATTAGGAAAACTGATCACCAAACAAGGCCAACATTTCCTTATACCTGGATCGTGTTTTCCATTAGACCAAAAAGGGCTTCCTGTGCATTAACAGAGCCAAAACTGGGATCAGGGCATTAGATGGAGAAGCAAATTAATTTCACTTAAACTGGCTGCTGAACTAAGTTGTGCTTCCCTTTATTTTACCAAAAGTATGGATTTTGGGAGTCATATCTGACTGGCTTATGTTCTCTGTCTTAATGTTGTGGTTACTATTATCAATTTGCAGCTTTCTATGCACTGCAAATTGATCCTAGTCCTTCAAACTAACCAACATCCCTAATAATGTCAGGACTGTTGTAAGGCCATTGAGAATGAACTACCAAAAATGCTGCAGACGCTACACAACCCAGCTGCCAGAATGTGTCTGAGTCAGTAGAGGAAGGCTAAAAAAACACTTGGTCTGAAAAATGTAAGCATCAACTTTGAGGTCCATTGAACAACACACAAGCCCACTGGGCAAAGTCCCACTATGACAGCAGAAATTAGCACTCACTTCACAATAACTAAACAGTTCTCCAGCTGTATAACTACCCATAGGTGAAATACAGAGGCAGGTTTCTGAGAGTCCAGAGACCCAAGAAATGTAGTACCCACAATCCAAATGTTGGCATCTGAAGGCATGATTAAACCATGTACTATTCTGGCGAAGTCTGAAAATGTAATTGTTCCAACTTACTTATAGCTGCTGTCTATCAATAAAGGAGTTGTAAATGAAGAATATCAGACTATGCCCTTTACTTTTTCTCTAACTTTTGTGGTGCTCTCAATCATGTTTCATTACATCCATCAACACAAAACCTGCCTCAGCCTTAGTCACAACTGACTCAAAACTCACTCTCACGAAGACAAAATTCCTTTTTTTGTTATCCAGTAGTAGTAGCCAATCGCAGATTCAAGAGTGGCTCTGCTAAATGAACATGGACGGGTTCTTCCCCCAGGTAACATCTAACTCAAAATCCCTTGATACAATCTTGAGAGCAAACTCTTCATCAAGGAACTCCAACTCTCCCTGCTAAAGAAAGAGAAACTGTAAATTTGATAAACCATCTTTATGACAGTTGCCCCAGCCTTAGGGCCTCATTACGAGTATGACGATCCTCAGGACTGCCGTACTTGCGGTTGCGTTCCGACCACCGCCACCACTGTGGGTCTGCCTGAAGTATATTGAGTGTGGCGGTCAGATCGCCACAGGCCAGTCGCCTCCACCAGGATACGGTAGTGGTGGCGCAGGGGACAGGGGCAGCAATATCCTACCGGTGCCGCTGTGGCACCGCTGAGTATATTACAAATTGCCTGTCCGTCGCCCATTTCATGGCAGTAAGTCGGCCATGAAAAGCGTGGCGGAGAGGCAATTAAGGGATCTGTAACAGGGACCCCAGCCACTCCTGGGCCCGGGGTTGCATGCAAAGGGTCACATGTTGTGCCTCCCTGGAATTTCAACCCTTTCCTCCGCAGTGTGGCATGCACAACATGGTACACGCCACATCATGCAGGAAAATGCTGCGGGCGCTGTTACAGCGATGGTCTGCTGTTAAGGCTCTCCTATGAGCCTAACAGACCACTGCCGTGAGGCTGCCGCAGCACCGCCATGGATAAAACTCATAATACGGCAGATGGGCGCACTACGGGCTTGAAGGTCCTCCTGTCGACGCAGTGGTGGCAGGCAGACAGGAGGATCGTCAAACTCGTAATCAGGCCTTTAGTCTTCTCACCCCTACATGGAGGCAGCGCAGTGCCCTGATGTCTCCCTGACACTACAATGGATCCCCTCAAAGGCACCCTACATGCTGCAGCGCGTCGAACATCAAAAGCTTGAATTATCTTCTACATAAACTGTCTCGCATTGAAGGCCACTCAAACCCCTGCCCTTCATACATGGCAGAGAAATGAACCACCTAAGGTGAATAATTCCATACCAGAAGCCAGGGCATTACTAGACTAAAAACAAAAAATTGCAGAGAAAGTAGGAAGACAAGCCATCCCCATTTATGAGCCTGGGATCCAAAACACAATCTCTAACAACATCAAAACTGCCCCAACCCTTGTGCAATTCAGAAAAGAGCTAAAGATCCACCTCCCACTAGTTAAGCCCAGTACTGTAGCTGCTGTAGTGAACATGCTATGGTTTTGTCTTCCTGTGACAGGAATGTTATTTATGGCAACCACATCACTAGGAATCAATCATTAATCAATTAGCATTTCTTCCTGATCCTACCAGTCCAGGTACTTTAAATGGCTTTATATCTTTTTACAGAGCCAATTGCGTCCATTTTAGCGGCCCCGGGCATGGGTGTCAATAGGGTTCTGTCACATCTAGTCTTATTTTTTAACCAAAGATTGTTCAGGTTCAGGTTCTAAATTATATATTCTGGTTTATTTTGTTTTGATAGTCTGGCACTTCTCTGCCATCACTCAGAATATGCTTCCAATACATTGTAATTTTAGAACCGACCCACTCACACTTTCCTTCTATGAGAGCCACTCATGTTCAGAAATATTTTTTCCACTTTTTCACTGTTTATAATGGGTGTGATTTAAATCAGTTGTCATTTTGGTAGCCCAATTCTGGACTGGCTTTAAGCTGTCTGTGTGCCTTTGGGGGTAGGTATGGCACCACGTGTAAAACCAAATAATCGAGAGCTATCTTTAGTATAAGCTTGCTGTGTAAAATGCTGCCTGGGCTCTTAAATAGCTGCTTAGTCGTCCCATCAGTAATATTAACAAAGTTGGATCTCAGTTACACCTACCAGGTATTCATAAAGGGATTCCTGGCAGGCGTAACCCCTTTTATGGGGGCAGAGATCTGTGCCACAAGTGTAAAAATGTCTGCACCCATAAATCCAGCTCACAACTGAAGTTGTTCCTGGGCTCTTAAAGGCATCGTTAGATGCTTATGAACCCCCCACAAATAAGTACGCACTGACAGACTATGAACCCCCACAAATAAGTATGCACTGACAGACTAGTACAATTCCTCAATCCATTCTGCAAAGGGTAATATATATTTGCTTCAGCTAAGTGCTGGCATATATACCCTTTTTTAGGGTGGGAAGGGAAATGGATCACCCCCACATTTTGTAGGGTTTTAGGGAAATGAATGAGGGATCTTAGGCGGGGAGACGAGGGCTGCTATAATGGCAGCTCCAGATATGATGAATTCCAGCTCAGATTCGGGGGGAGACGCCTTCGCGTACTCACACCCGGAAGAATCCTGCTATTCAGCAACTTCCCTGCAACATACTGGCGACTGAGCCGTTAGAGTACGCGAAGGCGACTCCCCCCGCTTCCGAGCAGGAATTCATAATATCTGGAGCCGCCATTATAGCAGCCCTTGTCTCCCCGCCTAAGTTCCCTCATTCTGGAATTGCAGCTAATGAGGCTCTATTTAACAGGCATGTTATTAAAGTCCTGATGATGATCCGCTCATCCCTTAAACGGATCGAAACGTCGTTGACACCCTAATACACCTTATATGCAAAAAAACATTTCGTTCATTCCGCTTTAAAGGTGTTTTGTTAGTGATTTGTTCTTGCAACACTGTATATCCTCCTTGTGTAACAAACCGGAAAAGCTTTGCCTGAGCCCCCTGTTGTTCGTTTTCTCCCTTGTTTATGTACTCTACTGGCTAAGTAGGACACAGGATTGTGTCCCATTTTATGTATTGTTTTTTATGATTATATCCTAAACCTACAAGTAAATATCAGACCTCTGTCCGGCTGGACAAGTCCACTAACTATAGCTACGATTGAGTCTATATTCATTCCTTTGGTTTCCATTTCACTTTCTGGGGACCACTGTTGTTGAAAACAAATGTGTTGCTGAGCACAGCACACATCCAATACATTGGAACCTTTTGAGTTTGTCTATGTATGTGAATTTGTACTGGGAGAACAAAACGTATGCTGGACAGCACACATGCACCTATGAACCAATGTGCGAGGTCTCTGCAACAAATTTGCATCCTTCCTAATGTTTAAAATGAGTAATTCTGGCTGGGAGAGACTAGGGAGTGGCTGCAGGTCTGGGAATGGAAGTGGGGAAGGGAAAGAAAAGTGAAGGTGCAGAGGAAAATTTGGGAGACTGAGGAAAAGGGGAGACTAGGCACAAGTGAGTCCTCAGCCTTTTCGGTTTGGTAAACTAAAGCACTATGTATATTAACTTTATCTGCCGATCATTTTTTCAGCGTGGCATTTTTAAAATGATTTATTTGTGCCAGTTCCAAGTAGATATTGCTATTGTGCTTCTATCCGTAGAGAAGTGTGTCTTAGAAACAGAAAAAGGGGTCTGGCTTTAGTACAGGAGGGGGGTCAAAGTCAAAAGTAAGACTATGTTCTACACAAGGTCAAGTCTGCTGCTGAGTCCATGGCTGCTAGTAGTTTATAACTCAACCATAGGTGGTGATTGGTATGCTTTGTTTAAAGGATGTTAAACAACTGAACTATCAGCCATTTTGTTCATAGGTGAGATCTCTTGAAGGAGCTAAAATATTATTTAATTGCCTTATTTGGGGGGGTTTTCATAAGCGAATCCTTTTTCCAGGAAGTACTCATTGCCCTGGAAATGGACTATAGAACAACATAAGTAGAGTCACACAGAGTTGGGTGTGATTTCCATGTAACAAGAGAATAAGGTATGTAGAGAAATTATGGCTAAGATAGATAGCTAAGTTGATAGGAGTGCGAGGTTTGGTAAATAACTTAGAAGTGTGCCGATTTCAGTGGGGTTCTTGGGATGAAGGTTGAAAAGGAGGCACTAATAAAAGTCTCATGATAATTATCATGGTGCATTAAGAATTTCTGTCGGGAACAGGATGGTGGCATTTTGAAGATTTTACAGAAGATAAGGTGACATGAGCAATTAGTACTGCATGGCATGTTGTGTTAAGGGATTAACAGGATACTCATCTCTTCAGTCCTAGAGGCTGAAAGATAATCAGTTAGAAAGCCTACATCCTATAACTTCAGTTTTATGTTTTAATAACAGAATTTTATTATTATGTTATAATCAGACAGAAAGGATCAAACACAGAAACAAAAATTAGCAATTGGTATATGCATTTCTTACCCACCGCTCTGATACACTATTGAAAGTTAATAGGATTTCTAATAAAGTTACAAATAAGCTACGCAACAATACCAATGCCTAAAATATTTAATACGGTCATAATGTTTGTAAATATCATATTTAGTTTACATGAGAAATCTGAGTCGGAAGGTCCCTGGGCAATCAGATGTTTCTGGACCCCAATTGTGACAACCGAGGACAATTGTTTGTGGTGTCATGGGGCACTCATTTTGCAGACCCCTAAATTCGGAGGGTTGCAAGGTAGAGTAGTCCAGTGCTTAATTTATAAACCAATACGTGCCGGGGCTCTCGTTGGGAGGCCACTGCAACTTTCACCACACATTGCCCCTGCCAGCTGGCAATGACCGTACAAACACATCTACTAACCATCACACACAGCTGTTGTTGTTCGAATACCTAAATTAGCCAGACAGCGCCACCATGTGATAGACCATCATAATCTCAAGTGCTGGCAATTAGGTGCAGGTGCTGAGCACCGGAAACCCCAGGCGCAAATTAAGCACTGGAGTAGTCCACAGGGAGGTGCTAGGTGGGCTAGAAACTCAGAACTCAGCAGTATAAAAAACATTGCATAAATCAATGTCCAGTCAGTGCTTTTTTCCTTTAATACATGCAAAATAAATATTACACGTGAAATTGCAAATATATACAAAATGTCAGGTAGATGAACGAATAGTAGCACTATCTAGTACGCCTCAAAACGTTCAGATGGCACACACTGAAGATAGGCTGCTGTAATCAAATAACCAAAAAAAGTGTGGTATAGACCCTATTGGTGTCTTTAACAGTCTGTGTGCCTTCAGACACTAACCCGTAAAACCAACGACAGCCCATATATCACCATAACAAACATGTGGTATGCAATGATAAAAGGGAAGACCTACCTGCTTTGTCACAGACTTTCACCATACACTCAACAATAGGAAAAAAACATTTCAGTATCCATTATCATTTCAAGTTATTTCCGCAATACGAACTTATTTAACTTTCATAGATTTACATAAACAGAAGAAGCCAACAACGACAGACCAAGGTTGAGCACTTCAATTCCCAAATTAATGTCATCAGATTGAGTGCAACTACTTCCAGCATCCGTCGTGGTTTGATGCTACTGAGTTCAGAGAAATTCACAAATAAGGAAGGTGCACTCCGCAAAAGTCAATCAAAGCCAACAAATAATTTCTATTTTTCTTCTTTAATTTCTCGATTTGTAAAAAAAAAGAAAGGCAAACAGCCAACGCGTTTCGTTCCTTATTGCCAAAGGAACTTCAGGGCTAAGAATCAATTGAGTCAAAGAATATAGAAACAGCACATACACGATATCCAAGATACGGGTGTACCGGACAGCATAATAACTGCCCGTTATTATGCTGTCCGGTACGCCTGTATTGCTCACATTCAGATTTTAAATTGCAAAAGTAATTTGTCGTCAATCTACCTTTAGAACCATACTCCGTGTTCCCTTCATTTACTTCAATATCCTTATTGGAAGCGACATGTATATGTTGGATGAATTATAGATCCAGATTTTTAATTACAAATGTAAATTGTTGTTAATCTTCTCTTGGAGCCATACTCCGTGTTCCCTTCATTTGCTTTGATATCCATATTGGAAGCTACATTTACATGTTGGATGAATTATAGTAATCAATATCTTGGAAATCGTGTATGTGTTGTTTCTATATTGTTCGACTCAATTGATTCTTAGCCCTGATGAAATTCCTTTGGCAATAAGGAATGAAAAGCGTTGACTTTTTGCCGTTCTTTTTTACAAATTGAGTAATAAAAGAAGAAAAATGGAAATTATTTGTTGGCTTTGATTGACTTTCGCGGAGTGGGCCTTCCTTATTTGTGAATATTTAACTTTAATGAATAACAAGCCCTGCCTTTGGGATTTGACATAATTTCAATAGCTGCAATGCCTAACAGTAGACATTTCACTGAAAGCCTAATTTCTACTGTTGAACCAGGCTGCCTATTAACCACGACCAAAAACTCAGTCCCCGCTCACTCTCTTAGGTCTCACCAAAAGTTAACTCCCCCATGAGCACTCCAAATCCCTTGCCCTGGGGAACTTATTGTGCCATCTTAGAAATCGATGAAGGTCTCTTGTGGGTGTCCGCCACATTCCAGGCAACCAACAACACAAAAAATGCTTTGGGTGGTGCCCTTTTGGGGCACCTCAATAGTGCAATATACAGATTTTCACGTCAGCCTCGTGCTCCTTTGCCGTGAGAGATTCCTCTTAACTCTCTTCAATCCAGCCACTTGTGAGCTGTTAAATCATAACTCTGTGCACTTCCACATGAAGTGCCCACCTTTGTTACTGTGGTTTTTCTTCCAATTGTACCCCGGTCCAGGAGGGACACCGATAACTTCATTGGAGTCCGCACAGTGCTCTCCTGGAGCCACATGGTATTGCTGGCTATGCCTTCGCTTTGGTAATTTGTGTTATGGTGCTGCAGCAGAATTACTGTACCTCCTTGTTCTGTTCCCCCAACCTTGACCCTTCACTGAGGTTCTGTTCCTCCAACCTTGACCCTTCACTGGGCAGGAGAGCAGCAGAGAGTGTGCTGGTCCAGTGATGGGTCCTACCCTTACAAGCCCACAGAGGTCAGACAGTGGGTTCCCAATGAAAGAGATTTTAGGGGCAACTGTCAAATGGCTAGACAGCATACAATGCTTTCTGATTACCCAGGGAGGACGCAAATCACCACTGTTTTTTCTGGGCATTGAGTTGTTTTTCAATTCACCTGTCAGCCACACAGAGCATCAAGAGACCCACCATGGTCATTGAGGATACTGCAGATGAACAGCCCCTTCATATCTCAATATCTCTTGCCCCATTGGGCCAGTTTGGACAAGGTTTCCCTAGTTGTCCTCCTGGTGGTGTGCTGCGGCCACCAGGAGTTTTGTTGTAGGCCCTGCTGGCCTTTAAATTCTTGATGGTTCTTTCTTGGATACATTTTACAGACATTTGCACTGCTGCTGCCTCCTTTTGGATAGCAGCATCCATTGTCCTGAAGGCAACCCACTCTCCCTTCTTGCACTCCCCAAGTATGCAGGGCCTTCCACCACTTTCAGGGTATCTGTGTCCAACAAATGTCTTAAGTGCCTATTCCTTGGGCACTCACAGCAAAGACCAGTCCATAGAAGTCCTTTTGAGTCTCAAACAAGTTCCCCCTCCCTTACTCCAAGAGGGAGGTGGGGAGATAGTGCTGCTAGCTCTGCGGACAGAATCCACAAATGTCCAAGAAGTACAGATCCACGGCCCTTCCACTGCAGATGGGCCTTCCACAATGTGGGTTTGTCCTTCCTCATTGATTTGTCCTCTGCTTCTCAAAGCTTCTTCCTTGTGCAGGGGTGAAACAGAGGTGCAAAGTTCTGAGATGCTACAAAACCCCTCCTCCCTTAACCGTCTCCCTCTGGAAGTAGCCCACAGGCTGTCCGGCACCCCTGCACAGCATTCTGTCATGTTTCAGGATGACAGAATGAAAGGACATTGGGACAGACTTCTTTTCTGTGCCAGACTGCTCCCATTCAGGCCTGATTTCTTCCTTCAAAGACCTCAAAGAACACCCCTGTGATGACAAGAGTCAGAAGTTTGCCTCCTCTCCTTCTGCGCTCTGTGGGAAAATCCCGCATCCTGGCAATGCTTGCCAGTGAAAGGCAGACAGTTTATTAGCTTTAAGTAATTTCATCCCTGCCTCTTATCACCTCCCAGTGGAGAGGTGTGGCTCACTGGTTAGAGGCGGCAGACCCGTAAGCAGAGAATCGGCCAGGGACCAGGGTTCAATTCCCGACGCGGCAGGGTCGTGGACCAGGGTCAAAACGGACTCGATAATTCTCGCCTCGGTACCTACTCTAACCAGGAACACACTCGGCAACTCTGGGCATTAAGCTTGCCTCATCTCTACAACGGCCCCCCACAGACGGCGGGGATGCCTGGTTTCACCTTGGAGATACCCAGAAAGGGACCATCTCACAGGGATAGCCAGGACGGGTTCCCCAGCGGTCTACAGCGCTGGGACGCCCCGTTGCTGGGGCAGCTGTGCGCTTTACAAGTCTACAACACAAGGCTAACCCTTCCTGATAGGTCTGTTGTTCAGGGAGAACTTTGAACTTCTAGCTGGCCAGTAGAGTATTTAACCTGGCCCAGCAGGTTAGCTCTGAACATGCATACCATTAAGACTGGCTCAGGGAAATATTCCCAATTTCAAAAATGCACAATGGGCATTCATAGAGTGAAATCAACTCTGGATATGCATTCGGAAGTCAGACTTGGATAGGGAAAGGAAAGTCAATGTCTTTCTTACCTCTTCCCTGTCAAATTTTATGGGCTAGACCTACTTTATCCAAAGTGCAAAAACAGTTTAAACATTACTAATTTTACTTGTTAGCCACGAAGAAACAGCCCATTTCCTTTTGAATTCCCATTTGAACTATGAGTCTGTAGCATGCCATTACCAGTTAATTCCGGTTGCCATATGCAACAGTGCCACATGTATTCAGATGCTAGGTGAAGTCAGATGAAATTCTTCCTCACTCAGCCCGCACGCATGTGTGCACATGTTTTGTATGCACATGTTCATGCATTTTCTGTGCAGAGCCTCCTACCAAGCTTCACAGCAAAGGACCTTGTTTTAAAAGGTGGGCACAAACATTTACAGCTCAAATTCAAGTTTAATAAAAGCTTACAGTGAGTGAGACTTCATTAGTGAGACGTATTCATAGGAGAGGTCCAAAAACCAAATGTCCTAATGCAAAAAAACATTTTTAATAGGTCAGAACCCATTTCCTTACAGTGTACCACAAACCACAAACAATGAACAGGAAAAAAGAGCTATCATAACAAGGAAGATGTATCAGTACATTTAATTCCTGAAATGAGTTTTCCTATTTGTCATAATTAAAGAGCTTTCGTGTTTCAGGTTAGCCATCTTTCTCTTTTCAATCAAATGACACTATCATTTGGTTCCATGACAATATATTGACTTTAAAAAAATTGAGACTTAAAAACATTGTGTCAAAAATATTGTTAACATTAATATTGTCTTCCTGTACTTATAATGGAAATTACTGAAATGTTGTGTCAAAAATATTGTGGAATGGAAAACCAAGATAAAAATATTGATTTTTTATAAAAAATAAATTTAAAAGTGTAAGCTTCATAGTTTTAATCAGTTATATGTGTGTGTGTGTGTGTGTGTGTGTGTGTGTGTGTGTGTGTGTGTGTGTGTGTGTGTGTATATATATATATATATATATATATATACACACACACACACATATATATATGGAAAGAGTAAATAAACATTTTGTCAAATATATTGAAATTAAAATAGTAAACGTAAATTTAATTATAAAATAATACATTGATACAACAAAAAAGTATCACTAGTTTTAAATATTAACATAAACATATTAAAATTGTTTTATTTAAAACTTAAAATAAAATTGAAATGTAAGCATAGAACTTTCATCCAGAGACACGGAAGAAGGCAGTTTGCCGAACGCGTTGGTCGGTTATGGTCTTTAGTGCAATAATTATTTAAATTTTTCCACATTGCTAACAGTGCCACCTGTTCTTTCTGGAAATTTTGGAGTAGCGTGTGTATATATATATATATATATCAACAATTGTTTCCAAAGGCAGCCCCAATCCACTAAGCTTCAGTTCCGCACGAGGCAAGGAAAAAGCAGCACAGCCAGGCACCAGTACCAGTTCTTTGTAAGATTTTTTGTCTTATTTTCTAATCACCATAGGTGAGAACATGAGACCAACACGATTCAGCCGTAGCCTTCAGCGGGGTCATAGAGTTTTCAAAGTACAAACACTACTTTTTCAAGGGAACAACCCTCTAAAAAACACCACCATTAAAATCATTGCATAGACTGCTTTTCATTCAAGTCAATGGCACACTTCTTCCAACAAATTAAGTGTTGTCACAGTTATGATTATTGTCATATCGGGGAAATATTATATAATAATTTTCACCCCATTTCCATTTTCTATTATAAATATATACATGTATATGTGTATATATATATATATATATATATATATATATATAAATATAGATATATAAATACATGACATTAAGTTCAATTTGTGTTCATTTTATCTGTGATTTTAACCATTCAAACCAGATTGAAATGGGATTATAATTCTCAGTCTCGGTGAAGTACCCTTATAATTTAGCTCTGTTTATATTCCATGTAAAGTACAAATTTCCCTCCCATATCGGATCATAATTCCTAAACTAAAATGTCTTAAATAGAAGAGTGCCAAACAAAAAATGAAAAAGTAAATAAATCTGATCATATTAACGGAGAGAAAAACAACAGAACAAAATAAGAAGGGAGAAAGTAAAAAGGAATAAAAGAGGAAAAGATTCAAAGAGGCCATGAGTCTTCTGTTTTGGCTCATATACGTGAGAGACTTGTACAGTATTGAATTCCGTGTAATCTATTTTAGGTACTAAAGTGCATATTGCTTAAGGATACAGATTTTCTCCATATTAAAGTGCATCTTAATTGTAAACAATAAATGCTTCTAGCTTGTGCAAAATATTGCGTACGGTGCATGGATATCAAGGTCTCTTATTCCATATTAAAGTGTGTCTTCAGTGTAAACAGTAAGGGCCCGATTCACAGAACAAACTTAAGACAAAATCCTAAACTTAGTACCATTTTGGTATTCACAGAATGCACTTACTACTTCTGGTATTCACAGAATGAACTTACTACTTTTGCGATTCACAGAATAAACTTACTACTTTTGCTATTCACAGAATGGATTTACGACTACTAACTTTACGTCCGCACTCGGGCCGAAAATTCCGGCCAGGAGGCGGAGCTTCCGGCCCGGAGGCGGGGCTTCCGGGCCAGAGGCGGAGCTTCCGGCCCGGAGGTGGGGATTCCGGCCAGTGGCAGAGATTTAGCCATGGCCAAAATCTCCACCTCTGGGCCGGAAGCTCCGCCTCCGGCCCGGAAGCCCCGCCTCCGGGACGGAATTTCCGGCCCGAGTGCAGACGTAAAGTTAGTAGTCGTAAATCCATTCTGTGAATAGCAAAAGTAGTAAGTTTATTCTGTGAATCACAAAAGTAGTAAGTTCATTCTGTGAATACCAGAAGTAGTAAGTGCATTCTGTGAATACCAAAATGGTACTAAGTTTAGGATTTTGTCTTAAGTTTGTTCTGTGAATCGGGCCCTAAGCTTTTCTAATCTGTGCAAAAGAATGCATACATTACATAAATGTTAAAATGGATTAAAATGGTGATATAACTCTTCGATATAAATTTTCTCCAATCCGTGCAACGAGTTGCATACAGTATTGCACTTATCTCATTATTAAAGTGCATCTTCAATGTAATCTTTAATCTATCCAATCTGTGCAGAAGGTGCAAACACTACACTAATTATAAGGTAACTGTAAAGTACTAATTTATTGTGTATAGTTATAATTCTCTCATTATATACAAATAATGCATTATTGTTGCATACAATGCTCATTTCCCAAATCAGAAGGAAGAAAAGTTAGAAAGTTGCACATAGTATTGCACATCGCTCAATGTAAAAACGCATCTTTAATATGAACTATAAATTATCCTAATCTGTGGAAGGGTTACATGCAGTACATTGATTATGTCCTTGTGTACATAAAATGCATTATTGATGTATACAGTACTAGTTCTACAATTCTAAACGAAGAGAAAAATAAAAGGTTTTGTTAAAAGAAAAGGAGAGAAAAGTGTAATGTGACAGCTATATTCTATTGGCACATAACAACCATCCTGCTGGTTGCTGTGAAGTACAAGGGAACATAGGACAAGGCATTCTGTAAAGATAATTATATACAGCTCGGCATCTGTGTTCAGACCATTTGGAGTCTCTGTACCCACCAACAAGATTTTCTTAGATTCTTCTTGGCGTAGTTCCAATTCCTGGTTTCCTCCTTTAGGTCGTTTCATATCATGTTTGATGCCATAATATTTTGTATTTTCTAGTCCTCCATCGCGTGTTTTCCATATATGTTTGGCCATGGCATATTGAAAATCTCTGTTTTTCTATAGCTCTCAAATGTTGTAATATACCGAGCTTTAATTTATTGATGGTGCTGCCCAGCTATTTCAATCCACAGGTTCATTCCAAAACATATACTACTGATTCTGTTTCACATGTGAATCTCTCCTGTATTTTATTTTTCCTTCCATATATAGTCTCATATTCTGTTTTGTTTTGACTATGTCTACAGGCTTTACATTTAGCACATTTAAAGAAGACTTTTGTAAGCCAAGTATTCATATTTGTTCGCACATTCACAGGTTTCATGTAACTGCAAGTTAAAAGATCTCCCACGGACGAAGCTTTTCTGTAAGAAATGTTTGGTGTTTCCGTGAGTGTGTCCCTCAGATCTTCACCCATTTGCAGAATCTTCCAATTGTCCTTTATTAAATTCCTCACTTTCCTACTTGATGTATTGTAGTCTGCAATATACCTAATGATCTGATTTTCATTCTTTACTTCCGCATATTTATCTTTGGCTCTCAATGTTTCCCGTTTTATTAAGCCTGCTCTTTTTAAAGTATCGTTTAAGATCATTTCTGGGTATCCCCTCGCTTGGAATCTTTTGAACATCTCACTAGTTTGTTCTTTAAAATCGGATTCCTAGGAGCAACATTGTCTTACCCTCAGAAATTCCCCGTAAGGGACACTCCATTTAAGCGAAAAAGGATGCCCGATGTTGGCATAGAGTAAACTATTTGTGCTCGTGGGTTTCTGACTTTCCTGTGGTGATAGGGGTTAGTAAATTTGCCCCTAAGTTTTTTCACATATATGATTAGCATGATATCGGTGAAAATATTATATAATTATTCTCACCCAATGTGAGGCAGTGTGCACCCACCCCCCTTCTATTTGAAAAGGCTCCCTTGAGCTAACGAGCTGACGAGCTCTGGCTGATGCACCTGCGCTCAGCGAATGGTACTGAGACCTGAGAAGACTTTGGGCAGCATCTCCAGCACCCCTCAAAAAAACTGTTGCTCTCTACTGAAGAAGGACAATTATCCTGAAACACATGTCTAGAAATACACAGCCATGGCTGCACGAACAAGGGTGAAAAACTAAAGCCTGACACCGAAGAAAATGTTATCATGCACAGCATTTATTATGATGCATGGGGTAAACAGTGCTGGAGTGTGAGGCAGTGTGCAGCCACCCCCCTCCTATTTGAAAAGGCTCCCTTGAGCTAACGAGCTGACGAGCTCTGGTTGATGCACCTGCGACCAGCGAGTGGTACTGAGATCTGAGAAGACTTTGGGCAGCATCTCCAGCAACCCTCAGAAAAAGTGTTGCTCTCTACTGAAGAAGGACAGTTATCCTAAAACACATGTCTAGAGATACACAGCACTGGCTGTACCAACAAGGGTGAAAAACTAAAGCCTGACACCGAAGAAAGTGTTATCATGCACCACATTTATTATGATGCATCGGGGAAACTGAGTGCTAGAGTGTGAGGCAGTGTGCGCCCGCCCCCCTCCTATTTTCACCCCATTTCCATTTTCTATTTTTTATATATGTGTACATGACATTAAGATCCATTTGTGTTCATTTTATCTGTGATTTTAACCCTTCAATCCAGATTGAAATGGGATTATAATTCTCTATATGCACACGCTACTCCAATATATATTATCTACTGGCGGTCGCCAGTAGATAGTTATAGTTAGGACCGTGTTTCCATAGGAAATCTGCAACATTCTATTTGGAATAACTTTGGCGCCGGTTGACGAATCCTCGCGAAATCTTCAAAATAGGTGGGGCGCTCCGCTCCGCTCCTACCCTGAAAGTCTCGGGGGGATTCGTCAAGCGGGGGCTGAGAAAAAAGGGGGGTCCCAAAACGCGTTTTCCCCATGCAATTTTCCATAGGGACCTTTAGTCCAAGGTACAGCCCGAACAGCTGAACAAAATTACTTGAAATTTGGCAGAGAGGTAGTCCTCAGCTCAAGGATGTGCCTTTTGCAGGTCTGGTGTCAATCTGTTCAGTAGTTCCTGAGAAAATCACAAGTAAAATCATATATATATGTGGACGGAGCCTAACCACACATCTCATCCTGAGATCTGATTGGCTGTCAGCACTTCATCCAAGAAGTGTTGGCAGCCATCTTGGGACCAATATACATGATAGCACCTCATTAAAAAGCATTGCAGTTAATAGATGGTTTTAAGACTTTAGTTACATTATAAATCATTTGTTGATGGTACCATACTCATTTTAGGAATTGTGGTATGTTCTAAGGTGATTTCACCATGTGAAAAAGCCTTCTGCTGGGATATCATGATTGAGAGAAAAATATTTTCTCATGCTTTTCCCACAGAGGTTTGGAAGGTGATCTATAAGCTAAACTGAGAGCTTATTTTCTGTAAATTCACATTATCTTTCTCAGTCATGTGAGAATGAAGTCTGACATTCTCAGTAAAACATGTACATCCAACAAGGGCAGAGACTGTCAGTTGATTCCTTTGTGTTCTACTGCAGCTTCCCAGAGTGTTCCAAAGAACAACTAGAGCGCTAACAGTCCTACTTATGATAAACGTATGGCACACCTGAAGCCATCTTGCTTGGATTAAAGTGGTAACTCTTAAAACATTTAATTTAAAAAGGAACAAAATGAGGGGGTTAATTTTTCCATAAAAAGTATGATTAGTGCTGCAGAAAGAAAAATTAGGGCACATTTTGAGTGACTTCTCAAATCCTCTTCTATTTCATTAAAAAATTCTGACATGCAGACTGAAACATGCACTTTCAATACCAGCAGCAGTTTTCCCTGGTGAGCAGTAGCTTTACTACAGTGATCTAATGAGCAAAAAGAGTGCTAACATTCTGAATTTATGGCAAATGTGTGACACATCTGAATGCCTTCTTGATGGAATCAAAGTAAAAAACTGAAAGTTTTTCCTACTGAGGAGACTGCAGTAAATGAGGAAATTAGGAAACTTCATAACAAAAAAGTCTCCCAAGATGGCCACCAGAGACAAAAGAGCCCAAATGTAGCCCAAATATCACCAAGATGTAGCCCAAGTATAGCCCAATGACAAAATGTCCCAGAGTGTTCTTAAAAACAACTAGAGCGCTTACTGTCTTCATTATGACAAAAGTATGGCACACCTGAAGCCATCTTGATTGGAATAAACTGGTAACACTTAAAACATGTAATTTAAAAAGGAACATAATGAGGGGGTTCATTTTGCCATAGAAATTATGATTAATGCTGAAGAAAGAAAATGAGGGCACATTTTGAGTGACTTCTCAAATCCTCTTCTATTTCATTAAAAAATTCTGACATGCAGACTGAAACATGCACTTTTAATATCAGGAGCAGACTTCCATGGTGAACAGTAGTTTCACTACAGTGATCTAATGAGCAACTAGAGTGCTAACATTCAGAATTTATGGCAAATGTGTGACATATCTGAATACCTTCATGATGGAATCAAAGTAAAAAACTGAAAGCATTTCCTACTGAGGAGACTGCAGTACATGAGGAAATTAGGAAACTTCATAACAAATAAATCTCCCAAGATGGCCACCGGAGACAAAAGAGCCCAAATGTAGCCCAAAATCACCCAGATGTAGCCCAAATATAGCCCAATGACAGAAGTGTGCAAAACACTTATTATTTTGTGTTTTTGCAGTGTTATATAGTGCAGACTTCAGGTATTGGAGTGCTTTACATGAGCATTGGTTACATCACACAAGAACAAATTCATTTTGGTTGTAGAAATGGGGAGACTAAGTGATTTGACCAGAATCACAGAATGTCGAGCTGAAGCAGAAACTCCAACCTGGTTCCCCAGTTGCAAAGTCTGCAGTCTTTTAGAGCACTAACCATAATTTTGATGCCAATAAGACGCTCTCATATATGTAATTTCTAAAGGAAATGCTCTAGGTATTACAGTTTTGATTACATCAAGATGACGTCAGGCGTTCCACACTTTTGTAATAAATATAGAATGTTAGCAATCTAGTTGTTCATTAGGATACTGTTGAGAGGCAGAGGCCAGGGGCACGGACTCTGAAAATTGAAGGCAGGTAGGAGGGTGCAAAGGCAACAATTTAACCACACTGAGCAGGCAGGAAGGGCCGTGGCAGCACAACAGACTATGGAGGGCAGTGGAAAGGGGGGCAGGGGCAACAAACCAACAATACAGGACTTGCAAGAGAGGCTGTGGCAATGTAATAGACCATTGTGGGCAGAAGGAAGAGGCAATGGTAGTACAACCATACATGCCAACAGACCCGATTCAGCCAGGAAACGTCCAATGTTTTTAAGCTCAAATGGGCTTTATTTGATCTGTCTCCTGTCTACAATCTCCTCTTTTTCAATGTAACTCAAAGGGGAAAATCAATACCCCAGTTTTTTTTCAAAATCTCCCTCTTACCAAGTTCAAAATGTTCGCAAGTATGGTACATTGGATCATGGAAGGAAATGGGGTAGGGACATGGACTTGGATAAAAGAGGACAGGAGGGACATGGAGAGGTGCACCAAACTGACCCTGCAGGGCAGGCATCAGGGTTTGCAGCAGTACAATACACCACACAGGGCATGCGGGACGGGAGTGCAGCACAACAATCCATAGAAAGCAAGAGGGAGGGGACATGACCATGCACATGGACAACAGTTAACAGAGGGGCAAGAGGCAATGGTAGCTAGCTGACCATAATGGACAGACAGGAGAGAAAGCTGCAGCATAACAGACCATAAAGGGTAGGAGGGACGGATCAGGGGCATTACAATGGAACAGACAAGCCAGGAGGGAGGGAGTAGGGGTCTGCACATGTAAAAAGAGGGCTGGGGGCAAGGGGGCAGGGCAGGAGCAGCAAGATAGCCACGGAGGTCAGGCAGGATGGGCACTAGAAGCAAGACACACCATGAAGAGCAACAGTGAGACTGTGATGGAATACACACAGACCATGGAGGGAAGGTGGGAGGGGGTCAGGGGCAGCTAACTGACCACACAGGGAACGTGGGAGGGGCCATGGCAGCACAGAAGACCATGCATGGCAAATGGGAGGGTTAGTGGCAGCACAATGGCTATGATGGGCAAGAAGGAGGGTGCAGGGGCATGCACAAAGGACGATGGAGGATAGAAGGGAGGGTCAGGACCTGTGCACAGACAAGAAAGTTCAGGGGAAGGGGCCTCACAACAGACCGCATGGGGCAGGCAGGAGGAGCAGTTGCAGCACAACAGACCAGGGAGGGCAGAAGGGTGTGGCAGTACAATGGACCATGTAGGACAGGAGGAAGAGGATAGGGGCATGGCATGTGGACAGGCAGGGTGGAGGTGGCAGGGACAGGTTACAGTCATTTGACAATGCTAGTCAGGTGGGAGGGGAGTGGCAGCTCAACAGAACACTCAGAGTAGATAGGAGTGGCAGGTCCATGGAACATGGTGGGCAAAAAGGATGGAGCAGGGGCATGGACAAAGACATCGGAGGGCAGGGGGAAGGAGAATAGGGGCAGCAAGCTAAGCACAGAGTTTAAGCAGGAGGTCAATGATGGGGCATAGAATTGGGCAATGGAGGGCAGGAGGAGTGGACTGGTACATCATACTAAATTGAGGGCAGTGGCAGCACATCAGACCATGCATGGCAGGAGGGAGGAGGCTAGTCCATGGATTCACACAACAGAGGATAGGGAGGAGGGGGATGGGGCAGCAAGCTAACTGTTCAGAGAAGGCGGGTATTAGGAACTTTATTGTTTTTAAAACGTGTGTCTGTGCGAACTACTTAAAATATGAACAAGTATGCAGCATAATCTCACTTTTATTCAGGAAGAAGAGGACGTTTGTGACTGTGACTCAGGGCTCACTTGGCAGAAACACCCCCTGACCCTCCACCCCCTATCGCAAAATGTAATGCCCGTGAAAAGGGTAGGTGAATACAGTGTTATATAGAACATAGTCCTGAGAGCACGATTGAAAATTAAAACTAGATATAGTGTATGGTATAAACTATGCACCAAAAAGTGTGATATAAGATGAACCGGGCGTGAAATATAATATGCAATACATTGTGCGCAATGACAGATTCATTGGAGAGCGCGAGATAGCACAGGCACTAGCGCGTGCTATGCGATATGCGCCTTGGAGTGTAATATGTACAGGGCAGTGTTGTGTAACCTAACTAGTCTCTAAAGTTGTAATATAAAATATGTGCTGGGGAGTGTAACGTTGCATATGCACTTTGACAAAGATATGGATCCCAGATTGTAATATGTATGGCATAGCACTGTGCGTTATAACATAGGCATCGAGGAAGGCACGTTAGATGGGGCAATATAACCCGTGCAAAGACAAGTGTGGCATGACATATTCACGGGGTGGTGTTACAGTGCACATGGGCTAGAGAGTGTCATAGCATATACACTAGCTGGTGGAATACAACACAGAGGTGTGTGGCACTCAGCAGGCAATGGTGGGTGTAACACAGCATTGGGCTCTGCCAGGAGCGCGCTGTGACTCTCAAGTGATGTTCGTCCGCTTTCCAGAGAGTAAAATAAAAAGTATTACACATCCGGCAGTGGATGTGTGTTTTATTAACCGTGAGGGGGGTTTCTTGCATAGTTTTGGTCGAATTTTTGTCGAATCCCCTTTGAATGGCTTGGTGTGCATGTGTATTAAATGTGCCCGTCAATAGCTACCCATGTTTGTATAAATAAACGACAAGGGTGTCTACCGGGATTAGGCACGGTAGGGCATCAGACATGTCAGAGCTTCACTAGTGGTGTAAATACATTCCACATGGATTCATTGTATGCATAGTCGCCTTTTAATGAATATCACGCAAATCGTCATGGTGATAGGTACGTACGGTTTGTCCAGCATGTCCTAGGTGTGTCAATAAATATATATTTTTTAAAAATAATAAAAAACAGTGGCCGGCCCTGGGGATTGGGGTCAAAAAAATATAATTAGGAGACAGGGGATGGGGTCATCAGGGCCAATAAATTAGAATAAGAAGGGGAACCACACAGCCCCCCTTCTTAAAAGATTAAAATAAATAAAAGACTGGCATTGTGCCGGAGGCCACGCCCCCTCCTTGCAGCACTCTGCAAACGCGCCCCCTGGCGAGTTGTAAGTTGGGGAATTAATTCCTCTTCAATACTGAGGGTCCCTGAGGGCCAACTAGCCCAACAGGCATCTCCAGTATGCGCCAGGGAGCTGCGCTGCAGACAGGTGTTCTGAGGCCAAGCCCCTTTTTACACCTCTCTGCAACGCAGCTCTGTGGCGCTTACTGGAGGTACCTAGTGGTCTAGTTTGACCCTAGGGACCCTTAGGATTCAAGGGGACTGAATCGCTCAACTTAGAACAGCCACAGGGCGCGTTTACACAGTGGTGAAGGGAGGGAACGGGGCCTGAGGTGACGTGTGCAAACACGCACTATGGCACGTTTTAAATTGGGGATATAATTTCCCTTCAATACTGAGGGCCCCTGGGGGCTAACTAGCCCACCAAGTGCTTCCAGTAAGCGCCACTGAGCTGCATTGCAGAGGGGTGGTCCAGGCCGTGCCACTTTTTACACCTCTCTGCAACGCAGCTCTGTGGCACTTACTGGAGGTACCTAGTGGGCTAGTTGGACCCTAGGGACCCTCAGGATTCAAATGAACTTAATCTCCCAACTAAAAACGGACACAGGGCGTGTTTACACAGTGGTGAAGGGAGGGGACGGGGCCTGAGTTAACGTGTGCAAAAACGCCCTGTGGCCTGTTTTAAGAGGTAGTTTTAATCCCCCTGCCCTATTATATACTAGGGGCTTACAGAGGAGGTCATGCTAATCACAGGGGGACCCCAACGCATAATGTTCCCTAGTGTATGTAGGTGTTTTCACTGTATTCTAAGTGTCTTTTAACATAGCACTGGCTCTAGGACTGGTTAGTCAGACTCAGTTACCACCAGTATCCGTCTGAAAAAGTTGAGGGTACAGGATGATTTTGCAACAAGGCTTCTTACTGCTTTCTTTTTGTTCTTTTTGCACGTTATCCTTCTTCCTGCACTTTTCTTCGTCTTTGAGGACTTCTGTTGCTTCTTTCTGCACTTCTTTTTTTTCTTTCTGTGCATTTTTTCTTCTTTCTTCACATGTCCTATCTCTGTAGGCATAGTTAGAAATTAGCATTTAAAAAACCTTTGAAATTCACAGAAAAAACCATAGGTTTCAGGCACGTTATAGTTAGGAATTAGCATTTAAAAAACCTCAGAAATTCACTGAAAAAAACATAGGTTTCAGGGGTTTTATAGTTAGCTGGACTTTTCACTTGTACAAAACCATTGAAATTCCCCCGTTATAGTTAGTTCAGCTAATGCAATGCACTGCTGATGACGTCACATATTACATCACTCATGACATGGTCAGTGATATCACTCATGACATCACTGATGACATCTCCCAGCAGTCACTCCAACACACTCAGATGGGCTAACCTCTGGCCTAGCTCAGCATCAGGAGCCTGGAACTTCTCAAGCTACAGTAGCACCTACGATTGAAACCGCCTTGTTAGCCATAGCTGCGCACAGGGAGGAGACATCTCATGATGGTCGTAAGGCCCAAGCAGAGCTACGTAAGGTGCAGGGTGTGGTCTGCAAACTTTCAAGGAAAATTGGTTCTTTTAGTGATCGAATGACTGAGATGGAGTCGAGAGTGTTGGTAAATGAGACAGAAATAGCCTCAAATCGTGAACAGATCAATGCCCATGAGTTAGAACTCTCGGATATGATGTGGAAACTTGAGGAGATGGAAAATCGACTACGGCGAAGTAACCTACGGGTTCTGGGGGTTCCTGAAGGTGCGGAAGGGGGGGATGCTTGTTCCTTTGTGGTTAAATTATTTCAAGACTCCCTTCCTGAGCTGTCAGCCTGGAATTGGGATATAGAGGTGCAGCGAGCGCATCGGGTACCCTTTAACATGAGAAGTACACCTAAACCTGGGGCATATCCCAGGGCCATATTAGTGTATTTCAGCAATTTCCTACTTAGGCAGGCAATCTGGGAAAAAGCGAGACCAAAGGCTAAGAAAACCAGTGGTCATATAACTTACTTTGTACGCCCCGACTTCTGTCATGTAACGGTTGAGCGGAGGTGGCGCTTGTGTCAACTCATCAAATCATTCCAAGATAAGAAACTTCAGGTATTTCTAAACAACCCAGCTCGGCTGAAAGTTATTAATGGAGATCAGATAAAATTTTTCACCTCCGAAATTAAGGCAAAGGAATATTTGAATAGCCTTCCGTGATAAATACTAGGAGTTAGGAGAATTTTTGCCTTTATATAACGACAAAATCGGGGAATATGTGAAGCTTTAAAAAATCCTTTTTATGTCTTTTCTTTTTTTTGTGTTATTAAGATTTACGTTTTCTTTGGAAGTGGTATAATTTTGTTTTTTTAAGAGAAGGAGGGGGTGAAAAGATATAAAGGATAGAAAGGGGGAAAAAATGGGTTAAAGAGGGAAAACAAAGGAAGAAAAAAAACATAAAAATGGAAGAAATACAGGGATAAGAACTGGTTCCTCGTATACGTTGCTTGCGGTATATTAGGGAGCATCAGACCGGTACTGCACGTCCATCACTATAGACTCTTATGGAGTCTTTTTGCCTCAATTGTGGGAGGCGGGGGGAGGGGGGGGGGGCTGAGGGTAGAGGGGGTAAGGGGGAGGGGGAAGGGGGAGAAAGCGCATAAAAATGGCAACTATAATTGTAGAAATAGAAATAAAAATCAAAATTATAAGATTAATGCTAAATTTGGTCACATAGCGGATTCTGATTAGAAAACAAATATAACATAATATGGCTAGGCTAAAACTATGTTGCTGGAATATAGCGGGGCTTAATGATAGGGCGAAAAGGGATCAAATGCGTGGGATAATTACCCAAAATACATTTGACATAATATGTCTTCAAGAGACCCACATTCCATGGGCCGAAAGGGATGTATTGAGGGTCCCGGGGTTTAATTTATTGGTATGTACAAGCCATACTACAAGAACAAGAGGCGTCACTATTTTAACAAAATCCTTTTTGGGGGAGGCCATACGCAAGACAGCTGATCCTATGGGTAGATGGGTGATTGTGGAGCTTAAAATTGGAATTACAATATGTTCTATCTATGCTTCCAATCAGGATGATCCCTCCATCTTTACTGATCTCGAAATGGAGCTTGCATCCTGGCCTCAGGCATTGATATTCTGTGGGTACTTAAATATTTCTTGACTCAAAAGGGCTAGTATATAATCAAGGTCAATATAAATATGTTGGACGCAAACCGAAAGTATACAGAGCTATTTCACAACTCAAGGAAAGCCTAGGCCTGGTTGATGTATGGGATCTGAAGCAGCATCAGGATCCAGGGTATACGCATTTTTCACACCCGCATAATAAATATGTTCGTATTGATTATATCTGGAGTACAAGTAATTGCGCCAATAGGACACAAATTAGTAAACTGCTGAAGCTTATTTCGGACCACAATCCTTTAGTACTCACACTAAGTATTAATAATATGCCTAGAACTTGCTCAAGCTGGTCTTTTGATAGGAAATTGCTTGTTAATAATGAGTACATAGAGTATATTAAGAAATGGGTGCAAGGATTTATTGACTGTAATCGGTATAGTGCTTCGAGAGATATGGTCTGGGACTGTTTTAAGGCGTCAATTCGTGGGGAGACAATAAGTTACGTGGCTAGACAGAGGAAAGAAATCGCTAGGATAAACGAATTACAGCTCCAAGAATTAGCTAGAATAGAGGAGAAGCATACTACTTTATTAATGCAGGGTGGGGATGGGGGGCCAACCTTTAGAGAGATGATGATTCTCAAAACTGAGATAAATAGTAGGTTCTCTCAGAGGGCGGCTGAGACGTATCAATCTCATCGCAATAAGATTTACGAAGCGGGGGAGAAGTGTGGTAAGCAGTTGGCTCTTCGCACTCGCCAAAAACAATCTTTAAACCTTATCACTAGCATCAAGTTAGATGGGCAAGAATATACAACATCCGAGGCTATCCCAGAAGTTTTTAAAAAATATTATCAGAAGTTGTATCAAAACGAGGATATGTTAGACCCTGTAGCAATTAAAGAAGCACTTGCTAGATGGGTAATTGAGTCGGAAGATAGTCTAGGAATTGATATGGCTACTAAGCAAGATCTAGAAAGGGATATAACTCAGATGGAGCTGCAAATGGCCCTCGCTGAGTTAGCCTCGGGTAAAGCCGCAGGCCCCGACAAAATACCACTGGAGCTTTATAGAATTTTGGGCGATGTTATAACACCTTTACTTCTAGATTTATTTATCGGGATTCAAGTGAGTGGTACCCCTCCTAGGTCATGGATGGAAACTAATATAGTGATTTTCCCCCCCAAAAAATAACCCCCTAACCTACCTACCTCTTACCGCCCAATTTCTCTCATAAACTCTGATTCAAAGTTATATTCTAAGATTCTAGCTAACCGGCTCAGGGGGCCATCGAGCGCCTGGTCTCCCCGTGGCAACATGGCTTCATTCCGGGCAAGGGCACTACGGACCATACCAGTCGGGCTATAGCATTGTTTGATGCCATGAGTGTCACGGGGGGCCGGATGTCGATGGTCCTCCTTGACGCCGAGAAGGCCTTCGACAGGGTTTCGTGGGAATTTCTATGGGCAGTTTTAGATCAAAATAAATTGGGCCCCAGTTTTGTGAAGTCCATTAAGGCTATGTACCATACACCTAAGGCTAGGGTATTGGTAATGGGACAGGAGTCTAAGCTCTTTGATATATTTCGTGGGACTAGGCAGGGGTGTCCTTGCTCTCCGATTCTCTTTGCCCTATATATAAATCCCCTGATTCTAAAATTGTTAGACGCAGAGGCAATTAAACCAATTACAGTAGGCCCCTTCGACACTAAAATATTAGCATACGCAGATGACGTCGCGGTAGTAACATCTCACCCCACGGAGGCAATAATGGAAATTGAACAGATTACTCAAGCTTTTGGACAGTTCTCTGGGTATTCCCTTAATAGGGATAAAACGATGGTTATATGCACTCAGAATACGCAATTTGAAGATCCAAGAAAGGTGGATAGTGCCGTATATCTCGGAGTCCGAATATCTCCTAGGATGGAGGAAATCATTAAAATAAACTATGATCCTCTTCTTCAAAAGGTTAAGAATGATTTAAAAAGGATAGATGGTTTACATCTCTCAATTATTGGAAGAGGTAATTTTCTTAAAATGAATATTTTACCCAGGGTCCTATATCTGTTCCGTGCGATCCCGTTGTTGGTGGATGATAAAACTATTAAGGCCCTGGAATCCCAGATGAGTAAATGTGTATGGGGGTATGGGAAGATAAGGAGATCCATCCGGTACCTCTCTTTACCAATTATAAGGGGGGGTTTGGCAATCCCCAATTTAGGATTCTACCTGTGGGCTACCTTGCTTCAGCAGATGACGTCATTACTTTATATTAAAACACCTGAAATAGAGATAGGGGAGAATGTTATACCCTCAGTGTACGAATTGGTCATTGGAGTTAAGGCTAATGGTCTCTTTGTAAAGCAACTAGAACCCTCATACTTCAAGAAAGTTAAGTTTAAGATCATACCGAGTGCCTGGGGAATTTGGAGGAAAACTGTCAGGCACCTTAATATTCCTAAATATAATAAATATATGTCGCTATGGCATTCTACATTGCTACCAGCCCAAATATGATGATATTGCTAGAAGATGGGAATATTTAGGAGTATTAACGGTAGGAGATTTCTTACTGCCTGGCTGTGGTAATAGATTCCAACAACTGCAAAGCAAATTTTCTATCCCTAATACTAGTGTATTTAAATTTATCCAAATTAATACAATTCTTAACGTAAAAAGTGCTGACATTTCATTGGATAATATTCCCCTATTTGATTGTATGGACAAATCCACAACTAGGATTGGTACTATAGAGGATGTCTTAATTGATAGTCAACGGGATGACGTAGAGTCTATTGAAGCAAGCTGGTCAAGGAAACTGAACAATTCTAATGTAGATATTGATATCTCATTAACCCTCTTAATGAAGCTGTTTGTGACCTCCAATCTGAAAGCTCAGTTGTATAAGACTATATACGATCTCTATTTTACACCGGCTAAACTTTACTCTTGGGGGAAAAGAGCTACATCAGAATGCCCGAGATGTGGAAAAACTGCGGCACATTTACTCCATATGTTATGAGTGTGATAAACTCTTAATTTTGAGAGGTATGATAGCAGGTTTTTGGCGGGAAGTTTTTGGGCATGTAATAGCTGAATCTCCTACCCTCTACATCTTGGGATATGATAATACATTGAGGCATACCAAGGAGGAGGAAACATGTCTCTTTTTGGGGACGGCTGTATATAGGATTATTTTAACAGCTCGTTGGAAGGATAAAGATCCCCCCAACTTTCAGGTTTGGCTTGCCCTGCTGCTAGGTATGTATAATCAAGAAAAGGCAATTTTTGCCTGTAAAGGGAAGAAGGCGAGAGCTCAAGGTATTAAGATCTGGGAATCAATTGAAAATTGGAGTAATAATAATAGAGCTTCCTAGTCTAATGTTTTTTTATTTTTTTAATAACCTCTGTTCTTTATTCTTGAAGCCGTGGCAGATCTATTATGTTTCTCCCAAACACTTTGATATGCTGTATATTCCTGGTATTTCTAGTGCAATGTTCGACTCGATGTTTAAATATCCCTAGTATTGACCTATAGTACTGAGAGGAGGTTGAAGCTGCTATCTGAATCTTGGCAGCATATCCCCATTTTTCTTTTTTCTTTTTTTTTTACTGAATCTGTTTGTCTCATGAGTTTTATTGTGCCTCTACTCTATTGTCTTTGTTTTTTTGTATACTGTATCAAAAGATTCAATTTACTTATTTATTCACATTTAGCAAAACCATTGTTATAACAGAATAAGGTGAAATGAATAATCGATGTGACCAATTGTTATTTGAAAAATTGTTTTTTTAAAATAATTTTTAATAGTTTGCCAATAAAAACAAAATTTAAAAAAAATAATGAAATTTAAAATGAATTAACAGGTAAATTATATTCTAAATTAAATTACTTCCTACCCCGTTCCCCTACAAACCCAACAATCCACTACTACATTATAAATGACTAAGTCAATTAAGAAAATATATTAAATCTTTTAAATTACAATGTAGAGTACAAAATAATTAGTAACAATTATACTAACAATGCTAAGGTCTGAGATTAATATTTTAACTGATATACATTAAACAAACATTATGGGCCCGATTCTGATTTCGGGCAGACCGCAACCGACCGACATCTGACATTGCTGCCCGCCCGACGCATTATGATGTGGTGGGCGGAGGGACTGTCTGCAGTGCTTCGAACTGGCTCAAGGAGCCTGTTGGAAAACACCATAATCCTCTAATGACGGCAGAGCCAGGCTCGGCTCCGCCGTGAGGATGATGACAGTTTCCGACAGCGGTTTCATGTCGGCATTTCCGACATGGAAAGGCTATCAGAAAGTGTTGAAAGTGTTTTCCCTCTGGCCCTCCGCAATGGGGCCTGGGGGGGACGATGTGGCTGGCAGCATTAGATGCCTGACACATGGTGCAGGGATGTTTCAAATTATTCATTTTACAATTGCAGCTTGTGCTGTGGGCCTTTTCTGCCCGCCGCACAAACTTCCATTGTAAAATGCATGTTTTGCATCGTAATCCTGCAATCGGAACCTAAGGTCAGGCAGTTCCAGACCGATACGGTGTCGGGCGGATGCAAGTCTGCCCGACATCGTAATTAGGCCCTATATATTCTCAACTATTAAGTAAACAATATTATTTAAAACAATATTATACACCAAAAAAGATATTCTTGGGAACAATATTCCATGACACAATATTTATGTATTAACAATATTTTTGACACCATATTTATGTATCATAATATTTAAAAATCTATATATTGTCCAATCGCCTATCCTGTAAACAAGCTTAATGCCTTTTACTACACCTCATAATGTTCTCTGAAATATAAACAGGAATTCTTGCATTGGTCTGAGATGAAGTGGATGAGTTTTTTTCATAGCATTGGGCAGTTTATTGTATATGACTACAGAGGAAGCACTTCACCCAGTAACTTATTTTCTTTATATACATATTTTCAGTATGATACATGAGGTCATTGGCAAATTTGAGATTATATAGAATGGAATTATAGATGGAAAATGGTATTAATATTGTAATTGCGTAAATAATACACACATCACACACACACATATATTACTCAGACTGTGCTAGTGCCACAGTAGTTATAGGTCAGAGTTTGTTTTCTTAATAACTTTGGCACCATTCAACAGATCTGTCCAAATATTTCCAAAAAGAATGTCATCCACTTTGGCTCCGTCATGGAAAGTTTTGTGCTGATCCAACAACCGGAGGACAAGAAAAAGGGAAGGATCCCAAAACATCAATCTCCTATTTTAATTCCTATAGAAAAGTTTTTTTTTCTGATACAGAAAAATGTCTTAATGAAATTACATTAAATTTGGCACAAAGTTATAACATAACTCAAAAAGCATGCTTTTTATTATTTGGTGTAAACCCATTCAGTGTTTGAGCAATTTGTGTAGAAAGAGGTGCTCAGGAAGGGTATGATTAGGCTTACCCTCCCAGAAAAAGTTAGTGATATCTGGACTGTTGATATCCACCTATGCTCCTATTGGCCAATTTAAAGGATTTTAGTTCATCTTGATTGACTGGCATAGTGTAAGCTATATGTTGTGGCAGCCATTCCAGGACTCAGGGACATTGTCCTTTAGCCTTGTAAATTAATTAAAAGAATATAAGGGGGCTGGGTGAGCACTTACCCCCTCTCCCACCCCCTTTGATTAGATGCCCAAAGTGTGAACATGTTGTGGCAGTTTTTATAAGGACATTCAGACATTGTTCATGTTGAAATGCATTGTAATGTAAGTCTTTTTCTAAGGTCACTGAATTTACTTATATGAAGTGTGTTAACATATTTTAGTCACAATGTAAATCATTTGATGGTGGTAACATCATAATTTTAGGATGTGTGTTTTAAGTTGATTTTACCCTGTGAAAAATGATGAGCATGGAAATGAAAGACTAGAGTACTAACATTTGGTATTTATGACAAAAGTGTGGCACATCTGAACACCCTCTTTATGGAATCAAAGCTGTAAAACTGAATGCATTTCCTTTGGGGATTGGACAAAATGAGGGAGTTCATTTTGTCCTAGAATCTACGGCTAATGCTAAGCTAAAATAGGAACATATTTTCTGTAAATTCTCAAATATCTTCATCAGCATCAGAAAAACTTTGATATGCTGAATGAAGCATGCATTTGCAACACAAGCAACAGCCTTCCATTTGATACTTCTTCTGTGTTCTACTTCAGCTTCACTAAAGTGGTTTAATAAACAACTAGAGTGCTAACATTTTTTTTTATTCAAGATGGAAGTGAAGCACTCCTTGACTTAATTGTGTTGAAATAGGAGTTGTTGAATTTAAAGCCTTACCTGGGGAGCAGGCTGAAATAAATGAAAACTGAGATATTAATGCAGATGTGAAACCAGCGGGTTAGATATGCTAGGAGAAGCATTGGTTTTTAATAGTTTGAGGCATATTATGGTGTTTAAAGGGGCTAAAGATAGATACACCTGTGTGTTTACAGATTTCCCTTTCCACATCTCTTTACTTACTCTAGCCATCTTCTCAGTAGCTTAAAAGCTCCCTATATTTAAAATAGTAACCTTTTGGTAGACAAACTTTGTGCCCTGTACAGGGTTGGGTGCTGGACTGATTAAGAATATAATTTTTTTTAAACTATGAAATAAGCTGGAAAAAATGAAGGTTAAATTGATGTTATAGTTAGGTTAGTTGCTAAGACCTTAACTTACTTTTTTTAAATACCCTATAAATATTCTAGAAAGAGAGGAAGGTTGAAGTGACGTTGTAGTTAAGTGTTGGAATGAGACAAGACCTAACACTAAGAAAACATCCCAAACCACTGAACGACTCCAGTTACATTTTAGTCAATCAATAGATTCTTTATTTGGTTCAAACATTTTAAACCGTAAAAGCACATGATGAAGATAGAATAAAATATATGATAAAAACATATAATAGAAACAGCACAATTCATATCAAACAGATAGTGACCTAACTATAACTTGCGCCGTACCATGCACTACTTTTGATCTCACATAGTAATCACATGTGTTAAATTACATCATTGATGACATCACTCATTAAATTTAAATAACAACATTGTTCAAACTTCTAATAAATACAGTGGTCCTGAAAACAAAATTAAAAAAAGGTAATGGAGGAGTAGAGAATGAGCATACGCTTTGGATTGATATAATAGCACCCAAGCCAATGTGGAAGAAATAAAAGTAGCTCCGGACACTTATAACTTTCTCTCTCATTACAGCTTGTCAGAGAAGCATAGCTTTGTCCAGACACAAGGGAGTACACAGTAAAAGTCCAAATAAAGCCCTTTCGGGCTTACAGTACTGCATAAACTATGCAGAAAAGGCAGTACAGGACCCTGGGTAGTCTCCAGGTTTAAGGTGGACAGCAGCTTTTTTATAATGAGCACTCTAAACCACCAGCACTAAATCTTCTGAGTTCAAATGTCTGTTTTCCTGGAAGAGTTTTTAAGCATAGGATTAGCACTATGCCATCCACACTGAGCTAGAAATGTTGCGAAGCCTTTTGACATTTTTACATCAAATTCATTAAGCATAGGATCAAGTGCTATCCATGCCTAGCTAAAAAAAATGGCAGAATTTTTTTACCATTCCGGGCATAGTATGATGGTTTTAGATTCATACAATAGCATGGAAGCCAACCTGGAATGAATAAAAGCAGCTCCTGGCACATGTGGTTTGCTCTCTTTAAAGCTCATTGGAGAAGCATATCTTTGTCCAGACACAAAGCAGCACTCGGTATAAGTCAAAACATTGCGGTTTAAAACTGAGTGCTGCATAAATTATGCTAAAAAGGAAGTAGGGAACTTGGGGAAGTTTTAGATGGAGAACAGCTCCCTTATATTGAGCACTCGACAACACCACTGACACTCTGTTTAAGAGTTTTGGCGGTTCACTGGAACGCCGAACCCATGGTGGCAGTCCTACCACAGCCACACTATAGGACCACCCACAGTATAATAGCTTCAGTGGTATTACCACCACGAGACCGCCGGGCTCAAGGATTCTGCTGGGCCGGCCATCCTTCAAGGGCAGGCCATGAAAAGGGTGGCTAGAGGCAAAAAGGGCCTTGCGCCTCTGGTCCTGGGTGGGCACTTGGTGTATGTTGGGCACATGTTGGGCCCCCCTGGAATTGCCCCCCAGTTCGGGCATGGGAAGCAATGCATAACATGGTGCATTACTTCCCTGCAGGAACGGGTTGCGGCAGTCTCATGACACTGCCTGTCTAAGGCTCTCCTGTGAGGACCGCAGCAGCACCGCCTGGCAAGGATGTTTATCGTAATCTGGCGGGCGGTGTGAGAACAGCTTTGCCGGTCCACCTGCAGAGCGCTGGCGTGGCACTCCGCAGGAGGACTGCCAAAGTCGTAATTAGAAATATCAGTTTTATTTTAAAATATCCGTTTTTCTAGCAGAGCTTTTAATCCATGTATGTAATTTGGATAAAACACACTGTTGGTTGCCATTGTGTAGTTATGGTTGAGGTGCAGTTTCCATAGAAAAGGCGTTTTTTGATTTGCCTATACCCATTGACACCATGAATGGATTTGCACACCATTTAGAAGTTTAATCTTTTTAAGCCTCTACAAACCAATTTTCATGAAGGTCCGTTCATAGGTAGTAAAGTTAATGGGTGAGAAAAAATATGTGTTTTCCCATTTTATCCCCCACTGGAAATTGACCAAAGAGCTGAAAGAATTTACGCCAAACTTCAAATGAAAATAGAATTTCATGCAGAAAGCATGCTTTTGTTAGTTTTGTCTAAATCAGTTCCGTTTTCTGAGATATTAGCATTTGAAAAAGTTGTGAAGTGGGTTTTAAAGGGTTAATATTTTTGTATATCGCTACCATTTGGGGCTTGCAAACAATTTGCTAGTCTGGAAATTCAAAAAATAAAATTATACTTACCTTATTGGACGAGGGACCCTTTTCTCCCTTCGCCCCTTACAGATCCTCGGTACAAGAAACTTCTCATTGGCTGTCACAAGAGTAAAATTTCTGTTGCAGCAGCCATAGGATTTGTGGCACAGTCCCTGTGTTCTGCAGTTTCAGAAATATATGGCCATTAAAGATGCAGGGCAGGCACAACCGGGCTCTAATGCCCCCAGTTAGCGAACCCTCAAATAGCCCTACTAATTGACATTTTTTTAACAAAAAGGGGGAAAAATTGTGGTATTCCCAAGTCACATTTCTTAATGGTGAGCTCCCCACACCTGAAATTACGGCTAGAGACCCTGTCACCTGTCTTGGTACTGTGGTCTCTGGCCACCAGTTTAGAAGTCTGAGATTCAAGAGTGAAAACTCTGATTCACGATCCAGATGCAAGCTTGAGAGGGTAAAGCTTGCACCAGATTTGTGATCTGAAAAAATAAGAAAATAAACACCTGACCAATAGCCAAGCACTATGGGCCGCCCCTGGGCATTGGCCACAGACCTGCCCCTGCCCCCCCCCCGTGCACTGAAGGCCGTGCACAGCATGAGTTGGGCACCCGCGGTGTGTTGGGTGCAGGGCCTGGGTAACGACTCTGGTTGAGCACTGCGAATGATGGGTGCTCAATCCCCGTGGAGTACATCTTGAAGAGATGTATAGCATGGATTGCCTCCGATGGCAGGTTATGCAAAGGACTGCCAAAGGCTGTGCAGCAAGGGTTGGGTGTCTGTGGCAGGTTGCAGGCAGAGCCTAGCCATATGCTTTGCTCAGTGTGATAGTGGTGGATGTGTTGCAGGGCCTGGACTTTGGCCAGACCCTGCACCGAACATTCATTTTGGACAGCCAAAGGCACAGGGCCTGGCCTGCGGCCAGACCTGCGTCCATCTCCTTCTGCCCTCAGCAAAAGGTTAAGTCAAGATGTAAGGAGTTTGTGGAAAATGGAGTTGTAGCAGTAGACGAAGCGTGCCAGTCGTTGTAAAGGTAGTGTCCTAAACTATGCCCTCAATAAAGTGTGGTATAACCAGTTTCTATCTGTCTAGTGTCTTTGATTCATAGGAGTGTATGATAGGCTTGGGACTGCGTCCAGTGAGGCCTTGTGGACTAGCATGAGCATCTCAAACATTGTCTGCTCCTTAACACACTGACAGGGGGATCTTTTCAGTATTGACCACATGGGCTCACAATGTCCTCCGTACTTCGGTTGCGTGGACGAGGATGGAAGTGTAAAAGTAATATTAATGTTGTCGAACGAGTTACATTTTTTAGATCATTTCTGAATGTCAAGAAAAACTGAACTGGGATTGTATGGGGTGTTTATTGTTATTATTATTATTATTATTATTATTATTATTATTATTGTGTAAATTTCCTCAAATGGCACACATGTGTTTGATGCAGCTGCCTAATGGTCTTTCCATCACCTCTCTTCTTTTGTGTTTGCAGTGTTTTCTCCACCCAGTAGTCAAGACTCGGGACTGGCTTCTCTCTCAAGTAGCTCCTCTGTCAGCAACGAAAGTACCAAAGGCGTGGCGGATTGTGCAAGCACCCCCGAGCATGACACCTTCACCGTCACCTCCGTCATTGAAGATGGGGAATAAAGCCTCGAAGAAAATGTTCGAGGCCACCCCTTTGAGGCCTAGACTCAAGACAAATACTGTGAATGCCAAGACGTCTAATCAAATGTGACACCTCTTTTGTTTTTGAAGTTTTTGAGCTGTATGCAATGACGTTTTAAAAGTTTGTGGAACTTGGAGGGATCGGCAGGGAAGCTGTGATAACTTCGCTCGTTGTGCTTGTTTAGTTTTGTTTATAGCATATAACTCTGTAGGTTTAATACACACTCTTCCGACTAATTACATGCAGAGTGACATATTTCGCATTTTACAATTTAATCAATAACCCGTGGTTCAGTTCTTGATTGAAAAGAGCGCTCCCCTGAAAAGATGGCTTCAGATTTGCATGTTCAGTACAGCCTGTGTTCATAAATTCCTTACTGTACGGTTGACATTCCCTAGGCTACAAAAGCCACCCTGCAATGAAACTAGGCTGGAAAAAGAAATTCATCGTTCACTGTAGCTGCAGCCGCACCTGAAATAAAAATGTTATTGATGACTGAATTTTCTTGTGTGTATATTTGGCGAGCTGTATTAAACAGAAAAAAAGAAATTACTTGTATTTTCTTCGCTCTGTGCTCTGAAAACATCCATTTGATTTCACCCCATCTGTTGTAATCAATAACCTGACCATCGTGTTTTTTATTAAATGCACTTACTCTTAATTTCATCCACCAGTGGTTTTAGAGAGAGTAATGTGGAGTTACCTATATGGCTTTGACATTATAAATCACTTCTTGAGGCTGAATCGCACAGCAGTATCGATTGATCCTGATATATCACAGAAATTTACTGTCACTTCTGTTTTCAATTAAAGATACAATCAGTCAGATAATGACTTAATTGGATTTTACAGAAGATTGAGTTTTATTGCCCAGTGCTTTACGAGTTTAGTTAAGGGAGATCATTTTATCACAGTTGTCAACCTGCTGCGGCAGTTCTGTGCCCTTCTGCTTAACTGCTGTGGCTGCTGCTGCTGGTGTTGACACAGCGGCTGCAAAACACGCCGTGCAGTGCAGTGCAGGGCAAGGCCACCGTACCCTGGGCTGTGGAGGGCAGTTTGCAGCGCTAATCTTTTTTAAGTGTTCAGCAGCGCATTTATTTTTCTAACTAAAACCTAGATAACGCTATCACTCCACATCCATTTTGGCAGCCCTGACCATTGTGACCTTACTTTGCTCGCAGTTTTATAACTTGGAATTCATTTCTTAGCCTTATGTTTTTTTAATACATTTTGCATCCCGCGATTATAGTTGTAAATTCACAAGTCTGTCCATACAGAGAAGAAAAACGGTTTTTTTGGGGTTTTTTGTACAAAATCTGCTTCGACTCAGCCAGATTGAGGGTATAAATGATTGCCTTTTGTTTCCACTGAAATAAAGTCAAATTCAGAAAGGCAGAAGAAATATGAATATTAATGTGAAAATTTGAATGAATTTAGAGCTTGCTGCATCGCGCCGGGTTCATGGTGTGTATTCTGAGTTTTAAATAAAATCCAGCCTGAAGCTGTCTGGAAGCCTGCGGCTAACGTGTGCACGCAGAGCTCTGTCCTGGGATTAGCCGTGAACAACACAAGGCGAGGGGTAATCAATGACCTTAGCAAGCCCCGCCTGATTTATCACCCCTTTGGGGCTGGTGCAGCGAAATTGGTCTTAAATACACTTAATGCATTTCATTATGTCAACATTTAAAGGGACCATTTGAAGGTGTCTGTTGTTTTAACCATTAATCCTGGTGCTCTGTGTATGGTGTCCTTTCTAAGACAGTTGCTAAGCACTTTTACAGTTTCCGTCTAAAAAGATTTAATTGCACTAGAGACAGCATATAAACCTCTTTGTTAATATCACAAGGAGTAAACTTTGGTTGCTGGTCAGTTGAAGTAGATTAAATGAAAAAAATATATGATTGTCTACAAGGCCTTATTTAGAGTATAGTGGATGATAACTTATACTTTGCTGATCTATGTTTTCAAATTAGATCGAATAAAGTTATGGACTAAATGATAACTTATGCCAACAGTGTTGGAAGTCCCACCTTTCCTATTTAAAGGGCAATCATATCAGTGGCAGTCTAGATACAGTGGAAGGGACTTTTTGAAAGATGTCCGTCTCTGCCAAACACTAAGATCACTGTTGCAAAGTCATCCTGTGCCCTGGGCACCCCCAACTTTTTGCTGAATGGTACTGGTGGTAACTGACTCTGACTGACAATGGGCTCTGCCTAACCAGGCCCAGGGCCAGTGCTATGCTGAAAGAGACACATTAGAATACAGTTAAAACACCTCCAAACACTAGGGTACACATTGGTATGGTGGGGTGCCCCTGTGATTGGCATGACCTCCCTATAGGCCCCTAGTATATAATAGGGCAGGGGGATTGAAACTCCGTAGAAGTCCCCAGTACCCTGGGGCATGACAGTTTAGAGGTCAGCAGCCTTTTTCTGCACTTGCATGTGTGCACTGCTGAAGCCTGAGGTCAGTTTAAAAACAGCCCTGGGTACCAGGACTGCTTTTAAAAGGTAAATTGTGCCCAAACTTGACTTTGGTGTTTTGGGCACTTAAACATGGATAACCTACAATGTTTTGGCATATTAGGGACCCCCAGGGTCTCCCCTAGGTATCCCAGGGGTGGGTGGTCAGGTATTTAGAAGGTACACCCTTATAAAAATGAGTTGTTATATGCCTGGGTAAAGTGAAATTTCACATTTCACTCCCCACATTGTGGTAAACTGCTGCTCAAATTCGACTTTGATGCTAGGAGCACTGTGGAGGGAGGATCTGCAACATTTCTACAGATTCAGAACCCCTAGTTGCACATGGGATGGGGGTCCTGTAGATAGATTTAAGCCAAGTACCTATAAAATATGTTTTTGTAAGTCCTGGTGCTGGGAAAAAAATTCCCATTGCAAATCCCCTGTTACATAGGTTAACGTGGTAGGAAGTTATTGATTAATAACTCTTGATAGGAGAGGGCTAGAAATGCCATTCAAAGACTTCCCAGAATGGTATTAATAAATCCAACAATATCATATTGTTGAATTTCTCCTAAAGTGTACACACAAGAAGTTATAAAACTTTCTTGTTTGTAAGTCCAAATTCAGCCTTCCAGTGGTCTGCCCTGATTGTTCAGAGTTAAGTGGATTAGCCAGGCTGCCTTTAAGAGGTGATAAAGAGCCCCTGGGGTTAACCAGCTCTGCTGGCAGGGCAGTGTGCTGTTCCATAGGAATGCCAGGTCAGGGGGAGGAGTCGTAAACTATGTTCTTCAAAGAGGAGAGTAGAGACCAGTGTCATTTACAGCTCTGAACTTCCCACCTTAGGCAGATGTTAGGATTAAGGAAGGTATGAGCTAATGCAGGGGGGAGAGTCTAAGTAAATTAGACATCCAAAGGGTGTGTTTAGCCATCTCCTACCTCCTTGCTGGAAAATCAGCCATTATGGATTTGGAAGATTTGATGCACTCTGGGACAAAATAATGCCACACTCTACAGGATGTGGTCATATATTGGAAGAGTTACCCTGTTCCCATTGGTCAGAAGTGACCTCCTGCTTGACTCAGAGAACTTGGAATAAGTGTCTGAGAAGGGCAGATCCCTCCAGATCTGCTGCTTGAAACTTACTGAAACAAGAAGTGCCCTGTTGAGAAGTTTTGCTGTGCAAAGATTTCTAAGGCCTGACCTCTGAAGACTGCACCATCTGAAACTACAGCCCTGTGGATTATCTTGCTGGAAAAGAACTAAAGAGTGGACTCCCTGAAAGATTCAGGTTAAAAGAGCTCAACTGGAACATCACCAACTAAATCTACACCGTGGAGAACCATCAGTGGATTTGTAAGGGTTTTGTACCAGTGGATTGTGAGAACTGACGTCCTCAACTTTCAAGGACCATCTTGGAGCTTCCAGACCCTTGGAGTGAGTTTGAGACACGTTGGGACCCCTTGAGGAACTTCAGGAAGAAGTTCAAGAACTTTGGAGAACTTTGGAGCAACTTTGTAAAAAAGCTCAATAAAGGGACCGACTCAACCTGGCCAGCCAGGCCGCCTGCCTTCAACCCGGTTCGTCCAGCTAAAAGCTCAATGGGTCCGACTTCCAGAGTTTGACCGGGACTAGAAAAAAGTTGAAGCCGGCGAAACCTCACCGGATCCGGCTACATGAGGAGCATCAAGAGACCCCGCGAGAAAAAGCTCCTGAAAAGTTTCTAAGTCCGCTCGTAGAAAAGGTGACTGGGAGCAACCGCGAGAGCCAAGCCGCCTGCCTTTCATCGCATGCTGGCCTGGATTTCTGAATTGTCCCACTGAAGCGATCTTGAGAAATTGTCTGAGTCCGCTCCAGGGAAGTTGACCGGGACCTCATCATAAGTCAAGCCGGCGAACCCTCACTGGATCCGGACTGGCTGGGAGCTTTGAGGCCCTCGGGAAGAAAAGCTCCAGTAAAGATTCTAAGTGTGAAGGTAGAAACTGAGACCGAGACCTGCCGCGAACAGTAGCCGCTCAGGGCTCCATTGCGCGCGGCCTGAAACTTTGACTTTGGCCCGGTCTATCGCGAGCAGGTATCACAATATGGTGCTATAATCTACTAAGTGCTATATTTTACTAAATCTTTGAAAATTTATATCTCCGGTGCCCTACATTGGAATTTTGTCGTTTTGGTCTCATTTTAAAGATACAAATATCTCCTATTTTTATAAATTGGTGTTGAATTTGTATTATGTGTTGTGTTTTAAATATTTACTGAAATGGCGTTTTTAAATGCTTACATACCTGTCTTTGAAGTTAAGCCGGTCTGCTCGCAGCCACGTTACCAAGGGTTGAGCATAGGAATAATTTTCCAAGACCTATGCTGAGTCCTATCATGTGTTAGTGGCCTTATTGCCAGTGGCAGACCTACATTTGCCCCTACCAATAACCCACTTCCCAACAATCACAAACTAACATGATGTTTAAAACATGAATTCCAATAAATTAGTTTTGGAAAGGCATTTCATCTGGATACTGATATGTTGGTCATAGGTTTGAATCCACCTCAAATAAGCTGGCTTAAGAACGCCTATGTAAAATAATGTTTGTGATGCCTCCAATAAAGTCCTTATATATGCCCCATGTGAAGTGAATGGTCCATTATTAATAATTCCACTTGAAAGAATCCAGGAAATCCTGAATGGAATACTGAATGCAGTGGAACGGTATAAAGTGTTGTCAAATAGAACCCTCAACTTGACTAAAGTTGGGTGACTATTGAATGGTCAAAAGAGTGTACCGTCAGGAAAACTGAGGACTGCATAAACCTGGAGATAGTAGCAGTGGGCAAAATAATTAATCAAACATATTGCTGGTGGGATATAGAACAAAATATATATCCTTTTGTGTGCTGACTATTTTGTCTCTAAGCATCACTAAGCCCTAAGACGTCCCCGAGTCTTAGAATGCTATTTGTAGTTCAGCACATTGGTCCTCATTAGCTACTATTTGTAGTAACTGATTTGATATCCTGTTTAAAATTAAAGCCTCCTTACAGAATACCCTTCCAACCATCCATTTCAATAATTAGTTCTGAATAACATCTTGGAGCATTTCATAAAAGGGCTTTACCTTCTTTGCTTTTGGGATGCCCCGCTGTTATTCCATGTTTTCCTTTTTAGTTCACAATTCAGTCACAATTAAAGCTAAATATTTGCTTGTAGGTAAATAATGGAGGAAATGTTAAAAAATATTTACTATAATAATTTACTGAGTCTAGTGTTTTTCCTCCTACCACCTCTGCTGTCCCTCAGCCGTGATCCGCTGCCACTTAAACTTGCCCTCTGGTCCTCCTTAGCTTTTACTCCTGACACTGACCTTCCTCTTTCCATAGGGGCACAATGATCCTGGTCATATCCTAAAATCTTCTAGGGTTATGCGATATCCTGAATAAGTAAAACATCTTGTACCCAACCATTGATTCAAGTGGTTAGGCAGGTTTAAATACTTGAAAACAATATTATATATATTTGTATATTATCTACTGGCGGTCCCCAGTAGATAGTTATAGTTACAACCTAGTTTCCATAGGAAATCTCAAAATTCTATTTTGAATAACTTTGGCGCCGTTTGACGAATCCTCGCGAAATTTTCAAAACTAATGGGGCGCTCCGTTCAGCTCCTACCCTGAGAGTCTCGGGGTGATTCGTCAAGCGGGGGCCGAGAAAAAGGGGGGGTCCCAAAACGCATTTTCCCCATGCATTTTTCCATAGGACCTTTAGTCGCAGCTATAGCCCGAACGGCTAAACAGAATTACGTGAAATTTGGCAGAGAGGTAGCCATAAGGTCAAGGAAGTGCCTTTTGCAGGTCTGGTGTAAATCTGTTCAGTATTTCCTGAGAAAATAGCATTTAAAAGCATATCAATATCTATACGCGCGCACCGTGCGCGCACTGTGCGCGCACCCTGCCGTGCGCGAGCGCAATTCTGATTGGCTGTTAGATGTCGGTAAACATTCGAATCTGTCGAAACCAGGAAGTGTCGGCCGCCATTTTGTCTCTCGCAGTCTGAGGGGGAGAAAAACAAAGGTGGAGAACGTGAAAAGGGGGCAGAGTGGACAGTTCCCGACCCTCTACCCTTGGTCAGGGGGTCACAGAAGGACCCCCAAGGGAGAAAAAAATATTTATTTTTTTAAAAATCGCGAGGTGCGCGCACCGCGCGCGCACGGCATGCACTGCGAACCGTGGGTGCTCGGTGCGCGAAGTGCACCGAGCGCCCACAGTGCGCGCACAGTGAAAAACCTGAAGAAAAAAAAAATTAATAAATACATAACTTAGCATTTAAAAAACCGTACAAATTCACTGAAACAACCATAGGTTTCACACACGTTATAGTTACGAATTAGCATTTAAAAAACCTTGCAAATTCACTTAAAAAACCATAGGTTTCACGCATGTTATAGTTAGCTGGACATTTCACTCGTAAAAAAACAATGAAATTCCCCCGTTATAGTTAGTGCAGGCAACTATAACTCACGCGACCGCAATCCTCTGCTGATGACGTCAGATATTACATCACTGATGACATATGTGTCTTTATGAAAAATAAATATTTGTAATATATGTATAGCTAAAGATTAATGGAAGAAGACATGGGTAAATAAGTGTCTAAATACAGTGATGTAATATCTGACGTCATCAGCAGAGGATTGCGGTCGCGTGAGTTATAGTTGCCTGCACGAACTATAACGGGGGAATTTCATTGGTTTTTTACGAGTGAAATGTCCAGCTAACTATAACATGTGTGAAACCTATGGTTTTTTAAGTGAATTTGCAAGGTTTTTTAAATGCTAATTCGTAACTATAACGTGTGTGAAACCTATGGTTTTTTTCAGTGAATATATATATATATATATCATGTGATCAAGGCTCTACGGAGCTGAAACGCGTAATGGCGACGGTGGAATAAAGATCTTCTAAGCACCAGTTTGGGTCCGAGTCCGTTACTTTGGAGAAAGTAAACAAGAGATTCTTCAACGGATACAACGTGATATATATATATATATATATATATATATATATATATATATATATATATATATATATATATATATATATATATATACAAATCCCAACTTCACTATATATATATATATATTCACTGAAAAAACCTCAGGTTTCACACACGTTATAGTTAGCTGGACATTTCACTCGAAAAAAAACATTGAAATTCCCCCGTTATAGTTAGTTCAGCTAACTATAACTCGCGCGCCCGCAATCCACTGCTGATGATGTCACATATTACATCACTCATGACATGGTCAGTGACATCACTGATGACATCTCAAATGACATCACTCATGACATCATCCAATGACTGTGTGTTTCTGTAAAATTTAAATATGTTTTATATATTTATAGTGAAAGGCCTGTGGAAGAATGAGTGGCTGTACAAGTGTGTGAATGGATGATTTTCTACGTGCGTAATTGACTGGAAAAGTGAGTCATTAAATGTATCTTACTGCAGACTAGTGACTAAACTGTGTGAATGTCTTCATGTTTCTGTCTGTTGGTGTATAAGTGGCTGCATGGTTTTGTGAATAGCTATATGAGTGTCTATATGGGTTATCGATTGGTTGTCTGAGTATCTGTATGGGTGCTTGAGTGTTTGTGTGGGTTGGCTGTGTGTGACTCTGTGCATAGATGTGTGAGTGGGTGATTCCATGGGTGCATGGTTTTAACAGTGCATCTGTAATGGACTGTATGGTTGAGTGAGTGTATGTATGGGTGTGTTAGGGATTGTATGTATATCTCAGTGGTACATTTGTGACTAACTACATATGTGAAAGGCAGTATATATGCGTGTAAGAGTATATAAGTAGGTACATGTGAGAGTGTGTGATTGTGAGAGTGGCTGTATGGATGAGTGTGTGCTTGTATCAATGATTGTATAAGAGCGTAAGAATGTGGTACTATGTTTATGAGTAAGTGAACTTGTGTGTGTATAATTGCATAGGTGAGTAAATGGGAGTGTGATTAATTATTTGCATGACTGACTAGGTGTGACAGTACCTCTATGGGTGATTGGTGGTGTGTGAGTGTCTATGTAGGTGCATAAATGCATATGATAGTCTTGTACGGAGTGACTGTACATATGAATGAGTGGAGGTGTATGTAAACCTAAGAGTTAATAAGTGGGTATGTAGTTATTGGTATTGGAGTATCTATGGTTTTGAGAATGGACATCTGAAATTTTGAGTTCGTGTATCATCGGTTAAATTAGGGTGTGAGAAGATGCAGTAATTTATCACATTGATGATGTCATCAGTGAAGTCATCAGTGATGTCATTTGAGATGTCATCAGTGATGTCACTGACCATGTCATGAGTGATGTAATATGTGACGTCATCAGCAGTGGATTGCGGGCGCGCGAGTTATAGTTAGCTGAACTAGCTATAACGGGGGAATTTCAATGTTTTTTTTCGAGTGAAATGTCCAGCTAACTATAACGTGTGTGAAACCTATGGTTTTTTCAGTGAATTTGCAAGGTTCTTTAACCCCTTGTGGGCCCCGCCCTTTCCCCGCCCTGTGCCGGGCGTTGAATTAGCGGGCGGGGTTCATGACGAGATAGTCTCGTCATGGGCACAGCGCAACCGCGGCCCATGACGAGACTATCTCGTCATGGGCACTCAAGGGGTTAAATGCTAATTCCTAACTATAACGTGTGTGAAACCTATGGTTTTTTCAGTGAATATATATATATATATATATATATATATATATATATATACACACACACACATTATCTACTGGCGGTCGCCAGTAGATAGTTATAGTTAGGACCGTGTTTCCATAGGAAATCCGCAACATTCTATTTGGAATAACTTTGGCGCCCGTTGACGAATCCTTGCGAAAGTTTCAAAATAGGTGGGGCGCTCCGCTCCGCTCCGCTCCTACCCTGAAAGTCTCGGGGGGATTCGTCAAGCGGGGGCTGAGAAAAAAGGGGGGTCCCAAAACACGTTTTCCCCATGCAATTTTCCAAAGGGACCTTTAGTCCAAGGTACAGCCCGAACGGCTGAACAGAATTACTTGAAATTTGGCAGAGAGGTAGTCCTCAGCTCAGGGAAGTGCCTTTTGCAGGTCTGGTGTCAATCTGTTCAGTAGTTCCTGAGAAAATCAAAAGTAAAATCATATATATATGTGGGCGGAGCCTAACCACACATCTCATCCTGAGATCTGTTTGGCTGTCAGCACTTCATCCAAGAAGTGTTGGCAGCCATCTTGGGACCAATATACATGATAGCATCTCATTAAAAAGCATTGCAGTTAATAGAAGGTTTTAAGACTTTAGTTACATTATAAATCATTTGTTGATGGTACCATACTCATTTTAGGAATTGTGGTATGTTCTAAGGTGATTTCACCATGTGAAAAAGCCTTCTGCTGGGATATCATGATTGAGAGAAAAATATTTTCTCATGCTTTTCCCACAGAGGTTTGGAAGGGGATCTATAAGCTAAACTGAGAGCTTATTTTCTGTAAATTCACATTATCTTTCTCAGTCATGTGAGAATGAAGTCTGACATTCTCAGTAAAACATGTACATCCAACAAGGGCAGAGACTGTCAGTTGATTCCTTTGTGTTCTACTGCAGCTTTCCAGAGTGTTCCAAAGAACAACTAGAGCACTAACAGTCCTACTTATGATAAACGTATGGCACACCTGAAGCCATCTTGCTTGGATTAAAGTGGTAACTCTTAAAACATTTAATTTAAAAAGGAACAAAATGAGGGGGTTCAGTTTTTCCATAAAAAGTATGATTAGTACTGCAGAAAGAAAAATTAGGGCACATTTTGAGTGACTTCTCAAATCCTCTTCTATTTCATTAAAAAATTCTGACATGCAGACTGAAACATGCACTTTCAATACCAGCAGCAGTTTTCCCTGGTGAGCAGTAGCTTTACTACAGTGATCTAATGAGCAAAAAGAGTGCTAACATTCTGAATTTATGGCAAATGTGTGACACATCTGAATGCCTTCTTGATGGAATCAAAGTAAAAAACTGAAAGTATTTCCTACTGAGGAGACTGCAGTAAATGAGGAAATTAGGAATTTTCATAACAAATAAGTCTCCCAAGATGGCCACCAGAGACAAAAGAGCCCAAATGTAGCCCAAATATCACCCAGATGTAGCCCAAGTATAGCCCAATGACAGAATGTCCCAGAGTGTTCTTAAAAACAACTAGAGCGCTTACTGTCTTCATTATGACAAAAGTATGGCGCACCTGAAGCCATCTTGATTGGAATAAACTGGTAACACTTAAAACAATTAATTTAATAAGGAACACAATGAGGGGGTTCATTTTGCCATAGAAATTATGATTAATGCTGAAGAAAGAAAATGAGGGCACATTTTGAGTGACTTCTCAAATCCTCTTCTGTTTCATTAAAAAATTCTGACATGCAGACTGAAACATGCTCTTTTAATACCAGGAGCAGACTTCCATGGTGAACAGTAGTTTTACTACAGTGATCTAATGAGCAACTAGAGTGCTAACTTTCAGAATTTATGGCAAATGTGTGACATATCTGAATACCTTCATGATGGAATCAAAGTAAAAAACTGAAAGCATTTCCTACTGAGGAGACTGCAGTACATGAGGAAATTAGGAAACTTCATAACAAATAAATCTCCCAAGATGGCCACCGGAGACAAAAGAGCCCAAATGTAGCCCAAAATCACCCAGATGTAGCCCAAATATAGCCCAATGACAGAAGTGTGCAAAACACTTATTATTTTGTGTTTTTGCAGTGTTATATAGTGCAGACTTGTCAGGTATTGGAGTGTTTTACATGAGCATTGGTTACATCACACAAGAACAAATTCATTTTGGTTGTAGACATGGGGAGACTAAGTGATTTGACCAGAATCACAGAATGTTGAGCTGAAGCAGAAACTCCAACCTGGTTCCCCAGTTGCAAAGTCTGCAGTTCTGGAAGTAACACCACATCCTCTCCCCTAAGTGCAACATTTAATCAAGTGTTCAACTGGATAAAAAAACATAAAGATAACAAATAATTTAAAAGTGCTTTGTCGCTATTTGAAAACTCAGAAAATATGTCCTTATTTTAGTCTTTTAGAGCACTAACCATAATTTGGATGCCAATAAGACCCTCTCATATATGTAATTTCTAAAGGAAATGCTCTAGGTATTACAGTTTTGATTACATCAAGATGACGTCAGGCGTTCCACACTTTTGTAATAAATATAGAATGTTAGCAATCTAGTTGTTCATTAGGATACTGTTGAGAGGCAGAGGCCAGGGGCACGGACTCTGAAAATTGAAGGCAGGTAGGAGGGTGCAAAGGCAACAATTTAACCACACTGAGCAGGCAGGAAGGGCCGTGGCAGCACAACAGACTATGGAGGGCAGTGGAAAGGGGGGCAGGGGCAACAAACCAACAATACAGGACTTGCAAGAGAGGCTGTGGCAATGTAATAGACCATTGTGGGCAGAAGGAAGAGGCAATGGTAGTACAACCATACATGCCAACAGACCCGATTCAGCCAGGAAACGTCCAATGTTTTTAAGCTCAAATGGACTTTATTTGATCTGTCTCCTGTCTACAATCTCCTCTTTTTCAATGTAACTCAAAGGGGAAAATCAATACCCCAGTTTTTTTTCAAAATCTCCCTCTTACCAAGTTCAAAATGTTCGCAAGTATGGTTCATTGGATCATGGAAGGAAATGGGGTAGGGACATGGACTTGGATAACAGAGGACAGGAGGGACATGGAGAGGTGCACCAAACTGACCCTGCAGGGCAGGCATCAGGGTTTGCAGCAGCACAATACACCACACAGGGCATGCGGGACGGGAGTGCAGCACAACAATCCACAGAAAGCAAGAGGGAGGGGACAGGACCATGCACATGGACAACAGAGAACAGAGGGGCAAGAGGCAATGGTAGCTAGCTGACCATAATGGACAGACAGGAGAGAAAGCTGCAGCATAACAGACCATAAAGGGCAGGAGGGACGGATCAGGGGCATTACAATGGAACAGACAAGCCAGGAGGGAGGGAGTAGGGGTCTGCACATGTAAACAGAGGGAAGGGGGCAGGGCAGGAGCAGCAAGATAGCCATGGAGGTCAGGCAGGATGGGCACTAGAAGCAAGACACACCATGAAGAGCAACAGTGAGACTGTGATGGCATACACACAGACCATGGAGGGAAGGTGGGAGGGGGTCAGGGGCAGCTAACTGACCACACAGGGAAGGTGGGAGGGGCCATGGCAGCACAGAAGACCATGCATGGCAAGTGGGAGGGTTAGTGGCAGCACAATGGCTATGATGGGCAAGAAGGAGGGTGCAGGGGCATGCACAAAGGACGATGGAGGATAGAAGGGAGGGTCAGGACCTGTGCACAGACAAGAAAGTTCAGGGGAAGGGGCCTCACAACAGACCGCACGGGGCAGGCAGGAGGAGCAGTTGCAGCACAACAGACCAGGGAGGGTAAAGGGTGTGGCAGTACAATGGACCATGTAGGACAGGAGGAAGAGGATAGGGACATGGCATGTGGACAGGCAGGGTGGAGGTGGCAGGGACAGATTACAGTCATCTGACAATGCTAGGCAGGTGGGAGGGGAGTGGCAGCTCAACAGAACACTCAGAGTAGATAGGAGTGGCAGGTCCATGGAACATGGTGGGCAAAAAGGATGGAGCAGGGATATGCACAAAGACATCGGAGGGCAGGGGGAAGGAGAATAGGGGCAGCAAGCTAAGCACAGTTTAAGCAGGAGGTCAATGATGGGGCATAGAATTGGGCAATGGAGGGCAGGAGGAGTGGACTGGTACATCATACTAAATTGAGGGCAGTGGCAGCACATCAGACCATGCATGGCAGGAGGGAGGAGGCTAGTCCATGGATTCACACAACAGAGGATAGGGAGGAGGGGGATGGGGCAGCAAGCTAACTGTTCAGAGAAGGCGGGTATTAGGAACTTTATTGTTTTTAAAACGTGTGTCTGTGCGAACTACTTAAAATATGAACAAGTATGCAGCATAATCTCACTTTTATTCAGGAAGAAGAGGACGTTTGTGACTGTGACTCCGGGCTCACTTGGCAGAAACACCCCCTGACCCTCCACCCCCTATCGCAAAATGTAATGCCTGTGAAAAGGGTAGGTGAACACAGTGTTATATAGAACATAGTCCTGAGAGCACGATTGAAAATGAAAACTAGATATAGTGTATGGTATAAACTATGCACCAAAAAGTGAGATATAAGATGAACCGGGCGTGAAATATAATATGCAATACATTGTGCGCAATGACAGATTCATTGGAGAGCGCGAGATAGCACAGGCACTAGCGCGTACTATGCGATATGCGCCTTGGAGTGTAATATGCACAGGGCAGTGTTGTGTAACCTAACTAGTCTCTAAAGTTGTAATATAAAATATGTGCTGGGGAGTGTAACGTTGCATATGCACTGTGACAAAGATATGTGTCCCAGATTGTAATATGTATGGCATAGCACTGTGCGTTATAACATAGGCATCGAGGAAGGCACGTTAGATGGGGCAATATAACCCGTGCGAAGACAAGTGTGGCATGACATATTCACGGGGTGGTGTTACAGTGCACATGGGCTAGAGAGTGTCATAGCATATGCACTAGCTGGTGGAATACAACACAGAGGTGTGTTGCACTCGGCAGGCAATGGTGGGTGTAACACAGCATTGGGCTCTGCCAGGAGCGCGCTGTGACTCTCAAGTGATGTTCGTCCCCTTTCCAGAGAGTAAAATAAAAAGTATTACACATCCGGCAGTGGATGTGTGTTTTATAAACCGTGAGGGGGGTTTCTTGCATAGTTTTGGTCGAATTTATGTCGAATCCCCTTTGAATGGCTTGGTGTGCGTGTGTATTAAATGTGCCCATCACAGCTACCCATGTTTGTATAAATAAACGACAAGGGTGTCTACCGGGATTAGGCACGGTAGGGCATCAGACATGTCAGAGCTTCACTAGTGGTGTAAATACATTCCACGTGGATTCATTGTATGCATAGTCACCTTTTAATGAATATCACGCAAATCGTCATGGTGATAGGTACATACGGTTTGTCCAGCATGTCCTAGGTGTGTCTATAAATATATATTTTTTAAAAATAATAAAAAACAGTGGCCGGCCCTGGGGATTGGGGTCAAAAAAATATAATTAGGAGACAGGCCCTGGGGGATGGGGTCATCAGGGCCAATAAATTAGAATAAGAAGGGGAACCACACAGCCCCCCTTCTTAAAAAATTAAAATAAATAAAAGACTGGCATTGTGCCGGAGGCCACGCCCCCTCCTTGCAGCACTCTGCAAACGCGCCCCCTGGCGAGTTGTAAATTGGGGAATTAATTCCTCTTCAATACTGAGGGTCCCTGAGGGCCAACTAGCCCAACAGGCATCTCCAGTATGCGCCAGGGAGCTGCGCTGCAGACAGGTGTTCTGAGGCCAAGCCCCTTTTTACACCTCTCTGCAACGCAGCTCTGTGGCGCTTACTGGAGGTACCTAGTGGTCTAGTTTGACCCTAGGGACCCTTAGGATTCAAGGGGACTTAATCTCTCAACTTAGAACAGCCACAGGGCGCGTTTACACAGTGGTGAAGGGAGGGGACGGGGCCTGAGGTGACATGTGCAAACACGCACTATGGCACGTTTTAAATTGAGAATATAATTTCCCTTCAATACTGAGGGCTAACTAGCCCACCAAGTGCTTCCAGTAAGCGCCACTGAGCTGCATTGCAGAGAGGTGGTCCAGGCCGTGCCACTTTTTACACCTCTCTGCAACGCAGCTCTGTGGCACTTACTGGAGGTACCTAGTGGGCTAGTTGGACCCTAGGGACCCTCAGGATTCAAATGAACTTAATCTCCCAACTAAAAACGGACACAGGGCGGGTTTACACAGTGGTGAAGGGAGGGGACAGGGCCTGAGTTAACGTGTGCAAAAACGCCCTGTGGCCTGTTTTAAGAGGTAGTTTTAATCCCCCAGCCCTATTATATACTAGGGGATTACAGAGGAGGTCATGCTAATCACAGGGGGACCCCAACGCATAATGTTCCCTAGTGTATGTAGGTGTTTTCACTGTATTCTAAGTGTCTTTTAACATAGCACTGGCTCTAGGACTGGTTAGTCAGACTCAGTTACCACCAGTATCCGTCTGAAAAAGTTGAGGGTACAGGATGATTTTGCAACAAGGATTCTTCTGCTCTTCTTTTTGTTCTTTCTGCACGTTATCCTTCTTCCTGCACTTTTCTTCGTCTTTGAGGACTTCTGTTGCTTCTTTCTGCTTTTTTTTTTTCTTTCTGTGCATTTTTTTTCTTTCTTCACATGTCCTATCTCTGTAGGCATAGTTAGAAATTAGCATTTAAAAAACCTTTGAAATTCACAGAAAAAAACATAGGTTTCAGGCACGTTATAGTTAGGAATTAGCATTTACAAAACCTCAGAAATTCACTGAAAAAACCATAGGTTTCAGGGGTGTTATAGTTAGCTGGACTTTTCACTTGTACAAAACCATTGAAATTCCCCCGTTATAGTTAGTTCAGCTAACTATAACTCGCGCGCCCGCAATGCACTGCTGATGATGTCACATATTACATCACTCATGACATGGTCAGTGACATCACTCATGACATCACTCATGACATCTCAAATGACATCACTGATGACATCATCCTTGTGATAGAGTGGCAGACCTCCTCTCACCCTAATATAACCTTTGATACACACATTCAAAAATAGAGACTAAAATTTTCAAAACAATGGACATACCAATACCAGTTACAACAACCTCTTCAGTAATTCTAAGATCCACATACACATCCACTCATTCACCAACAGTCCTATACAGTCACTCATACATGTACTCACTCATCATATGTACTCATACACCTATACATCCTGTTACACAATGCCACTCATCCATAGAGTTACTCACACACATAGTCACTCATGCTAATAAAGAATCAAACATACATTTACTTGCGTATACAGTTATACACACACCACCACACTTACTTCTACGGAAACTTACACATACTTAGTCTTTTAAACAATCAGTTATAGAAACACATACTTATTCATACAGGAAATCTTTCAATCTCTCACTCTCACATATACTCACTTATATACACCAATAGTCACATATACTAGTTTAAAACATATGTAGTTACTCATAAAGACACTATTGAGACAGTCATTCACTCACTAACACACCCTTACACACACTCATCCACCCATACAGTCCTGCACACATGCTGTCTTCAACACATACAAACAGTGAGTCACTCATTCATGCACCTATGCACTACGTAATACCCCCCACCGAACCATGCAGACACTCAGACTGATACTCAAAAAAACAACTAATAACCTATATAGACACCCATGTAGCTACTCACCAACCCATGCAGCCACTTATACACAAAGTGAGAGACTGATACAGATATTTACATATTTAAACATTACTCACTAAGCCATGTATTCACTATGATACACTTAATCAGTCAGTTACACAATCAATTTTTTAAAAACAAATCATCCATTTAGACACTTATATACCCATTTATTCTTCCATCGACCTTGAGATATACATATATAAAACATATTTAATTTTCAGAAAAACAGACATTCACTGGATGATGTCATCAGTGATGTCATCAGTGATGTCATTTGAGATGTCATCAGTGATGTCATGAGTGATGTCACTGACCATGTCATGAGTGATGTAATATGTGACGTCATCAGCAGTGCATTGCGGGCGCGCAAGTTATAGTTAGCTGCACTAACTATAACGGGGGAATTTCAATGGTTTTGTACAAGTGAAAAGTCCAGCTAACTATAACACCCCTGAAACCTATGGTTTTTTCAGTGAATTTCTGAGGTTTTGTAAATGCTAATTCCTAACTATAACGTGCCTGAAACCTATGGTTTTTTCTGTGAATATATATATACTTAGTAGTTATAGTTAGGATCGTGTTTCCATAGGAAATTACTTGTTTGTTTTCCTAATAACTTTAGTGCCGTTTGACGAATCTCCACTAAACTTTCCCAAAAAGTGCTCTTTTTTGCCTAGTTTGCTCATGGGACGTTTTAGGGTGATCGGTCAAGCAAGGACCGAGAAAAAAGGGGGGTCCCAAAACGCATTTTCCCCATTCATTTTCCCATAGGAATTTTAGACACAGCTACTTCCTAAATCAAATTCACACCAAATTTGGCAGAAAGCTAGACCTAGGTTCAGAAAAAGTGCTTTTTCTGTTTTGGTGTAACTCTGTTCAGTAGTTTTTGAGCAATTAATGCTCAAAAACCTTGTAAATCTATGGCAGATGCTTCACGGATCCCGGCAGATCAGATCTGATTGGTTGCCACACTTTGAACTAAGAAGTGGTGGCAGCCATCTTAGGACTCGATCTGGGTCCTAAAAAATCAATAAAGATGCAGGGGGGCAGGATAGGAAATCCATGACCCCCTTAGGCCTGGTGGGGGCCAACAACTTTTTAAAAAAAACATTTGCTGTGAATTCACAGAGGATCTGCTGCAAAAACATTTTTTTAAATGCGCTTGTTTAAAAAAATCCACCTTGGTGTGCCAGGTCCTGGAGCAACACATATTTATATTTTGGATAATAGGGCACACAGCCACCTTCCCTGGCCCAATTTCTGTCCTGGGTACCACATCTCCTGGGGCCTTGCTGCATTGCGAAGGGGGAAGGGGCACGAGCCCCCCAGGGCTGTTTTTGGCCCCAGGGATCCCATCCTCCGGGGCTCTGCTGTTTTTCAAAAGTGGGAGATGGCACGCAGCCACCCTCATAGGGTTGATTTCAGCCCGGGGATCCCATACTCTGGAGTCCAGCCAAATATGCAAAGTGGGAGGGGGGGTGTGCGGCCCCCTTCCTAAGCCATTAATGGCTCTGGGGACCCCATCCCCCAGGGTCGGCTCAGGCTATGCCCCGAGGAGCCCACACCCGAGACATAACGATTTCCCTGCCTGCACTGGCATGGGCAGGGAAACCTATGTTTGCTCTCGCTTGGAGGGAGCATTTTCAAATTTCCCACCAAGCGAGAGCAAACATCAAGTCCTTCCCAGTGAGCAGGAGCTTGAAAAATGCCCCTGCCTACTGGAAGTGGAATTTTCATCTATTTCCTTGTCCGCAGGGAAGCGGGCAGGGAAACAGATGAAAAGATTGCTCCTGCCCACAGGAAGTGGTATTTTTAGCTGCTCCCTGCAGCTGGGAGCAGTAGAGGCTCCTGCTGGATGCGGAAAGCCGGCTGGTGCTGCGGGGGCCTCGGGGCTCATTAGTGTGGTGGGTGCACTGGGTGGGCATCAGGGTACCCACCCTTTGTTGGCTAGGCCCCCGGGTTTGGGGTCCTCGGGGACAAAATGGGCCCGGGGAGTAGGGCCATGTCCCCCTATCCCCCCCAAAAATCCAACGGGATCCAGAGGATGGTTTCCCCGGGTCCAAAGTGGCCCTGGGATTGGGTTCTCGAGCCTTCCCCTCCCCCCCCCCCCCTCCCAAAAAATGCACCGAGATGGAGTCCCTGAGGCTGAAATCAGCCGGGGGGAGGAGATGCTTCCCCCTCTGCCTAATTTTTAATTAGTGGCCATGGGGCACAACGTCCCCAGGGTCTATCAAGGCTCGAGGACGGGGGCCGCACTTTCCCCTCCCCTTTAATTTTTAAAAACAGCCCTGGAGGATGGGGTCCCCAGGGCCTAACAAGGCTCGGAGAGGGGGTCCACACAGCCCCCTCCCCTTTAATTTTTATAGTGGCCTGGGGGAACGGGTCCGTAAGGAGGCTCAGGGAGGGGGGCCATGTGGCCTGGAAGTGGGGCAATTGGCCCCCTCCTCTTTAAAAACAAAATGGCCTGGAGTCCTCAGGGTCAGGCCTTGTGGCCAACTCCCTCGGCCATGTGGGTTTGGCTGCCTTTGGGAGGGTTGGCCGCAGGGCCTGGCCACTGACAGTGTAGGGTTGGCTGCATGCAGGAGATTGGCTAGAGGCCAGTCCACGTGGCCAAACCCTCGTCATGCACAACTGAACGCCAGGAGGTAGATACAGTTAGGACCTAGTTTCCATAGGGAGAGCTTTTTCTCATTTGCCAATAAATTGGGTGCAGATTGACGATTCCTAACGAAATTTTCAAAACTAATACAATGTCCACTTCAGCTGCTGTCTTGATAATTCATGGTGATCCGTGAAGCGTGGGCCGAGGAAAAGGGGGGGTCCCAAAACGCGTTTTCACCATGTTAATTCCCATAGAACCTTTACACATGGCTACAGCCCGAACTGCTGAACAGAATTACACCAAATTTGGCAGGTAGGTAGATGTTGGTCCAGGAAAGTGCCTTTTTGTTATTTGGTGTAAATCCGATCAGTAGTTCTAGAGATATTAACCGAAATCGAAATTTGTATATCTGGGGAAGCAGAGGATCCCCGACCCCTCCCGATCTCGTGCAATAGAAAAGTGATAATAAATGTATATTAAAAATATGCTAATAAATAGACATAGTAAAATACAAAAAAAATTATATCAAACAATATAATTGTGATGTAACCTATTGCATTATCAAAACATTTCTGTAAATAAAATGATTTTGCGTGGAGCATCTCCACACAAAATAACACAACGCAAAATACTGCAAAACCATGCAGTGCATTGCAGCCCTATGCAAATATTTCTAAAAGAATACTGCCTCACAACCCAAGCCAAAACAATGCAACACTACGCAAGTTTCTGAAACATAATTGTAAATTGACACAAGACAACACTAAATATGACAATCCTTTAGAATTCTTTTTCACATTTTCCAAACATAAATACAAATTAAAAAACATCTCAGCATAGTGGAAACCTTTAACTTTTGCTCTGAGTGTCACACTATTTTTATTAGCATTCCATCCTCTTGTCTTGTTGCACCATTGTTGTCATACTGCACTACAGTTTTGACGTCCCTTGCCTGTCTTGCCACCTTTGGCCCGTCACGCTGTCTACACACATTAGTGAGGACCAATCCACACACGGTCCAGTGCTGTCAATCTCACCATGCTTACTCCAACACCATGTAGTGGTTTACATTGGCTTCCGCATCCGGAAGCAGTGACGTCACCAGTCGCTTGCACGCCCTGGTGCCTGTGTCCCGTCACGTCTTCCTCATATCGGGTGAACCGTCCATTGACGGTCTAGTCTTTTCATACCGTGCTTGTTGAAATACTTCGACATGGCTTCTGCCGGCTTCCGCATCCGGGAACCATTACAGAACCAGTGTCTTCCCCCTCATCAGCACAGATACGCGAGGTAAGCTCCGCTGGCTATACCGCCCTATTGCCTTGTCGTCAGTACCTTCAGTTTTAGCATTACCTCACAGGTTTCACTTCCTCCACAGATCAGCTATCACAATACGGCGTACCCGCCTTCCTCCTTCCGTGAGACACTGGATGGATTTTATTAGTATTCCCCACGGGTAAGATCGGACCTCACTCACCACAGTAGCTACTCCATATCCGCTTTTTTCGCTATCAATTTTATCCTCTCCCTCCTTTTACAGCTACTCACATATCGCCAATTCTTACTCCGGCGCACCCTCACGTCGTATCCAGACGTGTTACACTGGTTTAGAGGTAAGCGTTCAGAGTTCATAGGTCAGGTTGCTCCCTAGACTTAATGGGGCATAACTTATGTAGATACATTTTTTCTCCTTTAGGTCCAACTCCAATCACTGGCTATACTGCCCTCCTCACAGCCCTGTCCTGCAGGGACCCACAACTTTGGGTTCCCCTCCTAGCATTTTCTGCTTCATTCAGCAGGTGGTCCTCGCCAACCCTCCGGCCGGTTTGGATTCTCGTGCTGGCCTCATGGTGAACTTTTTTTGGCAGTCTCCAGCATGGAGTACATTCTCCATGTTACGTGCCTTGCAGCACCTTCCCTTCCCGCATATCCCCCTCATGTTGGTGCTCTGTTTCTCTTTCCTTCTCTGCAGACATCGACATGACACCCTGCAACGCCACACAGGTATTACTTTCCTACCTCCCTTCAAGCATCGAATGGCAGTCTCCACTTTTGGGACATTCAGCTCCCATTATCCAGCTGGTTGCTTTCATTTGTCTCTCTATCTGGCCTGGCAGTCCCTCTGCCTTCCCAACCGCCCCCCTCCCCCCCCCAACTGTCCATTTACTTTTCACGAACACTCGTCCCTTCTCTCCATTACTGTTTGTTTCAATACTAGACTTATGATTTTGCGCCCAATTGTGTTTGACTTAATAATGTACATGCTTTGATTAAATACAATGACCCTTTGATGTCGCCAAGCATGTGAATAATCATGTTTTAGCTAATAATGAATATTTTTTGTTTAAATATAGTTTATTTACCCTTTTAAATGTCACCTTTACACCAATGATCACTACTTGTCCGGATTGTGTCACTGTATTGTTCCTTCAGGTTCCCTCCTTTACGCAGTCACTAACATTGTACCACGGGACCTGTCTCCATACCAAGTCACTTTTACATTCATCTGTCTACACTAATACTTAGGATTTCCACGTGCTATGGGTGTCTCAAATCCACTATGCTTCTTAGTTGTGTTTTTCCAAGGTTGGCAAAAATCAACCCTATTAATTTGCGTTATTTTACTCAATGTTTTGTATCTTCCCCAGCCCTGAAGAAGTCACAGGATAGTTCCCTCATGTGACGAAACACATGTTGGCTGGTTGTCTTTCGTTGTTGCACCATTAAATACATTTTAATAACACTCTGGTGTCTTCCGCAGATATTAGTACAATACGAGACTCGTCAACCATTGTTTTATCCTCATTACGTGTGCCTAGGACAGTGTTCTCATTATTGGTGTGGGTTTTTTGACTCACACATTTACGGGGGTTACAGGGTATTTCCCCCGACCTGGTAGCACCGTACACACTTGAAACACGATAGACACAACGCGAACTAGCCTGAGCGCCATTCTTCCTGTCTTTACTAAACACCCTACACCTTGACAGCACCTTTATAGAACAGTTTAACAGTTTTAACATGTATACATGTGTCTTTCTTTCATTTCAAAATAGGCAATGACCCTTGTCCCCAACCAAAATGGCTGTTGTATACTGTGAAGAAGGTCAAAAACGCATTATTTTTCACAAACAATTCTTTTTACATGTAGTCAGGATTAAAATCGCGAAACAAAATACTTTTGAACGCTTTCTTTATTGTGAATTATCGAATACCCCTTAAAAACACATAAAAGCAGCAGTCCACCATTTTGTCTTCAGTGATACATTGACTTCTGACGTGACCACATGCACCACTCACAGCAGGAGAGTACAGAACATCTATTTTCAAATACTCCCATCTATCTACCCAAGGAAGGCTACCCCTTAAAATGAAACCCCCTATTAAAGTACTAATGATATAACAAGAACAATTTTTTTTGATAAACAGATTTGATTGGTTTTAAACCACAGAAAGTGGAAAAATTGACAAGCTGTAACGTTGTAACGACTGCGTTGTAATTCCCTGTAGGGAAAACGTTTCATGGTAAACGTTGTTTGCCCATGGGCGACCACTTTTATCGAGTATGATTCTATTCACTTGCTGACAGGAGGCCAACAAATATAACAGCTTCCCATTTTTGTCCCTCCTGCCATAGATCCTGGCTGTTGTGGCCCGCCAAAAAATTTTGGCGGCCTCGAGGGAATAATGACAGATTTTATAGTGAAGGAGAACCAATTGTCAGAAAAATTCTCCAGGGTATCAGACTTTCCGAGTGGAAGGCACATGTTTCCAATTGGGTAACACAAAAGGAGCGAGCCCGCTCCTGAGCCCTAATAAGCCCCCTACCAAAGCGCCTCATAGTCTCCTTGCTATCAGCCCACAGGGTGCCAACCTTCGCGACCAACCCTTTATTAATGCAAAAGCAAGCTTGGATTTCAGCACAAAGTGTTTGAACAAAGGCCTTACCCTGGAGATACCAGGCATTAAGACGCCACATAGTGCATTGACCAGATTTGGGGGGGGGGGCAAGATGAAGGAGTAGAGGGAAATGGTTAGAGATCCCACGAGGTAGTATTTAGATTTGTAAAAACGTCTGAGAGTCGGAGACAGGTAAAAATACTTTGGGCCCGATTACTAGTTTGGTGGTGTGGGAGTGGGCCGCCACACCACAGCCCCCCTTCCACACCGCCAAACAGGACCGCTGCCATTCAGATTATGAGTAATTTCATGGTCTTGTGGGCGAGCAGCATGGCGGTCCCAGGCTGTGCAGTATAAAGGCTTGTTTTCTTACTGCCAGCAGTTTCATTGCATGAGAACCACCATGAGACCTGGCGGAGAAGAAACTCATAATATGCTTGGCAATGCAGCCGCAGCAGCACCACCAAGCATATTGCGCCACCCCCAGGGATCATGGATCCCTGTCGGTTGCAGCGGTTCTCTGGAGGTTTTGGTCACCGTACTCGGAATACGGCAGTTGGACCACTGATGCGGTGGGGTCCCTGACCGCCACAGCACCTGCACTGTGAGTTTGGCAGTCCCAGGAACCGCCAGACTCATAATTAGGCCCTTAGTCTATCCGTGAGTGAGTATTATAGGCTGCTGAGGTGTGAGGAAATTGCTGAAGTCTCGATTGCCATGTCCTCCAGGCGTCGCAGAGGGCGAGACTGGCGGTCCAGTCTGTGAGATGACGTGCCCCGGCATGCCTAGAGCTGGTGGAAGACCTAGGTGTGTCGAGCTCTGGGTCAGGCACTGCATTTAATTTGCCTCCTATTAATGTAGAACCTGTGGTAGGCTCAAAAGAAGTTTGTAGAGGTCCCGGAGGCAGACGATGAGAAATGTAGAAGGTGCATAAACTCACACTAAAGTGATCACCTGACCCTCCAATGTTCCTGTCAGGGCAATAAATGGGCCCTGCGGGTCGCTTGTTTCATAGGAAACAGTAAAGAGGAAGGAACGCCGCAGCATAATAGCAACTCCTCGGCGTGTGGGTGTGCCCTGCGTGAAAGACCCAATCATATCTCTTACGTGTCAGAAAGGGGCAACGATCCCCCGCGGAGATGGCGGTGGGCAAAAGTGAAAACCGCGGTGCATTCCACGGAATCCAAGAGACCATTAACATTCCAAGACAGAAGGTCTTCCAAGGCGGAAGGTCATCGCTATGGGGGATGGGCATGACCACATGCAGTGGACCGTGTAAAGAAGTGGGCTGCTAAGGCCCAGCAGCTGAGTGGAGAATGTGCCAATAAGGCACCACAAGAAGTTGTGACTGGAAAATCACTGTTGTGACTATTGCAGAGGTGTGTGTCAAAACCTAAAAAGGAAAACAAAAAGTAAGCATTCATGCAATAAATGCTAAAGAACTGAAACATCAGCATCAAATTGTAAGTGTTGTGAAGGGTATTGAGGGCTGCCTGGTTCTTTCTCTCCGGTCTCTGCAGGGGGCGGAACAAGCGGGTTAGGGCACTAGCGCCCGCTCTCTATTTAATCCATGTCATTTCTGTCATGCAGCGGACGAGCGTAGTTGTGAGGCACTAGTTGCGGTATTGTCTGGAAATTGATGTTACGTGTTTTTAACTGTTTTAATTGTTTTAAAGAATCACTGGCACACTGCACTTTACTTTGAATTCCTACTCTAGACCCTTACCTCAGCTGCCTTTCTGCCCTATACTCCGGTCCACCGTGGGCTCGCCTGTTTGTTGTGGAGGGTATTGAGGATTGTCTGGTTCTTTCTCTACGGTCTCTGCTGGGGCGGAACAAGCGGGGTAGCGCACTAGCGCCCTCTCTCTCTATTTAGTCCATGTCATTTCCATTGCGCAGTGGACGCGCCGCTGGCGCGCCAAAGGCAAGCCAGTCTGCGCCCATCCGCGCATGTTCCACGGCCAGCACCAGCCATACTGTTGGATGCCCCAATGGTGCCTGAATCCTCTGGTCCAGGACTCAATTGCCTGAAATGAGGGATGCGTGCTGTGGCGTCTCGATTTTATGTGTTTTCCGGACCCCCGGCTCAATATAAATGTGCCGCTTGCCAATTCACTTTTGAGTTAGACCCCACCGCCCCACCAATGCAATCCCCAATTCTCCCTGGACCCATAAAGGAGCAAACTGGTCTCCCACACCATCAAAGCCTGTCTACTCAATTGTAGATCGCTCCCTCGCCATTCGAGAGACATTTGGCTCTCAATTGAAACTAATGCCTGGGATATAATGTTTCTAACCGAAACATGAGTTAGGGATTCCTCTAATCCCGACCTCAATCTTGCTATCCCTCCCGACTATCGTTTTGTGGGAGTAAATCGTGCTAACAGCAAGTTGAGAGGTGGGATTGCAGTGATCCTACGTTCGTGCTGGGATATCTCTTCCAGGAAACTCCCTAATATTGGCCCCCTAGAAGCGATGTAATTTAGCATTTCTGCTGCATCGAATATAGCCATGGCTGGAATTCTCATTTACAGACCCCGTAGTTCCTCGCCCCAAAATTTAACTGACTTTTATAATATTGCTGCTGCACTGTCGCTTAAACATCCACATTTTACAATCCTTGGCGATTTTAACTTACATGTGGATGACGCTATTTGCACTAAAGCGGTCCAGCTTCTAGTAACCCTGGAAAGCCTTAATTTGACCCAGCGGATCAGTGGCCCTACCCATCGGGCAGGCCATACGCTGGACTTACTTTTCACTAACAATTCTAATCTGACCACAGCACCACCTCTGCCTCTTACGTGTTCAGACCATTTCTTAATCCTGTTTAGTTTGGCTATACCTTCTCATCCAACTAATGCCTTTAAGGCCCGGGACTTTAGTAGGAAATGGTTTAAATGTCTTGTAATACTATGGCCCCTGCCCTCTCCAGCACCCCTTTACAGTTGGTTGGGGATTCGGAACTAGATGTCTCTAATTTAATGGCTGGCTTTCTTCAGCCCTTGATACTGTCGCCTCCTTGCAATCCATTGTCTCCTCTAGACAAAAACCATCAGCCCCCTGGTTTACCCCGGTTTTGCGTGCTGAAAAAAGCCGGTTTAAGAAACTTGAGCGGAACTGGAGATTACTTTATGACATGGAGGCTAAATCAATCTATAGAACTGCCATTAAGAATTTCCACAAACTTAAGCGCTCAGCAATGAGAGAGTATTCTATCAATAAAGTTAACTCTGCCGGTAACTCTTCTAAAACCCTTTTTAAAATAGTGAAAGATTTTACTAAACCTTCTGCTTTATCTAGCACGATTCCCCCTACTCAGGAACTCTGTAAAGGCTATCGGATTTTTTACATGACAACATTTTAGACATATACTCAATGTTTGGCCCCACCCGTGAGATTTCGGTCCAAAACACTGTGGTAGCTAATAGTGATGCATTCACATCCTTTCACTTGATCCCCATTGATACATCACTCCAAAAACTGCTCTCCTGCAAATTAGGCTCTCCAAATGATCCTTGCCCAGCACAACTATTTAGCTCTCTAGCCCCCTTAATATTTCTCCTTTGAATCGGATTTGGAACACCTCCCTGCAAACTGGTTCTTTCCCCTCAACCTAGAAACAGGCCATGTTAATACCAATTTTTTAAAAACCTGACGCAGATCCTTCTGTTTTTAAAAACTACCGCCCTATAACTCTCCTACAAAAAACAGCCAAAGTTTTGGAAAAAACAGTTCAGGAGACACTATCTAGCTACCTTGAGTCCTGTCATCTCTTTCATGACTCGCAGTCCGGGTTTAGATCCGGATATAGCACTGAGACTGCTCTTCTGGAGGTTTCTGAGACTAATCGCGAATGCGTGGACACAGGCGAAGTAGCGATGCTGGTGCTCCTCGACCTGTCCACGGCATTGGATACGGTCCCTCATGCTATTTTGCTTGAGAGACTTTACAATCTTGGGATTCAGGGCACCCCTCTGTCCTGAATCCGATCCTTTCTAAGTGGCCGCACTAAACAGGTCTCTCTTCAGCCATTTGTTTCCGAGGAGAAGCCACTGAGTTTTGGAGTCCCTCAGGGCTCCGCTCTGAGCCCATTATTTTTTAATGTATATCTCTCTCCTCTGGCCACAGTGGTAGAATCTTGTGGAGTCAGAGTGATCTCTTATGCTGATGACACACAATTGGTGTTTTCATTCAAAGACCATTCTGAAGCAGCTTTTTCTTATTTTAGACGCTGCCTGTGTAACATTTCCACCTGGATGACATAAAACACGCTTAGGCTCAACGCTGATAAAACCGAGGTGTTGTGCTTTAATAAAAAAAAAAACACCTTTGCCACTACTGTGGTGGCCATCGGAGTTGAATCCCCCTCCAGAACCTGTGGACTCAGTCAGGAATCTTGGATTCCGGTTTGACAATGAGTTATCCTGTAAATCTCAAACAAACCAGGTTTCCTCGGCGTGTTTTGGCAAATTGCACGTGATCCGTAGAATTCTCCCTTTCCTTCCTCTGGAGTCGCGCCGGACCATTATCCATGCCCTGATCACCTCACATCTGGACTATGCAAATAGTCTGTATGCTGGGGCTCCAGCCTACCTGATCAACCCCCTGCAGATTGTTCAGAACGAGGCGGCAAGGCTGATCTGTAACATCCCATATCACCATTCGATTTCGCCCCACCTGAAGATGCTCCACTGGCTTCCAGTGATTAAACGCATTCAGTTTAAGTCACTGGTTTTGGCTTTCAGAGCAATTCAGAGTCAGGGTCCAGCCTACCTTAGAGCTTGACTTAAGCTTGCTCAGTCCAACCGCTCACTCAGATCGAACCATCTCCGCCTTATGATGCATCCCCATTTTCGCCGCTCCAGAATGGGTGGCAGAGCTTTCACATTGATTACTGCCAAAACCTGGAATAGCCTGCCACTGTCCTTGCGTATGGCTGAATCTGAATCTACTTTCCGATGTGACTTGAAGACCTAGCTGTTTTCCAACTCTTAGCCCTCTTTGGTACCTGCAACCTCCGCCTGTCTTAGCGCCAGGACATCCCCGTTGGGGGTAGCTGAGCGCTTTATAATTCTCTAAAATAAATCCCCACCCCCCCCAACTCCCACCCCACCTGACACTTCTACCCCAGAAGCATCTGTCACCCTGAAAAAAAAGTTGCTAAGAAAAACAAGATACATAACAGTGTAGAAGCATAAAAGGGAAGAAGCTCATCTTAATAAAGGATAAGGTGTTAGCTGCCATTCTGTTTGGTGGAAGCGTCTGAAAAAAAAGACATACGAATAGTTGGACAGGTGAGTGAAGAGCACATCCAGAGAACACACTCCAGCAATTTACTCACACCTCAGCATCCTATCAGTCTCACTCAAGGATAGACTAAGAGCTTAATTATGAGGTTGGCTTTCCAAGACAAATCAAAGGATTAGAAACCGTGCAACTGCTGGAGACGCAACTCCAGTCAAATCGTAGGGATGTGGGAAAGATCAGCCTCCATATGGGGAGCAGCCGGTGCAGACTATGGTGTGTCTGGAGGTTTGTCTAGATCCGGTCCCTTCTCCTTCCCCTTAGAGGCGGGCTTTGAAGCAAGCAGAGATGGTGATAGCGGCTGTTAGAAATGGGATTTCTGGTTGGCTAGGGCTTGCGCCTAAGCCAGGCAGAAACCACCACTCTAGTCAGGGCAAGGGAGTTACACGCTGAAGATAACCCCTTCTCACCCCCTTGGTAGCTTGGCACAAGCAGTCAGGCTTATCCCAGAGGCAATGTGTAAAGCGTTTGTGCAAATCACACACAGCAGCAACACACTAGGCACACCACAAAAGAAACTCCACACAAGGTTATATATAAGAATAGCCTTTGTATTATCCAAAACACATTAGTATAGTAATCACACAATATACACTGTGCCAACTGGCACTAGGCAATATTTACAGGAGATTATATACACATGACAGGGCCAATTGGACCGCTGTCAGAACCATCACAAAGCACAAATAGTAAATGTAGAACACAACCAGTAATTACTGGCAATACACTGTACTCAGCATTATATCCTGTAACATAAATCATATTACGCAATCAGTATCACATTAGGCATAAAACACATTATGCGCCAACCTCATAAGCATAAACATATTATGCAATAAACCTCACCAGCATAAACACATTATGCAATAACCTCAGCAGCACATTAGACCATAACCTCACAAGCATAAATAGATTAAGCAATAACCTCCTAAGCATAAATCACATTAGAGGCATAAATCACATTTAGCATCTCATCCCATAAATCACATCCTGTCACACCTGAGGCTTGAGCCGGGTGTGACAGGAGACGCGCGGTTAGCGAGGTATTGGAACTATTTTTGACCTGCTTCTAACTTCTTTTAACTTTAATAGCTGCTATAGCGAATTTGCACACAGAATCCACTGGCTTGCTAATTTGCACATTCATTCATCTTATGTTACCTGTTGAAGCGATGGGGACCGCCATCTTGGTTGTACCGGGGTTGGCGCTCTAGGCTTCCACGACTTCCTCTACTTAAGGCCGATGCCAGCGCGAGCGCGCAGCGGACGCGCCAAAGGCGCGCCCAAGGAAAGCCCGTCTGCGCCAGGCCGGGCCCAGGGGCCAACCATGCCGGTTATCCCACCTCATACTCGGCCAATTCCCTCAGAGAATTGCAATTCTCATACCCTCCACTCTCTCCTGCCACCACCAGTCGAATCACTACAGTTGGCCTTGCGCGCTCAGACTCACATTTCCCCAGTCGGAGCATACCCCCCGCTAAACCAGTTAGGAGTGACACTTCCATCCGGGTGTTGTATCTGAACACCCGTTCCCTGATAAAACACCAAGCCGATATCTATATCCTCCTGTCTAATGAGAAACCAGACGTACTTCTGCTCACAGAAACCTGGCTGACTACAGATTCTCTCCCTGACATTCTGGCGGCCCTCCCCCCAGATTATTACACCCTTCATGCCGATCGCACTGGAAATCGCCCCGGGGGTGGGGTGGCAGCCATCATATCAAAACACCTTAACTTCATCTCCACATCTTCCCTTATCCTCCCGGAAGTAGACAACCTAATCATCAGCCTAAAAACCGATGTAGGAGCCCTAACACTCCTTCTCTTATACCGGCCTCCACACCTTATGCCATCCTTTACTACCACCTTGATGGAACAGCTGTCCGACCTACTGACACTGCACTCCAGATTAGCTTTCTTTGGTGACCTTAATTACTGGTTCAATGACGCCAACGCCGGGCCCCATGCCACAGAACTCTTCGAAGCCCTTAACAGCCTTAACCTGACCCAACAAATCTCCTCGCCCACCCATATCAAGGGCCACATTCTGGATCAGATTTGGACCCAAAATTTAGCACTCTCCCAGCCATCTGTTTCCCCCTGCGTCTGGTCAGATCACCATCTAATCGACACCACCCTCACTGTCACAGGCAGGATTTCCGCCCCTCGTATGGCCGGGGGCCTCTCACGCAAATGGAACTCTCACGACTCCCAAGGCTTTCTCGCAACCTTAGCCAACACCCGCCCAGTCATTTACACACCAGACAATATTGACTTGATGGAAAGTGATATTGGCACCTGGCTAACGTCGGCCAGTGACCAATTCGCCCCCTTTATCAAGTTCCCCCGCACCAGACACCACAACTCCCACAGATGGTTCTCTGGCGAACTTAAGAAACACAAACTGAAGGTGCGCCAGCTGGAACGGACGTGGAGACGCAATTACTCTGAGCCACATAGACTACAATACACCACAGCTCGCAGGGAATACAAAAACGCAATCTCCTTAGCCAAATCGGAACATTTTTCAAACAGAATTTTTTCTGCGGACAATAAATCAAAGGAGGTCTTCAAAATCATGAACGAACTCACCTCAGACGACAGAACTCTCCCGGGTCAGATCCCCACCCAGGAGACCTGTGATGCTCTTAATCTTTTCTTTATCGAGAAAATCAATAAAATCAAGGACTCCATCCCACCCCTCCCTAAGACACTCGCCCCAGATAACCCTCCGAACAACTCATCGTCCTTCACTTACTTCCCCACCCTCAACCCCAACTCACTAGCTGAACTTGCGACCCGGGTAAAATCAGGCTCTCCGAACGACTGCTGCCCTCCTTCGGTCCTACGGGACGTCTGTCTTAAACTACCCAACTGCATTCTACTCCTACTGAATGGTTCTCTCAGCACTGGTATTGTCCCCAGTTCCTTCAAGGAGGCCATTTTAGTGCCTCTCCTGAAGAAACCTGGTGTGGACCCGGCGGAACTTTCTAACTACCGTCCCATATCGCTTTTGCCTTACTTTTCCAAATTAATGGAGGCCCACGTTACCCGTCTCTCTCCAACTTCATCGAGACCTCCTGCCACTTGGAGCCTAATCAGGCCGGCTTTAGGCCAGCCCATTCCACCGAGGCCGTGATCCTAGCAGTTTTGGACACACTGAGGAGGAACGCTGACACAGGGATTCCCCAGGCCCTCGTACTCCTGGATCTGTCTGCCGCATTCGACACGGTTGATCATAACATCCTTCTTCACCGTGTCGAGCGGGCAGGCATCCAGGGTCCTGCCCTCAAATGGACTCATTCCTTTCTAACCGGCAGAACACAAGCCGTCCGCTTGGGCCCCTACACAGCGACCAAAACTTCCACGACCTGTGGAGTCCCTCAGGGTTCTTCCCTGTCACCCCTATTATTTAACCTCTACCTCCGTCCCCTGATTCACTCGCTTCAGAGCTGGGACATTACAGTGTACAACTACGCTGACGATCTGCAGATCATCTTCCCACTCAACTCCTCGGACGCTGTGAACAACTTCCATTCCGCCATGATACACATCCAGGAGTGGATGAACTACAACCAGTTAAAATTAAATCCTGGTAAAACTGAGCTCCTTCTCCCGGGCTCCAGCCCCTCCCACTGGGGTCCGCAGTTCTGGCCTAATAAACTTGGCTCCCCCCCGGCCCCTGTGAAATCAGTAAAAAGCCTTGGTGTGATCATCGATACCGAACTCTCCCTCAGATCCCACGTGGGCGCTGTGATTTCCTCATGTACGTTCCAGCTTCGCAAAATCCGTAAAGTCAGTCACCTACTACCATCCGCCGCTCTGGTCCAGGTTATCATCTCCCTGGTACTAGCCCGCCTGGATTTTTCCAACTCCCTGTACTATGGACTCTCAAAATCATTGCTACATCGCCTTCAGGTCGTGCAGAACCAAGCAGCCCGTCTCATCTACAAAACTCCCAAATGGCAGTCGGCCAAACCTTTGCTACACAAACTGCACTGGCCACCCATAGAACTATGGGCGGCCTTTAAGTTGGGCTGCCTCACGTTCAAATCCCTCCACTGTTCCAGCCCTGCCTTCCTGACAACACTCATCAATCCACACCGTCCAACGCGCAATCTTCGTTCATTTCTTCTCAACTTGCTTACTGTCCCCAAAACCAAAGCCCACAAATTCGGCGGCCGTCGGTTTGCTTACCTTGCCCCCAAATTTTGGAATCCTCTTCCCCTGACCATCAAATCCAGTAGCTCCCTCCCTCATTTTAGAAAACTGCTCAAAACCTTCCTTTTTCCTACACTCGGCTAATTCCGTCTCCTCTGACCCCAGAGTCTCCTCTGTCTTACAGCGCCAGGAAACCCACGGTGTCAGTGCGCTTTATAAATTTCACTTAACATAACATAACATTAGGGCCTTGCGCCCTACTAACTTACAACTGACCCCCTGGCCAACTGGCCTTCTCAGAGGGCTCAAATACCCTATGTCCCAAATGTCAGGGCTGGCTGTCACTGCAGCAGGATCAAAAAGTGCGCAATTGCGCTGGCACCACTGTGCCTCCTGGGTCCCCACTGAGACGCCTAGCAATGAACTGGCCTAAACGTTGCAGCTGCCGCTAATTGTGGTGCAGCAAACTGGGCACTGGCACTCACTGTGCCCTTTGGGTCCCCACTGGGACTTTACCAACAGATGTGCCCACCGTTGCAGCTGCCCGTGCTGGTGCTGTGCAGCTGTGAACAATAAATCAGCCCTGGCACTCACGGAGCCCTCGGGGGCCCCCACTGGGGCTCTGAAAAAGAATTTGACCCCCGTTGCAGCTGCTCGCGCTCTCGCGGTGCAGCTGGGGAACTTGTCACCCTGGCACCAACCGTGCCTGGGGAAGCCCCGATTACTATTTCCTCTGGGTGCCATGAAAAGGAAAATGCCCTCTTTGTTGAAGCGGCCCACTCTTGCGGTTCTGCTCAGGCACCAACAATGTGCCCCGAACCTAGCCCCTCCCCTCGGGGTTCTTCGCATTCAGCCTCACTCACCAGATCTTCTGGCAGGTTTTTCTGGGTTCCTCTGAACTCCTTCCAGCAGGGGACAGGCACCGGCAAGGTACCTCAGCAGTCTCCGCTCTGCCAGGACCTCTCTGGATGGCTTCGCGAGGGCGCCGGCTCCCACCAGCTCACGGGAGCCCCGCTGGACCACAGGCTTCCTCCGGCACCGTCCAGTGCGGTGTGGGCTCCCGCCTGGATTTTCCTTCCAGCTCAAACATCAGGCCACACCCCCAACCAGGCATGGCTGCCTGACTTCCTCTGGGCCGATCTCGGCGGTGTGGGTGCGGCGGCTCCTCTCCTCTGCCTTAATGCGGGGTGGGCACACGCTTGGAACTAATCACATAAGCGGGGTGGGCACCCGCCAATTGTACCAAACATGGGGTGGGCACCCGCTGTTTAAGTATGCAAAAAGCGGGGTAGGCTCCCGCTCGGTTGGGCAAAACGCAGGGTGGGCACCCGCTCCTCCCTTGAAACGCAGGGGAACCTCTACACCGGGGATTCGCTCTCCAGGATGTGCAGCTTAGTGCTGCAGGGCTCACACGCCCCTCGTCCTCAGGCAATTAAAATATAGCACTCACTAGGCACTAGGAGCCACATCTCCAGCCAGCAAAGTTTTAGGGGCACAAGGCTAGGCCCAGGCTGGTCAGCTCAGAGGGCCCTCCAGCAGGGAGGCAGTCCTTTGTGGCGGTTCCTCCTGGAGCCCAGCAGCAGCAGGTCCCCCAGCACAGGAACAGCACAACATCATGGGGTCACAGCCCCTATATTTATAGTCCACATTCCTTTGTCTGCAATACAGGGCTTGGGGGAACCAGCAAAAACTAGTTCGGGGGGAATTGGAGCACTCTGTTTACCAGGCTCCTCTTCCCCTTTGTCAGGTGGGGGCTCGGTGATCAGACACACCACAGGGGGCGGAGCCAGCATTGTACAGGACAGGCACAATCCTATTCAGGGTCAGGGGACTACTCCTTCCACTACTTCAAATGTAGATGTCCCATTCAGCCTAGTGCTGACTCACTCTGCCCCTCCTGGAGCCACACCGCCTCACCAGCCCCTGTCACTCAACAGCCAGACATGCTATTCACATCAGGCAGGCAGACACATAGCACACAGAAATGCCAACTTCTAAAAGTGGCATTTCTAAAATAGTTACAATAAATCTGCGCACACCATTGCGCAGCATTTATTATTACCATTCCAAATATACTAAACTTGACCACGCTGCTCCTCTCATATCAGGAATTACCACTGAAACACTTATCAGGGATCCCCAATGCATTCCTATGGGAGGACAGCCCCACAGTAGTGAGAACCCAAAATGCTGTTTGTCACTACCAGGAAATGTCACTCACTTAAGGTACATGTCCTATCTTTTACCTTCAATGCACCCTGCCAATAGGGCTAGCAATGGCAGAGGCCTGAGAAAGGTTTGCAAGGCTACTTTGATGGGTGGCACAATCAGCGCTGCAAGACCACCAGTAGCATTTAATCTATTATATGAGATACCACTTTACAAGGGACTGACAGGTAAATTAAATAGGCCAAGCAGGTGTAGACCAATCTTACCATAAGTAACACAGAGAGCACTCCCACTTTACACTGGACAGCAGTGCTAAAGTGGCCAGAGTCCTAAAACCACCAACACCATGTCAGAGAAAAGGCTAGGAGAAAGGCAAAAGGTTTAGCGATGACCCTGCAAAAAGGGCCAAGTCCCACAGCGGCGCATCTGGGGGGATCGTGAAGTTGACTTGGATTGGGCGGTTCTTCGTCTCTGAGAGCGAGTGCCTCATCTCTGTGTTTTAGGCAACAGCTGCGGTCCCTCGTGGTCAGTAGACTCCAGTCAGCGTGATGAAGAGGTAGTAGGGCCGCGGAGTAAATGGTCTGTAATAAGCCATTTCCAAGACTGGATTGTCGAAAACGTGTGATTTATTAGCATGAATGATGCGGAGTCCAGCTGGAAACAGCAAGCGATACTGAAACCCCAAGGCCCTGAACTTTTGCTAGACCTCCATATAGAAGTGGCACCGCTGCTGCACCTCGCGGTTGTAGTCAGGGAAGGGGAGTACCTTGGTGTTACTAAACTGGAGTTCCGGTTGTACCTGAGCCTGCCTAAGGATAGCATCCCTATCCCTGTAATTAAGGATGCAAGCGATTATCGGTCTAGGGGAAGCTGCGGGTGGAGTTTTGGGAATCAGTGCTTGATGCGCTCTCTCTACAGTAAACCAGGAGGACAAACGTTCAGAAGGCATCCAGGATTTAATGCAGTGCTCTAAAATGTCTGCCATCACTTGTGGTTCAGTGCCTTTCGTACCCTCAGCAACACCAATTATGCGCATGTTGTTCCGCCTGGAGCGGTTTTTGGCATCCTCGGTGCGTCTATGAAGCTCTGCCATATGGATGAGTAAAGAAGAGACTTGGAATTTGAGAGTGGAGACATCATCTTCAACTGTGGAGATCCAGGATTCAGCTTCTGTCATACGTGCAGTGGCATTCCGTAGGTCCTTACGAAGTAGTGTTACATCCGTCCTCAACTCCCAATTTTTATCTCCACTGCAGCCTGTGTCTGGTTAGCTTGAAGGATAGCGGTGAGTTCACTGGACGGAGAGACAGATTTATCTATGATTGGTTTATGCGGGTCTGCGATGTAGCAGAGCAGGTGTGCCTATCCTTGCCCATTATGGTGAGATCTCAGGACCTCCAGGCCCCACGATGAAGAGGAGTCGGCCCACTTGCCATGAGATCGCAGCAGCACAAGCAGCTGGCCCCATGAATGGGATGGTTGTTCACCGCAGTAGATGAAAGGGATAGTGCAAGAGCTGATCAGTGGCTTGACATTACTATAGGCACTCTGTAGAATTACTGGGAATCTCTTCCTCTGAGTAGGGCACTGGAGCATGGGGGCAGCAAACGCCAAAGTAGTGCTACCCGCCACAGAATCAGGCAAATGACCCAAGGGAGGGATGTGTGCCCAGCCAATAAATAGATCAGCGGGTGCTGGGGTAGGTCGACAGCGAACGTCCGTGTCACACCCACCTCTCAAGGTCAAGACCCAGTATCTCCACATGGTTCCACAAGGTAGACAATCCAAAAACAGGTTTGAGTGCTCCAGGCACAGGGCAGCAATGGCTAGGAGTTGACCTCTGTGTAAGGCCCAGTTTCTGTGTCACCCCCAGGTCTCTCACCATGGCCAGGATGAGGGCCGAGAGCGGTCCCAGGAAGAAAACTCTGCAACAATGACATCGTCAACCACGGGTCTCCGAGGAGTCAACATATGCCGGGGGCCCATCCCGAAGAGGGGCCTGGTATGGAGCAGTCTCAATCACAAGCATTTCTCCCAAGTGGCTTGCCCTCAGTATTTGAAAGTGGTGGTGGCCAGAGCGGGTGAGTTGAGCACTGCAGTTCAGTGCAAGACCAAGCGCAAACCAATGCCGTCCAAAGGGCCAGCAGCAGGGGTCCAGCAATCACATCAAGATGCAGACATCAATCACCGCTTAGAGGGAGGAGAAACAACCTGTGGCGGTGCCTGGAGGACACTGCAGTGCATTATAAATGTCCAGGAGGGTGGATTTGCAATATCACAGGCCACGCACCCATCATCCGTGAGCCTCAATCATAGGCCGCAAGGTTGGTGGAACACCAGGTGCAGGGACAGTCATGGAGACAGGTCGGGCTGCAAACGGGGGAGGGGGCAACAGAGTAAGGACCACAGCTAGGGCCACGGGGAGAAAAGCAGCTCTGTGTCTTGTAGAGGATTCAAGCAATACTACGAGTCCCGCCTCTGTATGGGAGGGAGGAACAGGTGGAAGGCCTCACTGGGTTCCAGGCCGTCACTTTACCTCCAGTCGCCTTCAGGCGACAGTTGCTCCACTCCTGGTCCCCCGTCACGGGACCAGTCGTACAGCACGCATAGGGAGGAGGCCAGGCCTCTCTGTCCAGACACCTCAGGTTGATCTGAGGGGGAGCAGCAGCCATGCAGCTTGTGGTTGGCCATGGCCTCCTGTCTGCAGGCAGTGTAGCAAACCCTGTTGCTCCGGCAGGCATCTGGGTCACTGTTCAGGGAATCCCATGGGCTGGGATGCTTCCACCCCACTGCACAAAGCCATGGAGTCAGTCGGAAAAGCTCAATGGCAGCTACAGATCCCTATTTATGATGTATTAGGGGGGTTCAGAGTGAAGCTAAGCTAAAGAGCTTCCGCCATGATGGCCATCCAAGCCACGCCCCAGAACAATTATCAATACAAAAATATTTTTAATTTTCAGACATTGTCACAGTTATCATCCTACCACAGTTCAGGTATATTTACTACTGTTACTACAATGTAAATTAACATTCAACCTTTTTTTCTGAAAAAATGGGAGCAAACTAATAATTTAATTAAAACCTATAACCTTCTCAGGAAACGTGCTGGACAGTGGATGGAGTGCAAAATTACTATTCTAACTGCTGGGTACTTATCTCAGGGAAGGTCCTGGACAGTGTCTGGAGGGCCAAATTATTATTCTAACTCCACCGAGTACGTACCTCAGGGAATATGCTGGACAGTAATATGGGGGCAAAATTACTATTCTACCTCCACCAAGTACTTACCTTATAGAAGGTGCTGGACAGCGACTTGGGGGAAAAATTACTATTCTACCCCTTCTTCATACTTACCTCAGGGAAGGTGGTGGACAGCAACTGGGGGCAAAATTACTAATCTACCTCCGCTGAGTATTTACCATGGGGAAGGATTTGGACAGCAACTGGGGGTCAAAATTACTATTTTACCTCTGCCAGATACTTACCCCAGGAAAGGTGTTGGACAGCGACAGGAGGGAAAAAATATTATTCTACCTCTGCCGAGTACTTATCTCAGGGAAGTTGTTGGGTAGCGACTGGGGAGCAAAATTACTATTCTATCTCCAGATACTTACCTCAGGAAGGTGCTAGACAGCAACTGGGGGCAAAAATATTATTCTACCTCTGCTGAGTACTTACGTAAGGAAAGGTGCTAGACAGGGACTGGAGGGCAAAATATTATTCTATGTCTGTCGAGTACTTACCTCAGGGAAGGTGGTGGACAGCAACTGGGGGTCAACATTACTAATTACTTCTGCTGAGTACTTACCTCAGGGAGTGTTGGGCAGCAACTGGGGGGGCAAAATGACTATTCTACCCACTTACCTCAGGGAATTTGATGGACAGCAACAAGGGGCAAAATTACAATTCTACCTCTGCCCAGTACTTACCTCAGAGATGGTTGTGGGCAGCGACTAGTGGGCAAAATTACTATTCTACCTCCTCCAGATGCTTACCTCATGGAAGGTGCTAGACAGCGACTGGGGGTCAAAATATTATTCTATGTCTGCCGAGTACTTACCTCAGGGAAGGGGGTGGACAGCAATTGGGGGTCAAAATTACTATAATACGTCCGCTGAGTACTTACCTCAGGGAAAGTGTTGGACAGCAACTAGGGGGTGCAAAATTACCATTCTACCTCTGCCAGGTACTTACCTCAGAGAAGGTGTTGGACAGTGCCTGGAGGGCAAAATTACTATCCTAACTCCGCTGAGCACTTATCTCAGGGACGTTTCTAGACAACGACTGATGGGCAAAATTATTTTTCTACCTCTGCCAAGTACTTACCTCAAACTGACTTTCATTCAAACAGAGAGGACTGACATGAGAGGCATCGACAATATATGAGCGGCATGGGCTCAAGGGACATTCCATCAAGAGCCTCAGACATGAAACCAACACCCAACCTCCAAACTGGGTAAAGCCGGCTGGACTCTGGGGGGCAGATTTACAAGAACTGATGCATCTCTGCATATCAGCAAAGATGCGTCACTTAATTTGCGTCACGTAAACAAACCCTTGCGCCACCATGGATGCATCGCATTTACAATGCGGCGCACTGTGGCGAAAGGATTGACTGATGCGTGAAGCGTCTGTCGGCGTAAAGGTAACGCATTACTGGAGTCGTGTTGCAAGCGTGATGCAACTCCAGCAATGCTCAGGGGCGGCCTATACTTATTGTGCTGCGTCACTCCTTATGCTTGCTTCAATCAGGCGTAAGGTCTTGACGCAGTGGCGTTGTAAAAGTGACTCGTGAAATCTTGTAGATTTCACTGCATCACTTTTACGAGGCTTTCTTGCATCAGAACACTCACCCTGCATACATTATACCTGATGCAGGTATAATGTAGCGCAGGGCTTTACAACGTGACGCACTCCCTTGATGCGTCACGTTGTAAATGTGTCGCAACGTGGCGCATTGTTTACGACGATGCTGAGTCACAAAAGTGACACACCGAGGGCGTAAAAGTGTCGCAAGGGGCTTGTAAATCTCTCCCTGGATGTTCAGATAAGATCATGGGTCAAATGCTCCTAGATTTCTTAGAATATTCAGCTTCCCATAGTACACTGAACTCTTAAGCTGCTTAGTAACCTAAGAGCTAGTGCAGTTCTTTGGGTGGAATCACGGGGGGTAGGCTGGCGAGCTCATCTCTGACTTAAGCCCACCCGATGTTTGGTTTGTCTTTTTTGGGGCGGCAACGCTCTACAGATTGGGGGGAGGGAGGCTCTAGACACACCATGCAGGGTAGGAGGGAGGGGGGAGTTGTATGGGTTTAGGTTAGAAGTTTGTATGTTTGGAGATGTTGCTCCTTTAGATAATGGATGTTAAGATATAACACACATTGGAACAAAGAGGGGGAACTAGGAAGGGTCAGGAACGGACCTCAATGCACACTCAAAATGACAATTGAAGATTATAGAGGGACATTGCTAGAAAACTCTGATGACTGCACGGACTCATGACACGCACCCAGGGTCTCCGAGTACTCAAACTACCCCAGGTAGACAAGAGGTGAGAATCATGACCTAGAATGTGTATGGACTAGGCAATAAAATAAAACTATGGTAATGCAGTATATACGTAGGCAAGCACCTGACATAGTTTTGCTGCAGGAGACATACTTGATGGGCGATACCTGTAGGTGGCAACTTTTTTATTCTAACTCTGCTGAGTACTTACCTCGGGAAAGGTGCTCAAGAGAGACTAGGGGGCAAAATTACTTTTGTACCTCTGCCAAGTTCTTACCTCAGGAAAGGTGCTGGACAGTCACTGGGGGACAACATTTCTACTCTACCTCCGGCAACTGGACAGCGAGTGGGAGGCAAAATTATTATTCTACCTCTACCGAGTACTTACCTCACGGAAGGTCCTGGGCAGCATCTGGGGGGGCAAAATTACTATTATACCTCAGGGAAGGTGCTGGATAGTGACTGGGGGCACAACTATTCTAAGCCCGATGAATGCTTACCTCGGGGAAGGTGCTGGACAGAGAATGAGGGTCAAAATTACTAATCTAACTCCGCCGGGTACTAACGTCAGGGAAGGTGCTAGACAGCGACTGGGGTAAAATTGCTATTCTAACTCTGCCAAGTACTTACCTTTGAGAAGGTGCTGGACAGCGACTAGGGGGCAAAATATTATTCTAACCCTGCAAAGTACTTACCTCGTGGAAGGTGTGGTCAGAGACTGGGGCAAAATTACTATTCTACCTACGCCAGGTACTTATCTCAGAGAAAATGTTGGACAGTGACTGGAGTGCAAAGTTACTATCCTATCTCTGCTGAGTACTTACTTCAGGGAATGTGCTGGACAGCGACTGGGGCACAAAATTACTGTTCTACCTCCACCAGGTACTTACCTTAGGGAAGATGTTGGACAGCAACTGGGGACAAAATTACTATTCTAACTACGCTGAGTACTTACCTCAGGGAAGGTGCTGGACAACGAATGGGAGGCACCATTATTAATCTAACCCTTCTAGGTACTTTCCTCGGGAGAAGGAGCCTGGACAGAGACTCGGGGGCAAAATTACTATTCTATCTCTCCCAGGTACTTACCTCAGGGAAGGTGTTGGACAGTGCCGGGGTTGCAAAATTACTATTATAATTCTGCTGAGTTATTACCTCAGGCAAGGGGCTGGACAGTGACTGTGGGGTAGAATTGCTATTCCAACTCTGCCAAATACTTACCTTGGGGAAGGTGCTGGACAGAACTGGGATGCAAAATTATTATTCTAACCCTGCCAAGTACTTACCTTGGGGAAGGTGCTGAACAGCGACTTGGCAGCAAAATTACTATTGTACTTCTGCTGAGTAGTTACTTCAGGGACGATGATGGACAGCGACTGCGGGGAAAAACGACTATTCTTCCTTTCCCGAGTACTTACCTCTGGGAAGGTGTTGGACTGTGTCTGGGGGCAAAATTACTATTCTACCTCTGCCGAGTACCTACCTCAGGGAAGGTGCTGGACAGTGACAGGGGAAAAATTACTATTCTAATTCTGCCGAGTACTAACCTAGGGGAAGGTTGGCAGACAGCAACTGGGGAGCAAAATTACTATTCTACCTCTGACAGGTACTTAACTCGGGCAAGGTGTTGGACAGCAACTGGGTGCTAAAATTACTGTTGTATCTCCGCCAAGTACTTACCTCAGGGAAGGGGCTGGACAGCGACTCGGGGGCAGAATTTATATTCTAATCTTGCCGAGTACTTACCTTGGGGAAGATGCTGGACAGAGACTTGGCAGTATCAGACCACAGGAGGTAGCCCATATACCACAGTGAGACTGGGGCAGTACATGATATCTAACAACAATGTCTCAATGTGGGATTCATTGGAATGACAAGTTATTCCAAAACAGAACATATCATCAAGTAACGGAGGAATGAATCCATACAGAGAAGACACAGGGAGACCAGGAATGCAGAAGAGAGTTATATTTTCAACACATGATGGACATATTACGTCATATGTACATATCGTATAAGTTCAAAGCACTGCGTGACACTTAGTGAAAAAGTGTAACCAACAAAATACTGTGCACAAGTGCTCGTGGAATTTGTGACGGCGCAAGTGACACATAAAGTGGTATGTACAGCGGTGAAAGGGCGCAACAGAAAGAACAATAGTACATTGATTATGTCAGAGTTAGGGCATTTACACAATTAATGAAGGGATTATAAAGGAACAATAGAGCAAATGCCCATGGTACAAATGCGCCAAAAGTAACGCTGTTGAAGTCGACGGCGTTTCGGCCAGTAGCACTCTAGGCCATCATCAGGACTGGTTACACATATTTGGGGCAGTGCTAGGGTAAAGGAGAGACAATTCTCAAACAAAGGAAAGAACTCGATTTCAAAGGACCAAAGAAAAAAGAGAGAAAGAGTCGTGCAACGTGGTGGTGACCACGGGCGACGTAAGGCGACCAAGTGTGAAGGGCTACTGAGCGGCCAAGAGTGAAAGGACAAAGGGATAAAGACAAGAAGAGAGTTGTAAAAAGAATTGGTCGTGGTGCCTGGAAAAATGACGGAACCGAGTGACTCTCAAAAGTAGGGGGAGCAGTGGACGAATGAAAAGGTGCAGTGCCCGGGAGATCGGCATCTGTAAAACAACGTGGTCAATTGGTAAATACGCTCGATCGTTGAGATTAGTGCTGTTGATTGACAACTTGCAAGGACGTGACTATGAATGGTCAATAGTTAACAGTGGGCATATGTGCGATCTCGTGACCGAATAAGTGAGTGCGAGCGGACCTCAAGGAATGGGATGTAGATTAACAACTAGCCAGGTCGTGACTAAGTAGGAACAATGGTTAACAGTGGGGGAAAGTACGCATCTGAGGCGATCCAGTAGAATGAACGGAGCGGGCGGGGGGAAAAAACGGTGAAGCGGCGGAAGGAAAAACTTACACACATGGAGCAGGTGGGCTGGAACCGGCAGGGAACGGCCAAGTTGGGACTCCGGCAGGTCCGTGAAGGTCTCAACTGGAAGGGGGAGAGGGAAGGAGGAGGGTGAGGGGGAGCTCGGGTACGGAACAGACAAAGGAGGGGGAGCGAAAGGGCTGCACTTACTTGAAGGAGGAAGCAGTCAATGAGGAAGAATTAGGAGGCGAGTGAATCAACGGGAGGGGTCCAAAGCTGGTGGTAAGCCGGTACGAATCAGGCAGCAAATGGTGTGCAAGGGCGCCGGAAGGAAGGTATAGAGGCGGAGTATCCGGGTCACGTGGTACGAGGACGAGTCACAGAAGTTGTGAGAGAGGCAGAGGCGCGCGCAGAAGGGAACGGAGAGGTGATTGGTGAGGAGGCGTGGAGAGGGGAGTCATGGTAACTAGGACGGCAACTAATGGTGATGAGTCACGGAGGTGGAACGGCGCATGTGTCAGTCAGACAAGAAAGTTTCTTCTCTGTATGGATTCATTCCTCCGTTACTTGATGATCTGTTCTGTTTTGTAATAACTTGTCCTTCCAATGAATCCCACATTGGGACAGAGACTTGGGGCAAAATTACTATTGGACCTCTGCCAAGTTCTCACCTCGGGGTATGCGGTGGATAGTGTCTGGGAGCCAAAATTTCTATTTTACCTCCACCAATTATTTACCTCAAGGAAGGTGCAGAACAGTGACTGTGAGGCAAAATTTCTATTTTACCTCGGCAACTTCTTACCTCAAGGAAGGTGCTGGACAGTGACTGGGAAGCAAAATTATTATTCTACCACTACCGAGTACTTACCTCATGAAAGGTGCTAGACAGCGACTGAGGGGGGGGCAAAATTACTATTGTACCTCTGCCGGGTACTTCCCTCAAGGAAGATGCTGGCAGCGACTGGAGGTCAAAATTACTATCCTAACTCTGCTGAGTACTTACCTCATGCACGGTGCTAGACAGAGACTGGGGGGCAAAATTACTATTCTACCTCTGCCAAGTACATCAGGGGAGGTGGTGGATAGCAACTGGGGCAAAATTATGAATCTACCTCCGCTGACTACTTACCTCAGGGAAGAATTCGGACAGCAACTGGGGGGCAAAATTACAATTTTACCTCGCCCAGTACTTACCTCTGGGAAGGTGCTGGACAGCGACTGTGGGATAACATTACTATTCTAACTACCCCAAGTACTTACCTTGGGAAGGTGCTGGAGAGCGACTTAGGGCAAATAATTTTTCAAACCCTGCCAAGTACTTACTATTAGGAAGGTGCTTGACAGAGACTGGGGGGCAACATTTCTAGTCCACCCCTGGAAGGTATTTACCTCAGGGAAGGTGCTGGACAGCGACTTGGAGGCAAAATTATTATTCTACCTCTACCGAGTACTTACCTCAGGGAAGGTGCTGGACAGCGACTGGGGGGCAAAATTACTATTGCGCATCTGCCGAGTTCTTACCTGGAAAGCGATATGTGGCAAAATTACTATTCTACTTTTGTCGAGTACTAACCTCAGGGAAAGTGGTTGGCAGCGACTGGGCCAAAATTACTAATCTACTTCCGCTGAGTACTTACTGCAGGCATGGTGATGGACAGCGACTGGGGGGCAAAATTACTATTCTACCCCCACCAGGTACTTACCTCAGGGAAAATGTTAGCAACTTGAGGGGAAAAATTACTATTCTAATTCCGCTATGTACTTACCTCAGGGAAGGTGCTAGACAGCGACTGGGGGACAAAATACTATTCTACCTGCATCAAATACTTACCTCAGGGAAGGTGTTGGACAGCGATTGTGGGGCGAAATTACTCTTCTACATCCACTGAGTACTTACCTCAGGGAAGGTGCTGGAGAGCAACTGGGCCAGAATTATTATTCTAACCCTGCCGAGTACTAGCCTCGGGGAAGGTGCTAGACTGAGACTGGGGGGCAAAACTACTATTGTACCTCTGCCAAGTTCTTATCTCAGGGAATGTGCTGGATGGTGCCTGGGAGCCAAAATTACTATTCTACTGCTGGAAAATACTTACCTCAAGGAAGGTGGTGGACAGCGAAAGGGAGGCAAAATTAATATTCTACCTCTACTCATTACTTACCTCGGGGAAGTTGCTAGACAGTGACTAGGGGCAGATTTATTATTCTAACCCTGCTGAGTATTTACCTCTGGGAAGGTGCTGGACAGAGATTGGGGTTAAAATTACTATTGTACCTCTGCCATGTATTCAGCTCTGGGAATATTCTGGACAGTGACTGGGGGCCAAAAATACTATTCTACCTCTGCCAAGTACTTACCTCAGGGAAGGTGCTGGATAGTGACTGGGGCAACATTTCTATTCTACCTCTGGCAAGTATTTACCTCAAGGAAGGATTTGGACAGCGACTGGGGGGCAAATTACTATTTTACCTCGGCCAGTACTTACCACAGGGAAGGTAATGGCAGTGACTGAGGGGGCAAAATTACTATCATAACTCCACTGAGTTCTTACCTTTGGGAAGGTGCTGGACAGTGACTGTGGGATAAAATTACTATTCTAACTCTGCCAAGTACTTACCTTGGGAAGGTGCTGGAGAGCGACTGAGGGCAAAATAATTATTCAAACCCTGCGAAGTACTTACCATTAGGAAGGTGCTTGACAGAGACTGGGGGTAACATTTCTAGTCCACCTCTGGCAGGTACTTACCTCAGGGAAGGTGCTGGACAGCGACTGAGAGGCAAAATTAATATTCTACCTCTACCGAGTACTTACCTCAGGGAAGGTACTGGACAGCGACTGGGGTGGGGCGCAAATTACTATTGTACCTCAGCTGAATATTTACCTCAGGGAAGGTGCTGGACAGCCACTGGGGCGTAACACTACTTTTTTACCTCTGCCGAGTTCTTACCTGGAAAGAGATATGTGACAAAATTACTATTCTACTTCTGTCGAGTACTAACCTCAGGGAATGTGGTGGACAGTGACTGGGGCAAAATTACTAATCTATCTCCGCTGAGTACTTACTTCGGGCATGGTGTTTGACAGCGACTGGGGGACAAAATTACTATTCTACCTCCACCAGGTACTTACCTCAGGGAAAATGTTAGACAGCAACTGGAGGGCAAAATTACTATTCTAATTCCGCTATGTAATTACCTCAGGGAAGGTGCTGGACAGCGACTGGGGGGCAAAATACTATTCTACTTGCACCAGGTACTCAGGGAAGGTGTTGGACAGCGATTGTGGGGCGAAATTACTCTTCTACATCTGCTGAGTACTTACCTCAGGGAAGGTGCTGGAGAGCAAGTGGGGGCAGAATTATTATTCTAACCCTGCCGAGTACTAGCCTCTGGAAGGTGCTAGACAGAGACTGGAGGGCAAAACTACTATTGTAACTCTGCCAAGTTCTTATCTCAGGGAATGTGCTGGACGTTGCCTGGGAGCCAGAATTACTATTCTACTGCTGGCAAGTACTTACCTCAAGGAAGTTGGTGGACAGCGAAAGGGAGGCAAAATAATATTCTACCTCTACTCATTACTTACCTCAGGGAAGTTGCTAGACAGCGACTAGGGGCAGATTTATTATTCTAACCCTGCTGAGTACTTACCTCGAGGAAGGTGCTGGACAGAGACGGGGTAAAATTACTATTGTACCTCTGCCACGTATTCACCTCTGGGAATATGCTGGACAGTGACTGGGGGCCAAAAATACTATTCTACCTCCGCCAAGTACTTACCTCAAGGAAGGTGCTGGACAGTGACTGGGGCAAAATTTCTATTCTACCTCTGGCAAGTACTTACCTCAGAGCAGGTGCTGGACAGCGACTGGGGAGCAAAACTACTATTCTACCTCTGCTGAGTACTTACCTCAGGGAAAGTGCTGGACAATACTATTCTAACTCCACTGGCTACTTTTCTTCAGGAAATGTGCGGGACAACGACTGGGGGCAAAATTAATGTTCTAAGTCCGCCAAGTACTTACCTCAGGGAAAGTGCTGGACAGTGACTTGGAGGCAAAATTTGTATTCTGCCTAGTACTTACCTCAGGGAAGATGCTGCACTGTGACAGGGGGCGAAATTACTATTCTACTTCTGTTGAGTAATAACCTTAGGGAAGGTGGCACACTGGGGCTAAATTACTAATCTTCCTTCACTGGTTACTTATCTCAGGGAAAGTGTTAGACAGCTACTGGGGGACAAAATTACTATTCTACCTCCGCCAGCTACTTACCTCAGGGAAGGTGTTTGACAGCAACTGTGGGGTGAAATTACTCTTCTATGTCTGCTGAGTACATACCTCAGGGAAGGTGCTGAAGATTGACTGGGGGCAGAATCATTATTCTAACCCTGTTGAGTACCTGCCTCAGGGAAGGTGCTGGACAGAGACTGGGTGGCGCAAAATTACTATTGTACCTCTGCCAAGTTCTTACTTCAGGGAATGTGATGGACATTGCCTGGTGGCAAAATTACTAATCTACCTCCACCAAGTACTTACCTTAGGGAAGGAGCTGGACAGTGACTGGAAGGCAACATTTCTATTCTACTTCTGGCAAGTACTTACCTCAGGGAAGGTGCTAGACAGCGACGGGAGGCAGATTTATTATTCTAACCCTACTGGGGATGTGCTGGACAGAGACTGGGGGCGAAATTACTATTGTACCTCTGCCACATACTCACCTCTGGGAATGTGCTGGACAGTGACTGGGGGCCAAATTACTATTCAACCCCCGGCAAGTACTTACCTCTGGGAAAGTGCTGGACAGCGACTGTGAGGCAAAATTTCTGTTCTACCTCTGCCGAGTACTTACCTCAGTGAGTGGGGAAAAAAATACTATTCTTACACCACCGAGTACGTATCTTAGAGAAGGTACTGGACGGTGACTGGGGCAAAATTACTATTCTAAATCCGCTGAATACTTTCATCAGGAAAAGTGCTGGACAGTGACTGGGTGGCAAAATTACTATTCTAACTCCACCGAGTACTTAGCTCTTTTTCTTTCCGTAAGATTGTAAAATAACAAAACACACATTGAAAGAGGGAATAATTTCCATATTTAAAAAGCACAAACAGTGGACAATCAAGGCCCTTCATTGGAAGAAAATCAACAGAACATAAGTAAGAGCGTCATTTGGATATCAGGCAGATCGCCACCGACAGGCTGTCAGTGACGGTCTGCCCGACAGACCACCACATTTTGATGAATGCAATCGGACGAGGTCGGGTGGGAAAGACCGCCGCCTTCAACAGGATCCAAGATCCCGTTGGGGCAGCAGTCGGAATCCTATTCCTACAATGGAGGTAGTGCCTGCGCATGCACTGTTGTAGGGATTAGGATGTTCCTTTCCGACTGCCTTTTCACGCTGGTCCGACTACCATGAAAAGGCAGATGGAATTGGACTTTGGGGGCCCCAAGCAGCATCCCCGTACTGCAAAGTTGCCCTGGGGGCACATGTAGTGCCCCCTCACACATCCATGCACCGTGTGCCAGGCACCACATGGTGCCTGGCATACGGTACATAGATGTGCACAAAGTGCTTTTGTCTACTGCTGCCTGTGCTGCGGCCCTTTTCCTGGGCTGTAGCACAAGCCGCTGTAGACAAAAGCACTTTTCGACCGCCTTACTGGCAGTCTCATCGTAATTGGGCTGGTGGGTCCGCTGACACATTGTTGGATGGTCTCCTACTCGATGCAATGGCGGTCCGTGGTTTGACCGACCGCCATTGTAATTAGGTCCTAAGTTATCCCCCAAAAAATACAAAGAAAACTGCTCACTGACAAAATATCAAACCAGAAATATTGTGGTACATAAATATGGTGTCAAAAATATGAAACACAAACATTTTGTTATCCTATACTTCTAACGTAAATAACAAAAATATTAAAAAGAAAATATCGTTATACGCTAATATCAAAGACAAAAATATTGTTTTTTCACATAAACATAGTTAAATATAGTAAATATTAAATATATTACCATTAAACAGTAATATAATGTAAATTAAATATATTTAAATAATTTAAAATTATATATAAATGTAATACTTATTTAAAATAAAACCTCATATATAAATATATATTTAGGTATAGTTAAACATATATAATTTGAAAGCATTATTTAAATAATAATTATAATTTATATAACAATTTACTAATTTATTGTAAACTTTACAAATATAACACGTATATATATATATATACATCACCACTCCAACTTCCCAAAAGAAGAGGCACGCACACTGGTCTGTGGATATGGGGCTGATTTAATGGTAATCCAAGTCGCCCTCGACCCCACAGAGAAGAGAGACGCGTTTCGCCTGCGCAGCAGGCTTTATCAATCTAAATGGCACCAGCAAATCACGGATATATATAGCGCCCTCCCCCTCCTTCAAACATGCATAAACATGGTGGAAAGACTGGATGCAGAAGGTCACTGGCAAGTCTGACCTGGAATCTGCTCAGTGCCGGTAATCCAAGAGTCAGCTGATGTGTGAAGATCTTAGCACAATATCACATTAGCATGCTTAGCTGAATGATATACACAGATTACAATTCTACAGTGTGATAACATGGAGAATAAAGACAGCATCTGTTCGTGTGGGGTGGAGGTATAAAATGTTTAGATGTGGTGCCATTTCTCTCATCATAATCTACCCTATTTGAAATGGATAGCAAATAAAATGAAAACTGCGTAAAATGCAGTATATAAAATCGGGCTGCACAATGATTTATGACACTTGCTATACTTGAAATAAACAGCAGAAAACCCAGCCATCCAGATGTAATTAATTAGTCCCGTGAAGATTAGAGCATGATTGAATTAGTAACATACAAATACGCTTGTAGAACGAACCCGTTGCTGGCCTCACAAGGGGAGGATGGTCCAATGTCCGTGGTGCTGTAATATTGCTGTCCCTTGGAACTACAGGACCCATAATTCCCTATGTTGGCCTTGGAATACCAAAGTCCGTTAGTGTAAGCCGGCAAAAAGAGGATTTGAATTCGCAAGTGTTCTTTTAGGGTGCCGAATCAAGACGGGTGTTTTAAAGTTCAGTTCAAAGTTTAGGCGTGGGAATGTCAAAATACTGTCATAAAGACCTGAGTTCAGCAGCAGCTCGAAATGTAATTTCATGATAAACATATCATGGAGGTCGGGGGAGACTGAGACACATCAAGTTGAGCAAGCCATAACAGACCTCACCGTTTCCGCATCAGCGTCTACGGTGTCCAGTCTCCAAAGGGCACCAGTATACCAGGTAAGGCTATTCATGCTTCGGAACGCAGACTCGCATGCTGGCCGTCGTTCACAACCACCTCGCTCTGCCGCCTCCAATTCCGAAGCCGTCATCCTTGCTCCATTCGTCTGGCGCGTACTTTGGGTGCTCCGCTGTATAGCACTGCCGTACTTCACCCAACACCGTTGCGGTCGAAGCGGAGCCACAAGATGACTGGTGGTACGTGGAAAACGCCAACCGCCGGCGTTAGAAAGTAATATACATCACCACTCCAACTTCCCAAAAGAAGAGGCACGCACACTGGTCTGTGGATATGGGGCTGATTTAATATATATATATATATATATATATATATATATATATTTATTTATTTATTTTTAAGAAAAGGTTGCCCCTAGGTGGACTGGCACTCGCAAAAGGAATCCGCTCACCATTGCAGGCAGGCTCAATGTGACTCACAGCCCCTCTCATTTCACTTCTCAAAGCGTTTCGGGCTTGACCACCCTTCCTCATGAGCAGTTCAAATTCCAGTAATGTACATTAAATATTTTTAAATTATACATAAATGTAATACTTATTTAAAATAAAACCTCATATATAAATATATATTTAGGTATAGTTAAACATATATAATTTTAAAGCATTGTTTAAATTATAATTATAATTTATATTACAATTTACTAATTTATTGTAAACTTTACAAATATAACACATATATTTATGTATATTATCTACTGGCGGTCGCCAGTAGATAGTTATAGTTAGGACCGTGTTTCCATAGGAAATCCGCAACATTCTATTTGGAATAACTTTGGCGCCGGTTGACGAATCCTCGCAAAATTTTCAAAATAGGTGGGGCGCTCCGCTCCACTCCTACCCTGAAAGTCTCGGGGTGATTCGTCAAGCGGGGGCCGAGAAAAAAGGGGGGTCCCAAAACACGTTTTCCCCATGCATTTTTCCATAGGGACCTTTAGTCCAAGGTACAGCCCGAACCTCTGAACAGAATTACTTGAAATTTGGCAGAGAGGTAGTCCTCAGGTCAGGGAAGTGCCTTTTGCAGGTCTGGTGTCAATCTGTTCAGTAGTTCCTGAGAAAATCAAAAGTAAAATCATATATATATGTGGGCGGAGCCTAACCACACATCTCATCCTGAGATCTGATTGGCTGTCAGCACTTCATCCAAGAAGTGTTGGCAGCCATCTTGGGACCAATATACATTATAGCACCTCATTAAAAATCATTGCAGTTAATAGAAGGTTTTAAGACTTTAGTTACATTATAAATCATTTGTTGATGGTACCATACTCATTTTAGGAATTGTGGTATGTTCTAAGGTGATTTCACCATGTGAAAAAGCCTTCTGCTGGGATATCATGACTGAGAGAAAAATATTTTCTCATGCTTTTCCCACAGAGGTTTGGAAGGTGATCTATAAGCTAAACTGAGAGCATATTTTCTGTAAATTCACATTATCTTTCTCAGTCATGTGAGAATGAAGTCTGACATTCTCAGTAAAACATGTACATCCAACAAGGGCAGAGACTGTCAGTTGATTCCTTTGTGTTCTACTGCAGCTTCCCAGAGTGTTCCAAAGAACAACTAGAGCGCTAACAGTCCTACTTATGATAAACGTATGGCACACTTGAAGCCATCTTGCTTGGATTAAAATGGTAACTCTTAAAACATTTAATTTAAAAAGGAACAACATGAGGGGGTTCATTTTTCCATAAAAAGTATGATTAGTGCTGCAGAAAGAAAAATTAGGGCACATTTTGAGTGACTTCTCAAATCCTCTTCTATTTCATTAAACAATTCTGACATGCAGACTGAAACATGCACTTTCAATACCAGCAGCAGTTTTCCCTGGTGAGCAGTAGCTTTACTACAGTGATCTAATGAGCAAAAAGAGTGCTAACATTCTGAATTTATGGCAAATGTGTGACACATCTAAATGCCTTCTTGATGGAATCAAAGTAAAAAACTGAAAGTATTTCCTACTGAGGAGACTGCAGTAAATGAGGAAATTAGGAAACTTCATAACAAATAAGTCTCCCAAGATGGCCACCAGAGACAAAAGAGCCCAATTGTAGCCCAAATATCACACAGATGTAGCCCAAGTATAGCCCAATGACAGAATGTCCCAGAGTGTTCTTAAAAACAACTAGAGCGCTTACTGTCTTCATTATGACAAAAGTATGGCACACCTGAAGCCATCTTGATTGGAATAAACTGTTACACTTAAAACATTTAATTTAAAAAGGAACACAATGAGGGGGTTCATTTTGCCATAGAAATTATGATTAATGCTGAAGAAAGAAAATGAGGGCACATTTTGAGTGACTTCTCAAATCCTCTTCTATTTCATTAAAATATTCTGACATGCAGACTGAAACATGCACTTTTAATACCAGGAGCAGACTTCCATGGTGAACAGTAGTTTTACTACAGTGATCTGATGAGCAACTAGAGTGCTAACATTCAGAATTTATGGCAAATGTGTGACATATCTGAATACCTTCATGATGGAATCAAAGTAAAAAACTGAAAGCATTTCCTACTGAGGAGACTGCAGTACATGAGGAAATTAGGAAACTTCATAACAAATAAATCTCCCAAAATGGCCACCGGAGACAAAAGAGCCCATATGTAGCCCAAAATCACCCAGATGTAGCCCAAATATAGCCCGATGACAGAAGTGTGCAAAACACTTATTATTTTGTGTTTTTGCAGTGTTATATAGTGCAGACTTGTCAGGTATTGGAGTGCTTTACATGAGCATTGGTTACATCACACAAGAACAAATTCATTTTGGTTGTAGACATGGGGAGACTAAGTGATTTGACCAGAAACACAGAATGTCGAGCTGAAGCAGAAACTCCAACCTCGTCCCCAGTTGCAAAGTCTGCAGTTCTGGAAGTAACACCACATCCTCTCCCCTAAGTGCAACATTTAATCAAGTGGTCAACTGGATAAAAAACATAAAGATAACAAATAATTTAAAAGTGCTTTGTCGCTATTTGAAAACTCAGAAAATATGTCCTTATTTTAGTCTTTTAGAGCACTAACCATAATTTTGATGCCAATAAGACCCTCTCATATATGTAATTTCTAAAGGAAATGCTCTAGGTATTACAGTTTTGATTACATCAAGATGACGTCAGGCGTTCCACACTTTTGTAATAAATATAGAATGTTAGCAATCTAGTTGTTCATTAGGATACTGTTGAGAGGCAGAGGCCAGGGGCACGGACTCTGAAAATTGAAGGCAGGTAGGAGGGTGCAAAGGCAACAATTTAACCACACTGAGCAGGCAGGAAGGGCCGTGGCGGCACAACAAACTATGGAGGGCAGTGGAAAGGGGGGCAGGGGCAACAAACCAACAATACAGGACTTGCAAGAGAGGCTGTGGCAATGTAATAGACCATTGTGGGCAGAAGGAAGAGGCAATGGTAGTACAACCATACATGCCAACAGACCCGATTCAGCCAGGAAACGTCCAATGTTTTTAAGCTCAAATGAGCTTTATTTGATCTGTCTCCTGTCTACAATCTCCTCTTTTTCAATGTAACTCAAAGGGGAAAATCAATACCCCAGCTTTTTTTCAAAATCTCCCTCTTACCAAGTTCAAAATGTTCGCAAGTATGGTACATTGGATCATGGAAGGAAATGGGGTAGGGACATGGACTTGGATAACAGAGGACAGGAGGGACATGGAGAGGTGCACCAAACTGACCCTGCAGGGCAGGCATCAAGGTTTGCAGCAGCACAATACACCACACAGGGCATGCGGGACGGGAGTGCAGCACAACAATCCATAGAAAGCAAGAGGGAGGAGACAGGACCATGCACATGGACAACAGAGAACAGAGGGGCAAGAGGCAATGGTAGCTAGCTGACCATAATGGACAGACAGGAGAGAAAGCTGCAGCATAACAGACCATAAAGGGCAGGAGGGACGGATCAGGGGCATTACAATGGAACAGACAAGCCAGGAGGGAGGGAGTAGGGGTCTGCACATGTAAACAGAGGGCTGGGGGCAAGGGGGCAGGGCAGGAGCAGCAAGATAGCCATGGAGGTCAGGCAGGATGGGCACTAGAATCAAGACACACCATGAAGAGCAACAGTGAGACTGTGATGGCATACACACAGACCATGGAGGGAAGGTGGGAGGGGGTCAGGGGCAGCTAACTGACCACACAGGGAAGGTGGGAGGGGCCATGGCAGCACAGAAGACCATGCATGGCAAGTGGGAGGGTTAGTGGCAGCACAATGGCTATGATGGGCAAGAAGGAGGGTGCAGGGGCATTCACAAAGGACGATGGAGGATAGAAGGGAGGGTCAGGACCTGTGCACAGACAAGAAAGTTCAGGGGAAGGGGCCTCACAACAGACCGCACGGGGCAGGCAGGAGGAGCAGTTGCAGCACAACAGACCAGGGAGGGCAGAAGGGTGTGGCAGTACAATGGACCATGTGGACAGGAGGAAGAGGATAGGGGCATGGCATGTGGACAGGCAGGGTGGAGGTGGCAGAGACAGGTTACAGTCATCTGACAATGCTAGGCAGGTGGGAGGGGAGTGGCAGCTCAACAGAACACTCAGAGTAGATAGGAGTGGCAGGTCCATGGAACATGGTGGGCAAAAAGGATGGAGCAGGGGCATGCACAAAGACATCGGAGGGCAAGGGGGAAGGAGAATAGGGGCAGCAAGCTAAGCACAGAGTTTAAGCAGGAGGTCAATGATGGGACATAGAATTGGGCAATGGAGGGCAGGAGGAGTGGACTGGTACATCATACTAAATTGAGGGCAGTGGCAGCACATCAGACCATGCATGGCAGGAGGGAGGAGGCTAGTCCATGGATTCACACAACAGAGGATAGGGAGGAGGGGGATGGGGCAGCAAGCTAACTGTTCAGAGAAGGCGGGTATTAGGAACTTTATTGTTTTTAAAACGTGTGTCTGTCTGAACTACTTAAAATATGAACAAGTATGCAGCATAATCTCACTTTTATTCAGGAAGAAGAGGACGTTTGTGACTGTGACTCCGGGCTCACTTGGCAGAAACACCCACTGACCTTCCACCCCCTCTCGCAAAATGTAATGCCCGTGAAAAGGGTAGGTGAACACAGTGTTATATAGAACATAGTCCTGAGAGCACGATTGAAAATGAAAACTAGATATAGTGTATGGTATAAACTATGCACCAAAAAGTGTGATATAAGATGAACCGGGCGTGAAAAATAATATGCAATACATTGTGCGCAATGACAGATTCATTGGAGAGCGCGAGATAGCACAGGCACTAGCGCGTGCTATGCGATATGCGCCTTGAAGTGTAATATGCACAGGGCAGTGTTGTGTAACCTAACTGGTCTCTAAAGTTGTAATATAAAATATGTGCTGGGGAGTGTAACGTTGCATATGTACTGTGACAAAGATATGGATCCCTTATTGTAATATGTATGGCATAGCACTGTGCGTTATAACATAGGCATCGAGGAAGGCACGTTAGATGGGGCAATATAACCCGTGCGAAGACAAGTGTGGCATGACATATTCACGGGGTGGTGTTACAGTGCACATGGGCTAGAGAGTGTCATAGCATATGCACTAGCTAGTGGAATACAACACAGAGGTGTGTGGCACTCAGCAGGCAATGGTGGGTGTAACACAGCATTGGGCTCTGCCAGGAGCGCGCTGTGACTCTCAAGAGATGTTCGTCCCCTTTCCAGAGAGTAAAATAAAAAGTATTACACATCCGGCAGTGGATGTGTGTTTTATTAATCGTGAGGGGGGTTTCTTGCATAGTTTTGGTCGGAGTTTTTGTCGAATCCCCTTTGAATGGCTTGGTGTGCATGTGTATTAAATGTGCCCGTCAATAGCTACACATGTTTGTATAAATAAACGACAAGGGTGTCTACCGGGATTAGGCACGGTAGGGCATCAGACATGTCAGAGCTTCACTAGTGGTGTAAATACATTCCACGTGGATTCATTGTATGCATAGTCGCCTTTTAATGAATATCACGCAAATCGTCATGGTGATAGGTACGTACGGTTTGTCCAGCATGTCCTAGGTGTGTCTATAAATATATATATTTTTTAAAATAATAAAAAACAGTGGCCGGCCCTGGGGATTGGGGTCAAAAAAATATAATTAGGAGACAGGCCCTGGGGGATGGGGTCATCAGGGCCAATAAATTAGAATAAGAAGGGGAACCACACAGCCCCCCTTCTTAAAAAATTAAAATAAATAAAAGACTGGCATCGTGCCGGAGGCGACGCCCCCTCCTTGCAGCACTCTGCAAACGCGCCCCCTGGCGAGTTGTAAGTTGGGAAATTAATTCCTCTTCAATACTGAGGGTCCCTGAGGGCCAACTAGCCCAACAGGCATCTCCAGTATGCGCCAGGGAGCTGCGCTGCAGACAGGTGTTCTGAGGCCAAGCCCCTTTTTACACCTCTCTGCAACGCAGCTCTGTGGCGCTTACTGGAGGTACCTAGTGGTCTAGTTTGACCCTAGGGACCCTTAGGATTCAAGGGGACTTAATCTCTCAACTTAGAACAGCCACAGGGCGCGTTTACACAGTGGTGAAGGGAGGGGACGGGGCCTGAGGTGATATGTGCAAACACGCACTATTGCACGTTTTAAATTGGGGATATAATTTCCCTTCAATACTGAGGGCCCCTGGGGGCTATCTAGCCCACCAAGTGCTTCCAGTAAGCGCCACTGAGCTGCATTGCAGAGAGGTGGTCCAGGCCGTGCCACTTTTTACACCTCTCTGCAACGCAGCTCTGTGGCACTTACTGGAGGTACCTAGTGGGCTAGTTGGACCCTAGGGACCCTCAGGATTCAAATGAACTTAATCTCCCAACTAAAAGCGGACACAGGGCGTGTTTACACAGTGGTGAAGGGAGGGGACGGGGCCTGAGTTAACGTGTGCAAAAACGCCCTGTGGCCTGTTTTAAGAGGTAGTTTTAATCCCCCTGCCCTATTATATACTAGGGGCTTACAGAGGAGGTCATGCTAATCACAGGGGGACCCCAACGCATAATGTTCCCTAGTGTATGTAGGTGTTTTCACTGTATTCTAAGTGTCTTTTAACATAGCACTGGCTCTAGGACTGGTTAGTCAGACTCAGTTACCACCAGTATCCGTCTGAAAAAGTTGAGGGTACAGGATGATTTTGCAACAAGGCTTCTTTCTGCTCTTCTTTTTGTTCTTTCTGAACGTTATCCTTCTTCCTGCACCTTTCTTCGTCTTTGAGGACTTCTGTTGCTTCTTTCTGCACTTCTTTTTTTTCTTTTGTGCATTTTTTCTTCTTTCTTCACATGTCCTATCTCTGTAGGCATAGTTAGAAATTAGCATTTAAAAAACCTTTGAAATTCACAGAAAAAAACATAGGTTTCAGGCACGTTATAGTTAGGAATTAGCATTTAAAAAACCTCAGAAATTCACTGAAAAAAACATAGGTTTCAGGGGTGTTATAGTTAGCTGGACTTTTCACTTGTACAAAACCATTGAAATTCCCCCGTTATAGTTAGTTCAGCTAACTATAACTCGCGCGCCCGCAATGCACTGCTGATGACGTCACATATTACATCACTCATGACATGGTCAGTGACATCACTCATGACATCACTGATGACATCTCAAATTACATCACTGATGACATCACTGATGACATCATCCTTGTGATAGAGTGGCAGACCTCCTCTCAACCTAATATAACCTTTGATACACACATTCAAAAATAGAGACTACAATTTTCAAAACAATGGACATACCAATACCAGTTACAACAACCTCTTCAGTAATTCTAAGATCCACATACACATCCACTCATTCACCAACAGTCCTATACAGTCACTCATACATGTACTCACTCATCATATGTACTCATACACCTATACATCCTGTTACACAATGCCACTCAGCCATAGAGTTACTCACACACATAGTCACTCATGCTAATAAAGAATCAAACATACATTTACTTGCATATACAGTTATACACACACCACCACACTTACTTCTACGGAAACTTACACATACTTAGTCTTTTAAACAATCACTTATAGAAACACATACTTATTCATACAGGAACTCTTTCAATCTCTCACTCTCACATATACTCACTTATATACACCAATAGTCACATATACTAGTTTAAAACATATGTAGTTACTCATAAAGACACTATTGAAACAGTCATTCACTCACTAACACACCCATACACACACTCATCCACCCATACAGTCCTGCACACATGCTGTCTTCAACACATACAAACAGTGAGTCACTCATTCATGCAACTATGCACTACGTAATACCCCCCACCGAACCATGCAGACACTCAGACTGATACTCAAAAAACCAACTAATAACCTATATAGACACCCATGTAGCTACTCACCAACCCATGCAGCCACTTATACACAAAGTGAGAGACTGATACAGATATTTACATATTTAAACATTACTCACTAAGCCATGTATTCACTATGATAAACTTAATCAGTCAGTTACACAATCAATTTTTCAAAAACAAATCATCCATTTAGATACTTATATACCCATTTATTCTTCCATCGACCTTGAGATATACATATATAAAACATATTTAATTTTCAGAAAAACACACATTCACTGGATGATGTCATGAGTGATGTCACTGACCATGTCATGAGTGATGTAATATGTGACGTCATCAGCAGTACATTGCGGGCGCGCGAGTTACAGTTAGCTGAACTAACTATAACGGGGGAATTTCAATGGTTTTGTACAAGTGAAAAGTCCAGCTAACTATAACACCCCTGAAACCTATGGTTTTTTCAGTGAATATATATATATATATATATATATATATATATATTCACTGAAAAAACCATAGGTTTCAGGGGCGATATAGTTAGCTGGACATTTCCCTCATATAAAACCCTAGAAATTTCCCTGTTATAGTTAGTTCAGCTAACTATAACTCGCGCCCCCGCAATGCACTGCTGATGACGTCACATATTACATTCCTATGGAAGGAAATACAAGTTACTGGTAAGTACGCTTAGAATTACTTTTCAGGGTCAGTGCTGGGCTAAAAGATGCAGCCCTGGGTCCTCGCCTGATAACAGGTGAGTAAATCGGAATTCGTAGTTCGGCTGATTTTAGAGGAATATTTGTACGTTTCAAAAATGGACATTAGAACATTTTCTGGTGAAAACCACACAATGGATTCCAAGTTAGTGGTAAGTACGCTTAGAATTACTTTTCAGGGTCAACGCTGGGCTAAAAGATGCCGCACTGGGTTCTCTCCTGATTACAGGTAAGTAAATCGGAATTCGTAGTTCGGCTGATTTTAGAGGAATATTTGTACAATGGTGAAGGAAGGGGGAGGGGCCTGAGGTGACGTGAGCAAACACGCCCTGTGGCGTGTTTAAGTTGGGGAATTAATCCCTCCTCAATCCTGAGGTCCCCTGGGGGTCAACTAGCCCACCAGGTACCTCCAGTATGCGCCAGGGAGCTGCATTGCAGAGAGGTATTCAGAGGCCACGCCCCTTTTTACAACACTCTGCAACACAGCTCCGTGGCGCTTACTGGAGGTACCTGGTGGGCTAGTTGGTCCCCAGGGACCCTCAGGATTGAAGAGGAATTAATTCCCCAACTTAAAACGCGCCACAGTGCGTGTTTGCACAGATCTCACCTCAGGCCCCGCCCCCTACCTTCACCACTGTGCAAACGCGCCCCGTGTGGTGTTTTAAGTTGGGGGATTAAGTCCCCTTGAATCCTGAGGTCCCCTGGCGGCCAACTAGCCCACCAGGTACCTCCAGTATGCGCCAGGGAGCTGCGTTGCAGAGAGGTGTTCAGAGACCACACCCCTTTTTACAACACTCTGCAACGCAGCTCCGTGGTGCTTAGTGGAGGTACCTGGTGGGCTAGTTGTCCCCTAGGGGACCTCTGGATTGAAGAGGAATGAATTCCCCAACTTAAAACGCGCCACAGGGCGTGTTTGCGCAGTATCACCTCAGGCCCCGCCCTCTACCTTCACCACTGTGCAAACGCGCCCTGTGGCACGTTTTAAGTTGGGAGATTAAGTCCCCTTGAATCCTGAGGTCCCCTGGCGGCCAACTAGCCCACCAGGTACCTTCAGTACGCGCCAGGGAGCTGTGTTGCAGAGAGGTGTAAAAAGGGGCATGGCCTCATTACACCGCTCTGCAACGCAGCCCCTTGGCGCATACTGGAGGTTCCTGGTGGGCTAGTTGGCCCCCAGGGACCCCCAGTATTGAAGGGGAATTTGTTCCCCCTCTGCAAACGCGCCAGTGGGCGCATTTGCAGAGTGATGAAAGGAGGGGGCGTGGCCTCCTCCCCATCCCGTGTTTTTAAAAATGATTCTTTTTAAGAAGGGGGGCTGTGTAGCCCCCCTTCTTTTTCTTATTTTTTGGCCCTGGGGACCCCATCCCCCAGGGCCTGCCCCCAATTTGTATTTTTTTATTAAAAAAAAAAAATCGGGAAGGGGGCCGCGTGGCCCCCCTCCCGAGGCCATAATTTGCCCGGGGACCCCATCCCCCGGGGCATGGCCTTTTTTTTATTTTTGTTTTTGGAGGGGGGCTGCCTTGCCCCCCTCCTGTGTCCCCTTTTGGCCCCGGGGACCCCATCCCCCGGGCCGTTTTTTAAATTATTTATTTTTAGGAGGGGGGCCGCGTGGCCCCCCTCCTGGGCCACTACTGACCCGGGGACCCCATCCCCGGGGCCTGGCCATCTCGTTGGGGACCATGGGGGGTCCCAATCCCCCCACGGTCCCAGGGGGGATTGGAACCCCTGTGGGAGCCGGCATTGCTTTTCCACATGGGGAGCAGCTACCATGCTGCTCCCCATGTGGAAAAGCAATCGTCTTTGCTTCATTGAAGCGAGAGCAGGTTTCCCTGCTCTCGCTTCAATGAAGCAAAGCAGTTTGCAATGGCAGGGTGGGACCCGTGAGGCTCCCGCCCTGCCATTGCAAACAGCAGTGTCCCGGGGGTGGGCACCCCGGGACACTGCAGGAGCCGGCCCTGGGGGGTGGCGGTCCCCAGGGCCATCTTTGGCTCAAGGAGGGGGGCCGCGCGGCCCCCCTCCCACTTAATTTTAAGCCCTGGGGGGTGGTGGTCCCCAGGGCTTGCGGGTCCGTAACGGACCCCCTATTTTAAATAATTAGTGCCCCGGGGAGGTGGCGGTCCCCGGGGCGTGTGGGGGGGCTCGAGCCCCCCCCACTTTTTTTTTTCTAAACAAACATGCCCCGGGGGGTGGCGGTCCCCGGGGCTGCGGGGGGCCGTGAGCCCTCTGCATACATTAAATTAAAGCCCCGGGGGGTGGTGGTCCCCAGGGCTTGGGGGGGGCTTTGAGCCCCCCCACCCATTTATAATGAAGCCCCGGGGGGTGGCGGTCTCCGGGGCAGTGTGGGGATTGGGACCCCCCACACTTTTTTTTAAAATTATGCCCCCTTGATTTGGCTCCCGGGGGCAAAATAGAATATTCAGCGCGGGAGCCCGCGCTGAATTTTTTTAAAATTTTCGGCCGAAATTCGCGCTGGGTGTGCGAATCTCGCCGATTTTTTTTTTTTATTCTTTTTTTGGCCCTGGGGGTCCTTGTGGGACCTTGAGCAGACCTAGGGGGTCAGGGTGTTTCTACCCTGCCCCCTTGTCGCGTTTTTCGCGTTTGTTTTTTAGGTTTCTTGTGCCTCGGTCCTATGGAAAATAGGTCCTAACTATAACTATCTACTGGCGACCGCCAGTAGATAATATATATATACATATATATATATATATTCACTGAAAAAACCATAGGTTTAAGGGGCATTATAGTTAGCTGGACTTTTCACTCGTACAAAACCATTGAAATTCCCCCGTTATACTTAGTTCAGCTAACTATAACTCGCGCGCCCGCAATGCACTGCTGATGACGTCACATATTACATCACTCATGACATGGTCAGTGTCATCACTCATGACATCACTCATGACATCTCAAATGACATCACTGATGACATCACTGATGACATCATCCTTGTAATAGAGTAGCAGACCTCCTCTCCCCTTAATATAACCTTTGATACACACATTCAAAAATAGAAACTAATGGAGAGCAACAGTGAGGGGGTTTATTTTGCCATAGAAAGTATGATTAGTGCTGCAGAAAGAAAAATTAGGGCACATTTTGAGTGACTTCTCAAATCCTCTTCTATTTCATTAAAATATTCTGACATGCAGACTGAAACATGCACTTTCAATACCAGCAGCAGACTTCCCTGGTGAGCAGTAGCTTTACTACAGTTGTCTAATAAGCAACTAGAGTGCTAACATTCTGAATTTATGGCAAATGTGTGCCACATCTGAATGCCTTCTTGATGGAATCAAAATAAAAAACTGAAAGTATTTCCTACTAAGGAGACTGTAGTAAATGAGGAAATTAGGAAACTTCATAACAAATAAATCTCCCAAGATGGCCACCAGAGACAAAAGAGCCCAAATGTAGCCCAAATATCACCCAGATGGAGCCCAAGTATAGCCCAATGACAGAATGTCCGAGAGTGTTCTAACGAACAACTAGAGCGCTAACAGTCTTACTTATGACAAAAGTATGGCACACCTGAAGCCATCTTGATTGGAATAAAGTGGTAACACTTAAAACATTTAATTTACAAAGGAACAAAATGAGGGGGTTCATTTTGCCATAGAAATTATGATTAGTGCTGCAGAAAGAAAAATGAGGGCACATTTTGACTTCTCAAATCCACTTCTATTTCATAAAAGAATTCTGACATGCAGACTGAAACATACACTTTGAATATCAGCAGCAGACTTCCCTGGTGAGCAGTAGTTTTACTACAGTGATCTAATGAGCAACTAGAGTGCTAACATTCAGAATTTATGGCAAATGTGTGAGACATCTGAATGCCTTCTTGATGGAACCAAAATAAAAAACTGAAAGTATTTCCTTCTGAAGAGACTGCAGTAAATGAGGAAATTAGGAAACTTCATAACAAATAAATCTCCCAAGATGGCCACCAGAGACAAAAGAGCCCAAATGTAGCCCACATATCACCCAGATGTAGCCCAAGTATAGCCCAATGACAGAATGTCCCAGAGTGTTTTTAAGAACAACTAGAGCGCTTACTGTCTTACTTATGACAAAACTATGGCACACCTGAAGCCACCTTGATTGGAATAAACTGGTAACACTTAAAACATTTAATTTAAAAAGGAACACAATGAGGGGGTTCATTTTGCCATAGAAATTATGATTAGTGCTGAAGAAAGAAAAATGAGGGCACATTTTGAGTGACTTCTCAAATCCTCTTCTATTACATAAAAAAATTCTGATATGCAGACTGAAACATGCACTTTTAATACCAGCAGCAGACGTCCGTGGTGAGCAGTAGCTTTACTACAGTGATCTAATGAGCAACTAGAGTGCTACCATTCAGAATTTATGGCAAATGTGTGACATATCTGAATACCTTCTTGATGGAATCAAAGTAAAAAACTGAAAGCATTTCCTACTGAGGAGACTGCAGTAAATGAGGAAATTAGGAAACTTCATAACAAATAAATCTCTCAAGATGGCCACCAGAGACAAAAGAGCCCAAATGCAGCACAAATATCACCCAGATGTAGACAACATGTAGCCCAATGAGACAAGTGTGCAAAACACTTATTTTTTGTGTATTTGCAGTTTTATATAGTGCAGACTTGTCAGGTATTGGAGTGCTTTACATGAGCATTGGTTACATCACACAAGATCAAATTCATTTTGGTGGTAGACATGGGGAGATTAAGTGATTTGACCAGAATCACAGAATGTTGAGCTGAAGCAGAAACTCCAACCTGGTTCCCCAGTTGCAAAGTCTGCAGCTCTGGAAGTAACACCACATCCTCTCCCCTAGGTGCAACATTTAATCAAGTGGTCAACTGGATAAAAAAATATAAGGATTACAAATAATTTAAAAGTTCTTTGTCGCTATTTGAAAACTCAGAAAATATGTCCTCATTTTAGTTTTTTAGAGCACTAACCATAATTTTGATGCAAATAAGACCCTCTCATATATGTAATTTCTAAAGGAAATACTCTAGGTATTACAGTTTTGATTACTTTTGTAATAAATATAGAATGTTAGCAATCTAGTTGTTCATTGGGATACTGTTGAGAGGCAGAGGCCAGGGGCACGGACTCTGAAAAATGAAGGCAGTTAGGAGAGTGCAGAGGCAACAATTTGACCACACTGGGCAGGCAGGAAGGGCAGTGGCAGCACAACAGACTATGGAGGGCAGTGGAAAGGGGGCAGGGGCAACAAACAAACAATACAGGACTGGCAAGAGAGGCTGTGGCAATATAATAGACCATTGTGGGCAGAAGGAAGAGGCAGTGGTAGTACAACCATACATGCCAACAGACCCGTTTCAGCCAGGAAACGTCCAATGTTTTTAAGCTCAAATGGGCTTTATTTGATCTGTCTCCTGTCTACAATCTCCTCTTTTTCAATGTAACTCAAAGGGGAAAATCAATTCCCCAGTTTTTTTTCAAAATCTCCCTCTTACCAAGTTCAAAATGTTTGCAAGTATGGTACATTGGATCATGGTAGGCAGGAGGAATTGGGGTAGGAACATGGACTCGGATAACAGAGGACAGGAGGGACATGGAGAGGGTGCACCAAACTGACCCTACAGGGCAGGCATCAGGGTTTGCAGCAGCACAATACACCACACAGGGCATGCGGGACGGGTGTGCAGCACAACAATCCATAGAAAGCAATAGGGAGGGGACAGGACCATGCACATGGACAACAGAGAACAGAGGTGTGAGGCACTCGGCGGGCACTGGTGGGTGTAACACAGCATTGGGCTCAGCCAGCAGCACGCTGTGACTCAAGTGAGGTTTGTCTCCTTTCCAGAGAGTAAAATAAAAAGTATTAGACATCCGGCGGTGGATGTGTGTTTTATTAACCGTGAGGGGGGTGTCTTGCATAGTTTGGTCGAATTTTTGTCGAATCCCCTTTTAATGGCTTTGTGTGCGTGTGTATTAAATGTGCCCGTCAATAGCTACCCATGTTTGTATAAATAGACGATAAGGGTGTCTACTTGGAGAGTACCCACCGGCGGGGGCGCCGGGATTAGGTACAGTAGGGCGTCAGACACGTCAGAGCTTCACTAGAGGTGTAAATACATTCCACGTGGATTCATTGTATGCATAGTCCCCTTTTAATGAATATCACGCAAATCGTTATGGTGATAGGTACAAACGGTTTGTCCAGCATGTTTTAGGTGTTTCTATAAATATATATTTTAAAAAAATAATAAAAAACAAAGGCCGTCCCCGGGGGATGTGGTCTCCGGGGCTATAAGTGGCCTGAGGAGGGGGGCAACGCAGCACCCCTCCTAAAGATTTTTTTTTTTTAAAAAGGCCATGACCCGGGGGTTGGGGTCCTGGGGGCCAATTAAGGCCTTGGGAGGGCCAAATTAATTTTTTTCAACAAAAAAAATTAGCGTGCAGGCCCTGGGGGATGGGGTCCCCAGGGCCAATAAATTAGAAAAAGAAGGGGGGCCACACAGCCCTCCTTCTTAAAAAAATAAAATAAATAAAAGACCGGCATCGCGCCGGAGGCCACGCCACCTCCTTGCAGCACTCTGCAAATGTGCCCCCTGAACAGTTGTAAGTTGGGGAATTAATTCCCCTTCAATACTAAGGGTCCCAGAGGGCCAACTAGCCCATCAGGTATCTCCAGTATGTGCCAGGGAGCTGCGTTGCAGACAGGTGTTCTGAGGCCACGCCCCTTTTTACACCTCTATGCAATGCAGCTCTGTGGCGCTTACTGGAGGTACCTAGTGGGCTAGTTTGACCCTAGGGACCTTAGGATTCAAGGGGACTTAATCTCTCAACTTAGACCGGCCACAGGGCGCGTTTACATAGTTGTGAAGGGAGGGGACGGGGCCTGAGGTGACGTGTGCAAACACGCCCTGTGGCGCGTTTTAAGTTGGGGAAATAATTCCCTTTCAATCCTGAGGGACCCTGGGTGCCAACTAGCCCACCAGGTGCTTCCAGTAAGCGCCACTGCTCTGCGTTGCAGAGAGGTGGTGCAGGCTGTGCCCGTTTTTACACCTCTCTGCAATGGCGCTTACTGGACGTACCTAGTGGGCTATTTTGCCCCTCGGGACCCTCAGGATTCAAGGGGACTTAATCTCCCAACTTTAAACGGCCACAGGGCGTGTTTACACAGTGGGGAAGGGAGGGGACGGGGCCTGAGGTGACGTACACGGCCTCTGGCGCGTTTTAAGAGGTAGTTTTAATCCCCTGCCCTATTATATACTAGGGGCTTACAGAGGAGGTCATGCTAATCACAGGGGACCCCAACGCATAGTGTTCCCTAGTGTATGTAGGTGTTTTCACTGTATTCTGAGTGTCTTTTAACATAGCACTGGCTCTAGGACTGGTTAGTCAGACTCAGTTACCACCAGTATCCGTCTGAAAAAGTTGAGGGTACAGGATGATTTTGCAACAAGACTTCTTTCTACTCTTCTGTTTGTTCTTTCTGCACGTTATCCTTCTTCCTGCACTTTTCTTTGTCTTTGAGGACTTCTGTTGCTTCTTTCTGCATTTCTTTTTTTTCTTTCTGTGCGTTTTTTCTTCTTTCTTCACATGTCCTATCTCTGTAGGCATAATTAGAAATTAGTATTTAAAAAACCTTTGAAATTCACTGAAAAAACCATAGGTTTCAGGTATGTTATAGTTAGGAATTAGCATTTCAAAAACCTTAGAAATTCACTGAAAAAACCATAGGTTTCAGGGGCGTTATAGTTAGCTGGACTTTTCACTCGTACAAAACCATTGAAATTCCCCCGTTATAGTTAGTTCAGCTAACTATAACTTGCGCGCCCGCAATGCACTGCTGATGACGTCACATATTACATCACTCATGACATGGTCAGTGACATCACTCATGACATCACTGATGACATCTCAAATGACAGCACTCATGACATCACTGATGACATCATCCTTGTGATAGACTGGCAGACCTCCTCTCCCCCTAATATAACCTTTGATACACACATTCAAAAATAGAAACTAAAATTTTCAAAACAATGGACATACCAATACCAGTTACAACAACCTATTCAGTAACAGTCCTCTACAGTCACTCATACATGTACTCACTCATCATATGTACTCATACACCTATACATCCTGTTACACAACGCCACTCATCCATAGAGTTTCTCACACACATTCACTCATGCTAATAAAGAATCAAACATCCATTTACTTGCATATACAGTTATACACACACCACCACACTTACTTCTACAGAAACGTACACATACTTTGGTGCCGATCACGATCCGGTAAAAACCGGGTACGAACCGTCGGACGGAGCATATTCTCCGTCCGACGCGTACCCGGTCGTCAAAATATACAAACATGGAATTACGATTCGCACGGAAACACCATTTCCGTACGAATCGTACAAAACCCCGGCCGACGAAAATAAACGTACAAATGCGATCCGGGAAAGCGCCGACGTGACGTCGGGACGCACGCAGCCTGCCATTCACGAACCAGGAATCACGATTCGCACCGACGTCATCCCGCACGGCGAATATTTTCCGGCTGCCAAAAACTGCCGGGAAATCAGGACGACGCGAACAAGGAGTACCTGTACGCGACGGACAGACATGGACCCGAACCTACGTGTCATCCCGGCCCTCATAGCAGTCGACCTCCTCTACAGGTTCGGACGCAGACGCCGCAGAAGGTCAGAACAACACCCAGGGGCAAAGAGGGGGGGGCAGGGGCAGGACACAAAACACCCACCAAAGTCACACAGCACACATGCCCTGGACATACCTGACCCTCAGGCCCTGGTCACTACGAGGGGGTGGGGGCGTGTCCAGCAAAGCCAGCGACCGCCACAACGGAAGTGCTTGACGACGCGAACCGGCAACACAACAATACAGGTACGTCCCGTACCCACGCCTTAAGAGCGTGGGTACGAGTCGTACCCCGCCCACACCTACGTCATCCCAACTATGGCGGGACGGCTGTACCCACGTGGCAAAGGCCTGGGTATGGCCCGCACAAGCATCACATAGCGTGGGGACGCATATGTACGGACCGTACCCCCACCCCCGTATGCATGGAGCGTACCCCCCACCCCAACAGTGTAAGTACGACCCGTACCCTCACTCGTGTACGTATGGAGCGTACCCCACCCCAACAGTGTAAGTACGACCCGTACCCCCACCCGCGTACGTATGGAGCGTACCCCCCACCCCAACAGTGTAAGTACGACCCGTACCCCCACCCGCGTACGTATGGAGCGTACCCCCCACCCCAACAGTGTAAGTACGACCCGTACCCCCACCCGCATACGTATGGAGCGTACCCCCCACCCCAACAGTGTAAGTACGACCCGTACCCCCACCCGCGTACGTATGGAGCGTACCCCCCACCCCAACAGTGTAAGTATGACCCGTACCCCCACCCGCGTACGTATGGAGCGTACCCCCCACCCCAACAGTGTAAGTATGACCCGTACCCCCACCCGTGTACGTATGGAGCGTACCCCCCACCCCAACAGTGTAAGTACGACCCGTACCCCCACCCGCGTACGTATGGAGCGTACCCCCCCTGCCAACAGTGTAAGTACGACCCGTACCCCCACCCGCGTACATATGGAGCGTACCCCCCACCCCAACAGTGTAAGTACGACCCGTACCCTCACCCACGGAAGTATGGAGCGTACCCCCCTGCCAACAGTGTAAGTACGACCCGTACCCTCACCCGCGTACGTATGGAGCGTACCCCCCACCCCAACAGTGTATGTACGACCCGTACCCTCACCCGTATACGTATGGAGCGTACCCCCCACCCCAACAGTGTACGTACGGACCGTTACCCCACCCGCGTATGCATGGAGCGTACCCCCCACCCCAAGAGTGTAAGTACGACCTGTACCCCCACCCACGTACGTATGGAGCGTACCCCCCCTGCCAACAGTGTAAGTACGACCCGTACCCCCACCCGCATACGTATGGAGCGTACCCCCCACCCCAACAGTGAAAGTACGACCCGTACCCTCACCCGCGTACGTATGGAGCGTACCCCCACCCCAACAGTGTAAGTATGACCCGAACCCTCACCCGCGTATGCATGGAGCGAACCCACACACATGTATGTTCTAAGCGTACATATCCTGAAATAGGAGGGGTGTGTGCAGAGTCCTCCCAGCAGTGCCCAGACACAGGAGGGGTGGGTGCCTAACACTCCCAGCAGTGCCCAGAGACAGGAGGGGTGTGTGCAGAGTCCTCCCAGCAGTGCCCAGACACAGGAGGGGTGTGTGCAGAGTCCTCCCAGCAGTGCCCAGACACTGGAGGGGTGTGTGCAGAGTCCTCCCAGCAGTGCCCAGAGACAGGAGGGGTGGGTGCAGAGTCCTCACAGCAGTGCCCAGACACAGGAGGGGTGGGTGCCTAACACTCCCAGCAGTGCCCAGACACAGGAGGGGTGGGTGCAGAGTCCTCCCAGCAGTGCCCAGACACAGGAGGGGTGTGTGCAGAGTCCTCCCAGCAGTGCCCAGACGCAGGAGGGTTGTGTGCAGAGTCCTCCCAGCAGTGCCCAAACACAGGAGGGGTGGGTGCCTATCACTCCCAGCAGGGCCCAGACGCAGGAGGGGTGTGTGCAGAGTCCTCCCAGCAGTGCCCAGACACAGGAGGGGTGGGTGCCTATCACTCCCAGCAGTGCCCAGACGCAGGAGGGGTGTGTGCAGAGTCCTCCCAGCAGTGCCCAGACACAGGAGGGGTGGGTGCCTATCACTCCCAGCAGTGCCCAGACGCAGGAGGGGTGTGTGCAGAGGTCCCCAGCAGTGCCCATGGAAAGAAAAAGGGTGGAGTACCCACAGATCCAATGGCCACAATTGTCAGTTAGGTGCACAAAGACCCTGCAGTACATGTAACACATGTGTGCGAGGCTGGGAGTACACACATGCATACTGCCTAAAAGGGAACATGTCCACATGAAGTCATGTCAACAGACTACATACACAAGTACAGTGATCACCAAGGATGCCACGAATGATGCAGCTGGAGACATCGCTCTGCATGCATGGCCAAAGTTGAAGGGGTCCGTCACACACCCAGCTAATGTAGACACAGCTCAGCACAACATATTGGAAACACCCTGCAGGGAAGATGTCAGGGTACACAGAGGAAGGAACACACCGTGGGACAATTTCACCATGCAGTAACTGCTTACACGAACAAAGAAACTTAGCTAACACCTTGTGATGGCACACAGATACCAGGGTCCCCCCTATGACCAGCACACTACTACATTTCCCACACACCCAACACATGATCACCACCCAAAATCATGTAGCAGCCCCACCAACAGCAATACCAGACAGACAGTAGTGTACAAAGGAAAAATAAATTGCTTTAATCAGCATCCAAAACATATGTTTTTCACTTCAAAGTTCAAAAAGTACTATGCCCATAGGGCAAACCAAAGTTCCAATCCAGGTGGGGGACACAGTGGGACGCGTGTCCCCTAGCTTGCCTGCACAGTCAGACTCCATCGTCTTCCAGAGCGGGGAGGGCATCATGTGGGGGGGAAGGACCAGGCACCGCAGGGACATGAGGGCGAAGGGTAGGCATCGCGGGTGCAGGGATGGAGGACTCCACCACAGGGGGTGGGTCAGGGCCAAAGGCGGAGTCCAGGATGGCGCTGCACACCTTTGCAAGGTCCTCCAGCATCTCCCCTGCACCCGAAGGAACCACAGGCCCCAAGGAGGGGGGGGTGGAGGGATGGGTCGCAGCGCCACAGGGGGAGGGTGTGGACAGGGGGGGGGACTCAACCACCCTGACCGGGGACTCCCTTGACCGCTTGCGGGGTGGTGTCACAGTGGGGCTCAGGGACAGAGCGGCCTTGAAGGAGTCCTTGCTGGAAATGTGGCCAGGGGAGCTGAGGGGAGGGGATTTGGAGGGAGTGGATTGGGTGGAATGCGGACTCCCACTCTGGCTGCATGACTTACGTTTGCTCCCCGACCCAGTGGGTGTGCCTACTTCACCCTGTGTGTGCGTGCCAGGAGGTGTGCGTATGACCTTCCCTGCTGGTGTGGTGCCTGTGTCTGTTGTGGTGGGTGCATGCTGACGTCTGGGTGTACGTGGGACAGGCATGGGAGTGGGAAGTGTGGATGGGGCAGGGGTAGTGGGTGGGACGTACCGCTGCAGGAGACCCACTGCTGCAGTCAGTGTCGAGTCTATGGACCTCAGCAACTGGCGTTGGTCAGCCTGCGATGAAAAAATGCCCTCCAAGTATGCCTCCATGTTGTGCAGCACTTGGCTGTGGCCATGGAGGACATTAAGGATCGCAGCCTGACCAATCTGCAACTGCCGCTGGATGTCCACAGACTCGGCATTGGCGGCAGCAGTGGAGACAGGGGCAGGGGGTGCGGTGCCTGGCAGGAAGGAGACATGTGGTGACCGGGCACGCTGGGAAGGGACACGAGCAAGTGGGAGGCGGCTGATGGCAATGGAGGGGGCGGGGTGTGATGTTGTGGCGCTGTCAGCTGGTGGTGCAGCCTCCGCCCACTCGGAGAGATCATCCTCGGACCCGTCAGCTTCATATTCAGTTGTGCCAGTGGACAGGTCCTCGGCCTCACTCTTCTCCGCCTCAGTACAACTCAATGTGCCAGCCACGATGTCAACGCTGGCACTGGTGCTCGGCCCCTCCGCTCCGTCTGTGCTCATGTCTCCCTCCGTGTCCCCCGACGATGCTGTGGGCAAGGTGAAGAGACAGCAATTAATCACACACCTGTATACATATGTCACATGAGTCCAATCTACATAGGTTACAGTGCATAGCCTGCAAAGAAAGATCAGTAACATCTACAAAACAAGGTACAGCTGTAGGGCATGCAACACACAGTTGGTTCACCCACCATGCCACTGAAAACTCCATGGAGAGCATGACACAATAGCAAATGACATGAAATGGAGTTTGTCATAGGAGCCAGGCCCTGGGGACAATCCAGCACTGCATCTGCATCACACAGCGTTGCCGAAAATAGGGATGAGCAGGGACCATAACCATGAACCAGAGGCACATGCTGCATAGGTAATACTGAAAACATGCCCAACATGACTGGCTCACTGCACCTTGAGTGTATGTCCAGACAAACATCACACACTGGCCAGACCTAGCAAGGAGAGTTCAGGTTTTGACATGTAGGCTTTGCCCGCACCAACCACCCCCTACATGAGACAATTTGTTGACACACAGGAAGCACTTACATCTCTTAGTCTGGGTGAAATACACAGGGGCTGCATAAATGCAAGATTGGACGCCAAATTCCCTAGGTGCGCCTGTCCAAAGAATCATGTACAAATGGCCATCATCAGATGATTGTAACAAGAAACACAGGCACTGGCCACTGTGACTATGAACAAGGGAAATCAGGTCAGGCTGTACAGTGGACACTTGTACTACATTTCATGTCAATATACATGGTGCCAGGGGACAATGGCACAGAGCACAACCTATGCTGTAGACACTGAGAGTGTCCACGTTTTGTGATGACACACATGACACCTATGAAAATATGCCCCAGGGGACAGTAGTGGCCACACAACTCCATGGTCCTGAATGGGAATGACTGCAACACACGCCACCATCCCTGCACTATGCGTATCGCACACTCATGCACATCATGTCTCAGGCAACAACATAGGACATGCGCGCTGTAAGGCATGACACTTGAGAGACTAACTCCCATGTCTGGACTCAGCATCAGTGCCAACTGACATGGAACCCACATGTACTGAACTGGACAGGGCACAGGCAAGGTCCCCAAACCTGTTACACACCACCCCCACACATGATGCTACAGGCATAGTTCACGTGGAGAAAGCGCCAGCCTACATTACCTTGTGAAGGAGTGACTACACACAGACCAGGGAACACATTGCAAGGAGGGGAAGGGTGGCAGGAGAGCACAGCTATACTGTGGGTAACTGGATCTGCACAGCACCTTTAAACCCTGGCAGTGAATCCATGCAACTGTGCACTTACAAATGCTGGTGACACACAACAAACACACATGTACCTACCCCCTTCCTGCTGCTGCTTCTCCTGTAAGCGCCTCTCCAAGTCTGGAAATACCACCGCCAGCACACGCTTGTGGATGTGGGTCAGACGGCGGCGCCCCCGGTTCTTATGGGTCTCAGGTGAGTCCCCCAGCAGGACCTGTGTGATCCTCCGCGTCCAGCACCGGATATCCTGCCAGCGTTTCCTCACCTGGGACAGGCGCCGCTTCCGACCATCCGCACTCCTCACGGCACTGACGGCGGTCAGCCATATCTGCTTCTTGGCAGAGGTGCCTACCTGTGAGGATGAACAAGTGACACTACATCAATACACCAGGCACATGTCACAGAGAGACATGTTAGAACAAATGTGCTGTGTACAACAAGGCATAGTATGCATCCAACGCATTGCACCTTTGTCATAGGGACATGATCCTCTGGGGAAGGGCAAAAGCAGTACGTGCCGTTGAAAGTACACAGGTGGAATGAGGGCTACGACACAATCAATGATCCAGGCACACACTGTGCATCACAAGGTACACCAGGATAATGTGCAGCACCTCTAAGCAGTCACATGCCACAGGCCACTGACGCTACCGCAGCAGAGTACACAGACACACACAGGCACAGGACATTCACCTTCCATTGCCAAATGCTGCGACAAAACTCACTCTGCACATGTGCCACTAGACGGGGGGGCTCACAGGTGTGGGGCTGGCTCTGCACGTCAGACACACAGCACTGCTCCCTGCTCACATCACATGGGCAGGGTATATCCATCCCTCATGCAGCCCGGGTGCCACACCCCACATATGCACCCACCCACATGACAGGGGACTTACACACACACCGATGTCCAGGGTACGAACACATCATGTGGACACTCTCAGCACAGGTACACAGAACTAACACACATCTGTGGGTACAGTCACCTGTCACACTGGGCTGACCACATAATCACATGAGGACTGTAGAGGCTACATTCCCTGGAGGACAAGACAGGCAGAATGTGGCATGCACCATGCAGTGATTGTCACAGTTAACACAATGCAAGTGAGGACGGCAGACATGCACCACAGCATGCACTGGCTGGGAGACATCAGGCATTCCCCCCCCGGGACCCCCCCTACAGTACATAGCATGTGTGCCACACCTGGACACAATGCCAGAAGTCACACTCACAAAAAAGGGACACAGTCTGTGCTGCTGGACTCTGCACTCACCTGATACCCTGGTCGCCCATACAGCATGGGGTACTGTGGGAGGATCACATCCAGCAAAGCCAGGTTCTCCTCCAGGGTGAAGGGCTGTGACCTCTCCACAGACCTTGACATGGTTCCAGGGAATCAGTAGCAGCAGCTGGGTCGTGGAATACAAAGATGTGCAGGCAAGTGCTCCCTCATGGGACCTGGCTGCCTTATATCTGCCTTGCTGGCCTGTTTCATGCACAGGAGTACAGAGTGATTGGTCACTCACATTTGCATCCTATGTTTCCTCCAATCCCTTCAAACCTAGCACAGTCAGTGGGTTCTAATTGTGTTTTTTCTTCAGCATGATGTCAACCCCACAAACACATTGCAACAAAGTAGATTCATTCCAACTGACTTCTGCTGTGCACCTTCCAGAACAAATTCAAACTTTAAACTTGGTCTCCATGACAACCAGCATGCATGTAGGCCTTTATACTTGTCCCTCATGTGTCCCCTATGTAATTTGGAGCTTCACACACAGGTACGGTGCGTTCCGGGGCCCTAGGGCACCCCAAATGCATATCAACGGCCCGTACAGGCGTGTGTACGCTCCGTACCACTATGGCTGTTCTCGCGTATGCGTACTCATGGTGGTACGGAGCGTACACACGCCTGTACGCTCACTATCACTATGAATACGCATTCGCGAGAACACCCATAGTCGTACGGACCGTACACGCGTGCGTACGTTCACTATCACTATGGGTGTTCTCGCGTATGCGTACTCATAGTGATAGTGAGCGTACAGGCGTGTGTACGCTCCGTACCACCATGAGTACGCATACGCGAGAACACCCATAGTGATAGTGAACGTACGCACGCGTGTACGGTCCGTACCACTATGGCTGTTCTCGCGTATGCGTACTCATAGTGATAGTGAGCGTACAGGCGTGTGTACGCTCCGTACCACCATGAGTACGCATACGCGAGAACACCCATAGTGATAGTGAACGTACGCATGCGTGTACGGTCCGTACCACTATGGCTGTTCTCGCGTATGCGTACTCATGGTGGTACGGAGCGTACACACGCCTGTACGCTCACTATCACTATGAGTACGCATACGTGAGAACACCCATAGTGGTACGGAGCGTACACACGCCTGTACGCTCACTATCACTATGAGTACGCATACGCGAGAACACCCATAGTGGTACGGAGCGTACACACGCCTGTACGCTCACTATCACTATGAGTACGCATACGCGAGAACACCCATAGTGGTACGGAGCGTACACACGCCTGTACGCTCACTATCACTATGAGTACGCATACGCGAGAACACCCATAGTGAGACGGAGCGTACACACGCCTGTACGCTCACTATCACTATGAGTACGCATACGCGAGAACACCCATAGTGAGACGGAGCGTACACACGCCTGTACGCTCACTATCACTATGAGTACGCATACGCGAGAACACCCATAGTGGTACGGAGCGTACACACGCCTGTACACTCACTATCACTATGGGTACACATACGGCAGCAGTCCCATAGTGATACGGGAACGTACACAGGCCCTCTTTGCGAAAGTACGGTGCTTTTCACACATCACAGTGGTGACAGGCAGCACACAGGAAGGAATAGGGCTGACATACTTGTCCATGGATGGACATCAAGGCATTGTCTGGGCAGTACTACATGTGTGGGGCACAGGTGTGAAAGGCTGTGATGTGGCACATTACTCCTGAGTCGAGAAGGCACCAGATGTATGATGAGATGTGTACAGATGTTATGTGTGACGGTGCAATGTGTGCCAGGCATGCCCTTAACTCCTTTGACATGTGTGCATGTCGTACTGCACACTTGGGATGAGCGTCACTGGCATGGCACGGACAACAACACACGCAAGTGTCCCCTGAGGCCCGGTACAGGGGTTACCACACCAGACATGTCACCACCCACGGTGCACGATGTGACTATGTCATGTATGTGTGGGGGGTTCCCATTAGGTTGATGTTGGAGCTCCCTCAAAAGCAGCAGCTGTTGCAGCAACCAACATGTGTGTGTGTGTAGATTGACATGGCACACTGTTCCACACACCATGCCACATGTGGTATCAGATGTGAGGTGCGTATGTATGCATGGGACACGGAGTAGCGTAACAAGGACATGTCTGCATCCTCTCTATGAATGTGTGGTGAGTCATCACATGTACACCTTCATGGCAAGGTGTGTGGGCTGTCCTAGTGTAATGTCATGTGACCTGTGGCTCTAGTGTTCCGCTACCAGTCTCTGCAATCGACATCCTACTTCTGCTGATGTGTGGATGTATGTCACTCCTGTCTTGCGTCTGGCTGTTCACTTACACTGGGACACTGCTAATCCCATGCCATGGCATGTGGAGGTTCACAATCTCCGTGTGTAGCTGGGTCTTGGTAGGAGTGTCACCTGGCAGCCATACGTGTCCAGGGCATGTGGCACATACCTGACTCCGTATGTAGCATATGTGTATTGACAGATTAACATGTGCTCAGTACAAATAAATTGTTGTTGTGGTGCACTCACTCGTCCTTGTCACTTCCAAATTACTGCAGAGCGCCGCCTCTTCCCCGACCAATTCCGGACTTGGCTGCCATGCGGGAGAATGACTGTATCCGGTGCTACGGCTTCCCCCAACCGTTGATTCTGGAGTTGACGGCGAGACTGGCACCACACCTGCAACCGCTGCACAGGTATCCTACGGCACTGACACCCAAGCTGAAGGTAATGGCAGCACTAAATTTTCTTGCCACGGGTACCTTTCAAAATACCATAGCTCATGTTGGTGGCATGTCCCAGAGCATGTTCTGCCGTGTGCTGCATGATTTCTTAGAGGCCATGTTGATTCACCTGGATGACTTCATCCATTTCCCTACCCCTGAAATGTTGACTGGGGTCAAGCGTGGATTCTATGCCCTGGGAGGGATGCCCCGTGTCATTGGGTCCATAGATGGGACACATGTGGCTTTGGTACCACCACAGGCACAGGAGGTAGCGTACAGGAATCGCAAGCACTACCACTCCATCAATGCCCTTGTGGTGTGTCTGTCCAACATGGTGATTTCACATGTCTGTGCTCGTTTTCCAGGATCAGCACACGATGCCTACATCATGAGGCGTAGCAGGATGCCTGAAATGATGACGCAGCTGCGCAACGAACGAGCATGTGTTGTTGGTGGGTACAGTCTGTCTGTCCTGTATTTCAGATAACTATAACTCGCGCGCCCGCAATCCTCTGCTCATGACGTCACATATTACATCACTCATGACATGGTCAGTGGCATCACTCTTGACATCACTGATGACATCATCCTTGTGATAGAGTGGCGGTCGCGCGAGTTATAGTTATCTGAAGTAACTATAACGGGGGAATTTCATTGGTTTTTTACGAGTGAAATATCCACCTAACTATAACATGTGTGAAACCTATGGTTTTTTAAGTGAATTTGCAAGGTTTTTTAAATGCTAATTCCTAACTATAACGTGTGTGAAACCTATTGTTTTTATCAGTGAATTTGCACGTTTTTTTAAGCGCTAAGTAATGTATGTATTATTATTTTTTTTATATATCTATTTTACAATAAACTACGTATTAAAACATTTTTTTTTTTTTGGTTTTTCACTGTGCGCGCACCCCCGCGATTTAAAAAAACATAAAAATAAAATGTTTTTTTCTGCCTTCGGGGTCCTTCAGGGACCCCCTGACAAAGGCTAGGGGGTCAGGAACTCTCTACCCTGCCCCTTTTCACGTTCGCCACCTTCCTTTTTCACTCTCGCACTGAAAACAAACAAAATGGCGGCCGACACTTCCTGATTTCGACCGATTTGAACGTTGACTAACATGTAACCACCAATCAGAATTACGCTCGCGCACGTTAGGGTGCTCGCACGTGAAATTAATGGACATGGCAACCAATGTTCCCTCTAATTTTTTTCCTCTGTGTGCGGCAGTGTAAGGTCTCTGTGCACTGCAGCCCAGGCTATGTGCAGCGGAAACCAGGTGTGGGTGCAGCACCAAATATCACTCCAAATATTTGCTTTAAAAAGTGAAAGGACGGTGCATTTCCACACCTGTACCACCAAGGGTATAAAGGCAGGTGTTCAATTTAGATACACACGCCATGACATGAATTGGATACACAGGCAAGTACAGTTTGGGTTTAGAAAAGCACAAGACTCCAACGAAGGTACCTTAAGATTTTACTAAAGATCCTCAACTCAAGCACTGTTCATAGGGTGGTAAAATGTTGGGAGCCTATACAAGATCACACAAAGTGCAAGCACTGGGTCTAGCCTCACAATGACCCCGGCGCCTTTTCTTATTTTCCGGCTCCTCAAACTACTGAGCTTAAACAATGAGTTGCATAAAAACGTATTACAATACTCTACCGCGCATTGGCTTGCAATGCCAAAGCAGTGCATAGTAATTACAAGGAGACTGACCCAGCATCACCCAGCTTGTCAATGAGTTGCCTTACACAGTGTTTGGTTAAAGTTATAACACCCTTTCAAGTAATTATACAGCAAATTACCTTTGACACAATTCTGTCCCGAGTCACTATCAAGAAAATGTATTTGTTGGACTTGATCCCATTAAAATGGAAAAGGCTGAAAGAGTGGCGGATTTCAGAAAGGAAAGACTCTATTGTGATTTAATGTAGTCTTCTGTTTATATTAGTTTGTTTTGCTTAATTTTGATTCTTCTTGAATCTGTACATTTACAGTACCAGTGATCACTCATGTTCAAGTGTTAGTAGTTGAACAGTGGTTATTGAAGGTAGATTTGAAGACGTCTTTTTCAAAGAAAATCCTGCAACACCTTTTATTGTAAAGGAATTGGTCACTATTCAGTATGCTTGAAGTGTTATGTAGATGCCTTTTTTAATTTCAGAACAATTTTATATAAAAAGGAAACATCATAAAATGCAATACAAGCTTTGTAAAGTATACAAAGGCAACACACACTAAAATCAGATGTGAAATCACAAGTGCTACAGTTAAGGTGCAGTGCTACTAGGGATTACAGACTATGTTAATTAATTCACTGTTATATTGGTTATGGATCAAAAGGTTGTTGGGAAGCAAAATATTGAGCTGCATCGGACTTAAGAATAGAAATGTCACACACCTTTCTTCCCGCGTAAAAGAAAGGTAGTGTATGGTACAGAACTGCGGGGTGCAATGACCTAATCAGCAGTGTGAGTCTAAGAATGATCTCTTCAGAACGTACCGAACTTGTGTTACCCTCGTTAGTATTAGTGAGGGCTTCCTAGGTATTGCCGTTGGCTGCCCGCGCCCTATTTGGGTTGCGTCGGAGGCCGGCTCATTCAGCACCTACCCTCTGCCAGCAGCTGCCTGTAGGGGCTGCCTGTAGGGGGCCGGCTCATTCAGCACCTACCCTCTGCCAGCGGCTGCCTGTAGGGGCAGCCGCTGGCAGAGGGTAGGTGCTGAATGAGCCGGCCCCTGACGCAACCCAAATAGGGCGCGGGCAGCCAACGGCAATACCTAGGAAGCCCTCACTAATACTAACGAGGGTAACACAAGTTCGGTACGTTCTGAAGAGATCATTCTTAGACTCACACTGCTGATTAGGTCATTGCACCCCGCAGTTCTGTACCATACACTACCTTTCTTTTACGCGGGTTACCCTTCCAATTCCTGGAACCCCCGTCTGTATCGTGCACATCCCTTCACATAGCTAGGTCCTGAAGAAACGCCACTGACCTTCACAGGCTAAGCAGGCGTGAAACATGTCGACTTTTTTATGAGTCACATGAGCACCTTGCGCTCACTAGTGACTCCCTGACCTACCGGTCTTTTTACTTTACCAGGGTTTCTGTAACATTAAAATAGCGTATTTGGACACCCCTAGGTAATTTTATTCACACACTTTGCACGCACGCAACCATCTGTCTCTTGGATCCACCACCATTTTATCCCACACACTCTCACTCACCTATCGGCTTTTCTCTTTAAAAGACCTCCGATAAAGAGACCCTTCGGGGGACCGTCGGGCATTGCAGCGCCGGCCCGACGAGGAGCAATAAAAAGCCAGATGATGAAGCAAGACATCCTTCGGGGTGTGTGAGGGCCAACAAGAGGCTACATTGAGTCCTCCCCTTCGGGATTGGATCCTTGATACTGGGGATAGTTCTCTCTGCCTCTTTTCTCCTTCACCCCTCCCTCCCCTTTACCTTTTTCCTCCCCTCTACATTCTCTCTCTCTCCTCTTTGCCATTTCTTCACTTTTCCTGTTGAGTAGGTGTTCACTAATTTTGTTTCACCTCCAACATGGAACAATGTCCTCGTTGATGTAACAGTCATTTGTTGTGGCCATGAGGACTCTGGTTTCTATGATTTGAAAGAGGGCAAAGCTCTGGTAAAATAGGCGCGTTGGTGCTTGTTGGTAAGTGTGCTGGCTTTTAAGATGCATGCTTTTAATAAATATGCATACTTAAGCTCATGGTATTTAGAGAAAAAACACGCCTTGGAGTTGAAAACATTCTCAACTTCAACCTAATCTATATCTACTCACAAGTGTATGATTTTTATTGATCCAGCTAGCTCTTAAGTGGGGCGATCAGTGCCCCAGTTGAACGCCGGCGGAGCCAGAGGACAGGGCCACTAGTCACTGACTCTGTGCCCCCTCCCTTGGAGACCGAACAAAGACTTTAACATGCGAGGGGTGCTCCCTTTGACCTTTTGCAGTAACATTCCTATACCTGAGGCAGAGACAACATTTAACAGTAGTTAACATTATTCATGCACTGGTGAATATTGTATTGTCTTTCTATATCTCAAATCTTGCACCCCACAGCTCACTTTCTCCACCAGTGGCACCAGCAGAACCCCTCCAGGCACCCTCTCCTCTTATACTGCAGTCTGGCTGTTTTCGGCTGCCTCCAATGCCGCCTCATTGCAAACACGTCCCCCGGCTGGCAATTACCAGAACCCCTCGGGGTGATCCAGGCAGGCCCTTATGTTATGACCAATTGCCAGTCTTGACCGCAGCGCAGCCGGTTCTCGTCAGGGGCTCTTCAGCCCCCTCAGGGCACCCCCGCAAAAAGACACCACCCTCCACTGCGTCAGCCCTCCTTCACGCAGCCTCTACTTTGGAGTCTTCCCCTCGGGGGCCTCCGCACCAGCGCCTTGGTGCAGGCCTCACACAACTTTGTTTCTGCCATTAGCCCCCTCTTTCGGCTCTCTGCTTTTCTGTCCTAACTCAGGTGGCAGGGACTGCAGGATTCAGCGTTGGACTTAAAAATTCCAGTTTTGTGTCCAGGATGAAGCACTTCTTGTTGACATCTTGCCGTCCATGCCTCCCAATGTGTGGCCATTTTTATGCCAAAATGAGTGTTTCTACTTATGCTTTGTGCACACGAATGCATCTATAATGTCGCCTAATATGTGTGTGGACTCTAAGGGGAAATGAAGGGGAACTTAGTCAAGACCTATGATTTAGTAATTTTGTAAATGTCATGAAAAAGAGCCCACCTCACAGTTTCTAATGGTCGATAGTTTTCACGAACCGTGCAACGTACTTGCAATAATACAGCACCCACTGCCACCCAGCTATTTGTGCCCATGGCGGTTGTTAAACCGTGAATTTTAGTGTGTTGATTTTGCTTGTGAGAAAATATCACTCATATTACACTGAAACATATGAAAATGTCCCACATGGCAATCTGAAACCTTGGCAGCTATGAAGCACATGTCTTGCTTTACATTTGCTACATTCCTTTTGCTAATAGTGGGCAGCTGCGGGCTGAATGTGGGCATTTGAGATAATCATGTTAATTGCAGCGCCCGTGTGCACTGCAATTAACAAGAATACTATCTCAAAGGCCCACATTCAGCCACACACTTTTAACAAAAGAAATGCAATGTCGTATTTGAAATGCCTCACTTTCTCAACTTCTCATGCCTTGTAGTCTCCATGGCCCTACTTATAGGTGAATGAGCTAATGTACCAAGTAAACTTTTAAACATGTAAAAAGTTTTGTTCTCATGTGTGCTTGTTGCAGCACGTGCTTGTAGAAGCTCAGCCTGATGCTATGTTTTTGCTGCGAAGCAGCTGAAAAGTATTAGAGCACAATCTTGATTCGTTGGAAGGCTGCTGAAAAGTGGTGTTGAGTTGAGAGGTGGTCTGAAGCACTTCAAAAGTGATGTAAGGAAACATGTGCGACGATGAAGCCAATGAGCTTGAGTGACTTAATCAGACTTCTTACATACTGAACCTTACAAACCTACCACTCCATTTAACAAAGGAAATGTAGGGTCAAACATGGCGTGATTCTGAAAGCACACGTTGTGTTTGACCCTGCATTCGTTTTGCTAATAGTGCGTGGCTGAATGTGGGCCTTTGAGATAGTATTCTTGTTAATTGCAGTGCACACCAGCGCTGCAATTAACAAGAATACTATCTCACAGGGCCACATTTAGCCCCACAGTTGCCCACTATTAGCTAAAGAACTGCATGGTCAAATACGACGTGTGCTTTCAGATGATTCTGTAAGCACACATTGTGTTTGACCCTGCATTCCTTTTGCTGATAGTGCGGGCTGAATGTGGGCCTTAGAGATAGTATTCTTGTTAAGTGCAGCGCCCGTATGCACTGCAATTAGCATGAAAACTATTTCAAAGGCCCACATTCAGCCCCGCAGATGCCCACTATTAGCACAGGAAAACAGAGTCAAACACATGTTTTTTCAGAATCATCTGAAAGAACACGTCGCCCTTTAGAGTGCCACATTCCTTTTCTTAATAGTGCACTGCGGGGCAGATTGTGGGCCTTTAAAAGTATTCATGTTAATCGCAGCGCATGATGGACCTATGATTAACATGTGCACTATTAAGAAAAAAATGCAGCAGGCGCCACTTGCTCGTAAACCCGAGCCTTCCCTAACCATACAGGGCATAAGGGAGACACTTTCCTGTCTCGGCTGTGTCCTCTTCACCGTCGTCTCCAGCTCTGCCTCCTGCAACCCGGAAATTACCATATTTTGTGCCGTTTTAAAAGCGGCGGTGCGAAAGGTCTTACGGCTGTGTTGTGTGTGTGCGTGCTACAATAGGGACACTGCGCGCTCAGGGTGTCTTCAGTGCGCGCGCGCGCACCCGCGCACGTTCTAGGGAACAGTGATGGCAACACCCACTGGGGTTTTATTAACTGTACATACTGCAACTACCATATTGCTTTGCAGCATACGCCCACTGGAGCGGTACTCAATAAAGTTGAGCAGTGATTCTACAATGTGGTTGCTGTTTTCATTCACCCAGGCTTGTGAACAAGGACATCAAGTTTGAAACGCGTAGAGCCGCTTTGAAGAGATTGAAGGTGGGATGCTAATATAGCTGCTTCCTTAACGAGAGAGAGAGTACTTTCTCCGACCTCAAGAGGGGCCACCTTGTGTGTTTGTGTGTATATATATATATATATATATATATATATACATATATATATATATATTATCTACTGGCGGTCGCCAGTAGACAGTTATAGTTAGGACCGTGTTTCCATAGGAAATCCGCAACATTCTATTTGGAATAACTTTGGCGCCGGTTGACGAATCCTCGCGAAATTTTCAAAATAGGTGGGGCGCTCCGCTCCGCTCCTACCCTGAAAGTCTCGGGGGGATTCGTCAAGCGGGGGCTGAGAAAAAAGGGGGGTCCCAAAACGCATTTTTCCCATGCAATTTTCCATAGGGACCTTTAGTCCAAGGTGCAGCCCGAACGGCTGAACAGAATTACTTGAAATTTGGCAGAGAGGTAGTCCTCAGCTCAGGGATGTGCCTTTTGTATATATGGAGTCAATCTGTTCAGTAGTTCCTGAGAAAATTGCAGTTAAAAGCACATACATATCTAAAGCCGCGCACCGTGCGCGCACCGTGCGCGCACCGTGCGAGCACCCTAACGTGCGCGAGCGTAATTCTGATTGGTGGTTACATGTTAGTCAACGTTCGAATCGGTAGAAATCAGGAAGTGTCGGCCGCCATTTTGTTTGTTTTCCGTGCGAGAGTGAAAAAGGAAGGTGGCGAACGTGAAAAGGGGGCAGGGTAGAGATTTCCTGACCCCCTAGCCTTTGTCAGGGGGTCCCTGAAGGACTCCGAAGGCAGAAAAAAACATTTTAATTTTTTTAAAAAAAAATCGCGGGGGTGCACGCACTGTGCGCGCACGGTGAAAAACCCCCAAAAAAATAATAATACGTAGTTTATTGTAAAATAAATATATAAAAAAAATAATAATACATCCATAACTTAGCATTTAAAAAAACGTACAAATTCACTGAAAAAACCATAGGTTTCACACACGTTATAGTTAGGAATTAGCATTTAAAAAACCTTGCAAATTCACTTAAAAAACCACAGGTTTCACACATGTTATAGTTAGGTGGATATTTCTCTTGTAAAAAACCAATGAAATTCCCTCGTTATAGTTAGTTCAGATAACTATAACTCGCGCGGCCGCCACTCTATCACAAGGATGATGTCATCAATGATGTCATGAGTGATGCCACTGACCATGTCATGAGTGATGTAATATGTGACGTCATCAGCAGTGGATTGCGGTCGCGCGAGTTATAGTTATCTGAACTAACTATAATGGGGGAATTTCATTGGTTTTTTACGAGAGAAATATCCACCTAACTATAACATGTGTGAAACCTATGGTTTTTTAAGTGAATATAAATATATATATATATATATATATATATATATATATAAATAATACATTTTAAACTGTGACATATAAATTCTAAATAGCACATCCATGTAATTAAACATAGAAAAGTAAACAATATAAAACAATTACGGGCACGATTCACAAAAGTAATCTGAGACAAGATCCTAGCTTTACGACTTTCGGTATTCACAAAAGGCATTTAGGAGTAGTAAAGTTAGGATTCCTAACTTTACTACTCCTAAATGCCCTTTGTGAATACCAAAAGTCATAAAGTTAGGATTTTGTCTCAGTTTAGGAGTAGAAGAGTTAGGAATCCTAACTTTACTCCTCCTAAATGCCTTTTGTGAATACCAAAAGTCGTAAAGTTAGGATTTTGTCTCAGATTACTTTTGTGAATCGGGCCCTATGTTACTAAAAATATATTACTTGTTACAAACATTAACAATAAATAAATATAACATATTAAATACACAGAAACAGATAATAATATACATTTAAACAATATTAACAAAACTATAAAATCATAGGAATAATACATATACTACTCCCACGCCAATCTCTGCAACAGTAGGGAAAGTGTTGGACTCAGGAGGGGTGAAAATTACTATTCCCACTACAGTCACTGCATCAGTAGGAAAAGTGTTGGATTGCGGAGGGGTATAATATAGTATTCCCACTCCAGTTGGTGCAATAGTAGGGAAAGCGTTGGACTCAGGAGGGGGGACATTTTCTATTCCCACTGCAGTTTGTGCAACAGTAGGGGAAGTGTTGGATTTATTTATTTTTTTACAGTTTTTTTTTAATTCTATGTCCCCATATCACCATTGCATCTGCAAGACTCAGGCCAGGTTTGTTGCATTTGCATTAGGCCTAACTCCATCAGCCAATCCAACAGGTCTGCCAACTAGAGCGGCCCTCCGTGTAGTCATAGGAACACTCATTCTATCCATTCTACACCCAAGATTCCACTTTACCTAGTGAAATCAGCCCATACCTTGTTCGCTCTGCCAGGCTTACCCTCTGTATCCAGACAGAAAGTCTGACTTACCGCTTTGAGCCAGTCTGTAGTGCATGGAGGAGATGGATCAGTCCAGCGTTTACACATCTTCCTCCTGGCTAGAAGCACAAGGTAAAAAAGAGGCCCCTCCTTGCTCTACTTAGGAGGCTTTGTGAGGCCGTGTCCAACCCATTAGAACTAACACAAGATTTAACGTGATATTGACCCCCAAATGTACTTCAGGATGTTCTCAATGTCCTCCCAAAACACCTTGATCCCAGGACAAGTGTAAAAGACGTGCCCATCATTGGCTCTTAAAGGCCACATCTTTTACATTCGGGGCTCGGCTCCTGAACAAACTTTGCGATCTTTTGGGAGTCCAATATAGTCTATTGATGTTAAAAAACTGATTTTGCTTGAGATTAGCTAGCTTAACCACTGATAACAATAACATGAAGGAATTTTGCCATATTATTTGCAACTCAGTCCCTTAAAAGCTACCTTCCAATAATGAATATGGCGCTATCATTTTTCTAACCTCAGCCTCCAGAAACTTCAAGTACCAAGTGGCAACCTCCTTACTTTTAGGTCTCACATCCTGGAGTGTGGACTCAAATTCCCAATCCCACCCTAATCTCATGAGCTGCACATGCAAGCAAGGAAGACACCTGCACATATTTTTGTTTTTAACAACAAATTTGCAATTATTTTCCAAAGTATTATATGGGCAAAGCCCTGCATAAATAATACAAATAGTGAGGGTGGCATACAGTTTCTAGGTCCATCATACAAAAACCATATGACCTGCGGAACAGCAGACCAGAACACCTGCACATATTTAAACCTTGAAAGGGAACCACCAGTCTTGGCTCTTAAAACTTCTCAGAGTAATACCGCTTGCGCTGTCATCAGCTCCCCCCAGGTAGCTATCCCAGCCCTTCTTAATGGAAGACTAAACCCATCCCTCAAATAGTCTGGGGTACCTGGGGAATCCCAGATGGGTGCAAAATCGGAATAGTAGCCAATACCCAAGACCTTCCAGGCTCTACACCAAACACTTATTGCTGCTTTTAAGACCTTCTATAGTACTTAAAAAAAAAAAACAGGGTGACAAACTTATATTGGAACCCAGCGGTTCCTGACTCCCTAATCATTTCTGCTAATAGGCCCCCCCAGGTTGAACAATCCGGCTTACCCAGTAGCATCTTACAGTTTTTAAACTAAAAAGCCATACAATACAGATTCAGGTCAGGGAAAGCAAGGCCACCCTTCTCTAGCCTATGCCTCAACGTATTCCATGCAAGCCTTGCAACGCCAGAGGGCCATATGAAGGTAGTTATTTTCCCCTAAATCTTGTCGATAGTTAAGCTTGGCAATGTGAGGGGGAAACATAAAAAAGATACCCCAATTTAGGGAGGATCGACTTCTTGATCAAATTCACATGTCTAGAAATTGTCAGTGGCATATTCTTCCATCTAGCAAGTAATGCATCCACCTCCTTTGCCACCCTTCCTAAGTTGTGCAGTGGTATTGTATCTAAAGGATTAACAATAACAATACCTATGGGCCTCATTATTAGTTTAGTGGTCAGACGGACCACCAAACTCATGGTTCTATAACAAGTAGGGCGGTCGAACTGCCATGGGACTTCTGCTGCTGTCAAGGATCCTCAAATTGTGGCGGTGTTGCGGCTGTCTTGAAGCTGCAATATGCTTGGCGGGCAGCTGCGGCCCACCAAGCATATTATGAGTTTCCTCTTTACCACGGTTTTCATGGCGGTGAGCCCACACATTAAAACTGTAGCCGAGAGGAAGGGCCCCCTGTTGCATCTGCACCAAGGGATGAGTGCAGGGGGGCACATGGTGTGCCCCCCCATCTGCATGCATCCCCAGTTCCTGAGTCCATGCCCTGCAGGAAGTCCCATTGCGGTGCCTTTTTTATAGGCACCGCCAAAGAACTGTCCACCAGTGATGAAAAAAGTAATGATCTTGCAGGCGGCGGGCACACAGGTTTGGCGGTGCAGGAGCAGGGCAGTCCAGCTCCCGCACCGCCAAACTCATAATAAGGCCCAGAATATTTGTTCTTCGCCTGTGTCTCCTCCACCCAGCCTTCCACATTCCAACACATCACCTTCGACTTAGAATTGGGAAAGGGTTGGACTCAGGAGGGGTAATAATTTACTATTCTCACTACAGTCCATGCAATAGTAAGGAAAGTGTTGGATTTACGGAGGGGTAAAATCTACTATTCCCACTCCAGTCTGTGCAACAGTAGAGACAGATTATTTCGCTTTAAACAAATACAATATTTTAACAACTACATTGAATAAAAAGAAATATATATATAAAACATAAATATATTTTAAAAGTAAAAAAATTACATATTTATTACAATGTTTAATGCATATGTTATATTAAAATAAAAAATAATATAATTAAAATACCACACTATATTTTCACAGACATTACACCCAACAAATATAATGTTATTTACAAATAAAAAGCATAACATAATTAACACACAACATAATAAATAATGCATTTTTTAAACACTACATAACTATTTTTACATTTATTATTACTTAAATAACTTCCTACCATATACCTCTGCAAAGTAAACAACACACACCTAAAATATATCTTTCAATTATTCTGATTACAAATTTTACATAATTAGTTATCAATTAAACAATGATTGTAATTAACTAATATATAAATAATTATAATTAATTATCTTTCCACCCTTTATCTCTACAAATCCAAAAATATGCATCTAATATTTAATTGAAAAATATCTTAGTTGCATAATTTACATAATTAATTATCAATTAAAACATTGTGAACAATTAACTAATAATAAATTAATTATATTTAATTTACTTCCCAGCCTTTACCCCTAGAAACACAACCCGCACCTAATATATAACTTTAAGAAATTCTTAATTACACAACTTACATAATGAATTATCAATTAAATTAATATAATAATAATTAACAATTAATTATTAAATAAGTATAATTAAATCACCTCCCACACTGTACCTCTAAAAGCCCCACAACACATACCTTAAGCTTAAAATAATTTTAAAAACAATTACACAATTAACATGATTAGCAAATATTAATTATTAATTATTAATAATAATTAATGTACTTCCCACCCTGTACCCCTATAAACCCCACAACCCACTATGTCACTAGAAATACAAATAAACTATTACAGTACATTTAAAAACAACTAAAAACTTATAAACTATATTAAAAACATTAACAATAAATATGCAAACAATTTATAAAATATATGATTAAAATATATACTAAAATAGATGAAAATAATTACAAAACGATATTATTAACAACTATTAACATCTATATTTTTGTAAATTAAATTAACAACATAGATCTTCTTAACATCGATATTGACAACATAGATATTTTAACATCGATATTACTTACCTTAAAATAGATATTCTTGTCAACTATATTTTTACACATGTTTATGCATCGCGATATTTAAAACTTGATATTTCTGCTCCTCGATATTTTTTTTGTTATTTTGTCTGATCACAAAAGAAAACAATAATGTAAAAAAAGCAGAACATATTATATCATTTTCTTTCTAAAGTAAAATAGATATCCAAGAAAGAAGAACTCAGATAGACTCGAAAACTAGTGCAATTCACCTCAGAATTTTTGAGACACAAATTAACAGAGAACAAACTCACAAGGTAAAACCTTTTTCCAAAAATATAAACTGCCAAACCTAGCAACTTCCTTTCTACAGAATACAAGCATAGCACTTAATTTTCTCTCTTTCCCAACAGGAATACTAACTTTTTCCCCTTAAACGGACTGCATCAATTAACCATCCAATAATTTTTCCTTAGCAGACAGAATCGCCATAACAAAAATAAAACACACTTTTAGTACATTGCACTAAAAAATATTTTTTCTCTTTTTTTTCGACAGAACAGTGAAAATGGATAATTCAAAACAAGCACACTACGTACAATCAAGATGTGGAAACAGGGTGTTAAAGGGTGGTGGCTACATTTATTGTAAGGAGAGATTACTGGGCCCAGGAGTCATTGGAGGTGTGTTCAGTATTTTTCATCTCATTCCGCCATGAAAAGGCAGGCGGAAACTGACTTGGGGGCCCATAGCAGGGCCACCATCGCCCCTTTCCCCTGGTCCCCTTCCCCACAGAACTCCACCGTATGGTGCCTGCCACATAGTGCAGGGATATGTAAGATGTGTATATTTTGTACTGCGGCATGTGCTGCAGCCCACAGCACACGCTGGAATACGAAGTAGACATATTGCGAACGCCTTGAAGGCGGTCGCATTGTAATGCGGGCAGTGGTACCATCGACTTCTAGTCGGGCAGTCCTGCTTCCGCTACGGTGCTGGTCGGACGTGAGTCCAACCGACATCATAACCAGGCTCTAAGTTACCAATATATCTAAAATAGTATAGTTTATTTGTCTTACCTGACCACAGCTCTTCCTTGCATGCAATCCTGACTGCGACAATCTGTAGAAACAGATACAAGACAGTGTACCTGAAGCCGGAAAGTAAAAAGAAAGAAAGGACCATTTTTCCATTAAAGTCAATGGGAAACCATTGGAAAATGGTTCAAAATTATAAAAATATATGTTATGGACTATTTAAAATATATGTTCTATTTTTATGAATTAAGTTAGTTTTTAAATATTTATGAACATTTTATCAGATTTTAACAAACTATATAAAAAAAATGTTAATTAAACTTCTTTTATCTTTTACAATAAAATTATTTTAAATGTTTTTATATTTGAAAGAATGACTGTTGATGGTGTATGATTTTTTTTATGTTTTACAAATTTTACATGCTCCTACTTTTAGTTGAATTATGCATGATGTCAAATGTGTAATATATTTCTGATTTAAAAATGAATACTCGGTCGAAAAGGCTCCAAACGGCATTCGGCTTGTCCGAATCCGTGTCGTAACCCATGCTTCCGACCGACTTGGAAACATTTCCAACCACCCGATTACATTGAAAGGTAACCGCTCGGTCTTTCCAACTGGATTCTGAGTGACATTCTGAGAAACTGAGTCGGTCGGAGCCTACTCGTGCAGCTCTACATACCGTGTTTCCGACTGAGCTATTACGATGTCGGATTCGGACAGCCTTTCCAAATCGGTTTGTCCGTCACGGAACGCCTGTCGGAAGCTGACTTCAGGGGCGCCTGGCAGGCCCCCCTTTACCTGGAGGCCTCATGGTGGGGCCCTTGGGGGTACCCATGGGTCCCCTCTTTCCAACCATGCAAAGGATGCCAGGCACCATGGGAAACCCGCCACAGGGTGCAAGGCTTTCCGCAACCACCCTTTTTTTCAATGTGAGTCTGTGTTGTCAGTTGAAACACAGGCTCCCATCAAAGTCAATGGGAGCCTGACCGAACGGTGTTCGGAACCTTCATAATCGGTCTGTCGGACTCCCCGAATCTGAGTCGGTCAGAAACGATTCCGACAAGGGGTCAGTCGGAATGCTTTCCGACCGACATCGTAATGAGGCCCTTAATACTCAGGTATGAAAGTTAATACCATATTAATACACTTCCCCATCGAAAGCCCCTATATCCCTTGCATCCCATCCCTAAAGGTTTGTTTTCTAATTTTAAAAATTATTTTTCAAATAATGGTAATATTAAAAACTCTATAAATTCATTGTTTTAAAAAAATAAATACTCACATATTAAAATTAATATGTGTGTATTAATATACTTCCCTACCCAATACCCCCATATCCATTTCACCCCGTTCCAAAAGCTTGTTTTCTAGTTCAAAAAGGTATTTTTTTTAAATAAATATATTATAAACCCTATAAGTTCCAGTATAAAAAAATCAATAATTAGGTATTAAAGGTAATACCTGAGAATTAATACACTCCCCACCAATACCCCTATTTCCCTTGCAACCCGTCTCTAAAGGTTTGTTTTTTTAATTTTAAAATCATTTTCAAAGCTATTCTTAAATAAAAATATATTACATATGTATAAACCTATTAATAAAATATATCAGTCTTTTTAATGTTTCCAGCACACACCAGCATATTAAAACAGACACCTGTCCATACTTATATATACTCACCTATATACCTATACAAAAGTATGTGGTAACATGCAAATAAACTTATAAAAAGACTTTACATATATATTCATTTAAAATTCAACAATAAACACCGTAATATTAAAACATACACCAGTTCATACTTGCATATACTTACCTATATACAATCATGTGTGGTAAAGGTGTGTGTGGTAAAGGTATATGCCAATAATGTGTGTTAATGGTATGCATGGTTACGGCATATGCATTGTAATGACTGTGTGATAAGTGTAATGTGTGGTAAAGACTGTGTGATAATGGTTGATTCCCCATGCTACTATACCCACCCTTCCACAATAGAAAAATGTGCTTCTTCAAAAAGCCATACAAGGTTTGGGAGTGGATGGAGACAGAAAACACAACCGGACAAGCAACGTGCATGAGAGAAACACAGCTGGTTGTCAGTGTTGACTCGAAAAGTGGTGGCACAGAGGGATGGCCCACAAGAGAGGACAAAATTAGCAAAGAATAATTGTGGTGGTGGCGCCGAAGAGGGAAGGGGGAAGCTGGTTCTTGGGCCAAACTCGGCCGGAGCCAGGAAAAGCGACCGCCATCTTGGGGGTGAACCGTGGCTAGCGCTCTAGTGGTTGAAGGATGGACGACACTTATGGGGGCACTGACGCGACCGCGCAGATCTTAAGACTCTTGAGGCGTGAGCCGGGAGTCAGTGCAACGCATTTCATTACTGCTGAGCGTGTATGTAAAAGCAGATGTATATTCTTTTATCCTGTACTCTATGTTGTTTTAATCGCTTTTAAGACTACTTTCCTCACCTGATTGCTCTTTTCCTGCTGTATATTGGGGGGCATTGCAGGGGAATTTCTCTTGTGTTGGTGGCGCCGAAGAGGGAAGGGGGAAGCTGGTTCTTGGGCCAAACTCAGGCGGAGCCAGGAAACGCGACCGCCATCTTGGGGGTGAACCGCGGCTAGCGCTCTAGTGGTTGAAGGATTGAACGACACTTATGGGGGCACTGACGCGACTGCGCAGCGGGCGCGCGCAGCGGGCGCGCCAAAGGGAAGCCCGTCTGCGCCCGTCCGCGTCAGGCTGTCGCCAGTTGCCAGACCCATTGCCCTTTCCCCTATTACATTTTTGAGCTACTCGCGTGCTGAGTTAGTAGGGCTGCAGTCCAAATGCCCTTCCTTGCCATGGCATCCACTAGATGGCCCTGTTAAATGCAAATTTTGTTCGTTTCAACTCACAGGGGAGGCGTTGGAGCCCTGCCCTCCTGACCACACGGATTTCAGGTTCATGAGCCTGAACTGTCGATCCCTGGTTAAACATCATGCTGAGGTTTTTGATCTCTTGGAGGATGAATCCCCTGATGTCCTTTTTTTAACGGAGACATGGCTCACTCAAGATTCCATAGCAGAATCCTGGTTGGCTCTTCCTTCTGGATTTGTCATGAAGAGTCTAAACAGACTGGGGAAACGGGGGGTCGGGATTGCAATCATTATGAAAGATATCTATTCTTGCAGTTTTACTAGGGATTATGTGATGGACTGTGAAAGTGCCCTATTCAAAATCATGTTGAATTCCAACCTTACTATCTCGGACTTTCTTGTCTATCACCCTCCTGGGCCTTCTGGAGCTTTCAGGGAAGACCTAGTGAATAAAGCCATGTCGTTCGCTAGTCAAGCTGCAAATTTCAGCATTATAGGGGACTTGAACCTTCACTGTGAAAACATTGGGAAGGCCGAGATTGCTAGTTTTCTGGCTGATCTAGAGGCTCTCCAATTGACCCAGTGGGTGCGCGAGCACACACATGCCGCTGGGCATTTACTAGACCCTCTATTTTCAAATCTCGCCCTGCAGAAGGTTCTTCCTCCGGTTCCACAGTGTTGGACAGATCATTTTCTGGTTGTCTTCGCACTGCGGTGGTGGGGCCAGCCGAAAGGTCATAGCTCTGCCCATGTTTTGAAACGACCGTGGCATAAGTTAGACAGCAATGGTCTGTCCGCTTACTGGTCTAGCCACAGGCCACAATTGCCACAGGATATAGAGGCTGCTGATATGCTGGTCCATGATTGGGTGATATCAGGCCTGGACAGCTGCATCCCGGCGAATCTGGGCAGGAGAAATCGTGAGCAGTCCAAACCTTGGTTCAATGAATCTCTGGTCAAAGCCAAAAAACACTGTAAACAGCTTGAGCGAGTGTGGAGGCGCTCGTACGAGGTAACAGAGAAAACCAACTATCGTGCTGCTATTAAGCACTATCATAAATTAAGTCGGAGAGCGAGGGCTGAGTATGTTGGTAATAAAATTCTAGTTAGTCCTAACCCATCCAAGACAATCTTTCCCTGCTTAAGAATATGAAGAACGGAGGTGTGTCCGGGATCTCTCCTATTTCATCTAATAGTCAGTGCAATGACCTGGCCAAGTATTTTGTCAACAAGGTTGAGAAGATATATCAAAGCCTCCCCCCTGTGGTCAGGTCTGGCAGTAAGACCGGGCCTGATGTCCCGGTCTCGCAAGGGACAAACAGCCTGTTATCGTTTCCGTTGCTATCTCTCATAGATCTTGAGATCCTCTGTAGGAAAATTGAATCAGGATCGCCAATTGACCCACTGACACCTAACCTTTTTTGCCAGTTTCTTTCCACGATTGCGCCAGTAAGTTTGGAGTTGGTCAATCTCTCCCTGTCCTCAGCTACGGTACCAGCAACGTGGAAACATGCGAAAGTCACTCCCCTGCTAAAGAAACCATCTCTAGATCCGGGTGAGCCAGGCAATTATCGCCCTATTTCACAACTTCCTTTTTTGGCAAAGATGGTGGAATTGCATGTGCATACTATCCTCACTCAGTTTACCGAGCAGAATGCAATTCTTGACCCTTCACAGAAGGGTTTTAGAGCCCGTCACGGCACAGAGTCTGCTCTGTTGGCTGTGACGGAGGAAATCCGAGGGATTCTGGATGTGGGTGATTCTGCAGCCTTAGTTCTTTTAGATCTAAGTGCCGCTTTTGACACTGTTTCCCACGAGATTCTGTTGAAGTGTTTGCATGACATCGCAGTGAGGAATCGGGCCTTGGATTGGTGTCGGTCCTTCCTGACGGGAAGATCTTTCCAGATCTGGGTGCCACCATTCCGATCGCAGGAGTTTGCTCTACAACAGGGGGTACCTCAGGGCTCTATTTTGAGCCCGTTCTGTTTAATATTTACATGCAACCTCTCGCACAGGTGGCTAGGGGCAGAGGGTTGTCATTGGTGTCATACGCCGACGACACCCAATTGGTGATCGCCTTCTCCAAGAAAAACAATGTTAGTTTAGTAAGGTTTAAGGAGGATCTGATAGAGGTTGCAGGCTGGATGTCAACTAATTGCCTGCAGCTGAATGCCAGTAAGTCCGAGGTGCTGTTATTTGGGAAAGAGCGAGACTTGTGGTCCGAGCAGTGCGGGCCAGACAGCCTCAAACCGGCTCCTGTGCCTAAAGAGGCAGTAAAGAATCTAGGTGTCTGGATCGATAGCGGGCTTACCTTTGATACAAAGCTACAGCCGTGGCAGGGACTTGTTTTGGTCTATTGCGTGGTTTGAAGCCTTTACTTGTTTTTTTCCCCCCTAGGGTACGTCAGACCATTATCCAAGCAACAATCTTGTCTAGACTGGATTATGGTAACTCTTTGTATCTTGGGGCCAACAAGTCTTGTGTTAAGCGCTTGCAGAGGATCCAGAATGCTGCCGCACGTATTCTGGTGGCACTGCCGAGATCCTGTTCTGTTTCCCATGTCCTGCCCAAGTTACATTGGCTGCCTGTTGAGAAGCGAATCCAGTTTAAAACTCTTTGCATTTCGCATAGGATTCCTACTCAACAGGCTCCCTTGGGCTTGTCTAATTTGCTACAGTTCTATGTGCCGCGGCGGTCTCTTAGATCGGCTGACCAGGCTTTAGCGAGTGTCCCCTGTGTTGTGAGAGCTAGAGCTGGGGGCCGCTCGTTCCGTTGTCTTGCGTCGCAACTCTGGAACCTGCTTCCCGTTTCGATCAGAGAGATCCAGAGTCACTTGGTTTTTTGAAAAGCCATTAAGACCTGGCTTTTTCCGACTCACGTATAACTGCTTTCCTGTCAGCCACCCTCACTGTCTTTGGTCGCGCTGGGACGCCCCATCGCTGGGGCAGCTATGCGCCATACAAATCCGACAAATAAATAAATAAATAATAGGTAATTTTCCAGGCTTGATTTTAACTTTGTTCCAGCTGCAGACCTCCCACACATTGAAAGTGTGGAGTTCCTGTCCAGAGACATTTCTTTTTTTAATCAAAACTTTTTATTAGATTTTGTGGGAAAAGGTGGTACATTAGAAATAAAGTACCAGCAATTGACTGAAATAGCCAAGTCGACTTGCCTAGCATTATAGCCAATATTGACCGCCGGCATCAAAGCAATAAAAGGAAACAGATAATACAAAAACAATGACAACAACAAACAGTCCACTGTTTGCGCTTCTTCTGACACCAATCTGAGAAAAAGAAAAAGAAGGAATGTGCACCACTCATCCCAACTCCCTCGCCCAAACCCACTCAGAACAGCATTCAGGGTACACATGCTGTGATTCAGACCTCCAGACATCCCCCTATTTCAGCACATGGTTCCAGCTGTATCCCAAAGTAGTCCGCACAGCACTCTCTAATTTTGCAATATTTCTAAGGACAGCCCCTAGCAATGTAAACAAGATGTTCTAGGCCCAAGCAGCGGTCCAACGCCTCCCTCCAAGCCTCTACTAAGGGAGCCAGAGCCTCTTTCCAGGCCCTCTCAATGTCGTGTTTAGCCACAATAACGCCTAACCAAGAGAGTGCTTGTCTGTATCTATTCCCATCTATTTCATCTGAAATGTGCAATAAGGCGCACTTCAGAGATCGTGGCAGGGTCAGGACTAACACTCCCTCCAAGCAGTCATAGACCCAAAAGGGGGCGAGCATTGCATAAGCCCAGACAGTATGTACAAAGTCTCCCGTCTCAGTATGACAGGTCAGACAGCTTGCGGATACAATAAGTCCCCTCCTCTACAGCCTCTCTCTAATGTAATAGATTCTGTGTAGATATCGCAGCTGAATGAGGCTGTACCAGGAAGCTATGCTGCCTCATAAGGAGAGGCCAACTGGCCCCAGGCTGCAAACCCAAGTCTCCCTGAGGGCTGGAAAAGTGTCCGGGGCATTGACCACCAGACAGCTGTATATAACTGAGATCTTGTGTTGTGGGATGTTGGTGAATAATATTTTGGCTTCTAAAGGACTTGGGGCTTGATTTAGATCTTGGCAGGACTGCCATTGTCCCTCCATGGCAGTGTTTGCAAGTACTCCATCAAACTGATGGATTTCCGCCCGCCATATTTAGATGTGAGCTGGCTGATCCGCTATCGGCGCTAACAGACCGCTCACCATCTTGTAAGTGGCTCAACTCCTTCGGCACAGCGAACTCCTCTGCTGGCTAACAGTACTCCGTTGCCATCAGGGCAGTGGGTTTGTTCCCCACCTATTTAGATTTAACAGTTGTGATGACATTGTCCTAGTGACGGATTCGTGAAGGAGTGAGTTCTCTGTGGGAAACATTCAACATTGTACTATTCCTGTGGCTTTTGGATGGATTCTAGCATTACATACCTGATGTGTCTGTGCCAATTTTTGTCACCTGCATACCTCCAAGCATCGCCTGGAGGCCCAGAGGTCTGGTGGTGGTTCTCCCAGCCCTTTCTTACCACACTGTCTCTGGGAGGAGAAGGTCTTGCAGACCCCACATCCTGACAGGAATTCCTGCTGGCATAGAGACTGGTAAGTAATACTGTTGAAAGGGCCAATAAACATACATGTAGTTATTGCTTTCACATTGGCTATTGCAAATGTGTTTTGCTCATTTTTAACATATGGCATAGCAGCCTCCTCACTCACCCCAGCCTCCCAACCAGCTGATCCTCCTGCCCCATTTCAGGTCCCTTCCTCAACCCAATTCCAAAATCTCACCACAATCCCAAACACACTCACTTCTTTACAGGCACCCACTCCAACAGACACAAGCAGCACAGCCACACACATACACATAAACACAAACACACAAAGAAACTCAAACACACAAAGAAACATAAACACACAAACAACATAGACACTTTATTGAAACTACACCCACAAGCAACACAAGCACAACACCAACAACCACAACCCACTCATCAAAACCAAATCACTTACACAAAAGCACATCTACACACAAAACAACACCAACCAAATGCAGACACACACACTCACCTGATTACAAAACACCAGCCAAAAAGACACATTAAAACCTACACAACAAACACCAGGCTCACATGCAAATGCCAAACGTACAGTCTCAAGTACATCACCCACTCCAGTCCCCTCTACTTCCAAAAGTCACTACTCCACCACCTCTCCCACCCTTACTCCGTTTTTGGTTAATGTATATTTTTGTAATTGTAGAAAAAGTACAAAAGAGAATTATCTCAATAATTTTTACATATTTTTAATTTTACAATTGAAATTATTCTTTTAAGTGTTAATACAGGTGTGTTTGAACTTAATAAGTAAAATAATAAACACATATGCATTACACTTAAGAAACAATTGCATGTAAGAGTAATTTAGTAAATGCGCAAGTCCAAAGCAAATGTAAACAGACAATTCATAAGAAAACAAGTAAAAATGTAGCTTGCCTTCAATTCCGGCATTGACGGAGTTGATCTCCTTAGCGATCAAGTAGCAGCAGCAAAGGAAGAAATTGGACAGTTGGGTTCATGACGGAAGGGGAATACAGGAAAAAAGGTACATTTTTACATCATATCCCTTTGATTCCACCAACTCAGGTTTGAGGGTTTAGCTGCCACAATTTCCTTGATGCAAAGAGCGACAAAAGATTTAATCAAGTTCCCTTCAAGAACAACCCCACAGCCTGGAGATTCCAATAAAATCTCAGCGTCTGAACCCTTGCAGCTCGGCCACCTGGCGCAGGGTGGTATCCTAATAAAGGGCGTCTCCCTGGTGAGCCGCCCCACCCCATGGACCTCGCTGACGCCCTCCATGCCATGAGGGTTGCCCTAGTGGCCGGAGAAAGGTCCAGAGGGATGGAGCCCTAATATAGCAGATGCAAGAGGGTCTGGGAGCCCAGCGCCCCCACTTCAATGCATAGGAGGGTTTGCTGCAGACCCCGAACCACCAGTCATTCAAGACGGTCAGTTGCACAGCACTATAATAGGACTGTACATCCAGAGTGGCAATGCTACCATCGTATGTGGATTTATGGCACTTAAAGAGACCGATTTGGGAGGGAGCAGAATTCAATAAAAAGCCCTGCAAAAGTGAATCAGTACGGGAGAAGAGGGACACAGGTACGGGAAACCGGATATTTTGGAGCTGGTACAAAAGCCAGGGAAGGGCCTTGATCTTAAAGATGGCAGATCTGCTGAGGAGGGAAAGGGGCAACTTTGTCCAGTGCTTCAAATCAGTCATCAGTCTTTCTACCTACAGTTGTATATTTAGGGCTCACGGCCGGGAATCATCTGCAGTAACATGCACCCCAAATACTGAAATGCCTGCGTGAGGACCTGGTGCCCCGACGCCCACTACTGCCCCTCTAGGCTTCCACTCACCGGATAAACTAAGGACTTGCCAGGATGAACTGGGAGCCCTGAAAATCTCTCAAATATATCCAGTATACAGAACACACGCAGCCCCGAATAACGAAGGATGGTCAGGAAGATGAGCACGTCATCTGCAAACAAAGCAACCCTCTCCTCCATTCCTGGCCACACTAAAACCCCTGCAGCTGCGCGTCCACACGGACAATACCCGCCAGAGATTCTTTGGTCAAAGCAAAAAGGAGTGGGAAGAGGATGCACCCCCATGACTCATTCCCCACTCAACTGGAAAGGTGGCGGCGGTAGCCTCGCCCACCCTGACCTGGACAAACAGTCCGTGTAAAGTAGTTTCACATAGCTAATAAAGGGGGGCCCAAAATTCAACCTTGTCAGAAGAGAAAACAGAAATGGCCAAGTAACTGAGTCAAATGCCTTGCAGAAGTGCACCTGTAAGAGTGCACTCTCTGCATGGTGACTCTGCGAGAGAACAATAGCATTACAGACTCACAGTATGTTATGCCTAGGAGCGTGGCCCGGAATGAAACCTGATTGGTCCGGGTGAACCATGATAGATATGACCTTGATCAGCTTATTAGCCAATGCCTAGGCCCACTCCTTGACCTCAATGTTTATTGTGCCATTCACTAAAGTGCAGTGAAAACATGGCTTCAGACCAACCCTGTATAGCCTGTCAGCAGCAACTTGAACCTCCCTGCCCGGACCTGTCAAAATCACCTTTTTTACAGGTAGGAAAACCTGATTTAAAATTTTAAATGCCTCACTCTAATAACACCTTGCTGCCCATGAGTACCTACTTACTTATGTCTACTACCCCTCCTGGGGTATAGGCCATCAACCAGGACTCTCCAGCAATCTCTGTCCTGGGCTATTCTTTCAAACAGGCTCCGGGTGTTACTCATCTCCTTGCAGTCAGCCTCGAGGCCTCAGCGCCAGGTGTTTCTTGACCTTCCTCCTTTCCTTTTCCCTTGAGGGTTCCAAGTCAGGGCTTGCCTGGTGGTGTTTAATTTGGGCTTGCTGAGGGAGTGACCTTTCCAGTTTATTTTCATGATTTCTTCATGAGCCGGGAGTTGAAAGGTCTACTGGCAAGGGTTGTTGTTGCTGATAGAGTTTGGCCAGCGGATTTGGTGGATTTTCCTCAAACAGGTGTCGATGAAGGTCTGAGCTTTGTTGGTGGTGGTCACTGTTGTCCTCCAAGTTTCTGCTCCATGCAAAAGGTCAGATTTCACGTTGGTGTTAAAAAGCCTGATCTTGGTTTGTAGCGTTAGGTCCTTGGAGCTCCAGATCTTCATTAGCTGAATGAAGTCATCCCTTGCTTTACTGATTCTTCCCTTAACATTGGCGTCTGTGCCTCCCTACCTTTCTATGACAGTGCCCAGGTAGGTGAAGCCCTCAACCTCTTCTAGTTCATGGCCTGCAAGAGTGACTACAGTTGTGCTGGCCATGTTAGCCTTCAAGGATCTTGGCTTTCACGTGTGGATGTTGATGGCACTTGTGTTGATGGCAGTTGTGCTGATGTGGCTGCCACATTGTCAGTCTTCTCTTGCATCTGCAGATGGGAATGGGGAGTAGGGGCAGGCCATCTGCAAAGTCCAGGTCATCGAGCTGCTTCCAAGATGTCTGCTGAATCACATTTCTTCTCCTTGCTGTGGATGTCTTTATGATCTAGTCTATGGTCAGCAGGAAGAGAAAAGTATATAGAAAACAACCCTGGCAGACTCCGGTCCTCATTTGAAAGGCTTCTGTGAGTTGTCCTCCATGGACTATCTTGCAGACCATTCCCTTTTGATAGTTCCTGATGAATCTTGCAAGTTTATCTGGCACACCATAGTGGCGGTTGACTATTCAAAGGGTATCTTTGTCCATACTGTCGAATGCCTTCTAATAGTCGATGAAGTTGACAGAGGGGGGAGTTCCATTCCATCTACTGCTCAATGATGATGCGCAGTGTTGGAATCTGGTCTGTGCAGGGTCTATCTTTACAGAAGCTAGCTTGCTGGTCTCGCAACTGAGCGTCAACTTGTTCCTTCATTCTGTTCAGGATGACTCTGTTGAACACCTGGGGTTGAAAAAAGAGTCATCCCTCTGTAGTTTGCGCAGGTATTCAGATTACCTTTCTTTGGGATCTTCTTGAGATATCCCTACCTTCCAGGCTGATGGCACCTTTTCATCTTCCCAGATCCTTTGAAATATGGAGTAGAGCATGTCTACTAATTTTTCAATGTCTGCCTTCAGTGCCTCTGCAGGAATGTTGTCAGGTCTTGCAGCCTTTCCATTTCTCAGATGTTTGATGGCTTGCCATATTTCTTACTTGGTTGGTCTGCTGCAGTCGATTGGCAAGAACTTGTCAGCTGGTTGTATATGTGGTGGAGACTACATCACGTCCTGGTTCAGCAGTTCTTCAAACTTTTCCACCTATCTTCGTTGTTGCCCTTCGTTACGCACGATTGTCTTCCCAGCTTTGTCTTTAACAGGTCTTTCTGTCTTGCTGTATCTCCCGGAGAATTTCCTTGTTATGTCATAGAGTTCTTTCAAGTTTCCATGGCTTGCTGCTTCCTGAGCTTCTGTGGCAAGACCATACATGAATCTTCGCTTGTGTGCTCTTAATCTTCTCTTTGCTTCCTTGTTGATTTTGGTGTATTCACCTTGAGCTTTTGCTTTTTCTGTTCTTGTTCAGCTGGTGATGTCTGCAACTTTCTTTTACTTCACCAATTCACCAAGTACAAATCTGTATAGTGCTTGAATGCCCTTGCTATTTCCTCTTTTGTGGGAGCTTCTCTGCTGCACGTGGCAGAAATCTTCATGCCCCTGTTCTTTTGTGTCTTCGCAGGTAGTTTGCTTCCAAGCAGTCTGTCTGCTTTGTTGCCCCATGCGTAGTATTTGTGCCTGGTGCAGTGCAGAGCAGAGTATACCCAGCTCTATCATAGTCCAGCTCTTTGTTTTGTTTTTTGACTATTGTCAGTTGCATCCATTTATTTTATTTTTGTCATTATTTTTAAAACATATTTTATTGATTTTCTTATAAGAACCCGTTGCAACATTTTACAGCATATATTATATCCAGTGTTAGTTGCCTCCATATACCCCAAGCTCCGCTACATTTGTGAGTTATCTCGAGGTCTTTTACCCGCCCTTCTAGTGCAAGCATCTTCACCCGTCAATCCCTGTTTAGTCTAGTAGAGATGGCGGTGAAGGTGCCCCTGATTAATGCTTTAAATGTTTCCCAGAGCAGAGCAATCAATGTTTCCGGGATATCGGTGCGCTGCATAAATAGTTAGATCACCTCTCTGATCTCTGTCTGAACTACATTGCTCCTTAGAAGGTTAGCATTAAGCCTCCAGGAACACCCAGTGGAAGAGTGTGGAGGCATTTTAAGAGTAACAGGGTGATCCAATAGGGCTGAAGTCCCAATCTGTGCATGGGTGACTGATGTCTGTATTCGGGGGGGAGGCTTGATAGTCTAGTCTAGTCTTGTGTAGGCCTGATTGGAAGCTGAGTAAAAAGAATAGTCTTTCGATGAAGGATTAATGGATCGGCACACAGCTAACAGCCAATATCCTGCAGCCATCGCTGTCCCTCTGTTGAAAAGGCCCCAGTTTGGCCTGATGTATGAGCTGACCTACTTAATGGTGAGTCAATAATGAGGATGAAGTCCCCCCGATCAAGGAGTCCCAGTCTGGGAAGTCATGACTAGGGAGAGGGCCTTCTGTATAAATTGTTTTTGCTGTCTATTTGGAGCGTATTGAGTGGCTATTGTGACCATGCAGTCGTTTGCAGAGAGTCCCAATGACAATATTCTCCCAGGTGTCTTGGCTGCACTGTGGAGTAACCATCCCAGAACTTTACTGCTCAGTAGGATACCTACTCCTGCTTTTTTGCTGGGGCCTGAGGAGAGGTATTGTCTAGAGAATGAGCATGGCCATGTCTGCCCCCAACCTTTCTTTAGGTGATGAGTCTCCTAAAGGAGGTATATGTTACATTCAGAGTCACATAACATCATCAACACGGCCAATCGCTTAATAGGGGAATTCAGGCCGCTAATGTTTATACTCATTATCTTAATCATGAGAGTATAGCTGGAGTTTTGTTGAGTGCGGGATCACCCGGGGCTGTAAGCGTTCGAATACCTTCTGTGTATCTTCATCGAGTCTTTTCTTAATGAATAAGATTGTTATCGGCTTTAATGGTGAGGAGGGAAGAAACAGTCTGCGGGAAAACAAGAATCTGAGCTGCCCCCCCCCCCCATGGGAAGCAACTGTGTGGGTCAAGGGAGACAAGTGGAGACAGACATATCAGCAGGAAATGTCTATCTAGGGAAGATTTCCTCTTGTCTTTCCCGGCAGAGGCAGATAAAGACGTTTGTGGGAGTGCCTGGCCTGGCAAGTAGTCTATTTCTGACTACTTCATCATGTTCAGACCCACCAATTGAGTCCGTGCGTTTAGGTCTCTTCCAGTGGGATGCCAAGCGCTCATTTCGATACTCATTCTATAGTTCCATTATCATGACGTTCCAGCTGCTGAAGTATAGCTGCTCTCTTCCTGCGGCTTTCTTCCATTGTAGGTTTAGGGGCATTTTCATTGCATTGTGCTTGGTCCATTGTCCACATCATTTGGTTGCCCCCGCTTTAGAGTCCGCGGTGGCGGGCCCCTTGCTACATCTTCCAGGCTTAGTCGAGGGCAATGGCGTAGGTTGAGTGTATTTCGGTGATCCATGGCAATATGAGTAAAAAACATTGAATATAGTGAAAGAGAGCATATCGAGGCCGGAGATCCCTATGAACACATGGAAAAGAGCAATAAATAAACAAGTGAGTGAAATTTCATTTGATCTGGACTGTAAATCCCTCCTTTCAAGCACACTCTTAGACCCGCTGAATAGATCTTACAGAGCAGGCAAAGCCCAGGCTTACCTAAGTGACGCTCTCACTCTATCAGCCCGAAGCAAAATTCTGTCCATGAGACTAATCACCTTAGGAATCGCGGATTTTAACGCTGCATGGGATCGAAGGGGGGAAGCCACAAACTGTAGGCTGCACCTTTTATGCTGTTGCCCCAATCTCATCAAGGAATGAAGGCGACTATTGCGCCCTATTTGTACCATCAATAGAACAAAATCCTGTAGCGAAGTGTCAGCCATGTGTTTTTCCAAGCCTAGTACGATGACCCTAGCAAGACTGGGGAAATGTATCCACCACATCAGGACTGCCCTAAAAACGGTAAATTAACGAAATAAAACTCTGGAGAAGTACATTATAAAACCAGCGAAAGAATGTTGAGGTGGTCTTGACTGTGTATTGATGCCTTTCTGTACTCCCAGCATCCCCTCCAGGAAAGTACCTCTCATGGTTAATGGATCAGAGGTCAATGGGAATGAATCACAGCTCTATAATGTTACCCATCCTCATAGAACAACACAGGATTCTGGACTGCCACCAAAGCCACACCTCCATAAACATAAACTCTGGGGAAGATTGACTTTGGTGGAATTGGGGAGGGGAGGCAAATTCTTTTATCAAAAATTGTTTACATTTCTCTTACAAACAACAGTTTTTAACCATCTGTTTTAACCGCTATATGTTGAGCACTTTTACTGTAATGATTTTAATTAATTGTACAGTTAATAATAAAGTACAAAGAGTCAAAAAGTGTGACCTCATTTGTATTTTATACCCTTCCCCTGCAAGAATAAGATGTCTGGTTTCAGTGAGCACCTCTTTGAAGTGTTAGTTAGGATTGTTGCACCATAAAAAATAGTTGGGCTAGAGTTTCTTACGCAGCTATGATGTCTTCCTTTTGTCGGTAGTGGTGGACACACGTTAGAATGCCTTGCATTTTGGAGGGAGGAGCAGAGTGTCGACCTGCCTGGTATGTTGGATCTAAGTTAATTTCGGGTTCTGCGAGGTCTGCGAGCATGTTTTTGAAGAATTGAGTTACATAAGCCTTTATGTCTCCCTTGCCTGCATCTTTCGATTCTGATCTTCAAGATCCATTATCTGTTTTCTAAATCTTCAACATGGATTTGAAGGTCTTAGTTCTGCTTTCTCAGCTCCGTAAATTCATGACAAACGTTTCTAGTTCTTCGCCCTTGGCGTTGATTGAGGCCCCCAAGGTTGCAATCCTCTGGTTCAGATCTGCCATGTCTTGTTTGATTTCCTTAACGTCTCTAGTGACGTCCTCTCGCAGGGCAGCAACATCCTTGTGAAGTTGCTAAAAAGATCCTTCATGAAGGATCTGGTTAAAGGTCACTGTCAGGATCTATGGATGGGGTCGTTTTTATCAAGATATTCTTGATCTGTGCCTTTAGGTGAGTCTTACTTCTTCTGATAGGCTTTGACTAACATTTCCTTAAGGTTTGAGCCTTTTTTATTTCTGTGCATCGTCATAATAGTTTAGATGGTTGGGTTGCCACACAATGGGTCACCCACAACATTGTCACTCAAATAGGGTGCCTTCTGCTTGGGCTCACATAGCAGTGAAAAAGTAAGTACCCTTCCCAAGCCACCTGACGGGTGTACTTCAGAAGTAATGTGTGCCTAATACCTGTGGCTCTCTGCCCGGGCTTTGTATGTCCCCCGCAGGATGCACAGTTGTTCATGTCTAGGATAGTGAGTAGGAACCTTAGAATGTTAATGTCCTACTACGTGAGTGGGTACTCAATGCTCTCCAATGGCTGGAGGAGCAGTCCGCTCATACAGTGTGAATGTGCCCCATACAGGAGACATAGATCGCCCAGTCCAATCCCTGTATTGTGGATCTCTAGGTGGTAGATTACGGCTTCCCAAATAGCACTGCTTCTACACTGACAGTAGTCTGGCCCATTCTCCTGATTCTAATGCAAAGACTAGGCTTACTTGATGCAGTAAGGTTTGTGTCTCTCAGGTTCCTCATGAACAGCAAGCCCTCAGCCTTCCATCAAGTGCTTTGACTGTCCCCAGTGTCTTGCCCCTCTCCATACAGGCGCTGACTTCAGCGATAAATCTCCAGGACCTTTAAGAACATTGTGGTATTGCTCAGAACAGGGTCTTCTACAGTCAGGGGTTCCTGCTTGTCGGGGAGATCGGGAGTCGGGGTTCCCTTACTGGCAGTTCCTCATTGTGCTGATGAAGGTCGCAGTCTTGTTTTTAGCAGTACTGACGGCTTTGTATTGTGGTCATCAGTGCCACCGCTGGGGGAGAAGAGCAGAGGTGTCCCTGTTAGTTAAGGGATACTGGTATATTCAATAGGGATTGCTGGAGCCCGACTGGTGAAGCAAGGAAGGCTGGCTTTCAACTTGGCTGACATCTTGGCAACCCCCCCCCTGTAAATTATTTTTAAAGATTCACTTTAAGAGTATAATAACATACAAAAGGTATAGCACTACTAATTTAATTTTGAATTAGATCTACATTATTTTATAGACTTTTTAACATGTAATTATACTTATTTATATTGATAATTATATTAAATAATTTAATTTAACATTATTCCCTACGATGCCTTATTTTAAGTTTATACCTCCATTATTTTCTACTGGAGTGTTTCGCAGGACCAGTGATTAACCATGCGTGGTGCTAGGCATACTCCAGCTCTGAGTTGGAATAATGTACTACTGTTTTGGATCCCTTTTTGGCTGTAGTAACTTCGGTTTATGAATAGCAATGGGTTTACTCTTTTGTGGGTGGGTGCATGTCCCTTCCTAAACCCCTCCCTAACCCTTTCCAAACCCCTCCTTTCTCCTCCTTAAACCTTTACCATTTAGCAGCAAGTATGCCCCTTTTTCCAGCAACTCGCATTTCCCACCCACATTTACTACAAAGTAATAAACTTACATGTGTGAGGCTTTCCCTATAGAAAAGATAGGAGAGGTGGAGGTGGTGATTTACAAGTGTAGGCTTTGTGAATAGCCTTTTGTATTACTTTAATAGTATTATTATAGTACTTCTAAACATATTACAAAATGTAGTTTGTGAATAGGCCCCTGTATCTTTTTTCTACAAAACACTGTTGAACAATAAACCTAATGGTGTGGCGAGACTCAGAGATAGTTGGGAGAGAGGTATGGGAACCCTGGAAGATATAGATAAAGGGCCCGATTCACAGAACTAATCTGAGACAAAATCCTAAACTTACTACTTTTGGTATTCACAGAAGGCATTTAGTAGTAGTAAAGTTAGGATTTTGTCTTAAGTCTGACTTAAATCTGTCTTAAGTCTGTCTTAAGTTTGTCTTAAGTCTGTCTTAAGTCTGTCTTAAGTTTGTCTTAAGTCGGTCTTAAGTCTGTTTTAAGTCTGTCTTAAGTTTGTCTTAAGTCAAACTTAAGACAAAATCCTAACTTTACTACTACTAAATGTCTTTTGTGAATACCAAAAGTAGTAAGTTTAGGATTTTTTCTCAGATTAGTTCTGTAAATCAGGCCCATAGTGGTTGTTTATGCTAAACTTAAGTTTATGCAACTCCAGGTACTGCATAACGCATACCGCAGTAGGAGCATGCTTTGTAGCATGGGTGTGGTGACAGATGCTTGAAATACGGGTGATAAAAAGGCACTTTCCTTCATACCATATGAAAATATAATGTTATACAGGGATTCTGTGCAGAGGTCAATGATACACTATCAGTGGTAATAGATAATGAAATTTCACGCACATAACAGTATATAGCACTGGTGTCTGTGCTTGTGTAGATATGACTAGAAAGAAACTAATATTCTGCTCTCTGGGCCTGATAGTTACCAAGTGAGGTATAGCTCAAGAATAGGGGAATTCAAACTGCCCAACCAGATACAGATGTTGTACAGGCATGGATCAGTGTATGGATGCGGAATGGTTGGTCTCCGAGAGTAGAGGTTGTGTTATGTTATGTTAGCCGGATTTGTAGAGCGCACAGATGCCCCAGCAAAGGGGCGTCCCGGCGCTATGGAGGACAAACTACCGGACACAGGCAGTGCCAAAGACATGAGCATAACACTAAGAATCCAGAGGAAAGAGGAAGGTTTTAACGGCCTTCCTAAAGGCCAAAAGTTCGTTAATTGCGCGGATATGAACAGGGAGAGAGTTCCAGAGCCTAGCAGCAAGCACTCTAAAGGAGCGGCCACCGGCCCTAGCCCTCTTAAAGCGCGGGACTGTAAACAGGTGAAGTCCTGAGGATCTTAGAAAGCGCGAGGGTACATAGGGCAGAATAAAATGCTCTAAAATCTGAGGAGAAGAGTGCTTCAAAATTTTAAACAAAAGGCAGAGAGACTTAAACTTAATCCTCTGAGCAACAGGGAGCCAATGGAGTTTGCCGATGGTTTCCTTGGCCGAACAAAATCTCGGTAAGCCAACCAGAGCCCTGGCGGCAGCGTTTTGAATGCGTTGAAGTCTGGAGAGTTCGGCCAAATTAGCTCCCAGCAAAAGAGAGCTCGCATAGTCCAACCTAGACAGAATCGTAGCTTGTACAATAAGCTGTCTGGTTGGGGCATCAAAGAATTTAAGAATAGGTCTAAGCCTACGAAGAATCCCGAAGCACGTGGCAGCGGTTTTCTTTGTGTGGGGAACAAAACTGAGTCTGGAATCCAACCAAATCCCAAGGTTTTTGACCTCGGTGGCAGGGAGAGGAGTTGGACCAAGCTCAGATGGCCACCAATGATCACCCCATAGATGACTCTGCTTGCCAACAATGAGCACTTCGGTTTTTTTGGCGTTCAATTGCAGGCAATTATCTGTCATCCAGCGGGCTACTGAGCTAATTCCCTCACGGAACTTAGCAGCCTCGAGGTCGGAGGCCCCACTTAATGCAACCGCCAGCTGCATGTCGTCAGCATAGACACCATAGTCAGGTTCCAACGCTTGGCGACAGCAGCCAGCGGCTGCACATAAAGATTGAAAAGTGTGGGGCTAAGAGCCGACCCTTGCGGCACACCCTGGGCAATAGGGTAGGGTTTAGATTGAAAGGGAGGTGTAACAACCCTAAACGTGCGACCAGATAAAAACGATCGAAACCATTCAAGTGCCATGTTATCGACACCTGCCTCACCCAAACGCTGTAATAAAATAGCGTGGGAGACAGTGTCAAACGCGGCACTGAGATCAAGGAGCACCAGTGCCGCCGTTTGACCAGAATCGACCAAGGTTCGCAGGTGATCGACCATAAAGAGCAACGCAGTCTCAGTGCTATGGCCGGGTCGAAAGCCATTCTGTGAGGGATCTAAAATATTAGCACAATGAAGATGGTTGGATAAAATGGCGTTGACATGGGCCTCAGTCAGTTTTGTGACCCACGGAAGAAGAGATATAGGGCGATAATTCTCCAATTTTGATGGATCTAGAGCAGGTTTTTTTAAAATAGGCATCACCTGGGCTTGTTTCCAACTAGCAGGGACAGAGCCAGACGTCAAAGATAGATTAACAAGATCACGTAGAGGAGGGAGACAAAGAGACGCAGATTCTCTAAATTGGGCAGGTCGAAGAGGATCCCTTGGTGAGCCTGATTTAACTTTCGCCACAATTTTATTAAACTCCTCCATCGAAAGCTCTGGGAAGGAGCACAAAGACATTGTTCGCAGAATATTCTGAAACTGACGGGTCCATGATTATTATATATTTTGTAATGGAGTGAAAACAGAGAAGGTACAAATGAGCACATTCTCAAGCAGAGGATCAGATGTCCCACTAATGAAATCAAGAACGGTGACAGGGATGGGTTTGTCATTAGAAGTGATTACCTACCCTTTCCTCCTGCCCTACTTGCTGCAAGATGAACTGCTCTGATGGACCTCACTGATATAATTCACTATTGTAAAATACATATATATATATATATATATATATATATATATATATATATATATATATATATATTCACTGAAAAAACCATAGGTTTCACACATGTTATAGTTAGCTGGACATTTTACTGATAAAAAACCAATGAAATTCCCCCGTTATAGTTACTGTAGGCAACTATAACTCACGCGACCGTAATCCTCTGCTGATGCTAATACTGTATTTAGACACTTATTTGCCCATGTCTTCTTCCATTAAATTTTAGCTATACATATATTACAAATATTTTTTTTTCATAAAGACACATATGTCATCAGCAGAGGATTACGGTCGCGTGAGTTATAGTTGCCTTCAGTAACTATAACGGGCGAATTTCATTGGTTTTTTATCAGTAAAATGTCCAGCTAACTATAACATGTGTGAAACCTATGGTTTTTTCAGTGAATTTGCAAGTTTTTTTAAATGCTAATTCCTAACTATAACGTGTGTGAAACCTATGGTTTTTTCAGTGAATTTGTACGGTTTTTTAAATGCTAAGTTACTTTACGCCATTTGTGGCGTGCGCGCCCACTTAACGCAGTTCGTTCCGTGCGCGCACGGTGCGTGAGCACGTTACACTACATGGGCCCTGAACGCACGATGCGCTTCGCGCACCGTGCGCACATGAAGGAAACATATGATAAGCATCGTTGTGACAGGTAAAATATATGTTTTGTAATGTCTAAATAAGGGGTGGGTAGAATGTGGATATATATATATATTTTTAATATTGGCTACCGTACGCGTACGGTAAGTGTAATCGGCGAAATTTTTGAAAATATTTAAATTGCTTTTTTTCACTTGGGGGATCGTTGGGGACTCCCTCGACATGGCTAGGTGCTTGGGAGCTGTCTAAACAGCCCCTTTACATGTTTTTTCACTTTGTTTTTCAACCCCGCCTCCTGGTTTAGACCGATTCGAATGTTTACTAAGATCTAACGGCCAATCAGAATCGCGCTCGCGCACGTCACCGTACGCGTACGGTAAGCGCACCGTAAGCGCACCGTAAGCTGGCTCAGATATATATTGATTTAAAGGCTATTTTCTCAGAATCTACTGAACAGATTTACACCAAACCTACAAAAGGCACTTCCTTGACCTGGGGACTACCTCTCTGCCAAATTTCATTAAATTCTGTTCAGCCGTTCGGGCTGTAGCCCTGTCTAAAGGTCCTATGGAAAAATGCATGGGAAAAACGCGTTTTGGGACCCCCCTTTTATCTCAGCCCCCGCTTGACGAATCCCCCCGAGACTTTCAGGGTAGGAGCGGAGCGTAGCGCCCCACCTATTTTGAAAAATTTGCGAGGATTCGTCGACCGGCGCCAAAGTTATTCAAAATAGAACGTTGCGGATTTCCTATGGAAACGTGGTCCTAACTATAACTATAACTACCTACTGGCGACCGCCAGTAGGTAATATATATATATATATATATATATATATATATATATATATATATATATATATATATCACAAAATTGGGGTGATGAGCTACCCAATGGTACCAGCTTTATTCCTGTCATCTCCACACCTGTTCACAAAATTAAAAACATGCTGGTGCATGTGTTTATACGTATGGCACTGTTTAGCTTTTTTGGAATACATGTTTGAGCACTCAGGACAAGTAGGATACTTTTAACAGGACTAAAATCAAACACAAAAGGGATAAAATCATCAGCCACCAGAGAGTCACTTGTAGTGGAATGTTACGACTGTTAATACAAAAGAAATTCTATTCTGTTCATGGGGTTTTCTAAACAGCATGGCTACCCAGAAGGGCCTCCCAGTGCTTAACCAACAGCAGTCTGAATGATCCAGATTAGTTAAACAGGATGGGGGTTTTTTTTTTTGTCCTCATCTCACCAAAAGACATCAGCAGATTTAACAAGCCGTCTTATTTTGCTTCTGGGTGCCTCTCGGCTAACTGCGTTTGTCTAGGCCAACCTGACCTGCCTCACGTAATTGAGGCTTGGTGTAATCATAGGGCCGGGGTGGGAAACCAACGTTTAAAAGGTTAATAATCGCAAGCGTCGTCCCCAGCTTAACAGAGGATGCCATATATTATACAAGTTTTCCTCGCTACCATCTTGTTCTAAGCGTGCCATACCAAACGCAGCTTTAAGCCAGCCTTCTCTATTCGGGGGGATCGTATCCTTCCACCTTATACAAATCTCCCTCCGGGCTAACAGTATGAGGTATAACAGCAAACCCTTATGAATCTGTGATAACACCCCATTTATAAGATTATTATCGCCAAAAATCACCAGATGGAGATCAATCTCAATAACAATTTCAAGGATGGATGATAAAGAATCCCCCACATTTTTCCAAAAAGATCTTAACTCCGGACATTCGAAGAAGATGTGAATATCGTCCGCGTTAGATAGTTTACATCTGGGGCATTTTGGGGGGGGGGGTGACGGGGCAAACTTGGCTATCTTGGCTGGGGTGTAATACAGTTTGTTGAGCACAAAAAAATGATTCTTCTTTAAACTAGCAGGCTTGATATATTTATAAAGTAATTTAAGGGATGGCTCAAAAAAGTCGTCAATATCGTGGACAAGTGATGTTTGGTTCCAAACCGACGTTTGAGGGGGAATCTCCAGATCTTCTGCTTCAAGAAACCTTGTGTACCATAAAGATATTTCTTTCTTTTTTGGCTGAGCATCTTGCAATAGCCGCTCGAGTTCCCAACTCCCTATAATTTCGCCCACTTCTGCCTCACACCATGATCTAAGTTGCAGAAACTTAAACCTAGAAAAAGTGGGGCCTATCTTAGCTTGTAAGATCTCCCATGGAAGAATCCCATCTGTGTCCACCAGGTCCGACCCCTTCACCTGAACCATCTCTCTTAATCGGAATCGCCAAGCTATCACTCAGGCAAAGCGGGGTTCCCGGGGAGTCCAAATAGGGGCAAAGTCGGAGAAGTATCCTATGCCCCATGTGCGTCTCACTTTATACCATGTCGTCAAGGCAGCCTTAAGCACCTTAAGACGAACACGTTTGAAGTACCTTGTGGCCCCAAACTTGTATAGGAACCCTCCTTGACCACTTCCACCTTTAGCCATTGCCATTTCGCCCAGAAGCCACCCCCACGTTGTTTCCTCTGGAATAGAAAGCAGCATCCTGATGCCCTTAAATTGGAAGGCCATTAAATACCAATTGATGTCTGGAAGAGCCAAGCGGTACAAAAGAGGGTGTTGATGGACGGAGCATGAGAACCAATCAAACACTCACACCCAGTCAACAGATCTGGGTTTGATCCATCGCCGTTCTTTAGCCCACTCTGCCACCCCAGTTCAGACATGGCCATATGCAAATCAGTCTGACCCTGTGCCTCATGGGAACAGTCCAGCCCGAACTGCCAAGCCATGCCTTCCCTGGACCGGAAACAAGCTTCCTAGGACCGGTTTCTGGCAAACCCACCTTTTAAAAGTTTTCTTCTTAGTTTTTTCTAGGACATCCTTGAACTTTTATGTCCCCATATGAAACTCCCGATTTTCCCCTGGATCTTACTTATGTTCTTATGGGGACAAATTAAGGGAACTGCATTAAATAGGTACGTCAGCTTGGGTAAGACACTCATCTTCACCAGATTGACCCTCCCTCTATTTGACCCTCCCATAGATTGTCAAAGGAAGGTTACTCCATCTGGCGTAGAGGTAGTCAATTTCTTTTTCGATTTTCCCCAGATTTGTCAGAGGTATTTTATTCAAATCCTTAACAATTATTATACCCAGATACCTGAATTCTTTGCTGATGGGGCCGCCTCTATAGTCGGTGTTCCAACACATGATTTCAGTTTTCGCCGAATTGGCGAGATAACCTGAGATCAAGACAAACTCCTCCAACAGGTTTTCAAGCCGTGGAATGGATATCTCTGGATCACTAGTGTACACTATAACATCGTCAGCATACAATGCTATTTTACACTGGTAGTTTTGTGATTTAAACGGACTGATGGTATCATCCAACCTGATGGTTTGTGCCAGGGGCTCGATGTAGATGTTGAATAGGAGAGGGGATAAGGGGCACCCCTGTCTGGATCCCTCTCTGGATGTCAAAACTGGGGGTAAGGGAGCCATTCAGGAGGATCTTCGCGGATGCTCCTTGATAACAATTCCTTAGGGTCTGCACAAAGATAGGTCCCATACCCATAGCCTCAAGGACCCCCCAAAGGTACCTCCAACACACCCGGTCGAAGGCCTTAGCAGCATCTAAGGCCACTACTGCTAAAGGATCTGCCCTCATCTCGGCCAAATCGATGTTGCCTATCAGTAGTTGCATCTGTTCCTGAATAAATCTCCCTACCATAAAACCCTTCTGGTCCATATTGATCAGGTTTGGTGCCAATTTCGCCAGTCTCCCTACTAGAATGCCCATAAAGATCTTATAATCGGCATTCAGCAGGGAGATCGGACGGTAAGAATCAGGCTTCAGTGGGTCCTTCCCTGGCTTCAATATTAAAACGATCGTAGCTTCCTCCCAAGATCTGAGTTCCACTCCTAAGGTGGAATAAACTGAATTAAATAGGCTATGGAGTACCGGGGAAAGTTCATCCGAAAGAAGTTTATATACTTCATTAGGGAGAGCGTCCAAACCGGCGGCTTTTTTGTTTTTTGACCTGTTTATTTGATCCCTAATCTCTTCGATGGTTATGGGAGCGATTAGAACGTCCCTGGAGGATTCAGTTAAAACAGGTAAGAGTTTATCCCTTAGCCAGGAAGATATCGTATCCTGGGAGGATCCAGATTCTCCCTATACAGATCTGAAAAGAGAGAAAGAAGGCATTTTTGCAATTCTTCGGGCTTACTAGATTTTCCACCACTACTATCAATGATGAGTTCATTGATATTATTTTTTGAACGATCAATCCTAGCCTTCCAGGCTAGTATGGCTCCTGCTCTTTCCCCATATTCGAAATTTTCCATATTCCTCGCTTGTCATTGCGTTTTGCATTTTTGATCCAGCAAGCGCCTAAGGTCCTGCCTAGCCTCCAAATTTCTTCCTACCTGATTAAATTTTTCTGCATTCTCCTGATTGATGTTGCCCCTTTCCAGTTCTAGTTCAGATATCCTACTCTCCATGGCCTGTAGTTCCTGAATCTTTACTCGATTCTTAGAGCTTATTAGGCCATGTAGCATACCTCTCAAACTAGCTTTTTAAGCTTCCCAAACATAACCTATTGACGTGGAGCCTATATTAAATGTGAAAAATTCTAGAGAGGATGTTCTGATAGACTGAACAATTCCAGGGTCCGATAACATTGATCTATTCAATGTCCATCTCATTTGTGGGCTATTGCCGTCAATGGAATATAAAAACAGAAGGGAGCATGATCAGATAAATGGGTGGAATAGAAATGGTCCCAGAGCATGCATAAAATTGAGAAAGATCAACAAAACAACTATTGCAACAATTTTAAGGCAGAACCATAGTGTTATTTAATCACACTTGGAACAGGCACATAAATGCATATGAAAAATCACACTATTTACAAAAGTGCGGGGTGCCACGGGGAAGGGGAGGGAGTGACGGATTAGGTAGGGTAGTAAGGTAAGTGACATAAACAAGTTCATAACAATGGTACAAGTCAATTGCTGGGCACCTTACTGTCGTGCCAAATATTCAAGAGTCATTCATTGACAGAATTAAATGTTATTGCCAAATAGCCATATACAGGTGAAAGTACACAGTGCTCAACGCACTATTGAGGGTACTGGCATGGTGGGATGTCGACGTTTCGACCCCTCTTCCAAGGTAGGTAGATTAATTCCTTACAGGTGGGGTCTTCCTCAGGACAAAGAGGATGGTGAACCGGGGAAGGTAGGCACCTCTGCAAAGATATGAGTGGGAATTAAAAAATGATAATGCCAAGCGAAGATTCAACTGCAGGGCTGGATACGGATATAACTGCCATAATTACCAGTTTAAAGAACGAGCATCTAGTCAGTGACAGCTTGGCATCTTGGCAAATAAGGCTCCACAGTCGGGTGGGAGTGAAAGTCACCTAAAAATTAATTTAAAAGTGACAATAAAGTCAACAATAAAGTTGACTCAAAGAGAGGGAGGTGGGTAATGACTCCAAATAATTGTAAACTCACGTGTATAGCTTAGCACAAATGGGAGGAATAGATTACTCCGTCAAATCACACCGCTGCGTGAATCGGTATGTTGGGTGAAACGAATCACCGGGAAAAACAGCCTCTAAAAACCAAATGGAGAGAGCGCTCTTTAAATGGGAAACCTGATAGGTAGTCCAAAACTAGAGGAATACAAAGCAAACAGGACCTGGTCCCCCAACCTATCATCCGTATACTGGGATGGCAAAAAGCGGGACTAGCAATTTTAAATAGATACAAAAACTAAACAAACATAGTTTAAAAAGGACAATCCAGCGAGAATCGCTTTGACCCAATGCGTGAAGGCGCAATAATCAGTATACATGCAGGGGGATAATCGTGTTGGACACGAGGACCTAGTGACGGGACTAACAATTAAATAGAGGTAAATACTGGAAAAAGCCGTAATAATAATGGATAGGACAAAATTAACTGTTAATATAAAAGCGGACTGATCGTAGGAACAAGGACAAAATCCTAGGTCGAGTTAGCCAAAATATAGACGGAGTATCATTCAGGCGGTTCCCTTACCTTGAGACGGCGCACGAGTCTGAACCCGCTCGACTCAGACAGCTTACTGACACCGCGGAGCGGCTCCCAGATAAGGAGGACGCTGAAACCGCGTGACGTTACACCGGGTGCAGCCGCTGGATGCTGCCATCAACGGAAGAATAGAAGAAAGACCATTCGGGTAGTTAGAAAGCGAGGTCAGAAGAATTAATAAAGGTAAATAAATGCCGAAAAGAATAAATAAAATAAATAGGTGTGTCAAATGGAATATATGTGTTGATGATGGTTGGAATGCATCACTCGAGGAGCCTCGTCGAGGCCCGGGGGATCGGCATGATCGGTCGTACTATGGTTGGGAGAGGAGAATCAAATTGTGAACAAGTATGTAGGGGATCCTAAAAAAAGGGAACGATGGTAATGCGAAGGAACCTAATTGATTAACAAACATATGGGCACATTTGGATTGCACAGATGTACCGACTAAAAGGCGTGCAGCCAAAACTAATGATCTGTTATTGGGTAAACAAACAGGTAAAGTGACTATTGTACAATAGGTGCATTAATCGAAAACGTCTCAACGTTATAAGATGACACATTGAACCAGAAAAATGTAATGATTCACTTGTAAAAAATATGAGAAAACATAAACAGGAGTGAAAAAACATTGGTTGTTAGAAAGCAGGCATATGAGCTTATATCAATTAACATTTTCTGATGAAGATACAAGAGAACCAGATGATAATTACATTGGGAGAGAGACGTCAAATGGTCATGTAAATACATGTGAATAGATATTGGCTTGCTGGATAAGACCAATGGGAAAGAAACAATCGAAAAAATTCATGTGCATAATATATACATTCGTCATAAATGTCTCACGGTCAACATCATAAAGTGTCTCAGAAATAATGTTGACAACAGGTTAGATAATGGGCTGGGGAAGACAGAGCAAAATAAACCTTGTTCATGAGTTACCCAAAGTAGCTAATTGAGCATTACTCGGGTCTTGTTCGTTCAAACCAGTTAGAATAGTGTCAAAGCGTATCATCATTTTTGACTCTCTAATGAGCAGGATAGAGGATATATTGCCTCCCCGAGGTCCCAGTTCTGTCTTTTCCAAGACAATCCATTTCATTTCATCAGGGTGGTGTCCCAGTTGGTGATAGTGTTCGACTAGAGGTGCACCTGTCACATTGCATCTTATTCGACTTTGGTGTTGAAGAATTCTAGCCTTGACTTTCTGCTGTGTCTGGCCAATATATAGTTGGTCACATGGACACAGGATCCCATAGATGACGTTGCTGGAATTGCAGTTAGTATGTGATTGCAATGTAATGGTCTGATGTTTATACTATCACCAACTGGGACACCACCCCGATGAAATTGCTCTGTCTTCCCCAGCCCATTATCTAACCTGTTGTCAACATTATTTCTGAGACACTTTATGATGTTGACCGTGAGACATTTATGACGAATGTATATATTATGCACATGAATTTTTTCGATTGTTTCTTTCCCATTGGTCTTATCCAGCAAGCCAATATCTATTCACATGTATTTACATGACCATTTGACGTCTCTCTCCCAATGTAATTATCATCTGGTTCTCTTGTATCTTCATCAGAAAATGTTAATTGATATAAGCTCATATGCCTGCTTTCTAACAACCAATGTTTTTTCACTCCTGTTTATGTTTTCTCATATTTTTTACAAGTGAATCATTACATTTTTCTGGTTCAATGTGTCATCTTATAACGTTGAGACGTTTTCGATTAATGCACCTATTGTACAATAGTCACTTTACCTGTTTGTTTACCCAATAACAGATCATTAGTTTTGGCTGCACGCCTTTTAGTCGGTACATCTGTGCAATCCAAATGTGCCCATATGTTTGTTAATCAATTAGGTTCCTTCGCATTACCATCGTTCCCTTTTTTTAGGATCCCCTACATACTTGTTCACAATTTGATTCTCCTCTCCCAACCATAGTACGACCGATCATGCCGATCCCCCGGGCCTCGACGAGGCTCCTCGAGTGATGCATTCCAACCATCATCAACACATATATTCCATTTGACACACCTATTTATTTTATTTATTCTTTTCGGCATTTATTTACCTTTATTAATTCTTCTGACCTCGCTTTCTAACTACCCGAATGGTCTTTCTTCTATTCTTCCGTTGATGGCAGCATCCAGCGGCTGCACCCGGTGTAACGTCACGCGGTTTCAGCGTCCTCCTTATCTGGGAGCCGCTCCGCGGTGTCAGTAAGCTGTCTGAGTCGAGCGGGTTCAGACTCGTGCGCCGTCTCAAGGTAAGGGAACCGCCTGAATGATACTCCGTCTATATTTTGGCTAACTCGACCTAGGATTTTGTCCTTGTTCCTACGATCAGTCCGCTTTTATATTAACAGTTAATTTTGTCCTATCCATTATTATTACGGCTTTTTCCAGTATTTACCTCTATTTAATTGTTAGTCCCGTCACTAGGTCCTCGTGTCCAACACGATTATCCCCCTGCATGTATACTGATTATTGCGCCTTCACGCATTGGGTCAAAGCGATTCTCGCTGGATTGTCCTTTTTAAACTATGTTTGTTTAGTTTTTGTATCTATTTAAAATTGCTAGTCCTGCTTTTTGCCATCCCAGTATACGGATGATAGGTTGGGGGACCAGGTCCTGTTTGCTTTGTATTCCTCTAGTTTTGGACTACCTATCAGGTTTCCCATTTAAAGAGCGCTCTCTCCATTTGGTTTTTAGAGGCTGTTTTTCCCGGTGATTCGTTTCACCCAACATACCGATTCACGCAGCGGTGTGATTTGACGGAGTAATCTATTCCTCCCATTTGTGCTAAGCTATACACGTGAGTTTACAATTATTTGGAGTCATTACCCACCTCCCTCTCTTTGAGTCAACTTTATTGTTGACTTTATTGTCACTTTTAAATTCATTTTTAGGTGACTTTCACTCCCACCCGACTGTGGAGCCTTATTTGCCAAGATGCCAAGCTGTCACTGACTAGATGCTCGTTCTTTAAACTGGTAATTATGGCAGTTATATCCGTATCCAGCCCTGCAGTTGAATCTTCGCTTGGCATTATCATTTTTTAATTCCCACTCATATCTTTGCAGAGGTGCCTACCTTCCCCGGTTCACCATCCTCTTTGTCCTGAGGAAGACCCCACCTGTAAGGAATTAATCTACCTACCTTGGAAGAGGGTACGAAACGTCGACATCCCACCATGCCAGTACCCTCAATAGTGCGTTGAGCACTGTGTACTTTCACCTGTATATGGCTATTTGGCAATAACATTTAATTCTGTCAATGAATGACTCTTGAATATTTGGCACGACAGTAAGGTGCCCAGCAATTGACTTGTACCATTGTTATGAACTTGTTTATGTCACTTACCTTACTACCCTACCTAATCCGTCACTCCCTCCCCTTCCCCGTGGCACCCCGCACTTTTGTAAATAGTGTGATTTTTCATATGCATTTATGTGCCTGTTCCAAGTGTGATTAAATAACACTATGGTTCTGCCTTAAAATTGTTGCAATAGTTGTTTTGTTGATCTTTCTCAATTTTATGCATGCTCTGGGACCATTTCTATTCCACTGTTTGTTACCCAGGTCCCAGTGATTATTGGGTTTGCCCTTAGTTCTAACGCAGATAAATGGGTGGGCAGGACAGATATATTGCAAAGGTTATCTAGAATGTCCCTATTAACTAAAACGTAATCTATTCTAGAGGAGTGATGGCATTTCTTACAATGAAAGCCAAATCCATGGGCATCACCCTTCCTAGCCCTCCATATGTCTACCAAGTTTACATTCAATAACAAATTCTTCATAGCCCTGCGTGATCACGGGGTCCCTATAACATGACTCAAGTTAGATCTGTCTTTAGAAGGATCAAGACGGACGTTAAAATCACCTCCTATTATTAAGGGAGGATTCGCTGTGATCAATTTATCTTGTATTTTACCTAAATATGTGGGGTCGTCCGTATTTGGGCCATAAAAAGAAGAACACGTCATCTCTACCCCCTCATGATCCAACAAAGCCACGATCCATCTTCCTGTTTGATCTGACTGTACAGATTTAATCCTACAAGAAGTCCCTCTCTTCACCAAAGTTGCAACCCCGCGACTATTTATTGATTGCTGAGAGAAACAAAAACACTGTATCCAAGGAATTTTTGAAAAAATTGTCTGTGACGTAGTTAAGCTCAGGTGAGTCTTTGCCTACGCGGGCATCTCAAGCCGTTCAGACTCCAGGAAATAAAACTAATTTTGCACCCCCTTTTAATATTACCTACCATTAGTATGGGAGCCCTTTGCTTGAATTCTATGGCATTCCTTAAAGAACAAATGAGATGAGGTATAATTTTTTATTTTTGCCCCTCTCTGCTCCCCACCCTGTGCTCCCCTCCTCCTTCCCCGCTCTCCACCATGACCCCTATACCCCCGTACACCCTGAGGAACCCTCCCTTCCAATAGGCAACGCCTATTCGGACACCGCCCCCCCGGGTCTTAATTTAATAACATTGAATTATTAGATGCTTAGGATCTAGAAACCGAGCTGTCAAAAAAAGAAAAAAAAAGACCTCTGCTTTCTCCTTCATTTCCCTCCCTCCTTCTCATGTTGTATCTTTGCAATGAGGGAATCTACTTCTTCCGTTGAACGAATCATGTGCATGTGGTTGTTCCACATCACACGTAGTATAGCGGGAAACCTCAATTGGGCCTTGTCCCCTAGACTATTTAGCTCTGCCAACCTCTTCCCCAACTCCCACTGTCTTGTGGCCTTTATGTGCGAAATGTCGAATCTAATGGAGAAAGAGAAGGGAGATTAGTCTGAAAATGGGGAAGAAATGACCCCTTCCTTTAGAGCTCTTTGACTGAGTATGACAAAAAAGTTACCAATATTTTCCGGGGTTTCTGTCTTCCTAGATTCCTTTTAAATTGGTCCCTACGGACTCTTTGGATTTCGTGGGTTAGATCAATGTTTGGCTGATTCTTGAGAACAGTACCCTTCAATAGGGAGATCAAAAAACCCCTAATATCCTCCCCTTCGAAAGCTTCCGGAATATTTAGAAGCTTCGGGTTGTTTTTCCTTGAGTGGTCTCCAATCGTTCAAGGTCATCCTTCAGTTCCTTATATTGGATCGATAATTTTACCAAATGGGAGGTGGTTGTCTCAATCGATTCTTTTAATTTGGGGATTTCAACCTCGATTGCCTCAGTCCTCGCAGTGACTTCCTCCAACTTCTGAGCCAGTACCTCACACGATGATCGAATAGCAGCCTGGTTCGCTTCTTAAACAGAAAACCTATTAGCCAACTCTGCTTGGTTTGTCTCTGAGACGGTAAATCTACAAGCCATCTCGTTTTTCATAGCCAGGAGAAGATCCGCTAAAGAGTGTGTGCTCAATGCAGATGTTATTAGGTCGTTGGGGGGAGGGAGATGTACGTTTTTACCGCTATTTTGGGGGCCCCAGCTACCCTGGTCTTCCATTTGTACCAATACCTGTTCCCCCCCCCCTGTTCTGACTGCAACCTCTGTTAGTGAGACTAATCTCTGGATCTCTGGGTGAACCACCATCTCCGTGCCAGTAGTATTAACAGAAGCTGGAGTCTGGGGCGCCTCCGCCAAGTCCAACTGAGTGGCTTTAACTGGGGGCTCTCTGCCTTCACCCATTAATATCTCCCCTGTTGAACAGGTTGGACCCACGGAGACGGGAGTGGAGGCAGAGGACAGCGCAGAAACCAATATAGATGTAAAAGTGGAGACAGGCTTGGGCATGAGCGTGCTCGTGGCCGAAAACGTGGATGAAGACGGAGACAGAGGTGTTGTCGACGACAGAGACATAACTTGGTAAAAGGTTTTCAAAAAGGGGTGATTCTTGATTTAATGGTTGGCGTTTTCTTATCACGGGGTTTGCCCTTGCCCTTGATCGTTTTAACTTTTACTGGGGTTACAAAGCCGCTACTACTCCCCCCTTGGTTGCGCTGTCTAACCATCGTTCTGACTTCTGCTATGGGGGGGAAACTCATGGGGGTATAACTGAATGAGTGATCGCTGTATTAGATGACAAATGAGCTGCTCTTGCACGCCAGGTGTACCTACTTAATTTGGGGGGGAAGCCCCCTCTTGAGTACCAACACTCTTCTCCATACAAGAAAGAGGCTTCCCAACCTCCACCAGCGAGACACTCACCCGAGAGATCACCAAAAGACCACCCCTGCACAAAGTCCTCTCTCTGCCGATCACAGTCTCAAACACTGATCCATCCGCCAGCAGGTCGTCCACTGAGGATCCAAAGGCCTCAAAATCTTCAACAGGGACAAGTCGCGAGGACTGAAGCCCCCCTACCTGCACACGGTCCTCTGAAGACCACTCAAGCCTTGAGCCTGGACAAGTCTCTGCAGCTGCCCTGGCTCCCCCCTTGGTGAAGCTAAGCAGTAGGGAGACGAAATCCCGGCTGCTCCGCTCGAGCGCGACAACTCTCCACCTCCAGCGCTGTGTCCTAGTGGCAGCTCTGCCTTCACTGCCATGAACGCCGAAATCAGCCGGGTCAGCCGGATCACCTCACACAAGCGTGAGCGGGCTACCCCGCATATCTCAAAACAGCAGCAAAGAAACCCAGCCAACAGGGAGAAGCTAAGGTAAATAAAGAGAAGTTTTTTAAACTAACAATAAATGCTCATATGAGCATCGGCTTCTAGCAACCCATATGGAACCCGAGGGAGCGAGACTGCGGCCGTTAGAATGCGGCCGCCATGTTCAGGATGGTTTTTAGCAGTTTCCTCAATTTAGGTTTGGACTCTGTTTTCTTATATGTTGTGGAAGCGCTTTCCAGAGCTTAGGGGTCAAGAACGCGAAGGATCTTCCTTCACTCCTAGTTCTCCTTATCCTGGGTCCTGAAAACAGCTGCTAGAGTGCAGCATTCTTATGGTGTTGTAGGGTGAAAGAAGTCTCTGGATTAACACCGGGCCCTTTTTATACATTGCTCGATGAGCTAAGCAGAGTCCTTTGAACTGTATTCTTTTACTTACTGGTAACCAATACAGGCTTGCCAGTGGCGAAGCAGCAGACTGATGTTTGGGGATTTTTCATAGTACGTGAGCAGCGGCATTTTGAGGTAACCTGTAATCTTTTTATGACAGCCTTGGGACCTCCCAGATACAGGGAGTTCCCATAATCAAGGCGTGAGATGATTAATCCTTGCACCACTATTCTGCACAATAGTTCAGGTGGCCATCTCTGAAGCTTTCTCAATGTTATGAGCATGCCAACCACGTTGCTTGAGTTCTCAATGTGAGCTTGCCATCAAGCTAAAAGCCCAGGCTCTTTACCTCTGATTTTGGGGTGGATTAGATGCCCAGACAGGCTGGCCAGTTTATCTCCATCCACCTAGCAGGGTTGTTTCCCACCGCCATCACATTTGTGTTTTTTCCCATTCAGTTTTAGACTGCTTACTGTCATCCAGTCTACAACATGTTTGAGACAATAGTTTAACTGAGTTGGGGTTTTGTCGGTTTGTGAGGAGCAAGAGACGATGACCTGTGTATCATCGTGGTAAGAAATTGAAGAGAAGCCGTGAGCCTTTATGATCTCCGTCAGTGGTGTGACATAAAGGTTGAACAAAGTGGGGCTTAGAGAGGTGCCCTGAGGCACCCCACAATTTAGGGAGTGAATTTGCGATTTAGTGGCTTCCTCACAGACTTGGAATGTTCTGTTTTGGAGGAAAGAGGTAAGCCATTTAAGTGCTGTTCCAGCTACACCTGCTTCTCCATCCTTTTGATTAACACTGGGTGGTAAATGGTGTCAAACGCTGTGCTTAGATCCAATAGGATCAGGGCTGCGGTCCCACCTTGATCCAGTATGGCTTTAAATCCTCTAAAGCAGCTAGAAGGGCTGTCTCTGTGCTGCTCCCTGGTCTGAAACCCATCTGAGAGGGATGTAAGATATCATGTACTTCCAGAGAAAGGGAGAGATTTCGCATTAAGAGGGATCAGCTGCAGCCTCACAATTTAGTGCTTCCATTCTGCTGGGACAGACACTGACTTCAGTGACCGATTAAACATGTCGGTCAGCATGTCAATAACTGCTTTGCCACATTTAAGCATGATATCTGGAGAGGCAGGGTCTAGCGGGAAACCTGATTTAAGAGATTTGAGGATCTCTTGCATGTCTTCCTGAGTCATTTCTGCCAATGTGTTAACTTTTTCATGTTACAGGGCAGGCATTTTCATGACTTCATTGTCCCTTCTCAGAGTAAGGAGGATGTTATTGACTTTTTCTAGAAAAAAGGTGGCTAACATGTTACAACTGGAGTCTGATGTTGGAGGACCTGATTTACTGCTTGCCAGTTTTGTCCGGCTACTCACCAGATTGAACAGTTCCTGAGAGGAATTTACTGCCTTATTAATCTTGGAGGGAAAGTAGTTGATTTTTCCTTCCCTAAGGGTGCAATGGTATTTTGTTACTGCCTTCTTGTAAATGTCCTTGTCTGTTGCACTGTATTGTTTCCTTCATGCTCTTTCTAAATTTTTTTTACTTTTTTTTGTAATTCTAAAGTTCCGATGAGAACGAAGGAGCCCTTTCACCTAATCGTTTAGCTTTTAATTTGCCTACCATATGCTAGGTTGTTTAAGGTGGTTAGCATCCATACCTTTAAACTATTGTACCTGCTTGTAATGTCTCCAGTCATATCAGGGGTGGAGTAGGTTAATATGTTCTGTCATGTTTCAGTGTCCAACTTAGCCCAGTTTTGTCTGAATCTGGACTGGTGAGGTGTAGGGACTTTGATACTTCTATTACATAGTTGGAAGGGTATTCATTTGTGATCAGACCACAGGATCTCTGTGGGATTTATTCTGGTAATTTTGAGTATATTTGAGAATATTACATCTAGTAGGTGGCCTTGCTTATGGGTGGGGTGTTTGACCTGTTATATTAGTTGAATTGTTTCTAGGTCCAGTGTGACGTTTTTGGATACTTCACATTCCACGTTTTTTAGGTGGAGATTTAAATCCCCAAGCACTGTGAAGTTCGCTGTTGTAAGGCTTTGTTCTGCCACTGTGTCAGGGAAGATTTGTGTGACTTGAGTGGCAGAGCCTGGGGGTCGTTTATATTAAAAGACAGGAGAAAGTGAAGGTTGCCGATAGTTCCATGGTAAATAACAGATCTTCGCAGTTAGGGAGTAGCAGTGGATCACATTTTGCTTTTAGATCCTCTTTATAAATTATGGCCACACTCCATCCCCTTTTGCATCCTTCCCTGTCACACCTAGCAATTGCACAGCCTTGAGGCAAGGTAACGTAATGTCTGGCATACAGTCTTCTTTAAGCCAGGTCTCAGGGAGAAACATAGCTGTTGGTTGCTGATCTTCAAGACAAGTAAAGAAATCTGGGCTGTGTTTAGGTGATGATCTGCAGTTGAGCAGATACATCTGCCAGATTTGGTTATTATCCTTACCTCTCTTTGGATTATGTTTGTCTTCGTTTGTGATAAAATTAGTCCCAGTCATGTTACATTCCCCACATATATAGGTTATTAATGTGCTTAGATGGCTTATCATCCATGGAGTTCAGTGCATAGAGTTATTCTGCTGAATAAGTAACCCTATCATTTTCAGAAAGGGCAGAGGTCCTGTCCCTGGTCCTTGCCGGGCACAGACAGGTTTGTCTTTGGTGCACCAGTGCACCAGGACCCCGGTGCATATTAAATAGCTGGGCCATAAATGTATCTACATGCAGTTGGGTAAGATGTCTTTATGTCAGTATTTCAGTAGTTGTGGTGGTTCAAACTTGCATGCTACACAGCTCTCTCAAGCAAGAAATACTAGGAGTCAATGCCCTTATTTTAAATGATCTAGGATGTTGTGTGGCTGTGGTGACTAGGACATTGTGTCTGAGGTTGTTAAGCCCAGCCATGATAATTTATAACTGCAGATTATTATTATCCTGTATAATGCAACTCATGTGGGCATGCTAGTATGTGTGGGCGATTATAGGCCAGATGTATGACCATTGGCAATTGCGACTCGCAAATTGCGCCAAATTGCGAGTCGCAATTTGCGAGTCGCAATTGCCAATGTACTACAGTGTCTGAGACACTGTTTGCGATTCCCAATGGGGTCACAAACTGCAAGCCTCATGCATAATAATGAGGCTGTCGCAATTTGCTACCCCATTGGGAATGGCTGGCACTCCCAGGGATGGTGGCCTGCTGGCTCAGCAGACCTCCATGTCTGGGACTGCTTTTAAATAAAGCAGTTTTTTCTATTCAATGCAACCCGTTGTCCTTAAAGGAAAAAGGGATACATTTAAAAATAAAAAAAAGAAATGTTTTTGTTTCATTTTTAAGGGCAGGTAGTGGTCCCTGGGACCACTGACTGTTCTGAAAAAATGTTTGCGCACCCATTCACAAAGGGTAAGGTGTCCCCTGGGGACACCTTCCCGTTTGCGAATGATTTACCAATCTCTTGAAGAGGGTGGTAAACTGCGAAACATTTCTTACATAGGGTACATACTCGATATTAGGAAGAGACACCCTTGGAACGCCCTTTCCTATTAACGAGTTCCTAACCCTATTTTGCGAGTCGCTATTTAATTAGCGACTTTCCCAATAGGGTTAGTACATGGGCCTTAAGTTTTTTGCATGCGCAAATGGGTCTAAAACCCATTTGCACATGCAAAAATCCATTGTACATCTGATCCTATATTATGTTGCATTAAAGTTGTTCCTGAAGAAGAAAATTGGGGACACATACTGTGAGGCTTAACAGCACAAGCAATGGTAGACCTCCGGAGTGTAGATCCGGGTCGCTGCAAATAATGAACAATTGTTGAAAGGTGGTGAGCGCTCCAACTATTTATAAGACTATGCTCTCCCAGTTATGCATATTGCCAATTCTATTAAATGTAGATAAAGTCATTGGGCCATGGTCATGGGAGACTTGAGCTTACCTTTAGATGTCAGTCCCTCCACATGTCACTCCAAATCCATTCAGCTCTGTAGCACTTGGAGTGGGGGTGTTTTATATGTTAAATTTAAAGAAAAACTAGCAAAAAAACAATATAATACTATATATCTAAAAGAATTGTCCATCTTTGCCATTTATATGCACAGTAATTTGGAAATTCTTTCAAAGGTGAGGATCCTCGCCCTGTTGAAGTATTAAGTTATTATTACTACCAAAAAGTCCCCATTTACTTTTGTATTGTCAAAAGGGTATTCATTAAATAAAGTCATTTGGGGCTAAAACAAGCAGACTGTTCTCAAGTTGATTGCTTGCTATTTTGATTACTTCCAGGTAAACTATGAACTGAAGCTATCATATAAGTATCTATTATGTATATAATGCCAGTGAGGGACAAGGAAGAGATGGATATTGTATTATCCTGCTCATATCAGATGGTTGTGATATATTGTGAAAACATCATCATCATCATTAAACTTTATTTCGGTTCAATGACCATAAAAGCAACAAGCAATTTCACAATAGATAATACAATAAAAGAAAACATAAAAAAAACAACCAGTCCAATCATTTTCAGAGATATTGCATTACATTCAAGTAAAACAGAAAAATATTTGACAGGATGGTTGATTATAAAAATTTCCTACGTGATAACCAAACAGAGTTGAGGAACCGGGAGACTGCAAAAACTATCGGGGGTTTAGTGTCATACTTTAAAACTCTCATTGCTTTTTCGCATTCTCTAAAACCAAGATTATTGCATAGGGGCTTAATCCAGCGTTTCCTTTGGGGTAGATATATTGGGCAGAAAAAGAAGACATGTTTTTCATCCTCCAATATGTAGCTACAGGCCGGGCAAGCAGTGATTTTATTGGCATCCCATCCAGATGTAAATGACCTGAGCGGGAGACAACCCATTCTCAGTTGGCAGTAAAGCTTCCTCGCGGCCGGTGGACTGACCAAGTCTAAAAACTCCTCTTTCCTGTAATTATCTTTAATTTGGAGGAACGCGGCCGTCAGCCTACCGATCTTAGGGCATTCATACAAACGCGCAAGATGGTAGTTTTTGAACTGTTCAACCAATTTAGCTTTGGGTAGGACCAGGCATGAGGCCTCCGGAGTGGTCCATAATTCTGGAAGGCCAATCTTAGTGCAAGAATCCCTGACGAATCTCAGCCAGGGGATATTCTTGCTCTTAAGTTGGGACCAGACTCCCTTGAATTCCTCACGGTAGAATCCCAACTCCTCATTTGACCATAGTCTCTTCCAATATATCAATGGACGCAACATTACCACTTGTTCCATGGGTAGTAACCCACAGTCCAACCTGATAGGGGTCAGCGGGGAGCTAGAGGGAAGGCCCAACAGGCTCCTCACGAATGAGTTTTCCGGCCCAATCAAGCTGTGTATTCTGGAATGGTCCCACAGTTCTGCTCCATATATGGAGGCTGCTCTTACTTGTGTCCTATATATTTCTAATGCTGGGGACACTGGTTTGGAGACCGAACCCCTAAATACTTGGGATATTCCCCCGGTGGTTTGGGCAAGTTTTAACACAGAATTTGCAATTTGACCACCCCAGCCAAAGTTTTCTTGTAATAAAATCCCCAGATAACTGAATGTAGTTACCCGCTCAAGGTAGACACCATTCAGGACTGGGTTTGGCTGTGTGTGTTTGGGGGGATTTAGGATCATGTATTTGGTTTTAGCCAAATTGATCTCTAAGCCTCTTTCTGCGCAGAAATCCACAAAGCCATCCAGAATGCGTTGAATGCCAGTTGATGTTCGCGATAACAAAAGAGTGTCGTCAGCGAACATCAACGCTGGCACCAAACCTGTGGCAAGTCTGGGCGCATCTATGTCCCTAATATCCTCCAGGTGCTTGATAAGCCCATTGATATATAGACAAAATAATGTGGGTGCCAACACGCATCCCTGTCGGACTCCACGATTTGCGGGAAAACGGGAAGAAAGCTCACCATATTTGCCGCATCTAACCTGGGCAAAATTTTGTGTGTGAAGTCTACTAACGATGTCCAGAAGATACAAGGGGACATTAAGAGCCAGAAGCACCTTCCACAGTTTTTCTCGCGGGACCAGATTGAATGCCGACCTCAGGTCAACAAAAATGAGATAGAGGCTGCCACCCTCTAAACTCACGGTCTTCCAATGTATGACCTGAAGTCGGAAGATCTGGTCCACGGTGGAGGTGGAAAACATATATATGTCTAAAGATTCTTTGAAGAAAAGGGTGAATGTTTGTGTTATATTGTGAACATATGTTCATATCCAGAGACTTTGAAGCATTCAAAAGGAAAGAATTATATGTGTGTATATATCTACATATATATCTATCTAAATCTATAATTCACTGAAAGAACCAAAGGGTACAGGGATGTTATAGTTGGACTTGGATTTCACTTGTACAAAACCATTGAAATTCAGCAGTTATAGTCACCTGAGATAACTATACCTTAGGCCCGCAATGCATTGCTTATGACCTCACATATTACTTCACTCATGACATGATCAGTGACATCACTCATGACATCTCAAATGATATCATCCAGTGAGTGCATGTGTTCTGTAAATGTTTCTGTATGGATACTAAGCTACTGCATAAGTTAAATGACTATTCTTTCTGTAATAATAAATTATACTATTTCTAACATATCTCATCTGAGTGACTGTGTGACAGTCTGTATCAGCGTGTGAGTGGCTGTATGGGTGTATGAGTGGGTGTGTGTGTGGCTGCATGGGTGAATATGTGGGTGTGTGAGTAGCTGTATGGGTGAGTGAGTGGCTGTGTGAGAGGCTAGATGGGTGGGTAAGTAGGTGTGTGAGTGTCTCTATGGATGTGTGAGTGAGTGAGTGAGTGAGTGAGTGAGTGAGTGAGTGAGTGAGTAAGTGAGTGAGTGAGTGAGTGAGTGATTGTATGGGTCTCTGAGAGGCTGTGTGAGTGGTTTCATAGGTGTGTGAGTTGGTATGTAAGTGGTTGTGTAGGTGGTTGTATGAGTGAGTGAGTGGCTGTGTGAGTAGGTATATAGGTAAGTGAGGGGCTGTGTGAGTGGCTGTTTAGGGTGAGTGAGTGGGGGTGTGAGTGACTATGGATGAGTGGTAGGTGTGTGAGTGGTTGTATTGGTGTGTGAGTGGGTGTATGTGAGGTTGTATTGGTGTGTGAGTACATGTATCGGTACATGAGTGTTTGTAAGGGTGAGTTACTGGCTGTGTGAGTGACTGTATGGATGGGTATGTGAGTGGCTGCATTGGTGGGGGAGTGGGTGTGTGAGTGGCTGTGTGGGTGACTGAGTACCTGTGTGAGTGACTGGGTATGTAAGTGGCTGTGTGAGTGAGTGAGTGATTGGCTGTTTGAGTGGGTGTTTGGTTAATTGACTGGGTGTGGGGTTGGCTCTATTGGAGAATAACTGTTGAGTGGCTGTATTGGTCAGTGAGTAGATGTGTGAGTGGGTATGTAAGTGGTTGTGTGAGTGGCTCAGTTGAGAGGCTGTATAGGTGACTGGGTGTGTGAGTAGCTGTATGAGTGAGTGAGTGAGGGGTGATATAGGTGAATGAGTGGCTGTGAGTGAGTAGCTGTGTGAGTAAGTGAATGGGTAAGTGAGTGGCTGTGTGAGTGTTTCTATGTGTGAGGGCATGGGTATGTGAATGGTTGTTTTGGTGTGTGAGTGGGTATACGAGAGATTGTGTGGGTATGTGAGTCAGTGTGTGAATGGTTCTTTGAATGATGTCATCAGTAATGTAATTTGAGAGGGCATTAGTGATGTCACTGACCATGTAATGAGTAATGTAATATGTGAGGTCACAAGCAGTGCATGGCAGGCGTAAGTTATATTTATCTCAGGTAACTTTAACTGTTGGATTTCAGTGGTTTTGTACAAGTGAAATCTAAACCTTACTATAAGGTCCCTGAAACCTTTGTTTTTTCAGTGAATTTCCAAAGTTTTTAAAATTCTATTTCTTAACTATAACAACCCTGTAACATTTGTTTTTTAAGTGAATATCTAAGGTGTTTTTAATTGTATTTCCTAACTATACCCTGTAACGTTTGAGAGTGAGTGTGTGATTGAGTGCATAAGGGTCTCAGTGGGTGTGTGAATCAGTGTGTGAGTGTCTCACTGGGTGTGTGAGTGAGTGTCTGAGTTGGTCTGTGAGTGGGTGTGTGAGTGTCTGAGTGGGTATCTGAGTGGGTGCATGAGTATCTGAGTGGGTCTGTTAGTGGTTGTGAGATTGTCTGTGTGGGCTTGCGAGTGCCTCCTTGAGTGTGTTAATCAGTTTGTGAGTGAGTGTCTGAGTGGGTCTGTGAGTGGGTGTGTGAGCCTCTGAGTAGATCTGTGAGTGGATAAATGAGTCTCAGAGTGGGTCTGTGAGTCAATGTGGGGGTCTCTGTGTAGGTCTGTGAGTGGGTGTGTGAGAGTATGAGTAGTTCTGGAAGTGGGTGCATGAGTGTCTGAGTGGGTCTGTGAGTGGGTGTATTTGTCTGAGTGGGTCTGTGAGTGGGTGCATGAGTGTCGTAATGGGTCTGTGAGGGTCTGTGAAAGTGTCTGAATGGTTCTATGAGGGGGCATGAGTGCCTGTGTGGGTTTGTGAGTGTGTGTGAGAGTGTCTGAGTGCATCTATGAATGGGTGCATGAGTGTCTGATTAGGTCTATGAGTGTTTGTGAGAGTGTCTGAGTATGTCTGTGAGTGGCTCTGTAAGTGGGTGTGTGAGTGTCTGAGTGGGTCTGTGAGGGGTTACATCAGTGCCTGAGTGAGTCTGTCAGTGGGTGTGTGAGTGGGTATCTAAATGTCTGTTTGGATGTGCCAGTAGCTGTGTCAGCAACTGGCTACAATGGAACCACACCTGCCCCTTTATCCAAAAAGTGTGAACAGTTTTGCACAAAATATCTACCCAAGTAGAGTACTTTCTACTGGTTAATTACTAAGTGCTTCCTCCTGGGGCAAATGTCCAGTCCATATTCTACACTACAGCTGCGTGATGGAGCACAAGGAAATGTCATCAGTGACCTTGTGTGCGTTTTGGCAATGTGATTGTTCCTCATGCGTCTTTATCCAGAAATTTGTGATAGCATGAATCTTCCTATCTAGAAGACAACGAGAGTACAAAGAGGTAAACTCCACAAAACAAGGGTCCTTCCTCCGAAAGAAATTAAGTAAGTGCTTCTTTGTTTGGTGGAGATGTCCTCATATTCCTCAGCATCAAGAACATGTCACAAAAATCAGTGGGAAAAGTCCTGGGGGCCTTTTGGTAAGCTGCCCATCATTTTGGCAAAAGGCAGGAAGACCATTTCATACTATTAAGGTGGACAGGGCGTGGCGGGGCCAAATGGGTGGAGCTTCCGGTACTTTTATACATTTGTATACTCGTAGTCATTTAAAGGGAGAACCATGGACTCTGCTCTTGAGGAAATATAAATTTTTATGGTCAATTGTGTCCCCTATCTTAGACCCCAACGGCTCCATGTACATGCTACAAGTACATGTATGTTCCCTCCACTTCAAGCTATGAAGACGCAAATACAATTGTGTCCAACGTCAACATGTCCTCTTTCAGATCCGCCATGAATGGGTCAAATAGTCCATTCCTAAGTATGATTGGCCACCGACTTTATATGGTTCACTTTTCACGTTTTACAGTTCAGGCGAGTAGGCCCTGAATTCTGCCATCAAGCCTTTTCCTGCTTCTGCCTCTGAAAATGCTCCAGCCTGGACCTGCATCCGTATCCATGAACTTTGTCCTACTCCCTGCGCGGCTAACGGTGCCTGACGCGGCCTGTTGCCTGCCAAAAACTGTATTCAGCCTTCAAGTTATCTGCTCTGCTCCTCATCCGATGCATTCCTGTCTAGTAGTTTAGGTAAACATCCTTCTAGCTACCGAGCAAAGGGCCCGGCCTCGCTGTCTTTATGCAAGTAATTCATAGGCCCTGTTACCATGGAAGATTCCTGCCCCCTCGCATCTCATGTAGACACATAGACGCTTGTACACGCACTAACAGTCAGTATAGAATAGGATCTGTCCGAGAAGACCTTTCCTTCCAGATAATATAGTTCCTTAAACACAAGATATTAGATATGATTTAGGACTAGGTTGTCCTGACACCCCAGACTTCTGTCTCCACATGTAGGGCTAAATGTCAAGTCCCCTTCACTCTCTAGTTACACGTCAATCACACGTCATGCGGCTGCGCGCGCATCTCTGCCAAATATTTCTGCTGACACTGCAGGATTCTCTTATGGATCCACCCACTTTTGACATCATTTTCAATGACGTTTCGAGCATACGCCTATTATTACGCCTATTATCATTACGTATGTGTATTCTTATCTGTATTATCAGCTGTTACGCCTCCTGCATCTGTCTTAATGCAATGCTTATCATATATATATTGTTACTTGTCAATAATGTAGGCTGATCCCTTCCTGAACCTTTGTGGTGATGGAATATGATTGCCTGGTTCGAACCATAATTCCTTTGTAAGGAATAAAGTCCTTTTCAGAACCTCTAATACCACGGATTCTGCCTCTTATTTTGACTGAGTTATTCTTACTAGACTTTACCGCATAAAAAATAGTACAGGTAATTTAAATATTTACCACATAAATTGGCACCCGAATAGGGACACTTTCTCATCTCACGCGCCGGAGGTGCGTTGCAGGCCCGGTCCCCTGCCACAGCTGAACGGACAAAAACGCGTACCCGCAGGATTTCCTGTATCTCCCTCCGGCCAAGCGGGGGTGACTGAGGCTGCGATCAACACCCAGACGAGGCGGTGAGAAGTGCGAAGTATCCCGACCAGAGCCTAGCTGAGAGAGCAAGATCCGAGGTATACAGAGGCCCACCAGGTTCCGAAGTTCCGAGTCGAGTCGAGTCCAGTCGAGTCCAGTCCGGTCCAGTTCAGTTCAGTTCCGAGGCCTTCCGTTCCGCGCTACCCGGTGAGTACCGTTGCCGGGGAGGCATTTAGACGTGCACATTAATTTGTGCCGGTCATGACGGGTTTGGGTACACAAATCCGGTCTGCACTGTTTTAGCAGTGTATCTGTACTGTTTAGCAGTATATCTAGTATGTTCATGTATATAATTCAGTATTATCTAGTATTAGTATTATGTCAGTAACTAGTTTTCTTCTAATTATCATTGTTCGTTAAATATTAAATGTTAAATGTTAAATGTTTTACTGTGTTTAAAAATTGTGGTATGAATGAGTGTTCATTATTGTGTTTATCGTATTAATTGTGTTCAAGTCCAGTTCGAGTAAGAACCAAGTAGCAAGGTTTAAAGATGCCGTTCTTTTCAAAATTAAGACAGATCAAAACTAGAAAAGGAGTACTCGAAGAAGCTGTTCCCATTCCACCTAGGGACACTCCAGGGTATTTCATGTATCATAAACATGGCCTAGATGCCGTATTATATCTTGACTTATGGGTGGACTACACCAAGGATCTAGCAGAAAGTCAGAGGTGGCCCGCAGCTGGGACATGGGATGCAGATTGCATCATGAGAGTAGAAGAAGAATTATGGAAAAAGAAAGCCAGACAGTCACAGAAAGATGCCATTGAACTATGGCGTAAAGAATCGCATAGGCGCACAGAGAAAGCACTCAGACAGGAAGAGAAAAGTAGGGAGAACTCAAATAAAGCCCGAGAAAACGTATTAGTTGAGGAAGGTATTCGAGTAAAATCAGAACAAGTAGACAGACAACGAAACACTTTTATGAATGGTATGTATCCTCTTCTGGCCGAGGGTTTACCCAAGGCCACCCCGGAAATACCGAAAGATTTGCCACCCCCATTACTCCCGACTAAAGCACATCCCAAGACCGCAAAAGATATTTTCCTTTCCTCCTATTTAGACGATGTAGCTCCCGAATATGTTAATGATCCACCACACACGCCACCTGTCGATGGTGCTCAACACCGAGATCATCTGCCCCCACCTCCGCAACAACAAACTCCTCCGCATAATCCAACAGGTTCATCTGTTTCCAACGCTTTTCCTGCATCCACAGTTTCTACCTTACATCCCACAAATCCTTTCGTGCCTAGCACCTCAGAAGGTGCGACAGCAATTTTTGCCACGCCACCATCACGAAGTAAATCGTCTCTTAGAGATTTAGCAAACCAACGTACACCCCAAATAGCAACGTCCGACATGTTTAAGGAACATCTTGTAGATTGTAGATATGATCCAGTGCCCGGTAAAAATGATAGAATGCTGCTATCATCACTACGTATACGACGAGCTTCACTATATTTAACGACACTACCAGGAATGGTTAATCATCTAGACAATATATATCGCTTTGTCCAAACAGGGCAAGGCCCTGAAAGTATTGACGAAGCCATGGAATACCAGAAAGTGGATATACAGAGACTACTGTTACGCTTCTCCATAAACTGCTTGATCAGAGACAGAGATAGGTCCGAGGTAGATCAGGATGAAATGCAAGTACTTACCAGATGGGGTCAGAATATATCAGAGGGAAAACATGATAAACAGACGTGTATAGTAGTTATGTGCCGAAAGATCCGCAAAGAAGTAGAACGAATACATAAAGCCAGATTGGAGGCAGACAAAACTGAATCAGAGGGAGAGGAGGAGGAAGAATCAGAAATGCCCACAGGACAATTAGAAACGATAGCTTATGTAGGTAGGGGAAGACCTTGTAACAATACCAGATACTTTAATGACCCGATACGCCCGATACGTCCAGAATGTAACAGACATTTTCAAGCCCCTATGCTAAATACGAAGTCCCCTGAACACTTATTCCAGGCTGCTGATAAATTACTCCGAGACCGAAGGGGGTATCATATGCTTGATTCTATGGATGAACAAGAATTAGCCAGGTCAGCAGTACAATGGGCTGACAGTTCTGAAAAATACAGTGATGATGCGCTAGCACACACGTTTTTGAACCTTACCCCAGACGAACAGCGTTTAGCTGGTATATACATGATACAACACCTCGTTATATTGTATAGAAGCCAACACTCCGATCCTGGTCCCCTACCTGATATACTGATAGAATTACTCACGAATAAATGGAGAGGTTCAGGTACTGATTTAATTAAAGAAATTCTAGAATATCGACACCAGTACATTGTCTTCGTATGCCCAGAACATGTTTCAGTTCCCTCCAAGGAAAGAAAAACGTATCACATAGACAGACAGAATCCCTTACGCGAAGTGCACCCAGTCAGAGGTGATGACAATATTTTTAAACGCGTGTTTGTGTACACGCCCATAACTAAAATTGAATTATTAGAAATGAAGAAAGTAGTACCTAGCCATGACAAAGACCCAGCGGGTTTCCACCGTGAGATAAAAGACATGTTACTCATGGGAGAGTATACTTACCCTGACATTATGAAAATATTAAAGGTCTTATTGCCTGCCGGTATTTACGAGAAACTCAAAGAAAAGGAATGGGAGGTGGGAGACCAAAAGATAGATTGGACAGCATTAGAAAACGAAGAAAAGGCCCGAGCTGCAGGTTCAGGGCTTGGGGAAAAGACTACAGTATTACCAGGATTATTAGTGCAGGTACTACCACGTTTATTAACTACGAAAAAGGAAGACTGGGGTGCAATCTCAGCCTGTAAACAAAAACAAGATGAAGACACCAGTGATTTCTATTCCCGATTTGAAAAATGTTTTGGTATTAATAGTGGCATAAAAGCAAGTAGTGAGTCGTATCCACATCTGTTTGTGACAAAATTAGTTGAGAATTCCCTGCCCCAAGTTAAGAGTAGAGTATTAAAATTCGAGAGTACTTGGCAAGGTAACACACCGTCTCAGATGTTACAAATGTTACAATATCATCACAATAGAATTAGAGAAGAACAAGAACATGAACAAAGACGTATGAAAGACACGAAAATGAAAATGCTTGTTGCTCAGTCAGTTCCAGCTGACGGTCATAAAAAAGGTACGACACAGTCCAATGATTCAACGGGTCCCGTTAGAGGGACATGCAACTATTGTAAACAGCCAGGTCATTATATACACGACTGCGCAGTTTTAAAACATAATATCTCTACGGGTATAACGAAAGAGAGACCACGTCCGCCTAGACAGGATCAGATCCAACCACAAGTACCTCAGAATATACAGCCTATGCCAGCTGTACAGCAGACCGTACCACAACCACAACAACAACAACAACAACAGCCACAGCCTATTGCTGCAACACAAAACACGACACAACAGATGTACCAGTATGCACAAAACGACTACCCAGAGTATCAGCGCTACACATGAAATAGCCTAGAGAGGGAAGTTGGCCTACCCCTTATTGAGGTTCCCGTAGATCAAGAGGGTCCTTACGTACAGAGTCAAGTATTAGGAAAAGACAGAAAGTTTCTACTCGATACAGGGGCAAGCAGAACCACTATCAGTCATAGCGAAGTCCCAGGGGCACCCCTCTCAGGCTCACAAAATATTTCCTTTGGTTTCTCAGGAAAGCCCACTATTAACGAAGTATCGCAACCGCTTGCATTCACAGTCGGTCCGTTAACACGGACTACAGATCTATTGCTTACGAAATCATGTCCAGAAAACTTGTTAGGTATAAAAACATTGAAGGCTCTAGGAGCTGTAATATGTTGTTCTCCGGAAGGAGTACGACTATTTTTGCGTGACTTTAAAGGTCACTACGTGTCTAGAGACATGGATCACCGGTTACAGAATCTACCTGCACATTTATAGGCGCAAGGCCCCACTGATGTAGGTTGTATGCACATCACACCATATCGAGTCACACTCAAAACAGGAGTGGTACTACCACGAATGCGACAATACAAGTTACCACCAGATGCTGTAGTGGCTTTACTGCAAATCATTGACGAGCTCATTGCACAAGGAGTGGTTGTGGAAACCGACTCCAATGTATGTAATTCCCCGATAATTCCGATTCTTAAACGAACTGATCCAAAAGCACCCCCAGTATATAGATTAGTTATTGATCTGCGAGAATTAAATAAATGCATTGTACCACAATACCCCGTGGTCCCAGATATCTCTTCATTGCTAACAGCCATAGATTCAGAAGCAACGTTCTTTACTGTAATTGATCTCAAGAACGCTTTCTTTAGCGTCCCAATCGATCCGGAAAGCCAATATTTGTTTGGATTCAGTTTAAATGGACGAAGTTTTAAATTCGCACGCGCACCTCAAGGATTCACAGAAAGCCCCAGCATCTATAGCCAAGCACTGAAAAGAGAACTTGACAGTATCCACATGCCAGCTAACACTGCCCTGCTTCAATATGTCGATGATCTGCTGATCACCGCCCGAAGCGAACCTGAATGTGAAAAAGCATCACTGACGGTTTTACATTTCTTAGCCGACAAGGGGCACAAAGTGTCCCCTTCAAAGCTGCAATTCTGTGTCCAGCAAGTTGTGTACCTTGGGCACTTGCTGTCCAAGGGGGGAAGACAGCTTACACCCGACCGTATCCAGTTAATTGTTAACATGCCGCCACCCAAGACACAAAAGGAGGTACGGGCATTCATAGGCCTCACCTCGTACTGTAGGCAGTGGATCCCTCAATATGCATTTCTAGCAAAACCACTCATTCAGTTGACAACACAGGAGGCAGCGACATCGACTGTCCTCCCTTGGACTCAGGAACATACACAAGCTTTTGAAAGCTTAAAGAAAGCTTTATGCCAAGCACCTGTTTTAGCAACACCATGTTACAGCAAACGTTTTACACTCTTTGTTACAGAACGTGAAGGTACTGCTTTGTCAGTACTCACGCAGGAACAAGCAGGATCACACAAACCATGCGCTTACTTTTCTAGCACATTAGATCCCGTAGCTCAGGCTCTTCCTGCGTGTCTGAAATCAGTCGCAGCAACAGCTTTAGCAATCAGACAAAGCGATGCCATAGTGTTAGGACATCAATTGACAGTACAAGTACCACACGCAGTAGAGGTTCTCTTGAACCGGACCCAAACACAACACTTGACTTTAGCCAGACTGACGGGTTATGAATTGACATTGTTCCAGCCACACATAGAAATCAGACGTTGTAGTACATTAAATCCCGCCCTTGATGTAATTGACATACAGACACATGCTACACCAGAAGAAATAAAGAGATGGACTGAATTAGGAGGGATCCAAACGGATCAAGGATGGATGACGAAGGGAAAATCTATATGGTTTCTCCCCGACTCAATGGTTCAAGTCATCATTAACACAATACATAGTCCAGCGCACCTAGGAGAGAAAGCTATGCTAGACAGTATTCAACACATTTGGTTCAATAAACACTTGCGAGCAGCAGCTAAACAGAAAGTACGCACCTGCATGATTTGTTGTCAGTTCAATCCAGGAAAAGGCGTACCTGTAGAACAGCGTGGATTCCAACCCCCCGATCACCCTTTTGAAGTCCTCCAGATGGATTATATCCAGATGGAACGATGTCGAGGATTCAAATATGTCCTTGTAGTTGTATGCGCTCTTTCCCGGTGGACAGAGGCGTATCCCGTCTCAGATTACACTGCCCCGACTACTGCCAAGCAATTAGTTCGTGAATTCTTCCCACGGTATGGTTTGCCCCGTATCGTGTACTCAGATAATGGCCAGCCGTTCTCATCCGAGTTAATGAAGCACATTTCACTCTTGTTAGGCTATCAATGGAAATTCCACTGTGTCCGACATCCCGAGGCAGCAGGTCTCGTGGAACGTCATAATCAGACCCTGAAAATACGACTTGCAAAAATCTGTAGAGAGAAAGGTGTCGACTGGATAGTAGCCTTGCCGGTTGCGCTCTTTTACATGAGAATGGTAGCACACTCTCGAACAGGGCTATCCCCGTATGAGGTGATCTTCGGTAGACCACCAAATATGTGGGGGACGCCTATACCTCGTAAAATCACTGATGTTGATTGTAATATGTTGACAGATTACCTGGCTTCCTTGATGTCTGCACTACAATCTTGTCGTTCACAGGTAGCTGCAGCTTTTCCCGATAACACTGAGGTGAAGCCCCATGACGTGGTTCCAGGTGACCTGGTGCTTGTAAGAAATTTAGACAGGAGGAACCCGCTGGAGCCTCGCCTATTTTCATTACGTATGTGTATTCTTATCTGTATTATCAGCTGTTACGCCTCCTGCATCTGTCTTAATGCAATGCTTTTCATATATATATTGTTACTTGTCAATAATGTAGGCTGATCCCTTCCTGAACCTTCGTGGTGATGGAATATGATTGCCTGGTTCGAACCATAATTTCTTTGTAAGGAATAAAGTCCTTTTCAGAACCTCTAATACCACGGATTCTGCCTCTTATTTTGACTGAGTTATTCTTACTAGACTTTACCGCATAAAAAATAGTACAGGTAATTTAAATATTTACCACATAAATTGGCGCCCGAATAGGGACACTTTCTCATCTCACGCGCCGGAGGTGCGTTGCAGGCCCGGTCCCCTGCCACAGCTGAACGGACAAAAACGCGTACCCGCAGGATTTCCTGTATCTCCCTCCGGCCAAGCGGGGGTGACTGAGGCTGCGATCAACACCCAGACGAGGCGGTGAGAAGTGCGAAGTATCCCGACCAGAGCCTAGCTGAGAGAGCAAGATCCGAGGTATACAGAGGCCCACCAGGTTCCGAAGTTCCGAGTCGAGTCGAGTCCAGTCGAGTCCAGTCCGGTCCAGTTCAGTTCAGTTCCGAGGCCTTCCGTTCCGCGCTACCCGGTGAGTACCGTTGCCGGGGAGGCATTTAGACGTGCACATTAATTTGTGCCGGTCATGACGGGTTTGGGTACACAAATCCGGTCTGCACTGTTTTAGCAGTGTATCTGTACTGTTTAGCAGTATATCTAGTATGTTCATGTATATAATTCAGTATTATCTAGTATTAGTATTATGTCAGTAACTAGTTTTCTTCTAATTATCATTGTTCGTTAAATATTAAATGTTAAATGTTAAATGTTTTACTGTGTTTAAAAATTGTGGTATGAATGAGTGTTCATTATTGTGTTTATCGTATTAATTGTGTTCAAGTCCAGTTCGAGTAAGAACCAAGTAGCAAGGTTTAAAGATGCCGTTCTTTTCAAAATTAAGACAGATCAAAACTAGAAAAGGAGTACTCGAAGAAGCTGTTCCCATTCCACCTAGGGACACTCCAAGGTATTTCATGTATCATAAACATGGCCTAGATGCCGTATTATATCTTGACTTATGGGTGGACTACACCAAGGATCTAGCAGAAAGTCAGAGGTGGCCCGCAGCTGGGACATGGGATGCAGATTGCATCATGAGAGTAGAAGAAGAATTATGGAAAAAGAAAGCCAGACAGTCACAGAAAGATGCCATTGAACTATGGCGTAAAGAATCGCATAGGCGCACAGAGAAAGCGCTCAGACAGGAAGAGAAAAGTAGGGAGAACTCAAATAAAGCCCGAGAAAACGTATTAGTTGAGGAAGGTATTCGAGTAAAATCAGAACAAGTAGACAGACAACGAAACACTTTTATGAATGGTATGTATCCTCTTCTGGCCGAGGGTTTACCCAAGGCCACCCCGGAAATACCGAAAGATTTGCCACCCCCATTACTCCCGACTAAAGCACATCCCAAGACCGCAAAAGATATTTTCCTTTCCTCCTATTTAGACGATGTAGCTCCCGAATATGTTAATGATCCACCACACACGCCACCTGTCGATGGTGCTCAACACCGAGATCATCTGCCCCCACCTCCGCAACAACAAACTCCTCCGCATAATCCAACAGGTTCATCTGTTTCCACCGCTTTTCCTGCATCCACAGTTTCTACCTTACATCCCACAAATCCTTTCGTGCCTAGCACCTCAGAAGGTGCGACAGCAATTTTTGCCACGCCACCATCACGAAGTAAATCGTCTCTTAGAGATTTAGCAAACCAACGTACACCCCAAATAGCAACGTCCGACATGTTTAAGGAACATCTTGTAGATTGTAGATATGATCCAGTGCCCGGTAAAAATGATAGAATGCTGCTATCATCACTACGTATACGACGAGCTTCACTATATTTAACGACACTACCAGGAATGGTTAATCATCTAGACAATATATATCGCTTTGTCCAAACAGGGCAAGGCCCTGAAAGTATTGACGAAGCCATGGAATACCAGAAAGTGGATATACAGAGACTACTGTTACGCTTCTCCATAAACTGCTTGATCAGAGACAGAGATAGGTCCGAGGTAGATCAGGATGAAATGCAAGTACTTACCAGATGGGGTCAGAATATATCAGAGGGAAAACATGATAAACAGACGTGTATAGTAGTTATGTGCCGAAAGATCCGCAAAGAAGTAGAACGAATACATAAAGCCAGATTGGAGGCAGACAAAACTGAATCAGAGGGAGAGGAGGAGGAAGAATCAGAAATGCCCACAGGACAATTAGAAACGATAGCTTATGTAGGTAGGGGAAGACCTTGTAACAATACCAGATACTTTAATGACCCGATACGCCCGATACGTCCAGAATGTAACAGACATTTTCAAGCCCCTATGCTAAATACGAAGTCCCCTGAACACTTATTCCAGGCTGCTGATAAATTACTCCGAGACCGAAGGGGGTATCATATGCTTGATTCTATGGATGAACAAGAATTAGCCAGGTCAGCAGTACAATGGGCTGACAGTTCTGAAAAATACAGTGATGATGCGCTAGCACACACGTTTTTGAACCTTACCCCAGACGAACAGCGTTTAGCTGGTATATACATGATACAACACCTCGTTATATTGTATAGAAGCCAACACTCCGATCCTGGTCCCCTACCTGATATACTGATAGAATTACTCACGAATAAATGGAGAGGTTCAGGTACTGATTTAATTAAAGAAATTCTAGAATATCGACACCAGTACATTGTCTTCGTATGCCCAGAACATGTTTCAGTTCCCCCCAAGGAAAGAAAAACGTATCACATAGACAGACAGAATCCCTTACGCGAAGTGCACCCAGTCAGAGGTGATGACAATATTTTTAAACGCGTGTTTGTGTACACGCCCATAACTAAAATTGAATTATTAGAAATGAAGAAAGTAGTACCTAGCCATGACAAAGACCCAGCGGGTTTCCACCGTGAGATAAAAGACATGTTACTCATGGGAGAGTATACTTACCCTGACATTATGAAAATATTAAAGGTCTTATTGCCTGCCGGTATTTACGAGAAACTCAAAGAAAAGGAATGGGAGGTGGGAGACCAAAAGATAGATTGGACAGCATTAGAAAACGAAGAAAAGGCCCGAGCTGCAGGTTCAGGGCTTGGGGAAAAGACTACAGTATTACCAGGATTATTAGTGCAGGTACTACCACGTTTATTAACTACGAAAAAGGAAGACTGGGGTGCAATCTCAGCCTGTAAACAAAAACAAGATGAAGACACCAGTGATTTCTATTCCCGATTTGAAAAATGTTTTGGTATTAATAGTGGCATAAAAGCAAGTAGTGAGTCGTATCCACATCTGTTTGTGACAAAATTAGTTGAGAATTCCCTGCCCCAAGTTAAGAGTAGAGTATTAAAATTCGAGAGTACTTGGCAAGGTAACACACCGTCTCAGATGTTACAAATGTTACAATATCATCACAATAGAATTAGAGAAGAACTAGCAAGCATTAATTGATAAATAGTACCAATACTCGGCCGTTTCCGAAGTAATTCGATGATTTTAATTTTTGGAAACACAATTTGGTTCTCAATACGTTTTTTATCCAGAAAGCTACGAATCTGTAAAAACTTGAAAAATTCTGTATAGGGAAGACCATATTGCTGTTGTAAAGACAAGAAAGAGACCATCTGTTGGCCAACGAATAAGTCCCCCAGTTGACTAATTCCGGCCCGGTGCCATCTGTGCATAATGGGATCTTTGAATATATCCGGCAACAAAGGGCAATCAATTAAAGGTGTATAATAGTTGACTTACTAATAGTAGCTGACAAATGGCAAAAGAAACTTGATGTAGACGGAATTGATATGAACAGAGTCATTGAAATATCTAATAAAACGTTGCATAATGGATCATTAATAAGTCAACATTTTATGTCCATTTACGACCTATATTATACACCGGCTAAAATTGCTAGATGGTCACAGGTCAGAGTGAATAAATGTAATCGATGCGATTTAATCGCAGCAGATACTATACATATGTTTTTTTTGTGTCCAAAACTCAGTCAATTTATCCAAGACATCGAGAATTTTTTATCAACTTATTTAGGGGTTTCAACACAAATTACTGCTGAGTTAGTGATTTTGGGGATACAAACTAGCAGCAATAGTATAAGAACAGATGTGGAGGATAGATTTATATTCATTTGTATGTCAATTTTTCGATGGTGTATTACTACCCAATGGCTAGATATTGAACCACCGGTTTTTAATAATTGGCAAGCAAGATTACTCTCTGTTTATCACTTAGAAATGGCTGTTTATAAAACAAAGGGCAAGAAAAAGAGAGCTGTGGGTCTGAAACTCTGGTCTCCACTTATTAATTGGTTATGAAGTGATGTAGTATTCTTATGTATGTACTTTTTGGGACATGTCCTCCTATAACTAATGTCTTCTCTTTTTTGTTAATTTGTTGGTACATCTTGATGTTTGTCCTGACTGCCTGATGTTATAAAAAACTTAATAAAGATGATTTAAAAAAAAAAAAAAAAAAAGAATTAGAGAAGAACAAGAACATGAACAAAGACGTATGAAAGACACGAAAATGAAAATGCTTGTTGCTCAGTCAGTTCCAGCTGACGGTCATAAAAAGGGTACGACACAGTCCAATGATTCAACGGGTCCCGTTAGAGGGACATGCAACTATTGTAAACAGCCAGGTCATTATATACACGACTGCGCAGTTTTAAAACATAATATCTCTACGGGTATAACGAAAGAGAGACCACGTCCGCCTAGACAGGATCAGATCCAACCACAAGTACCTCAGAATATACAGCCTATGCCAGCTGTACAGCAGACCGTACCACAACCACAACAACAACAACAACAACAGCCACAGCCTATTGCTGCAACACAAAACACGACACAACAGATGTACCAGTATGCACAAAACGACTACCCAGAGTATCAGCGCTACACATGAAATAGCCTAGAGAGGGAAGTTGGCCTACCCCTTATTGAGGTTCCCGTAGATCAAGAGGGTCCTTACGTACAGAGTCAAGTATTAGGAAAAGACAGAAAGTTTCTACTCGATACAGGGGCAAGCAGAACCACTATCAGTCATAGCGAAGTCCCAGGGGCACCCCTCTCAGGCTCACAAAATATTTCCTTTGGTTTCTCAGGAAAGCCCACTATTAACGAAGTATCGCAACCGCTTGCATTCACAGTCGGTCCGTTAACACGGACTACAGATCTATTGCTTACGAAATCATGTCCAGAAAACTTGTTAGGTATAAAAACATTGAAGGCTCTAGGAGCTGTAATATGTTGTTCTCCGGAAGGAGTACGACTATTTTTGCGTGACTTTAAAGGTCACTACGTGTCTAGAGACATGGATCACCGGTTACAGAATCTACCTGCACATTTATGGGCGCAAGGCCCCACTGATGTAGGTTGTATGCACATCACACCATATCGAGTCACACTCAAAACAGGAGTGGTACTACCACGAATGCGACAATACAAGTTACCACCAGATGCTGTAGTGGCTTTACTGCAAATCATTGACGAGCTCATTGCACAAGGAGTGGTTGTGGAAACCGACTCCAATGTATGTAATTCCCCGATAATTCCGATTCTTAAACGAACTGATCCAAAAGCACCCCCAGTATATAGATTAGTTATTGATCTGCGAGAATTAAATAAATGCATTGTACCACAATACCCCGTGGTCCCAGATATCTCTTCATTGCTAACAGCCATAGATTCAGAAGCAACGTTCTTTACTGTAATTGATCTCAAGAACGCTTTCTTTAGCGTCCCAATCGATCCGGAAAGCCAATATTTGTTTGGATTCAGTTTAAATGGACGAAGTTTTAAATTCGCACGCGCACCTCAAGGATTCACAGAAAGCCCCAGCATCTATAGCCAAGCACTGAAAAGAGAACTTGACAGTAGCCACATGCCAGCTAACAATGCCCTGCTTCAATATGTCGATGATCTGCTGATCACCGCCCGAAGCGAACCTGAATGTGAAAAAGCATCACTGACGGTTTTACATTTCTTAGCCGACAAGGGGCACAAAGTGTCCCCTTCAAAGCTGCAATTCTGTGTCCAGCAAGTTGTGTACCTTGGGCACTTGCTGTCCAAGGGGGGAAGACAGCTTACACCCGACCGTATCCAGTTAATTGTTAACATGCCGCCACCCAAGACACAAAAGGAGGTACGGGCATTCATAGGCCTCACCTCGTACTGTAGGCAGTGGATCCCTCAATATGCATTTCTAGCAAAACCACTCATTCAGTTGACAACACAGGAGGCAGCGACATCGACTGTCCTCCCTTGGACTCAGGAACATACACAAGCTTTTGAAAGCTTAAAGAAAGCTTTATGCCAAGCACCTGTTTTAGCAACACCATGTTACAGCAAACGTTTTACACTCTTTGTTACAGAACGTGAAGGTACTGCTTTGTCAGTACTCACGCAGGAACAAGCAGGATCACACAAACCATGCGCTTACTTTTCTAGCACATTAGATCCCGTAGCTCAGGCTCTTCCTGCGTGTCTGAAATCAGTCGCAGCAACAGCTTTAGCAATCAGACAAAGCGATGCCATAGTGTTAGGACATCAATTGACAGTACAAGTACCACACGCAGTAGAGGTTCTCTTGAACCGGACCCAAACACAACACTTGACTTTAGCCAGACTGACGGGTTATGAATTGACATTGTTCCAGCCACACATAGAAATCAGACGTTGTAGTACATTAAATCCCGCCCTTGATGTAATTGACATACAGACACATGCTACACCAGAAGAAATAAAGAGATGGACTGAATTAGGAGGGATCCAAACGGATCAAGGATGGATGACGAAGGGAAAATCTATATGGTTTCTCCCCGACTCAATGGTTCAAGTCATCATTAACACAATACATAGTCCAGCGCACCTAGGAGAGAAAGCTATGCTAGACAGTATTCAACACATTTGGTTCAATAAACACTTGCGAGCAGCAGCTAAACAGAAAGTACGCACCTGCATGATTTGTTGTCAGTTCAATCCAGGAAAAGGCGTACCTGTAGAACAGGGTGGATTCCAACCCCCCGATCACCCTTTTGAAGTCCTCCAGATGGATTATATCCAGATGGAACGATGTTGAGGATTCAAATATGTCCTTGTAGTTGTATGCGCTCTTTCCCGGTGGACAGAGGCGTATCCCGTCTCAGATTACACTGCCCCGACTACTGCCAAGCAATTAGTTCGTGAATTCTTCCCACGGTATGGTTTGCCCCGTATCGTGTACTCAGATAATGGCCAGCCGTTCTCATCCGAGTTAATGAAGCACATTTCACTCTTGTTAGGCTATCAATGGAAATTCCACTGTGTCCGACATCCCGAGGCAGCAGGTCTCGTGGAACGTCATAATCAGACCCTGAAAATACGACTTGCAAAAATCTGTAGAGAGAAAGGTGTCGACTGGATAGTAGCCGTGCCGGTTGCGCTCTTTTACATGAGAATGGTAGCACACTCTCGAACAGGGCTATCCCCGTATGAGGTGATCTTCGGTAGACCACCAAATATGTGGGGGACGCCTATACCTCGTAAAATCACTGATGTTGATTGTAATATGTTGACAGATTACCTGGCTTCCTTGATGTCTGCACTACAATCTTGTCGTTCACAGGTAGCTGCAGCTTTTCCCGATAACACTGAGGTGAAGCCCCATGACGTGGTTCCAGGTGACCTGGTGCTTGTAAGAAATTTCGACAGGAGGAACCCGCTGGAGCCTCGCCTATTTTCATTACGTATGTGTATTCTTATCTGTATTATCAGCTGTTACGCCTCCTGCATCTGTCTTAATGCAATGCTTTTCATATATATATTGTTACTTGTCAATAATGTAGGCTGATCCCTTCCTGAACCTTTGTGGTGATGGAATATGATTGCCTGGTTCGAACCATAATTCCTTTGTAAGGAATAAAGTCCTTTTCAGAACCTCTAATACCACGGATTCTGCCTCTTATTTTGACTGAGTTATTCTTACTAGACTTTACCGCATAAAAAATAGTACAGGTAATTTAAATATTTACCACATAAATTGGCGCCCGAATAGGGACACTTTCTCATCTCACGCGCCGGAGGTGCGTTGCAGGCCCGGTCCCCTGCCACAGCTGAACGGACAAAAACGCGTACCCGCAGGATTTCCTGTATCTCCCTCCGGCCAAGCGGGGGTGACTGAGGCTGCGATCAACACCCAGACGAGGCGGTGAGAAGTGCGAAGTATCCCGACCAGAGCCTAGCTGAGAGAGCAAGATCCGAGGTATACAGAGGCCCACCAGGTTCCGAAGTTCCGAGTCGAGTCGAGTCCAGTCGAGTCCAGTCCGGTCCAGTTCAGTTCAGTTCCGAGGCCTTCCGTTCCGCGCTACCCGGTGAGTACCGTTGCCGGGGAGGCATTTAGACGTGCACATTAATTTGTGCCGGTCATGACGGGTTTGGGTACACAAATCCGGTCTGCACTGTTTTAGCAGTGTATCTGTACTGTTTAGCAGTATATCTAGTATGTTCATGTATATAATTCAGTATTATCTAGTATTAGTATTATGTCAGTAACTAGTTTTCTTCTAATTATCATTGTTCGTTAAATATTAAATGTTAAATGTTAAATGTTTTACTGTGTTTAAAAATTGTGGTATGAATGAGTGTTCATTATTGTGTTTATCGTATTAATTGTGTTCAAGTCCAGTTCGAGTAAGAACCAAGTAGCAAGGTTTAAAGATGCCGTTCTTTTCAAAATTAAGACAGATCAAAACTAGAAAAGGAGTACTCGAAGAAGCTGTTCCCATTCCACCTAGGGACACTCCAGGGTATTTCATGTATCATAAACATGGCCTAGATGCCGTATTATATCTTGACTTATGGGTGGACTACACCAAGGATCTAGCAGAAAGTCAGAGGTGGCCCGCAGCTGGGACATGGGATGCAGATTGCATCATGAGAGTAGAAGAAGAATTATGGAAAAAGAAAGCCAGACAGTCACAGAAAGATGCCATTGAACTATGGCGTAAAGAATCGCATAGGCGCACAGAGAAAGCGCTCAGACAGGAAGAGAAAAGTAGGGAGAACTCAAATAAAGCCCGAGAAAACGTATTAGTTGAGGAAGGTATTCGAGTAAAATCAGAACAAGTAGACAGACAACGAAACACTTTTATGAATGGTATGTATCCTCTTCTGGCCGAGGGTTTACCCAAGGCCACCCCGGAAATACCGAAAGATTTGCCACCCCCATTACTCCCGACTAAAGCACATCCCAAGACCGCAAAAGATATTTTCCTTTCCTCCTATTTAGACGATGTAGCTCCCGAATATGTTAATGATCCACCACACACGCCACCTGTCGATGGTGCTCAACACCGAGATCATCTGCCCCCACCTCCGCAACAACAAACTCCTCCGCATAATCCAACAGGTTCATCTGTTTCCACCGCTTTTCCTGCATCCACAGTTTCTACCTTACATCCCACAAATCCTTTCGTGCCTAGCACCTCAGAAGGTGCGACAGCAATTTTTGCCACGCCACCATCACGAAGTAAATCGTCTCTTAGAGATTTAGCAAACCAACGTACACCCCAAATAGCAACGTCCGACATGTTTAAGGAACATCTTGTAGATTGTAGATATGATCCAGTGCCCGGTAAAAATGATAGAATGCTGCTATCATCACTACGTATACGACGAGCTTCACTATATTTAACGACACTACCAGGAATGGTTAATCATCTAGACAATTTATATCGCTTTGTCCAAACAGGGCAAGGCCCTGAAAGTATTGACGAAGCCATGGAATACCAGAAAGTGGATATACAGAGACTACTGTTACGCTTCTCCATAAACTGCTTGATCAGAGACAGAGATAGGTCCGAGGTAGATCAGGATGAAATGCAAGTACTTACCAGATGGGGTCAAAATATATCAGAGGGAAAACATGATAAACAGACGTGTATAGTAGTTATGTGCCGAAAGATCCGCAAAGAAGTAGAACGAATACATAAAGCCAGATTGGAGGCAGACAAAACTGAATCAGAGGGAGAGGAGGAGGAAGAATCAGAAATGCCCACAGGACAATTAGAAACGATAGCTTATGTAGGTAGGGGAAGACCTTGTAACAATACCAGATACTTTAATGACCCGATACGCCCGATACGTCCAGAATGTAACAGACATTTTCAAGCCCCTATGCTAAATACGAAGTCCCCTGAACACTTATTCCAGGCTGCTGATAAATTACTCCGAGACCGAAGGGGGTATCATATGCTTGATTCTATGGATGAACAAGAATTAGCCAGGTCAGCAGTACGATGGGCTGACAGTTCTGAAAAATACAGTGATGATGCGCTAGCACACACGTTTTTGAACCTTACCCCAGACGAACAGCGTTTAGCTGGTATATACATGATACAACACCTCGTTATCTTGTATAGAAGCCAACACTCCGATCCTGGTCCCCTACCTGATATACTGATAGAATTACTCACGAATAAATGGAGAGGTTCAGGTACTGATTTAATTAAAGAAATTCTAGAATATCGACACCAGTACATTGTCTTCGTATGCCCAGAACATGTTTCAGTTCCCCCCAAGGAAAGAAAAACGTATCACATAGACAGACAGAATCCCTTACTCGAAGTGCACCCAGTCAGAGGTGATGACAATATTTTTAAACGCGTGTTTGTGTACACGCCCATAACTAAAATTGAATTATTAGAAATGAAGAAAGTAGTACCTAGCCATGACAAAGACCCAGCGGGTTTCCACCGTGAGATAAAAGACATGTTACTCATGGGAGAGTATACTTACCCTGACATTATGAAAATATTAAAGGTCTTATTGCCTGCCGGTATTTACGAGAAACTCAAAGAAAAGGAATGGGAGGTGGGAGACCAAAAGATAGATTGGACAGCATTAGAAAACGAAGAAAAGGCCCGAGCTGCAGGTTCAGGGCTTGGGGAAAAGACTACAGTATTACCAGGATTATTAGTGCAGGTACTACCACGTTTATTAACTACGAAAAAGGAAGACTGGGGTGCAATCTCAGCCTGTAAACAAAAACAAGATGAAGACACCAGTGATTTCTATTCCCGATTTGAAAAATGTTTTGGTATTAATAGTGGCATAAAAGCAAGTAGTGAGTCGTATCCACATCTGTTTGTGACAAAATTAGTTGAGAATTCCCTGCCCCAAGTTAAGAGTAGAGTATTAAAATTCGAGAGTACTTGGCAAGGTAACACACCGTCTCAGATGTTACAAATGTTACAATATCATCACAATAGAATTAGAGAAGAACAAGAACATGAACAAAGACGTATGAAAGACACGAAAATGAAAATGCTTGTTGCTCAGTCAGTTCCAGCTGACGGTCATAAAAAGGGTACGACACAGTCCAATGATTCAACGGGTCCCGTTAGAGGGACATGCAACTATTGTAAACAGCCAGGTCATTATATACACGACTGTGCAGTTTTAAAACATAATATCTCTACGGGTATAACGAAAGAGAGACCACGTCCGCCTAGACAGGATCAGATCCAACCACAAGTACCTCAGAATATACAGCCTATGCCAGCTGTACAGCAGACCGTACCACAACAACAACAACAACAACAACAACAGCCACAGCCTATTGCTGCAACACAAAACACGACACAACAGATGTACCAGTATGCACAAAACGACTACCCAGAGTATCAGCGCTACACATGAAATAGCCTAGAGAGGGAAGTTGGCCTACCCCTTATTGAGGTTCCCGTAGATCAAGAGGGTCCTTACGTACAGAGTCAAGTATTAGGAAAAGACAGAAAGTTTCTACTCGATACAGGGGCAAGCAGAACCACTATCAGTCATAGCGAAGTCCCAGGGGCACCCCTCTCAGGCTCACAAAATATTTCCTTTGGTTTCTCAGGAAAGCCCACTATTAACGAAGTATCGCAACCGCTTGCATTCACAGTCGGTCCGTTAACACGGACTACAGATCTATTGCTTACGAAATCATGTCCAGAAAACTTGTTAGGTATAAAAACATTGAAGGCTCTAGGAGCTGTAATATGTTGTTCTCCGGAAGGAGTACGACTATTTTTGCGTGACTTTAAAGGTCACTACGTGTCTAGAGACATGGATCACCGGTTACAGAATCTACCTGCACATTTATGGGCGCAAGGCCCCACTGATGTAGGTTGTATGCACATCACACCATATCGAGTCACACTCAAAACAGGAGTGGTACTACCACGAATGCGACAATACAAGTTACCACCAGATGCTGTAGTGGCTTTACTGCAAATCATTGACGAGCTCATTGCACAAGGAGTGGTTGTGGAAACCGACTCCAATGTATGTAATTCCCCGATAATTCCGATTCTTAAACGAACTGATCCAAAAGCACCCCCAGTATATAGATTAGTTATTGATCTGCGAGAATTAAATAAATGCATTGTACCACAATACCCCGTGGTCCCAGATATCTCTTCATTGCTAACAGCCATAGATTCAGAAGCAACGTTCTTTACTGTAATTGATCTCAAGAACGCTTTCTTTAGCGTCCCAATCGATCCGGAAAGCCAATATTTGTTTGGATTCAGTTTAAATGGACGAAGTTTTAAATTCGCACGCGCACCTCAAGGATTCACAGAAAGCCCCAGCATCTATAGCCAAGCACTGAAAAGAGAACTTGACAGTATCCACATGCCAGCTAACACTGCCCTGCTTCAATATGTCGATGATCTGCTGATCACCGCCCGAAGCGAACCTGAATGTGAAAAAGCATCACTGACGGTTTTACATTTCTTAGCCGACAAGGGGCACAAAGTGTCCCCTTCAAAGCTGCAATTCTGTGTCCAGCAAGTTGTGTACCTTGGGCACTTGCTGTCCAAGGGGGGAAGACAGCTTACACCCGACCGTATCCAGTTAATTGTTAACATGCCGCCACCCAAGACACAAAAGGAGGTACGAGCATTCATAGGCCTCACCTCGTACTGTAGGCAGTGGATCCCTCAATATGCATTTCTAGCAAAACCACTCATTCAGTTGACAACACAGGAGGCAGCGACATCGACTGTCCTCCCTTGGACTCAGGAACATACACAAGCTTTTGAAAGCTTAAAGAAAGCTTTATGCCAAGCACCTGTTTTAGCAACACCATGTTACAGCAAACGTTTTACACTCTTTGTTACAGAACGTGAAGGTACTGCTTTGTCAGTACTCACGCAGGAACAAGCAGGATCACACAAACCATGCGCTTACTTTTCTAGCACATTAGATCCCGTAGCTCAGGCTCTTCCTGCGTGTCTGAAATCAGTCGCAGCAACAGCTTTAGCAATCAGACAAAGCGATGCCATAGTGTTAGGACATCAATTGACAGTACAAGTACCACACGCAGTAGAGGTTCTCTTGAACCGGACCCAAACACAACACTTGACTTTAGCCAGACTGACGGGTTATGAATTGACATTGTTCCAGCCACACATAGAAATCAGACGTTGTAGTACATTAAATCCCGCCCTTGATGTAATTGACATACAGACACATGCTACACCAGAAGAAATAAAGAGATGGACTGAATTAGGAGGGATCCAAACGGATCAAGGATGGATGACGAAGGGAAAATCTATATGGTTTCTCCCCGACTCAATGGTTCAAGTCATCATTAACACAATACATAGTCCAGCGCACCTAGGAGAGAAAGCTATGCTAGACAGTATTCAACACATTTGGTTCAATAAACACTTGCGAGCAGCAGCTAAACAGAAAGTACGCACCTGCATGATTTGTTGTCAGTTCAATCCAGGAAAAGGCGTACCTGTAGAACAGGGTGGATTCCAACCCCCCGATCACCCTTTTGAAGTCCTCCAGATGGATTATATCCAGATGGAACGATGTCGAGGATTCAAATATGTCCTTGTAGTTGTATGCGCTCTTTCCCGGTGGACAGAGGCGTATCCCGTCTCAGATTACACTGCCCCGACTACTGCCAAGCAATTAGTTCGTGAATTCTTCCCACGGTATGGTTTGCCCCGTATCGTGTACTCAGATAATGGCCAGCCGTTCTCATCCGAGTTAATGAAGCACATTTCACTCTTGTTAGGCTATCAATGGAAATTCCACTGTGTCCGACATCCCGAGGCAGCAGGTCTCGTGGAACGTCATAATCAGACCCTGAAAATACGACTTGCAAAAATCTGTAGAGAGAAAGGTGTCGACTGGATAGTAGCCTTGCCGGTTACGCTCTTTTACATGAGAATGGTAGCACACTCTCGAACAGGGCTATCCCCGTATGAGGTGATCTTCGGTAGACCACCAAATATGTGGGGGACGCCTATACCTCGTAAAATCACTGATGTTGATTGTAATATGTTGACAGATTACCTGGCTTCCTTGATGTCTGCACTACAATCTTGTCGTTCACAGGTAGCTGCAGCTTTTCCCGATAACACTGAGGTGAAGCCCCATGACGTGGTTCCAGGTGACCTGGTGCTTGTAAGAAATTTCGACAGGAGGAACCCGCTGGAGCCTCGCCTATTTTCATTACGTATGTGTATTCTTATCTGTATTATCAGCTGTTACGCCTCCTGCATCTGTCTTAATGCAATGCTTTTCATATATATATTGTTACTTGTCAATAATGTAGGCTGATCCCTTCCTGAACCTTTGTGGTGATGGAATATGATTGCCTGGTTCGAACCATAATTCCTTTGTAAGGAATAAAGTCCTTTTCAGAACCTCTAATACCACGGATTCTGCCTCTTATTTTGACTGAGTTATTCTTACTAGACTTTACCGCATAAAAAATAGTACAGGTAATTTAAATATTTACCACATAAATTGGCGCCCGAATAGGGACACTTTCTCATCTCACGCGCCGGAGGTGCGTTGCAGGCCCGGTCCCCTGCCACAGCTGAACGGACAAAAACGCGTACCCGCAGGATTTCCTGTATCTCCCTCCGGCCAAGCGGGGGTGACTGAGGCTGCGATCAACACCCAGACGAGGCGGTGAGAAGTGCGAAGTATCCCGACCAGAGCCTAGCTGAGAGAGCAAGATCCGAGGTATACAGAGGCCCACCAGGTTCCGAAGTTCCGAGTCGAGTCGAGTCCAGTCGAGTCCAGTCCGGTCCAGTTCAGTTCAGTTCCGAGGCCTTCCGTTCCGCGCTACCCGGTGAGTACCGTTGCCGGGGAGGCATTTAGACGTGCACATTAATTTGTGCCGGTCATGACGGGTTTGGGTACACAAATCCGGTCTGCACTGTTTTAGCAGTGTATCTGTACTGTTTAGCAGTATATCTAGTATGTTCATGTATATAATTCAGTATTATCTAGTATTAGTATTATGTCAGTAACTAGTTTTCTTCTAATTATCATTGTTCGTTAAATATTAAATGTTAAATGTTAAATGTTTTACTGTGTTTAAAAATTGTGGTATGAATGAGTGTTCATTATTGTGTTTATCGTATTAATTGTGTTCAAGTCCAGTTCGAGTAAGAACCAAGTAGCAAGGTTTAAAGATGCCGTTCTTTTCAAAATTAAGACAGATCAAAACTAGAAAAGGAGTACTCGAAGAAGCTGTTCCCATTCCACCTAGGGACACTCCAGGGTATTTCATGTATCATAAACATGGCCTAGATGCCGTATTATATCTTGACTTATGGGTGGACTACACCAAGGATCTAGCAGAAAGTCAGAGGTGGCCCGCAGCTGGGACATGGGATGCAGATTGCATCATGAGAGTAGAAGAAGAATTATGGAAAAAGAAAGCCAGACAGTCACAGAAAGATGCCATTGAACTATGGCGTAAAGAATCGCATAGGCGCACAGAGAAAGCGCTCAGACAGGAAGAGAAAAGTAGGGAGAACTCAAATAAAGCCCGAGAAAACGTATTAGTTGAGGAAGGTATTCGAGTAAAATCAGAACAAGTAGACAGACAACGAAACACTTTTATGAATGGTATGTATCCTCTTCTGGCCGAGGGTTTACCCAAGGCCACCCCGGAAATACCGAAAGATTTGCCACCCCCATTACTCCCGACTAAAGCACATCCCAAGACCGCAAAAGATATTTTCCTTTCCTCCTATTTAGACGATGTAGCTCCCGAATATGTTAATGATCCACCACACACGCCACCTGTCGATGGTGCTCAACACCGAGATCATCTGCCCCCACCTCCGCAACAACAAACTCCTCCGCATAATCCAACAGGTTCATCTGTTTCCACCGCTTTTCCTGCATCCACAGTTTCTACCTTACATCCCACAAATCCTTTCGTGCCTAGCACCTCAGAAGGTGCGACAGCAATTTTTGCCACGCCACCATCACGAAGTAAATCGTCTCTTAGAGATTTAGCAAACCAACGTACACCCCAAATAGCAACGTCCGACATGTTTAAGGAACATCTTGTAGATTGTAGATATGATCCAGTGCCCGGTAAAAATGATAGAATGCTGCTATCATCACTACGTATACGACGAGCTTCACTATATTTAACGACACTACCAGGAATGGTTAATCATCTAGACAATATATATCGCTTTGTCCAAACAGGGCAAGGCCCTGAAAGTATTGACGAAGCCATGGAATACCAGAAAGTGGATATACAGAGACTACTGTTACGCTTCTCCATAAACTGCTTGATCAGAGACAGAGATAGGTCCGAGGTAGATCAGGATGAAATGCAAGTACTTACCAGATGGGGTCAGAATATATCAGAGGGAAAACATGATAAACAGACGTGTATAGTAGTTATGTGCCGAAAGATCCGCAAAGAAGTAGAACGAATACATAAAGCCAGATTGGAGGCAGACAAAACTGAATCAGAGGGAGAGGAGGAGGAAGAATCAGAAATGCCCACAGGACAATTAGAAACGATAGCTTATGTAGGTAGGGGAAGACCTTGTAACAATACCAGATACTTTAATGACCCGATACGCCCGATACGTCCAGAATGTAACAGACATTTTCAAGCCCCTATGCTAAATACGAAGTCCCCTGAACACTTATTCCAGGCTGCTGATAAATTACTCCGAGACCGAAGGGGGTATCATATGCTTGATTCTATGGATGAACGAGAATTAGCCAGGTCAGCAGTACAATGGGCTGACAGTTCTGAAAAATACAGTGATGATGCGCTAGCACACACGTTTTTGAACCTTACCCCAGACGAATAGCGTTTAGCTGGTATATACATGATACAACACCTCGTTATATTGTATAGAAGCCAACACTCCGATCCTGGTCCCCTACCTGATATACTGATAGAATTACTCACGAATAAATGGAGAGGTTCAGGTACTGATTTAATTAAAGAAATTCTAGAATATCGACACCAGTACATTGTCTTCGTATGCCCAGAACATGTTTCAGTTCCCCCCAAGGAAAGAAAAACGTATCACATAGACAGACAGAATCCCTTACGCGAAGTGCACCCAGTCAGAGGTGATGACAATATTTTTAAACGCGTGTTTGTGTACACGCCCATAACTAAAATTGAATTATTAGAAAAGAAGAAAGTAGTACCTAGCCATGACAAAGACCCAGCGGGTTTCCACCGTGAGATAAAAGACATGTTACTCATGGGAGAGTATACTTACCCTGACATTATGAAAATATTAAAGGTCTTATTGCCTGCCGGTATTTACGAGAAACTCAAAGAAAAGGAATGGGAGGTGGGAGACCAAAAGATAGATTGGACAGCATTAGAAAACGAAGAAAAGGCCCAAGCTGCAGGTTCAGGGCTTGGGGAAAAGACTACAGTATTACCAGGATTATTAGTGCAGGTACTACCACGTTTATTAACTACGAAAAAGGAAGACTGGGGTGCAATCTCAGCCTGTAAACAAAAACAAGATGAAGACACCAGTGATTTCTATTCCCGATTTGAAAAATGTTTTGGTATTAATAGTGGCATAAAAGCAAGTAGTGAGTCGTATCCACATCTGTTTGTGACAAAATTAGTTGAGAATTCCCTGCCCCAAGTTAAGAGTAGAGTATTAAAATTCGAGAGTACTTGGCAAGGTAACACACCGTCTCAGATGTTACAAATGTTACAATATCATCACAATAGAATTAGAGAAGAACAAGAACATGAACAAAGACGTATGAAAGACACGAAAATGAAAATGCTTGTTGCTCAGTCAGTTCCAGCTGACGGTCATAAAAAGGGTACGACACAGTCCAATGATTCAACGGGTCCCGTTAGAGGGACATGCAACTATTGTAAACAGCCAGGTCATTATATACACGACTGCGCAGTTTTAAAACATAATATCTCTACGGGTATAACGAAAGAGAGACCACGTCCGCCTAGACAGGATCAGATCCAACCACAAGTACCTCAGAATATACAGCCTATGCCAGCTGTACAGCAGACCGTACCACAACAACAACAACAACAACAGCCACAGCCTATTGCTGCAACACAAAACACGACACAACAGATGTACCAGTATGCACAAAACGACTACCCAGAGTATCAGCGCTACACATGAAATAGCCTAGAGAGGGAAGTTGGCCTACCCCTTATTGAGGTTCCCGTAGATCAAGAGGGTCCTTACGTACAGAGTCAAGTATTAGGAAAAGACAGAAAGTTTCTACTCGATACAGGGGCAAGCAGAACCACTATCAGTCATAGCGAAGTCCCAGGGGCACCCCTCTCAGGCTCACAAAATATTTCCTTTGGTTTCTCAGGAAAGCCCACTATTAACGAAGTATCGCAACCGCTTGCATTCACAGTCGGTCCGTTAACACGGACTACAGATCTATTGCTTACGAAATCATGTCCAGAAAACTTGTTAGGTATAAAAACATTGAAGGCTCTAGGAGCTGTAATATGTTGTTCTCCGGAAGGAGTACGACTATTTTTGCGTGACTTTAAAGGTCACTACGTGTCTAGAGACATGGATCACCGGTTACAGAATCTACCTGCACATTTATGGGCGCAAGGCCCCACTGATGTAGGTTGTATGCACATCACACCATATCGAGTCACACTCAAAACAGGAGTGGTACTACCACGAATGCGACAATACAAGTTACCACCAGATGCTGTAGTGGCTTTACTGCAAATCATTGACGAGCTCATTGCACAAGGAGTGGTTGTGGAAACCGACTCCAATGTATGTAATTCCCCGATAATTCCGATTCTTAAACGAACTGATCCAAAAGCACCCCCAGTATATAGATTAGTTATTGATCTGCGAGAATTAAATAAATGCATTGTACCACAATACCCCGTGGTCCCAGATATCTCTTCATTGCTAACAGCCATAGATTCAGAAGCAACGTTCTTTACTGTAATTGATCTCAAGAACGCTTTCTTTAGCGTCCCAATCGATCCGGAAAGCCAATATTTGTTTGGATTCAGTTTAAATGGACGAAGTTTTAAATTCGCACGCGCACCTCAAGGATTCACAGAAAGCCCCAGCATCTATAGCCAAGCACTGAAAAGAGAACTTGACAGTATCCACATGCCAGCTAACACTGCCCTGCTTCAATATGTCGATGATCTGCTGATCACCGCCCGAAGCGAACCTGAATGTGAAAAAGCATCACTGACGGTTTTACATTTCTTAGCCGACAAGGGGCACAAAGTGTCCCCTTCAAAGCTGCAATTCTGTGTCCAGCAAGTTGTGTACCTTGGGCACTTGCTGTCCAAGGGGGGAAGACAGCTTACACCCGACCGTATCCAGTTAATTGTTAACATGCCGCCACCCAAGACACAAAAGGAGGTACGGGCATTCATAGGCCTCACCTCGTACTGTAGGCAGTGGATCCCTCAATATGCATTTCTAGCAAAACCACTCATTCAGTTGACAACACAGGAGGCAGCGACATCGACTGTCCGCCCTTGGACTCAGGAACATACACAAGCTTTTGAAAGCTTAAAGAAAGCTTTATGCCAAGCACCTGTTTTAGCAACACCATGTTACAGCAAACGTTTTACACTCTTTGTTACAGAACGTGAAGGTACTGCTTTGTCAGTACTCACGCAGGAACAAGCAGGATCACACAAACCATGCGCTTACTTTTCTAGCACATTAGATCCCGTAGCTCAGGCTCTTCCTGCGTGTCTGAAATCAGTCGCAGCAACAGCTTTAGCAATCAGACAAAGCGATGCCATAGTGTTAGGACATCAATTGACAGTACAAGTACCACACGCAGTAGAGGTTCTCTTGAACCGGACCCAAACACAACACTTGACTTTAGCCAGACTGACGGGTTATGAATTGACATTGTTCCAGCCACACATAGAAATCAGACGTTGTAGTACATTAAATCCCGCCCTTGATGTAATTGACATACAGACACATGCTACACCAGAAGAAATAAAGAGATGGACTGAATTAGGAGGGATCCAAACGGATCAAGGATGGATGACGAAGGGAAAATCTATATGGTTTCTCCCCGACTCAATGGTTCAAGTCATCATTAACACAATACATAGTCCAGCGCACCTAGGAGAGAAAGCTATGCTAGACAGTATTCAACACATTTGGTTCAATAAACACTTGCGAGCAGCAGCTAAACAGAAAGTACGCACCTGCATGATTTGTTGTCAGTTCAATCCAGGAAAAGGCGTACCTGTAGAACAGGGTGGATTCCAACCCCCCGATCACCCTTTTGAAGTCCTCCAGATGGATTATATCCAGATGGAACGATGTCGAGGATTCAAATATGTCCTTGTAGTTGTATGCGCTCTTTCCCGGTGGACAGAGGCGTATCCCGTCTCAGATTACACTGCCCCGACTACTGCCAAGCAATTAGTTCGTGAATTCTTCCCACGGTATGGTTTGCCCCGTATCGTGTACTCAGATAATGGCCAGCCGTTCTCATCCGAGTTAATGAAGCACATTTCACTCTTGTTAGGCTATCAATGGAAATTCCACTGTGTCCGACATCCCGAGGCAGCAGGTCTCGTGGAACGTCATAATCAGACCCTGAAAATACGACTTGCAAAAATCTGTAGAGAGAAAGGTGTCGACTGGATAGTAGCCTTGCCGGTTGCGCTCTTTTACATGAGAATGGTAGCACACTCTCGAACAGGGCTATCCCCGTATGAGGTGATCTTCGGTAGACCACCAAATATGTGGGGGACGCCTATACCTCGTAAAATCACTGATGTTGATTGTAATATGTTGACAGATTACCTGGCTTCCTTGATGTCTGCACTACAATCTTGTCGTTCACAGGTAGCTGCAGCTTTTCCCGATAACACTGAGGTGAAGCCCCATGACGTGGTTCCAGGTGACCTGGTGCTTGTAAGAAATTTCGACAGGAGGAACCCGCTGGAGCCTCGCTGGCAGTCGCCTAAACTCGTCTTATTGACCACAAGGACAGCTGTGAAGATTGAGGGACGTAAAGGGTGGTTGCACTCGAGCCATATAAAAAAATTTCATGGACTACCAACTGAATCGAACTTTCAGCCCTGCATTCCCTCACAGATTGACTTAAAACTCCCCCTGGTTGATGGGCCAGAAAAGGAGAACTATAAACTGAAACTAAGGTCTAGCAAGTCAGACAATTTGATTGTTTAAGTCCTCTTCAAGGTGAATCGGTTGAATTTGTCTCTGACATGTATCCTCTAGACCGAAATAGAGAGAGAAATAGACAGAAACAGCTCAAGAAACATGCGTACTGTAAATCACTTCGTAGTCACTGCATAGTGACATTATTAATTATGTTTTTTCTAAGTCTTCTGATTATTACTGTCAGTATATTTTTACACATGTATTACCCTATTTCCAAGCGTGCTTTCAATGCTACTGCCGAACATTCTTTTAGCGAATTACCCCCGCATGAGTTGTCCTATAGACTTGCGCTGCGCAACAACACATTCATTAGTATGTTACATCATTCCCATCAGACCAGCAATGCTACAAATTGTTGGATATGTGGCCGACTCCCTCCCTATCAGAAATACAAAGGAGTTCTGCCCCTCTTTCCGTATCCATTCACACACAATGGCTCCTGTGGAGCATGGTTTAGTTTGATTAATTCCCTAGATTCAAATTCAGTAGTTTATCAAGACAACTGGGTATGGGGAAACCTGAACCTAGTTTTACTTAAAGTCTGCTACCCTAACAAGGAGGGACTTCCCAAAAGAACAGGGACTGATCTAGAAAATGAAGTATATGGATTAGGTAACTTTACACTTAACCTCATGATCCTGAATGTTGAATCCGAAGCTACACCAATCTTGCACGCTATGTCAGTATTTCCAGTTAGAGGCGAATTATGTGTAAGAAAGAATGGTTCAATACACATGGGCCATAGTAAATGTACCACTGTAATAGAATTCAGTGATAAAGGCAAGTCTACATTTAGAGCTTCTCGTCACTCCTACTTCATCTGTGGTCACACCGCATACATACGCCAACCCCTAGATTGGGATGGTACCTGTTACATTGCATTCCTTCTGCCACCTGTTTTCCTAGCCCCGCCTGATTATCATAAGAATACCCATTTAGTACACAATAGACAGCAGAGAGATCTCCCGATTGTCGACTACACTGAAACAGCATGGGAGAAATACACAGATTTCAATAAAGGTTTCTTTCCTTACATAGGTACAGTCACTAATAGTAAGCTAATACGTAGATTAACTAGAACCCTTGAAGCAGTAGTGAATGAAACTACTTCCGCCTTAGGCAACTTAACAGAGGAACAGTCTGCGATGCGGATTGTTGTTCTTCAAAATCGTCTTGTCCTTGACGTCATTCTGGTCGATAGGGGCGGAGCGTGTAGGGTCATCGGATCAAGTTGCTGTGTTTTCATACCAGAAAACGCGCCGTCAGTGTATAAAGCCATAACTCGACTTCATAAAATCGTAAGCCAGATACATCAGAATCCAGGCACCTGGACTTGGTCCGGTTGGTTCTGGAGCATATTGTCAACCTGGGGATGGAGGATCCTATCCTTCCTAGGTATTGGTTTTCTCATACTATTCAGTTGCTGCTTGTGTCTACAATGTGGGCCAGCGATTTGTGGTCTGTGTGCCACATCGTGTATCCCGCCTTCAAATTTTCATTCAAGATCCCGGAAGAAGAAGGAAGAACAAATGATGCTATATGAACAGATTGATGGATTGATGAAGATGGATATTTCATAAGGGTCCGTAGGGGACAAGGAGGGAATGAGGAAATATAAATTTTTATGGTCAATTGTGTCCCCTATCTTAGACCCCAACGGCTCCATGTACATGCTACAAGTACATGTATGTTCCCTCCACTTCAAGCTATGAAGACGCAAATACAATTGTGTCCAACGTCAACATGTCCTCTTTCAGATCCGCCATGAATGGGTCAAATAGTCCATTCCTAAGTATGATTGGCCACCGACTTTATATGGTTCACTTTTCACGTTTTACAGTTCAGGCGAGTAGGCCCTGAATTCTGCCATCAAGCCTTTTCCTGCTTCTGCCTCTGAAAATGCTCCAGCCTGGACCTGCATCCGTATCCATGAACTTTGTCCTACTCCCTGCGCGGCTAACGGTGCCTGACGCGGCCTGTTGCCTGCCAAAAACTGTATTCAGCCTTCAAGTTATCTGCTCTGCTCCTCATCCGATGCATTCCTGTCTAGTAGTTTAGGTAAACATCCTTCTAGCTACCGAGCAAAGGGCCCGGCCTCGCTGTCTTTATGCAAGTAATTCATAGGCCCTGTTACCATGGAAGATTCCTGCCCCCTCGCATCTCATGTAGACACATAGACGCTTGTACACGCACTAACAGTCAGTATAGAATAGGATCTGTCCGAGAAGACCTTTCCTTCCAGATAATATAGTTCCTTAAACACAAGATATTAGATATGATTTAGGACTAGGTTGTCCTGACACCCCAGACTTCTGTCTCCACATGTAGGGCTAAATGTCAAGTCCCCTTCACTCTCTAGTTACACGTCAATCACACGTCATGCGGCTGCGCGCGCATCTCTGCCAAATATTTCTGCTGACACTGCAGGATTCTCTTATGGATCCACCCACTTGTGACATCATTTTCAATGACGTTTCTAGCATACGCCTATTATTACGCCTATTTTCATTACGTATGTGTATTCTTATCTGTATTATCAGCTGTTACGCCTCCTGCATCTGTCTTAATGCAATGCTTTTCATATATATATTGTTACTTGTCAATAATGTAGGCTGATCCCTTCCTGAACCTTTGTGGTGATGGAATATGATTGCCTGGTTCGAACCATAATTCCTTTGTAAGGAATAAAGTCCTTTTCAGAACCTCTAATACCACGGATTCTGCCTCTTATTTTGACTGAGTTATTCTTACTAGACTTTACCGCATAAAAAATAGTACAGGTAATTTAAATATTTACCACACTCTCACCAGGTAAGAACAAGAAATAACCCCACTTGTCACAGTCACCACACATTGCGCTCCAATAGATCAACAATGCATTCACCTCCAAGAAGCATTTCAGATTGTCTTTCAATGTGGAATTGCTGAGAAAACATAATTGCTCTGCCTTTGTCAAGCTCAGCAGGTCAGGATCATTTGTCCTTTACCGAAGTGGAGCTACATTTGTGGCAACTGCTATGTTTATATATGTGTTTCCCTTAGAGGTTTAATTTCTGTAAAGATTAAGCAGGGTCTCATGCCAGCTCCCCCTGCAACAGTTCTCCTGTGCAGCTTGCCCGTAGTCCGCTGCCCTCTGCTGCCTGTCTACCTGGTGCCCTCTGTTAGTTCCTTGCTCTGTTTTGCCTTTCTTGCTTGTTTTTCTGCCCTCTGTTTTACCTTTTCTGATCATTTTTCTGCCCTCCGTTTTATCTTTTCGCCTCAATTTTGTCCTCTCTGTTTTTCAGGTGTGATCAAGACAGTTTTTTCTGTCGAAACGCGTAACCTTCCTTAAATAAAAATGTGATTTATCCTCCGAGAGCGAGTTCTTCTTTGAAGAAGATTTTTTGCGTGGATTATATATTGCCGGGAGACCTGCTCGGCGTGACTCGCCACCTGTTAATGGGCCACGAACTTCGGTAATCTGGGTCGTTTGTGAAGAAAAAAAATAAATATATATATATATATATATATATTTTTTTTTTTATATGTAAATTTTTAAGTTTTTTTTTCATTCTACTTCAACTTTCTATAAAGTCCATGTAACCTTTGATTTTTTTTAATGAATTTCTAAGGTTTTTTTTAAATTCTATTTCCTAACTATAACGTCCCTGTAACCTTTGTTTTTTTCTGTGAATTTCTAAGTTTTTTTTAATTTTATTTTCTCACTGTTACCTTTCGAAGTGGATGTGTGAGCGGCTGTATAGGCGGTTCGGGCTGTAGTCGTGTCTAAAATCTCTATGGGAATTAACATGGGAAAAAGCGTTTTAGGACACCCCCTTTTCTTTGCCCCACTTGATGGATCACACTGAAACTTTCAACACAGCAACTGAACTGAGTGTCGTACTAAATTTGAAAAATGTGTGAAGATTTGTCAAACAACGCCAAAGATATTGGCAAAACAAAAAGCGCCTTTCCTATGGAAACTAGGATCTAACTATAATTACCTACTGGCGACTATATAACACACACGATTTTCTTGTTAGGCGTGTCCCCTCAGCGTGTCACGGGGAAACGCGCAAAATATAACACACACGCTTTTCTTCTGCCGAGGTAACCTGAGGGGACACAGCGAGGATACCAAAGGAAGAGCTTTATTAAAAGCGATGGCATGACGCGTTTCGGCGTGAAAGCCTTTCTCAAATGCCATGTAACACAGTCTCTCACCAGCTGCTTTAAATGTTCACATTGCTCTCGCGATAGTAGCGATAGACCAGCTGAGCCGCGTTGATTAATGAGATCTCACTATAGTCCGCATTGGCGAACTACAGGTCCCAGCGTGCATTTCACTGGCATGCTAGGTGCGTACTCATCACAGCTAAATCCCATAGTGAGTGGTGGAAGCTGGATAAATGAAGAGCGTTGAAAGCGACTGTCTGGTGTGAAAACGATGCTGCTGCTAAAATAACAACTCCTCCTTGGTCCCCAACTCCCAGCCGCATGAACCCAATGTCCCAAGTGCACTAAGGCGTTGATACCGTGATCTGACCTCTCCGTGTAGTCAAGGGCTGCAACTGCAGTGGTGCAATGATGTCTTGGATGCGGCGGTCTGGAGTCCATCCACTACCTTGGAGCACCACACAGAAAAGAACCCTTGCTGCTCCAGACTCTTGTTAGGCGTGTCCCCTCGGCGCGTCAAGGGGAAACGCGCAAAATATAACACACACGCTTTTCTTCTGCCAAAGTAACCTGAGGGGACACAGCGAGGATACCAAAGGAAGAGCTTTATTAAAAGCGATGGCATGACGCGTTTCGGCGTGAATGCCTTTCTCAAATGCCATGTAACAAGCACAGTCTCTCACCAGCTGCTTTAAATGTTCACATTGCTCTCGCGTTAGTAGCGATAGACCAGCTGAGCCGCGTTATATATATATTTCCAATAATTTACTCCCACACACACACCCCTGAACCTCAAGAGGAGGATAGCCAGACAGACAAGTGGACCCACATATAGACATGCGGACAGGTAGATAGAGACACGTGGGGAAGCAGATAGACACTCGCACAGGGAAACGGACAGACAGACATACTTGAGCATCAGGACACATGGACAGACAGACGTGGGCAGAAGGACAGACACATGCGCAAGTGGACAGACAGGCAGATAGACACACCTAGACAGACAAACAGATGTGTGCTGACAGACATTCATTCGTGGGTAGGCGGACAGACAGACAAGTGCGCAGGTAGACAGTGTCAGAGAGGCATACGTGGGCAGGCATACAGAGGAGTACACAGACATACAAACACAATATATATAACCAATATTTTAGATTTTACAACAGAAGAGTTTTGTATAAACATGTCTTTCTTTATGTGCCATCTACTTAAACAGATGTAAATAAATATATGCATATGTGTATAAAGGTCGCAATGCAATCTTCAGATGGTAAGACTGCCGCGAAAAACGAAGGACGAGCGGGGTCTAATTAATTGAACGATCTGCCTCAGATCCACCACAGACCATCCCCCCACCCCCCTCCGAGGCCGTGTGTTCCCAGAGCGCCGGCTCCTTGGAACCAGACACTCGCCTGAAGTTTGTTTGACCCCTTGTGCTTTCGACATTCAGTCCCTTTCAGGCCATTCTTCTAGGCACTAACTGCTAACACGCTGTAGTCACCTTGAAATTTCCTCTGCTATTTTCCAATTAAAAGCTTAATAGCCCTGGAAACGGAGTCCGTGTGGTGAAGTTTACCGCAGCCCCTGCTCCTGAAAGGCTTTCTGCTGCGATCCCATTACGTGCTTGAATAAACCCTTTCTGGGCGCAGAAACCAGGCCGGAGCTCGTCAGGTGCTGGGTTACAATGGGCTCCCAGGCGGGGGACATTTCACCAACATAAATACAGAGCGGGCCCAACAGGGCCATGTTGTCAAATAGTGGGACGTGTAAAACGTTCCCATCACTTATCTGAGAAAGGGATTAGTGCACTCCATCAAACGAGCGCTTCGCGCTGCACTCCGATGTGCACTCAAGCGAGAGGGGCCCGGGCCCCTCCACCGACCTAATGTGTGGGAAAAAGAGAGCCCAGGGAGGCGGGGTGGGGGTGGCTGCGCGGCGCGGGCCTGGAGCCTGAGGCACGGGGAGAGCCAGCGAGACGGAAACAGAGATAGAACGCTAGAGGCCTGTGGAGGGCGGTGCTGACGTGACCGGGGTGGAGGGTAGAGGTGTACCGCAGAGGGCAGGGGCGTAACGCCGGGCCCTGCAGTACAGCCCCGCCCCTCAGGAAGCCTGTCATCCTAATTTGTATGTATTTATTTAATGCAGTTGTATATAGCGCGGACTTTACCCAACGGTGTCAGAGCGCTTTATATTAGAGCCAAGACCGTTACATGAGGAAATTTACATACAAGTTACAAAATACAACAAGGAAAAAGTAAAATAAAACAGTAGATGGCAGTCCCACAAAAGTGAAAAGGCACACTAGGATTCGGAACGTACAGCCATAGATTACGTATGTCCTAAAGCCTAATACACCTGTAAACTACCGTAGTCTCAGAGGCCCCTCGCCGTATTCTGCAGGCGGACCCCGTGGTCATGCTTAAGTCATTGACTGTGAGGCAGTGGCGTAGAGCCTGGGGAATAGGGAGCGGGGAAACGGAGAGAGGCGGGTAGAGAGATGAATAGGAAAGGGGTGAGGCCCGGGGCAAATGGTGCAGCCGACCGAGGGGGAGTGGGGAGGCTGTGAGGGGAAGGCCTCCATCAGAGAAAGAGGTATTAAGAGGGGAGTGGCAGGGTGGGTTAGAGGCTCCCGGTGAGGGAGCTATGAGAGAGACAGATGGAGATAAAATTACCAGCAGGGAGGTGTAATGCGGGGGATCCCGTTTAGGTTCACGAGGAAGGGACCCCATTCACAATTGGCTGCATACAGTACCCTCACTTGCCACCAGTCATTTTACTTTCATAAAATCAACACTGACTTAAGCAACAGTCTGACAAGCCCCAAGAGACACAGACCCGCTGCGTAGTTTCCACCCCCGCGCAGGAGGTTTCGTCCACAGTAGGGAACCCCAACACGCGCCAGTGACTTCAAAAAGCCCGGTATGCACGTGACGGACCAGAAAGACGCACAGTTCAGGTGCGTAGATAAAACCCAGTTTGAAACCATGAATGTCTCCTACAATTGTCATAGAGCAGGATTGCCATTGTAAACAATATCAGGCGAGCCTGCACGGAGCACTGTTTTCACAGCCCCGAGGAAGACGACTGTAGGTGGAAACAGGTACGGAGGCATCTATCTCTACGATGCGCAAAGTGAGCATTGGGGTGTCATAAATGAGAACAAATGACCTTTGCTGCAAGCGAACATGTCCAATTCCTGACTGAATTTTTTTTGTAAAAAACATCATTAGAACTACATTAGTTGGCACTGATGTATCATAATGATAATTTTATTATTTATTAATTAATATGTTTAGTTGTTGGAAGGCACCAATGTGATCAAAACATACGTGTGTACTTGCATTAGTAGTTTTTTGTTTAATGTAATTGTGCTTAATTTGGATTTCAGATAGCAGTTTTATGTAGTATGTGCTAAAGTTTCAGACAAAGTAAAACTTTTTTTTATTTCAAAGCTATTTTACTAAAATGTTATGATTAAAAGTAAGGTGTATAAAGAAGTGAGGTCTAGAGTTGCAAAATGGCAAACATATGAGTAGACTCTGAGTAATCATAGAACATATAACAGTAATCATAAAATATACCATGGGTTACTAAAGTATCAAAAAGAAAAGAACAAAAAGCAAATCAGCATGCCCAACTGGGAGGAGCTTTGCTGAAAGAGCACAAACACTCTTTAACAAAACCAATAGCTCCACTCATGAAGATCTACGGCTCCAAGATTTTACCTGCAATTTTATATGGGGCTGAGATCTGGGGTTTTAATAACTTGTCTAAATTGATGACTGCCCAGAATAGATTCCTCCGGTCAGCTATTGGGCTTCCTCAATCCACCCCACGCATCCCTCTTTTGTTTGATCTGGGAATCCAGCCTATAGAGGACTGGGCAGGGTATAGACCCCTGGCGTTCTGGCGTCGCTTGTGGACGACCCCCGAACTATCTAACTATGCAAAAGCCCTTCTGGAGATCAAAGGGTTGGAGGGGTCGTATAGGATTCCCTGGTTGTCTAGCATCAAAACCCTGTTGTATGATCTCGGGATGCGTGACCTATGGGTTAACCCTGATACAGAAGTCTTCCCGGCAAAAAAGGTTCTTAAGGATGCGTACTGGAACTATATTAGGAACAGGAGATGTGCTTCTCTTATAGGTCCCACGATGAATGTTACTTTCCTAGCTTTTAAGGATGACTCTGTCTATGAAAATTACTGGGATACTATCTCGAAGTTCCTCGATCGTAAGTTGTATCACCAGTTCAGAGTGGGCGCTCTACCACTGCGAGGACTCACCAAAAGTTGGAGTCCTCTTGGTAGTGATAAATGAGACAAGATTGAAACTATGGACCACTTCCTTTTTTGTTGCCCAACTTATCAACTTCCTAGACGTATCTGGCTTCGACCTGTATGCAGACTAATGAGTACCCGCTCTGCACAGGTCGCTAGTAGAATTTTGAAAACAGATACTTCCAATCCTATAGTAATTGGTGTTGCTAAATTTATTAGTTGGGCATGGATCCTTAGGGCTAAGAAACTGAAGCCGTAATCCTTGTTCCTTGCTGCCACTCAATAGTATCTATTTTGGTCCTTGGGCTAAATAGCACGTCCCTATTTGCACTTTATTGTATTTTTTAACATGATGTGATTATTTTTAATCTATTATTTTATCTACCATTTTAAAGGTTTTATAGTCCTTTTGTATTGTATATGAATTGTATTGTAGTCGAATTGTCTAATATGTGTAGTATGTCTTTTATGATGCAAATCGAATAAAGACCTTTTGACTGACTGACTGAACTGGTCGTGGAAGTTAACTTTGAGGGGGATACGGTCAGATTTGTCTAATCTTTCCTAAAAAAAATTCCCGGGAGTATTTCTCATAGAACTGTTTTTAGGAGCTGTCAGCACCTCTAATGAACTGCGTCCAGACCCCAAGTAAAAATTATTTTTGCAGCAATTTAATACAATATGGTGAATAAAGTCCAGGTGTTGATTTTATTGAAGTAATGATGACTGGTGGCTGATGAATGTACTATTTGCAGCCAGTAGGGAATTGTAGGCAGAGGGGTCAGGAGCTGAGCCAGAAGAGAGAAAGGGTGGGGGTGGGGGTGTTCAGCATAGTGAGACGGAGAGATAACTAAAGAGACACCATGAGTGATAAATGGAGACAAAGAGGTCGATTCGCAAAACATTTGTGTATATGGGCAGTAAAACAGCCCTATTCCAGCTTTTTTTTGGGGGGGGGGGGGGGTTGGGGAGGGTATTGGACTGATTAACTTGGCTTGTGTAGCTCTTTTTAACTTTGAACTGTGACTCCAGGGTCGCAGACACTAATATATAACAGAAAGAAGATACCAGGGCATGGATGTGGTTGGCAGACAAAGGGTGCCAAAAGAACCAAACAGGGAGACAGAGAAATAATGACAATCTCAAAGAAAATGTGAGAAAATTGAGTGAAAGGGAGAGAGGGAAAGAAGCCGGAAGTGAAGAGAGATGGAAGGAAAACATAAAGCCAGAGAAAGCAAGTTCTAGGAAATGAAACTAGACAGAAGGAGAAAGGAGAAGGGAGGAAGGAAGCAAGGAAGGACATTTTCATTGGGTAAAAACAATCCTGGGGACCTTCCTTGAAAGGCTCAAATCACATGCTTCACTCACTCACCACAGACGTATAGTTCAAAGTGGGGTTTATTTTATGTTCTGCTTACCCCTTTGGACAAGAGTACTCTTTTACGCACTCTCACATGCCTATGTGATAGAGGAATACACTTGTACCTACTCTTACATGCCTTTTTTTATACAGTACTACTTCTTAAAGTACTCTTACATGCCTATGTGATCCACGAGTACCCTTTTTACATACTCTCACATGCCTTTGTGATGCCGAGGTACTCTTTCATGTACTCGTACATGCCTATGTGAAACAGGAGTACTCTTTTAAGTACTCCTACATTCCTGTGTGATATACGAGTACTCTAACATCCCTTTGTGTTACTGGAGTACTCTTCCAGGTACTCTTGCATGCTTATATGATACAAGAGTACTCTTTCAGGTACTCTTGCATGCTTATGTGATACAAGAGTACTCTTTCAGGTACTCTTGCATGCTTATGTGATACAAGAGTACTCTTGCAGGTACTCTTGCATGCCTTTGTAATTAGCCCCACAAATGTTCAATCCCCTGTTACTAAAAGAGCAAAGACAACCCGTCCTGTATGTTTCTTGAAAACTCAAAGTTTACATATTGTGTGGCCAGTTCGCAAAGGCATGCAAGAGGGGGTAATAAGAGTCCTCCGGGAGTACTACTTTACATGCTTTTGTGAATGAGACCCACAGAGAGGCAAACAGGAAGAAAGGTCATTCTGCCAGCCAGTTGACAGACAGAACGTGAATGGGCGCATGGATGAATGGACGAATTACACTTTGGGGCAGCTGGATGGATTGATGAATGGATAGAAAGACGGGTGGGTTTGGTGATTAGGCGGAAATGAGTGGATGTATGGGTGGATGAATATCTGCCGCACCACCTGAGACACAACAATAATTCTTTCTGAACATTACACTTTGGGAAACTATGTTTGAATTGAAACAATTATAAATGTACGCGCCTTAGTTGTCCAGCAATATACAACACAAAAACATCCTTAAATGTATTTAACTGTATATCCTGGCACAGGATAACAATCTGCGAATGTGCGTGCGATGCGAGTGTAAAACGCTGCAGGGTTTCGGGGTCTGCACCGTGTTGGGACGTGTCCGACTGCTGCTGGTCTTCTGTGAGGCATCTTGGGGCGCAGAGAGGGCTTGCTTCGGAGCACTATGGAAACAAATTGAAAATAGATGTGTGATCAGAAGAAAGGAGGCAGCCGCAGCAAGTGGCGTAATTAAAAAAAAACCCTTCCCCTGGTGAGGGGCCCCTGAGACTCCCACAGCTCACAGACATTCATTGGCTTTTGGGGCCCCCCTCAAGAGATATGTGCCCTTCAAGGGAGGTCCCCTCAACCCCCGCCACCCTCTCCCCTCGTAGCAAGCAGGAACCGTGTTACGTCCTGGTCCAGTGGGCTTAGCTCACTGCGGCTGCCTCATCTTCTCATGTCCCACTTCCGCTGCTGGCTGGTAACGTGTATTATATTGTTCAGAAACATATGGCGTCATGCCAGTGTGCTATAAGAATAACTTGAGGGCCTCGAGTCATACGGTCAGGAGTGCTGGACGGGCGCCTGCACGCGGTTGCCTTTGCACTTCCCTGCACATATGACGCTGTGGTTTTGCAGCACAGGCTTCTCGGCGCACCGTAGGCGCCTCTGGGAGTTGCGCTGTACTCAGGTGAGCGAGTCAGGGTGACCCGCTCACCTGTGTCCCGCGCGGCTTCCAGATGCGTCACCAGGGCGCCGAAGAGAAGGTAGGAGAGATAGGTCCGGTCTATAATGGAATCACTGTGCCCCCTCACCCCCCCCCCCCCACAAAAAAAAAAGAAAGGAAAGATACAATTCTGTAAATGTTAGGAAGAACCGCTCTCTTCTCTGGGGGTGAACAAGTAACTTTTTTTTCTAATTTTGGCGGTCAGCGATGAGTTAGTAATGCGCTGCTTTGTTGCACAGCCTTGGGACAGCTGTCTGTGGATTTTTGGACAAAGTATTCAATGTGTTGAGCGAAGAAAATAGAAAAAAACTTAAGTAAAAGGGATAGAGACTATTAATAAACTGAAACCGATTGTTATTTGATATTACACGTATATAATGCGCACTTTGTCATTTTGTGTTGCCTCGCGGCGCCAGTGTGCACATAGAATTGATGTATGCATTGTTAAATATTAATCTTAGAAAACCGCACACTCACAGGACCCAACCACTTGTAACTGGTAAAATGGAAATTACTCTGGGAAACATCTGCTATTTATTACACCCCAAGCAGTGACAATAAAAAGGTGTAAAGAAATTTAAATGTGTATATTTTGTTGATACAAAAAACAACTAGACAATATAACGCACGCTACTTACCCAAATGGAAACGCGTGGCTTCCTTGTCCACAAGGGTGACGTGTCCTCTCACAGACCTGGAAATATGAAGGCAGATCTTTCAGAGTAAAAAAGTTCGATTTGAACTTCCGTCAGGGAGGGATTCTGTAAACAATGGTTGGTGAAAAACGCCAACGTGCGAAGGGGAACATCTAACTGCAAACACGGAGTTGCACCAGCGGAAGGTATGAAAGGTGTCTCCACTGCAGGGCTCAGTGCGGCGAGGAGCGCTCGCGCTGTTTACCCTCCGAGGAAAGGAAACATTTGAGGAAACTCTCAGAGGTGAAGTCAGTTTCTATAGCTATGATAAAAATATATAATATGAGACGATCAAATTCAAGAATTATTTACTAAAATCTCAACTACATCTTCGTTACGAACGGAATTTTTAAAACTATTAAAATCGTGCGGTAAAAAAGATGATATATGTTTTTTTTGGGAAACTATTGGACGCCCCGGGACAGGAAAGGAAGCTGCTGGGATGCGCGTCACAAGGGCGGAGTGGGCTCTGCTGTGGTGGTCCCGCGGGCACGAGGGTAGGAACTACACTGTGCGGTTCACGCGTTATCGTGCGCGCGTGTTATCACGTGAATGTGCCCCCTTCCTGCTTCAAGAAGTGAAGACCAGGTACGTCGGTTCAATGACACGAACAGGGCTTCCTGTAACCCGAGTGTGTGTGTGTGCGTGGGGGGGGGGGGGCGGGGGTATAACACTCCAGGGATTAGAAGAACCTGCGTGAAACCTGTGGGTGTCAATCCTGCCTTAGTGCCCGGGGCTGAAGGAGAGAGAGTGCGAGATCACCGACGAGTCTGCAGTGAGCGCTGCTACTCTGGGAAGGAGGGCTCTGCTCATATTCACCGAGACACTGAACTGAGCGAGGGCGAGCAAGAGAGCGTTCACATTCATGTTGACCGAGATAATCGACCGACATACATCCATACATCCGTGTACCCTCTTTGGGGCTGAAGAGTCCAGAGCTCGGGCCTGCCTGGGTGAAATGTTCATTTATTTCAGAAGGACGGCGAGCTGAGAGGGCACGTGCTCTGGCGCGCGGAAGGGAGTACAGGAGGTGTGTGTGTGTGTGTGTGTGGGGGGGGGGGGGGGTCTCAGGTTGTTTCTTGAGGGAGGGGTCAACCGAACAAGCGTTAACAAAGGGATCGAGAGCAGAGAAAGCCGGGTGTGCAGGGTGTCAGAGGGCACCAGCCACCAGACACAAAGCATAGGCTGGAAGGGGAGGGGGGAGGGGGAGGGCGGTAAGGGAAGGGGGAGACATAGCAGGTCAGGTTGGCAGAGCGAGAAGCAAGGGGGCAGAGGAGGGGCAGAGAGAGGAGAGGGCAGGTAGGAGCGGATTGGCCAAGAGGGCTCAGAGCACAGGCGGCATCGAAGCAGGAGGAGGCAGGCGGCACCAGTACCTCCCTGCACTGGCAGTCAGCGGTGGGAGAGACGGGCAGAAGCAGTCCACCCAAAGAGGGGCCCCGGACAGAGCAGAGGCGGGGACTCCTCCTCACCTGAGCCACTCTCACCAACCACTCTCACCTCCCTCCTCTGCCGCACTCGGACTCCTCGGACCGGCCGCCGCCCAGGGCGCCCTTTGATCCCGGGGCGTCGCTGCAATGAATGGCTATGGACCCCCCTACTTGTACATGGGGGGGCCCGTGGCGCCGCCGAGGCCCCCCCTGCAGCGGACCCCTAAGTGCGCGCGCTGCCGGAACCACGGGGTGCTGTCGTGGCTGAAGGGCCACAAGCGTTACTGCCGTTTCAAGGACTGCACCTGCGACAAGTGCATCCTGATCATCGAGCGCCAACGGGTCATGGCCGCGCAGGTGGCGCTACGTCGACAGCAGGCCACCGAGAGTCTGGACAGTCTGCTGCCCCCCGGGGGCCCGCACCCCGAGCTGGGACCCGTGCGCTGGGGGGGACCCGCCGAGTCTTCCCCTCCCAAGGCCGCGCCAACAGGTAAGAGACGCTGGAGTATCTCTTGGGGGTGATGAGGGCGCAGGGGGCAAGATCCTGGGGTACTGAGGGAGAGGAAGAAGACGGGGGCACAGGAGCGCACAGGGGGGAGCCAGCAGGGGCCACCTGGAGGGGGGGGGGGGGTAGAAAGTTAGAAACAGGTCGCAACACAAGAGCACATTACTGGGCGCCGCTGTTGGAGGGGGCACGGGTGGTATTGGTCTCTAGGGGCAGAAGAGAGCGACACATTGCTTCGAGTAGGGCATTGGTACGTGGGGGTAAAGGCGCAGCCCGGTGAGTACACACCAGCACAGCTACGAAGATAACTGAGGGGGTAAAACTACTGGAGCAGAGCATAGAGAACTGCTATTGGGAGGGGGGGCAGTTTCGGGGTATTACCTACTGGTACAAATGGCGAGGGGTAGAGCTCTGGGAGTAGGGCCATATACCCTGATGAGAGTGGCACTGTAACCATATACCCTGATGGGAGTGGCACGGTTTTGTGACAAGGAGCGCTACACATGACCCGGGGCACGACTCGGACGGGTCCACTGGGCACAAGCGAGAGAGGGCCGCTCTGGATGAAGCTGGGGAGGGCATTTGATGGAAGTAGGACCCAGGGCAGGCGTAGCTGAGAACAGGGTCGGAGTAGGACAGAAAATAGTCCCGAGCACCATAATAAAAATGCCCCCATGAGTGAATGACATATCTAAGAATACGTGTTCCACGTTTGCAAGTCGGGGGAGTTTTTAACCTGTACAGAAGCACTTTTTGTTTATTATTTGTGATTGCTGCATGTCCAGCCTTAGAGACGAGACTCTGTGAATAGGCCCCGGGGTGCACTGAGGATAGTGCACTGAGCACAGGAAAAGCTGGAGGGGGCAGACCCCCAGGGAGCGCAGCCTGGGAGTAGAGTCCGTGCACATATGGGGAAAAGGCACCCTGCGCAGCGCCTGGAAGTGGCTCCAGTGAAGCTGCAAGGGTTCGGCGAGACCAAATGCCAGCTATGGAAATGCCCCCCCCCCCATTTGGTTGAGTAATAAAAGACAGCCATAATGTAGGTAAATTGGCTCTGCATTCTCCCAGGTCTGGTGCCTCTGCACCTGCTGATCTACAAATAGCGTTGCCCCGTGGCACTGATAGAATTAAAAGCGGCGCTATGGTTGGAGTCAGCATGATTTACAGTACACCTCAGTTGTTGAAATGTACACATTAAGCCACAGCACGTGAGACGTTCTGCAAAATAGAAATATCAGCGCGTCATAGGCGGAGGCAGGGAGGCATTTCACCTCTAAGAGGTTCGCTGCACACAACCCACTGAGCTGCAGCAAAGCCTTGTGTTCACCTGCCTGCCATTTCCAACTAGTTATAATAATATAGGGATTTAATGGGGTGTGTGCCGGAAATGCTCCAGGAGGGTAGGGGTGGGGGGGGGGGGGCATCGCACTACACGGCCAAAGATGCAGTCAGAGTTAGCAGCGCTATGAATGAGGTGGCGCTATATTGTAATTGTTCCTCCAACGGCGGCTAGCGCCTCCAATGCTTGTTTATTTACATCCTTCCCGCGTGTCGGTCAGGGCCTTCACGGTTCCCCATATTTGGCACACTTCATGTACTTCTGTAAAACATTATCCCCAACCTCCACGCCACGCTTCCAGTGCCTCTCACGGCGACGGCCCTCATTATGTTGACACGTTCTGCTTGCCTCGATGCGCGGATGGTGGGAGGGGGGCCCCGAACTAAGAAAGAAAAGTATTTTTAACTATTCTATCGTTCTAATAACAACGTGCATGTTGTAACTGTTCCCGAGTTAAGTATTGTTCTTTGTACCCCACTGCCAGTTATGAACAAATACACGCATGCATTTACAGGTCTGGTGTCCTCGTCACACAGCCTAACAAGGGGGTGTTCCATAAAAAGCCGAGCCCCTGACAACGGGACAGAACATCCCGGGCTGTGCATTCAATTTGATGTCTTAATGAGAGCCGGGGAGACGCTGGAAGTGGCTGTGCGTAAAGCGTGTTGTAATTATGGAGGGGAGTCCCGCGTTAGCTGAGTGGGTTGCGCAGGTGTCTGCGGAGGGATGGGCACGTGGGTTATACCGGATGTGCCCGTCCAGGGACCCACGGAGCGGTGTTTGCGTCAGTGACGGCTGTGGGGGTGCTATGGTAATCCAAGACTTGAACATCCTGTAGGAGGAAGAGAAGGGACTGTGGGGCGCTGTAGTAATCCCAGAATTGAGCATCCCCTAAAAGGAAGAAAGGGAGCTATGGGGGCGCTGTGGTAATCCCGGAATTGAACATTCCATAGGAGGAAGAGAAGGGACAATGGGGGGGCGCTGTGGTAATCCCAGACGTGAACATCCCGTAGGAGGAAGAGAAGGGACAGTGGGGGTGCTGTGGTAATCCCAGAATTGAACATACCCTAAAAGGAAGAGTGGGAGCTGTGGGGGTGCTGTGGTAATCCCAGACTTCAACATCCAATATGAGGAGGGGGGGGGGTCGTGGGGGTGCTGTGGTAATCCCAGACTTCAACATCCAATATGAGGAAGAGGGGGGGGCGTGGGGGTGCTGTGGTAAACCAGAACTTGAACATCTTGTAGGAGGAAGAGAAGGGACTGTGGGGCGCTGTGGTAATCCCAGACTTCAACATCCATAAAAGTCTTAGGCTGACAGAATTCGGAACTGTGACCTGCCAGCTGCTAGCAAATCACAGCGTAGAATCCTAGCCGGACCAACTCAGAGGTTAATCGCATTAAAGTCGAAAGTGCTTTATTAAATCATGTAACAGCAATAACTATAGGAGTTAAGTATATAGTGTTGTATTATAATGTATTCGTGTTCAGCATAACAGTACAAAGACAAGTTGCTGCCCTTTCGGAAATGTGAGTCTTTGTTTCTTTTTAAAAAGGGAGGAGAGTTTGCGGGTGCCATACGAGTCTAGGATGGACCCGGACTAAGGCCTGTGGGGTCTCACCACTGAAGGCCTCGCTTGAAAGGATTGGTTGTGTGTGTGGGGGGTGGAGGGGGGGGCGCTGGGTGTAACAAGCGGGGTCGGCATAACATGTAAAACCCGGAGCAGTGACTGGAACCGGCGGGGGTCGCGTGAGGCGCAGCTTTCGCTGGGATCCCTGTCCTGGACTGTATCACTTACCAGGAGAGGGGTGCGCCCTTCGGGCAGGGCCAGAGCTGCAAAAACAAGGGATTAAGATCACAGCACACACCACCGCACGCATAGGGCCGGCCTGGACTGTCCGCAGAGAGGACGGGGCGATGCCTGTCACCCCTCTTCTACCCCTTGGAGCGTGGGGTGCAGGGCGGCAGCAGCACCTGGTCAACTGTGCATTCGCGAATGTTTCGATTGAATGACCGCGGAGGCCTCACCCCTACCTGTTACGAGAGCTCCTTGAGGCTTGGGGTGCAGGACGACAGCTGCCACCTGGTCATCTGCGTATTCCCGCGTGTTTCACATTAGATAAGCGCGTGGCCTCCCTCCTGACTATCACCGGAACACTCACTGGGAAAAGATGGCCCCCACGATAAATGGGAGGTATGCAGGTGAACGAACTCAGGAGATAAAGTTGGGGTTGGTGGAGGACGAGAAACAATTCAACGTGTGTTCATTTGGCCGAAAATATGGCGTCTAGATCGAGGGTAGCAGGTTGGTACCAACGAGTCGTCTTTTTGCAGTCGAGGCAGCTAAAAAATAATGTCAGATTTTTTTATTCCACAGTAAAGAGCACATTTTTATTTTGGTGCCTCAAGTATTGTGCAGTCACGTAACACCACTGGCGGCTGCATGAAGCGACAACATCAAAATGGGGCCTCCGTACAAAGTGTAACATGGTGCAAAACAGCGGTTTGTTGCTAATTAGAACAAATATATATATATATATATATATATATATATATATATATATATATATATATATATATAATCTGACGGGCAGGTAACCCAGTCCCGCTCCACGTTAGTGGGCCCACGTGCAAGGATGGTAATATTATATACAATTTTTTTTTTTTGCTGTTTCAGTACTGTCAGAAAACACCACCATCAAGAGATATATTCAGAGAGGACCCTCATAATCGAAAAAAAAATCAGCAACTGATTAACAAAGTAGTTATTTTATAAATGCGTTTGATTTTAATCCGTGTCTCCGCTTTGCAGCCTTGTACCTGCGAGTTATTTCACGAAAACCTAGTAAATGCACGACCATTCGCTGTTCATTTATTTAGCGCTTTATGCAGGGCTGACCTAACCCGAGAGGATATCGCAGCGCTTAATGTAGAGTATAATGATGTGGTGCATTACCATTTATTGCTGTAATTTGCCTTTCGGTACGTTGCTGCAGAAATGCGTTTTGCAAGTATGTTGGATTCAGACTTCCCTCTGCCTGCGCTCTCTACCTATTCATTGTTTACCTGTATCTTAATATTACATATATATTGATGAAGCCGTGTGGTTGGCGGTGGTGGTGTGACTTTGGACTTTCGGCCATGGATGGGTGGGCTGCTTCATACCATGACAAGTGGACAGGTCTCCTTCGGTCTACAATAACGTCAATGTATATTTTAGGGAGTTTCTATACGGCGCGAACTCGACCCGCAGGTATCAGAGCGCTTTACATGAACACCCGCTGCCTCACAGACGGAAACATTCATTTTGTTAGTCGCTGGGAGATTAAGTTATTTGCCCAGAATAACAAGACTTTGAGCGTCTCAGCCGAGACTCAACCCCGTTCCCTAGCTTCGAGGTCGACAGCTGTAGCCGTTAGGCCACACCCTCGTTTGTATATTACACAATGCACAACTTAATCACTTTTAGACACTCATGTAATCACTTTTTAACGAAGCCCCCTATATAGATGTTTCGGGGGGGGGGGGGAGTTTGGGCATGGTCCCAGTGTGACAAACAGGGAATGTAAAACATTTAAAGCGCATGGAAGGGGTGTTTATACCGGACTGGAAACGGAAGTCTGGCCTGCAACATGTTTTAATATCGCCTCCTGTGCGTCAATAGCATTACTATCTCCTGCTGTGGCCGGGTGCAACTCTTCCTAACATTTGCATATTTTGGCTACTCGGATCATTTTCAATCACAAGTATCTCGCTCTGTGGTATAAGGTACCTTCAGATTTACAGGAGTGGTGAAAATAAAGGTTTCTTCCTCTTCTTTTGTCCAACCGTATTTCACATAGTAAATGATACCCCAGAGTATCACAACTCCCAACAGCAGTGGCGACAGACGGTGTGTTACGGTCCGTGGCGTCACCCGAGGTCTTGCAGGTTCCAGGTCTTTGCTATCTGTTGCTTTTCTGCCTCTGGCGCCAGGCACGCTGCCCGGATCACCATTCGAATTGAACACCCATTGCTGGAGGAGTTGAATGAGTTTTCAAAGTCGGGGCCCAGTGATATTAATTGCGCCACTGCCTCCTGGACGCGAAGGTTTCGGTTGACAGAGTCACCACAATCACGATCTCCTGCAATTCTGGCCAACTTGTAGCGCAGGTGTATGAACGGTGCTCATCATGTCTGCAATACTCCAACTCCCTCGGAAGTGGCGTTCCTCACGCCCTGGTCCTCCGCAGCCTCCCGTGGCCCTCCTCTTCCTCTCATGCTGAGGTACGTGAGGCCCAGCGGCAGGAAAAGGAGGCACACCAGAGAGGGGGTGCGCGCTACAGCCCCCGACTAGGCCCACCACCGGAAGCGAGCAGGCGGCGGCGTGACCTCCCCCCCCCCCCCCCCCCAATCCAGGTGTTTTTGGAGGAGGACCTGTGTGGCTGGCTCCGGTCCAGAGAGGTTCGTTTACCCTTTCAACTCTTATGTTTTTATCATTTTGAAGACAAAATAACGTGAACATTGAAAAATACTGTTTTCCTAACTTTTGGCGCGCTCCGTGGCCATCTCCTAGCGCTTGTTCTTGACGCCAAACTGAGAGGCGCTACATGGGGAAGGGAGCCCGAAGAGTGTTTTTATCAGTGTGTACCTGAAGATTCTTGTCCAGGTTAAACCACCCTACAAATGAATTTAAGAGTATTCTGTATTCCCCTGGCAGAGGGGGCCAGGGGTGCCCTGTAGTAAGAGCGGTGGCACCCTTTACTCTCCACACAAGCCCCGCAGGCAGGTGTGTTCCTTTACAGAGGCACAGCCACGCGCCTCCGCCCCCGAGGTGCCCGCAGATTGCGGCACGCTTCTTCCAGAAGGGCTCGGCGGCCGGGTTCGAACCCTCCAGGGTCAGCTGCGGTGCCCCCCAGTCTGCTTGGAGACCATTAACCCTCAGGCAGGGCCTCTAACGCTCCCTGCTTCCGTCCATTTCATCCTTCTTTTTAAAACTCACAAACCCCGAGTTTTAATCTGTGGAACGCAGATCACAGAGGAAGGGGCAGTGGCGCCGAGATTTACTGCTACCTACAGCTTTAAGAGCGCAGCCCCGCTTAAAACCATCTTTTCGGCTCAGCGCCCTGTACGTTTAAAGTGCGCCCCCTTTTATTGTACAATCGCATCTGGCCAACGCCATTAACGCGCGTGGTCTTCAATTGTAAACAACTTTATATAAGCTCATGGGGAAGTATTTCGGGGAACCAAACAGGGCGAGGGGTCTCGCGTGCACCAGATCCCAGTCCAGGGGGCACGCCCCATGCCTATAGCCCTTATCTTTCGCGCGCTGCCCACCCAGGACTGCAGGATGAGGAGTCCAAACACCCCAGTGCGCATCATTTCCACAATGTGTAACATGTGACATGTACCCTACCAGGGTCTGCACACTGGCTTAAATAAGTTATCCTAATTCACTGTAACTATTTGCGCCATGCCTGCGCCCACGCAAATGTTTAGTAGCTATTACCTGAGGATTGTGAGTGTCCTCCCGCGCACTCTGTACCCTCTTGCACTGGCTACGACCGCGCAGTCTAAGGAACCGCAAGCGAGCATGATGAAAGGTGGAGCGCAAGTTGTCAGCCACGTCCAAGCGCGGCTCGCTGCATCCGCTTTTAAAGCCTTTTAATATTGCGTGGAAACATCGCATTACGGTCTCAAGTGCATCTGCAAAAAGGCAGTTTAAAACCAGCACACGAGACTTTGAAGTAAGTCTTTATTAATTATCGTTATGTTGATACAAATGAGTATTGTATACGCTTTTACGCCCCTCCCGGCAAATCAACCATTAAGTTCCAGGTATCACTTTCATTTATTTTAACGCACTTTGTGAGTTCGGAATGCGCAAACTGCGATTTACGAGTGTTCATTCAATTTACACTTGTTTCAAAACATTTTTATTTAATCCTTTTGTAAGTCCTCTCTCTACGAAGAGAGACAACGCACGAGCCCAATCAAAAATATCATTTAAAACAGTTTGGAATAATTTGAATCAACACAATAAAAACACAAATATTGGTTTTGAAATTATTTATTTATTCGAGTAAAGACATTTAACTTAGAAGTAACGAAAAAGTTATGTTTATTCTCACTTTAAATAGAGGCGGGCTTGGGCTTTTTTGATCCCAGGAAACGCCGTCGATTTAGCAACAAGAGACACATTAATTTGTGGTGAGTGTTATATGTAGGGTCATTGTTGTGTTTATTACGAACATTATAATGGCTGTTATTTACTCTCACTGTTTTATTATTTTGACTATAATGATTATTAATGTAGTATCAGTACCATGAACGATATAATAACAGCCAAAATATTTACAACAGCAAATCAACAACAATATTAGTATTAACAATGATCGTACTACTTCTAATAATTTAATTAAGAGTACTATTACTAACTCGTTTCATTTGTGTTGCTTTTATCATTCTTCTGGATTTTGCAAGTGATGGAGGGTCTCTCTGACGTGGTGCCGTCCCTCTTTCTCTGCCTGTGTAAAAGTATCATCTAGCCCAGCGCCAACCAAATGTGTGACTATTTTATATTTCGCACTATGGGTGTCTGCTTTGGATTTGGGCTAGTAAATTAATTTCCAATTTTTGGTGTTGATATCGCAGGGTAATATGTTATTCTAGATTTTCATGAGTGCACAATAAAGCGGCCATGCACACAAAGCACTGTGCCATGGTTGTGACTAGTCGAAACTTAACCAGATGCTAGACTTATGCGTAAACATCATGCATGGTGGCCATAGGTGAGCAAGATGGCCGCCGAGCTGGGTCACGGGCAGCGGATCGAACCCCGTCCCCAGCGAGCCGACCACCGTCGCGCCGGGCTACGCATGCGCATCATGTCAAAGTGGACCTGGTGACGGAGAACTTCAACTGCGTTCTACAGAAACACGCCTATATCCACGTTCTTAACTAAACCACAAGGTGTACGTTTTTTTTCATATATTTTTATTTCGGTGGCGGTCTTTTGCAGTAGAGCGATATAAAGTTAGAAGGAGGTCTGATAGTGGTGGAGCGTGGAAGCGCTACTCTCTGGGGTATAGTTTTTTTTACTTTAAAAAAAATCTAAAACGCATATGAGTATCAGAGACAATGTTCATCACTGGCGAGTAGTGACGCCTTTTTTTCACGACAGCTCACACTTAAGAAGGAAATAAAGACCAAGCTTCCATCGAGATATTCGAGTATCCATTTGACTACCCCAGGATTGGAATTTGATGAATTAATAAGCCTGAAGAAGTTCTGAAATATGATTTTCTTTTTTGGTTTGAAACGTGCTTATAAACTTAAAGTTCGTTTTTACATGCTTGTATAAGAACGTTTGAGCTAAGGCCGCGTGAAGACCTCCTCACTCATGTGAGTAAACCTCGGGCTGCATTCAATGTGCACTCGATTAGCAAATAATAACGAGTTTGTAATGCACTGCGCGCGACTGAAACGTACACATTCGTTCTTTAGTATTGCCCGGCCTGTGAGAAGCAGTTAAGTACATATAGTCCACGATTGGTGGAACGATGTTAAGCGCTTTGAGCCTCGTAAGGGGTAAGGACGCGCTACATCAATTCCAGTATACAGTAAACAATTTTTCCCACTGAGACAAAGGCACACCTAAAATCTCTACATTTGCCAAAGTGCTCATACTTAATCTTTCTTTCTCTAGGATGTATATATATATATATAATTTTTTTACAACATTGATATGATTCTAAGTATAGTGTTTGCATTGTATCTATAGCCTTTGCCGTCTTTGGTCACGAATAGAAAGTTATTTTAAAATGATGGTCATCAGACAGAGCGTCTACAACGGGGTGTGATACTCTAACCATCAAATGCTGTCATTCCGCGACAAGAATTAATTCGAACATTCCTTACAACTTTATGCTACTGGTTCGCATTGGGACGAGCAGCGACAGCCAGGGACCCGGAAGTGGAAGGATGAGATACAAGCAGACGGGGCACATAGGGTGAGACTTGGTAAGCGTCGCGAGAAGCACTTTTGGTGTGTGACAGTAACACCGAATAACTCACACCCAGTATTCACGTAACACGGTGCATGCTGAAAGCCAAACTCAAATCCATTTATTTGTTTACTTATTTGAACATCTGGACTACCAGCACGTGAGATATTCACAACCGTAAAACAAAACATAGCACAAAATACGTGACAGAAAAAGTAAACATCACAAGCATTATCCGTGTACGTACAGAGAGAACGCGCGCTCTTGGTGTCTTGCCTTTCACAAGGGCGCCGGGCGAGGCTGGCCCATTGGAAGAGCTCAACATGGCGTCTGTGTACGGAAGCCTAATGTCTCAATCAGAGAATGGCCTGTGGCCAGGCTTCATGACTCTGACCATCAGCTATCAATAGCTAACAGGCAGGGTGTTCAAGGGGACCAGACTTAAACGCTATGCCTCAAAGGCCCCAAGTTCCCTGGGGTCACAGAAACCCTCTGCCCCATATTAATTAAATCATTACTTAATTTATTTATCCACCCAATGGGATCGTTCCGCTAAGAGATGTACCGAATAGCAAAAATACAGTAAATAAGAAATCAGTGGATGAGCCAGGTAAACAAGATCGAGTTATATGTCTTGTACAAATGCGCTGTTTTGTGAGCACAATGCAGCAGGTACATTAGCATTTGGACAAAAACTACATTAGAGTTCAACAAGATGAAAGTCCCACGCTGAGTCCAACAATAGGATTAGCTGTTTTCTGAAAACAAGTGAAGCCTTATATTCTAATACTGATTATCATATTTATGATCATCTAGTGTGGGAACACGTGACCTTACAATGCATATGTGTTGAAAATGACCATCTCTTATATGGTATTTTTGTTGGCATTAGGACTCTGCACACTTTACTCCTGTTAACCAGAAGTAAAGTGATGTGCTGTCCTTTAAAACAGGTGAAAATTGACATACTCTGATTGGCACATTTAATTTACTTATAAGTCCCTCTTATATGGTACTACATGTACCCAGGGCCTGGAAGTTAATGGGCTGCAGCGCTCATTGTGCCACTCACTACAGTAGCACTATAAAGAATGTTCCAGGCCTGCCACTGCAGTCTGGCGGCGCACTTTTTAAACTACCAATTCAACCTTTCAAAATCAGCCCTTTGACAGGACTGAACCTTTCTTTTATATAATTTTAGGTCACCCCTAAAGATGGGCTTATTGCCCGATAAGGCAGGGTGCATGGTATTTAAAAGTAGGACATGTAGACATGACATTAATGTTATACCTGGCCTGACAGTGAAAAGGCTGCAAAAGCCCTTTTAGCTGCAGCAAGATTTGCTGCCCGTAGGCAGTGGTTAAATTGAGCCGGTGGGGGCCATCAGCACTAATTTGTGGGGCCAGTGGGGCCCACTGGCACTCATTTTGTGGGACTGGCATTTATTTATCCTCATCCAACATTTCCCAAGAGCAAGAGAGTCAAAAACAATCAGCGGAGAAAGAAAGAGAAAGATAAAGACAAAAAACGTCATCTCTGGAGAAACAAGGAACTTGCAATAGAGGGATAAAGGGACAGGGAGTGTACAGACTACGCAGCTTTGGTATTCTGTGTGTTGGTGCCATCTGCGGGCTTCTGAACAGAGTTTGGGCACTGGCACTTATTCTTCAACAAATTGAGCACTACCCATAGGAGAACATTGGATTGCATTAAAATACCTTAAAATTATCATTTTGAATTGGGAACAGCTAGTAATATAATTCATGCATTATTTTAATTAGTTAATAAAGTGCAATCTAATGGTAAATTAAAATTTTGATTATGTTGGAGAAGGTACTCTTAGAAAAGTTACCTCTTTCTGCTTAATCCTTGGAAGTATTTCTGCCAGTATTCAACCGTCTACTGACTGATAAAGACTCCCCTGTGGTGAGATGTGGATTGCTCCTAGACAGACGACAAAGGGCTTGGGTGTGGGGAGGAATTGACAGCATGGCTTGGGACCTGTGCCTAAGGACTAGTTACACTTCAAAGATGCCTACCCTGCCACAAGCAGATGAGCCTGACACCAGCTCTACCACCTTCCTTCGTCCCTCTAGTCAGCTTGTCTCCGCAACCAGTGGGAGTGGGAGCTGTCCCAGAACTTGTTTGGAGTGACCACAAGGAAGGTTTTGCCCAATACCTTAGCCTTACATCCGGGTGTGTCCAGGAAGCTCTGACTAAGGGAAGAACGGTCCTGCTATGTAGGAGTTAGGTGGAGGGGCACTGGGGCATAGTTTACAGCAAAACACAAAGGAAGTGCTGTAAAAGTGGGTAGGGTTACTTCTGGGAACACCTACCTCATTAGCTAGGGTTTGGCCAGTGGTTTCCCCCACCCACAGGCTGGCACTGTGCATCCATGTGGTTTAACCAGTACACTCCTCAGAATACTCCTGGATCTAAGATGAATCAGAAGAAGGGCTGCCTTGCTGTCTGAAGAAATACTGGACTTGCTTGCCTTCAACCCAGAATCCCAGAAGTGATTCCAAGGGTCATTTGGATGACCTCCATGTGAGCTACAGGGCTTCAGCAAGCTTTCCATCTAACCATTCCCAACTGGACCTTACCTGGTCCCCTCTGATGGCCTCTATGAGAGTGAGTGCTGAACCGCCAAGTACTGTCCCCAGGGTCCTGGACCCTTGGCTGTGGTCAGAATGTCCTCCTCCCTGCCTATCTGAAAGCTTTACGGGACTTGAAACCAATCATCAACATCAACAACCTTAATAGACAGCTTCACCAAATTCGACCCAGAGCAGCACCGATTGATGACTTGCCCAAACTCGATGCCGGGAAGCAACCTTCATCGACAGCTCCACCGGTCTTGATGCCGATCAGCCTCCGATTGACTCCGAGACATTGCACAGCAACTCCCTGTCACTGTCAAGCCCTTCCTCAGATCCAATCAGCTTACTGACCCCTCTAAAGTCTTTCTACTTCACAGTTGGTGCTTAGCATTTTTTGCGCTATCTTAAAATGCAAACTTTAAAATTCATAGCTCTGGTTCTACTAATTGGATTTTTTTATTTATTAAAATATGCTCTATTTTTCTAAATTGCTTTGAGAGTCTTGTTCTGTTGTGTTTTGCATTTATTACTGTTTGAGTACTTGATAAATTATTTACACATTGCCTCCAAGTTAAGCCTGGCTGCTCTGTGTCATAGCTTCCAAGGGGGTGAGCATAGGTTTAATTTGTGACTTTTGTAAGTCGTCCTGACAAGGATTGTGATTATTATTTGAGATGGTTCCTCAAGCCCTTCAACTAATACTGAAATATCTTACAAGAAGAAACAGATGTGATTAATTTAAATTTTATAACCAACAGTATGCATTGGGGCCTTGGTCTAACTGTGAGCTGAGCCCGGTCTGCTTACCTGAACAGCAGAAGAGAGTGAAGGAGGTTGACATAAATGGGCTGGTAGGGACAGTGGCGTAACAAAACTTGAGCCCCCCCCTGAAAAGTACATGGAGCGCCCCCCCAGAGCCAGTCAAGAGCTTTCAAACAAGGGGCTCTCCTATCGTTCACAGTGCTGGAGAAGTCCCCATGGAGCACGGCCCCCCACTCCGCAGGCCTTCGGAGGCTAATGTTACACCACTGGATAGGGATGCTATCATGCTGCTGAACTGCTAAGAGCCCGCTTTAGAGGAAGAAGAAACAGTGAGAATGTAAGCTGTGCAACCCCATACAGGCTCTAGATTTGAAAGCCGGATCCAGCGTGAAAACCCCAGTTCTTATCCGTCCTATTGGATGAAATGTAGACATTGTGCAGGGAAGGTAATGTATGCAATCTTCAAAATCAAGGAGACAGTTTCACATTTATTTGCAGGTTTCAGGTACAGAGTGTACCAAACAGACTAGAAATCTCTTAAAAGATGCTCTTTACTCGTGTCCTTTACAAGTTATTTGGGTACACATCTTTCTAGGACCCTGAAGAGGAAGGGGGTGATGCTGGGCCTGTCGTTGTTAAGCAGTTCATGGTCAATATTATGTTTCTTAAGAAGAGGGTGAACATGGTTCACCTTAAGGGAATCTGGGAACAAGCCCTTGATGATGGTTTGTTGCCACCGAGGGAAGCATGCACTTGAAAGTTTCCTAGCCACACAGTGGGTGGGATTGGGTATGGAGAGAAATCTGATGGGCTGGTGTTTTTTCTGGCCTTCTACAACATTTCACTAGTAAAAAGAGATGAAGGTGATGTAGGTAAGAATTTTATATCTAAAGTGTATATCTTCTGCGAAAGAAGGGGATGTGTGTTTTTGCAATGTCTTCGCGGATTGTCATGATTTTTGTTGGAAAGTGGGGTGCTAGGTTGTTGCACTGAGATTATGTGAGGAAACATGGGGCTGGCTAAGTAGACTAATCCTGTTAGATCTGGAAGAGTTATCTGGAATGATGTGCACTTGTATATGTCTCAATTTAAAGAAGGAGGATTTGGTTCAGTAAATAGTCAGCAAGTTTTTCCTGCAGTATTGAGTTTCAGGAGGTGGGTGGATGTGGGTGATTTTCTCCTTCTCCTTTTCATTCTCCTAGCTTGTTAGTGTCATCAGTGCACCCTTTAGAGCAGTGCTTCCCAAAGATTTTCTAACCACTACCCAATTTTTATAACAGCAGACTTTCTCGACCCACATAGTTTTAAAGGACATGTCCAGGGTGATTTTTTAATGTAACCAAAGCATCGTGTGTAGCACACTGTTATTTACAGACAGCACATTTTTCATTGAAATCACCACAACATTTGCAGAGGCTTGGAGTTTTATGGATAATCCTATATTGCACACAAACGATAATGTGTGGAAATCAGGTTTCAGTGAATATTTATCATTTGTGCATCACAAAGTAAAGTGTTCTGATTTGTTTTGATTCTATTAGAATCTTTGTTTCACACTTCAGAATAACGAAAAGAATATGCTTCATTTTTGGTTTTCTAACTGGTGAATGTGTGCAGTTTATTTACAGATGTTTACATTTGATTGTGTGTTACAAACAAATGACGTTACAGCATTTCCTTTCAAATTCCCTACACCCCAGAAAGATTGTCATATGATTCACTTATTTACTTTTCTTTCTGTGTCTGCAAAGTGAGAAGAGTTTGTGAACAGCAATCCCCATATTAAAAAGTAAGCACCACTTGGTCAGAAGACATAGGCTGGCATTTGACCCCTGTCTTTGAAGCTCAGTAAATGTGACAAGCTAAATAAAGAATTTAAAGGCATCTTTATTAATTGCTTAGACTTTTGCGACCCAGCAAAAAATGGCCCACGACCCACATTTTGGGAAACACTGTGTTAGTGAGTTTTATAGGTCTTTTCAGTTTATGGATGGTGGAAGCTGCGTTGTTTATGATGGTGGAAATCTTTTCTTCATAAGTCTCTACTAAGTTGAGGGATCATCACTCTATTGGTAATAAATGCTTGGATCACAGAGTCTAAGGCCACTGGGATGTTTATCCTCAGCAGTCTAGGTGTTGGGTTGCTAATTGCTACTGTGAGACTTTGAAAGATAAAAAGTTACATGAGGTGATCACTTTGCATTTAGGGGACTTCTTGTGTGTAAGTGCAGTCCCTCCACCCATTTTCTCGGTCTGAGACTGCTTGAGGTTCGCAGGTTCCAGTCCATCAAGGAGGGGGTCTGTTGAAGAGCCAGGTTTTGAGGTTTCTTGCGAAGATGGGGAGCGATGTTATCTGTCTGAGGTGGAGCGGAAGGTCGTTCCAGGCTCTGGCCGCGCGGAAGGAGAAGGAGCGGCCTCCCGATCTGGTATTTCTGGTGCGGGGGACCACGGCGTAGGAGAGCTGGGCTGATCGTAGGGTCCTTTGGGGTGCGTGGAATTTGATTCAGCTATTCAGGTATGCTGGTCCGGTGTCGTGGAGGGCCTTGTGAGTGTGGGTTAGCATCTTGAAGGTGACTCTAGCTTCGATGGGAAGCCAGCGGAGTGTGGGCAGGTGCTGGGAGATGTGGCAGTGTCTTGGCAGGTTGAGGACCAGTCTTGCGGCGGCGTTTTGGATGTTCTGTAGCTTGTAGGTGAGGTTTATGTTTATTCCGGCATAGAGTGCATTGCTGTATTCGAGTCTGCTGGTGACCAGGGCGTGAGTGACGGTCTTTCTGTGATTGAGGGGGATCCATTTGAAGGTCTTGCGTAGGAGGCGGAGGGTGTGGCAGCGGGAGGACAAGACAGAGTTGATCTGGCGGTCCATTTAGAGCTCTGAGTCCAGGATGATTCACAGGTTGCGTGCATGGTCCGTGGGGGTGGGCGGGCTTCCGAGGGCGGGGGGCCACCAGGTGTCGTTCCAGGCATCTAGGGTTGGGTCCATGATGAGTACTTCCGGTTTAGTTGTAGGCAGCTGTTTTTCATCCATTTGGCGACGGCTTGCATGCCTTCTCGAAAGTTGTGTCTGGTGGTGTTGGGTTTGTTGGATAGGGAGAGGATGAGTTGGGTGTCGTCTGCGTATGACACAATGTTGAGTCTGTAGGTTCTGACGATGGGGCGAGCGGAGCCATGTAGACGTTGAAGAGCGTAGGGCTGAGGGAGGACCTCTGGGGGACTCTGCAGGTGGTGGGTGTAGGGTCCGAGAGGAAAGGGGGAGTCTGACCCGCTGCGTTCTGCCGAGAGGAAGGAGCGGATCCAGTCGCGGGCCTTGTCTTGGATCCCTGTGTTATGGAGTCTGTGTATTAGGGTGCGGTGAGAGACTGTATTGAACACCGCTGAGAGGTCGAGGAGGATGAGGGCTGCTGTTTCTCCTTTGTCCAGTAAGGTACGGATGTCGTCTGTTGTGGCGAGGAGGGCGGTTTCCGTACTGTGGTTTTTCCTGAAGCCGGATTGGGAGGAGTCGAGGATGCTGTGCTCTTCGTAGAATGTGGCGAGTTGGCTGTTGATGGATTTCTCGATGACTTTCGCTGGGAACAGGAGCAGGGAGATGGGTCTGTAGTTTTTGAGGTCGGTGGGTTCCGCCGAGGGTTTCTTCAGGAGGGGGTTGATCTCAGTGTGTTTCCAGTCTTCAGGAAATGAGGCGGTTGCCAGGGAGCGGTTGATGGTGTGGCAGAGCATGGGTGCAATGGTGTTGGTGGCTCTGTTGAAAATGTGGTGGGGGCACGGGTCCGTGGGGGCCCCGGAGTGGATTGACTTCATCGTCTTCAGTGTGTCTTCGGTGGTGAGGGCTGTCCAGTTGTCGATCGCTGGCTTCAGGGTGTCAGGGGTGGTTGGTGAGGGTTCAGTGTGTTGGTTGTCTTCGTCGAAGTTGTCATAGATGTTCTTGATTTTGTGGTGGAAAAAGGTGCTGAGTTTGTCGCAGAGGTCTTGTGAGGGAGGAATGTCGGTGGACTCGCTGGTGGGTTGAGCGAACTCCTTGATAATGTTGAAGAGTTCTTTGCTGTTGTGGGCATGAGTGGAGATTCTGTCTTAAGTTGCTTTTTTCCTCGCTATTCTGATGAGTTGGTGGTGGGCGTTGGTGGCGGCTCTGAAGTTGTTGTGGGCTTCTGTGGATTTGGTGTTCCTCCAGGCCTTTTTGAGGCGGCGGCAAGTGCGTCTGGACTCCCGAAGTTCGGTGGTGAACCATCTAGCTTTCTTGGCGTGGGTGCTGTTGTTTTTCTTGTGGGGGGCTATGGTGTTGGTGCTGTCGGAGATCCACCTGTGCATGGTTCGGGCTGCGGTGTTGGCATCGTCGTTTTCCGTGATGGTTGGGGTGGAGTTGCTGAGTGATGAGGTTAGCTGGTCGTCAGTGATTCTGGTCCAGTTTCTTTGTGGGAGCAGGTGCTGGTGTCTGTGGATGGTGGGGGTTCTGAAGGGGAAGTGGACGCATCGATAGTCAGTCCATGGGAGTTCGGTGGTGTGGCTGAAGGTGATGGAGTTTCCTGTTGTGAAGAGGGGGTCAAGGGTGTGTCCTTCTGAGTGCGTGGGTTCGGTTACGATCTGGCGGAGTCCAATGTTGTGGAGGTTGTCCAGGAGGGATGTCGTGCTGGGGTCCGGTTGGTTGTCGAGGTGGAAGTTGAGGTCTCCCAGAAGAGTGTAGTTGGTGGACACGATGGCATGCGGGGAGATGATGTCCGTGATGGAGTTGGCGAAAGGTCCGCGGGGTCCAGGGGTCGGTAGATGAGGGTTCCTCGTAGGGTGGAGGTAGGGCATGCCAGTATCTTGAAGTGAAGGTGTTCCATCAGGTCTGTGGGCTCGTCGGGGAGTGTGCTCAGGCGGAGGGTGGATTTGTGGACGATGGCGATTCCTCCTCCCGGGCGGGTGGGGCGGTCCTTTCTGGAGATCTTGTATCCTTGGGGAATGGCAATGGCGATATCCGGTCCCGAGGTGGTGTTGGTCCAGGTTTCGGTAAAGAATGCTACGTCCGGGGTAGTGCTGTCGAGGAGGTCCCAGATTTCAGTGGTGTGTTTGTGGAGGGATCGGACGTTGAGGAGGATGCATTGCAGGGTCTTCGGTTCCGTTGTGTTCTTGCGGGCGGATTGCGCTGGGTCAGTGGTCTTGGCGGTGCTGCAGGTGTGCCGGCAGCGGTGACAGCTGAAGGGACCGTGGGTGAGGGCTGGTGATGCTAGCTTGCAGTTGTTGTTGCGGCCTGGGTTGAGAGCGTGGAGTGCCGCTGGGTCGTAGCATTGGCGGTGCAGAGATCCAGGGTTCCTGGTGCTGGTCGCAGTCGGGTCACGGACGGGCGCAGACAAGCTTGCCTTTGGCACCCCGGCGGTGCGGCCGTGCAGTGGCCGCCTTTAAGTAGGGGTCGGGGAGGGCTAGACAGCTGGGAGGCGGGAGCAGGGAGGGAAGCTGGATTGGGCCGGTTGCACTGGTCGTGCTGGGGGGGAGCAGCGGCGGGAAACAACGGGCTGAAAAAGGCAACAGGAAAAAGGCAAAAAGAGAGAGAAAAGTGCAAACAAGGCAGTAAAAGTGCAAGAAAGAGTGGAGGAAAGACATAGTGGACACATGAGAGTAAAAGGGGGAGATTGAAATGAGGGTAAAAAACGAGTGAAACATGGAGGAAAGACACAGGAGAGTAAAGGGGGAGCTTGAAATGAGGGGAAAACGACAGAAAAAGTGCAAGAAAGAGTGGAGGAAAGACACAGAGGACACAGGAGAGTGAAGGGGAGATTGAGATGAGGGTAAAAAACGAGTGAAAAACGGAGGAAAGAAGGAGAGTGAAGGGGGGAGCTTGAAATGAGGGGAAAACGACAGAAAATGGAGGAAAGACCCAGAAGGAGAATGAAGGGGGGAATGGAAGTGAGGGAAAAAATGCAGAGGACAAAGGAGAGTGAAAGGGGGAGATTGAGATGAGGGTAAAAAACGAGTGAAAAACGGAGGAAAGGAGAGTGAAGGGGGGAGCTTGAAATGAGGCAAAACGACAGAAAATGGAGGAAAGACCCAGAAGGAGAGTGAAGGGGGGAGATAGAAGTGAGGGAAAAAACGAGTGAAAAAGGAGAGAAAAAGCAGAGCAAGAGAATGGAGACAGAGGTCCACTGGACCAACAGGGATGAGGCGCAGGTGAAACAAGCGGGTGGAGGAGGGCCTCGAACACCAACACTCGAGAGTGCAGGGGCTCTGATGAAGGCCTCACTTAATGGTGGAGCTGCGAGGGAGGAAGAGCAATTTCACTGGCAATGAGTCAAGGTGGTGTGGTTAAGCTCTGCAAATGGGTTTGTCGAGTGTCCAATGGAGGTGGGGGTCAGCAAGGCAGTATCTGAGATGGAAGCACGTGTGGGAAGAGACATGAAGAGTTTGTTATGAAGGTTTTGTATTATTTCATGAAAGCGATCCAATTGCAGCTTCATGTAATGCATTTTGTTTGCGAAACGGTGACGGAGAAGCTGTCATGGAGTTGCACCTCTCATGATGACCATCAGTCGTAGTGATAGGGTTTGTACGAGATATGTCAGTATCTATGCTGCTGGTTAGAGACAGTCATTTGAGTCATCAGACGGATCTCTCTTGGTGGCTCGGCCATGACTGAAGTGCGGATGCTTGCATCTAGAGTAGTCCGAGAGGGAGTAACGCTGAAGTAGGTTATGCACCTGCAAAAGTGATTCATACTTGAGCATCTTGACTAGTTCCAGACCCACCCTCGTGAGTAGTGATAGGGGAAGAGTTATGGGTTTTGGAGGATGATGAGCTGTTGGTGTTGTCATTCGTTTTTGTTGGTCGACGTGGTTTTGTTGTTTCTTTCTGTATCCATAGAAGAGCCTTTCCAAGACTTGACAGCATCAAACACTGTGATGTAGGTTTGTTGATTAATGTCAAAGGACAAGATAATGGCCTACTCCTTTTCACTTCGTTTTTGCGTGGACCACATTTCTAGCCAGTGATGGTTTATTTCAATATGGGATTTTAGTGCTTTTTTTGCGACTATGAAGAAAGAGCAGCCTGTATCCGGCCTGGCAGGTATGTTGTTGTTGAAACTAAGTAGCTCTGTTTTAGGTTCTCAATATGAGTATCTGGTATTTGTCACTGACTTTCTGGTTTTGCAGCCAGGCTCAATGTTTGTGACATTAGAGGACGGTTTTTGGAGATGGCAGGTGGAAAGTGGATCTCCTAATCTGGATTACATGCATCCTGAAATCTGATCTGTTATTCACAGCACTTTTTTTTTTAGGTCTGTGGCCATACCATAATAAAGGCAGAAACTAGAATGCTGAGTAGAATCACTACAAGGTGCACAACACACGCAGTAGGAAAATCAGTGCCCGGGGCAACATCGAAATTTGGAACATAATCACATTAAATTGATAAAATGTGGGAGCAAAATCACAGGGACATTAAGATGTGAAAACACATGTAGGAGTAAACTTGCAAGTGTGGCGCAGAATCATTGTGTGGAGCACCACCACATAAAAACGCAAATCACTTGTGGGAGCCTAATCAAAGTATGGAGCACCATCACACTAAAGCGCAAAACACAGGTGGGTGCAAAATCACAGCGTGGAGAACATATAGGGGCAAAAATAGAGTCCAACAGGTAACTCTGAACAGTACGACACTACTAATCTTTTGGTGCTTGACATTTTGGGGTAAAGCACATAACACGGACCATTTAGCTCAATGTTATCGACCGCAATGTTGAGGTTCAATTCTTTTGTTTGCACTTATTCTTCATCTTGGCAGCATGCATTGCAGAGTAGAGGAGATGGTAGTGGGTAAAATGTTCTGCAGAGAGACTGACCCTCTGGCCCTAAACTGGTTCTAACAAGGTCAGCAGGATCTCATCCTTCACTGAATGCTCCTCGCCAGACGGCCGGGCGAGGGACAACCTGGGGGAAAGACGTCTAAGTGAGGAGGTGTGTCCTAGTGGTTCAGGTGCCTTTGGAATCTGGGGACCCAGGTCCAAATCCTGGCCTCGGCACTATGTCCAACATTGTGTGATTCTGCGCCTATCACTACATTTCCCTGTGCTTAAAATGTGTGTAAAATGTATTTCAGTAATCCCCACTTAATGTACACGATCTAGGATCCTTTCCTAACTCCTGGTGTAGTGTACAGTGCTCCTTTGTTCAAAACTAGGTTTGTTGGTATATAAATGCCCCAAAACATACATCTAGGGGGAGGGTGAGCGGGCCGAGAGAAGGATCGAGGGGGTGGGGGAAAAGCATAAAATGCAGAACACTGCCCAAGATGGTGAGCAATTTCAATTTACCTATATGCCAAAGTGCTAGCCACAGACAAACCACACGTGGCTGTCACAGCAGATCAGTCCTGATAGTTGGAGGCTCTTTGTTAAGTCTATTGGGGAGGTATACTTTCAAATATATCCTTACAGACACCATCTGCCTAAAAATGTCCATCTCCACATTATTATTGCCTTGTTTCTGTATTGCCGGTGCAGGAATGCTCGTATTTGATGTCAAAGAAAAACGCAAAATTGTATGCTTGTAATTTCTATACAACATTAAATGCGCCACTGGAAATCCATGATGGAGCAGGGTTTTCTGTATCTCAACCTTTTGATGTAATCATTAAATAACCTTGCCATTGGTCGTATGGACCTTAGCTGGTCGATTAAGAGAAATAAGGAGCAATCATCTACACAAACAATACTAAACAATACTTCATTAAAATACTTTACATTCAGTCAATAAAGAGAGTTCATTGGAGTGAAAGGTTTTATTTGAACATTTCTTAGTTTTTTATCTATTTATTCCTCAGCATTAGTTTTTAGATTTGTTAATATGATTTATTATGTTAATATAATTTATACTGCGCATGAATCACCCCGGAAGGTCTATCTCAGTGCCGCTGTGAACCATAGGCTGGCAGCTTTATTATCCGAAAAGCTACACACTTGATTAGTCCGATGTCTTTTCCTGAAAATCCAATTCCTCTGTTTTTACGGTGTCTCTCAAATCGGGAGGTAAATCCTCCTCTGTTCTCACAGGAATACTCAAACAATACTCATACCCAGACAAACAAATATCCCCTACCACCTCTATGCAGATGATACCCAGCTATACCTGGAAATATCCTTACTAGATGACATATACCAGCTAAATGCGACTATCACAGAAGTCCAAAACTAGTTATCACACAACCGCCTGAAACTCAACCAAGACAAGACAGAAATTCTTCTCCTATTCATCAATGGACAAATCCCCTCAGATCTAAAAGTTAATAAATTCCATTGAGGCTTTAAACTGTGATTTGACTTTAGCTGATTCCGCCAAATCTCTGGAGATCACACTGGACCCAAGCCTGAACATGAGCACACACACAAAGAATAAAGTGAAGAGTGCCTTCTACAACCTAAAACTCCTGAACAAAATCAAGCTTTTCCTCCCTCTGAATGATCTTAAATCTGCCAGGCAAGCTCTGGTTCTGTCCAGACTGTATTACGGGAACGCCACCCTCATAGGCACTCTGAAATCTAATTTAGTCCTCCTGAGAGCCACCCTTAATGCAGCATCTAGGATGGTCCCCTGAATCAAAAGATACAATCACATCTTCTCCTCCCTCAAAGATCTAACGTGGCTCCCTTTTGAAGCTCGTTGCAACTTCAAAACTGCCTGTCTTACTCATGAAGTCCTTCACACTGGTAAACCAGCCTACCGTGCATCCAAACTCACATAGACAGGCCAGACGAGAAATCTAAGAAGCACCAGCACCCTGATTCTCATCCCACCCAAGAAGCACAGACAAAAAACCCTGGCACACTTTTTCCCGGGCAATGCCCCTAAAATCTAGACCTCACTTCCAGTTTTTATCAGGACTAACCCCTCTTTCATGTGCTTTAAGAGACAGATAAATGACCTCCTCCTCAATTGGCATTTTAACCCTCTGAGCATCAACGCATAGTGCTAAAAGGAGTCATGCCCTGATATATGTATTTATTTAATGTTTCTCTTAAGGTCAATCTCTGGTTTGATTCTCAACACAGATATCTACTTGAACTAACTGTTGACTGATTTCGCCTTTGACAGTGTTGTGAAGCGCCCTGATACCTGCGGGTCTTGCCAGCGCTATATGAAACTCTTTAAATAAAATTAAAAATAAATAAATAAACAGGCTGTAATCCTACAGCTGTTTCATGTCTGGCCATTTTAAATTCAACATCCTCATCATATGTTTGAAATTCAACACCATCCGATGTGCAACAAATGGTGCAGTCTAACTTGCACAAGAAACCCCTTCCTAACAGACTACAGGACTTGAATCGCATATCACAAACTGATGGTCTCTCTTATTATGAGCCTATTTTTATTGGCACTTTTTCTTTGAAACGGGATTTGTAATTTGCTTATTTGTGACACCTACAACTTGGATCTTCTTTCTTGCGAGGGGTAGGTCTGCGACTTCCACTGCCTTAACAGAGGAACGGGTGGCTCCTGTGTCGATAAGGAATGACACTTGCTGGCCATAAATCTCTCCTTCTACAAAGGGTCCACTTTGATCTACCTTAAAGGCTACTCCAGGTACACAATCTTCCTCCCTCCCCAGTCACCTTCATCCGGAATAGTCAGAATGAAAACTCTTGTTTCCCAACGTGGGAAATGGGTTCTTATTATGGAATGGATTTTTATTTTCTCTCGGTACCTGATTCATATTGAATCTGAGATTTCCCACATTCTGTGGGGCCATTGCAGCTTGTGTAACTTGCACCATAGGATCTTTTTATTGCACTGGTAACTGTAGTCTTTGTGCAGGTATTTGGACTGGAACATTTTGCATCTGTACTTGATTTAACACCCTTTAGTTGACCTTCACCACTCACTCTATTTGGATTCTTCCTACACTCTCTCTTCCAATGCCAGAGCCTTGTACAATAATGGCAAGGAGTTGTTTTCTTCAGCGTTGCAATGTATGTTCCCAAATTTGGATCAACTGAAACACTTCGAACTCTACCCTGTGAAACATAAACTCTATCTTGCACCATTTGACCTCCAGCCTGAAAACCAACACCTTGGGGCATATTTACAAGCCACATCGCCACCACAACGTCACTTTTAGTGATGTTGTGGTGGCGATAGGGGCTTCGCCTAATTTACAAGGCAGCGTTAAGCCACTTAAAGTGGCTCGGAGCTGCTTTGTAAGTAAGGCATTCTCTGAAGAAATGTATGTCATGAAAAAGAGCTATTAGACTACAACAAACATTTCTGAAAACATAAGTCTGGTAGGGGATAGAAAGAGACCTTTTTTAAGGACGAGAACCCTCACTCACCCGAAGGTGACATGCTTCTTCATATGGCTTCCTCCTCACACCTGGGCCGCAAGGTCCCAGGTGTGGGCTTCAACTCTTCAAAAAGATTTTTTGAAGAGGAGCTGAGGTGTTTCAAATAGAGGGGACCGAGGGACTCGGTGAGTGAGGGGCAGTGTGCAAATCAAAAAAGAATGTGAAGATATTAAAACTGTCTCCAGAGGACCTACTAACTTTATTAAGTGGTACCCTAGCACAAAATTATAAATGAAGAGGACTAGGGGTTACCAACAAATATACCCCGGTTAGAGGTCAACATGTTTCTGCCCTTGCCGACCCCAACCGGGGTTCATGGGCATTTCTCAGGACCAAAAAGAAAACTATTCACTCTGCATGTAAATAGTACAAATAATGAAAGAAAAATATTCAACACAGATGTTTATACTGCCCGTCAAGAGTTTGTAGCCCGTATATATAGCGGGTGATGAATACACCATCTCATTTGTAAAATAAACATAGACTCATGAACCAATTGTGGTCTGGCCATCATTTGTACATAATAAAGAAAGAACAGACCGCCACAGGATAAAGTGTGCAAGTATCATAATAAAATTGAGGTTACCTGGTCAAAAGGGATTTGATTACCTCTCTTCAGCCATAAAGTACCCCACTTGAATCTCGGCTAAAGGAGAAAACAAAAAACACATGGCGGTAGTATGTGAAAAGCCATAATAAAACAACAAAATGGTGATCATGGCGTAAGTGAAGTATACGGTAAAACTTGTCCATGAATGTTAAAGGAACAAGGAATCAATACCCACGGACTAAACATGTGTCAGCCCTGCATCATGTTTAAAATCTGTTCACAGGTACCTGACTAGTATCACATGTTTAGGTAATCATCTCTACCTAGCACGCAAAACATGGGAACGTGAATCTTGGCTTATATCAGGGGGAAAAGGACCAAATCAAAATCACACTCAAATCATGGCAACTTAAAAAGTTACGGGGGCATAGGAACCCAATGGCACCACATCTACAGTGATCCAGACCCCCCGGTATGAAGACCCAACAAACAAACTTTTAAAGTAATCGGGTGCAAGCAGTATTAGGGAAGGATGCGGTAAATAAGGGATTCACACCAATCACTACCCGTCTTCCTGGTACTGTCTTAATATATCGAACTGCCCGCACCCACCCATTGAGCAGTCCGAGTTCTTCCCCTTGTGACGGGGTCCAGGCAAGAGGAGGAAACGCCGTCAGAGCAAGGCTCAAGAAGGAAATGAAGAGGACCGCCACGTATGTCACATACCTCCCGGAGTAATGGGAACAATAGTTTTCATGATTCGCGCTTGTGCACCACGGTCCTGTAAGGGTAATGCAGAGAGGCAAGTAAGGTACAAATATTGTTAGTCCCTGTTCTGCTGTGAGTCCCAAAAAAAGAAGTAATGTGGACTCAAATCTAAAATGCTCAATGGCAAACAATGTGAAAAGTCTATAAAAATATAAATAACATTTTTATATTTTTTCAAAATATTTTTTCTATTCCCAAAGACAGTATATCTCGGGAAAAAGCTGGCACAAAATAATATCTGTTCTAAGGCCGTGTTCCCAGAGATGGTTGATCACAGAGGGAGAAATCCAAGGTAACACACGCACTAAACCTATATGCCCCCTTGTGTTCCACCAACATTTCCGCCATGCAATTGGTTCTGAAACGCCTTTAGAGTCAGTTTTGTCAGTGCAAGCATAAACTTCTCCCTAAGTCTCTTCTGTTTCATTTCCTGCTCATGCCTAAAGTATTTTGCATACCTCAGGATCTAATCTAAAGTTCTTGTCTGCTAACAAATCACATTCTGTTGTATGTGCATTCTGTTCTCTGGTTGCAACCCAAGAATGAACTGACACAAACCTCCTCATATCTCCCTTTGCGGGATTTTCTTGTCCGGTGTGTTGTTTCAACACCTTCAACAATTGGGCATAACAAGCATACACTGGTTCTTTGGCTTATTGCATAGTTCTCTTGATCATTAACCAAACAATGTCTCTTGTTGGAACCTTTCATTTCAAGTAGGTAATATCCTCATTGTATTAAGTCATTACCATAGGTGATGGCGTATGATTATGCGTATCCCTTGGAGGTTCACAATGCCGCTATTGAACAGCTTATCTTGCATTCAGTCAACAGTTCACTCGGCACCAAAATATGAAAGAAAGTATTAAAATCTGTCTTCAAAACCTTTTTAGATTTTCACAAATCTGTCAACATGTGTATACCCCTGTGCAGAATTTTCTCTAAATTTTTGGAAAATTGTTAGGAATTGTTGTGAGGTCACGTCTATTCCATGGTACATGAACATACCCTCCATGTGGTATTTCCCCGATAGGGAAAGCTAAAGCATTCTCTTCATCTGGAGGTGGTTTACCATTCATTTCGGTGGTATCTGGTTGTTTCTTTTTCTTTCCCTGTTTCTTTACCCATTTACTCTCTAATCTGTCAAAATCACTCCATTTGCGGATACATTTTACAAATTTTGCAATCTGTAATCTCATTTCTGATGATCTCAATGCGCCCCAAAGCTTTTCTGTAAAAGAACACTCTCAGATAGATCCACCTCATATATTCTCACCAATTCAGTTAATTTATCTCTGGTGGCAGCCGCATGTCTTGTTATTTCTTTATTTAAATATATATCTTTTATTTTTCTGAAATATCTCCGCATTCTCTGACAATTTCTATCAAATTCAACCTTTAATTGCGGCACATCTAAGGGTCTTACATTTCCCTGGCTAGTAGATGGTCTCTCTGATTCTCCCACCCTCTTATTCTCTAAAGTCTCTTGCGGGAAAAATTCCATCATCAAATGATTCTGTTTCTCCCTGTACAATTGGTGTTGTGAAAACAATTCTCCTCCTTTCTCTCAATGATTGAAAATTCTGTGGTGATGTCCAGGCAACAAAGTGTGAATTCTGCAATGTTGAGATAAACCCAGTTGCAGCTACTCCTTCTACAGCACCTCGAACAACAGCGTTTAAAGCAATAGTTATTGATGCAGTAGCAACTGGCACTGCCAATGTCTGTGCTGGCACAACTTGTGATATTGGGGCAGAAAAAGTCGCAATTGAGGCAGAAACACACAGAGCAATTGCAGTAGGGCTACTTCAAAAGGTGTAGGAACAACTGGAAGTGCTGCAAGTGGTCTCTTAATCTAAATCGTGCTTGAATCAACCGGGGCTGTAGCTACCGTAGCACTAGTGGTTGTAACACCATCTGTATTTAGTGTGGGAACCACATATGGAGGTGGACATGAGGATAACAAATCTACTAAAATGTCATCCCCTGAATTATTGTCAGTGTCTGTTTTCTTTGCAGCTTCCTCATCATCATTACCTTGGCTCCGATTCTTTTTAGTTTTTTTGTGGTTATAGCTTGATACATTCTAGCTCCCTTCACTAGACACTTCCTCCACCTTTGCTGACCTTCGTCCCACTGAGAATCTGCATAATTTTGCATTGCTGTCCTTGCTCTATTTTGATACCTTCCTTTCTGTCAATACTTTTCTGGTAAGTTTTCAATAATCTTTAAATCAAAAGTACCATATTGTGGAAATGTTAATGGTCCTTCATTTTCAGTGATCTTGCCCCATTGACAGAGCCACAAACATGTATACATGTATGGAGCCCTACATTTGTTGCCATATAATGATTGTGCGTACCTTCCAGTGGTGCCTCCTCACCCTTCCGAAGAGGGACTCTCACATCTCCCCATATCAAATCTCTAAGAGCTTTAAAACATTTCATCTTTGCAATAATTCAACAATAAATGTACAGTGATTCCATTCAGAATTTCAAGGTTTTGGTTCTGTATTTAATTCCATATACGTCAATTCTTTCCTCCAATCCTGTCACAACCTTTTTTACACAGACCTACCACAGCTTTCTTCTTGATGACTCGTCAATCAAACTCAGCGTGACACTTTGCACCAACTGACCTAGCTCAGCGTGGCAGTCTATGACATTACTTTTTACTTCTTGCAGCGGTCGATGAGTCCAAGTTAGCCCCAGATCAATGGGCCTGATTCACAAAAGTAATCTGAGACAAAATCCTAACTTTAAGACTCCCAGTATTCACAAAAGGCATTTAGGAGTAGTAAAGTTAGGATTCCTAACTTTACTGAGACAAAATCCTAACTTTACGACTTTCGGTATTCACAAAAGGCATTTAGGAGTAGTAAAGTTAGCAATCCTAACTTTACTACTCCTAAATGCCTTTTGTGAATACCGAAAGTCGTAAAGTTAGGATTTTGTCTCAGTTTACTTTTGTGATCAGGCCGAATCTGTCCAAGGCTGAGATCATTAGAGGCTGGATTACCAACTGTCAATAAGGCAAGTTGTTGCAGCACATTATCTTTTTCCAAAAAGTGATGATATAAAGATCAATCCTGTTAGACCTGGCACCATTGGCGTAGGTCTCCCTTCCATTTTTTTGCTGTTGCCTCCTGTATTTTTGCTATGTTTTTGCTGTTCTAGATGCTTTGGGCACTTTGCCACTGCTATTCAGTGCCAAAGTGAAAGTGCTCCCTATTGTAAATTGTTGTAGTGAATTAGTGACTCCATGATTGGCTCATTTGATTTACTTGTCAGACCCTAGTACAGTGCACCATGTGCGCCCAGGGCCTGTAAAACAAATGCTGCTGGTCGGCTTGCAGCACCAGTTGTGCCACCCACAGAAGCAGCTTGTAAAATGTGGCTCAAGCCTGCCATTGCAGAGCCTGTGTGCAGTCTGGGACTGCTATGTCTACTTGGCAAGTGCACCCACTTGCCAGTCCCTAAACCAGTAGCTGCTCCTGGAGGGAGTGCTGCCGGGCGATGACGCAGGACGGGAGAGGGGCAGGTTGGGGGTTAGTAAACTCAGGATTATGGCCGAACGGAGGTAAGTTTACAAATAAATAAATAAAACGAATTTCGTTGCGCACGCTGCATCTCCAAATGCGATGTAGCGCACTCAATGAAATTAGTTTTATTTATTTATTTGTATACTTACCTCCGTTCGGCCATAATCCGGAGTTTACTACCCCTGCCCCACCCCTCTCCTGCCCTGCATCACCACCTGGCAGCACTCCCTCCAGGAGGTGCTACTGTCCTAAACCTTCCCTTTTCTACATATTAGTCACCCCTTGGGTAGGCCCAAGCGCAGGGTAGGACATGCCCCGATGTGTGTGGCATGTCCTGATAGTGAATTACAGCCAATTACGTTTTTCACTATTGCAAGGCTATCTATTCCCATAGGTCAGGATGGGCAGTTTGATTATAACATCTTATAATCATACCTGACCCAAGGAACCAGATAGGAAAATAAAGTTTAGTATGTCTGAACTCAGAATGTTAAAATACATCTGTTAGTGTGGGTGATTTTTACATTCTGTGTTTGAAAATACCACTTTTAGAAAGTAGGTATTTTCTTGCCTAACCATCCAGCATACCTCTGCTATGTTTGTGCATTCCATGTCTGGTTTGTGGGTGACAGGGGGCTTGAGAGGGCTTTGGCTCCAGCAGTCTGATGGGTCAGGGCTGGGCTGAATAGGGCCTGCATTGAATAGAGTGTAGGGGGAGGAGATTTCCTTTCACTGACCTGAGCACTCATAGAATAGAGAGTAGGGGGAGCAGTTTCCCTTTCAGCTACCTGGACCAGGTCTGCTTTCAACAATGCTGTCTCCACCTCTGGCCAGGAAGCTGCACCGAACTGGTTTTGGCTGGGCACAGGCACCCACTGCCTTCAGAGGACACAGGATTTACTGGTATAAATATTGGGGCCCAGACCCAAGAACTTAAGATCACTTCTGGGAATCAAGACAAACCTTTGCCAAGGAGAAGAACCAAGAAAGCTGAAGGAGGAGACTGCCCCTGTGCTGTGCTATTTCTGGGATTGGCCTGCAGTGGTTACTTTATTTGTCATGGAAAGGGGAAGAGGACGTTTGTGAAGAATCTCCAAGGGCTTGAAGTGTGCTTGCCTCCTGCCTGAAGTCTCAGGGATACAAGACTTTACCACCAGCTCCCCTGAATTCCCTTGCTGGGAATTCTACCTGCAGAGAGGTGCCTACTGTTGTTTGGGCCCTCTGAGAAGACTGCATGTCGCTGGGAGCTGGAAGTGCGACGCAACGAGAAGAAGCGTGTCGCCGCCGCAGCAGTTGCCGTCGCATTGCTGAAGAAGCGTGCTGCAGCTGTTCGCCGTCGCATCATCGACGAAGTGTGTCGTATCACCGGAGATGCATGTGGCCGCCGCAGAGGTCACCGTCGCATCACCGGAGAAGCGTGTCCCAGGGCCTGTTGTGGCTCAGAAGTTACCGAGTTCGCCGCACGGCCGTTGGGCGTGCACGCATCGCATCCACGTTGTCGCATTGCATCAGAGACGCCATTTTGTCGCATCGCACCAGATCGTCGCATCGCATCGAGGCGCAATCTTGTTGCATCGTCACCGGGCCGCAGTAAGAAACGACGCATCAACTCCCCTCGCAGTAAGGAACTGACGCATCCACTTCCCTGAGTGTAAGGAACGGTGCATCAACTTTTCTGCGATCCTTTTTGTTTGTATTTCCTGACGCATCCCAGGTACTTTGAGAGTAAAGTGTTGCATTTACCATCTACAGTGAACTAAGCTATTTCTACCATTTTAAAGTGTATTTTTGATTACAGTATTGTGGATTTTTGTCGTTTGATCTTGTGTTAAGTCTAGTAAAGATTACTTATTTTTCTAAACTGGTGTGGTGTCTTTTTGTAGTGTTTTCACTGTATTACTGTATGTGTTCACAAATGCTTTACACACTGCCTCTGAGATAAGCCTGTCTGCTCGTGCCAAGCTACCAAGGGGGTGAGCAGGGGTTATCCAGGAGTGTACCCCACTTTCCCTAACTAGAAGTAAGGCCCCTACTTGGTCAAAGGTACCTACCTCTGCCAACTAGAGACCCCCAATTCTAACAAATCCCCTAATTCATTTGCTTCTCTGCCACATTGTAGAGGTAGTAATAGTTAGCTGTAAATTGGACTGTGCCAGTTACCTGTGTGTTGCTATTAATGGCGTTATGCATGCTTTCTTTAAAATAAACTCCAACTGGCAGAAAATGCAGAGTTAGGTTGACCATTGGTCTTTGTAGATATGACCATATTTTATAAGATTTGAGGTAGAGCATAAAATAAAAGGCTGCAGCAAATTAAAATCCTATGTTCAGTATTGCAATCCATACATCGTAAAGTACGTAAATATTTGATTCCTTAAATTCTACCCCTAGAAAAGACCTGTTTTTTTTTACAAATTCCGGAAAAATCCGCAGGTCACTATAACATACGTAATATAGAAGATGGGTCAAGAAGTGTCTCCTTTTTGTGACACTGGTAATGAAATACATTACCCCTTTAAGTCACTTATGGTTCAAATTGTTTACCATATCCCTCCTTGTTCCAGGCAACTCAGCAATACAGCGCCATGAGATACGTTTTTTGTACTGTGCACTACAGATAAATGTAGCCCATGGATCCATGCATTAATCAGCAGTTATGTAATGCCAGACATGATTTCCAGACTAATATCTTGCGTGTTCACAATGGCGCCTACCCTGATCGAACACATAGCCAGAATTAACGAACACTTATGTCACATAAGTTTTAGAAACTCTGCTCGACATTAGTCTCTATGTCTAGTTGAGAGTGTAAGGCCGATAAAATCTATCATCTGTTGGTATCATATGATTGCTTGTTGCAAGAAATGGCTCTAAGAGCACAACCCCACATCATTAGGAGCTTCCTGAATTGTAGGCAGCCCTCTTAACGCACTGTAAGGGGGACAGGTCATTCTTGGAAAAGGGGCCCAGTCTATTCAGGGTTCATTCCCCTGGATTATCATGACTGAACCTGCTTTCTTTGACAGCTCAGTGACTGAACATAGGCATTGCAACAGCAGGTGACTAAGCAGATAAGATTTTCTAAAAGCATCTTTGTGTCTTATGGTTCGGAGTGTGAGCTGCATCTGCCTGGGGTAATGTATGCTTTTTAATGTCCGGTGTTGTTGGATTGTGCCGAAGCTGAGACCTAAAGCCGAGCCATCACCTTTATGTATCCTGGTGAAGACTGCATCCCTGTTGCCTAGAACAGTCCAACTTCAGGTGGCTGATGCTGATGATGGAGAGTGTATTTTTATTGTAAAGATAACACTATGGGCCTCATGTAGGTAGCTAAAAACCGGTCGGTAACGGCCAAAATTCGGTAAATATCCCGTTACCGACCGGTATTTAGCTATTTGAGATGTGGGAGGCATAATTTCAGGATTCGGTAAATTACCGAATCGGTAAAATACTGATTCGGTAAATACCGAATCCTGAAATCATATGTAGGGAGCACTCCAAGGAGTGAAAATTAGTATTAAGAATTTGTTATTTACCACCAAATACAGGTTGGTGATAAATAACGAATACCTTGCAAAAAGTAATATTTTGCAGATTTAAGAGTGCCATGTGGCAGACATACATGCCCTTAGGGCATGTATGTGCACCACATGTGCACACATGCAAGATTCAGGGGTGCAACAGGGTGTCAATGTGACACCCTGCCACCCTTGAATATGCTCCCCCCATTACCGAATCGGTATTTACCGAATCGGTAATGAGGCATACCTTCCCATTGATTCCTATGGGCCTCCAGGCCCATAGGAATCAGTGGGAAGGTATGCCTCATTACCGAATCGGTAAATACCGATTCATAATTACCGAATTTTTCCGATTCGGTAAAATTTACCGAATTATTACCTACATCACATTTACCGATTCATAAATACCGAATCGGTAAAATTCGGTATTTATGAATCGGTAAATGTGATGCTACCTACATATGGCCCTATGTGTTGGCTGTAGGTGTTCTGGTACACTGGGTGTGCATGGTAGTAGGAGGCACTGAAGAAGATAATTACCGCTTTCTTCTCTGCCTAACAGGTTAGGAAGGACCTCTGTTACAGCCTGGACGCTGCTGCACTATGAAAAGTATTTCTCATATATTTTAATTGGAATAGATGTGGCAATATTAGATGTAATTGTTTCAAATGCTTTCGCAGATCTAGTTACAAAATACCCAAATCTAGAAACGGAAGTAAAATATATCAAGATAGTTAAGTTATAGAAGAAAATTAACATCTATAATTATTGTCACACGGATGTCTTAAGTTTCCCATCTTGACACTTGAGAGCAGAACTTAACTAACTTATGCAGATGACTTCCTCATAAACAAATGTCTAATCTCAATTTATAGGGGACTCCACAGAGTAAGGCTGCGAGTGATTGGGGAACTGCTACCACTTGCCTAGAAGTGATCAACATGCATGAATGCCCATCCATCACTTTTGAAGAACACTGAGTAGAATATCCAGACCACTTGTGCTGGCTGAGCTGATTAAGAAAGAATGGACTGTCTAGAGAGAACCTTTAGAAATTTGATGAGGAACAAAGCTAAGTTGATTTGCAGTTGCTGTGTATTGTGGGTACCTGCTTCCTTACACTGTACACAAGAGCAGTGCCCTGAAATCTCTGTGGGGAGCCTGTACTGCATTGGGGAATCTTCCCTGGAGGCTTGATAGTAGTAGCTTTGAGTGTGAAGATCATTCCCACCAGGTGTGAGCTGTTTGCATCATGTGAGGGTAGTTTGGCTTAGACTGATGGATTTCCGTGAAATTGAATGTGAGGCTTTGTTTCTGGTTTGTCCTTTGTAGGGACAGCCAACAGTTCTAAAGGTGAGAGTATTGGTGTTTCCCACTAACTAGGGATCTACATACTGTGAGAGAAAGTAGGCCTCCCAAGCCACCTTCATTCTCTAGACCAGGGATCTCCTACCAGTCAATTGGGAGCTACCAGTAGCTCGCAGACACCTTCAGAGCAACTCCCAGCCTTGAGTCAATTTTTAAATAAGAAATTCAGTAAATAAGTGTTTCATTTTCCTTAAAAGGTAAGGAAAGGCTATGTTTATTTTATATTGTTATAAGGCTGCATATAGCAGAGCCTTATAATGAGCAGTGCTCCACTCAGATTTATGACCCAGGTAGATTACAGAAGTTCAGAACTGAAGCATTGAGGTATTTAACTCTTAAATAAAAGTCGTTCTCAACTAAATATTGGAGCATGAGAAGAAAATAATGTTTCTGAAGGATTTTAAATTAGAGAAAATTAAAGAGGTAAATTAATGATAACTCTTTATTTTAATTTCTTCCCATTTCAAGGCATTTACGAACAGCAGGCATCTTGCTCCCAGTGTCTGGTAGACACACTTCCATATGTATAACTGAAAAATTGCCATTTTGTTTTTAAATGGGAGAAATTTAATGTGCAGAAAAATGTTCCATCAAGTGCAGGAAAAGGTTCCTTATAAACATTTTTGCTGAACATTTTTATGCACTTTAAAATTGTCCCAGTTAAAAAAATGGTTGTATGTTTGTGTTGTACATGCAATTATGCAACATATGGAAAAAGTTATGTCCTGTGCAGCAAGTACATACAATACAGGTACCTAGTCACCCATACACATATATCCCATTCATTTACACACATGTTCATACAACCCCACAGACTATGCACTCACTGACACACGTGGCAGCCCTATCATAGTACACCTAGTCCCAGTATTTTGTTTAAACCTGAGTATCTGGCTCCATGGACATTAGGTTTAATGCCAATGAAGCTAGTTGAGGGGGTGTCTGGTAACAAATTGCAAGTTACTTGGCCTTCAGTAGCTCACGACGATTTTCACTGATCAGAAGTAGCTCTCACAACAGAAAAGGTTGGAGACCCCTGCTCAAGATGGACATGGATGAGCAGTTATCACCAAGCTTGAGTGGTGGACTGAAGTGATTCTAGGTAAAATACTAAACAATAATCACTGGTGCAATATAGATCAGAATGGTTAGTCAGAGCTGTGAGCACATAACACTTTAATAATGTCTCAAAATATATATACAGGTTACACAAATCGTACCCACGTAATATGGCCCTATTCTGCTGTTGAGGGGTTTTGGTGACATAAAGTATGATGTTAAAAACTGAGTGGATGGGCAACTTCGCCAGAACCCAGATATGGCAAAAAGGACCATATTAGATGTTACTAGTTTTGTATTCTTATTTTTCATATTTATTTTGATGTAACTAACATGAAAATGTGATGTTTTCATGGAAGAAAATGATTATTGAAAACTGTAAGTGAATTATTGGAGTGTACAGTTTGCTTGTTGAAGTAAAAAGAAGAGAAAACTGAATAATTATGTGCTTAAGAATGAGGGTTTTAGAAAAACACAACTTTTTGAAAAACACATTCTGTGTATAGAAGACTTTGATGATTGAAGCTGCTTCTGGAATGTTGAACTAACCTAACAATGGGTCATGATTCCAATTATTGCAACAAGAATGTTCAAGATTTTCTTTGCTGTCACAAACAGGGTTTTGATTAAACAATGGGGAATGAGAAATCTCTGTAGAGTAGTTTGATATTATCCAAATTCACGTTGATGCTTGGAGACTAATTAGGTGGACAAATGGAAATGAGACAGAGACTAAGCCTCCCATTGGATAAAATCAGTATTTCACAGGAATTATGTCATATCCGCAAAATCGTATTCTTTGGTTGTGAACCATGGGTTTTGAAAACACTGCATGTTGTGCATTAAAAGCACCCAAACATGACAAATGCACATATTTAGAATACGAAATGAGGAGCGAATAAAAGTAAATATACAATACACAGTACTCCATGAATACGGTAATTTAGCACAATGCTGTGTTAAACCCAGGGTCAAGGGCCAATAAAACAATATGCTGTTCAACATTGACACAACCCTGAAAGTTAAAAACACAAACAAAATGTAGTTACAAGAACTCTGGAACGGTTCACCAATATAACATATTATTGAAGGAGTCAGGTTCCACGTTCTAGACTTACTCTGGAACTCCTGGTCGATGGCTCTTTGTTGCCTGCTTAAAAGTGTGGAGGTGCGAAAAGCTGTTACTAAAGGAACACAGACTCTGAATCTAAAATTTAGTGAGTTTATTACACGGCCAAGAAAAGCTGAACCTCAAGACGAGGGTGTAAAAGTACATGGGCACTAATACAAAGCCAAATCTACTAGCGGCATTTAGACGGTGCAACATACACAGGACAACCAATTCCAATATCATTACGCAAAAGATTACTGCACCAACATCAATAGTTTTCTTCATTTGAGGTTCGTAAGTAAAAAGCATTAGTCTGTCACTACACTACCACTGCAATTGTTACATCCCTACTTAGCATTTCCCAGGCAAGTTCAAGAAAAAGGTGTCAGCATGTGAAGGCTTCCTAAGAAGTGCACTCATGTCGAATGGGTCACGCAGCATAAAGCTACAGAGCTCGTTCTAAGATGCTCTCTCCTCTCAAGTCACTGCAGAATCCCGGTACTCTGTCCCTAACCCCAATACAAAAATCGTAGGTCACATCCATCATCACATCAAGCAATCATCCCATCCAGCTAGACCTCTCCTCATAGGTAACTTTCCATGCAGCAACGGTGCTCCCAGGCTGTTACTCGATGACCTTGATTCCCAGGCCTTCTCCGGTGAGAAAGAAGACTGTCCCACATTATCAATATCGCCTGTTAAAATGTATCCTCTCCTCCCTAAGCCTAGCTCCTAAAACAAAAGTGTTATTCTAACTAACAAGGATGAATCTCTCCACCTGTCACAGAAATGTGAGAAAGAACAGATTCTGCATACACAATAATTCTGCTAACAAACTCATCTAGAGAGCATCAGGGAAAAATACACATAAGGCCTATAAAATTCGGCTAACATAAGAAACAACATGAAATTTAATTAAGCACACGTATACATGAACATTATTACTGTGCACGTTTAGATCAATGGGTTACATAGCAAACAAATTATCTCTCGTTAGTCACATGTAAAAATCAGACTTTCATCAAATAGCACACAATTACAATGTTGATTTGTCCATGTTGTATGAAAATATATCGATCACTTCACTTACGCGTTATTACATTACACATTCTAGTAACCAAATATTAACACAACAATCAATATATGTAGGTGTGAACTACTCGTGACTATAATGCACCCCTACAAATGAAAGAGCACAGTCGCACTCTATCATTATCATCAAAAGTGTTAATTGATCATTCTGACAACTCAATAAAATGATGCAGTAACCCAGGACAATAGTGGATTAAATAAATTGACTTTACGCACTGGTGGCGCATAAAAACAGGCGCTTTGGTCTGCGCTGAGCCAGCGGAGCCCATCATGATACAGGCCCAGAAGCCAAAAACAGCATACTGTCTTCTATATGTTTTTAGCACAGCTTCCAGGGCAAGTTATAGATATTTGGTTATCACTCACAGCATAATTCTCCATGACATGCACTTGACATATAATGGCTACTCATTACTACTGTTAGAGTCAGTCGCGGCTACTGGAGGGAGTGCTGCAGAGCAGTGAGGCGGGGCGTGGGAGGGGCAGGGTGGGGGGTAGTAAACTCCAGCATACGGCTGAATGGAGGTAAGTACATAAAAAATAAAATAAAATGAATTACATTGCGCACGCTGCAACGCCAAATGGCGATGCAGCGCACGCAATGTAATTTGTTTTATTTATTTATTTATGTGCTAACCTCCGTTCGGTCGTATGCCGGAGTTTACTACCTCCCACCCTGCACCTCCCCAGCCCCGTCTCACTGCCCCGCAGCACTCCCTCCAGGAGCCGCTACTGGTTGGAGTACTTTCTGCAAGCGTGCGGGTTCCAGGAAACCCCATGAATCCTCAGCCACTTGTAAGTCTGTGTCAGCGAAGTTTCCTCTGATAGACGGGCTACCCTGGCAGAAACAGACTGCAGCAATCTGCAGGAATGGTGTAATTAATTTTTCTGGTGGCAATAACTTGTGCACAAGGTCTGACCCTAGTGAAATGTTACCATTTCGTGGCCTAAGAAGGCATCGGTCTGGAAGAAACACAATTATCTCACATCGACAAGATATCTCTCACCGCCAGCTAGTCAGCACTTTCCGCGACAGCTGGATATGGGGCAGGCAAATGGATGTTTAAATCTTCATCAGTCACAGCTAGCTCTCAGAATGTTGCTGTTTATTCATTTACTCAAGGGACTGGCACAGGCACATTATACCAGACACAACAAGATGATCGACCCGTACCTCAGGGAGGAAATGTGGCTTAATGTCAGAGCTGCCGAGTTTAGAATTGTGGAACCAGGTTCCAATCCCGGCGTGGACTGAACATCCTGTCATTCTGGGCAAATCATTTTTATCTCTTCAGGCCTAAAAGAACATAAATGAAAATCTGACCTTGTGTAATGTAATTGGCTGCTCATGTGCAGCGCGCTTATGTTCTTGGGCCAAGTTAACAATCTATAAAACTGGAAAAACATAAATTTAAAAAGTATCTTATGAAGGGCAGGTCGGTAATGACCCCAAAACGACTGGATTCAACAACCTGCATACACGAGGGAATTAATAAGCTATGCTTGGGAAGAAATACTTCGCATTAACTTTTATGTTCATGGATTTTTTTCAGTAAAACATACAGCTAGTCTGGAGACCCTAGGACTGCAATTAGACCAACACTACACTGAACATGCAAGTATGGCGAACACCCCTGATGCATTTGGGGCAGCATTGATGGAGCCTCTCTCAAAAAATGTTCAGAAAAATCGAAACTTTGGGGCCGATTCCGATGTCGGACGGACTCAGGTCCGTCCGACATCGGTCATGAGCCGTAACCGACCGACCTGCTGTCGTCGGTTACGGCCCTGCAAGTACGATGCAACCAAACAGGGTTCGGTCGCACTCGTATACTTCACAATTCAAGCATGCATTCCGAGCGGAATGCATGCTTGCATTGTGAAAGCAGGGGTGCAGTTCATCCATGCACCCTGTGGCCGGCACCCCAAGGTGCCTGCAACCGGGTGCAGGGATCCACAGAGGGGCACCATAGATGCCCCCAGGCCGCCATTCGGCAGCCTCGCACCCATGAGGGCCCTACTGGGGGCCCCCAAAGACAGTTCCAACTGCCTTTTCGTGCCGGAAAGACCGGCACGAAAAGGCAGTGAAAAACTGCCATCGTACTCCCTCGGTCATAAAGAGGCGGCCGGGGGAGTACTGAGGGATTTCCGGACGGCGGACGGGCTCTCCGAGCCTGTCGTCAGCCATCTGGAAATCCGAGTCGGATTCCTTTCCGACCAAGCCCATCAGAATGGCTTGGTCGGAAAGGAATCCGACCGACACGTTCCGATTCGGTCAGAAGGGCTCCGACCATCGTTCGGAGCCCTTCCGGCCAAAATCGGAATCGGCCCCTTAATGGTAAATTTTGTAGCACAGTTCTTCAACTATATCGGCAAACAAGACACAGGTTTTAAAGGCATCTCTGAAGGGAACGTTGAATTTACAAATACTTAAAAGTCTACACCTGTACCCAAAACACTACTTTTCAATAGCAGATAATCACACATGTAACTGAGAGAAAATAATGCCCCCTACAAGAGAATGCTGGGCACGAATCAGGCACATTTATTTGTTTTACAGAAGAAGCAGTGCCTGTGAGAAAAGCAGTGCCTCAGTTGAAAGAATAAAAGAAAAAATCCTAAACAAGTGTACTAGTTTCATAATCTTCAAATCATATGCTGGACCACTTCTCCTCTCCATAGGAAACATTGAAACCAAACGAGGAACTGTAAGATTCAATACACAAGCTTGAGCCGGTAGGAAATTCCCAAAACGATTCAAAGAATGATAACTGCAATATGCAAAAAGGAATATCTACTATTTTACTTTGTATGTGCCTCCCTTCGTAAATTCAAGCTCTATCTAACTCTGCCATTTTAGCGTTGTGAACGTTCCACATTGGTCTTAGAAGGGGTAATTTTTCGAGATATGCTTTCAGACTTTTTGGGATTTAATAAGATCCTACAAAACTATTGTAGCCAAAACAGGAACAGCCAAAGCAACATCTAAGAAAGTATATACGTTAGTATGGGTTTCTATTCTTAATTTCACACATATGTAGCCTTCTTCACAAGGATACCCAAGTATTGGGGCATTCATAGAGCTTTAATAAAATTAATCTATCCTGGCCTGCAACATGCATAGATGCCCACTACCGAGACGTTAACGAGGCTCTCCTGGTGAACCTCTATGCTGTCCTGCACAATGCAACACAAACTCACAACTGAGACGTCTATAGCAGTCCTACAACCGCCATTAGGTCTTGCGCCATGCCCTGCTATACCAGTATAGACACTTGCGAAGCTCTCCTAATGCTCACATCTTCTGAACTGCAACAGACACAGCTATCCAACCAAGGACCTCTGAGGCATCCACAGGCCTCGATCCATCCTGATTTTCATCATGCTCTTGTTACATGTTTATGTGCCCTAAAGGTTACAGCGTCTGATCCTGGTAAGACAGCTTGATAGTTAAATACACCTATTGCACAAGACTTGTGTGTAACCTACAGGTTGCAACGTCCATTGCAAGTAAGGTAGAAAGGGGGTTTAGAGTCATGCCTATTGCAATAGTATCACTGTGCCAGTCTGTTACACAACTTGGTATTTGTTATTTATGTGCAGGACAACAAACTGTATTGCTTTTTTGGTGACCAGTCTGGAGGGTCACTCGGCTGGCTCGAATGGGTACGTAGGTGGACTGGGCGCTTTCCAGGCTGGATAGACAGCCCATCCCCCGCTTTGGGAGAGCCTCCAAGCCTGAAACCACCTGGGCAAGTGCTTGGTTGACTGTCCATCTCTGAAGACATGGGCGGTGCTTTTCTGACCCCACCCCTGCGTTGTCAGATAGGCTGAACTACGGAAAGAATTCAGGCTCTTTGTCTTTAGTCAGTCGTTTACTGTCTTTCAAGCTCCTTTCCTATGTGAAAGGGTCCTGAACAAAGAGGCTTTGCTAACAGCAGACGCCGAAATGTATAAATGCGCCGAAATGTATAAATGCGCCGAAATTTATAAATGCGCAGAAATGTATAAATGCGCAACCAGGGCATCTAGCCTTCTTCTTCTTCCTTTGAGGTGACAGGAAGCAACAATATAATGATGATACTGGGCTGTTAATGTGATGGTGTGCCAAGGCATGTAATGTAAAGACTTTAATGGTAAAGGATTTTGTATACTTTGATAGTGGAATGGTAATGATACAATTAAAATTAAATGAACACAGTTTATAATGAGCACTGCTTCACGCCCCATCTCAAGTGCACTTTACAAGAAGTGTTTCCATATTATTGCAAGTATGTCAATTTCATTCCATTATCAATTGCACTAAATTCAAAGTCAAAGTTTATTTAAAATGAGGTTAAGGGCTTTCATCACGCAGAAACAACTTAATACGTTTTGAATGCTGATAATATGTAAAAGTTAGAGTTCTTGCAATTCATTTTCTTAACAAAAGGTGTAAAACGGTGAAACAAATCAAAGCACAGTTCCAGTTGCAAGCATTATAGCCACTCTTGAAGACCCTATTGGTAGTAGGGAGCCTGCATACATTAAGTTTTAATTTCTCGTTTCTGTAATTGTATCAACACTACAGTTGACAATTAGTTCTATACATTAATGTCACAAGTAGAAAAATGTGTGTACAATGATCGTCAGAAAACTCCATTCAGAACTCTGAATCTACTTTTAGATTTGAATCCAAAAAAGTTGTTACAAAAAATGACTCCTTAATTTTCCAGTCATTTGGGGTATAGCTTCGTTTCTAACAGATATGGGCCTTCCAGAAAACAGGCAGTGTGTCTTTTGTGGTTAGACCATTCCAGTTCTTAGGGTCGTATAAATAAATCGATGACCAAAGTTTTATAAATAATTCACAATTACATTCTAACCTCTAACATATTTAATATTGATAAGAGACAGAGAGTTCTTATTAAACGGAGTTATAGCCTACCCCATTCTTTCAAATAGAAACATCAGTTTCCATCAAACTGTTGAACTACGGATTCAGTTTAAGGCCATGTGCATAGTTTTTAAAGCCCTTAATGGCATTGGCCCTGACTTCCTGAAACATTCAATACAGTGGTATGTTCCAGGAAGAGCCCTATGCTCCACGCAAGCCAAACAAACTCTCCTCCCCCCGTATAACAAGACTAGCTGGGGTGGCAGGAGCTTTCACCATTGCGCCACTAAGGCATGGAATAGGCTTCTCTTCCGTCTTAGAAACTCAACACAGCTTCTTCTTTTCAGGAAGGGATTAAAAACATGGCTATTCACTTAAATGGTCATCTCAGCTAATAATCACAGATGTTCTATCGGTTGGTAGCGTACAGGACACCCCAGGGTAACAGAGCGCTTTAAAAATTCCAGTAACATAACATAACGTCATCTACAGAAAGATTCCCAAGATATAACAGTAAAATATGACAGTAAACTCTTGAATAAAATACGTTTGGGCTGGCAGATTTGAAATACGAAGGAGACACATTTTGATGTATTGATATAAGAGTCCTGTTTAAATCCAAAATTAATGTTGCATCACTGCATAGACTCTGAAGAATAGCTTTGCTGCAGTGAAATTCATTTAGCTAAGATGTAACAGCACAATGCTTTGCCAATATTGTGAGTTCCATGAATAAAGTTTGCACCTGGTCCCTATGTACTTATTAATGAAAAAATCCTATAGCGCACTGCACATCCGCTTACGTCACTTTAGCGCTATATATGTTTTGAAGAGGTGGACTTTGGAGTTCAATCAGTGAAGGGACAGCCCTAATCCAATATCACTTAGCCTTGTATTTGGTAATAACTGCAGATAATGACATTTAGTTACTTGAGGGTGGCTGGAATTGTCTGTTCTGGACTCACTGTTCAGTATTCACATTTTCTTCAACACCAGGCATCACACTATGGGCGATTCTCCTCTGCATGCCCTGAGAGCAAGGAAGAAGAAACATTGGCAGGAAGTACTGTAGTGATTGTACTGAAATCTGCTCCACAGCAAGCTTTGCACCTTTCATTTGCATGTGATGATGCTTGGATGATCCCAGTTCCTAACTGAAACAATACACCCCTTGTGTTGGTTCATTCCAGGTGTGTTATGAATTGCTCAAATGCTGGATGGAATTGCACTGTTATATTAGGCCTCAGTCCTTCCTCCTTCATCTGTGCTGATTGTCTCATTTCTGAAAGCAAGATGTAACGGTAATATTGTGATAGCCTCTTTTGCAAGTGTTTTCTCATTTTGTATAGATGTTTTAATAGGACCGCTTTGACCCTGTTTTCTAGCCGAATCCTGTTTATAATGTTACTCATTGAGTGGCATGATGTACCTTGAGCGCTTTTCTTATGAACTGGGGTTCTGTTCCAAGGGGAAACATGGCTTTTGCGTACTTCAGACTGGAAGCCATTTTTAAACTTTTTGCGTCAAAGACCCAGAAAATGGTTTAAGAGGCCATGGGCCATATTATCAAGAACGGCACAAACAGTATCGCCGCTTTAGCGGCAGGAAACTGCAGCTAAAGCGCGAATAAGGGGCTTGATAATATGCCCTGGAGAATTCCAATAGAAGCCCAGGTTTGATGTCCTTGACACCTGAACCTGGGCTTCTATTGGAATTCTCCAGGGCATATTATCAAGCCCCTTATCGTCGCTTTAGCGGCAGTTTCCTGCTGATAAAGCGGCAATAATGTTTGCGCAATCCTTGATAATTAGGGCTCCCGGTTTTATGGAATTTTTTTTTGCCATTTCCGTCTGTATTTATCCATATTTATTTTTGGGGCATTTTTTCTGTATTTATCCACATTTATTTTTGCCACAAGCAAAAGATGACGCTACAGCTAGTATTTTTCCACATTTATTTAAATTGACAATGCACACATGTGCTCGGTTGTTATTGGTTAACACTATACATTCATCTGAAGACTTTGCAATTTGCAGAATGTCCCAAATATGTTTAAATGTGCTTTGACAAGCCATTTGTCTAAGAGCCTTGCAGTTTCTGTTATCCGCGGGGTGCCACATCCTCTTCCCCACTGAACACCATACTGCCTCACTGAGAGAAACTCACACTGCTTTCAGCTACACCCAATTGTGCCCCGCTATAAACACCTGGAAGCAATTCAATTCAAATTATGCACTAGACTACAGTAATATGCTGCCTGAAAAAAAAGTAACAATATACTGGAAAAAAGCAAACCCTTATAGGGAATACAACTTAACGCTTTTACACTAATTATTCAGAAATTAGTGTTTTTGCTTGAAAAGCAAACGACATGAAAAGAAAAGTAGCGCTTCACTGGCAAACTCTGTAAGGTGGCGCTAATGTGTTGAGTGTAAATAAAACCAATCTGGCCACTTTGCGACCACTCTGTCGTGCTTTATTTAGTTATGTATTTATTGGTTGTATTTTAGGGGTGGGGGGCTAATAAAAATTTCGGGGGGGGGGGGGTGGAGGGGGGGAAATTCCTCCGTAAACTGGCATGTTTTTCCCCTGTCAGCTCGGGACACTTTTCTCTTAGTTCTGGTCAGCATCCCAGGCTCGTTATTGCACACAGGAGAGTTTTGGGAGGGCGTGTATTTTAAAGTTCTTGAAAGTTTGCAAGTTTGCAGTCCTTATGGAAATTCGATCTTTGCAAGGATGCTCTGCTAAGACATACATAACGACTGTCTCAGCCTCTGTTTTGCATTAGATTGTGTTTGGTGTGCCTCAGGCCCTCGTTATAAGGTTGGCAGGCTTTTGTGAACAAGTAATTGGTCTTTCAAAGACCTGTGAAGTACTAGGGTGCGGCTGTGTGTTTGCCCAGGAAGCTGTCTCAGCCCCGGCTGACACATCTTAACCCTCTAAGGAGGAGGAGACACCAGATGGTTGGGGGTGTTATTTTACTGACGTCAATGAAGACCTCACTCGAGGAGCGAAGCGGAGCTGGGACATCAACAAATGCGTTGTTACTGTAGGCTGGTCTGCTGGAGCACGGCAGTTCCGCAAAATGTACTAGTATTTTCCCGTTTTTATATATAAATATAGATAAAGGAAAACTTGTTTTCCGTCTGTATTTATATATAAAAATACGTTTAAACGGAAAACCGGGAGCCCTATTGATAATATGGCCCCATGTCTCCTGCTTTGTAGTCTATAGGCTACTGTTGCAGTAAATTGAATTTTATTTGCCAAGCGCTGCTTTCTGGGCTGGTCGGGTTTCTTTTATGTCAAATGTGACAGACTGGAATCTGGATTATTCTTTTCTTTCCAGAGTTGTGTGTTTGACCTTTTATTGATATTTTTTGTCTTCTTTATTACCATCAGTAGGTCTGGTTTAGGTCTCACCTACATATAACTTTAGCTGTCAGTTGTTAAAAAATGTATTGTGTCTAATGCAAATATTTTGAGTTGACTTTGGGCCATCCCATTGCTCATGATTGCTTGGCTTCCCTGTCTGTCTCCTTAGCTTGCGCGTCAATCAATGGCTTTCTTTCATTTTCTTATGTTTGCCACTCTCTCCCGAGCATAGCTGTTTCACAGTGTTTTTGACTAGAGAAGTTGTATCCTTCCACTCCATAAAACGAATGGAAATATTTTGTACTTTTCTTTCATCTCTCCATCGGAGAGCATGTGTTTTCACGCTCTCTCTCCCTGTGTTGATTCCTACTGACAACACTGCGCCTGTGTTTTCAATGTTGCTCTTCATTTCAGCTCATCCATTGCTTCTGCCACTCCTCCACGTCCTGCTCAGCTTTTTTTCCACTGTGTTTTAAAACGTTCCACCTCCCCGCATATTTTGTGCTCCACCGCCCCTCTGTGCTCAGCGTTCTGTTTCTCTGCACCCTCTGTGCTCCACTGTTGCTCCTCATTGCTTGGCAGCATTGAGTTGCTATCCCAACTCCTCCATTGCTCACCACCCTTCCCTGTCTAATTTTTTCACTTTTGTTTTATTTTATATCTTTTTTGCTGTTAGTCTGCTCCTTTCTCTGTGATTTGCTTACACACACTTTTTTTTTTAATTTGCTACTCTAAGATGGTATCATTTTGGAACAGTAAATTAAAAGAAAATAAAAACACCACCACACTGTCTTCAAACATAAGCACACATTCATCCACATATTGGGGTTGGGTATTTTTCCTTTTTTCTGTTTCTGCCAATGCTGTTCACCATTTGCAAGAAACTTAGGGGCAGATTTATGTTCCCTGGCGCATCCCTGCAAATCAGCATGGATGCGCCAGGGAAGATGCGTCACGCAAGTTTGCCTTTGCGCCACCGCAGATGCGCCGCATTTACAATGCGGTGCATCGTGGCGCAAGGACAAGCAGATACGTGACGCATTTGCCGACGTAAGGTTGGCGCAGAGCTAAAGTTGCGTCGCAAGCGCGACGCAACTCCAGCACTGTTCCAACCTACCCTATCTCTAACATGGTGCGTCAAGCCTTACGCCTGCTTCAAGCAGGCGCAGGGTTTTGACGCATCAGCGTTGGGAAAGTGACTCAGTGAAATCTTATAGATTTCACTGAGTCACTTTTCAGGGGCGTTCCTGCGATGGAACGCCCCCCCCGTGTCAAAACGCCCACGTGAAACCTGACGCAGGTTTCACGTGGCGCAGGGCTTTACACCGTGACGCATCTCCATAGATGCGTTACGATGTAAATGGGGCGCAACGTGGCTCAGGGTTTACGCCGCCGCTGCGTCACAAAAGTGACGCAACGGCGGCCTAAAAGGGGCGCAAGTGCGTCATAAATCTGCCCCTTAGGGGCTTATTCACAAGCCCCTTGCGCCATTTTGCGTCACTTTTTCCATGTTAAAAATGACGCAAAAGTGGCGCAAGGGACTTGTAAATCTACCCCTTAGCATTTTCTTTTTGGTGCAACAATCCTTGGCAAAGCCAAACAGTCGTACAACACCTTTAAAGTATGAGACCTATTGACGTTGCCTATCGATTTAATATGCTGACCTGTACATCTTTTTGTTACTAGCATGTCAGATCATCTCGTTTGTTCTGCAGTCCTCTCTTTAGATTTCCCATGACCATTGGGCGAACTGTATAGATCAGATTTCGCTGTGGGTTGCCCATGGCTCTTGATGGGACAGTGCCCTGCCTTCAGTGCTCTATGCCTGCTGTGCATAGGTTAAACACTATGCAAACTAACATGGAACATAGTTTGAGTCCTGTAATTGGTCACTCTTGTTTTCCTACTCTGAACACATCTCAGTGACATTGTAGCTGGATTGGACAAAGATGTCCATATCAAGTGGGCAAAATGTAACATTATTTTTTGTAATGATTATTTATTCATTTGCAGATATTCAGATGTTTGAATCAAGCATACAGTTCCCAGTTTAGCGAGCAAAGTTTGTGAACATAACAGTTATGGGATACATTTCTTCCCTCCCTTGTTTAATTTGACAAAAAAATCGACAATAGAGTGGGTCAGCAGTTGGCGAGATATGGGCAAAACAGAGAAGGGCGGGGAAGCGACCATCTTGATAAAATCAGTAAAATGTAAGTGTTCAACGAGGGTGGATGTCATCATAGACTTTTGTTTTAGGACAAGGCAGTGGGATAGGCCGAACTGTGAGTGTGACTTTGGTACTAGCCTCTGCCCTTTTGTCCAGCCCAGGTGGCTGTGTATGTTTTACACATAGCGCCTGCCAGGCAGCTAAAAGGCTCCGGGGTAAGTAAGAAGCTATGCCCCTTTATGCCCCTTATTTTACATAGAACTATAATGTTCCTTCACCTAGGCGGTGCACATCCACTCACCAGCATTATTCTGATTACTGCATTGACAGTGGGCCACTGTGCCACCTGACTTGCTGCTCTTTAGCATCCCTTTGGTGATACCCTTGGGAGACATAGATTTTCTGACTTTAAATGATTTGGAAGACAAATTATGTTATAGTGGGTAGCATAAGGTGGATAGTTTAATTCTTTGAGCAGTGTGCATTTACTTTTAGGGTCGCCCATACTGAGCGGTGAATAGTTTGCTCTTGTTGTTGCTTGACTTCTGCATTTTTGTTGACTTTTGCACAATTTCCCAAAATATTATCCTGTTTTGTTTCATTGTTGTTTCCTGTATTGATAGGGTTTTTTCATTCTACGCCTATAACTTACTTTTGCACTGATTATGTTGGTTTGCTTTCGTTGAATTCCTCTAGATTTCATGCATCTTGTGTGCATGCTTTCCCATTGCTCATCATTTTCATTCTGTCATTTGGATCTGGTATGCTGCTGGTCTCTCGTCTTGGGAGAGGTGTGCTGTTGGGAGATTGCTATAAATTAACTCTGTGAGTTATATTCCTCAGATATCTCAGTGGTCGTGGTGGAAAGAATGTGGAATTGTTGCTCTTTTGCCTGTTGCTTGATGCCAGGAAGTGGCTGGACACAAGTATAAGTTGGAGTTTAGGTGGGTTTAGAGGGTATTCAACACATCAAGGGGTTAACTTTTAGTTATGAGGTGGAACTTGGAGCCAGCTATACCAAATGGTGTTAAGGTTGAAGAATACATTGAAACACAATAACCCAGCACTTAAAAAGCCGAGAACCGAATGTCCAGAAGATAAAAATGTTTCTCTTTTAATTACTATCTACACATGCTCGTAAGTAAAACATTAGTCATTTCTGGAAAACCCTTGAAAGGGATAAACATATTTGGAAATTAAAAACTGTTTTAAATGGATACTACGCTCTTAAACCACTTATCTTAGTGGGTAAGATTCAGAAATTTCCAAAACAACCACAAAAGACTGCCCCTGGAATAACAAAATCCAATAACCATGTGCTTGGCAGTTTAAATTAAATTGATTGAATAACAAAATACAAAATGAGTCTTTAAAATGCAAAATGACTCGATATTCAGCCCTGTACCTCTAGTGTTGCTACAACTGGGGGCACCAGTAACTGGTAGAAGTGGGGAGTTGTAATTACTCAGATTATGAGTGGGACCCTGAACATTCCCTTCGAAATAAGGAATTTCTAGTGGAATCAGGATTACCACAACCAGTGCTTCTAGTTACTACACATTTCTATACAGTATATTAAGTGATATCCAAGAGCAAATGTAGCAGATCTGCAGCATCTCGGAATTCCAAATTGGAATGGTATTTTCTGTTACCATATGTTTTATATATATTTAAATGGATGTGTTTTATAGAGCTATCATTTTTATTCTTTCTCTTATTCCTGATGTAGAACAAAATGAACATGGCCCACTATATTTAGAAGCATCCTTGTATAATCTGAACATTGCTATTTGCACTTATCTGGCTGTTTTTCACATTCGATGTAATTTTTAATGTGTATAGTGATGAGTGATGCATTTGTATGTACTTTTATGGATGTTTTCAAATTATCCGAATAAAGATCATTTGATGATTGATTGTTACCAACACCATTAAAATTACAGGAGCTCTTGTAATGTGTCCCCAAAGGTCTACCAGATAAGCCAATATATTCACACTGGCCTGAGAGGTCCATGGAAAGGTCTGAGGGCAAGAGAATGGAACACATGAAAAAGTTACCTGAGGATGCCCTCAAGTCGTCTGTGATGACATTGTGCCTGCTTCGGGGCAGCGGAGGTATGGAATATAAAGTAGGAAATATCGAGAATCCAGAATATTGTAGACAAAATACAGAGCACCGAAATGTCACCAGATAAGTATATATATATTTATATTTATAGGTGCATAGATGTGGAGTTAAGTATAGTAAATCTGTGCTTACCTATATATACTTGCCTCCTTGATAATTTGGTCCTTAATCAATATGTTGGATGCGATATTCTGGTATCACCATATTACTTACTCGATATTGCATGATTCGGCCTTTGAGCTGCCGAACCCCTTTGGCTACATATCAGTGTCAAGTCAAACTACGTTACGGAGTCATCGGTTTGGGAAGACCTTCACATCCTCACTTTGTCACTTTAGTTTAGGGAAGGGTCACTCTGTACCTTTATAAGAGTCCTGTCACCTAATGTAAGTGGATCATCCATTCACTGAGGTGTGAAAGGAGAACAAGGAAGGCCAGCATGCTGGCTTGGTATTGTATGCTGCAGTTGGCTTCACTGGCAACCTCTGGATATCAGGAGGGAAGGAAGAAGGCAGAGACAAGTTAATTGTTACAGCATTTTTCTTCTTTCTTTAAATAAATTTAGACTGTTTTTGAATTTAGCTAGAGAAATATAATGTCATATACATGGTAATTGCAGTATTAATACAGAACCTTTGGGTACTTTTTAGTCCACTGGCCATGTGGAAATACACCAGCCTCTGTATTTTAAGTAAAATGTAGGAGTCCTCAAAGACGGGTGTATTATAGCACATTTGAGGCACTCTCGCACTGGCCGATGCTGGTCTGAGCAGGACTAAACTCCTCATGTAGCTTAGCTAAGGGCTTCATTGTAGGGTCCTCCGCAACAGCCCAGCATGTTACTTTTAGCAGGCTTTCCTCTCTTCGTATATGTGTGTATGTTCCTTGCATCTTTGTATATGGTCATTATCATTTTATGTCTATACATTACCAAGTTTCATTTAAAATGTATTTTACTTTTTGTATATGTACAGGACCACACAAACACCACTTGAAAGACGAGTATTTCGCTCACCAGCATAAACAGCATATTAGTATTGAATGTGTGATTGCTGGATGTGTACGCATGAAGTCAGGGACTCAACATAGGGGAATATAGGGATCCCGGCCCTGAAGAAAGCCCCAGAGCTTCATTGGCCTCAGATAGGGCTGAAATATGTTGACCTGTCAAGCAAGAGCAATAACATTCTCCAATGGCACCCACATTTAAGTTTTAGCCACATCGTCACCACCCATTTTTACAGAGGTTAGTTTTGTTGGGTAGGTGAGCGAGATTTTTATGTTTTTTCTTTGTCTGGATCCTTTACCCCTTATCCTTGGAAGTATCCTCAACACAACTGAGGACACAACCTTGGGTTCTTTAGCTAGTGCAGGAGGACCAATGACAAAGCATGACATCCAGGGGGATGTATAAGGTCACCCCATATATCTTCAAGAATATTCCAAGGTCCTGTTTTTGTAGACACTAGGGACATTTTGGTACCAACAGGAATAGGGTATGGTCAAGACTAAGGACCTTAGAGGCACTAGCACTGCCCTCCAAAGCACTCCGTTTGCTTTGAGTGTTAATAATTGTTTTGTTAACCGAGGCAAGGCTCCAGCTGACATAAATTCAGGATACTCCATCAGTGACTCAAAGTTGGCTAGACTTTTGAGGTCGATGATTTTTTTATCAGAGCCCTGCAGCTCTTCAAATTAGTTCTTCAAACAGACTTGCCCCTAATACAGCCACTCAGATTGTCAGTGCAATGTTTGAAGCTTTTCAGAACTGACCATGGTGAATAAAAAGAGTCTTTGGGAACAAAGAATCAGATATACAGAGACGTTTGGTGGCGCAAACGCTCTGATCCACCAAATCACATTGTTTGTGATCATAAAATGGCCTTTTGCTACGTACTAAACCCATTTTGCAAGTTGGAAAAGCGTTTCTCATTCCCAAAATGGGTTTATCGACCAATTCCGAATCGAAGTTAGCAAGGTGCAGGAAAGGAGTGCCCACATCTAACTGTGATTTGGAATGGTATGTATCAATGGATTTTGACCACCATTGCACTATTGAATACGTAACTGACTACTCAAAGGAAGCGATAAGAGATTTACAAAGGGCAAGCTGTCACTGTTGGATAGTTCCCCCCTTGGAAATCATATTGGGTGACCTCAGCAGGAAGAGTCACACTGCCACTATCTACTCCCCTAGATGTGTTACCAAATGAGACTTATCTTAACAGCAGCATAGGTTCCTTTAAGGAGCATGGTCTACTATGAAAGAAATGTTTCCCGTTTGGGAATGCAGGCACAGGAATGGCTGTCTTCTGTGCTTTGCAGGCTACCATCTCAATGGTTGTAGCTCATCATGGGTGGTCACAATAGTCACTTGCCTAATTAATAATTAATAGTCAACCCGATGCCACTGGACGTCTTGCGATGTGACTTAACAGTACATGTTTGCATTGCAAAAGTAAAGAATATTATCAAAATGTTTGTGCACAATTTGCAACTAATTTTTGCAGCCAGTTTTTTTGTAATAATGGACCAAAGACCTTTGCATTTAAGTTTATTAAATGTGCTCCACTCAAAGCAAACCATTATCTCCCAATTATATTTCATTTCAAAGCATAGCTTAAAGAGTAATGGTAACCATGTTTTTCAACATTTCGGTTTAGTACAATCTTATACCTTTTATTGAGGTATTTGGGATTCACGTTTTAATCTATCACAGATATGCCTTCAGTAAGGCCCCACAATGCCATGATGGATGCAGTTCTATCATTTTTCATTCTTTTTCTCAATTTCAGTGAATACTGATCAATTCTCAAAGAAGTAATCTACTTTCACTAGATGTCTCCCTCACTAGAAACAGGTACTTTTGTTATTTTAACATTTAAAATGTACTACAGGGTTCAAAGCTAGCACCGCCTAAAAGTGAAGTCCCTGTGAAGAACTTTAATGAAAGCAAAACATCATGATATCAGGATATTTACTTTAGTGGACATACCATTGTACTAACTTGTACATTAATGCAGAGTTTCTTTATTGTTTGGTTATAGGTGTACTTTGAAGAAGTGGGTTTTTAGCTCCTTTTAAAGTTGCAGGAGTTAGTCTGAAAGCCCATGCGTGGTTAATTCTGTAGAACCTCAGTGCATTGAAAGTAAAAGCTTGACTCTTTTTAACTTCTTGCTTTCAAGATAAGCAATTACTTGGCTCTTTGAGTTGTGTTGGCTGACAGAAGTGTTTGTCTTTTAACAGGGTTGCTGGTGCGAAGATTCTTGCTTCTTTGTTGGTAATGTTGAAGGTTTTGAAGAAGATGGGGGCTTTACAAATGTGGATGTTTTACTGACACAATAATACATTGTATATTCTTGTTATATACATGGCACATGAGTTTTTTGTAATATACAGATCGTTAGAAATCTGAAGATTTTTTTGTGTGTGCAGTATTACCTCAAATGGGAGTACAATTTGTTAGGTTTCTGTTATATGCTTCCCCCGTTGATGTAGCGGGGTAGCTCCCTTTTCAAAACCAAGTCCATACAAATACAGGTAGTAGCACTCCAACCACCATCAGTTGCAGTAAAGAAATTCAACTGATAGGATTTGGCAGAGATAGTCATAGTATAAATTAGTCTTCAAGTGAAAGATGCGAGTATACAAAAATGGCTCCTGGGAAGCAAGGTTCTCCAGGGTAAGTGCCTTGGTATACTAGAGCTCAAAGACAGTCAGTCATCACATTCGGCTTCCATCTTAGGAACATAGAATGTTACTTAAATCTGCCTTGAATATAACATTTGTGATATCAATATTCAAGATAAAATTGTTCTGAATTACTAAATATAAGGAACCATGAATGTACCTAGTATCTATATCTATCATATATCCATATTCATCTACCGTGATTGCCACTGATGAATTTTCTCCAACTTTGACCAGAAGTAATGCATACTGTGTTGAAGTTCCTGACACCAACATAACCAAGAAGACACATAAGGCATGATTCACAAGACTTTTTCAGAAGATAGCTGTGTCTTTCTTCAGGCTTAGATATGGCTAACTCGTGATTTTCTAGATGTACAACATTAATTTTCACACTCAAATTTGTTAATTCCCATTATATCATTCATTCATCCTTCATGCATCCAAATTCACAGTCTCATCCATTTGCTCACCAATCTTCATTTATATACATTCATTCATAGTACTTAAACTTAACGCCATGCATCTGTCTATCCATTTCTATCCATCCTCATTGATTTATAATCCATTCAACAATGTATCCATATTCACACTCTCATAACTTGATTCCTTCACCCTTGCACTCTAATTCAAGCAATCATCTAAATCACACTCTCATTCATTCACTTGTTTGGCCATCCATCCATCCATCCTCAAACTATCATCCGTTCAATAATCCATTCTCATACTCTTATCAATTCAGTAATCCAATCTTCCTCCCACTCTTATTGATCCATTCAGCCATCATCACACTTTCACTTGTTCATTAATTGATCCATTCATCAACTCATCTGCAAACAATTCCATTTATCCATCCCATCATTTACAGTCACACTCTCTTACATTTATCCATCATTACATTCTCATTAGTGTCTTCATTATCTCATTCAGGCTCTACGTCACTCATTCATCCATTCATATTCACATTCTAATATAATGGTTGGATGCGCAAAAACACACAGTTACACACACATATGCACACAGACACATTGCTACAAATAAAAACAAGCCTTGGTAAAGCCTGTTGGTTTGGCCTTGCCACTGATTATTGTTTGCTACTATTGTCTTTCGAAGTGCTTTTAATATTGTGCTGGCTTTGGTAAGCCAATAGTGATGACTGGCCATCTTGAAAGTGTATTTCCTATACTAACACAATGGCTGCCATGTTGTGTGACACAATTTGACAGCCATATTAAAACTGCAGAAAATAATGGTTTTATACTTTCAAGATGGCTGCCACATTGTGTAACACTATATTTTGTAATGGGGCATGACAAACATGTTAAAAGTATTGAAAAAACATTCTTACAGCTTCAAGTTGGCCACCATGTTGCATCACAGCTAGTTGCATCACTCGGCATGGTGGCCAACATGAAAGTATAACAAACACACTTTAAAGTTGGTTGCCACTCTCAGCTTCGCCAATGCAATTTTAAAAACATCCATCACTTAAAAGCGGGTGGGGGAGAGAGAAAGCCAGGGAAGAGGAGTGAGAGGCAGAAGAGGGTAGAGAGAAATGGAGAAGGGAAGAGAGGGCTCAGCTGAAGCAGTGCTTGATGATGGAGACTCAAAGGGAGAGTAGGTGGAGAAATTGGGGGTGTGGAAACTTAAAGCAGCATGGGAACGAATGTGACTGCATACTCAAGGTATAGAGTGGGAAGTGATTGAGAGGAAGGAGCAGGATATGAATCAGAATTGAAAGTGCAAAAAAAAGAAAAATAGTTCAATGACATCAGAGATGGAAGGATACAACTCACTCAATCAAAAGCAAATGTATAGAAGAAATGCCCCAATAGTAGGCCAAACACAAAGATAGGGAGGAAAGCCATCCAATCTAGAGCAGAAACCATGTTAGGTAAGAAAGCCATCTAATCATCATCAAGGAACTGACCAAAAGCCCACTCTATATAGTATTGTATGGAATCTGTGGCGAGACCGGAAGCAAACCAGTTAGATTTTTCAATGTTTCTTGAATGTAAGTAGCAATCCTGTGCTTTAACCTTTCTCTGGTGCTGCACATTCTACAGTAATGTCTAAAAAATGTCTGATAGTGACTTTGCTAATACTTTAGGCAGTTCTCTTAACAATATAGGATATAAACGTATGTTGTAGAGATTGTTTTCTTATCCGTTCATTTGTCCTTGGTAATCTGTTCTTTATTTCTCCGTTTACTAGAGAAGTGTATCTCCAAGTATCTTCACCTACATAATGAAACACAGGAGCAAAATATTCTTCTACTAAATCTCCTAGTTTGGAGATAGTTTTGTTCAATGAGCGGTCAATTGTCTTTTTTTTCCAAGTATGTTTTTGTGTTTCTAGAAGCTTTTCTACTGAATCCATCCAGTACAAAACCTATGATCTACAGAACGCACACACCCTTGCACTATAGTGCAAGGATATGTGCACTGGCGCATGCCAGCCTGAAGAAGAGAAAAAGAGCGCCATAGCTAATCAGATATGGTGGTGGTTTTCTCTCACATTTTGACTCAATGCAGAACAGCAACTTTGGTTGCTGAGCTATGCTGCGCCACAACTTAATAAATCTGCACCCATTCTCAGAGCTTTCCCCAGTCTGCAGGAAAATGTGGTTTATGTAAAAGAGAGACCTGTAAGTAGGTTATAATAATTGATAATATATTGAAGATATATTTCAAAATTTGCCATGTGTCATATTGATCCTTCTCTTTGATTGTGCTAAGAAATAACTCCCATGATTTATTTTTAACAAACTTGACAGAGTCAGATCTATTCAAAATAGAGGTGCATTGTCTGCTCACAGTCACTTCCAACATTGAGATTGGAATGAAGGCATTTTCTGAGGAATTTTGGGATTCTACACATGAGAGCGTAAGAGCATCATGTGCTACTTAATAGTTTGACCAAGACCTTCTACTTCAATAACACAACATTAAATTTCATCCAGACGTTAGATAAAGAGAGAGAGCATTAAGCAGCAGGATTGGTTATAATGTCAATATTTAGCCCCAGGAAAAACTCTATGGATTATTCTCCAGAGAAGCCCTACCTTTATTACACCATGTAGTGTGCCTCATAATGGCTTACAAGTGTGCTTGCCAAGACATGGAAAGGGTGGGAAATATGAGGTAACTCAAGAGCATACCAGCTCACTGAATACACTGTGTGAAAAATGTGTGGAAGACAACTTAGAGCAAGAAAGCAAAGAAGACTCAGCTTCCCCCTTCTTAGATGTAATACATTAACATTGCACATGACTCATCTGCCCTCATTACAATGGCGGTTGGACGAGCGTCTGACTGTCATCGTATTGGGATTGAGACCGCCCAACATGTAGTCTGCGTCGCCACCTTCCTTATTACGATCCAACCAAGGCGAAGGCGGTCAGAAACATGCCTTTTACAATTGCAGCTTATGCTGCGGGCTGGAAAAGGGCCAAAGCACAAGCCACAATTGAAAAAGGTATGTTTTGAAACATCCATGCACCGTGTGCCGGGCACCTGTAGTGCATGGCACACGGTGCATTGATGTTTGGGGGGGCAAACCTAATCACATCATTATGTGGTGGTAGGGCCGCAGCCTCTGATGTTGGACAAACCGCCACTGACAGCCTGTTGCTGGCCATCCGCTCAACACCATAATCGGGCCCATAGTGTTGCATTAACATGTCCCAACCTCTGAGAATTTGTGAACCCCTTATGAAATAGCTCCTTCTGAAAGCCTAACAATCTACAGCGGTCTGTAAGATATCTTACTTCATTAGTCATGAGACAGAGGTAGACTTTGTGGTATTCTCGTATAAAAACGGACATTCCATGTTTGAGCAAGTTGTGAGTGCTAGCACAACTGGGCAACTGCATGAGAGGAAGCGCAAGCGGGAAGCTTACCGAAAGGTCAAAATAAAAATATTTTACATTTTCGGAACATTTGTATCAATTCATTTTTCGAATTATTTGTGTCTACTTGGTCACAAGGTGCCAGCAAGGTTGTTTCAAAATTGAAGATCGGCCTGCTCGAGTGTTGACAACTACAATGATGAGTGCAGATTACTTTTTCAGGGCTTCATTTGCAAAAATGTAAGTGACAGGACCCAGGGTATTTCTCAGGAGTCCACAGCATTTGGCACCAACCCACTGCTCCGTGCACGTGGTAGACTCTGATTTATAAATGCAGATATTTTAAAATATGTGCAGGTGCTGAGCATCGGCAAACACCTGCACAAATTAAGCACTGTAAAATTTTGAATTTTCTGGAACATGGAAATTTGTTTCTATACAGTCGGACGTGCAAAGAATTATCGTGTTTCAAGCAGGAAAAAAATTGAGTTAGCAAAAAATTATTTTGTAAAAATGTCCACTTTTTAGATAGCTATAACTGAAGACCCTTAGTGAACTTTTTAAATTGACCAATGGGGTCATTTAGACTTTTGCAGAGTTGGTGAACCACTATAAATTGGTGGTTCTCACACCCTATGAAATTCACAGTTCCCTCACCCCATTTAGAAGTCTTTCATAGGCACGCAGGTCATATTGGCAGTTGACGCACCCTATATAGGGTGGGCTGACCATCACTGAATGTTTCTGTCCTGGTTTGCCATGCAAGTCATGCCTGTCTGAGGCAGGGAAATCAAACTATAACCTCGATGTGCAGGGACAAAACTCACAAGAGAGTTTTGGCAATTTTTTTCCCCTTAAAAACAAACTCCCACAAAAGCAACGTAATGCTTGTTCTGCCACGTACTCTTCCTTCAAAACAACTACTGTGCCAGAAATTGTTCTTAAAGCATAGGGATCCCTGCCGGGATCCTGGGAAGCAGAGACCATTTATTCCCTGGAGGCCTTCCATGGTATAAATTACCCCACAAGAATGAGTGAGTGTACTGCATTAGCTACTAATGGAATTATACATAGGGAAAAGTTCTACGTTGTCAGCTTTTGCTCCATTGAGGAGTAACAAAGGTTTAGCAGTGCTGCAGGATTTATTGGACCCAACGTCAATGAACTATGGTTTTCCTATTATCGAATGAGCATACCACTCTCTCTAGGTCCTCCGATGGACCTTGCTTTGTGCCGAGAGGGGTTGGATATAAGGGAGCCAGCAGTCATCCAATGAAGACCAGGAACTGAATAACTGAACTAGAAATTAAGCGCATGTAAATTACTCTTAATACAATGCTATAAAGATAAAGAATTACTACAGCAAACCCAAATCTCCTGAAGAAATGTAGGCGAGCTAAAATTATACACACTAAAAGCTCAGTTGAGGCAATGCAGAATAATAACATTAGAATTTGATGCTCAGTAATCTCTCTAATAGGATCCTTTCTGGTCATTAATTAACAGGATTAAGAATGCACATTTATTTGGACAGAAATAATGAAGATAGCTGAGACGATGTGGAGATATGTTTCTAACACACATTATTAAAAATAGTACTTTCTAAATTAATAAATCAGATTTATGTACAAATTATATCATCTAGTCAAATTCTTTGAATGCATGCTTTTATGATGCAGTAACTAAAAATCTCTCATTTTGCAAATATTTCTCGAACTTGTGGTTGGTGCACGTTTATTATTTTTCTCTCTAAAGATGTCGTAATTCGGTTTAAAAGTTTGAATGCAATTTCCTCTCCATCTGTAGTGTTAAGAATGATCATACTGTTCTGCTTTTAGTGGGGGAAATTTGTGAACATTCTAAATAGAGGAGCACTAAATTATGTTGGTTTCTTTCTAACCTTTCCCCAAATTTGGAATCATCAGTATTAAAACGAGTTCAGAAGGATATGTAAATCTTTTCTTCTGTAAAGCTATACTTGCACCCACGCCATTATTTTGATAGGAGGCATGCCCTAAGCAAAGGAATACAACTCTGGCTAATGCAATTATTGTTTTGACCAAGGATGTTGCTATTCTGACAATGAGTGTTCAAACAAAAATACTCACAGTTATTCTAATTTTTGCTATTGAATTATTGAATTGGTTTACTCACATGTCAATTTTTTAAATGTTAAAATCTGGACAGCTACTTTTGCTTCGAATTAGAGAAGAGGGAAATTGTAAAGCTAATCAGGTTGCTGTGTAACGCCTCACAATCCTTCCTGCAAAGTATTTCTAAACCAATAGCAAGAATTAAAGAATTCATATTAAACCTTCCACTCTTGATATAACCAGGAAATTAAACCAGTGCTTCTTTCTTTGCAGATTTATCTGAAGAGCGAATGGCTGACAGCAGCGGGACCGAGAACGTTGATGCCTACAGTGACAAAGAGGCTGACCAAAGAAGCTCGCCTGACGTGCCCAAAGCTAAGACGTGCTTCAGCCCCGACAGTCCGGACGAAGTTTCAGTAGATGAAGGTGGTTACTCGGGGCCGAAGAATGGTGGAAGTGCAGAAAGGAGCGCAGAGAGCCCCAAGTATCAACCTGAACCAAACCACCTCCTGATTGAAGGCCCATCAGGGACAGTGTCCCTACCCTTCAACTTGAAAGCCAATAGACCACCCCTTGAAGTGTTAAAAAAAATATTCCCGACCCAAAAGCCAACAGTTCTGGAGTTGATCCTGAAAGGCTGTGGGGGGGACCTGGTGAGCGCTGTGGAGATCCTTCTCTCCAGCCGATCTTCAATCAGTGGTGACAGAACTTCTGCAGAACAGGATGGCCTGGTACTACCTACCAACAGCCATATATTTGAACACGCTCTTGGCTCCTACCCAATTTCTTCCTCTAAATGGTCTGTAGGATCAGCCTTCAGAGTGCCGGACACGTTGAGGTTCTCTGCGGATTCCAGTAGTGTTGTTCCGAATCCTTTGGCAGTTCCTCTGCAGCATCCCTTTCCACAACCACCACGGTATCCTCTGATGTTAAGGAATACTTTGGCAAGAAATCAGGCCAGTCCATTTCTTCCCAATGACGTGACTTTGTGGAACACAATGACTTTGCAGCAGCAGTACCAACTGAGATCCCAGTATGTCAGCCCCTTCTCGGGCAACACAGCAAGCGTCTTCAGAAGTTCCCCCGTCCTTCCCACACGCCCTTCTGAAGATCCAAGGATCTCCGTTCCAGATGATGGATGCCCCATTGGGTCCAAGCAGCCCATTTACACAGAAGACGACTATGATGACCGCTCGGATTCTTCAGACTCCAGAATACTCAATACGTCCTCGTAGAATGGCCATCAACCCATTCTTGAGAATGACTGACACTTGACTTTGTCTTTGAGAACTAGAACCAAATTCACACAAAACTCTTGAAGCAAACATGATATCATTCAGCTTGAAACTATACTGTAGCAATACTACTTAACTTATTTTTTTCTTACTCTTTAATGGGAAATTCCTGTTTGCAGTAACTTTATGCCAACGTGAATGTGCCAGAAGAAAAATGAAATGTGAAACAATCAGAAATCAAAACAGGCATTGGGATCAAGTGTTAAAAGTCTGGATTTTCTCCTCAAGTAGTATTAGCTGGAACGTTCCAGTAGAGTAAAAACTTGAATGTAGGTTCAGCGTTGCAGACTTCTCAGGACTATCCTAGAAGGAAGGTTCAAGAGATATGTACCTGCCCATAAAAACCACTGCATTAAAGTCTTCCTGAACTTGACTCTAACAGGACATGGTGCAAGAACTGCGCTTTTGTTACTGAAGCCTGACCTTTTAAAGATAACTACTTCAGAGGGTGCTTCTTGTCAAGTAGCTGGGAAATACTTATAAATATTGTCAGTGTAAAATGATTGGCACTTGTGAATTGCATGTGATGTATTGTGAAATGAACACACGATTAAACATTGCCGGGTTAATGTAGCATGCCAAGGACTGTAGAAGAAATAAACAAGGATGTGCTTGAGTCATGCCAATGATATATGTAGAACCCAGCCTTGTGTATTTACATATCTGAGTGGTACCTCTTGCTCTGTGCCATGGGTGCAGGGCCACAGTGTAGTGCTGTGTTCTCTAGTAGGGCTGTGGGCTTCACTGAAAGGGAGATGCTCATAAAACAGAGAGATGTCTGGGAAATGTGCAATAAGAGCCCCAGTCCACTCACCTGAGCTTCATTCATGTTTCATTGGCTGACCTCTGGGCTCCTATGTGCAAAACAGTGGGTGCCATTAGCTCTGAGAAGCAGGTAAGTATTACTCTAACTCATGACATACTAACCAGATCCATACACTAGGACAGGAACATACAGAACAGGAACACATCGGGCCCGATTTACAGAACTAACTTAAGACAAAATCCTAAACTTACTACTTTTGGTATTCACAGAAGGCATTTAGTAGTAGTAAAGTTGGGATTTTGTCTTAAGTCTGTCTTAAGTCTGTCTTAAGTCTGTCCTAAGTTTGTCTTAAGTTTGTCTTAAGTCTGTCTTAAGTCTGTCTTAAGTCTGTTCTAAGTTTGTCTTAAGTCTGTCTTAAGTCTGTCTTAAGCCTGTCTTAAGTCTGTCTTAAGTCTATCCTATTACTTTTGGTATTCACAGAAGGCATTTAGTAGTAGTAAAGTTAGGATTTTGTCTTAAGTTTGACTTAAGTTTGACTTAAGACAGACTTAAGACAGTCTTATGACAAACTTAAGACAAACTACAGACTTAAGACAAACTTAGGATAGACTTAAGATAGACTTAAGACAGACTTAAGACAAACTTAGCACAGACTTAAGACGGACTTAAGACAAAATCCTAACTTTACTACTACTAAATGCCTTCTGTGAATACCAAAAGTAGTAAGTTTAGGATTTTGTCTTAAGTTAGTTCTGTGAATCGGGCCAATGGTGTCTGTGTGGGGTATCTGCGGTCATTTTGTGATTGTTCTTCCACACAGTTATCTATTTAGGGACCGATTATAAGTAAGGCAGAGTGGTATCTCTGCAGGGGTTACCCCTCCGACTGATTTCGTGTTGAATGAGTACGAACTCATACCTGGTAACTCCTACTCTTTCGCCACACAGTGATTCCCTCTGCTGAAAGCAGGGAGTATTTCTGGACAGGAACTGACCCAGAATTGCTATTCCAGGACCCACATGTCATTCCCCATTCTGTTCCCAAAAAACAAAAACAAAAATGCATGGTGCAGGAATACTGAATGGAAGCAGAGACATAGAAATGATACCATGGGCCCTGGTGCAAGCATGGTAAATTGGGCTCCTGCTTCAAAGGCTGAGTAGTTAAATACAGCTAAAATTTGGTTGCAGTGGGGCCCTAACACATCTGAGCCCAAGTGCCACTGCACCTGGTGGACTGTTGATAACAACGTCCTGGGTTGAAATGTTGATGACGGCTCCGGTATTCCTCTGCTCCCTTAGTAATCAGGCCTCTAGTGGTAAATCTGTGGCCTTTAACCACTGCTTCTACTAGGTCGGCTGATCATTTTATCTACCATGGATGGCAAGTCTGCAAAACCAACATATTTAAATTGCTAAAAACACATTTTTAAGTATGGTCGCAGGAGGTACGTTAGAAACACACTGTGCATAACAGACACAATTCAGCATTCCTACTTGCGTCATCCTCGGTCACATCCAGGATGAAAAAATCTAGAAGGGGAGTCACTAATAAACACATACATAAAATACATTTGTATTTATATTGCCGCTATCATGCATTTCACGTATGATACCCAGTATGGTTAGAATGGGAGAGAGGACCCTACACAGAATACACCCTGCTGCTGTGGTACAAGATGGCGGATTCATGGAAAAGCGTGTGACAGTGTACCTGTGCGCAGGTGAGAACCGAACATTGTGCAACAGTGCTAAGTCACAAAAAGTGACGCAAACTGACGAAAAGTGTTGATAAAGTATTTACTTTTCACTGCAATAATTTTTTGGGAAAGAAGCCTTGAAATGACACAAACAGTGGGGCATATTAGCAAGACCGGCGATAATGTACTTGCTAATATGCGTTATAGAATTCCAATAGAAGCCCTGGGGGCATATTATCAAGAACGGCGTCAAAATTATCGCCGCTTTAGCGGCAGAAAACTGCTGCTAGAGCGGCAATAATGGGCTTGATAATATGCCCTTGAGAATTCCAATAGAAGCCCATGTTGACACCAGAACATGGGCTTCTATAGGAATTCTCCAGGGCATATTATCAAGCCCATTATCGCCACTTTAGCTGCAGTTTTCTGCCGCTAAAACGGCGATAATTTTATCGCCGGTCTTGCTAACATGCCCCAGTGATTTTTGCTGCTTTAGTTTACTTTGTGTCAATGTGTGATAAATGGGTGTTCCCAAACTTCCAAACTTTGGTTTATGACTCAAAGCCCTATCTACTAACAATGGCAGATAGGGCTTTGTGCCCAAAAATAACACCTCCTCGAGGCAGGCGGTGGCAAAATCTTCTCTCCAAACCTTTCCCTCATTACATGGGTACTTAATGTACCGCACACCGCCAATGTGGGAAAGTTTTAAGTATGTCGATGGATAGTATTTTGTACTAAAAGGATAGCCTTATAGTACAAAACCTACTGTGGACATCACACATCACACATTCGCCTTTGTACTGTGGTGCGGGTGTTGCTCTGAGCAGCCCGAGGAGCTCCAGTACTGGGGAAGAGAGCATTGACACCACAAAACTGCTGATTGTCTTTTTTGCATCAATGTATCCCAGCCTGTCCCTTTCACCCTCCCACCATCACCTGAGATGAATCTAGTGGGAGCTTGTTTGGTCTGCTTCAGTCTTCTAAGTTGCAGGGAATGCAGAATGACTACTTCCTTAAAGCATCGCCCGACAGCAGAAGTAATGGATGACACAGGATGCTGGACTCGAACTGTGATGTGGTGCACATTGTACCTCTTAAAAAAGAAACACCCATGAATCACAATGCAGTGCACTTTTCTGGCTTCTCATGCATCAAACAGTCATTGTCCAACGAAAGCGCCCCATCATGTCCGTTGATGGTCTTTACGAAAGCTGCAGACATCCGTTATCTCCTCTGGGTGCATGCTGTTGTCTCCCAATCCAAAACTAGCATTTTCGGGACTGTACCAGTCCCTTGATCACCCCAACCACATGTTCTTGGCTTTGTGGACATGTTTCCTCAGCTATCTGTACAAGGCACGAGTCTTGATTGACTGAGAGAATCTTCTCATTTTAGAAGGAGCATACAGTATTGACAATGCCACCAGAATTCTCCCACATTATTGTGCTGCAAACAAGCTTTCACATTATAGAAATCCTGTTCTCCTCGCTTAGCCCCTCCCTGGCCCGTGCCAATGGGACTACTAAAAATACAGATTATGCACCCACATTACAAGTCTTGGTGCACTTGTGTGAAGCTGGGTGTGTATGTGCTGCAGTTGCTTTAGAGAGCGCATGGCTATCCTACTGCAGGCAAACACATACACTCACACAGGGTTGGCCAAGTGCGAACATGGGAGATTGATTCAGACAAGGTGTATTGGTGCGGGTAGTAGAAGGCCAGACTTCTCCAATTGGGTCAGAACTCCTGGAATGACTGTATTCTGCACACAACCCACAAGGCAGCCTTAGTAGATAGGGTGCCTTTATGTTCCCTACCTCTTACTAGGGTGACCATATGTTGGGAGACATGTATTTAAAATTAGGAAATGTGCCTGGACACCAGGACCATCCTCTGAAAACCAGAACTGCCCCGGGAAATCAGGAACATGTGGTCACCCTACCTTTCATACACCACAGCAACGGATCTGAGTTGCGTTCATTTTTTGTAAATTTGCTCCGGTAGGTTGTACTGGAAAAGTAGTCTCCAGTAAAAAAAACTATGCTGGTCATTATACACACACCCTTGCTCTGTACTGCAAGGCTGTGTCTGTATGGACCTAGACAGCCCGAGAGTGTGCCAGGGCTTGGAAAGAGAACAGCAGCACCATACCTTAGTTGATTGTTCGCTCTTCTGCTTTCTCTTTCACATAACCCAATGCAGCAACTTTGGTTGCGACGCTGCCTTGCATACAGTGTTAATAAGCCTGGTTCTCTGTGCCTTGCTGAAGACTGCTTCTCTCACTTTCCGCACAATAGTAAAAGAGACCTCCTGGAATCTATTCCTTGACAACTGTCAGAGACGTTTCCACGTTCCCATCTAACATAATTACTTTGTCTACACAGGCAGTGGACAAAGTTATAGTAAGGATAAACAAACTATCCTGCTTCTACTAAGTGACAAGTCTATGCTCCAAACGAGTCCTCGTAGGCAGAAACTGAAAACCCTTGACTTGGGCAAAGCTATTTCTCAGGCATCCAGCATCTCTCATCTTGTATTGTGCTCTCGCGCTTCTTGAGTTGTACAAAGCACACACCTTCATGCCTCATATCCGGCGAAGTTTTAGTCGAATCTGCTGCCTTCAGTCATCAAGGGATCATAAGGGCCTCTTAAAGGAGTACCCCCCCCTAGGATGTTGTTCTATATGCCCTCGGATTTAACAAGCTCTGATCCAAGCCACAAAACCATTCGCCACACTAGCGGAGAAAGAGACAAAATGGGAATGGAAAGGAATGTGACAGACAGAAAACTACAAACTCACACATTCACACACTCCTTAGGGAATGAATCTTTGGCGGTGATATCCGGCTCAAGGAGACCCTGGTTCACAGGATTCCTGATTGATACTCTGCTGGTCTGTCAACATTGAATTGCTTTTAAAGTACCTACAAGTCTGCCCTTGGGTTCTGTCCTGCAAGTGCGTTGGTGCTGCAAAGTGAGTCCTGGTGTTAGCAATGCTCTTTAGATGTAGACTCTACTGTATGGAAACTACCAAACTCACAACCATTGTTGAGCCCCTACATACTGCCAAGCAGTCCCTTGTGAGAGAGATCCAGGGAATACAGATGTGAGGGGCTGCTGGAATGATGCAAAGGGGAGTGAACTTGATCTGTTTATGGTAACTGGAAGAAAAGCAGACTGGGAGATCATGGTGAGCAACAGTGTCTGGGGCTGAAGTAAGGTGAGCATTGTGGATGAGGAAGAAGATAGCCATAGGGATGGGGAACGGAAGAGAAATGTGGTTGAGTGGGATGCTGATGCGAGAAACTTGGGTTACAGCGGCATAATCCACGTAAAATGCACAACACTGTCAAAGAAGATGGATGCAGGTGGAGACTTTGGGGGTAGCCACTGTATGATTTACAAAATCAATAGTCAGTATGAGTGAAACTCAAAGCAGGACTTCCTGCTCTGAAAGAGATACATCAGACCTATGTAGATTCCAGTGAAAAAGGTTGTTAGCGCATCTCCGTCCCAAGCGTATCTGAAGGTGAGCTCTCCTGCTCTACCTTTTCTCAGCTTTACCATATTCTGATTGGTGCATGGTAGCACTTGTGCTTTGCATCCCCAAGCAGGTCTGCAGCTTGAGCCAATTGTCTTATTTAGGTAATATTCTACTTGGAGCCAGGAGTGCACACGTCTCCAGATAGTGTACCCCAGAAAGCAGTGATGATAGCACTGCCTTATGGCGAGATTTGTGCTACAAAAACACCACATACGCACATACACTCATACAACATGCCTGCACTTACCTGACCGCATGCTGACACTCAAATTAGTCATCTCGAAGGAAGCCAAGGACCTGAATTTACGCTGGGGGTAAGGGAAATTGGTCTTATTTCGGAGAGAATGGAAATTTGTCTGATATCTGTAGCGGATGGTATCGTACACCAGTGTAATTTCCTTGCTCCATATTCTCTCTGTGATGATGCTGTTCCACCAAAGGGGTGTCTTCGGAATTTAGAACTTCCTGTTGAAGTTTGAGGTTTTTCCTATTTTGAAGTGCTCTAATTCACTGTCTAGGTGATTAGTTTCAAGTTTGCAGGTAGATGCTCAGTCCACCAATGTAGCTAAGATCCCCCCTACTTCTCGTTGGTGGCGTAAAGTCATTCTTTTGAAAAATGCACATTATGAGTGAGAGATTTTTCTCTTGAGATGGCGGCTCTGCCCCAGGAAGAACCAAGAGGGGAAAACCGAAAACCAATTTCATTATTCCGAGGTGGAATGGGGAAATTGCCACCATCATATGCCGGACACTCAAACAGGGGTTTATAGTCTTTGCCCAGATTATAAGTATCTCTGACATTCTGGGACTTGTGTCCCAGCACGCCAGTGGATTACATGTCAGTCTTCCTCAGTGAGCGTGCTATCATAACTGATGGCAGACCAACACCTTAAACTGGCAAGCCAATCCACCATCATTTTTGGCAGCATCAGCACTGATGTATTTAAAACCCGGTGGTGGAGCTAATGAGGAGGTCGAACACTGAGTAGGGTCGACTGGACGTCCACTGTTTTTTGGAAGTTCTATTACTGCACTCCTGCATGTCAAGAAACTTGTATGTTGCTTTTCTGTATAAAACAGTTGTAGATATGCTGTAAAGTGAAATCAAGCACCTCTGGTCAAACTAAGGGTTCATCAGGACCAGTCTTACGCCTAACTGAGAAAGAGCTGCTAATAAAATCCACTGAATGACTACCTACCAGATGCTGTTATCAATGGCATCCTGCCACAAGAAAACCAGCCAGCCTCACCCTTTGATTGGCTTCTCTGCTTAGCAAGAAATATATGCAGAGAAGCTCAGGAAACAGACCCAACAGAAATATGGAAAACATAGTCAAGAATGAAACACAGATACTAAAAGATAAAAGCCACGGGAAGGTTGCACAGGGAGTATGGTAAGCCTATTTTATAGCATGTTCTGCCTGCTCACAAGAGGAAACCATTAGAGCAACAGAGCCTGTGGTGATAGTGTGGGTATTCCCTTACACTCTTATAGGATCCAGATTGTATATGCATCCCGTATATATTGTATGATGTTGGATGTCCTGACATCTAGAATAATTGCTGGCAAAGTGGCTGGAACTATAATTTGTAAGTGAATACTACCTATGGGTGAATGGTTAGTCTGTACAAAAACCCAACTGACCCATTTACTGGTCCAATGCTACGTAATTTATAAGATTTTAACTGGTCACCGCATTGGAAGGGCCAACGGATTCCATGACATAGCCTTGGCTGGACAATTAACCTCCTGATATCGCCGCCCAGTTAGCAATGATGCATGGAATGGGTGGACTATACAAGCAAAGACTGGGTGAAGGTTTCCCAGAGAGCTGGGCAGGAGCTGCGTTAATGGTAGTGGTCTTTCACTATTCTCCCAGACTCAGGATTACTCAAACGTGTCTAGAGAATGGTGTTGCTCTGTTGTTCTCAAGAGGAAGGGGGTGAGAGAGAACAGGTTATGTTCCCTACCTAATTCTGTATGAGGTATAAAGCTGTGAATGAAACAACTGAGAGGTTCTCTTAAATTAAGACTCAAATGTAAATGTGTTACATGTGTCTGTATGTACGTGCATTTTCCCAATAAACTATGCTAGATTACTCATTAATAGTGTGAGTGAGATTGAATTATTAGCCTGAAGACAGCCTTTTGTATGTGTGGTATGAAATGTATGAGTTGGCATCCTCACACCACTGTAAGGACACAGAAGTTTCTGAAGCAGCTCGAGATGATATCACAGTGAATCCCTCCTTCTGAACACCAGACTAGGGTAGGAATTTGAGTTTGAAAGAACTGCATTCTTTTCCAGTTGCTGCAAAGGATTTTTGGTAGAACTTTCCTTGCAAGCAGCACAACACCTGCGACTGCACCCGGTATGCCCAAGTGACCTGGGGACGAGAGTTGTTGACTTATTACATTTAACACTTAATCAATCAATCAATATATATCTTTATTCGAGTACATTTAAAACCATAAAGCTTACAAACAATCATAAATACATTTGTAAAAACAGTTCATTATAGAGAGGAAGATACTTTAAGAATCTGCAAAATGATGAATCTTCCTGTGTGCTCCTATAGGTAGTGGCGGCTCTTCAAAAGCAAGTGCCATTTGTGACGGTAAATTCATCTGTAAGTATCTGTAAAAACAGGAGGGCAGGGTGAACTCGTGAATAGCCTCTGTCTTGAAGAAGTGAGACAATGAAAGCTATCCTGGGCACAGTATAAAATTTACAAAACATGATAAAATCATCGTGTCCTGCGGAGACCGATTGTTGCAGCCGCAGGGACCCAGGGATTTAAAATCATAGCAACCTCTAGGATGAGCTAAAAATAGGTGCAGTAGGTTAAGCCTAAATCTTACAAGCACATGTCTGTCCCTATTGTTTTTCACCAGAACTAAATAAGGTTCTATGTCCTGGGTAGTGGTTAACATTACATACTTTCTGACCGAGGGTTCCAACAATTCTGACTCCTTCCTTAACAGGGTATTCCTTTCAAGGAAGTGCTCTTTTACCCATTTATAATCCACTCTGAGGATTTCATCAGGATTGAAGAAGACCTCCTTCCTTCCTAGCCTAGAAAACCATTCCTGCATATGCTAAAACCAGGGATTTTTCAAAGCATAGTCAAGTGACAAAAAGTCTCTAAAAATTGAACGATTCAGGCCGAGCTCCTCTTGGTTCCATATCCTAACCCAACTAAGCAATGGACGAAGGGCAATCTGATCACGGAGATACTTAACTCCCAGCTCCTCGTGCACACAATAAGTCGAGGTGCTCTTGGTAACACCCAATAAGCACCTGAGGAATTCCTTTTCTTCAGTCTGAGATTCATTGGAAGCCACACAACCCCAGATGTCGCTCCTATACAGGACCTTTGATTTACGCTTGTCCCGATAAATCTTTACTAGTGCTTTGAGTGGTCTGCTCCCTAATCTTGTTGTGTAGCTAAATACAGCCCCAATAGTCCTCCTGAGCTCCTCTTTCTTCACAGTGATTAGGGGCTTACAGCTCACATTGCAGTCAAATAACACGCCCTTACCTTTGCCAAGATGTGACTACTCATGCTAAATGTCATGGATCTTGTTGCTTGTTGTCACTTAATTCATCAGCATGTTGGGGTTAGGTTTCATAAAAACAAATACCAGTCACTTATGTTCTGCTATTCTGGAAGGGCCAAGAACTGGTAGGTAATAATTTGCAATAAGGCATTTATCCCTATTTTTCCTTTAATAATAATTTAATAATAATTTAGACAACCAGCCAATTCTTTTAGGTGATTTATTTAAGTGCTTGCATTTTTTTGTTTATATTTTAAAATGGAAAAGTAATTTTTTTACTGCTTTTCCCGTTTTTTAAACTGCCATTGAGATAAAAATCCAGGTCAGGCTGGTAAAATACTCGATAGGTGGCAACCTGAAAAGGTATGGTGCCTTTTGCGCCTCTTGCCATCCAAACTAACAGGATACAAACCAGCCTGCCCTACCTCTGTGCCCAGTGAACCCAGGAACCCAGAGGCACAGCTCTGAGAGCCGCAAGTGCCCCTGGCTAATTTGCCTGCTTTCCGAGCATAGTTGATGAGCCGCAGTGAGGCGAGCATTACCCTACGCAAAGACTAGTCAGAGGTAAGTAAGGCACAAAACCAGTGCTCGAAGTATGGGGGCTCTGAGGGTCACGACGTGCCCATAGTTTTTTCATTTTAGAAAAACAGTTCCTCTACTTTTTGTGAGAAGACAACTGTCCCAGGACGGTTAATTACAACGGCTGAAATGCTTCAGCTTCAGAGTCTCCTGTGCTGTGAAAAACCAAGGGAGGGGCAGACAGCTAAACAAGTTTCCTTGCCAGGGTGCATGTGTAAGAAGGACACCAAAAAGGAAGACTGCAGTTGATAGGTTTATTCCATAGAAAGATCCCATCCACATAAACAGGTCTTGTAGGGATGAAAGCTAGGCAGCAACTGTCCTCTAGTCATTACATCATAAGGCTCATCCAGATGATAACATTCTTCAGTGCCTAGCAACAGAAGTGACATCTCAAGATGCCACACATCCCCATCCTTTATAACAGAAACAAATGAGTCTACAGCTAAACAATAATCATGGGATAGTAAAAATTGACATGACCTATTTAACAAAATCTCTCAAAAACTTAGGTGGAGAAGAGATTCTTGAAGACTTGCGAATAGCAACAGGGCTAGGTTTAGCTTCAGGAGAACTTGAATCACATTGACCAGCTACAAAGTCTTTCCTAACCACCACCACCCTGTTTAAATTCCAAATACGATGATCCGCAGTCTTTATAGCGTTGTTGAAAATTTTGATTTCTTGGATGGGTTTCAAAAACCCTGAATTGGATTTCTTCTTTGACGGATTCTTTATAAGAACCCAATCCCCAACCTTGACTAAGGTTTTCCTAACGGACTTTCTTAAATCATGGATTCTTTTCCTGGCTTCTACACTTTTAGACTCATGCAGTTTCCAATTTTTATTTTCATTCTCAACCAGTAGACCAGGTTGCATATTGTTTACCCAGGGAGGGGCAATCAGAGTGTTTGGGCATCTAGACCTAAACAATTCAAAGGGAGTTCTATTCGTCACAGAATGAGGAGACACTCTGTAAGCCTCCACCTTTTTCCATATTTGAGTACGCCAATCTAGACTATTCGCCCGTGCCATGCTGATGGTTTCTTCAAGTACACTGTTATATCTCTCAACCATCCCATTCGTTTCTGGATGGTACAGAGAAGATTTTTTATGCTTGATACCACGTGCAGCCAAAAAAAATTGCATTTCCTTAGACACGAACTGTACCCCATTGTCAGTTAGGATACTATCAGGTAATCCTTCCCTAGCAAATATTTTTTCTAGAAAATTTATGACGTGCCTAGTTTCAATTCCTCTGGAGATTCCAATCTCAGGCCACCTAGAGAAGAAATCCATTAATACAAACACATACCATTCTGTACCAGAAGACTGTATTGGACCAAGAATGTCTAAGCCTACTTCTTTCCAAGGAGCATCTGGTCTGTCTCTTATGGTCATGGGTTGCGTTTTAGGTTTGGCTACCCTCTCACTAAGAGCACAATCTACACAATCCCTTATCACACGTTCGACCTGTAGATCCATGCCTGGCCACCAATAATTTAATCTAAGTCTCTCCTTAGTCTTAGAAACGCCCTGATGGGTCATATGTGCCAACGATATAAGCTCTGCTCTAATAGAATTGGGAGGGATAAGCCTTAAACCCCTAAAAAGAAGTCCATCGTGTTGAGACAGTTGATCACGCACATGCCAAAATTTTGCCAAGCTTGCATCTCCCTTGTGTTTTAACTCCCAACCCTTGTTAATCATTTCCGACACTTTAATTAACTCTATATCTTGTTGTAAAGCTTCCTGCCATTTACATTTGTCAATTATTCTCTCTTCAATGACACAAACCATATCATCATCCTGTTCAAACTCATCTGAATTCTGGTCATTCTCAACAACCAATCTGGACAACGCGTCAGCCACTTCATTTTCCACCCCAGGCAAGTATTTCACCTCAAAATTATAATCTTGTAGGCCAACAATCCACTTCATTATTCTACTTGAGACTGCGTCAATACCTTTATTCCTAAAGATCTCGCACAACGGTTTATGGTCAGACCTGACTTCAAACTCACCACCCCATAGGAAATTCTTTAACTTTCTTATAGACCAATAAAAAGCAAGTGCTTCTCTCTCAATCACGGAGTAGCGCAACTCCGCGCCCCTCAAACTCCTTGACAAGAAGAGAATCACTTGTTCCTGAGAACGACCTTCTTGTAGTAAAACAGCTCCCAACCCCTTTAAACTTGCGTCCGTGACTAAAATAGATTTCTTTGTCGGATCAAAACTGCTTAGTTTAGGAGCAGTTTTCAATTTCTCTTTGATAGCATAGAACTCTTTTTCACAGCTGTTATCCCAATGAAATTCAGAACCTTTGCGGAGCAACGCTCTCATGTGAACACATAAAGATGCAAATCCACTTACAAATTTACTATAATATTCGGCCATGCCGAGGAAGCTCATAAGTTCTTCTTTATTCTTTGGGGAGGCTAGATTCTGTATAGCAGTAATTAAACTTTCCTTTGGTAAGACACCACCCTCAGATATAGTGTGTCCTAAATACTCAATGGAGTTTCTTCTAAATTTACATTACTCAATCTTTATTGTCAGATTGAACTCTTGCAATCTGTTCAAAACCATGTACAGTCTATCATCATGTTCCTTAGTATCACCTCCAAAGATCAATATATCATCTTGGTAAACCCTAACGCCCGTAAGGCCTTCCAAAACCTTTTCTAGCGCTCTTTGGAAGACTGAGGCTGCTGATACAAGGCCAAAAGGAAGTCTTGAAAAACGAAATGTGCCAAATGGAGTGACAAATGCTGTTAAATCTTTCGAAACCTCATCTAATCTAATTTGATGATTAGCCGACCTTAGATCAATGGTGCTGAAAACCTTTGCCCCCTTTAACAGCATTAACATGGCGTTAATCTTAGGCAGCGGATAACGGTCTACAACCACACTCCTGTTCAATTCACGAAGGTCCACACACAAACGGAGAGATCCATCCCCCTTCTTTGCGGCGACCACCGGAGCAACCCATTGTGTAGCTTCTACATCTTCAATCACTCCCTTAGACTTTAAACGTTCCAGTTCTATTTTGACCATTTCTCTTACTGCAATTGGTACATTCCTAACTTTGCAACAAACAGGTTTCGCATTCTCAACCATACGAATGTGATGAAGATACCCTTTGAGGCACCCTAACTTATCTGAGAACACATTTGGGAATTTTGTTTTCAAACTCTCACAAAGGGCCATATGTAGGAAGCCAAATACCGGTCGGTAATGGCCGATTTTCGGTAATTATCCCGTTACCGACCGGTATTTTGGCATTTGCTATGTAGGGGGCATATTTCAGGATTCGGTAATTTACCGAATCGGTAAAATTACCGAATCGGTAATTTTACCGATTCGGTAATTACCGAATCCTGAAATGAGATGTAGGTAACACTCTAATGAGTGTTGTGTAGGAATTGAAATTCGGTGTTTAACACCAAATATAGGTTGGTGTTAAATACCGAATACATTGCAAAAAGCAATATTTTGCTGAAAAAAGAGTGCCATGTGGCAGACATACATGCCCTTAGGGCATGTATGTCCGCCACATGTGCACACATGCAGGAATCAGGGGTTCAACAGGGTGTCAATGTGACACCCTGCCACCCTTGAATGTGCTCCCCCCATTACCGAATCGGTATTTACCGATTTGGTAATGAGGCATACCTTCCCATTGATTCCTATGGGCCTCTAGGCCCATAGGAATCAATGGGAAGGTATGCCTCATTACCGAATCGGTAAATACCAATTCAGTAATTACCGAATTTCTCCGACTCGGTAATATTTACCGAATGATTACCTACATACACTTTACCACTTCTTAAATACCGAATCGGTAAAATTCGGTATTTAAGAAGTGGTAAATTGTATGTTACCTACATATGGCCCAAAATCCTTTATCTGCAGTATTCTGACATACTGAGATTAAATTCGAATTGTAATTTTTTTTAAGTATGATGTGGGGTGAAGAATTTGGGTCCAACATAACGCCTAGATCCCTCTGGTGGAACCAGCTCAAAATGCTGTCCCCTTTTTGTGAAATGTAAATTTTAGCGCTTGTTAATCTGTTTTTATAGTCAATTAAACCCCAGAAATAGCCAAACAATTTAATGGGTTCCCCTCCGTATGCAAACGGTTTTATGTCAGGACGAAAGACTTTTACCTTACCACAAACTTCTTTAGTAAAGAAATCTTTTGAGATAATGCTAATCTTTGCACCCGAGTCAAAAAGAACTTTAGTGGGTCTTCCTTCCACTAAAATTTCATCTTCCGGGCATTTTTTCCCTTCCCCACTCTGCACGGCTTGAACTTGTATTTGGCCACAGTCTACCTCATCTTGACATTAATAAGTATCATCAACATCACAGTAAACTTCACTTATTTTGTCTCTGTAGTTTCTTCCTTTGCACATGACAGAGAAATGACCCTTCTTTTTGCATTTACTGCACGTGACCTTCCACCCTGGGCATTGTCTGTCATTTGCAAAGTGTCCTGTTTTTCCACAACGGAAACACTTCACACTGGAGAAATCACATTTCTTTCCTATTTCTTTTGAGTTGTCAATCTTCTCATTTCCCTTGTCACCTGTTGCCGCTCTAGGTTTAGTGGCAACAGCTTGAATGGAATTTTTCTCTTTGCTTTCACCATTTTTCTTTATAACATCAACACATTTTAGTGAGTGTTCTATTCTTTTCGCAATTACAATTACGTCTTCCAAAGTTGGCTCATCTTTTGGCCACAATTCTTCTCTAACACGTTCAATGCTGCAACCCAACATGAACTAATCCCTTAATCTCTCATCAAGAGTTCCCTCAAATTTACATGACGAAGCCAATTTCCTAAGAGATGTAACATAATTCTCTATACTCTCGTCTTCTAATTGATTCCTCCTCCCAAAATGGTATCTTTCTAGAATGGTACTGGCTTTGGGCAAGTAATGTTTGTCAAGCTTAGCAATGCAAATTTCGTATTCGTTAAGGCTGCGATCATGAAGTTCAGGAAGGTGATCAAAGACTTCCTGTCCTTCGGATCCCAAACAATGTAAGAGTAGTGCGGTTTTCCTCTCTGCACTTAGGGATGAACCGCACACTCTTGCATACCTTTCAAAAACCTTTCGCCATTTTTGCCATTTAATGGGGGGATCACCTGGTGTTGACAAAAAAAACGGGGGTGCAGTTACGTTCTGCATTGTTTTCCCCGTCCCTCAAATACTACCTCTAAAGTAGAAGAAAACTATTACTTATTTTTTTTTTGAAACTACAATTAGTTAATTAAAGCAATTATCCTTAGGAAAATAAAGAAAACGAGAGAACAAAAATAAAAACTCAATTTTTTAATTTTTTATTTGTGACACAGGAAAGTGTGTGTATCACTGTTGTAGAGTCACAGTTTGCATAAAGTGTGTGTATCACTGTTATGATACACTTTAAATTTACCTTGACCTGTTGAAATGAATAAATAACTGGAATGAAGAAACAAAATAATGATTACACAGTTTTGTCTCCTTATTCTATGCGCTGGGTGCTGGAAACGCTCATATTCCGTTTCAGTTTTGCATTTCCTCGTGTTCGCCTGCGCGTTTCAAAAGGAGAAGAGTGTTGTCTAACGTTGCTAAGCAACCATGCATCACGTGTAGAGACGTCGGTACGTCTAATCGTGCTTGCCGTAGTAGAGTTCTGTGTGAAGACGCAGGCTGTCAGGCTGACGGAGTGCTGAAGGCTGTGTATTCCAGGGGAGGAACAGAACTCGCGAGGCACTGAACACCGCTGGACTCGAACACACGTTCACGAGGTGAATGCGTGCAGTACCTTTTTCAAAAGAAAACTTTTACGCGTTAATTTCCTGAGCCCTCAATGACGTGGCAAAATCTCCCAGACATAAACAGGCACATGCACAGTTTAGAGGAAGTCGGCGGTGGGGGCACAACACGGTAACAGACACTTGCACAGTTTAGAGGAAGTCGGCAGTGGGGGCACAACACGCTCGCTGTCCCCAACGTGCCGCGCCCGTCGAGAACAAGGAGAGTTTCAATCACCAGTGGGCAGTACCTTTCCCAGGCACAAACGCCAATTCTGAGTGACAATGCTGTTTCCTTTCACCCAACAAAAAACGTGTGTGCTAAAAGCAAAGTCCAAACGCGCAAAGCTGTGTACAACAAAAAAAAAATATCAATCCACAAAGGCGGAACAATCCAGAGAGGTACCTGTGTAGCAGATAACACGCCAATTATAATCCAAGATAAGACCAAGTAGATAAAGAGACGTGAAGTAGAGGTTTCACCAGCAGTTTCTCAGCTTTGATGAAGAAGGAATGTTGAGATCTTTCCATTAGTAGAAATAATCCTTTGTGGTGTAGGAATCAATGCTTGCAGGTGTATCCCATCCTCAGACGCCAAATGTAAGAAGGACACCAAAAAGGAAGGCTGCAGTTGATAGGTTTATTCCATAGAAAGATCCCATCCACATAAACAGGTCTTGTAGGGATGAAAGCTAGGCAGCAACTGTCCTCTAGTCATTACATCATAAGGCTCATCCAGATGATAACATTCTTCAGTGCCTAGCAACAGAAGTGACATCTCAAGATGCCACAGCGTGCTTCCCTGAAAGAAATGTAAATGTGCACAACTGGTCAATCTGCAAATGTAAAAGGTGCTTTGAAGCCGGTATTGGCGTGAATTCCTGATGACACAAATGTATTCTTTTTGAGAGGTATTGTAAGGGAGCTACCAGCTAAGATGTGAAGAGTGTGCTATTAAAAGTCTGTTACCGAAAAAACTGCTTCCTGATGGCATACATTTATTCTTTTTGAGGGTTATTGTAATGGAGCTACACTTAAGTTACGAAGTGTGTGATTTTAAAAGACAGTTATAAAAAAAGCTGCACTAAAATCTTTTTTTTTGGAAATACTTATTCTCTTAAACCATTTTGCCCATTCTGTAGCAGCCTATGTTATACTGCGCACACAATAATGACGACTTTCATTTAAGACGTGTGTTATTTTATATCTAGTTACTGGAAGGTGAAAAACTGAAAAAAGTTACAGAATAATTTGGTTTTTAGCCACGCCCACACGCTTACTCATGCCCCCTTGAGCACAGCATCACAGTTCCCATAAGTTTTGTAATGCACTTCGACCCCTGCACAAAACTCACAATCACGTGTGGAATTATCAAAACTAAAACCTCCATCAAAAGAGCATCCACCCTCATGATGTTGGAAGAGTAGTGTGTGTTAGACGAGGTTTCCCCACCTCGCAATCATAATGTGATCTTTCATCTGATCTTTGTAAGTGTACTCTAAAATGTATTACCGGTTTTTATTCTCCTTTTTTCTTCTTTTCTCTGGAATCTCAATGTGCCCTTCTGGATTGGGAGGGTTACAATCCAGAGGTAGAAGAGAGGGACAATGTCACTGGTGTGCAAATTCTTGCTCAGCTGTATTTTCTGTGGGTGGAGGATAGACCAGAAGCATTTATCTGTAGGCAAAGATCAGAGAGCATGTGTGGTGATGTAGAGGTAATATCGTGGCAAAGCCTGGGGGAAGTGGCAGCGTCAATAAGGGGTTTTAGACAGGGCAAGGCAGAGTGGGTGATGTTGACAGGGAAAGAAGGGGCACAGAGGGGGGGACTGGGTGATGAAATGAGCAAAGACTGAAATGGAAGAAATTGAGTGGGTGGGTGCTAGATGACAAAAGGTAAATTGAGGATTTGGAGGTGGAATGGGATATGGTCAGTGCTTTAAATGGGAAAAAAATGAGTGCACGTACTCATTAAATTGAGATAGGGGCATGGCTGGTGGGCGGGGTTAGAGGCGGAGTTAGACATGATACAAAAACACTTCTGTTGAGTATTCATGTTGTCCTTGCATTGTCCTGGATAGTGGTCTCAAACTTTCCATATGTGCAGATTAACAACTAAAACCCTGAATGAGCCAAGCCATCAACAGTACTTTTAGCACTTTCAGGCAAATAATCAATGTGCTTTAGGACGAGAGAGACTCTGGCACTTACACCAGTTGCACAACAGAGCAAAACATGTGAGAAATGTATCAATCCAAACAAAAAGTGTCAACTCGTTATACAAATGAAGGTGAAACACTGTTGATTCCGATCCGGTAAAACCCGGGTACGAATCGTCGTACAGAGCATTTTCTCCGTATGACTCGTACCCGGGAACTCCGCCGTACAAACCAGCAAGTACGATTCGTACAGAAATACCATTTCCGTACGAATCGTAAAAAACACATAGAAGTCTGATCCGGGACAGCGCGTACGCGACATTCGCACGGAGTCAGGCAGCGTTTTACGGACCAGCAAGTACGATTCGTACCCACAGCACTCCGCACGGCAATAATTTTACGGGAGCCAAAAAGTGCCGGAAAAGCTAAGTACGTCGCGATCCGTGAGGAAAAGGGGGCCCGGTACGCACCGTACCCCCAGCCCCCCACCGCATGTACGCACCGTACCCCCAGCCCTACATGTACGCACCGTACCCCCAGCCCCCCACCGCATGTAAGCACCGTACCCCCAGCCCTACATGTACAAACCGTACCCCCAGCCCCCCACCGCATGTACGCACCGTACCCCCAGCCCTACATGTACGCACCATACCCCCAGCCCCCCACCGCATGTACGCACCGTACCCCAAGCCCTACATGTACGCACCGTACCCCCAGCCCCCACCACATGTACGCACCGTACCCCCAGCCCCCCACCGCATGTACGCACCGTACCCCCAGCCCTACATGTACGCACCGTACCCCCATCCCCCCACTGCATGTATGCACCGTACCCCCAGCCCTACATGTACGCACCGTACCCCCAGCCCCCCACCACATGTATGCACCGTACCCCCAGCCCTACATGTACGCACCGTACCCCCAGCCCCCCACCGCATGTACGCACCGTACCCCCAGCCCTACATGTACGCACCATACCCCCAGCCCTAAATGTACGCACCGTACCCCCAGCCCTACATGTACGCACCGTACCCCCAGCCCCCCACCGCATGTACGCACCGTACCCCCAGCCCTACATGTACGCACCGTACCCCCAGACCCCCACCACATGTACGCCCCGTACCCCCAGCCCTACATGTACGCACCATACCCCCAGCCCCCCACCGCATGTACGCACCGTACCCCCAGCCCTACATGTATGCACCATACCCTCAGCCCTACATGTACGCACTGTACCCCCAGCCCTACATGTACGCACCGTACCCCCAGCCCCCCACCGCATGTAAGCACCGTACCCCCAGCCCTACATGTACGCACCGTACCCCCAGCCCCCTACTGCATGTATGCACCGTACCCCCAGCCCCACATGTACGCACCGTACCCCCAGCCCCCACCACATGTACGCACCGTACCCCCTGCCCTACATGTACACACCGTACCCCCAGCCCCCCACCGCATGTACGCACCGTACCCCCAGCCCTACATGTACGCACCGTACCCCCAGAACCCCACCACATGTACGCCCCGTACCCCCAGCCCTACATGTACGCACCATACCCCCAGCCCCCCACTGCATGTACGCACCGTACCCCCAGCCCTACATGTATGCACCATACCCTCAGCCCTACATGTACGCACTGTACCCCCAGCCCTACATGTACGCACCGTACCCCCAGCCCCCACCGCATGTAAGCACCGTACCCCCAGCCCTACATGTACACACCGTACACCCAGCCCCCCACCGCATGTACACACCGTACCCCCAGCCTTACATGTACGCACCATACCCCCAGCCCTACATGTACGCACCGTACCCCCAGCCCTACATGTACGCACCGTACCCCCAGCCCCCCATCGCATGTACGCACCCTACCCCCAGCCCTACATGTACGCACCGTACCCCCAGCCCCCCACTGCATGTATGCACCGTACCCCCAGCCCTACATGTACACACCGTACCCCCAGCCCCCCACCGCATGTACACACCGTACCCCCAGCCCTACATGTACGCACCATACCCCCAGCCCTACATGTACGCACCGTACCCCCAGCCCTACATGTACGCACCGTACCCCCAGCCCCCCACCGCATGTACGCACCCTACCCCCAGCCCTACATGTACGCACCGTACCCCCAGCCCCCCACTGCATGTATGCACCGTACCCCCAGCCCTACATGTACACACCGTACCCCCAGCCCCCCACCACATGTACGCACCGTACCCCCAGCCCTACATGTACACACCGTACCCCCAGCCCCCCACCGCATGTACACACCGTACCCCCAGCCCTACATGTACGCACCATACCCCCAGCCCTACATGTACGCACCGTACCCCCAGCCCTACATGTACGCACCGTACCCCCAGCCCCCCACCGCATGTACGCACCCTACCCCCAGCCCTACATGTACGCACCGTACCCCCAGCCCCCCACTGCATGTATGCACCGTACCCCCAGCCCTACATGTACGCACCGTACCCCCAGCCCTCCACCGCATGTAGGCACCGTACCCCCAGCGCTACGCGCTGGGGGTACGGTGCATACATTCGGTGGTGGGCTGGGGGTACGGTGTGTACATGTAGGGCTGGGGGTACGGTGCATACATGCAGTGGGGGGCTGGGGGTACGGTGCGGACGTACGCGGGAGGGGTGGGAGGATGGGGGCGGCCGTACGACTTGTACCCCTCGCCCAGGTGTACCCGGGGTAGGGGTGGTACACAGTTCGCTCCGTACGAGACGTTTTATATACGATTGTGCCTTCGGAACGCCGGTACGGATCGTACTTGTGCGCTCGGACTTCAGTTTTACGAATCGTACGTAAAACTGTCCGGGAACGTGTCGTAGACTATTCCCGAGGTCATTTGTATGTATTTTTCACGTACGAATCGTACTTGGCCATTTGTACGGGACTTGTACGATTCGTACGTAAAAAAATACGGATACGAGTCGTACGGGAATTTTTTGTAACGGATCGGAATCGGCACCTAAGTGTTCATGTTTTCTTGTTTTGTAATATTTGCAGCTTCTTAGTATCATAATATTTCTAATGTTCATACTTGGGTGCATTTGGCGCAATCCTTAAATATTCAAGGGTGCACACACACAAACAAGCAATCCACGTATTTCTTTTCAAATACCTCCTGATTCTGTTCCTCTCAAACACACACTCTCTGTTTTCACATCTCTAAGCACAAGATCTCCCCCGCACTCACCTCTCTCCTGTTTGTAGCTAATTTTGTCCCACACTCATTACTCCAATCGTATCCTATCACTCTCTCTCATCACTCTTTCTATTTCTAATCTGCCCTCTCTGCACCTCTCTGCCTCTTTCCATAACCGTCTGGATGTCTTCCATATCTCTGTATGCACCTACCCCTTCTGCCTCTCTTCCTTTTCCTACTTTAAACTATTTGCTCCTTCCCCCTCACTCTTCACCTTCACTCACCCCCATTTCCCCTCCTCTCCCCTCGGCACAAGGCCCCACTGCTGGAGAGCTTGCACTGATAGGCAGTGAACACTGCAGGGTCTCGAGTATGTACAGAGTCCTGCAGGGTAGAGGTCAGGGGGAAGAACAATACTGGCTTCCAATGGGAAGGTCGGTTGTCCTCCCCCACCTCACCTGGGCTCCAGGGAGGCTGCTTAAGCTATCTTCACCACCTCATCCCCGCCCCTCATGGACTCAATGTCTCAGCGGGCGGGGTGGAATCGCAGGGACAAGTGAGTCATGAGAAAGACAGTCAGACTCCAGTGGGAGGCCAAGGGGTGAAAATGGCCCTTTGTGCCTGCGTTCCTCCACGGACCCAGCATCGATGCCTGGCAGCTGATGAGGACAAGGAGAGCCTCCATCTGGGTAGGAAGGGAGCAGAGGCCCTCTTGTCCCAGTGGCAGACCTCCAATAGGCCGTTCAGGCCCCATCGGACTGCTTGCCACAGCGAGTAATACATACGGCAACGTCCAACATGCTGCCAAACAAACAGCATGCAGCTGGCCCTCGGGCACCAGTCCAGTGCCCACCTTATTAATCCGACCATGAGTACCGGTCCTTAACAGTGGAGAAGTGCTGGTACTCGGCTCGGTAAATATCAGAAGTGCCGGTTCTCAGTACCGGTCAATACCAGCCCATTTAAAGCACTAGATATGGTGCATTCAAAAAATGATGTGAAGAGGAGTGTGGGTAGGAAGTCTTGGCAGAGAGCAGATTGTGGGTTAAGAGGGGATGTAAGCTGCCAAAGGGAGAGAGAAAGACAATGAGTGGAATCAGGGGTGAAAAGGAGAGACATTGTTGAATGTGAAGCCAAGATATGGATGTTAGCAGGCCAAGCAGAACTGAAAGGAGTGAGGAGATTGAGGTGGCAGGAATGGGGAGGGAGAGGGCAGGTGGCAGATGATGAAGGAGGAGAAATTAGAGGAGAAGGGATACAAAGATGATGACAGGAGCCACATTCGTTGGGAGCAGACTGCTTCTCTCAAACCCACCTTTCGACAGAAACAACTCTGAGTTGTAACAAGCATAAATGCCAGAGGCCGGAAAGGTTTGGGGGATAATACTGCAGGAACGGAGTTCTGAAATAGAGAGAAAAGACTGTAAAATACAGGTCCTGGCATTCAGACACTTATAAGAAGCTATCACAACTGTATGCTGGTGTGCTTTTAATGCATCTGTATGCTTTTCTTGGATACCTCCTCCAGTGCATGTGGTAGGATCTGTAAGTATAGCACAATGAGCTAGCATGAAAGACCAAGACAGATCAGCCCTTCTAGATATTCTTAGTCTTCATGGGGTACCTGTGGAAAAAGGGAGTGGTGCACCTATGCAGATGGTTAGGTCTAATGAACAACCCTTAGTCACCTGATTCAAATTTTCATCCAAAAGTAAGATTCACAGATCAGTTAAGAGTACACCCCATCTGTCAAATGTCTATATTCATGATGAACAGGTACTTTTTTGGGTAGTTGGTGACTCTTGCAGTCTACTACTATAGACCAGACAGTATGTAGAAATGTACCATCTATGGATTTGCGGAGCAAGCAATGCGGGGATGCAATGAGCCCAGCACGCCACAGCCTGCGCCTTGTAAAATAAGCTCTGTGCAAATATTTGAACTGGATAAGGCGCAGACGAGCTGCAATTGCTGCACTACGCGGGGATTCCAGAGCCTCCACCAAGTCATACTCCTCTAACGGGCCTAGGTCTTGCTGCCATGCTTTTCTAGTTTTGTGGATGCTAGTGGGGGTGTTGTTGATAAGAGTGTGATATATTTTAGTTATTTTGTGATCCCCCAAGTCACCCATGAAGACTTTAGCTTCAATGGGATTGAATTCAAGAATCTCGGTTAGGCGGGATATATATGGGGTAAAAGCGTGTCGCAACTGGAGATATCTGTAAAATTATTTTGCGGGGCATGCTGTATTCGTCTTGTAGGTCAAGAAAGGGCTTAAGAGTGCATACACGCATCACTGCTCCCACCTTATCTATTCCTATGGCCTCCCAGCCCTAAAACCTGGACAAATGAGTCAGTTGTGGTAGTTGCCCGTTGCTCCATAGTGGAGTTTCTCTAGTAAGTTTCCCCTACCAACCCATCTGGCGGAGTGCCAATTTCCAGGTCTGAAAGACCGTAACTGTAGCTGGTGGTAATTCACGGAGTAGTGCCGCTGAGTACAGAACCAGGTGGAGAGCGTTACCCCCTAGCAGCCAGGGTTCCACCGCATAGGCCGGATCTTCACGGTGGCCATACCACCAGTCAATGAGGATGAGTAGGTGAGAGGCTATGTAGTATGCTTGAACGTCAGGAGTAGCCACGCCGCTGGAGTGGGTAGGTTGGAAGCAGGATATCAGGGCCACTCGCGATGAACCCCCCCCAAAGAAAGCGGGCCAGGGTAGCATTCAATTGGCAAAACCATGTTAGTTTTATCGGATAGGGATGGTTTTGCAGTTGATAGAAGAGACGAGGCAGGGAGATCATTTTAAAAATAGCTGACCTACCAATGGGAGATAGGGGCAAATTGGACTTCTCTCTAATTCTTTGCTGTCTATCATCTTCCCTTCCGCTTCATTTTGGTTTTATTCATTATTACATTATGTACTGTGCATGAATTTGCTTCTCTCTTTTAGGATATGAGTGTGAGGAAGGAAATGAGGTAGAAGGGGGTAAGGTAGCTAAAGAATTGACTTAGTCCCTACAAAGTCTGAATATCACGCAACATGTCCTTGCATCCATGCATATTAAAGGTCACACACTCGACCAAGTCTGGTCTATCAATCTTACTCTTCAGAACTTAGTAATCCAGCCATGTGTATGGTCAGATCATTGCATAATCAGTTTCACTTTATGTGACATCACTACGCCCAAAATCCCACCAAGCCAAAAGGGCCCACACAGAAACTGGAATCGCCTTAATATGGAGTCCCTGTGTGACACCCTGAACCTTGAGCCTCCCAAAAGCCTGAGCAACATAGATAACTTTGAGAGAGATGTTGCCAACTGGCAACTGAACGCCCTCAATATCCATGTGCCTCTACAGCCCCAAAACTCTCAGATAAGGTGGCATGAAGCCTCTAAATGGTTTACAAGCGATCTAAAAATAGCCGAACACGTCAAGCATAAAGAAAATGGCGAAGCACCTACTCAGTAGAATCCAGAGAACAATATAAGTCAATTCTAACGACCTACAAAAAAGCTATTCTGGAGGCAAAAAATATGTTTTTCACAAATAATGTATTAAGCTCAAACAATAAGACATCTTCAACACAGTTAGGGAATTATCTAATCCTGACCGCGTGACCCCCTTATCATTGCAACACAGAAATTATGTAATGATCTAACTTCTTATTTAATTGACAAAATCTAAAAAATCCAAGAATCTATTGATACCAGCCACAAGGATGTAGAAGCACTGTCAGGAAACCCCAACCCGTTTCTTCTGTACAATTTTTCCTGCCTAGATAAAGAACAGCTCACAGCACTACTTAATAAAGTAAAATCAGGCTCCCCCAAAGACGCCTGCCCACCCATATACAGAAATCTTTCTTCTCTGAATTTCCAGAGGTAATCCTGAACCTACTGACTCTTTCCTTAGCTCAACGGACGTTTCCATCAGACTTTAAAGAAGCAGTGATCATCCCGCTTAAAAAAATACCAAGGGATGGACCCGCAAATTCTGGAAAATTACAGGCCTATTTCCCTTCTCCCCTTTCCGGCCAAACTATTAAAGCTACATGTAGCCAAATAGCCAAACTACTTAGTACCTTCATAGAAAGCACTAATTTTCTAGACTCCCACCAGGCAGGTTTTCAATCATCCAACTCCACTGAATACATCAAGCTATCAGTCATTGAGGACCTCAAAGGAAAGGTGGATGAGGACAGCACTCAGGCCTTGATACTCTTAGACCTGTCTTCGGCGTTCAACACCGTCAACCATGACACCCTGATGGAACGTATTGCTGCAGCAGGTCTCAGAGGGGCGGCCCTAAATTGGTTCAGATCCTTCTTAGAGGACCGGAAACAATCAGTGTGGCTCACACCATACAAATCCGGCATAGTCAGCCTAAACTGCGGAGTACCGCAGGGCTCTTCGCTGTCCCCGCACCTTTTTAATGTATACATTCGCCCTCTTATATCGACACTTCGCCAGTTAGGGGTGATGATATACAATTATGCTGACTATATGTATTTGATCTTTTCCATTGATAACTCCACTACCTCCAAGGAATTTTTGAGAAATACCATGCTGTTCATCGAAAACTGGATGAACAATAACCAGTTAAAAATAAATTCCAAAAAAACGACAATTATGATCCCGAATAATAAACTATCGCATTGAACGCCAGCCTACTGGCCATCAGACCTATGTCCCCCACCCATTGCCAAGAATTCGATCACTGGCTTAGGCATTCAAATTGATTCAGACCTCTCAATGAGCTTGCAGATTGGTTAATGTTACCTCGGCCTGTTTTTTCCAACTTCGGAGACTGCGGAAAATCGGAAGTTTTTTAGCAGAGAGGCATGCATTCAAATCACTATTGCCCTGATTTTATCTAAAATCGACTATGCTCATGCAATTTACCTCGGCCTCTCCTGCAAACAGAAACACCATCTGAAGCTGATCCAAAACCAAGCAGCCAGAATGATCCACCAACAAGGCAGACGTTGCCACGTCAAGCCAATACTGAAGGAACTCCACTGGCTTCCAGTGGAGCATTGTTCCATGTTTAAAACTGGCTGTTTAAAGCTATACATGGTACTGGCCCGCAATATATAACCTCAAGAATTCAGAGATACTCTCCACAGTGCACTCTAAGATCATGCATATGAATCTTTTGGTGGTGCCTAGATTCATGACAAACGGACAAGAGGGTTGTGCTTTTCAACACAGGATCCCAAATTCTGGAACTCTCTGCCCCCTCCGTTGAGATTAGAAACTGACCTCTTGCGCTTTAGGAAAAAACTGAAAACTTGGTTGTTCACCCAAGCCTACAGCTAGATATGGATCAGTCCAAAACGGTGCCTCCAAAAGGTAAATAAACCATCCAGCGCCAAGAGACCTGTTGGTACACATGCGCTCTACAAATCCCCATTAACATAAAAAGGCGGATGCAGGGTGAAGGGCAATGGTAGGAAGACAAAGAAAGGCAATAGAGAGAGTTGGGATCGAAAGAAGAATGGCATGGAGCAAGTGCGGCGGAGGGAAGATGGCTAGATTAGAGAAAGAGAGAAAGAGCAACAGGGAGAGAGAGAAAAAAGGCAGGAGGTAGAGACAGTAGTGGGGCAATCGGAAGAGAAAGTGAGAAGGAAGACAATAGAAAAGACATAGTCAGCAGACACAAAAACAGATTCTATACAGCTCCCCCTGTTATGTATATCAATGCATGAAGCAAGAAATGTCAGTGGCAGATGCATTATGCTGAAGAGTGGGGAGGTGCAAGGATGAAAGGAACAATATCTGCTTGTGCCTGATGGTGTTTGATAGTTTCAAATTCAACACAATATAAATGTGAAATATTGTTAGGACTTTGAGGGTTTGAGGGGATGCAACCATGGGAGCATCCCCTCTTGACTACTTGGCATGGAGTGCTGCCTGGGAAGCAAGCTGAGAGGTGATTTGATAGGTTAGGTTATAGTAGAGATTTATGGTTCATAGAGAGAGGTGCACAGGGTCAATCCCTTACACCTGATACACGATGAACTGACCCATGGTTGGAGGAAGAGACAAGGAAAGCTGGGGAGGTGGAAGAATTGGTCATAGTTGTGGAGAAGTGGAAGAAGGAATAGGAGGTTGATTAGTGGTGCCCAAATTGCCAAACAAGGTGATGACTGAGTCCTTGTGGGCACACTGAATGGAGGCTGCTAAGGACAAGATTTAGAAAAGGGAGCATATTGAGGTTTTATGTAACTCCATAGGGAAATGATGGCCAAGGAAGGTTCAAAGGAGAAGTGTGATTTGGTTATGGAGCCTAATGTGTTGGTGACTGTTGAGAATTTGAGAGCAGCATTTCGGATATATGCAAATGTATACTCTGAACGTTTCTCGAGAGAAATGCAGCCTTGTTTAGGTATAAGACTATCATCATCAGGAAAACTCAGCTGAGTTTGGGGGGGTTGCCTGGGAAAGGTACAATGAGTATCTCAAGACATGATATACAGAGGACTCCAATGGAGCTCGGGGGAGTTAGGCAATGATTTATGGTTGCAGTGGGTGACGCTTGCAAGACTGGGCCCTACAACTTACAAAGCCAGGGGTTTACAGTTGTTGATCATTGGGCAGCCCATCTATATGGAGTAGGAAGAATGTCTAGAGTCAGATGCAACTTGGGGAGCTTGTTAGTAATACATACGGGTCATCCCTCTACACTTTGTTTCAAGCAGTTGATGAAATAAGGTCAGGGAATGCTGGATTGGGGAGAGGTCTCCAAAACACTGAGAAAAGATTTATACACCAATTTAGATTGGTAGGAGAGTTTTAAATTGGAGAATGAAGGGTCAAGGGTTGAAAGGTGGATATAAACTTTGGAGTCAGCCCTAAGATATCCTGAAGTGGTGAGGCAAAAATTGAAAAATAAACTTGGGTAAAGGCAGGATGGCGGGCCCCTTTGATGATTGCCCAATGGAAAATGTGTTTGTCTTCCAATGGGAGATATTCGGAAGAAGGTGCTGGGGAGTTTCTTTTGATTAAAACTTTGTCTTGGACAGAAGGCTTGTCAGTGAATGATTTAATTTCAGACAAATTGAGTACCATTTGTTATGATAGTGTCGATGCAGTAAATTAGATGAAAGAACTGGTTTGATAACAGAGATGGCAAAACATGACAACAGTTTTTTGATTACTACCGGTGCACCTACAGAATTTCCAGTTATTTGGCTTGCAGCCAGAGGGTTGATATTTATTTTTAGAAGGCTTTGCCTACTGGTTGTTCAATATAATGTTCACGTTTTGATACGTTTAGCTATATTCTACAATGGGCATTCACCTTCCTAACAGGGAAAGGTGGAAATAATCCATTATTTCAATTATTTCTTTTTCACTGGAGAGGGTGGACAGAATGCTTGCGAGGGAAACATTATGGAGTTTCTAGAGCCTGTTGGGAGATGTGTGAGTGAAGTTGACTAGGAGCCTTTTGACTGACATAACATTTTTTAACTTGATGCAGTGGCAATGCAGGCAAGGTTACTAAAGGAGAAGGTAAAGACCACTGTATCATGGACTAGAGAAATGTTTGGAGTCTGCATGGTGGAATCAAGCTCAATTTAAGTGCTTTTAGGGCACCTCAATTTTCTCTGTGAGATAGTGAGAATGGGAACAACCTTTTTGAGCAGATTGAGCTTGGCATTGTCTGGACTTTTTGTTGCATTACACAGTTAGACTTCTGGCAGCAGTAAAGGTGAATTTAACAATTTGTGCTTCCTTTTGTGGAATTTTAATGGCAAGACTTTGTGGCATTTAGGTGGTGAGGTAGAAAGAGCAATCAGATTCATTTTAGGTCATCTGACTTACAACATAGTTTATAGGGCACTCCATATTCTGGGGTTGACAATGATATTGTGGATGTCTTGTCTCATTTGCATGTGGTGGAACTTCTGGGAGCATATTATTGCAAGACGACAATGCTTTTGGAGTTATGGGACCTATGTGTGTTAGAGTTTTGCAGCTGCTTGAGAACCCTTTGGCAACATCCACCAGAAGAGACTAGAAACAGGCATAGGCCAAATTTCTGGCTAGGGGTCAGTGAGAAGAATGGAGAGCTGGTCGCAATTGGGGAAGAGATAGTTTGATGAGGTTTAATACACTATGTTACTGATTAACTATGGCAACTGTAGGTAAGATGGTTGGGATCACCTTCTCTTTTCAGGGTACAAATCTACAGCAGGCAAGATAGCTCATCATACCTTGGGGGATAGGCTTGAAAATTTGGGAGACTGGATATGATAGATGGACAGCAGCACTGTTGTTGTTGTTGAGGAAGATTGTGAGGATAAAGGAAGTACTTTTTCTAATCATGGAAAGTTTAGTTGTTTTCCTTATGTATGTTATGGTTATATGTTTGGGCATGTCGGATGTCAGAGCAGTTAGGTGTTTGGGAAGGCCAGTTTCTGCAAAAAGGAGATGTAGTAAACAATGACTTAGCAGTATAAATTTGTTACTTGGGCTCAATGACAGCTCAGAGAGGGATAGAGAGGATGGTGGAGTTACATCAGCATACGAAGAATGCTATTTGCTGCATAGGGGTGTGGCAGTTTTTCTAGATAATAATCTGGATGGGTACCAGGGGTATTTTGCATGCCTTTGTATAGTTGTCAGGAGTGGATTGTGTAATGCTAGGCATTACATGGACTGAGACTGTCAGGTAGGGGATTTTGCTTTAACTCTTTTAGGATAGTGGCAACAGCAGAGGCCAAAGGAGTGTTGTTTCAGGTGTGCAGATTAAAGGTTTAAGGCAATTTCCATATCAGCCGTGTTAGGATAGCTAGAACACCTGAATGGGTAATAAAGGTGTACTCATATTCATGGTAGTGGTATGTTACCTTTATTGCTTATTTCTCACCACAATGTATTCCTTCTTATTACCAACAAAACAATCTTACAGTGATATCATGTAAGGTCCACAAGCCAACAGAAATAGTTGGAGATAAAGCTTTTGTCACATAGATACATACAGACATACAAACATATACATACATAAGCAAGCTCAAGCATAGTTACATATACATCAAGGCACAGAGGAGGAGTCAACTTTTTCAGTTTTGTGGAACGCAGGAAGCCAATAACCTATCTGTCATTTCTCGCCATTCTTGCAAATCATATTGTAACTTTTCATCTGTCTGCACAATTTCCATCTGGACCTCTTCAGCCAGTAGCCACTTAGAAACATCTTTGTACCACAATTGCAAAGAGGGGACCTGTGGTTGTATCCATTGGATCATAATCCTGCATTTGGCCTGCAATAGTGTTAAAGATATAAACCTACAACTAATTAAGCCTCTTTTGGGTTTAGGGTGTAGTCTCAATATGCAGTGTGTTAGAAACAGTCTACCACAGCCTTGGGAACAGAGTCAGAGCATCCACATTTTATCCAGCCACACTTTACTCAGACCACCGGACAAGTCCAGATCATATGCAAGAGATTCACCCCTGTCTGCTGCGCAAAGGGGGATCGTCATCCACTTGTGTCGGGTATATTTTACTAAAGGTCTGTGGTGTAAGATAGGCCCGGTGTAGTTTCCTAAATTTGTTTATGCAAAATTGAGCGTTACAAGAAACCAGATTAAAGTATGTCAACACTGTAGTCGATTCAGAGTCTCTTATCGAGACAGCCAAGCCCAGCTGCCACTTGGCCCGAATCATCAATGGTCCTACATTTGTTTAACAATTGGTTGTGTTCTTGGCTTCGATGTAGGTGGGCTATGGGTGTGGATTTGCAGTCACTCTTATAACAGAGTCAGCAAAACAGGTGGAGCGACAACCATTTGGTCTGAGCCTGGATGCTTGCAGATAATGCATTGGGAGGAACTGCTTCCTACACTAGGAGAGCAATTCAAAAGGACGTGTTTCCAATACCATTTTTTGCTTTATTTAGGCAAGAACGACCTAGATAAAGGGAATTTGTTTTGACCACAAGAGATGTAGAGAGATCAGAAGGAGCCGGTACAAGAGTAATGCAGACAGCAAAAATCCTGATAAGGGTTTGGCGGGGAGGGAAGAAGCCATGAGCAATAGTCAAGGCTAGGTGTAAGGTCAATCGCAAGATGATCATTTTTTGTCAGGGGAAAGGCTATGAGATAGTGCGGCAGGGGGAGCTTCATGTTAAAGATTACTACATATTTCATTTGTATCAGGTATTCTTCTCATTTATGGGTTTTGAAGTAAGCCTGGGCAGAGATAAGTGACAACAAAACTCCGCCACACAGATTCTGCCAGCAGCGGAGTGCATTTGGGTCATGCCGTTTGCTGTGATTTTTTGTGCCCTGTGATTGTTCTGTGCTGAAAAATCATCGTGAATGGCACCATGCACTGCGCAAGAGGGCACTACTTTCCTTCTGCTGCTCAGGTAGATTTTCTACCCGAGCTGCTGCTTTCTCAACGCGAACGGAAGGTTTCAGGACGCGAGCAGTTGCGAGCATACGCGACCACTAGCATTGAGAAATCCGACCGCCCATATTGAGAAATCTCGCTGGGAGATTGATTTTCCTCGCTGCCGCTTGCCAACTAGATGTTGATGAGCACAAGTGGGAAAAAATCTCACAGGAGGTGTATTTTACTCGCTCGCGCTCTCCAACTTGACGTTGACGAGCGCGAGCGAGGAAAAAGACTCTGCTCCGCTTCGCCGAGCGGAGTTCTGCGGTAATCTCCGAGCTCTGTGGAGCATGGAGTGCGGAAAACTCCGGAAACTCCACGAGCGGAGCATAGTTCACCGTCCAGGCTTAGTTTGAATCTGTGTCTCATGAAGATGTGTGATACCCTGGCTTTGTTGTTACTGGAGAGGTTTTCGGAATGACTGCTAGAGTGCCCTCAGTAGCACAGAAAAACAGGGAGAAGGATTGTTATGGATGGACGTTTTTTCGAAAGACACGGCTCAATTGAAGGGTAATTTCTCTATTGATCGGGTGAACAAGATGGGTTGAGAATTAGGGCCAATTCCAAGTTGGGCAGAGCAATATCGTCATGGGCGATGCAGTCCTGCCCGATTCAAAATTCATCTGTCGTAGAGTAACACCCCAGTATCTTTTCCAGCGTTTCTGCAGATACATTTTACCTGCTGAAGGAATCTGTGAACAGAAACAGAGCTGGAATCAGGAATACAGTGAGAAAGGGTCCCGTAATCCTGAGTCCGACACGTTGTTACGTATTCAGACTATACAAACGGAAAAATGTCCATGGGAATACCGCCCGGAAATGTCAATTCCTGCCTTTGGGGCTTATTTATAAGCTCCTTGCGCTGTCGGTGCGTCACGTTGTGTGATGCACCGGCAGCGCAACCTGCTGCGTGATATTTGCAAGCACAAATAACAACCCTGCGTGGCTTTATGTGTGCTTGCGAATATCCCCCCTTTTCATGCAACTCTTTGCATGTTAGGGGAGTGACGTGGGTGTTGCTGTGGGTGTTCCCACGCAATTCCCATGTCCACTGACGCATTTCCAGATTTACGAGCAATCGGAAACCTGGAAATGCATCAGAATGCTACGCCACCCCAAGGGCGGCATAGCGAGGCGCAACAAGGAGAAATTTTTTCATTTCTCCTCGTTTTCCTCTTTCAATGCGTGCTGCATTCTACAAGACACACATTGGAAGAGGAAATCACCTCTATTTAATGTTTTTTGGGAGGAAGATGCCCCTTACTGCACAAAAACAATCTCCCCACGACGCAGGCATCCGTGCACCATGGTTGCAAGGGTGCCTGCGCCGGCACATGGCAGCAGTTTGTGCGCTAGCGCATGGAAAAGCACACATATGCGACATATGAGCAGCAAAATGACTTACAGCACCATGCTGCCTTAGTATTCCTGTGTCCCCTGTACCTTGCATTTCAGAAGGGGAGCCTTGGCGATAAATGATGGTCGTTTTATTGTAGTTTATTTTTTACTTAATCTTTTGCTCTAAGGCAACTTATTTTATTCAATAGAGTTAATTCTCATTAACTTTGCAGACAAGGGACTATGCCTGACTGCTCTTGCAGCCAATTACAGTTTTCTAACTGAGCCTGGATGTTCTGTAGCTAGCTGATTCCAGTCCTCCCTTCTTTAAAATACGACGTCCAAAAGACAAGCACAGTATTAACATGGCTATCGTTTTTTATTCACACTAAAACAAGGTGTCATTTCCCTTCTTTTAATGTGAGCCCCTTGTTGCGCTCTGGTTGCTATTAATTAAGGATCTTTTTAAGGAGTGAATTTTCTATTTCAGTATTTGCCAATTTTACAGTCTTTCTGCTCTCTACTATCAAGCATTCTCTGTATTAAAGTTGACAAACGAAGCTGAGAGCTTAGACATATTTTCCTGAGAAGTAAACCATTCTTTAAAAACATGCCATTTAAGATATGCTTTGGTGCCACGACGTGAGCAAAATGTTGTTGCATCAGTTTTCGCACAGCTGAAAACACACAAAAGATTTAAGAAGACCAATCTTGCTCAGAAGATGGCGGAAGTGGTTTCCTGACCTCTTGACCGGCAGCCCGAAATCCAGTCTAATCCTTTATATGCACCCAACCAGAGCTGGCCTTTGCTCAGAAAGCGCCCTGGGCAAAACAACATTTGGCGCCCCCTTCCTACTTGTCATCTCTAATTGTCAGTGTGTTGGGAAAATCGGAGGAGTAGGGGGAGAAGAAAAAGGATAAAAACAGACTTCAGAAAAGTGTTTACTACAATTTTCGTTAGTACCAGGTTAGAGGGAGACTGGTGCCGACTACTCCTGCGTCACTCTAAAGGTCGGCGCCCTGGGCGTGGGCCTAGCTCGCCCATGCCAAAGAAAGCCCGGCACTGGCGACCCAACATCGGAAGCAATGCTGCTTCTACTATCGATCGGAATGTCTAGGTACCGGTGCAGTGTTCTGCCTACACTAGCCTCTGTCCTGCTGCCCGTTGTGGCAGAGGTGTGGGCCTGCACTCAGCAACGCACAGAGAGCAGAGGGTGGCTGACTCCTGGGGGTGTACCCGTTTGAGCAGCGTGACTGAGGTGTGGAGACCAGAGTCTGGGCGCTCGCACTCTGCATCTCTCAGGCCAGTGAGTTTCGGGACTTATTGGCGGTGGTGTGCGGAATATTGGACACATGGAGAAGCAGTGGCGGCTCCTCCAATATGGCGGAGGAGCATCGCCTCACTGCTTTTAAGCAGTGCCAAGTAGAAACATAAAATGATAATAATTCAGAGTTATTATCATTTTCTGCTTCGTGTCCTGCTGCTTTGTGGGCAGGGGCGGGCGGGTTGCTCTGCTCTCGGAGCAGGGGAGGAGTGGTTTGCTCACTCCTAAGTGTGCAATGACTGTTTGGCCGGCCCTCTCAGGCCTCCCAAACCAGTCATGCGCACTTTCCCTGTTCTCCACGCAGGCTGCATTACAGTCTGCATGCAGAACATGCCCACCCCTCCAGCCCCTGGCCGAGCGCCTTGTCACGGCGCTTAGACTAATCACAACGCTGCAGTGAAGCGTTGTGATTGGCTTAGCGGAGGGAGCTTGGCTGCCTGCTTCCTGTTCCTGGAGTCGGAGGCAGGAGAGCAGGAGCATAGACGCGGGACCCGGCGGCAAGGTAAGTTTATTTTTTTTATTTCCCCACGTGACCTCCCTTGTGACACCCCCCGCGACCCCCGTGCCCACCCGCCACCCGCGAGCCATGCCGACCGCCACTGGGAGAGCGTTGGTAGCTGCTGTGAACCACAGGCAAAGCCCGGTGAAAAGGGACAGACTGGAGGAGGGCCTACTCTGATAAGGCACCTGCGACCTACAGCTGAAGCAAAAGGCCGGTGGCCTGCGATTGTTGGGCCACAAAATAAGGGCTGAGGACTGCTGATGAGGCACAACCATGGATGACAGGGCTTAGGTCATCGAAGTCATCGCTAGGGCAGGGGGGGGGGAGGGGGGCTAAGGGTGGGAGGATGAGGGAAGGGCAAACACAGCCAGGCTAGTAAGTGGCAATTGAACTTGGATGGAGGTGGCCATGAATTGAAGCGCTGATTTACTTGCTAGAAGGTGGGGGCACAATTGATTGGGAGCCTGCGGGCACTGTTGGGGCACTGGTGGGGTGCTCGTGTTGCCCCAGACTTCGGAGTTGGCAGGTTCAGTTCATAGCCAAGGAGGTAGATCTGGCCAACTCTGCTCCCTGCCAAGTCTTTGGTGAACCAATCTGTGATTGTTGCTCATATTCTCCTTCTACTGGTGCATGGAAGATGATGAAAGACAGAGCTGTGGCCCCATCTAAGCAGGCCAAACTCCTCGACGCCAATCATGTTGACTCAGGATCCACAGAGGCCCTCAGGTTAACGCATTCCCTAGAAGGAATCTGGAAGCGGTGATTACACCAACGTGATCTTGCAGGCAATTGCTGACAATAGACAGGCATTGGATCCTTGGTGGGGTGTGATGTGATACTACTATGACAAGATCTCTGACAGGTAATTGACCGAGTCAGAGAAGCTGAGGGGCGTATTTCGCGTTTAGATGATGAAGTGAAACACAATCTTAAGACACCAAACTGGTGTTTTGTAGCCTGGTGAAGGATGCCGAAGAACTGTCCTGGTGCAACAACTTAAGGTTTGTGGACTTTCCTGAGGAACTATAGAATGAGGACCTTGACCACTTCCTGGAACAGTAGTTGAAACAGAAATTCCATACAGCTCAGTTTTCCCTATGCTTTTCCCCGAGAGGGCTCATCAAGCGATGGCTCTTGGCCAACGCCTGGGGAATTACCACTCACAATAATTGCCCATTTTTTCAATGATACAGTTTGTGATATAGTCCTGCGCTCAGCAAGGATGGCTTGGGACCTCTGGCATGAGGCTTCTAACATACTAACTTTCCCTGACTATACTCAAATTGTACCGTGATGCTCCTTTCACCAGGTGAAACAGTAGCTTTGAGCTATGCACCTGTAATATATGTAATTGCTCCCAGCAAAATTAAAGGTATTCTTCAATGATAAGGACAATTTCTTTGAATTCTGGTGCAAGCATGGGCAAGGGTGGAGGAGTGGCCAATGCAAGATGGCAGACCACTGTCAAAAAGCCAAATCACTGGTCCATTGGCTAGCCTGATGGAGCAACGGAGACAAACACGTCATTGATCTCGCGCAAGGAAGTTCAGGAAGACAGGGGACATGTGTATATGGCAGAGGGTCATAACTCCTAGAGTGAAAAATCGGACTCCTCAGGAGCTGGGGTCCTGGATGGCACCGGGCCTCACGAGAAACCATGATTTCCTGACTGACCACTGGCTGACCACTTTGAATGGAGGGGTGCTGCTGCAGCGGCCCTCCCATGGCTTTAACATTCCATATCAACAACTTGTAGACAAAGTGTGGGCTACAGAATAAAATATCAGCTTATTCACATGAGAGATAAAATCTGGCCCACAGACATACTGGCAATAGCCAGAAGTGGGTTGCATTCATAATGTTATACTGATATTGGATATTGTATGTTGTTCATTCACGAATTGCCTACTGCTTGGTATATGGATGCACGGGACACACGTAGGCTTACCTACATGTGCAGGATTGCACTGTTAGTCCCTCCATATTAGTTGCTTTTTATCTAAGGGAATGATTTAGTTATTTTGGGGCAACACATTATTCTGGGGGAGAATAGGGTGGGGGGCATTGGAGGGGGGGGTTTGGTTGCTGTTACATTACAGTTCAGTTCTTTCTTTTAGCATACCAGGCAGTTGCCCGCCTAGGTTTTCAAGGTAGTGGCTTATGGGTTGGCTGGGATTGGTGGGGGGGGGGGGGGGGGTGATATAGTACAATGTCTTCAAATGTAAATGGATTGAGCAACAAAATGAAAAGAGGGGAGCTCATTTTGTAGGTGAAGGTCATGCCCCGGACATCCTACTCCTCTAAGAGATTCACCTACAAGGCATGAATTGTGGGTTCTTGAGCATACACGGTTAGACTCAAGTGTATCATTTGGGTTTCACCAGGGAGTCTAGCGGGGTGAAAATCATGCTGCACAGATCATTCCCCATCTCAGTGCAGTAGGTCCGTACAGATGACTTGGGGTGATCTGTCATGATCAAATAGTCAACTGGAGGGGTACCCATGGTCACCCATAAGTGCTTACGCTCCTCCTTTCTTTAACCTATGCTACGTTGTCAGCCTTGGCCCCGGTTTTGGCAGACTCCCCGGTAGGTATGACAATAGTGGAAGTAGACTTTAATGCAGTGGTGGACCGCTCGTTAGACACTAGCAGGCCCTCTACGACTTCTCGGGCAGCCGATCTCTTGCAGTAGATCTCCACAAAGGGTCCTGTTGATATCTGGTGCATTATTCATGTGACGGCAAAGCAATTTACATTGGTACTCTGGTATTGATTACTTATGGAGCATCATAAAGTGAACTCCTCGGCCATCCTCTCCAAGGGACCCTTGAATCATTCACCCATCCAATTAACCATCCAGAAAAGATGACAGGGAATACTAGGGAAATGGAGATTAAATGACTGGTGATGTTCGACAATGACCTATTGGAGTACTTGAGGAATAGAAGTAGATTTTTTTTTTGATTAATGAACACTCTGTCTCCTCCACAGAAACGGTTTGGGAGGCCTTTAAAACGATGATCCGTGGCCAGGGCATGTGCCAGATTGGTGGCAGATTGGTGGCCAGGCGGAAAGACACTGCAAGCTTGGGCACCACATTCTTCAATCGGAGAGGGAGGAGACACTGTGAATGGGGAGCGCTCTTTCCAGCAGATTAGAGTCACTTTAAAACAGAAATTACTAGATACAGCACGGATAGATGGGTGGTATTCCCAAAATAGAGTGTACAAACCCTGTGACATGGCAGGCAAACTTCTGTACTGGCTGGCGAACACAGACCATCTCGTGAGGATCGACCCCTCTATTCAAGATGGGATAGGTGACCTACACACAACTTTGGCTGAAATTGTGGAGGTGTTTGATGCCCACTATAAGAGATTGTATGTATATATCCCACCTCACCAAGTGGAAACTCAGAATCCCATCATCATTGACCTCCCAATGTGCAGATTATTGAGGGAAAGTAGGGACGAGCTTGACCTCCTCATCACAGATTAGAGGAGACATCATAGCTACGGTCTCAAGGAAGACCCCAGGTCCCAATGGCTTCCCAGTTAAAACACACCTCCCTTCTGGCACACTTGAAAAATGTGTTCAAAGAGGCACATGGAAACTCTACGTTACCATATGACTTACAAGGGATGATCATTTCTGTTATTCTTAAACCACATGAGCTGCAAGATCTTCATGCTTCCTACTGCTTGATCTCCTTAATTAATATTGAATCCAAAATCCTTGCTAAAATACTGGATTTAACACTGAAAAAATGTGTGTGTTTGGTGATACAGAACCTCATGCTGGACACGAGTACACACCCCTGCCTCTGCAGCTTGCACATAATCCTTTCCCAAGCTAATGATCCGAAGGCCTTACTCTTCCTACATCTATAAAAGGCCTTTGATGTGATACATTAGCCATTCATTCCAGTTTTACTCGCTATGTAGACACTCACTACGGTTCACTGTGGGTGCAATTGAGGGTCAATGGTACTTTTTCAGCCCCTTTCTCGATAGATGGAGGTACCAAGGAGGCGTACCCCTTTCACCCCTATTATTCGCGTTCCCCATAGAACTGTTGACAGAACGGATCTGCATGGATATGTGGATTATAGGACTGACATGGAGTGATGACCATGAGGACAGAATATCATTATACATTGATGACATGTTCCTCTATATTCGGAAACCACAATATATTACTGCCGGGGTTAATGGAGATTCTTGATATTTACTGTGTTGCCTCAGGGTTACAGGTGAATGTGGTGAAATCGACCTTCATCCACATTAAAGGCAATATTCCGACCAGGGTAGCTGCCTCGAAGTTGCAGTTGGCGGGTGACCACTTTCAGTATTTAGGAATGGAGGTAGCCTGTTCACAAGATAGAAACTGGCAGTTGAATGGCGCCCCTCTCATAGCGAATATGAAACATAAATTCTGGCCCTGTGTGAGCTTTCCCTTCTTGCTGATGGGACGAGAGGCTCTATTTAAATGGCTATCCTCCCCCACTTTCTATATAGCTTTCAAAATGACCCACACATAATTCTTCAAGGTTTTCTCACAAAAGTTCAATCTTTGATCCCAGGCTTTTAATGGGCGGGTGCGGTCCCCTGCGTCTCATTTGTGAAATGCTGCAGGTCTTAATTTAAAACAGGATTGACCTGGGCGAATATAGAGCTCTATTACTGGGCTGCACAGATAAATCCAATTAATGATTGGCTACATAATAACAGAAATGACCCCTTGCAAAAATTGAAGGTCCTTGCATTGAGCAGTATGGTCTACTACACATGCTGTATCGGTGCGCTCTCTCGCCCCAGAGTCGTGACTACCCGTATTGTGTTAGAGTGAGGAACTGAGGCCCATCCAATGTCGTGGCATCCCCACGGCAGCCATGGGGGAGGTGTGTAATTCCCGCATGTGGCACAACCTCAGGGGTTTGTACATTGGGACCTTATTAGGATCTCTACATTGGGGGATGTATGGACACATAACCACAATAAATCCTTCGCAGACCTTAAGGTTATTACACAATTTGCCGTTTTTCTGATACCTTAAGCAGAGATTCTCTTTAGTTTTTCATGGGGACATATTGGGCATGATTCAAGACAGCAAGAGGCAAATTAGTGTTAAGCAGGCTGAAATCTTGTTATCTTGCAAATCTACAGAGCCGTGGTGATTAATTCCCCTGACCCTCTCATACATCTCTGTAGCAAGGGGTAATCAGATGTGGATCAGATGGATGATGATGACTGAATGGAGGCAAATGCAAAGACAAAAAGGTGTTGGATGGAATGCTTGCATATTCTCAGCCTCTGACAATCACTCGGGTCACATCCCAGTCTATCATTTTTTGCCCACCATGCCACCTCAGTTTGGACCCAGCCATATGCAAATCAGTCTTGACCCTGCGTCTCGGGGGAACAGTCCAGCCCAAGAGGCCAGGTCAGGTCCTGCCTGAACCGGAACACAAGGAACCTAGGACAGGTTTTGCCTTAGTTAGGGTTCTCCAGCCAGCTATAGATTGGTTACAGTGGCACAGTGAGTCTGGAACCCACACCTAGGCATACCCGGCCCACTTAGGGCAGCAAATTCAAAAACAACAAGGTGATGGATGGAATGCTTTAATTAATCTCATCCACTGGCATTCGCTCGGGACCACATCCCAAACCATCAGTTTTTGCCCCCCATACAACCTCAGTTTTATACCAAGCCATATGCAAATCAGTCTTGGGCCTGCTCCTCGTGGCAACAGTTCAGCTGAACTGCCAGGCCAGGTGCTCCCTGAACCGGAACACAGGGAACCTAGTTAGGGCTCTTCAGCCAAGTATAGCTTGGTTTTAGTAGCACCTTGTTTCTAGGTTGCTTGTGTTCCGGAAGGAGCTGAATACTTTATTCCTCATGCACACATCATCACCAGATGACCACATTGCTGCTCAAACACTAGTAGAGGTTTCTCAGAAGCTGAGAAAATCCCACTGCCTTGCACTCCACCCAGAGCTCTCACTCAGCTCTTTGTTCCCTCCGAGCCTATCCCATGCCATACTCAGCACCCCACCCACCTTGGGCAACCTTCTGACTTGGTTCCACCTGCTCTACTGTTAAAGACCCCCTGTCTCACTATATACACCTTCATCATTGTTAATCATTTGGTTGCTTTGTAACTATGTTTGTGTTATACATATGCCTAGAAATACTTAAATGAAACAAAAGTGCAGAAAGGGTGCAGATTCTGGTGGAGGGCACTCGTTGTGAACATATAACTAAGCTGAGGTGGATGAGTGCGTAACTTAGCCAGAATAATATCAAATATGAGAGTGCTTAGCCCAACAGAGCACCCCATTACCCAACCCTCTTGGGCGCTTGGTGCAGTGAGGTCTGGCAAATAAGGACAGCCCATATATTGTTTCCTAGGGGAGGATCAATTCACAGATTTCTGAAGGCAAGGTTTGTTTTAAACCTCACAATAGCAATTTACAATTGTTGGCAGGTTTTAGCTGCAACAGTAAAGTAGACCACAGGTGTATACAAGTGGACACGGAAAAGGTTTAGGGTTGTTTGGGAAGTCCGAGGAGCTAAATAGGGTTTTTAAGGGTAATGGAAAATTGAGAAAAATTGCACAAAAGTTCATCAGGGTACACCTTGTACACGAGGAACTTCTTTCGATGTGAAAGAGCGAGTGTGCCATACAATCTGCATCCTTCCAAGATGAAATGCCAGTAATACTTATTAAGGAGACCCTAATATGCCCTCGGGAGTCCACCCATCCCTACGAACCACGTACGGAACCTCTGCATCATTCTTGACTCTTCCCTCAGCATGACCCGCCAGATCAACTCCATCGCCTCCACCAGTTTCAACTGCCTCTGCATCTCCGCAAGACCTTCAAATGGATTCCCTCGAATGCAGAAAAACGGTCACCCAGGCACTCATAACCAGAAGACTGGACTACGGCACCGCCCTCTATACCGGAATCAACAGAACTCTCCTACACAAGCTCCAAACCATCCAGAACACCGCTGCCAGACTCGTCCTCGGTACCCCACAGCACAAACTCATGACCCAACACCTACGAGACCTCCACCAGCTCCCCGTCGATAAGACAGTAACCTTCAAACTGCTCACCCAAACCTACAAATCCCTCCACAACATCGGACCCAAATACCTCAACGAGAGAGTCTCCTTCCACATACCCAAGAGGAATCTCCGCTCTGCCGACCTCTCCCTGGCAGAGACCCCCACATCCGCAGAACCAGAGCAGGCAGAAGGGCCTTCTCCTACGTCGCAGCCAAAGCCTGGAACGAGCTCCCAGTCAACATCAGACGCTCCCCCACCCAGCACACCTTCAGGAAGAACCTATATACATATATATATATGTATTACTTACTGGTGGTTGCTAGTAGGTAGTTGGATGTATGTTTGGGCCATGTTTCCATAGGAAAAGAGATTTTTGACTTGCCTATATCTTTGGAGCCGTTTAACTAAGCTTCACAAACGTTTTGAACAAAGTGCACCGTGATTCTTGTTATGCATGTAACGTTTTGGGGTGATCCGTCAAGCGGGGGACAAGAAAAAGGGAGGGGCATCTTTTCCAATGTTAATTTCTATAGAGATTTTTCGACAAGACTACAGCCTGAACCGCTGGAAAGAATGACGCCAAATTTGGCAGAAAGGTACCGCTTGGTCCAGATAGAAGCCTTTTTGTTAATTGGTGTAAATTCATTCAGTGGTTTAAAAAAAAATACATTTATATATATATAGGTACTCAGATCCACTGAGCATCTGACAGTCCCCGTTCTGAAATATGATTAGCTGCCAGCACTTCAACCAGGAAGTGTTGGCAGCCATCTCCGAGTCCCACAAAAAATGTTTAAAAAAAGAAAAGGAGGCAGGGTAGGAATACCATGACCCCTTAACTATAGTCCTGGGCTTCCCCTGTGACCTTGACAGGGCCAAAAAATCACTTTTTAAAAAACATTTTGCTATTAGAACATGACGGAGCTGCAAATACATAGCAATTATTTTTTTAAACACAAACAAGCGTGGGCTCCCGTGCTTGTTTTTCATGAAGCCCTTTGGTGGGCTAGGCCTGCCGCCATTTATTAAAAACAAGAGGGGGTGCACAGGCCCCCCTCTTAAGGCTCTTAGAGTCTATGGGCCACTACCTCCCCAGGCCGTTCTTTACATATTGGAGGGGGCTGTGCTGACCCCCCCATCATGGTCTCTCTTGAGCCCCCGGGACCACAGCCTCCCTGGGGATCAACTTAAAATTTTGGAGGGGGAGTCTGCAAACACCCCTCCATGGGCTCTGTAAAGCCCCAAGGACCACCACCTCCCCAGGGTCTAATGTGAATAATTAGCAGGGGACAATCAGCCCCGTGCCCCGGGACCTCCACCTGCAGGCAAGCTGGACAGGAGATGCATTATAGGAGGAGCTGGCACGAGGCCCTACTACTTTGTTTACCATGCACCCACTCACAGATCCACTCACACACACACCCACTCACAGACCCACTCACACACCCACTCACAGACCCACTCAGACACTCATGCACCACCCACAGATCTATTCAAGCACTTATTCACCCACTCACAGACCCACTGAGGGGCTCATACAACCACTCACACACCCACTCACACACTCACATACCCACTTACAGACCCACTCAGAGACTCTCACACACTCACAGACCCATTCAGATACTCATCCACCCACTCACAGACCCACTCACAGACTCATGCACCCACTCACAGATCCACTGAGATACTCACGCAATCACTGACTGACCCATCACAAACTCTCTTACCCACTCAGAGACCCCCTCACAGACTCACACAACCACTCACAGACCACCTCAGACACTGACACACCTGATCACTCACCCGTTTAGAGATTCATCCATCCACTCACAGACCTTAAAAGGCACTAATTCACCAACTCATAGACCTAGTCAGAGACTCAAGTACTGGCTCACAGACCCACTCAGGCACTCATGCACCCACTCACAGATCCAAACAGCCACTCACACACCCAAAAACCCACTCGCACACCCATTCAGAGACCCATACAGCCACTCACACACCCACTCACCTACCTATACAACCACTCACACACCCCCTCTCAAAGGTTAGAGGTTACAGTTAGGAAATTCAATGAAAAAAACAAAGGTGACAGTGACGATAGACTAAGGAAATAGAATTTAAAAAACTTTCAAAATTCATTGAAAAAACAAAGGTTACAGGGATGGTACAGTTAGGAAATAGAATTAAAAAACCTTATAAATTCACTGAAAAAAACAAAGGTTAGAGGGACGTTACAGTTAAGCTCAGATTGACTCCTACAAAACCATTGAAATTCAGCAGTTATAGTTACCTGAGCTACCTATATATTACGCCCAGCAATGCACTGCTTATGACCTCACATATTACATCACTCATGACATGGTCAGTGACATCACTGACTACATCATTGATTACATCTCAAATGACATCAGTGATGACATCATCCAGTAATTGTAAGTGTTTTGTAAAAGTTTCTAACATCCAAAGATATATACTAAGATAACTACAACGTTCCTGTAACCTTTGGTTTTCTATATGATATGTATAAATATATATATCAAAAACTGCTCTCTCTGCTCAACAGGAGCTAATGCTTTTGACCACAAGTGTTATAGTGTGATTTTCTTTTATTATTCTTGGCAAAAGCGGACCCAACATGTTTCTGCTCATAACCTCGTGCCTTGCTCACAGATATAGCAGTTATATATATATCAGAATAGTACCCTTTCAGGCGTAGAGTACCAAACAAATATGCAAAATAGAAACCAGAGAACTCTGGGTAGTTTTAGGTGGAGAGCAGCTCCTATATAGAACATCCTGCAACACCAGTGGCACCCTGAATCTGCACACCTCAAATGTCTGTTTTTCATAGCAATGTTTTAAAGCATAGGATTAGCACAGTACCATCCACACCGAGCTAGAAAGGGACAAGGCCTTGTGCCTTTTATACAGCAAAATCTTTAAGCATTGGATTAGCAAAGTGCTATCCATGCTGAGCTGTAAAATGACAAAAGCCTTTTACCACTCCAGGCACAAACATTTGAGGTGAGAGCTGAATGGAATTGCAACAAATTTAGCGGAAAGTGAGATCTTGGTCCAGAAAGAGTGCTTTTTGTAATTTGGTGCAAATCCGTTCAGTAGTTTTGAAATTATTAAAGGAAAAAGAAATATAGATATCCAGGAATGCGGATCTAACAGATCTCATGGTAAGGTCTGGTTGGGTGTCAACACTTCAACTTTGTAGTGTTGGCAGTCATCTTGGGACTCGCGACTGAGCCTGAGTGCCCAAAAAACCCAAAAGGGGGCAAGGTAGGAATATCCTGACCCCCTCGGCCTGGTGGTGGAGTCCCACAGGACCCCAAGGGGTAAAAAACATTTAACTTTTTTGAATTTTACAGTGACTTTGTGGTGGATCCACGAATCTGCGGTACAATTAACAAAAAACAAGTGCAGGCTCCTGAGCTTGTTTTGAATATGCTCCCACAACCCCTGGGGCCCGCCATGCAAGCAAAGGGGAGGGGGTAGTGCGGAACCCCTCCCAGAGCCCTTAATTGCCCTGGGGACTCCATACCCCAGGGCCGTGCTCCTTCTATGTCCCAGGAGGTCCACCCTAGGACATAACGATTTCCCTGTCACCACTAGTACTAGCAGGGAATCCTCTGTGTGTTCTCACTTGGTGGGCGCAATTTTAAGCTCCCACCAAATGAGAGGGAACAGTAAATCCACTCCCAGTGGGCGGGAGCATGAAAAATGCTCTCGCTCGCTGGGAGCGGACTTTTCATCTTTTTCCCTGCCCCCTGTGAAGCAAGCAAGGAAACAGGTGGTTAGCTGGCTGGGGCCACAGGGGCATTGGTGCTCGCCCTGTGGACTCCAACAAAAAGGCAGTGTGTGCCCTGGGTGGGCTCCAGGGCACCCAACATTTATTAGAGGCCACGGGGGATGGGGCCCCAGGCCGATATTGGCCTTTGCAGTGGGGCTGCATGCTTCCTCTTCCTTTACATATTGGCCAGGCCTTGAGGGATGGGGTCCAAGGGCCAATTTTGGCCCTGAAAGGGGGCAGTGTGCCTACTTCCCCATTTAAATATGAGGTGGGTGCACTGCGTGGGCTCCAGTGCAATCACCATTTACCGGATGGGCTCCGGGGGATGGGGCCCCCAGAGCCAATATTGGCCAAGGGAGGGGGCTGTTTGCCCCATTTATAGTAAGACCAGACCCCAGGAGATGGGGTCTCCGGGGCCAAAATCAACCTTTGAGGGGGCTGCATGCCCCCTTCCCCAAAATTTAAGTGAAAGGCCCAGACGGATGGGGTCCCCGGGGACAAATACTGCCTGGGGAGGGGGGCATGTACCCTCCTCCCATAAAAAAGTGGCAGGCCATGGGGACGGGAACCCACAAAGGGGGGCTACGTGCCCCCCTCCTGGGTTGACTGCCTTTAGGGCCAGGCATCACCCTGCGGCCAACCTCCTGCCGCACACAGCCGAAGGCCTTGTGTGGCGTGGGGTTGGCTGCATGCGAAGGTAGGTTGCAGGGCGACTATCCCCCTATCGGCCATGCTCTGCGTGGGGTTGGCTGCATGCGGGGCGATAGCCGACGGGCGCAGGTTGGAATAACGTATGGTAATTAAATATTACTTTCCGTTAAATATACTATAGAAATTCACTGAACATACCTAAGGTTACAGGTACGTTATAGTTAGGAAATAAAATTTAAAAACCATAGAAATTTACTAAAAAAAACAAAGGTTACAGAGACACTATAGTTAGGTTCACATTTTACATGCACAAAACCATACAAATTCAGCAGTTATAGTTCTCTCAAGCAACTATAACTCGCGTCCTAAGGTAACTCTACCTATCCCCCTCGCCATGCACTATTGTCATGGTGATAAGTGATCAGAGTTACGTGATTAGGTAGATTAAACTGCCATATAAGTTTGGTATTTGGATCATAAAGTTTAGTGTGGAACACTATAAAAGTAAATGTATTTGAATGGTAAAACGTTGAAACACATGATTTGAAATTAATTTGAAATCATATGGAAAGTGAGAGGATGGATGAGCGTTATTGATGTAATGATCTGCTGATGACGTCACATATTACATCACTCATGACATGGTCAGTGACATCACTGATGACATCACTGATGACATCTCAAATGACATCACTCATGACATCATCCAGTGAATGTGTGTTTTTCTTAAAAGTTTAAATGTTTTATATATATATAGTGAAAGGCCTATGGAAGAATGAGTGGGTGTATAAGTGTGTGAATGGGTGATTTTCTAGGTGCGTAACTGACTCTATAAGTGAGTCATTAAATGTATCTTACTGCAGACTAGTGACTAAACTGTGTGAATGTCTGTATGTGTCTGTGTTGGTGTATAAGTGGCTGCATGGTTTTGTGAATATTTATATGAGTGTCTATATGGGTTATTGATTGGTTGTCTGAGTATCTGTACGGGTGCCTGAGTGTTTGTGTGGGTAGGGTGTGTGTGACTCTGTACATAGATGTGTGAGTGGGTGATTCTATGGTGCATGGTTTTAAGAGTGCAACTGTGATGGACTGTATGGTTGGGTGAGTGTATGTAAGGGTGTGTTAGTGATTGAATGTATATCTCAGTTGTACATGTGTCAGTAACTACATATGTGAAACGCAGTGTATATGTGTGTAAGAGTATATAACTATCTATATGTGAGAGTGTATGATTTTGGGAGTGGCTGTATGCGCCATAGTGCAAGGATATCTGTGTCATGTGCTGTTTGTTTTTTCTGCAGGAAGACACAGAATTTGTTAGTATTTTTATGAGTAAGTGAACTTGAGTGTGTTTAACTGTATAGATGAGTAAATTGGACTGTGATTAATTATTTGCATGACTGACTAGATGTGTCAGTACCTCAATGGATGATTGGCGGTGTGTGAGTGTCTATATAGGTGTATAAATGCACAGAGTGACTGTAAGTATGAGTGAATGTAGAGGTGAGTGAGTGGACATGTATGGAGACCTAAAAGTCAATGAGTGGGTGAGTAGTTATTGGTATTGGAGTATCTATGGTTGTCAAAATGGCTGTCTGAAATTTTGAGTCGGTGTATCAAAGATTATATTAGGGTGTGAGAAGATGCACTAATTTATCACATGGATGATATCATCAGTGATGTCATTTGAGATGTCATCAGTGATGTCACTGACCATGTCATGAGTGATGTAATATGTGACGTCATCAGCAGTGCATTGCGGGGGCGCGATTTATAGTTAGCTGAACTAACTATAACAGGGGAATTTCTAGGGTTTTGTACAAGGGAAATGCCCAGCTAACTATAACACCCCTGAAACGTATGGTTTTTTCAGTGAATTTCTAAGGTTTTTTAAATGCCAATTCCTAACTATAACGCCCCTCAAACCTTTGGTTTTTTCAGTGAATTTCAAAGGTTTTTTAAATGCTAATTCCTATCTATAACTTATCGCTAAAGATATCATGAAAAGCAGGAAGACACAGAATTTGTTAGTATTTTTATGAGTAAGTGAACTTGAGTGTGTTTAACTGTATAGATGAGTAAATTGGACTGTGATTAATTATTTGCATGACTGACTAGATGTGTCAGTACCTCAATGGATGATTGGCGGTGTGTGAGTGTCTATATAGGTGTATAAATGCACAGAGTGACTGTAAGTATGAGTGAATGTAGAGGTGAGTGAGTGGACATGTATGGAGACCTAAAAGTCAATGAGTGGGTGAGTAGTTATTGGTATTGGAGTATCTATGGTTGTCAAAATGGCTGTCTGAAATTTTGAGTCGGTGTATCAAAGATTATATTAGGGTGTGAGAAGATGCACTAATTTATCACATGGATGATATCATCAGTGATGTCATTTGAGATGTCATCAGTGATGTCACTGACCATGTCATGAGTGATGTAATATGTGACGTCATCAGCAGTGCATTGCGGGGGCGCGATTTATAGTTAGCTGAACTAACTATAACAGGGGAATTTCTAGGGTTTTGTACAAGGGAAATGTCCAGCTAACTATAACACCCCTGAAACGTATGGTTTTTTCAGTGAATTTCTAAGGTTTTTTAAATGCCAATTCCTAACTATAACGCCCCTCAAACCTTTGGTTTTTTCAGTGAATTTCAAAGGTTTTTTAAATGCTAATTCCTATCTATAACTTATCGCTAAAGATATCATGAAAAGCATTATTTTTTAAAAGTAGGGTGCACATTAGTTTTGTGGAAAAGCATCTTTGTGATTTGGTTAAGAAAAAGCAGTTTCAACGTGGAGTACATATCATAGGATAAAATTTGCTCAGCTCAACCACACCTGCTACTTGCATTTGGAAGGCACTGTTCATAGTTAAAACAATCGTCAACTTTAACCTGCACGTGTCGTTAAATGTTACAAAACAAATCGTAAAGTTTAAAAAAATTGATGAACTTTTAACCTGCACGTATTGTAGAATGTTCTAGAAAGTGTGTTGATAGAATACATTGCACTTCTGACTTCTATGTGTTGTTGAATATTAAAAAAAATGGTTCATATGGAAAATTAAAAAGAAACCAATAGAGAAGTTTTGAAACCTAAAAGAATCAAGGAACTATTCTAATTTATTCTTTACATGTATTTATGTGTGCAGCAACAAAATTATAGACACAACAGCACTAGGAAGAGGAAGAAGCAGGGAGTGGGGGGACGGGGGAGACGGGCAGAATGGCACACATGCAAAATTAAGTACAGCACAAGTATAGACAAACAATGGCCAAAATGAAACACACTAACAAGGAGCACAAGTCTCACAACCCGCCAACATCACACCACTGAACGAGCATAGAAGTGAAAACCACGCTGTATTCATACAGGATGTGTACAAAGGCCACTCGTTGGTGTTGCGGGATGTCTGCGACCGTGGTCATCATGGATAAGATGCCCAGCATGTGGCACATGGTCGAGTTCACTGTGTGTTATGCTGCCAAACGGCTGCTCCTCCCTCCCACGAGCCCCCACACTTTTGTACAGTGCGCTGTTGTATCTCGTGCACTCGTACGGCACACCATTGTAATGCCTATTTGCGCATGTCCTGCTACATTCCAATTACAACATCACAGTGCCGTTTGGAGGTGGTGCATGCCACTTTACAACATCGACTTCTGCGGCTCTTGTAACAGGCCACACCAGAACACAGAGACACACTTACCGCACTTCCTGTACACGGACATGTCCGAGACATCCCGTTCCCCTTGCTGGATAGGCACACCCCTGCACTGACCTGTGAACCCCAGACCAGCACACGCCAGTTGTGCATGCAGGAGGATGCGTGCGTAGCTACACATCCAGGCTCACTGCCAACGCTGAGGTGACAGCACACTGTGATGTTGCAGGGCTCGTGCCTATCATGCTAAGACAATGACCACAGGGACACACTTTCTAAGATGTGGGTTTGGGGGGCATTGGCGGTCCTAGAGTTGTTGAGATAAGTCTGCTGGCTCTCATGGGTATCCCTGTATAATGCTCATTGACTCTATGGCACCTGTGGGTGTTCTGGTGTGGCTCTTGGCTGTGTTCCCTTTCATGGTGCAGGTAGTTGTCCTGCTTAACACCATCAGAAAGCAGGTGTAAAATCCCTGGTGCTAACGAGTCTTATCGCCGGAATTTGTTTCGCATTGCAATTGGTGTGAAAGTTGTGATGTGACTTTTTTTCGTGTGCACAACAATATACGAACTGAGCAGTGTATCTCGTCAAGATCCAGCACCTGACGCACTATTCCCAATCAATATAAATACAATGAGATTTCTTAATAGATTTTGTGTGTACACTGTAAGTGCAGCCAACACCTCAGTGCAATTCAATACAGGATTTTAGTATTTAGAATAAATCGGAAAGGTGCACCTCGTGTCTTTTTGCACGGGAACGGCTACTCTCCATTTCATTATCAGCACTTTAACGGAAGTAAAGTTGAGATAAATCTAACACACTATTCAGAAGTTGGTGCAAACTGCAGATATCACCAGTATTCCAGCGATAAGTGCCTTAAAATTTAACACCATGGTGTACTCCATCAAATAACAGTAACAAGAACAAGAAAGAGTCACACAGCATTTAAGAGAACAACCAAAAACATATATACTTTATTTTTTATAATAATAAATATATAAACGATAAACTATTTTCAAACTTTATTTTTTGATTAACATAAATATAAACAATAAACTAATAAACAAAATGTAACAACAATAATACAAAACAACAAGGCGGAACACTCCTGTGGGAACCACGGATGTCGACAACAGACCTGGAAAATCAGAAAGATTGTTAAAAAAACAACAACATGGTATTCTCAACAAAATACCACAAGAAACAAATCACAGATATATAAAATGCATACAGCTAACAAAATTTTATAAGTTTAACTTACAAAAACTGTAAATGTTGCCGCTTTAAAATATTTACCGAATCCGAGGAATTTTTTTTGCACAAGGCACCACACCCACAACGTTTTTCTTCAGTGATGAGGAAATTTTTTACTTTTTCCAAGGGGCAAACAAAGACCAATGCCACCATCGTCACTCGCAAGATTTGCCAAAGAGTTCTGTTACGAGGGGATCCTAACAAAAAATACTCGTGCGGCACAGCAAGTATGATGAAACACCTAAGGACCCTTCATCCAAACAATCTTGCACGAGAAGAGTGCAAACAGATGAGAAACACTCCTGTTCTGTATCTGTAAAAAAGAATCACAAATAAATGTATATTAATAACTTTCAAATTTATACTATTCCATTACTGTACAAACACATTTTATATAAAAACTGACTAAGAAACTGTAGCCCTGAACCACAAGTGTGACGATCGTTAAAACACTACATGCATAGTGCATACTACTTTGACGCAGTTTATGCCCTAAAGCCTACCTCACTAAAAGACTACATGCTAACTGACTAAATGATTACAGTACTATAAGGAGACACACTGGGTGAGTGACAGGGTGTTTGCTAGAAGAGTATGAATACTAACTAGGGAATTGAAGGTGTGAAACACAACTGTGTAGGTAATTAGAGGACTGCATCCATACTGCATAGGCATTTAAAGCAGTCCATGTGCTAAGGCCTGGCTCACTGCATGACTACTTGGGTACTGACTGAATGATTAGAGTACAGCAAGGAGAGTGCCTAGGTGAATTTATAAGTGCTAGGCTTTTCGCACAGGGAATGGATTAGTACTTGGTACTGAATGGTCACTAGAGGAGTGCAAAGGCAGTGATAAGTGCTGGACTGTATGGATACTGACTAGGAAATTGAAAGTGTGAAAGGCAAGTGTCTAGGTGGTTAGAAGCCTGCATGCATAGTGCATAGGGGTTTGAAGCAGTCCATGTGCTAGGGCCTGGCTCAGTGTATGAATACTTAGACACTGACTGAATGATTAGAGTACTGCAAAGATAGTATCTTGGTGAATTTATAAGTGTTTGGGTTTTAGCACAGTGAATGGATTAGTACATGGTGCTGAATGGGTCACTAGAGGACTGCAAAGGGAGTGACAGGGTATTTCCTGGAAGTGTATGGATACTGACTAGGGAATTGAAGGTGTGAAAGACAATTGTGTAGGTGGTTAGAGGACTGCATGCATAGATAAGGGTTTGAAGCAGTCCATATACTAAGGCCTGGGTCACTGGATGAGTACTTGGGTACTGACTGAATGATTAGAGTACTGCAAGGAGAGTGCCTGGGTGAATTTATTAGGGTTTGGCGCAGTGAATGGATTAGTACATGATGCTGAATGGGTCACTAGAGGAGTGCAAGGGGAGTGACAGGGTGTTTGCTGGAAGTGAAAGGATACTGACTGGGGAAATGAAGGTGTGAAAGACAAGTGTGTAGATGGTTAGAGGACTGCATGCATAGTGGATAGGGGTTTGAAGAAGTCCATGTGCCAAGACCTGGCTCAGTGCATGAATACTTAGGCAGTGACTGAATCATTAGAGTACTGGGAAGAGAGTGTCTTATTGAATTTATAGGTGTTTGGCTTTTAGCACAGTGAATGGATTAGTACATGCTGTTGAATGGGTCTCTAGAGAACTGCAAATGAAATAACAGGATGTTTCCTGGAAGTGTATGGATACTGACTAGGGAATTGAAGGTGTAAAAGACAAGTGTATAGTATGTTAGAACACTACATGCATACTGCATAGACATTTACAGCAATCTATTTGGTACTTAGAAACTGACTAAATAATCAGGCTACTTCTAGGACAGTGCTTAGGTAAAACTTTTAAATTTTCAGTTCTGCCACAGTGAACAGAATAGTACATGGTACTGCACCTTAGTGTCAAACCCTGACTCATTTTATCAATGCATAAGCAAAGACTAACTTCTAATGCTACTAAAACTTGACAACATGAGAGGTTTTAAATTAGTTATCTGTCAGCAAATACACGATGTTACCAAATGCTCCTCAAATGCACACAGACTCACAGTGTGATTCTAGACAACAACCACTATACCTAGGAGTTTACCAAAAATCATTCACTACTGTGGAAGTGGTAAGGGAACTGCACACAATCTTCATATTTCAGGACTGCACTTGTATGTCAAAGCCTGACTCATATAATCAAAGCATAAGCAAAGACTGGCTTCTAATGCTACTAAAACTTCACAACATGACCGGTTTTAAAACAGGTATCTGTCAGCAAGTACACGATGTTACCAAATGCTTCTCTCACAATCCTTACCCAAATGCACACAGACTCACAGTGTGATTTTAGACAAGCAACACTATCCTAGGAGTTTACCAAAACTCATTCACTAGTCTGGAAGAGTTAATGGTACTGAACACAATCTACATATTTAAGTACAGCACATCAGTGTCAAAGCATGACTCATTTAATCAACGCATAAGCAAAGACTGGATTCTAATGCTACTAAAACTTCACAACATGACAGGTTTTAAAAAAGTTATCTGTAAGCAAATACATGATATCACCAAATGCTTCTCTCACACTGATTCCAAATACACACTAACTCACACTGTGATTCTAGACATGCACCACTATCCCTAGGAGTTTACCAAAATTAATTCACTACAGTGCAACTGGTAAGGGAACTGCACACAATCTACATATTTCAGGACTGCACTTTTCTGTCAAAGCCTGACTCATTTAATCAAATCATAAGCCATAACTGTCTTCTAATGCTACTAAAACTTCACAACATGACAAGTTAAAACAGTTATCTGTCAGCAAATACACAATGTTACCAAATGCTTCTCTCATAGTGGTTCCCAAATGCACACAGACTCACTGTGTGATTCTAGACAAACAACACTATCCCTTGCACTATACCAAAACACATTTCTTCATCTAGAAGTAGTAATACATTTTAGTATAGAAACATAACATAACTCATTTCACAAATTCATAAACAATGACTGGTTTCTAATTCTACCAAAATATAAAAACAGCACAGTTATCTGTCTACAAACACATGAAAAACACAAATGCTTATCACAGAATGGTTTCTACATGCACACACATTGTAGAGAAAAAAAGTACTCCCTACACTTTAGCAGGAAAAATACATTAGTCTGATTAAAATCAAAATAGTCTACATACATCCCCTCACAATTAAATAACTCATCTTTCAAGTTCTTTTGTGGATTAAGAAGTATATCAATCACTCACCATATTTTCTTTTACAGAATCTCTGCACTGTGCACCTCTCAGCAAAAGCAAAGAATGGAAAAGTTTCCCTTTCATTTTCCACACATATACATGTAAACATCAAATCACAATCCTTCGCACATAAACTCAAAAGCAAACACACATTTCTATTGGTTAAACATTGCAACCCTTTCCAACGGAAATACATTTCAACCCTTCCCCCAATCTGCCTTCTGCCTGTTACCATAGAAACAGGTCATGGAACACTGCACTGAGCTCACAGGTCACAAGTTCAGCACACAATGTTCCTACACAAGACAGGAAGTGTGCTTGACTTTTTAACATATCAGCTTATCATATATAATGTTCCTTACAATCTGTTTTTGTTAACCAATAACAATCATACCTTTAACCCCTTCCATGCGGGGCAGATTCCCCTGCTGTGCTGAGCGCTGTTTGCGCGGGCGTGGTCATGACGGAACGGTTCCGTCATGAGCACAGCTCAACCGACGCTCATGACGGAACCGTTCCGTCATGAGCGTCGAAGGGGTTAAAAAACAGGACTCGTGCCTTTTGCATATATGGTGTGAATCTGTTCAGTAGTTCCTGAGAAAATTAGGGTAAAAAAGTTAGTGATATTTATGGCCGCGGAGGATCCGTATGCGCACCCTCCCCGAACCAAGCGCGCACCCTCCCGATCGCGCGCTGAATGCTAATTGGCTGTCGAGTGTCTCTCTACATTCGAAACCAGGAACTGTTGGCGGCCATTTTCTGCCTCGGTAGAAGCGAGGCTGAAGATGCAAGGGGAATAAGTGTGTAAAACATATAAAGGGCTTGGGGGTATTTAGCTGGACGCACTGCTGTTTGAAAGTTCAAATGTTTGTATAGTTGTCGGGTCCTCGGGGAATCGCTCTCTGACCATAGAGCGTAATGTTATACAATAAGTCGGTTGCGCCACTCGACTGAGTGGGGTCCCCCGGGCTCCAATGCCCCTCACTTGGGTTTCAATAAAGTAATCAAAAGTTCTACATAGGTTGATGTTTCATGGTGTTTTATTCACACACAAGTTTCTTTAAAGTTTTCTTTTAGCATTATTCCAATACGGAGTCCCAATGCATTTCGGCATTAGCATAACATGCCTTCATCAGGGGAAACGTTTCTATAATGTAAACAAAAAGCGTAGCACTCAATAAATAATTCTGGATAGGTACGTGGTTATATGCAATAACTGTGATGTTACGGAATACAAAATGTTTAAAAACGATTGGTATTTGTGAGCATTATCATAAAGTACTATGCGTGGTGACAGCATTAACCGACGTGTTTCGCAGTGAGCCGACTTTCTATTATGCAGTTGTCCATAATATCAGGAAGGTACGTGAAGGTTAACTAAGTGCACTGTTGAGTGAATGCAGAACGGGAATTAATGAAGCTGGTTCGGGGTGTATTATAATAAAACGTGTTAGTAAACGCGTGTGTTTTCGATATTAGTTAGAGTAAGACAAGCGTCTCTTCACCTCGCGGACACCAATACATATTTAAAATTAGAAATAAATCCTACCAACGATTTCAAGCTGACATTGGATGCTATACTAGACGAAGCAAACAAAAATGGAAGCATCAATGAAAAAACGAGAAAATATCTCATCACGACGAAAAATTTGGCGGTGTGGTTTACCCCTGAATTGCGAATAATGAAAAGTAAATATAAAAATCTTGAAAGAAAGTGGCGACGGACTAACTTAGACACTGAGAAAGGAAATTTTAGAGCAGCGCTTTTGCTCTATCACAAAGAAATTAAACAAGCACGTAGACTATACATAGCTGCTAAACTGAGATCAGCAGGTAATGCGCCGAAAATCCTGCATCAAATCCTGAAGGATTTTACTTGCCCTAAAGCCTGCGAGTTGGACAACCTGCACTCTCAATCCCTCTGTAATAAAATTAGCTCTTTCCTTGTTCAAAAAATTGACATTATCTATGATAAATTTCCTAATATCCGCCACCCCTCAAGGTCGGATGACACTGTTAAATCTTCCAATTGTTAATCCAGCACCATTGATGTCCTTTCCCCCTATCCTTCGAGAGGAGACTATTACATTATTACATAATGTTACCTCTGGCTCTCCTGTTGATGTTATGCCGGCAAAATTAGGAGCATCTCTGGCACACGCACTTGCGGATTCTGTTTCCACGCTGTTTAACGCGTCCTTAAGTACGGGCTTAGTTCCCCTCTCTTGGAAAGCTGCTCAGGTTATACCTCTATGAAAAAATAATAAGCTTCCCATGGAGGATCTTACGAACCTTCGACCCATCTCCCTCCTTCCTCATTTGAGCAAGGTCCTAGAGAAATATGTGAAGAAACATATCTCTAACCACATTGAATCCACCGGCTATCTGGATCCGTCACAATCAGGATTCCGTGCTAACTATAGCACTGAGACGGCCTTGGTTGCAGTAACCGACTGTATCAGACGGACGTTAGACCGGGGACAGTCTGCTATCTTGGTCCTTTTAGATCTCTCTGCCGCATTTGATACGGTAGACCATCGGACCTTGCTCGAAAGATTAAAAGGGGCAGGACTTGGAGGTATGGCGTTTAACTGGGTAGCCAGCTTTCTCACTGACCGTACTCAGACGCTGAACTTTGGCCCTTTTCGTTCGCCTATCGAGTGTCTGTCCAAGGGTGTCCCACAGGGCTCATGCTTGAGCCCTACACTGTTTAATATTTATGTGGCTCCCCTTGCCTCTCTTCTAAGATCTCTTGGGTTCATCCCCATTTCTTATGCGGATGATACTCAACTAATTTTTCCATTTGACAAATTCTCATCTTCTGCTCAAACCCGTTTCTCACATGGTATGCTTGCCATCTCTGAGTGGATGTGCAGTAATTTTTTACAGCTCAACACCAGTAAAACAGAAATTATTCTCTTTGGAGACGCTACCATTTCGTGGTCTCCCACCTGGTGGCCTACTGAGTTGGGGCCTGTTCCATTACCTAAGCAGACAGCAAAAAATCTGGGCATCTGTCTGGATCAGGCCATGTCTATGAAGGAGCATGTTTCTCATACCGTCAGCACATGTTTCTTCACCTTGCGCCTTCTGAAGAAAGCCTTGCCATTTCTTCCAGACCCTTTTCGTAGGACTCTGGTCCAGGCCTTGGTATTGAACAGGCTGGATTATTGTAATGCATTAATGGTTGCTGCCAATGAATCTGCTTTTAACCGTCTGCAAGTGGTGCAAAACACCGCTGCACGACTGGTTAGGAAAGCTCCTAGCAGATCTGCTTCTATTCCGCTACTCCGGCAACTGCATTGGCTGCCAGTGAGGAAGCGTGTGAAGTTCAAACTTTGCTGCTTGACCCACAAAGCACTGTGGGGTCCCGGCCCTCCCTACCTGACTGAAAGGCTTCATAGGTATATTCCAAACCGTGATTTGAGGTCTGGATCCAAAGCGCTGCTTCTTGTTCCAAGGATTAAGAGAATACGTTTGGGAGGAAGATCTTTTTCCTACCAAGCTCCTTTGGTATGGAATCAATTGCCTCTCCCACTCAGACAATGTCCCGATTATCTCGGTTTCAGAAAGGCTCTTAAGACCACTCTCTTCTCAGAATGACCATACTTTACCACTTTTTGCACTCGGTGGCCAGCGCTGAGAGACCCCTGCGGGGGTGATTCACGCGCTTTATAAACCATAAACTAAACTAAACTAAACTATCCTAAAAGCCCTAAATTTTTCTTGGTCCCAAAGATACACAAGAGCTTACAGAGACCTCCATGTAGACCAATAGTCTCCACATCTGGGAGCATCCACGAGCCGGTGGGCAAGCTTCTTGGCAAATACTTGAAACCCAAGTGAGGGGCATTGGAGCCCGGGGGACCCCACTCAGTCGAGTGGCGCAACCGACTTATTGTAAAACATATAAAGGGGGCAGAGTGGAAATACTCTGACCCTCTAGAGGTGCTTAGGGGGTCCCAGAAGGACCCCCTGGGGTCCCCCCTTTTTTTTTTTTAAACGGGGAAATGCGCGCACGGTGCGCGCATCCAATCTCGTTGGATGCACGGATTCTCTCGCGGTGGGTGCGCGGATCCACGGCAACGTTTTTTGAAAAACGACAAGAAATCATTGGTTGTATGACAACTTTCCACACTGAAAGGTAGGGACTACAAATCCCAGCATGCAATGGGAAAAAACGGACCAACCGAGTGGCACACCTGAGGCCAATTAAAGGGAAGCATGCAGACGAATTTTGTAGCAGCACATGACAAGGTGGCTCACGTTTTGGCCTCTGAAGAAAGGGAAGGGTCCCTGAAACGCGTCAGGCCAGGGGGCTTGGAAAGGGGGTGAGAAGCAACCCGTTTTTCTAAATAAAGTGGTGACGCTTACCTGCCTAGGAGTGCGGCCTCATCTCTGGGGGACTTTTGGAAGGAATTCATGCACGGCGCTTCCAGGCCGTGGTGGCGACGCACCGCCCTTGGAATGGTTGGGGTCTGCGCGGAGAAACTGTGTCTCCGTGATCTGCGTGGCAGGCAACGAAATTTAAACGGATTGAGTCCCACCCGGGCTTAATGGAGAGCTAATATTGGCCCCGAAAAGAAACATGAGTTACCAACGCACTGGAGGGATGTAATTGGTGCAATAGACTACAAACCCCAGCATGCAATGGGAAAAAACGGACCAACCGAGTGGCACACCTGAGGCCAATTAAAGGGAAGCATGCAGACGAATTTTGTAGCAGCACATGACAAGGTGGCTCACGTTTTGGCCTCTGAAGAAAGGGACGGGTCCCTGAAACGCGTCAGGCCAGGGGGCTTGGAAAGGGGGTGAGAAGCAACCTGTTTTTCTAAATAAAGTGGTGACGCTTACCTGCCTAGGAGTGCGGCCTCATCTCTGGGGGACTTTTGGAAGGAATTCATGCACGGCGCTTCCAGGCCGTGGAGGCGACGCACCGCCCTTGGAATGGTTGGGGTCTGCGCGGAGAAACTGTGTCTCCGTGATCTGCGTGGCAGGCAACAAAATTTAAACGGATTGAGTCCCACCCGGGCTTAATGGAGAGCTAATATTGGCCCCGAAAAGAAACATGAGTTACCAACCCACTGGAGGGATGTAATTGGTGCAATAGACTACAAACCCCAGCATGCAATGGGAAAAAACGGACCAACCGAGTGGCACACCTGAGGCCAATTAAAGGGAAGCATGCAGACGAATTTTGTAGCAGCACATGACAAGGTGGCTCACGTTTTGGCCTCTGAAGAAAGGGACGGGTCCCTGAAACGCGTCAGGCCAGGGGGCTTGGAAAGGGGGTGAGAAGCAACCCGTTTTTCTAAATAAAGTGGTTACGCTTACCTGCCTAGGAGTGCGGCCTCATCTCTGGGGGACTTTTGGAAGGAATTCATGCACGGCGCTTCCAGGCCGTGGAGGCGACGCACCACCCTTGGAATGGTTGGGGTCTGCGCGGAGAAACTGTGTCTCCGTGATCTGCGTGGCAGGCAACGAAATTTAAACGGATTGAGTCCCACCCGGGCTTAATGGAGAGCTAATATTGGCCCCGAAAAGAAACATGAGTTACCAACCCACTGGAGGGATGTAATTGGTGCAATAGACTACAAATCCCAGCATGCAATGGGAAAAAACGGACCAACCGAGTGGCACACCTGAGGCCAATTAAAGGGAAGCATGCAGACGAATTTTGTAGCAGCACATGACAAGGTGGCTCACGTTTTGGCATCTGAAGAAAGGGAAGGGTTCCTGAAACGCGTCAGGCCAGGGGGCTTGGAAAGGGGGTGAGAAGCAACCCGTTTTTCTAAATAAAGTGGTGACGCTTACCTGCCTAGGAGTGCGGCCTCATCTCTGGGGGACTTTTGGAAGGAATATGTCTATATATATATATAAATATATATGTAAATATATATATTTACAACAAGAATATTTACAACAGATGTTGTCACCCTGCATGACTCACCATGCGGCACAACATAAACACCACAGGTGCTGGTCTTCTTAGGTTTAACATTCAGCTTTATTTTATTTTGCTTCATTTTTCATTAATGATTAAGCTTTCATTGACTATTCGCAAGGCTCTACATATTAGTGCTTTAATCCCAGGCCGACGCGTTTTTCCATATATTACCTACTGGCGGTCGCTAGTAGGTAGTTATAGTCAGGACCTAGTTTCCATAGAAAAAGCGTTTTTGATTTGCCAATATCTTTAGCCGTTTGACGAATCTTCGTGAAACTTTCCAAAAAATAGGGTTGGACCGCTCAGTTTGTGTGTTGAAAGTTTCGGGGTGATTCGTCAAGCAGGGGCCGAGAAAAAAGGGGGGTTCCAAAGTGCATTTTCTCCATGTTATTTTCCATAGGAACTTTATTACAGGCTACAGCCCGAACTGCTGAACGGAATTACATCAAACTTGGCAAAAAGCTAGGTCTTGGTTTAGAGTGCGCCCTTTTTAGTTCTCGCCTACACAGCGCGCAAGAGTTTCTTAGGAGAGGACCGTAAGCAAAGGATCACCACTCTTGCCTACACATGTGCACGTTTTGCAGTGCTTTGTATTGCAACGCGTGCACGTTTGGCGTTTCACTTATGGGAGCGAGCAGCGCCGCCATCTGTTAGTAATTATCTTCAAAACAGATGGTGTCGCTGCTCGTGCCCGTAAGGGAAACGCTGTGTGTGTCTGGTCCCCATGCACGTCCCCTCCACCCCACCTCCACAAGAGTGCGCGTCGCTTTAAATTTCACGGCCGCGCTTGTTGTAATTTAGCATTTGCTGCCAGCCATCACTGCTGCTGGTTTTTCTTCCCTTCGCCCTCTCGTCAGATTCTCCGACTGCCTGTCTCTTTCTCTTCCTTGCCCGCTCTCCTCTCCATATGTGCTGCAGCTGGTTAACTGCGCGGTCCCCCTCAGACACACTTATTTTTTTATTTAATTTGCCAGGCGGGGCAAAACATAGCATTTCACAGCACTATAGCAGTGGGCTTTCATTTTCTGCGCGGTACGCCCCTAACACGGATGTTTAGTTATTTAATTACTTTCACGCAACTCCGTTAGGGGTGTATGTAAACCAACCTTCAGCTCTAAAACTGCTAGCCTTTGTCACTGCCTCCCTAGTTTAGGAGCCTGATTTGATGGGTAAGTATCCGCCCTCGTGTAAGCTTTGTGGGGCATTTTTGGAATGCGCCCCATTGAAGCAGGGCACAAGTAGCCAGTCGCTTCAGCTTCCACCCCCATCCTCATCGTGTGTGGCAGCCCGGGCTGAGACAGCTTCCCGGGCATACACACAGCCACACCCCAGTACTTTACAGGTCTTTAAAAGACCATTTGCATGTTAATGAGGCTTAGCTGTTTTTCACCCCTTCTAAGAGCCCCTACATCTACACTCTGCCTATTGGTGGAAGATTTACTCCCCCCCCGATACTGCCCCTGAATCAGGCTGGTGATATGTGTGTTGCGGCGCATTAGTTGTGTGCGCACGTTGTACCCTGTTGTTTTGCTACTCTGTGTTATTCATTGTAACTGCTGCACGTCGCCCGTGCCCCTCCGCCTACAAGCGCCAATGCCAGGAAGCTGCGCCTCTCATACGATGGAAACCTCATAACACCATTTTGACTCAACCACAAATACAAATAAATTATAACTGGAGGCCTTTGGGTAGGTGTTTGTAATGTGCATGTGTGCTGCACAGTGCACATGCGCACGCGACACCGAGTCAGGAGGGGCCACGCCAACGAGCCCTCTACTAAGAGCAGCCATCTGCCCACTGTTGTGGCCTCTGACCCACAAACTGTGGGAGCGCATCTAACAGCAACACACCCACCCATCGAATGGCATAGAAGCACCACACAACGCACAGGAAAGACAGATTCACCAAGCACGTTACACTACACAAATAAACACACTGGAAGGCAGTGATGTGGCACCCACCGACAGATAGTACACACACAGTCCTACAATACATAGAACACAAACGCGCACTCATAAAAAAACACTAGGACACAGCTTAACCAAGCAGCTGCCACTACACAAGCACACAAAGGGCACATGGGGACACAGTTACCCAGAGTATTAGACCTACACACAGAAGCTACACTCACAGGCCTTCTACTCACTCTAAAACAAGCATTGGCATAGCCAATAGGTCTTACTTTTGTGAACTTATAAGTATTTAGTTATGCAGCACAATATCCTTGGTGCAACAACATCAACCGTTGCATGGCTAAACACTTATAAGGTCCCAAAAGCGAGACCTATTGCCTTTGCCAATGCTTGTTGTTAGATGGTGTAAATCCGTTCAGTAGTACCTGTGAAATTTAAAAACGAAAAATATCGATATCTGAGCACCGAGGAGGGTTCGTGAACCCTCCCGGGCACGAGCTTCACTCTGATTGGCTGCCAACACTCCAAACCAGGAAGTGTTGGAAGCCATCTTGTGACTCGGTAACCGAGTCACAAGACAAGAGTGGAAAAAAGGTTTACAACCAAAAAAAGGGGGCAGGGTAGAAATACCCTGACCCCGAGGCCTGCTCAAAAAGCATCTATATTTTTTTTTAAATGGCAGACTTTGCATTTGGGTCGCGAATCCTGCAGTGAAAATAAAAACAAAACAAAGCGCAGGCTCCCGCGCTTTGTTTTCAAAAGCCCCCGGGTGGGCCAGGTCCCGGGGGCAATCAGTGATTTATTTGCGGGGGCCCGTGGGGGCCCCCACAGCCCCAGGGACTACCACCTCCCCGGGCTTATTAATTTGAATGTGGGGGGGCACGTGGCCCCCCCACAGCCCGGGGACCGCCACCTCCCCGGGGCTTATTAATTTGAATGCGGGGGGCACGCGGTCCCCCCGCAGCCCCGGGAATGCCACCTCCCTGGGGCATTATTAAAAAGTGTGGGGGGGGCCTTGGGCTCCCCCCAAGCCCCAGGGACCACCACCTCCCCGGGGCCTTTTGTATAATTAGGGTGGGGGGCCTTGTGGGCCCCCAAGCCCCAGGGACCGCCACCTCCCCAGGCCTCTGTTTTTTTAAAATGAATAAATGTGTGGGGAGCTCGAGCCCCCCACCCACACTCCCCAGGGACCACCACCTCCCCGGGGCTTTGCAAACATGGGGAGGGGGCCTCATGGCCCCCCTCCTGGAGCCCTTGATGACCCTTGGGACCGCCACCCCGCAGGGACATTGTTGTTTGCAGTTTGCCGTGAGGCTCCCACCCTGTCATAGCAAACTCTGCTTTGCTTCATTGAAGCAAGAGCAGGGAAACCTGCTCTCGCTTCAATGAAGCAAAGTAGAATTGCTTTTGAGCAAGGAGAGCTGCATGTCAGCAGCTCCCCTTGCTCAAAAGCAATGCCAGCTCTCGCAGGAGGCGGAGAGCAGGCGGGACCCTTGGGGCATTGGTGTTCCCCCCATGGTCCCAATCACAGAGGCTAGGCCCCAGGGGATGGGTCCCCAGGGCCAAAAGTGGCCCCCCTCCCTTTGAATACAAATAAATAAATAAAAAACGTAAGGCCGGCCTCGGGGGATGGGGTCCCCGGGGCCATAAGTGACCTGAGGAGGGGGGCCACGTGGCCCCCACCATATAAATAAATTAAAAAAAATTAACAAAAGTCTAGCCATGCCCCGGGGAATTTTGCCTCTTCTTTCGTGCCCTTCCTTATTGCAAAAACATCGTCGATGTAGTGCGACCACCAATATTTAATATTGGAATCCCATGACGTTTTATGAAATGTCCTGAGAACATGCTCCTCCCACCAGCCCACATGGAGACACACATAGCTGGGGAAGAAGCATGCCCCCATAGCCACAACCCTCAGCTGTTGGTATAAATCCCTATTGAAAAGGAAGACGTTGTTTAGACACAATTCGATCATAGTGGTAACCATAAGATTATGTTCATATAAATGAATTGATCTATGATTAAGAAAGTGTTTAGCAGCTATGATCTCATCTTGGTGGTTGATACTTGTGTAGAGGGATGTTATTCCATCACCAAGAGAAGATAGTCTTCTTCCCATTTGATTACTTTTAATTTTCTGATAATGTCACTGGTGTCTTTGATGAAAGATGGTAAGCTGACAACGAGCTCCTGTAAGAAAAAATCTACATATTTCGACATTGATTCCAACAAACTCTTTCTGGCCAATAAGATAGGCCTACCAGGAATAGGTGTGATGTCTTTATGGACTTTCGGTAAAAAGTATAAGACTGGTGTGATAGGGTGTTCATTTTTAAAAAAGTTCACTTCATTCTTTGTTAGCAACCCTGATTGTTTCCATTGGTTTAGATATTGAAACTCAGTCTCTTTCACTTTGCGTAGGTCCTGGATGGATGCTTTACGATAGCATAGAGTGTCACCCAAATGTCTGTTGGCTTCCTCATGATTTGCTGTCTTGGCCAAAGAACAATGTTTCCGCCCTTATCTGCCTTATTGAGGATGATTTCATGGTTGTCTCCTAAATTTTTCTAGAGATTGAGATATTGCAGATGTAAGTGTTTTGTACGATGCACTTTTTGATTGATCGTACTGTTGAGCTTTTTCAAATCATCAACACATTTGGAAGTGGGGCGAAAAGGACTATTGGCCGCCTTATTGATGTTGATACCTGCTGCAGATAGATCTTGTTGTGTGGAGAATGGAGATAGAGGGATCACTGTCATCTTTTACTCCCTGAGTGTAAAAGTCTTAACATATTGACATCCGTTGTCTGGAGGTGTAAAATATCATCACTAGGAGCCGTGTCAGCTTTGATAGTAGATGTCGAGTCTTTCAGTTGATTAAACTTTATAAGTTTGAATTTTCGAATACATTTAAAAACATCTACATGTGACTAATTATATTTGAAATTACTCTCAGGGCAGTATGTGAGCCCCAAAGAGAGCAGTTGTGATTCTGCAGCTGATAATGCAGTGTCCGTCAAATTGATTACCATCTTGTCCGTTGATCCAGTTAATGCCTCCACTTTTTGGCTTGTGTCCCTCTGTTGGTATTGTTGTTGGCATTTCCTCCTCCTCTGCCGCCTACGTTGGTTCCTCCTTCGCCTTGTTTCATTTGGGGATTCCGAGGCCGTAGGGTTTGTCGCCGGTCCTGACGCAAAAAATTGAGTTCTTCTGCAGGTGTGAGGTTGGATGCCCCCATCTCTTGCATAGCAGGTCTAAGTGCCCTACTTTCATCTGAGTCACTGTTGCTCGTCATGGAGCTTGTATCAGAGTCCAAAATAGCCGTCGCATTGCCTGCTTGTGGTGTTGATTGGACTATAGATACTTTGTTGGTCAAGGATTGTCTTTTGAATGTATTGAATTTTTTAGAAAATGTAAAGACTCTGCCCGTTGCGGGCGAATTTGAACATTTTCTTCGCCTTGATGACCTCCTCATGTTTTTCAATTCTTATGTCTTTTTCCGCACGCTCTTTCGATATCAGATCCTTTTGCTCAAGATTATCCAGAAGCCATTTACTTGTTCGATTTCTTTAAGAGTCATTTCACAATCTAATTATGCGTATTTGATGAGTATCAGAACCATGTTCATTGAGGCTGTAGATTGTTCTCAGCCCACTCTTTTAGCGTTGAGGGGTTCGGATTTTTGAACGTAGGCACAATTAACAACCTCAGTCCCCTCGGGACTCCATTAACATCTCTGTATTTTTCCAATGATTTCTTTTCCCACCATTTAGTGAGTTTAGTTTTAAGTAACTTCTCCAGTGATTTCAATAGACTCTTCACATCATTGCTGATAGTTACGTTAGTTTGACAATTTTGTTCACTGGTTATATATATATATTATACCATTGTTATTGCAATAATAATTTGCATATCAATAAAATAATTTAAGATTACAGTCATATTACAAATATCATTTTTTTTTTAAATATCCCCACCATTTTCTCATCAAAACCCAATATCACGCTGCTAAAAAATTTACAAATACATTCTTTTTAGACATTAATACAACTAAAAAGACAAATTTCAACAATTTCATATTTAGTAAATTATCTTACTAAAATGAGAAAAAAAATTACATTCAAAATAATACTTATTAATGATACTACATGCATAAATATCCTAAATCGATATTTTTATAACCATATTATAAACAACACTTAAAACAATATTCTTACCTTTGATATTCATGTCAACGATATTTTTGACATCCTGATATTTGTCATTGAATGTCAATGATTTTTTCAATTTTAATATATATATATATTTTAAATCATAGAATTTACTGTCGTCAAGTGAAGTGCTATTAAGTGGATTGTGGTTCACTATATATGGAGGAAAATGTTGTAAATTGTATGTCGTAGGGTATAGTAGAGTAGAGTGGAGTGGAGTGGAATGTGGTACAATGGAGTGGCATACAATAGAATAGCATACAGTTTAGTGGTTGAGTATTGTAAAGTGCTGTGCGGTTTAGTGGAGTGGGGTATAATGGAGTAGAGAAGCATACAGTGGAGTATTGTAGAGTGGAGTGGCGTAGAGTGGAGTGGTCTACAGTAGAATAGTATAGAGTGGAGTGATGAAGAGTGGTGTGGTGTAGAGTTTAGTATGGTAGAGTGGAGTAGTGTACACTGGAGAGGCATACAGTGGAATAGTGTACACTGGAGCGGGGTAGAGTAGAGTGGAGTGGAATAGCATACTGTGGAGCGGCATACAGTATAGTAGCGTACATTAGAGTGGCATAAAGGGGAGTGGTGTATGGTGTAGTGGCATACAGTGGAATGTTGTAGAGTGGAATATCATACAGTGGAGTGTTGTGAGTGGCGTGGGTCTAGAGCGTAGTAGGGTAGACTGCAGTGATGTACAGTGTATTAGCATACTGTGGAGTGGCATACAGCTGAGTGTTTTAGAGTTGAATGGTGAGCAGTGGAAGAGCGTAGAGTGTAGTGGCATACACTGGAGTAGTGTATGTTGGAGTGGTGTAGAGTAGAATAATGTTGAGTGTTACTGGCATATGGTATAGTAGAGTGGCATATAGTGGAATAGTGTACAGTACAGTGGCATAGAAAGGAGTGTTGTACAGTGGAATAGGGTAGAGTAGATTGGCATAGAGTGAAGTGGCTTAGAATAAACTGATGTACAGTGTAATAGCATTCAGTGGCTTTGCCAAAGATTATCACTTCTGTCTTGTCTGTGTTGATCTTGAGGCAGTTGGTTTCCATCCACCTGCAGCTTCGGTCATAGAGGTGGAAAAATTGGTCTGGGTTCTTGGTGTATCATCGGAGAGAGGGAGAGTATAAGCTGCATGTGGTCAGGGTAAGATATGAAGTCCATTCCATGGGCATGAATGAGGCTGGTGAGTGGAGTCATGTAGATGTTTGACAGAGTGGAGCTGAGTGAGGATTCTTCTGGAACTCCGTAGATGAAGTTGATGGCATCCGATGTGAAGGGGGCCAAGTTGAAGGATTGGGTGCGGCCTGCCAGGGAGGAGAAAATCCAGCAAAATGCAGGACCTTGTATGCCCTATTTATGCAGTCTTTGGAAAATGATTAGTGGGAGATGATGTAGAAGACTGCGGTAAGATTCAGTAGGATGAAGTTGGCGGTGTCACCTCTGTTCGTGATCATCCAGATGTCTTCCGTTGCAGCAATGAGGATGAGCTCTGTGCTGTGGTTGGACCTGAATCTGGATGGAGTAGTGTTGAGTGGTGTTGAAGAGGTGGTGGTTGTCAGTGAAGTAGGCAGCTAGGTGTTTCTTTTTCATTTTTTCCATGACTTTTGCTGGGTAGGGTAGCACGGAGTTAGGCCAGTAGCTGGTTAGCGTCTTCTGGTCTGCTGAGGTATGCTTGAGGAGGGGGATTACTGTGGCATGTTTCAAGGCATCCAGGTAGGTGGGTCCTTTGATTGAGTCATTCAGGATCAGAGTGAGGGGTGTGCTGATGAGGTCCAGTCTTTTGATGAAGAACATGGTGAGGGCATCAGTCCGAGGGTGGTCTGGAGTGTATAGACAGCATAGTGGTTCTGGTTTCTTGAGTAGTGATGGTGAGCAAGGTGGTCAGGGTGGTCTTCTGGGTGTTGATAGAGATGGGCAGGAGGCTGCGAGGTTGGAAGAGTCTGGTTGGGCCTCAAAGTTTTCATGCTGGTGATCTTGTGGCTGAAGAATAGGGACTACTGGGTGCAGATGTCCTAAAGAGGAGGTTACGCTGGTGGAGCTTGCTGGTGGAAAGGTTAAGGCATTAACTATGGCAAAGATTTCTTTGGTGCTGTTTGTGCTCCTTACTATACAGTCAATGAGCATGGAGCATTTGGTGGCCCTGCATTACTGATAGTAGCATCTGACGGCATATTTAACGTGCTCCTTTCAGTGTCATTCTGAATTTGACTCCATATGCGTTCAAGTTGCTTGCAGTGGTGTTTAGAGAGCCTTAGGGAATCCATGTATCATTTTGTTTGCGGTCTGGTTCTCGTTGTTTTATTGGCTTTGAGAGGAGCCAGGGTAGCTGCTCAGGTGGTGATCCAGGAATTGAAGTTAGAGATGGATGTAGGGAGGTTGTTGTTGTGTTTAGGCCTGTGGTAGGAGTTCAAGAGACCAGGATGCTGCTGACATCTTCTTCCTGACCTGTTGATTAGGTGATGGTGTTCCTGCAGTGGTGTGGAATGGGTGTGCTGAAGTTGATGACGGTGTGGTTGGACCAAGTGATCGGTGTGGGCTTGTCTACTGTGATATTGCTGAAGCTGGTGAAAATGGGGTTCAGTAGGTGTCTGGCAGAGTGTGGGGCCTTCCACTTGCTGGGTGAGTTCGAGATTGGACAAGTCCTCAAGGAAGCTGGTTGTGTTGGAATCAGTGAGGTACTCCAGGTGGAAGCTGAGATAGTTGAGGTCACCTAGGAGGAGGAAGGCACTGGAATCAAGGATCAGTGGGGCAACAGAGTTTGCGATGGTGCTTCTGAAGTTGACACATGGTTTGGGAGGGTGCTAAATGAAGGTGCCACTCAGGATAGAGAAGGCAGTTTGAAGGTCAAGTGTTTCATCTTGCTGGTAGTGCTTTCCGAAGTGGAGGAGCATTGGATGGATTCTTTGAAGATGATAGCAATTCTGTCTCTGTGAAAACTGTGAAATCACTTTCTGTGCAGACTGATGATGGGAAATCAAGTGATGTAGCTTCCTGCTCAGGTGGATGAAAAGAAATGAGCCCTCTTGCTTCTCAGCTTCTTTTAAATACAGATTTGGTGGACCATAATTACGTCACCCACTCCATTCTAAACAACAGTTGGGAAAGTTTTGGTTCGAAGAGGTTAGATTTACTATTTTTACATCAGATGAAGCAACAGTACGAAATGTGCTGGGTTTCGTAGGGGTTAAATTTACTATTTTCACTCCAATTTATGCTGCAGTAGGCAAAGTATTGAACTTCAGAACAATTACATATACAGTTTCCGCTCATCAGTGCTTTAAATGGACCGATACTGTTGTGTACTGAATAACAGCACATTTCTATTTTGAGAGGGAGAGTACCTGCACTTCTCATGAGAGACATAATACTTTTAATTGGAGAGTACCGGCACTTCTCAGAAACAAGCAGGTACTTTGATACAGGGTACCTGCACTTCTATTTTTCCATTTCAAGCCCTGCAGCTCATAATTATTTTCTAGAAAACATTTACATACCTAACAACAGTACATTTTTCAAATCACATTTTATATTAAAATGCCCGCAATGTAAACTGAAAAAATAAATAAAAAATGCAAAACAGTTAACAAAAGATAAATTAAGTAACATTAATTTCACTTCTATCCCTTCAACTCAAAACAACACAAACATCCCCACAAAATAATAAAAAAATGTTTAAATGGAAATATTTCTCAAATAAAACATATAAAAATTAAAAATAATAATATTATTATTACGTCATGCAGTCATAAATTAACAAGGAATTCAAATTAAACTACCAAAGTACATAATAAATAAACAAAACTACTCTTCATATTCCCCACCAAACCAAACAACCCAAAACAAAATTATAAATTTCAAACAAAAGTATAAAAAATAAAATATAAATTAGAATTTACAAATTAAACTCAAATAAATAAAATAACAATTAAATATTTGAACGATTTCAAAAATATACCAGTCAATTAATATTTAATTTAGAAACAAATTATGTAACATATATATTACATTAATTATGATTTAATGAACTTCCCACCCTGGTCCCCTACAAGCCCAACAGCTAGCTGCTAAAATATCAATTATTAACTTAAATGTAAACATTAAAATTAAAATTAACAAATTAGGCATAAATAATAATTTTACCAATTAAACCAATTAAACAATTTACATAATTAATAATCAAATACATATGTCACTAACAATAAGAACATGATTAATAATAAAATGAAATTAATTATCATTTGAATAGTGTCCTTCCCTAGTCCCATACAAACCCAATCACAAGCTATTAAATTATAAATGAAAAATTAAATTAAAGAAATATAAACTGAATATTTTCTACCACCCATCTGCAGAGAATTGACATCACTGATTTTTCCATCATCTATCTGCACAGTAAGTGAAATCTCTGGTTTCCTGATGAAACCATATTTAAAAGAAGAAGCCAAGCAGGAGGACTTCATTTACTATCACTCATCTGTGCACGAAGTGACATCACTGCGTTTCCCATCATTCATCTTAACCGGAATTCACATCACTGATCACTGTTTTCCCACTTATCGCACCCTGTGCTTGTTCCCCATAATTTGGACCTACTTAATGTTAGCTGGAGTGTGGACGCGCACTGGACACACGAAGCAGGGACGCCACTGGTGCATGAAAGGAAGGCTCCCTGCGCCTGACCACACATGGACCGTGCTAAATTATATATATATATATCTCCAATGTGCGAGTTGCTCCTACTGAAACCTGTGACCTGTGGGAGGTGGTGTGCCAGTTTGCAGAGCAAGCCGATAATTCAATATTATAAAGTTCCATTAAAGAGCACACTCAGGCAGTGGATCCGATGCAGTGAAGTTGATTTATTGACTTCATAAATCTGTAATTTATGAAGTCAATAAATCAACTTCACTGCATCGGATCCACTACTTGAGAGTGCGCTTTATTGGAACTTTATAATATTGAATTACCGGCTTGCTCCGCCGGCTGGTGCGCCACCTCACACTTTATTATAGAAATAAAAAACAATATATACATATAAATATATATATGCATGTGTGTATATTCAGTGAAAAAAAATGTTAATGTAACATTATAGGTAGGTGAAAATGTCAGCAACAAGAAAAACAAATACACTGAAATTCAACAGTTACAGTTATCTCAAGTAACTATAACTCATGCCCTGAAGTAAACTATAGCTCGGGCTACTGCCATGCACAGTGTTGTCATCAGTGATGTTATCAGTGATGTCATAGCTCATGTCATGAGTCATGCGATATGTGAGGTAATTAGCAGTGCATGCTAGGGCGTAAGTTATAGTTATTTTAGGGCACGAGTTATAGTTACTTGAGATAACTATACCTGGGGCATTTCAGTGTTTTTTTTGGTTTAAAATATTATGTTGTTCTTGAAAGTTTCACCAAACTATAACATTACTTTAACCTTTGGTTTATCAGTGAATTGCTAAGGTTTTTTATTGTACAGTAAGATATAACTACAATTCACAATTATAGCGTCACTTTAATGTCTATTTTTTTCTGTTATATATATCTATCTGAATTACAGAGCGGCGGTGGCCACTCTGTAGTCATTTAGGGTTACCAGAGAAAGGAATTCCTCTGATTTCTCACCATTAATAACTTTGTGCCCGTTTGACGAATTTCCATTAAACCTGGCAGATCTATTTTTCCTGCTGCATTGGAGGACAATGCAAAGTCTTGTGGAAATTGGTTAAGAGGGTGCAAAGATACAACGGGGTCCCAAAACATATTTTTCCGCGAATGCATTTTTTATAGACTTTTGTACTGGATGTAGCACAAAAACGACTGAACGGATTTACATGACATTTGCCAAGATTAGACATAATGGTGCACAGAGGATCCTTTAGGGTACTACAGATAAGTAGGTTAAGTTATAAGGCATTTTTAACTTAGTGATATCTGTTGTCGCTGTATTTACGTGACATTTTATGTTATTTTGCAGAAGTACTGGGTTACTAGTGATGGCAAGTCTCAATGTGATTGTCAGCCTTTACAAAAGTTAGGACAGCCATGTTTTTTTTACGTACACTTTGCCTATGTTCTGCATTTTACCTTCAGGTGTAGTTAAGTATGAGATTTGATAGAGGTAGGGAAAAATATTTAGGTTTCTATATATTTTTTTTTTAATGCTCGGAGTACCACTGCACTTCATTGGGAGTACTGCATTACCACAAGTAAATTAACTAAAAGAATTGTTAAAAAATGTAAAAATACACTTTAGCGCCCTATATTTTAAAAATATAGCGTACTACAGGGTTTTTTCCATTTATTTGTAACATATTACATTTTTCACTAAAAAGTCTATGGAGTACTGATGTAATACCTACAAATTACTGCGCTTCATACATTTTTTTTCAATGTGCTGTTCTTCCTAAACTGCTGTAAGAATATATAGAAATCTATACATTCAAATTTAATAAAGTGGTAATAGGCAGGGAACAACAATAAAAACTATTACTTACCTTGATCTGAGACCATAGCCCAAAACACAGTGAAACGCACACCAAAGACAAACGTGCCTATTCCGATCCTGGAAAAACCGGGTACGAATCGTCGGACGGAGCGTTTTCTCCGTCCGACTCGTACCCGTATGCGGGCACATGTTTGGACGTCTCCATGGTTGCTATGGGAGTTCGCTCCGTACGGTGTTTTTTCCATACGGTTGTGCATTCGGACGGACGGGACGGATCGTACTTGCGCGCTCGGACTTCAGTTTACCGATTCGTACGTCAAACTGTCCGGGGACGTGTCGGACACTTTTTCCGACCCGAGGACGTGTCGGGGAATGTTCCCAATGTGATTCGTAAGGATTTTTTAACATACGAATCGTACTTGCCAGTTTGTACGGGACTTGTACGATTCGTGCGGAAAAAAATCCAGATACGATTCGTACGGGGAATATTTTCCCAGGATCGGAATCGGCACCAAAATGTGTGGAAGACAACATGGCTGCCTTTTACCTTAGGTAAACACAGCCATTAGCCAATCACATACTGCCTTATCATGGCATGTAGCATGGTATAACTTTCAGCAGTATTCTGTGGCACAATATATAACTTAAGGCCTGATTACAAGTTTGGCAGTGTCGGAGCGGGCCACCACGCCAGCTCCCTGCTCCCACACTACCAAACTTGACCCCCTGATGCCCGCCAGATTATGAGTTTCCTCGTGGTCTGGCAGGCAGGCACACGGTGGTGCATATTAGAAAGACACCGCAATGGGAGTGTTAAAGCCCATTCCTGCACGGCATGGACTGTGCAGTCCATTCCATGCAGGAAAGGGGGTGCATAAACACAGGGGGGGCGCAACATGTGCCCCTCTGTATGTATCCTCAATCCCAGAGGCAACAAGGGGCCCAGTAGGAGCCCTTAGTCTCCTCACTGCCAGCTTTCTAATGGCGTGAGCACTGCCTTGAGGCATATTGCGGCCTCAGACTGCTGCTCCACCGGCTCGCGGTTTCCTGGCAGTTGCGGCAGTCCATGGACTGGTATCGCTGCACCACTGTGGGTTTGGCGGTCCATGGACCACCAAACTCATAATCAGGTACTATATATTTTAAAAATTGTAACTTTAAATCTACTTACACTATTCACAAATACTACCATAAATTACCATTTACATAAAATAATATGTTTTCCTTGCACAATGCCAGCCCACTGTCCGCCACTCCACTGTCCGCCACTCCACTCTATACCACTCCACTGTATGCCACTCTACTCTACGCTATTTCACTGTACGCCACTCCACTCAAGCACTCTCCAGTATACACCACTGCACTGCACACAACCCCACTGTATGCTTTCCATTGTACACTGCTGAACTGTACGACACTCCAGTCTACGCCACTCCACTACATGTGACTCCACTGTATGACACGTCCCTTTATGCTATTCCACACCACTCTATGTCACTGTAATATACGCTTTTCCACATTATCTATAATTCGCCACTCTACCATGCACTGTGTTCTCACAAAACATTTGATGTGCAATGTCATAACTGTTCTTGTAAATGGTATAAGTAGTGCAGTGCTTTGAAAAGGCACAAGTTATAGTTATTGTAGTGTGGGTACCGAGTTGAATATACTGGGTATGGAGGTGTGCCATTTATAATAATTTGAAGGTGTTGCATAAATTATAAATGAAAACTATAACTATACGTTTAGAATTTTTTATTTGTGTGTACTTTAGCTTTTGTTGCTAAAAAAAGTGAACACAGTTTTATAAATTTAAAGGTGGTGTATAGATTATAAATTTAAGGTTTAACTATAACTGAAGAAGTTTTAACGTTTTTTTGTTTTAGGTTTGGTTTGCATAGAAAGAATAAATAGAGTTTCTCTAACTATAACAAAGGTTTCACAGAGATATATATAAATATTTAAAAAACATATATATACACACACACATACATATATATACACACACACACACACACACACACACACACATACACACATGTATCTGCCTTCCGATACTTCAGAACTGATTTTAGCCCACATAACGTGACTTGGCAGCGCAGAGCTAGCAATGCCTGGATTGCTATTTGTGGCAAATCTTTTCGTTTCTCCGCACGAGCAGTAAACTCTCTTGCACCATCTTGTGGACCATTAGTGTAAATGTCCATCTGCTTTGTTAAATAAATTACATTTAAGGAAAGTTTACTTTAGAAGACAAAGTTGACCGCCAGTCACAGTTTTAGTAAACAAACAATACAAAACTGAAACTTTATGAAAAATGTAGCTATAAGACTGAAACTGTAATAGGAAAATGATATTGGGACGCATAGCACAATGTGAACACTGGAACTGCTAAATTTAGACTAGATGTCTAAAAGATGTTGAGCTGGCTAGTGTGTAAAATACTTGAAAATCTAAAGACACGGGTTTCAATTCGGGGTCGCCAGGCGTAGCAGCAAATACTCCGACTACTCATTTGCGACCCCTGGTGCTACCCTTGCGATCATTAGCATCTTCCTAAAGCCGAAAAAACACGGGGTAAACCGTCTTCCTTTTCCATTATAAATGCAGGACCTACGCTTGCTTGTTGTTGCTATTCCAGTATCGTTTTTACACAGCAGGCAGCTTGTCACGCACGCACGCAGTCCCAGCACTGCTACTCTATGCACCGTTAAAAAGGGGTCCAGCAGCAGGCAGCTCAGCCGGTCCTCTGCAGCTGAGTCATGCTGCACGAACATCATGTCGGTGAGAGACAAAGGTGAGCGTCAAAGCCAGGCAGGGACGGGTCTTCTGGTGGCCCAAACTAAACACAGTAAACGTTTCATTGTGTTCAGTTTGTCCACAGAATTCAGAACCCTGCGTAAGGAGATGGCCTAAGTCCTAACATGTTTTCATCATTTTATGGTTTAGTGAGAATTGCAGTTACGACACTTTCTGACACGTAAGTGATATAGTTTACACGAGGCACTGGCCTATTACGACTAGAGGTCAAGGTAGATGCGTATTATGAGAGTTTATTTAACTCAAAAATAAATATTACAAATATGTTTATGTTAAATATTAATGTCAGTTCATGTATATATATTTATTTTAAATGTATCACGACATAACAAAATGCTACAGCACTATTAACTTAATTCCAAAATAAATATTTAATCAATGGAAATATATTAAATTACAATTATTTTTCCGAAGTTTAAATTAAAAAATAAATTCCCACCTAACTAAAAAATATTTTTATTAAGCATTCATATGTTTTATTATTTTTAAATTCAAAATAGCGTATTAACATTTTTTATAGTTAAATATTACACATATACAATTTTTATATATTTTTGAAAATTAAATTATATGTACTATATTTTTACATATTTTAGATAATTTAATTTGATTTAGCATTATTTCCCTACCTCCATTATTTTCTATGAGAGAGTGTGGGCATATATGGTGCTCAACTTACTACTTTTTTCAGTAGTAGTAACTTAAGCTCATATTTTGTAAATAAGCAAAAAGTGGCACATGTACTCAAAAGTGTAAGTTACATTTGTGAATCAGGCCCTAAGAGTTCAGAGTGAAGCCTAAGCTAGCAGTTCTTGCACAGCACAGCTCCTTCCATAGGTTAAGATTGTCCCCCAGTTACCTTTCCGACACCTTAGATTGATCAGTGTGGAATGTGCACACTGAATCTCCTTTACATAATACCATAAATAAAAATCTGGGCAGGGCTGAGCAAATCTGTTGGTCATATATTTGGCTACACCATTATCCTCCCATGCTTCTGGTATCCCAAGCCATTTCAGATTCTTCCTCCAGTTATGGTTTTCCAAATCTCTTGTTTCATAATAAATTAATTATATTCACCTGTTCTAACTCTGTAGGGAAATGTATGCCTTACCAGATGGTCCTCAAGATTTCCTTGAAGTTCCTTAAGCTCAATAATATTATTATTCTATAATATTTTGAAGCGCGCAGCTACTCAAAAAGTGTTTCCCGGTGCTGAGCAAAGGTAAGGAAATCCAGATCAACAGAATAAAAAAAACAGGTCTTCAGACCTTTACAAAATGCAATTAGAGCAGTGCAGTTTCTCAGGGGCTAGGGAAGGGAGTTGCACAGTTTTGGATTTAGGACTGCAAAAGAGCACCCTCTCATACAGGTCAAGCGAAACATAGGCACAGTGCATAAGGCCTGGTTCAAAGATTTCCATGTACGTGTGGGCTGGTAATGCACCCCAAATCCTGAATGTATTGTGGCCCTGGCCTTGAAAATGTAGCAAGGAGCCTTGAATTGAATGGGCTTTGTAACTGTAAGCCAATGAAGTGCTTGGAAAAGGTGTGGAACTGAAGTGTGCTTTGGGAGACAAACCAGAAGTCTAGCTGCTGGGTTCTGGGCCATCTGTATACATTAAATGGACGCCTGATCTAGTTCCAAGAACAGGATGTTACCATAGTCCAGTCTAGCCGAGATTAGAGCTTGGATAACTATCCTTTGTGCAGACTGGGGAATCATCCAGATGATCTTTTTCACCCAATTGAGCACAGCAAAACAAGCAGAAGTATCCTTGACCAACTGAGGCTTCATGGAGAGATTCTCATCCAGAACTGATCCTAAATTTTGAACCTTGGGGAACAGGTCCTGGAGAGTCCCTAGGGATTCTGGACAATGTTGTGGGCCCCAGAGTTTGGGATTATTATACACAATCATGACCTCTGTCTTATCACCATTGAGCTTGAGTTATTATTCTGAGCTTGAGAGAGTTATTATTCATCCAAGTGTGGATTCAACTCAAGCCTTGGTTAAGTTCGGCCGGCCCATGATCCTGTGCAGATGACAAAGAAAAAATCAATTGTCATCTGCGTAAGAAAATAGGGCCAAACGACAACTCTCCACTACATCTACCGGTAGGCAGACGTAGATATTGGATAGCATTGATCTTAGCATTGAGCACTGAAGAACTCCATATGTTAGAGCCCACGTCTCTGATCTGACATTGGCCGAAAAGACCTGAAACGTTCGATTCGTTAGGAATGATATTAACCAGGCCAAACCTGTTCCTTTGAGACCTAATGTTGCCAATATTTCGAGGAAGATGCAATGGGACAGTGTCAAAGGTTGCGCTAAGATCTAATAAAATAAGCGTAGCAGTTCCTCTCCCCCATCCAGGAATCATCTAAGATGATCGGTGACTCCAAGGAGGGAGGATTTGGTACTGTGTCCGGCCCTGAAACCCAACTGCGAAGGATGCAAAACATTTTGGGCCTTCACGTTAGCAGTACGTTCACATGCTTCTCCAGAATTTTGGAGAAACTAGGCATGAGAGAAATTGGTCGAAAATTCGACTAATTAGTCGGAACAAGATTGAGTTTTTTTAAAGAGCGGAAGAAACATAGCATGCTTCCAGCTGTGAGGAACAGAACCCTCCCATAGAGAGGAGTTTCATCACCATTTGTGATAATTCCAGACCCAACATGCAGCTCTTAGAAGGTTGTAGGGGATCCAGTGGAGAGGCTGATTTGATTGACAGCAAGATAGCAGAGAAAGTAGAGATATACAAAAGGGGGCTACGATTTTGTATTAGAGGTTAGATCAGACCCATTCATGATGCGGTGTGCTCTTGTTGGGTGTAATTCAAAGTGCAGTGGAGGACAGCAGACTCAACAGATTGTATTTCATCCTTAAGCTCCATGGACAAATAGAGATGGATATCTGCCACCTGTTTGATGTAAAAAGGCCAAGCTCCTCGCACTATATTTGAGTAAGCAAGGGTGCAGTACCCTCCTACCTTGTAGCTTACATGTCATAGATTTGGAGAACAGGGAAATAGAGCCCAAGGGGTTATACTTAAAACTAGAGTGGCTGTCTTGCAATGTTAGAGCTAGTGAATGAGTGATCTTGAAATCTTGACCCGGCAATCTTAATATTTCCAAATGGGTTTCAACTGTGTAGGGGTTTTGAATCTCGAATCAGGCCGAATCACTAATTTTGCTGCAAGCATCTCTTTCACATAGTGTCTTAGGGGCCAATACACAAAGGTAAAGGTAAGCAACCCTTGCAACTTGTGAAACCCAGCATACTCCAGTCATGCAGGCTTCATGAATTCTTGGTAGTTGGTTTTGCACTGGTAGAAAGATTTACAAAATCTTGAGAAGTGGTGTGATGTAAGATGAGTGTTTCATTTGAAGGGCAGAATAACCTCGAGTTTGTACATACCCTCGATATTACACATTTATGGATATTCAAGACATTTTCTCAGCTCTCCTATACATTAAAAAAGGTTGGAAATTTACTCCTGAAAAGACAAGAGTATATTCTATTCCAGGTAGGGGAGAGATAGAAGCAACCCTCCTAGTTGGTAGGTGTTGGGAAAGGAGCTTCAGAGTGGGGAAAATAGATTCGATGTGGGAAATCAAAAAACACATAGGGCCTCATTACGAGTTTGGCAGTGGGCCGGCACACCAGTGCCCTGCTGCCACACTGTCAAACCCGCACTGAGACTGTTAGAAATGGGGGTCTCTAGTTGGCAGAGGTAGGTACCTTTGTCCAAATAGGGACCCTTGCTTCTAGTCAGGGTAAGGGGGGTACACACTTTAGATAACCCCTGTTCACCCCCTTGGTAGCTTGGCACGAGCAGACAGGCTTATCCCAAAGGCAATGTGTAAAGTATTTGTACCAACACTCACAGTAACACAGTGAAAATACCACAAAAGGACACCACACCAGTTTAGAAAAATAATGTATTAAAGTATCTTTATCTAAACTAAACAAGACCAAAACGACAAAAATCCAACATACACAGTTAAAAATATGACTTTCAAAAGGTTTCAAGAACTTGTACCATAGAAAACTATGGATGCGTGACTTTTCACCAAAGTACCTGTAGTTGCGTTACAGTTCACCAAGCCAAACAGCCGCAGCATCGGAAAACAAAGAGATGCGACATTCCTGAGACCCTGCGATGCGACAGTCCCGCTGCACGCAGAGGAAGGGTTGCTTCGATTCCGGTCTGTAGGGAGAGCGATGCGTCGATTCTTCGTGCCGGTTCCAGTCGGCAGGTGATGCATCGAGGAAGCGTGTCGCACAGGTACGATGCGTGGATCTTCGGGATGCATTGGCGATCGATGCACCCGCGTTGCGCGGCACTGCGTCGGTCCTCTTCAGCCACGTTCCCTCGATGTGTTGATTCTTGCCACGACAACAGGCACTGCGACAGCTTTCGCAGCGGCACCGTGATGCATCGGAAAACAGCCGCAAGAAGAGCGATGCGTCAATTTCTGTAGTTCTTTGAATTTCTTCTCTCTTCCAGCTCCCAAACAGCAGCAACAGCCTCCAGAGGCCCAAAACTGGCACAGGCACCTCAAGGCAGGTCAGAACTCACAACAGCAGAGTCCAGGGGAGCTGGGGGTGAAGTCTTTGTGTCCCTAAGACTTCTGAACAGGAGGCCAGCTCACTTCAGGCCCTCGGAGATACCCTTCAAGCAGGGAACACAGCACACGGCAAAGTCCTTCTCCTTTCCATGGCAGAAACAGCGACCGCACGGCAACCCCAGACACACAGCAAGGGCAGTACTTCTCCTCAGTCTCTCCAGCTCTTCTCCTTGAAAAAGGATCCTCTTGAATTCCAGGAATGATCTAAACTCCAGGGGTTTTAGGCGTGATACTTATACCCCAAAATGTCTTTGTTCTCTTTGTCCAAGAGGCTCTGAGCCCAGCTCAAACCAGTTCTGGGGGCACTCTGCAAGTGCACAACAGCCTCCTTTTTCAGTGTGAGCCTTGGCTCCAGACACACCGCAGGGGGGCGGAGCCAGCATTGTGGAAAGCAGGCACAGCCCTATTCAGTTACAGGTGCTACTCCTCCCACCACTCCAAATGCATATCAGGTCTATTCAACCTAGTACTGACTCACCCACACTCCTGGAGCCACCCCCGCCACTGTCACTCCAAAGCCAGACAGCCAATTCACAAACAGGCAGAGGCACACAGGAAGGTTGAACAAGAAAATAGCCACTTTCTAAAAGTGGTATTTTCAAACACACAGTTTAAAAAACATCTTTACTAAAACATGTGTTATTCAATTCTGAGTTCAGGGGTACTAAACTCCATTTTTCTATCTTATCCCTATGGGAAGATATGCTTGTACAATGTTACAAAGCATTCCCCATTCTGTCCTAGGGGCAAGATAGCCTTTTAGTAGTGATAAACGAAATTGGCAGTATTTCACTATCAGGACATGTCACACACACCAGTACATATCCTACCTTTCACATACACTGCACCCTGCCCAGGGGGGTACCTTGTGCCTACCATAGGGGTTTCCTATGTGTAAGAAAAGGAAGGGTAAGGCCTGGCAAGTGGGTGCACTTGCCAGGTCGACATGGCAGTAAACAAACTGCGCACAGGCACTGCTGTGGCAGGCCTGAGACCTCTTTGCAGGGCTACTCATGTGGGTGGCACAATCAGTGCAGCAAGCCCACTAGTAGCATTTGAGTTTCCAGCCCTGGCACACTCAGTTCACTTTACTAGGAATCTACGAGTAAAACAAATATGTCAGTCATGTATAACCAATCACAATAACAATTTACACAGAGAGCATAAGCACTTTTGCGCTGATCAGCAGTGGTAAAGTGCCCAGAGTCCTAAAGCCAACAACCACAGGTCAGGAAAAAATAGGAGGAAGAAGCAAAAAGTTTGGGGATAACCCTGCAAAAAGGGCCATTTCCAACAGAGACCAATCACCGGATTCTGACTGGAATCCAGGTGGGGTGGTCCTGCTCTGGCGTCCCACAGCTGTGCCATGCTAAGGCTCTATGTCAGCCTTAGCAAGGCATCGCCGTGGGGCCACCAAATCGCGTTCCTGCATGGCATGGACTCTGAAGTCCATGTTGTGCAGGAACTGGGGGTGCATGCAAATAGGGGGGCACAAGTGCATGCATCCCCTGACCCTGACGAAACAGGGGGACCTGTAGGCTCCCTTAGTTTCCTCACCACCACACTTTTCATGGCGTGCTCACTGCCATGAAAACTGCGGTGGCGAGGAAACTCATAATATGCTTTATCACATGCCTAAGGCCGCCAAAAGACTGCTAAGGATTGCAGTTCCCTGGCGGTAGCAGCTGTCCCATGATGGTCCAACTGCCCAACTCGGAATACGGCGGTCACACCGCCACCGTTAGGATGGCAGTCCATTGGACCGCCAAACTCATAATTAGGCCCATAGCAAGTTCATTTGCATTCACTTAACAGGTTTTAGCATTATCAGATATAAATGCACATACATCTTCCCTTTCAGAAATGCAGTTGACGACCTTTTCAGGCATAGGCCTGGAAACTGAGTTAAGTATCTCTACGCCTACTTCTTAAAACTTTTGTGAGCTCCTGAACATTGTAAACCTGCACTCTTGCAAGGTCGTTGACCTGCGGGTGCAAATAAATGGATTTCTTTCTGAAGAAAGACCTTAAAATGCAAGGAGTATACTTTTGCTTGCTCAGACGCTTTTCCCATGTTCTGTGAACATTGTATTGCTTTCACCCAAAAACATAATTTATGATTTTAAATGCATTCGCTCTCAAATATTTGCTTTCTGGTTATCACAGCTACTAGTGGAATGCAACCAGTGTTGGATATATAACCACTGCCCATTCTTTTTTTTTTAAATAACATTTTTATTGAAATCAAAATCCACAACAATTCAGCAGTCATGACACGTAATGAACACCCACACAGGCGGAATACATATTTGGGCACTGGAGACGACAAGTAGTACATCAAGGGCAATAAGCGCCGAAACAATTAAAGCATTGAAAAATTACAACTTGGTTCACTGTACATTTGAGGACCCCTGGGCCCCATCCCACCCAGTCGTAGCTAGGTGGCCTTAAGAGTTCAGGTCACCGCGCTTGCCCCCAGTTTGTCCAGGATAGCCTGTCTCTCCCATCGTAGTTCCACCGTTGGAGAAATACAAATGTTCCCCCGATACTTATTCCAGCATCCCCACTTGTGGTCCCACTTCCAACTACTGCCCATTCTTAAACTAATGTAAAGCCCTCCCATGATGGGCAACTTCTTTAGGTCAGTACATTTAGTATCAGAGCATTGCGCTTCTTGTTGCTGGGACTGGGGGCTAGAAAAGGAATTATTTCGGGTGCTCACTTTTGTGACTGCATCACCAGGTATAAACAGAGGTGTAGCTTCATGGGGGGAGGGGGGTTTGGGGTGTTACATCCCCCTAATAAATATATTCTTTAGTTATTAGTTGGGAGCAGATGCTTTAAGTCGGGCATGGTGAGGTGTCTGTCGGATTTTCACCTTTGGATTTTTATATAAACATGCAGACAAAAACACACACACACTCTTGTCTCTGTTTTAAAGATCTTAAAAACGGTTATCTTATAAAAAATTGATTGAGGTATAAGTAGCCCTCACAATCCACACTCTTCTCCCTTCCTTCTGTTCCTTAAGGCCCTCTTCCTGCTTTGCTTCTCATATAATGTATTTTAACCCCCGTGATTGTTGAGAAATCTGAAGCTCGCACGCCCAGTCTTACTGACCAAGCTATGCCCCTGGGTATAAGATCTGGCAACTTTGGGCGCTGCAACCTCTAAGTCCCTGTGAACGAGTGCCCCAAGAAGAGCTGGTGAAATCCGTAATCCCAAAGTTCTGAATACTCCAGGTGCCATGACCTCCAATCACAAATGTTGTCCTTCAAAATGGAACACAACAGGAGATACTGACCAGGTATTGTTTCCTAGTACACATCAGTGGTTTGATCTGCCAAATGTAGCCATAGAAAAGTGCTGGGGTGGGCACTTTAAAGTCTGCGCCTGGAAATTACTGGACTTTGTAAACTTTGCACAGCTTATTAGATGGGTTTGCATCAGTTGGAAAGCAGTTGTTTGAGCTTCAACCTTTTAATTGATTAACCTTTTGGTGAGAGTAGAGCGGTTTGCCTGATTCTTAACCTGGCCCATGTATTGGGTTATAGTTTTGCAAGTAATCAGATTAAGTGCAAAGCGCTTCGATGCCTCATCAGGGGTAGTAAGCGCTATAAATGCAATTACAATTACCTCAATAATAACGGAGCACTCACTCTCTCTAGTGACACACATTATTAGGATGGACTATCACTAGTATTGATTATGACTATCATTATTAATATTGGCTATGATTATTAGGGTGACTCACAGCGCCATGCTTGCATAATCACTAATGGAAACATACTCAACTTTTAATGTGAGAAGAATGTGATAAAGCAGAATATAAAACATAGTTGAATCCTGTGTTAAAAAAGAGCCTTGGGAATTCTGAAATTAAGTCATGAATGGTATTAATGGAATCTGCACATGTGAATTTGTGTTTTTATACTGAAACTAGGGGTGGGCAAAGTTGCCAATTTTTTAGTGTGAAATTGATTGTTACGACTGCTACTGTCACAAAGTTTTCTCGCATATAGGTTTTTCACGTTAAAAAGAGAACTTTCATTCCCCTTTTCAAGTTGTTTCAGGAAAAAAGATGGTCAGCATTCATCCAGTTTCAAGGTTGAGAAGAAATGATTTTATAGAAATATTGCGAGACAATGGCACATTTAATTTTTTCTCTTATTTGCAGTTGTGAGGAACTAGTGGCAGTTTTTAAAATTTGTATTTATAATTTTTCTGGAGATTCAAAGAAACTCTGCACTCCAAAATAATATAGCACACACATCATAAAACTTTTTTATCAGTAATGATTGCCGGGTTGCATAGAAAAAGTATGCCAGGGTGTAAACGAGAAAGGGCAGGAAACTGTAAAGTTGGGTTGGCCAGGAATGCAAGATACTTGCCTCATGTCACAAAGATTTCGAACAACCCTAACCAAAACACAGTTACAAATAAAGCAACAAATTACACCTACAAATTACAGTTTGCACAGACACACGTTGTGGTCTTGAAATAGAGTGCAAAATATTTTGTGATTTACTGGAAAAAATGTGTAATAACCCGATTAACACACATTTATTTGGTTTAACGCTGCTTGTGAAAATGAAATAAAGTAGACTGTGTGGTGTGCTAATATTTTACTGAAAACAGGAGCAAATAGATGATTGTAGTACCCCGATAAAGAAATATGCACCACTAGACGGTAACATTATTACCAGCCATACGTCCCATTTTTTCCATGCATTTTTATATCAGAAGGTAGTACCAACTAGTGATGTAATTATTGCTTCATGATTTTACCCCTCTCATTGTACATTTAGGGCAATGAAGTTGGGCTTGTTTATTTAGTAAAGCTACGGATTAGAAGTGCAGTGACCCTAAACACATAAGAAGTCTTCAGCTGAACGCTGTACTTTGTAGGTATTGTTAAAGATGGAACTGAATAGGCATAAGTTTGAAATGAAATTTGTAGGGTTATATTTTTCATCAACGGACAAGACATCTACTTGCCCATATCATCTCTAAGATATGCTGCATCACTTCCAAAGCGGTACAAAAGGGGATGGTGATGGACGGAGCATCAGAACCAATCAAACACTCACACCCAGTCAACAGATCTGGGTTTGATCCATCACCATTCTTTAGCCCACTCTGCCACCCCAGTTCAGACATGGCCATATGCAAATCAGTCTGACCCTGTGCCTCGTGGGAACAGTCCAGCCCGAACTGTCAAGCCATGCCTTCCCTGGACCGGAAACAAGCTTCCTAGGACCGGTTTCTGGCATTTCAGCCGTCTTCAGCCAGGCTTGCTTGAATCCAGTGGCAAAGTGAGCAAGGGACTCACGTCTGAGCATACCCTGCCAACTTATGGCGAACAAAGCAAAAACCAAAGGAAATGATGGACGGAGTGTTGAACATTACAAGCACTCACCCCCAGTCAACTGATCTGGGTTTAATCCATCACCGTTCTTTAGCCCACTCTGCCACCCCAGTTCAGACATGGCCATATGCAAATCAGTCTGATCCTGTGCCTCATGGGAACAGTCCAGCCCGAACTGCCAAGCCATGTCTTCCCTGGATCGGAAACAAGCTTCCTAGGACCGTTTTTTGGCATTTCAGCCATCTTCACCCAGGCTTGCTTGAATCCAGTGGCAAAGTGAGCAAGGGACTCACGTCTGAGCATACCCTGCCAACTTATGGCGAACAAAGCGGTACAAAAGGGGGTGGTGATGGACGGAGCATCAGAACCAATCAAACACTCACACCCAGTCAACAGATCTGGGTTTGATCCATCACCATTCTTTAGCCCACTCTGCCACCCCAGTTCAGACATGGCCATATGCAAATCAGTCTGACCCCGTGCCTCATGGGAACAGTCCAACTGCCAAGCCATGCCTTCCCTGGACCGGAAACAAGCTTCCTAGGACCGGTTTCTGGCTGTACTTTGTAGGTATTGTTAAAGATGGAACTGAATAGGCATAAGTTTGAAATGAAATTTGTAGGGTTATATTTTTCATCAACGAACAAGACATCTACTTGCCCATATCACCTCTAAGATATCCTGCCTCACTTCAAGGGCTGTAAGCGCCAACCCATCACTTCATCTGGCAGACAGACATAGGACTTCAGTAAGGAACAGTACATCACCAGGCTCAAAGTCAAGAAGTGAAATAAGTAACAACACAGAAACAAGCCTTAAGCCCAACTGCCCATGGTCTGGAACCCAAAACACTGTCATGAGGTATGCCCAATCACTCCTTCACTTCAGCAAACATCTGAAAATGTATCTCTTAAAGAAGCCCTCCCCACCTCTGCTCGTCGAGGCCCATCGACTCCAACCAAGGAGACACACTCTTTTCTAGTTCTCTCCATCTTTTTTTACACTCTTTTGTACACAATCAAGGAACAGCCCCTATTCCCTTGCACAGAGCTTCAATGCTTCTCATGCTAGGCTTGACCCTATACATTCTAAACCATACATACATTTGCCCACCTCAGTATGCCCTCCAATTGGGGATAAGATGTGTCCCTGCCCTTTGACCTCCCAGACGTTCGGGGCTCACATGGATGCCACAAGAACATTTGTTTGATGCAGGGAAAACAAGCCCTGCTCACATTTGTTCTGACACGCAGGAAAAATGATGCCATTTGCACCGGTATACTGTTTCAGTGATTCATTCTTTATGTGCATAAGCTTGGCGGACATCAGAGGGGAAGGCTAAATTTATATGCTAATTTCAATATTGAAGCCATCCCGCAGACGAAGAAGATCAATTTTTCAATTTCATTTCTTATAAAGTGCTGCACATTGTTATTTGCTGGAAAAATAAAATTACTTCTGACTGCTCACGACTAAAACTGATTCTTGTGGGCACATAACTCTTGCCTCACTGTGTTTTTTCCGCGATTCCGAGACAATTAAACCCCCTGCCACAGTAAGAAGCAGTGTTTGTGAATAAGAAAAAAATCATATAAAATAAATTGTTTATCTCATGAAAAGGGATTCTTCGAAATCTGTGTCGTATAAATATAAGGACGAAATTAGATTTATAAATGCTTTATTTAATGAATCCAACATTAACTTTACAAAAGTCAGGGGTCTGTTATTCAGTTACTAGCTATTGGGGGTATTATCACTCTCCAGAGCTGTCAAAAAGGATTATAGTGTTTGACTGGATTTGAAAGTTGACCTTGAATTATTTAGCAATTGTTTGCAGTAGAATTAAGGGACTCAATTCACGTCCCTAAACAGAAAAGCTTTTCTGAAGACAGATTCCATAAGAAATTGTAGTCATGGTAAATTTCTAAATTTTCTTTTAATTTGTTGCTAATTCTTTTCGTTTTAAAATGGCCTCGATGATTACTTCTTGTCAAAGTTACAGCTAGTTTACAGCTATGGCTGCATTGTATCCGACAACGCCCTAAGCTGTGATGCTACAGTTCCCTTTTGTACAATCTCTGTCGAGAGGGGTTTTCTCGTTAGTGGTTACTAACACTTGTATATTATTCCAAACAATTCCTTATAAGGCACATTAGTGAGAAAGGAGGTTTCACGTCCAGTTTTTGTGACTTAGATCTCCTTGTGTAATAGTTTGTTTATATCACACAATTGTATTACGCCAAGCCAGTAATGCTCTGCTGTATACACTGCCAATTACAAAGTAACAAAAGCAACCATACATATGTTTTGAAATTTCATTTATTCAGGTGTATTAATATATAGCTCTATATTGCCACGCGGCCACTTCCTAGCACATGCATCAAATATAGTGGAATAGTACGTAGGGTGTGAAGTGTCATAGATCTTTAGTAGGTGCCTGGAAGATGTAGGTTGTGACCAGTGACTCTTGCAAGTAAGATCTTATCAGAGCTCAGCATCATAGGGAACAGTTAGATAAAAGGGTGTTGTAAACTGTTTTCCTTCTCTCCAGTGACATCATGGAACGGTATTTCTTGGAGGTTTTCTGTTGATTATCCCTAGCAGTTAGACCTGGGTTGAGCTACCTGTAACATCTGCTCCTGGTGGGATCTAAGAGGATCTCATCATCAGGAATTGTTTTGGAACATTTGCCAAGTGCATCTTGCAAACCTTTTTTATGGATGGGAGACTACACAAGGCTCAGAGTTGCATGTCAAGATCACACCAAAGAGCCAGTGACAGCTCTAGAGGGGAGCTAGATGTGGCCTGCCCCCGCTCCCAAGCCCCACCACCACAGCTGCTGAATGTACCAAGAGACGACACAGAAAACGTAACAGATACTGTACATTGTTGCACACATTAATTTGTCCAACCACTGTACATTGCAAAGCAGTGTTGTCTGCTTAACTTTTAAAATCTGTAAGTATAAGTCTATACATCTATATCTGAATATAAATATATAAATATGTATGCAGATATACATACAATGTCAGATTTAAACATTTTAAGGAAATATATAACTTTTATAGGTCACAACACACGTTTTATCTGTTGCCCAATTTGTGCACGAACTAACATTTACTTCCACTTGAGAAGAGCACCTTGTACCTAGATTTTATCTACCAATTCTTCCTCCTTTTGTATGTATTTGCTAGGCCTGGGCGATGACCTCCGCTCCGTTCACGGAGTTTGTGGAGTTTTCTGCACTCTGAGCTCCTTGTATCTCGCAGGGAGCAGAAAACTCTGCTCCGCATAATGCAGCAGAGGTTTTTCCCCATTCGGGAATGGTAAATTGGCGAGCGCGAGCTGCCTCTCGGATAGAATTTCTACCCGAACAGCAGGAAGATCAGCGTGAACTGCTGTTCGCACTGCACTCCGCCACTTGCTGAACTCCACAGAGTTTTTTTGTTACTTCGCAGAGTTACGCGTAGCGAAACTTTGCAAACTACTCCCAGGCCTGGTATTTACTCAAATGTTAACAAACTCACAAAATTGTGTAAAAAGTATACTTTGAACTATGGTAGCTAAGATTGCATAGCACAGCTGATGCTAGCTACAAACACCCTTCTTGCCGCATATCTGTGCTCCCAGTCCTTGCTGACCCTAACGATCTGGTGAACAGTGTGCTGGAGTTTCTGTAGACACATTGCCACTCATGACTTCTGTTTCCAGGTTGCAGCGAGCAGGTTGCTTCATTTTCCCCTGTCAGAGCTTTTGCCCTCTCGACTCACTTGTATGCTACTTTTCACTACTTTTCTTTGTATTCTTGTACTCCTGCCTCTCTTCATTTCTCCCCTGCCACTCCACACCCTCTGCATAGCCTGTCCTTGGCCTTTTCTGCATACTGCTGCCACCATATTGCTATTTGATTTGGGGGTGTCCTTTCATCCACTTGCCTCTAGTCCCATGCCTTACCACACCCTCAGAAGCCACCTGAATAGCTGTCCTTTGCCTACCTTTAGACCATCTTCATGTCTCCCTCGCTACCAATTTCTGGACTGTGATACAGGTTGACTATTTTCACATTTGTTGCCGTAACAGCATCCTTACCTTTTTCTATGTTTCTGTGCTGCCTCATTTAATTCTTAACTCCTCTATGTCCATGCAAACAGAACGTTTCATCCATTAAGAAGTTTATAGCAAAAAAATAATTATAAACCTTTTTTCATCAAAATCCAAGTGTTTGCATCAATCATTCTAAGTAGAGATGCCTTTGGAAATTTTGACCCTGGCACTGCAGCTGCTCCACCCTTTGCCACTTTACAGATGAAAGAGGAGTTGGATCAAATTCTCTGGTGAACGACTCTGTTAAAGTCAAATGACCAAGTGACATTGGCATAGAGTGAAACTTGTGTGTGACTGCCATCCACTCATTAAAACAGGACTAAAAAGAATGTTATTCACAATGAACGAGCAGGCTGTACACCAAGGATTTAGACTCACATGAAAAGAACAAGAAAAAGACTTCAAAAGCATACTGAATGAAGAAGACTGTTCAAAACATAAAACCCAAACTGAGCGATTTAAATTGTGCTTCAAGAAGTTACACTCATATCTAATGAGAAGACTAAGCTCCAAGGTGTGAGACTCATACCCACGTAGAGACACTGAGCACCAAGTTATGGGATCAAAACCCGATAGATGAGATTGTGTTCAAAGATATCGGACTCATATCAAATGAGTGACACTTCACTAATGGACTTACAGCACCAATTGAAGTTAACACCAAATGAGCGAGGACATGTTACTAAAAGTGAGTTATAAAACATGAGTCAGACTTTATTCCAGTAAGGGAGACTCACAGCCAGTTAGTGAAACTGTGCTCCAAGATGTAAGACTCACACCCACTGAATGACACTGTAACCATTAACTCAAACTTAAACCAAAGCTAGACTGTGCCCCATATCTCTCAGCACTGGATTAGAACCGAGAAGTAAAAGATACAGTCTTTTCTGTTCTCCTTGGAGCACTGGCATCCATTGACAAAATAATCTACAATCCAATTTGGAATTGGACTAAAATGAGTACATTAGCTATGTCCTCCTTCACTTACATGAACGCCTTCTGCTGCTCTCTGTGCCATTCAAAATGTCCGCCTTTCCTCAATAACACCCTTGAGATTTCTGTCTTTTGTGCAACACCTTCAAAAAATTTAGATCAATACTCCAACAAGTCCATGAATGACATGAGTTTCTCTCTATCATCTGGAACAGCAGCATGAACTCAGCTGTGCATCTAACTCCAACACTTGAAATTAAATAACCCAAATACTCTATCTCAGGTTGGCCAAATATTGAGGCTTAAATCCGCAATCCTTCTCACGACATGTTCCAATGTAGTGTTGTGGGCGTTATTAGAATCTCCCAAAAATAAAATGTCATCCAGAAAGAACATGACATTTTTAAGGCCTGACAAAAGTCTTTGAAAGACACTAGCTGCTCAACAGAGCCCAAATGGCATGCTTGTGAATTAATAGACTCCCTCAGTGGTGGTGAAAGACGTCAAAGCTTTAGAATATGAATATAATTTGACCTGGTGGTGTGCACTTCTCAAATAAAGTTTTGAAAAGTACCGACCACCAGACTATATTCATATGATCTCATAGATTTTGGGAAGCAGGAACCAGTCATAGCCAGCACTTTCATTGAGACTTCGGAGGTCTACACAAAATCCTATTGACCTATCTGCTTTCTTGGTGAGATGGACTCCATGGATTCAAACACCCTATTCTTAATCAAACTGCTCATGCATGCCTCTTTTGCTGCAGTCACAATATGGAACCAACACTCAATGCATGTGGAGTCAAAGCACAACTCCAGCCGTTGTAAAGACGTTGAAAACAGCAAAAGCATTGCAAAGATACCTACATATTAGGGACAGAGAGCCAAATCGTACATAAAGGTACCTCATTGTTACGCAATATGCAATCACACATAATACAGAGTGATAACACTAAAGGTAGATGTAACCAGGTTTTGCAAGTACAGCAAACAGTAAGAGGAAATTGCAAGATAATGCTGTGATCAGTAGGGCTGTGAGGCAGAGATCAACCAGGTGTCAGACAGTACACAGAGATGCCATAGAATAAAACAGTTATTTACTCACCAGTACCTGAGTAAAGTGACCCGGTATGACGTCAGCGGCAGGTGCCGCAACCTAGGCAGAGTACAGTGGTTGTGCTTACAACCCTGGTGAGTCTTGTCAAGCTGACTGAAGGGCCATGAAGGCGGTCGAAACAGAAACATAGCAGTGGGCGACAATCAGAACAGTTGCATATATTATGGAATAGTGAAATGCTGCTTTTCCGAGGGAGGCAAAGACAGAGGCCATTTTTCAAAAAGTCATCAAGGATAATCCAGAGGCCAGCATATCTCAAGGCTTTATAGATGGATCACCTGAACTGGCTCAAGATGAACAGCCGAGGGAGCCGGAAAGAGCGCCACCCTCAATGTTAGTCACTTTCATAAATGGCTACTACGCTGCCGCTTTCCTGAAACCACCATCATCAAGCTGAAGATTGGCGATAGATGTACTACTTGGATAGAGACATTTGATGATTTAATTGATGCACTCGAAGAGACTGAGAACAACAAAATGATCATGTATCTCAAAAATCTTGCTGGTGATGGTGTAAAAGAAGCAATAAAGAAAATGCTGTGAAGCGATAAAGAAGTCACACATCATCAAATTAAAGAAGTGTTGAATCTCAAGTTTAATCCAATGCCAAATTTTGATTACAAATGATACATCTTTATCCAAGAATATCAAAAAGTTGGTGAAACCACTGATGAATTTGTGGAGAAACTTGACACACTAATCAGACATTGTAAGTTCAATGAATTTAATGATGAAGAAGGTGTGCGTTTGAGAGTTATTAATGGATGCATGTCAGACTCATTCAGAAGACTAATGTTGAGAGAAACTCTTAAGTCTGGAGTGAGTGTTAATGGCTGCCAGAGCTGAAGAGTGTGCTGATAGACAAGCTGCTGACATGGAGCCTGTAGGTGTCCAGAATGAATCCCTCTTGAGTGTGAAAAGTAAGCCAAAACAAAAGACTGAAGGACACAAAGTGATATCTACAGATGAAGAGAAGATGTGGATTTTCATTTCCGATCGAAGGAAAATGTCCAGCTCTTAGACAGAAATGTAAAGGTTGTGGGAAGGAGAACCATTTTGGTGACAGTTTGCAAAGCAAAGGAAAAAGAAAATGTGTCACTGTGCAAAGACAAAACAGCTGCAAGAGGGTTCCAGAAGCAACGTTCGAAGTACACCTACAAAGCCAAACGGCGACATCAGTTAAGACAAATTGACACTTAGCTAAGTCAATTATCATCCAAATCATTGCCAAACAGTTCTTCTGTATCAGTATCAAGTGAAAATAAAGAAATGTATTGTGCCATCTCGATGTTTACCTCCAAAAAGCGTGAGCATGTTAGTTGCTTGTGGCATGTCAAAGCAAGATCGACATGCCTATGCACCAAAGTCATTCAAGCATTGTCCGATGATTACACTGAAAATAAATGGTTGTTCGATACCTTAAATTATCACCAGTGGTGCATCGATAAACATCATAACTGAGGAGAAATATAATGAAATATATACATTGTTGCAACTTACGCCATCTAAAATCAAAGTGTATACCTGGTCTGCATCAATGTCCTTAAAAGCCACGGTTCATTTGTATCAACAATAAAACATAAGAAAAAGAAGGTGTAAGCACCCATCCATGTGCTTCAAGGCACGGCATCAGGTGCCTGCCTACTTAGTTTCAGCACAGCTGCTGAGTTCTATGAATCGCAACGTGAATTCTTGCCACAAAATAGTAAGTCAGTTCCCTTTGCTATTTCATGGGGTGGGAAGCTTAAGACTGTGAAAGTAAAGTTGTATATTATTGAGAACGTTCGTCCTGTTGCTCAGAGACATAGACAAACTGCATTTCATCTGCAAAAAGCTGTTGAAAAATAACTTAAATCATTACTTAAGCACAATATCATTGAGTGTCCTAGTGGTCCGACACCATGTGTTTCTCCCATAGTAATAGTGCTTAAAAATACATTGAAGGAGCTGAATGCACATGCGTCAGGCAAACAAGGCAATTGAACGAGAACGACATCCAGACCTACACATTACTGACAAGATAATGCAACTAAATGGTGCAAAGGTCTTCTATCGCCTTGGTCTCAATAAAAAAGGTTTTCATCAGTTGGAACTCAAAGAAGATTGCAGGTACATTATCAAACCTTTTCTACACATGTTGGTCTGTTTCAATATAAAAGACCAAGTTTTGGTGTGCCATTCACTGCAGAATTGTTTCAAGATGTCATTCGACGTATCATACAGCCTGTCAAGAATGAGTTCAATTACAGTGATGACAATATTGGTTTTCACAGCTACACAAAAAGGACATGATAAAGCTCTTACACAAGTATGTTGTTTACTTCTCGAAGCAGGTTTGACTTTGAATGCAGACAAGTGTGAGTTCCATAAGACAAAACTACATTTCTTTGGCCATATCCTTTCTGATGGGGTATGACACCAGATCCTACTAAAGTATAAGCGCAGTCAAATGCTGATCCCCCACAAGATGTTTCTATTGTGCATTTCTTTCTTGGCATGGCCGGTTACTGTTAAAAATACATACAAGACTCTACCACTGTAAGTGCTCCGTTGAGAGACCTGACGAAAACGAATGTTTCATTTCGTTGGTCACATGAATGTGAGAAACATTTTAAGAAAATTAAACAAGCCAAAGACAATGCTACTGAAATGGCATACTTCAATCCAAAGCTTTATACAGAGGTTGTTGACGCTAGCCCAGTCATGTTAGGCGCTTTCCTTTCACAGCACAGTGGACACCCGTATGCTCGAAGTCATATTGTGGCATATGCAAGTAGAAGTTTGTCCCAAACAGAACATGCTTATCCAAAACCAGAAAAGAAACTTTAGCCGTGGTATGGGTTTGTGAACATTTCCATGTATTCTTATACAGAAAACCTTTTATGGTGGTAACTGATCATCAGGTTTCACTGACAATATTTGGCAATCCAAAGGCCAGCATGCCTCCCTGCATTGAACAATGGGGACTACATTTACAAGAGTATAATTATACCATTGTGCATCATCCAGGTAAGGACAGAACTCTGTTTATTACTTTCCCAGAGTTCCTAAACAAGCTCATGGTATTCCATCCAAGACGGCTGAGGCCTATATTAATATCACTGTAAAATCAAACACCAGCTACCATGTCATTAGCCCAGATTATCACTGCCATGATGATAGTGACATATTGAAGTGTAACATTACACATCAGTCATGGAACCAACAAACTCGACCGCTCACCAGTGATGGTGAATATCAAAAATACAAATATGTTAAGGATGAACTGTCCATAACTCAGGAAGGAGGTATATTACGAAGGTCAAGAATTCGAATTCCGGAGAGTCTAGAACAGAAAATAATTGAAGTGGCACATGAAGGACATTGCGGAATAGTTGCGACAAAACGAGCTCTCTAAGACCTAGTCTGGTTTCCTTACCTAGATGACAGGATTGAAAGGGAATCAAAGGCTTGTCCTCAATGCAACTGCCTTACTACAAAAACTTTTCACCACACCATAAACATGTCAGAACGCCCAAAGCATTCATGGAAGAGAATAGCCATTGACTTTCTTGGTCCATTGGAGAACGGATAACAACTGCTGGTGATTATGGATGAATACTCATGATTTCCATTAATTGAAGATCTTTTATCCACTACTGAAGTGTGAGTTATTGAAAGACTAGGTGGCATCTTTGCGACTTAGGGTGTTCCAGCCATAGTGAAGTCTGATGATGGAACGCCTTTCATCAGTTGAGAGTTTAAAGATTTCTTGGAGCATTCGAATATAAAGCATCAGTAGAGCACACCTTTGTGGCCACAGACCAACTAACTTGTTGAATGTGTTATGAGTATGCTAAAGAAAGTACTGCAGCGTGCTATTCTTGAGAATCTCTATTTGAAAAATGTGTTGAGTTCTACCATGAGAGCTTATTGTTCAACACATCACTCAACCACAGGTGAAAGTCCTGAAACATTGATGATTCGGAGAGTAATTAACACCAAGTTGCCTCAGTGGACCAATCAGAGAAAGAAAGATGTGCCAGCGACTCATGAGAAGGACTTGGTTAACAAACAAAAGTTGAAATCGTATGCTGACAAAAGATGACATGCGAAAAAAATTATCTTTCATAAAGGAGATCCTGTGCTCTCACGACAACTGTGGAGAAGAAAATGTGATGCTCCATTTGATGCAGAACCTTTTCAAGTGGTGTCTACTAAAGGACACATGATAACTGCCCAGCGCCCTGAGAAGTCTATTACCAGAGACTAATCTCATTTCAGGCACTTAACCAATCAGTCATCAGATCTAACTTTCGAAGAAGTCACTGAAACAACAGTGACTGCTATTGCCTCTACCCCGAAGACAAAGATCCTGGCCAGTGGTGGTGACAGTTCCCAGTTTCCAAGAACAAGATTAGGTTGAACAATTAAAGCGCCAATATATCTCTTTTATTTGTTGTTTTAAGTTTTAAGTTATTCTCGCATGCAATGCTGACCTGATTTTGACTATTTCTGCCCCTTATCTTACTATTTTACCTTGGGGTGGATTTGTGCTAGGATCAGTGTCTGGCTTCATTTCAGCTCCCCGGTCGGCCGCGGATTTCCGTTTGAGCGGAGGGAGCTGAAACGCTTATTTTTCCTCTCTGCTAGTCTTCCGCATCTGCCATTTTGGACGGTGCGGACCAGCTGACACTCATTAGGGCTGCCCCTATTTAGATTCATGGGGCGCTGACGTGCAGCGGACCCGCTACTGGCACGCTGAAGGCATGCCAGCCGAATGTTGCCCCTGACAGCATCCCTGGCCAGTGGCCAGGGATGCTGTCCATTTAAACCCTCATGCTCAAAGCTCAAACGTAAGAACATACTTGAGTGCCCAACCTTTACAGTGATGTCTTAATAATCAGCACGGGCCCTGACTTGGTAGATGGTGTCTCTCCTGGGGACACAATCCTCAGATGTGATTGTGCAGGCCGGAGGGAAGGTGGCTTAGCCCTAGTTGCACGTGGGGCCTTCAGCTACACACTTAATCCAGTGGAGAAGAGCACAGGCGTCTCCTTGGAGGCAGCCACATTTGGGATTAAAGTATCAGCAAACTATACGTTTGCGGGCCTCCTGATGTATCACCCTCCTGGGCCACAAGCTAATTTTGCTAAGGTCTGGTGTCAGACTTTGGAACCTTATATGACTGCCTGCCAATACATTATTTCAGGGGATTTCAATTTTAATTTTCATGACTGTCAAGAAAAAGATTCTGTTCCCTTTCTGGAACTTATGTCTAACTTTGGTTTTGATCAGCTGGTTCAATTCCCCACGCATACGGCCGGCCATACCCTTGATGGAGTTTTACAAACCACAATAATCTGGTCATTGAGGAAGTCCAGCCTCCTGGCTGGGTTGATCACTGGCTGATCATGTTTAAGCTATTCTCGCCTCGCCCCACTATGATGCAAGCCAGCCTCCCCCTAGGCATTCACACTGTAGGATCTTTAACAAAATCACAGTAGAAAGATGGGAAGCAGCCCTGGAATTGGTATTAGATGCTAGAGACATTTAGTACCCACCTACAGCAGAGGAATTCCGTGAGTGGGTTAATGCTGCCTTGGACCTTGTTCCTCCGTATAAAAACAGGACTGTTAAAAGAAGTAAACCCTCGCCCCTTGGTATTCGGTAGAACTCATGTCCCATAGGAGGGAATGCAGCAGACAAGAGCGGTAATGAAGAGGCAACCCATTTCCCATTGTCATAGTAATATATAGCTTTATTCAGAGTCACAACAAACATCCATAAAAGCAATTACACAGAAAAAAAGCAACAGAGATCGAATTCATTTCATTACATATAAAAGCGGGTTAAAATCAGTATCATCATAAGAGAAAAATATAAAAAAATCAACTGATTACATTCATTAAAATGCATATAAAAAGGGTGTAAACATAAGGACAAATTGCTACAAAACTACTACTACCCAGGGTTCATTTACACATTTATACAAATATAGTCCTAAAATGATTAAAGTGCATTTGCACAGTGTTTCTCGTATTCCCTTCCAGATTTTGTTATTCCCAGAGACCTTGATAACCATGGGTCGTTGATGTATATTCCCATTACTATACTCTATATGGCACCTATTGTCACCTTCTTTCTGGCGAAAAAAACTGCCCAAAAGACAGATGACATACTGCAGCAGATCTCTAATGTTGGTAACGACTGCGAGTACAAGTAAGCAGGACGGCATTGTTTAAAGCTTAACTGCCTTATAATGGGTCAAATATACCGCTTCCTATATTTAGAGTAAAATTTACACAAAAGAATTGTAATGACGAAGCCTGCGAGGATTACTGGTTGGTAGTAGTTTAATGAAGTCTGACCTCCAACCAAGAAGGGGCTCAGGAGCAACTGACTTGTTTAGAATCAACAAGCACAGTCAGAACACTAGCTCCATGAGCTCATCACATTCCAACATGGAAGCAAAGAGAAACACATTACCACACATCCCCCTTTTTTAAGATAAATAAAACAAGACAATTAAAAACAATAAAATAATTATACACCACCTATACATTTCTAAAAACCTACAACACTAAATTAACAAAACATTTAAAACAATACATACACCTCATAAAATACATTTATCACCATTCCCTCCCCTTTAGAAAAACAAATTTAACGAGAAACAAAATCATTGAATCTCATAGGCCTCCTGTGTATCTGATCACTCCTACGTGGAACCAACTTGTCTGCTGGTAATTGTGCAACTGCCCTTGAAACTGGAACCTTACTGTGTATTAAAGGAACTGACTCATTCCTTGGTAAATGTGTAACTGCCCTTGGGACAGAAACATTGCTCGGCATTAACGCAACACGAGAGACACCCCACCAGTTGCCATCAGAGAGCTTCACAGCATTCTTCCTTACTTCACATACTTGAACAGGATCCCTGAACTTGGAAAACCCCTTCCCAACCAAAACAGGATTCTTGACGCGGAACCAATCTCCTACTTTAAGCTTGCAAGGTTTCAACCCCGAATTCCTTTTGGTTTCCAACTTCTTTGAGCTGAACAAATTTGAATTATATTCAGCAGTCTCACACCAAATACCTAGATTCCCTGATTTTGGGAACAACTTAAGAACCCAAAACGGACACAGTTCAATAGCAGCTTCTCTACCTCTCATGAGTTCAAAAGGAGAACTACCTGTGACAGAATGCGGGGTAGTGCGGTGGGACCAGACCAGTTCGTGGATCGACTGAACCACATCCAAATTGCCCTTAATGGAAGCTTGAATACACTCCACCAATACCCTATTAAAACGTTCTACTTTCCCATTACTCTGGGGATGATAGAGTGGTGTTCTCAGATGTTTAATCTTACATTTCTCCAGAAAAGAAGACATTTCAGAGGAAACAAATTGAACCCCATTATCAGTCAGCAGTTCTGCTGGAAAACCCTCCCTAGAAAATACTTTCAAAAAACAATCAAGGACTTTCCTTGTGGAAGGTTCTGATACCGGTTCAACTTCGACCCACCTGGAAAGATGATCCACCATTACCACAAAATATCTCAAATTGTGAGGCAAAACCTGATATGGACCTAGAAAGTCAACACTAATGCGTTGCCACACTCCCTTAGGACACAAACTTACTGACTCAACTTCATGTTCTGTTAACAAGACCTTATCACTAAACTTGCACTTAGTACAGTTCAATACAAAATCCTCAATCTGTGAGTCCATACGAGGCCACCAAAACCTCTCCCTGACCTTCCTTTTGGTGATAGTAGAACCCAAATGCCCACTATGAGCCAATTTTATCACTTGTTGACAAAGAGAAGATGGCACTACTAACTTCTCTCCACGAACTAGCAAGTTACCCTCCAAAGACAATTCATCAGCAACCTTCCAAAAAGGTTGAACGTCTTTAGATAACAAAGATTCTTTTGGCCAACCAGACTGCACAAATGTGATTACTTCACTTAACGTGCAATCTGAGTGCAGTGCAGAAGTCCACTCACTATCTGAAAAGCTTGCATCTCCTATGTATGCAATAAAACACTCTTCAATTTCTTCTTCCCAATCAAGACTATCACATTCATCAATAGGGAGACGAGAAAGACAATCCGCTCGAGAATTTTTCCCGCCCGGGATGTACTCTACTGTAAAAGAAAATTCTAACAGCTTAGCAGCAAGTCTCGAAATCCTGGGGGGGCGCTAGGTGGCGCACAGCGGAATGGCTGCCTTCGGGTGAAGCTCCCGCAGCCCAGCGAAGAAATCCTTAATAATCCTTCCTGAAAGTCGCATTTGATAGCCCACGCGGGCCTGTGTGGGTGGACCAACATCCCCACCGCAGTTGGAGCGCGGTCTCATCCCTGGCGACCCGGAGATATCGGACTGCGAAGCCGCCACAAGTTGTGCCGGCTGTGGAGGACGTCTTGCTGGAGCTGTGTCCGGGAGGCTGCTGCGACGCGAGTCCGGTGCGTCTCACGTGGGTGACAGGCCCCACCTCCGGATCCACGGCTGCGGGCGGCGGCCCTGCGACGTGTCAGCTGGGGGCTCGCTGGGACCCGCGTTAGATCCCCCCGGCCGGGGGCAAGAGGACGGACTGGACTACGGCGTGATGCACAACAGGCGCGGGCGTTGGTGAGTGGCGCGCCCGGCTGAATCCCCGGCTGGGGTCGCCGCCTTCCCTGCCCGCGCCGGATCCTTACTGCGGCGCGGTGCCGTCCCGCTCGTACCGGCCTGCGCGGACCCCCCCCCCCGGCTGCTGCCCTACTGCTAGCCCACTGGGGGCGATTACACGTCCGCCGGAGGGACAGATCGGAAGAGGTGCGAGGCCCGGAGAGACTGTTACCTGCTGCGCTGACCGCTGACCCTCCTGCGCTGGGGCCTTCGAGGTGGTGCCTACGCTGGGGAGAGACGACACAGAGGGGGTAGCCATCGAACAGAGGGGGCTTGACGGCGGAGTGTGCCTCACGATCGCGAGGCCGGCGTGTGGGGCCCCGACTTGGATCCTCTTTGCCCCCATATACCGGACTCTCTTCTGCTGACGCTCCGCGCGGAGCTCATCCCGTTCACTCACGGAGAGTCGCTACTGGCCGTGGAGGTGAGCGGTGTGCTTGTGGGGTCGCGGTTGGCCCCGGGGGGGGGCGGCTGGTCCCCAGCGAGATCCTGCGTGGCAGGTGGAGGGGGTTGCACGAGGTGCTGGTGGTTGAGCCAGTGACCTGCTACACGATCTGGCCGATCTCCCTCTTCCCTGGGCTGCCACTCCCCCCCTCCTTGGCCGCTTGCCCCCGGGGCCCACCCGGGCGTCCCCCCTGATCCCGCCGCGGGTGGCCTGGTGGCGCCGCCATGGGGAAGCCGGACAGCCGACAGCCTCGCCTTACTTTTGAGTCCAAAAAGCAGACCAGGCCGCAGACGGAGGCTACTGCGGCGGGGTCGGAGCCGGTGGAGGCCCCGCCGGGGGATGATGTCAAGTCCATCTTGCTGGACATGCGGCAAAGTCTTGCGACCATAGTCGACAAAATGGATTCCATGCAATCCCGCATGGACTCGATCGTACATAAGGTTGACAGCCATGGCGAACGCATCACGGAAACGGAGAGACGTATCTCAGACACCGAGGATCGCACAACGGAACTGTCCGCCGCTATGGCGCGCATGGACAAAATCCTCCATGTAATAGCAGCCAAAAACGAAGACTTGGAAGCGCGTAGTCGGAGGAACAATATCCGTATAATTGGCATACCAGAATCGACCCACACGGGCAAGATGGAGGACTATGTGGAGGGTCTCCTGCGCGAGGTGGTGGGCACGGACTCCCTATCCCCCCAGTTCATAGTGGAAAGGGCGCACAGATCTCTGGCCCTGAGGCCACCGCCGGGGGCTCCCCCTCGCCCTATTATAGCACGCCTGTTGAACTTCCGTGACCGAGATGTCGCGCTTCGGACGGCGAGGGAGAAGAAGAGCCTATCCTATGGCGGCAACGCCTTCACCATTTTTCCGGACTTCACCCCGGTGGTTCAGGAGGAGCGAAAGAAATTTGTCCAGGTCAAGCATAAACTACGCGCTGCACAAGTTGACTATGCGCTTCTTTACCCTGCCCGCCTGCGCATCACGCATCAAGGGAAACAAATCTTTTGCACTAAACCCCAACAGGCGGAGGAGTTTTTGAAACGACTCAAGAAACGTGACCAGGACTGCTCCTCACCGCTGGCATCAGACTGATGGGCCTGGAGTGTTGACCTGTCGATTTTGAGACTGAGGCCTGTCGGCTGGTAAGGCGGTGCGAATATCTGCTATCAAGGGACTTGATATAGTGACCCATGGGCCCGGCTTTATTCACTGTGAGGGGCTGATAGCGGGGTGTAGAAACTCTTTTTCTTGCACTAGACTCTCAGGAAATTATCGCCTCGCTGGGCACCCTCTTTGATCATGGGGTGAGCCCGGCCCAAGGGCGGGAAACTCTCTCCTGGATCGAGGGGTTTATTGTGTATTCACCTAGACTGTCCTCCCAAGGGTATTACCCAATTGACTTTAAGTTTTCATGTTGCTCCACTGTGGCCTTTGCTATGGACGGAGTTCGTTAGGGGGGGGGGGGAGGGGGGCCGTCCAGATAGCATGTTTGGGATGCTGCTGTGGGAGGGGGGAGGGGGGGGTGTTGGGGATTTGTACTGTTGGTTAAGTTTGTATGGGATGTGGCGCTGTTGGCATGGTCTTCTACATACGGGTCGGGGGTGGCGTTTGTACTATATTGCTGGGTGTGAGTCTTTTGGTCTTCCATGAGTGATCCGCAAACACATAGGGTCTCTACTGGGCAGCTTAACTTTTTATCCTGGAATGTGAGGGGCTTGGGGGACCACAGGAAACGCAGGCACGTCCTAGCATACCTGGACAGGCATCACGTGGGTGTGGCCTTTCTTCAGGAGACGCACTTAGATCCCTCCAGGCCGGTGCTATTTGCCTCGCGCTGGGCGGTGCACCGTACCTTCTCCTCCTACTCCACCTACTCACGTGGGGTGGCCATCCTCATTAGGAAACATACCCCGTTTGTGCACATGGGCGAGCGTATAGACCGGGAGGGCAGGTATTGTATTGTTTGGGGGCGCATGGGCACGGATACGCTCACTTTAGCGTGCTATTATGGTCCTAACACTGATGATCCGTCTTGTCTTCAGGCGCTGTGGGGAGAGATTCTGCGTATCGGTTCCACCCACCTAGTGTGGGGGGGTGATTTTAACATAGCTGTTGACCCCGGGAGTGATAGGTCGAAACCGAACCCACACCACTACTCCCGCTCGCAAGCATATGTGCATGACCTTCTTACTGAGCGTCATCTATTAGACACGTGGCGCTCTAGTCACCCGGTGACAAGGGAGGGCACGCACTGGACTGCCGCGCACTCCACATGGGCGAGACTGGACTATATCCTGGTTTCACCGGGGCTTGCCCCCGCGATAGGCTGGGTAAAACACCTCGCTCGCACGTACTCCGATCACGCCCCGGTCCTGCTGAACTTTGTCATGACTGACCTCGCCGGGTCTCCAATGGCGTGGAGATTGCAGCCCACTGCCCTGCTGGATGACGTCTTCAGATCAGAAATAGCGCAGGAAATTGAGAGCTTCTTCCAACGCAACGGTGGCACGGTGGATAGTGTTGCCGTGGTGTGGGAGGCCTTTAAAGTCACGATTAGAGGACTATGCATTTCTAAGGGGGTGGGTGTCCTCAAGGTTTTACGTAGCACCCTTTGTAAACTTGAAACTGACTTGAAAGACTTGGAGAGTGCCCCCACGTTTCATACTGATGCTGGGGCTCAAGCCCGCTTTCGGGAACTGCTGACAGAATATAAAGACACAGCGGACAGAGAGGTCCGATTCAGGGGGAAACACTTTCAAGCTCGTAGATACGGGGAGGGGGAGCGCCCGGGTAAATACCTCGCTTGGGCAATCCGACCGCCCCGCTTTAACAACCAAATCCTCGAGATTCAGGATGGGTCGGGGGAGCTCCACAGAGACACCCGGTCTATTATGCAAACATTCGTCACTCATTATACTGACCTGTACTCCTCCGCTCACACGGCACCGCCGGAGCTGGCTCCCTATTTAGGGGGGACCACATTGGGATGGCTATCTGATAAGCAGAGGAAGTTCCTCATGGCACCGCTCGGGATTGACGAAATTCGTGAGGCCATCATGCAAATGGCCTCGGGGAAAGCCCCTGGCCTCGACGGGCTCCCGATCGAGTTTTATAAGTCATACATAGATATCCTTGCCCCGATCTTGAAAGAGGTGTTTGAGGAGGCCCACACGCTGGGAAAGCTCCCCCCTACCATGAGAGAGGCATTGATTACTTCCCTTTTGAAGCCGGGTAAACCGGCGGCCTCCCCTGACTCCTACCGGCCTCTGTCCCTCCTTAACTGTGACGTAAAGATCCTCTCTAAAACTCTGGCTAACCGGCTGTCGCTCCTTATGCAGGGGCTAGTACTCCCGGATCAGTCGGGTTTCATACCGGGCAGGGCGACGTCGCACAACCTGCGCACGCTATTCGCCACTCTGCAGAACGTTGACCCCAGCCTCCAGATGGTGGCCGTCTTTTTGGACGCGACGAAAGCGTTCGACTCCCTGGAGTGGGATTACCTTGTGGCGGTGCTGACTAGTATGGGTTTCCCCCTAGTTTTCCTGGGCTGGATAGCTATCCTTTACGGTGGCCCCCGTGCCAGGGTATTGATCAACGGTAGGACGTCGGAGCCCTTTGGAATCGCCCGGGGGACCAGGCAGGGGTGCCCCTTATCCCCTCTCTTGTTCGCACTGGCGGTGGAGCCCCTTGCTTCGCGGTTGCGACAGCGTCATCAACATAGGGCGCTGATCTGCGAGCAGAGGCAGCTTCTGCTGTCGCTCTATGCAGATGACATAACTTTGTATGTGCGAGACCCCCAAAACAACCTGAACCCGCTACTCAGGGAATTCATCACGTATGGGGAAATGTCAGGCGTGCGAATCAATTGGGCCAAGTCTCAGATCCTCCATTTGACGGATGGATGTCGGAGGTTCTCACTTGACTATCCCATAGAATGGTGTGAGTCTGACGTAAAATATCTAGGCGTCAGGATATCTCGCGACAGGGACGAACTGATGCGCTCTAACTATGGTACGGCACTGACACAGGTCTCCTCCTGCGTAGACCGCTGGATAGCGCTCCCCCTCTCGATGGCAGGACGTGCTGCCTTGATTAAGATGGTGGTGCTCCCCCGACTTTTGTATCTGTTCATGAACATTCCCTTCCCACCGGGTCGGCACTTTTTCAATCGACTGCGCTCGGAACTGATTCGGCTAGTTTGGGGCGGGAAGAGACCTCGGCTGAAGTGGGAGGTGATGACCTCCCCCTACTCCCGGGGGGGTTTGGACATACCGGACCTGGAGTTGTACTACTATTGCGCTCAAGCACACTATGCATATTACTGGTTCCACCCCATTGCATTTATGCCCCAACTCGCTGCGGAGGACTGGCTGGCGGCTCCCCTGCCTCTGCACGGTCTGCTGCATAGTACTCTCCCTTATAATACCTCGGACTATAATGCGTTGCAGGGAACGGTACGGGCATGGCCGGAGATATCTAAGCGAGTTGCGAGCTCGTTCTTGTACTCGCCCCTTCTCCCCATTGCCTACCACCCGCAGCTGCCTCTTCTACAGGAAAGACTGTTTCAAGACTTGATCCACAAACTGGGGATTCAAAGGTGGGGTGATCTATTCTCGGCTGGGCGCTTTCGAGATCGGGAACACTTCTTTGATGGGTACGCGCCTACCCCCTTGGAGCTATTCACCTACATGAGACTGAGGCACGGCATGCGGTCCATATTACAGACATTCCCGGAGGAACCCGAAATCACTGACCCATTGCACAGAGTCTTACAGGCGTCCTCGCCCTCCCACCTGGTCTCCATACTATACCACACAATCCGATCTGACACTGCACTTGACGCCTCGCGGGCTCGTGGGGAGTGGGAGCGGGAGTTGGGGCTAGAGCTGGGAGATGACAGGTGGTCATACTGTTGCATACAGACAGAGCAAATCTCTGCAAGCAGCAGACATCGTATCATACACTTTAAGTTCCTAAATCGTCTGTACTGCACACCGGTCACCAAACACAAATTCAAACTGCAAAACTCGGATAATTGCGAGAGATGTCATGCCCCACATGCGGACTTCCTGCACTTGTCCTGGGGTTGCCCCGCAATTCAGACCTACTGGACCCAAGTGTTCTCCGCTGTCTCACAGATGGTGGACTTACTCCTTGAGCCCGACCCGGTGCAGGCCCTATTGGGGTATACCAAACACATTCCGCGGGCAAGCCGCAGGTTTGTCACGGCGGCGCTGTTGTTGGCGAAGCGGAGGATAGCGTGCCGTTGGGGGCGGGGGAGGGCTCCGAAATTTAAGGAATGGCTTAAAGACCTTGTCTACTGCCAAGAACAGATCCTGGCATACTCCGACCTGCTCCCGGCTCGATCCCGCCCCGCCGATATATGGGGCCCACTACAATGTTACCTACTGCAATACCCAGAGGCCCTGACCGGGGATGCCCCTCCCCCGGCCCTTGATGGCGTTGCTTCTGCTGCTCATGATTCACAAACTACGCAAGGGATCGGTTGAGCTGTTGCGGTGCTGTGGAGGCGGGAGTTCTTCCACGATTGCCAGGCTGGGATGATCGGGTTGCATATCTGTTACACGTGTCTTAAGGATTGCGGTCATGCCCTGGGAGAGGTATACTGTATGGGGAAGGTCCGCTGAAGAACCCCTCAGGACTACACTGTTCGCTTTTCTTGTGTGTGGCTCTGTTGCCGGTTTTTCCTGCCCAGGGTCCCTGTGCTGAGACTCATGATAATGTCTATTTTGCTGTTCCCGCCCCCCCCGGACATGCATTGGATATACTGATGTAATGATTCGGACCTTGAAATGCCACCGAAGTTTGATTATGATAACTGTGTGATTGTATTGTTTTGATGCAAAATCCAATAAATAAAGTTTAAAAAAAAAAAAAAAAAAAAGTCTCGAAATCCTGGCCGTGGTGCGTTTGATTTTCTTACCCGAAAGAATATTAACCAAAGGGCAATGGTCAGTTTTAAGAGTAAAATGTCTACCCCAAACGTAAGCCTTAAACTTCTCCACACTCCACACACATGCAAGCAACTCTTTTTCTATCACAGAGTATTTACGTTCAGCATCCCTTAACCCCTTCAGTGCCCATGACGAGCTGGACTCGTCATGGAGCACAGTCGCGCTGTGCCCATGACGAGTCCAGCTCGTCATGGGACCCACCCTTGGGGGAAGCGCTGGCGCTCCCCCCGTGATTACGCGATCTTTTTTTTTTTGCTGGGGAGGCAGGGGAAGACCTTCCCCTGCCTCCCCCCGCCCCCCCCGCCCGCGTCATCAATGACGTCAGCGCGGGAGCCGCGCTGACGTCACCGGAGGCTTCCCCTTTGCTCTCCGAGGCGCTGGAAGCCATTTACTTCCTGCGCGTCGGAGAGTAAAGGTCAGTTTTGGGGCTGGGAGGGGGTATTAGTGGATCTGTGCGGTAGGTAGGGTGGGGGCACAATGTTGGGGGGGGTGGAAATGGGTTTTTGAAAACTCTGCTTTGTTCCTGCGCTTGGATCGTCCAAGCGCAGGCGTTTTTATGTGAAATGTGAAAAAAAACAAAAACGCTTGTTTTCGTTTCTTTGTCGTGTTTCACCTGGGGGGTGCTGCTAGCGTGGGATGGGGGTGGGGGGCGTAATAAAGTCAGTCCTATGGGTTCCAAAGTGGCCAGATTGATTTTATTTGCTTACCAAAACACCAGCATCAGAGTTTGCCAGTGCAGTGTGACTTTCGTTTTCTCGTGTAACTTTGAACTGCATTGTTGTACCAAGGGGGGGCGAAAGAAAGTAAGACAGAGGGGTTGCAAAGTGGCCAGATTGATTTTATTTGCTTCCAAGTACACCAGCATCAGAGTTTGCCAGTGATGTGCTTTTTTCGTTTTTTTGTCTTCCTTTGAACTGTATTGTTGTTCCCAGGGGGCAAAGTAAAGTTAGACAGAGGGATTGCAAAGTGGCCAGATTGATTTCATTCGCATCCAAGCACACCAGCATCAGAGTTTGCCAGTGCAGTGCGACTTTCGTTTTCTCAGCCTAACTTTGAACAGTATTGTTGTTCCCAGGGGGGGCGAAATAAAGTAAGACAGAGGGGTTGCCAAGTGGCCAGATTGTTTTTATTTGGATCCAAGTACACCAGCATCAGAGTTTGCCAGTGTATTGCTACTTTCGTTTTCTCATCTAACTTTGAACAGCATTGTTGTTCCCAGGGGGGGTGAAATAAAGTAAGACAGAGGGGTTGCAAAGTAGCCAGATTGATTTTATTTGCATCCAAGTACACCAGCATCAGAGTTTGCCAGTGATGTGCTTCTTTCGTTTTTTTGTCTTCCTTTGAACAGTGTTGTTGTTCCCAGGGGGGGCGAAATAAAGTTAGACAGAGGGATTGCAAAGTGGCCAGATTGATTTTATTTGCATCCAAGCACACCAGCATCAGAGTTTGCCAGTGCAGTGCGTCTTTAGTTTTTTCGCCTAACTTTGAACAGTATTGTTGTTCCCAGGGGGGGCGAAATAAAGTTAGACAGAGGGATTGCAAAGTGGCCAGATTGATTTTATTTGCATCCATGCACACCAGCATCAGAGTTTGCCAGTGCAGTGCGTCTTTAGTTTTTTCGCCTAACTTTGAACAGTATTGTTGTTCCCAGGGGGGGCGAAATAAAGTTAGACAGAGGGATTGCAAAGTGGCCAGATTGATTTTATTTGCATCCAAGCACACCAGCATCAGAGTTTGCCAGTGCAGTGCGTCTTTAGTTTTCTCGCCTAACTTTGAACAGTATTGTTGTTCCCAGGGGGGGCGAAATAAAGTTAGACAGAGGGATTGCAAAGTGGCCAGATTGATTTTATTTGCATCCAAGCACACCAGCATCTGAGTTTGCCAGTGCAGTGCGTCTTTAGTTTTCTCGCCTAACTTTGAACAGTATTGTTGTTCCCAGGGTGGGCGAAATAAAGTTAGACAGAGGGATTGCAAAGTGGCCAGATTGATTTTATTTGCATCCAAGCACACCAGCATCAGAGTTTGCCAGTGCAGTGTGTCTTCAGTTTTCTCGCCTAACTTTGAACAGTATTGTTGTTCCCTGGGGGGGCGAAATAAAGTTAGACAGAGGGATTGCAAAGTGGCCAGATTGATTTTATTTGCATCCAAGCACACCAGCATCAGAGTTTGCCAGTGCAGTGCGTCTTTAGTTTTCTCGCCTAACTTTGAACAGTATTGTTGTTCCCAGGGGGGGCGAAATAAAGTTAGACAGAGGGATTGCAAAGTGGCCAGATTGATTTTATTTGCATCCAAGCACACCAGCATCAGAGTTTGCCAGTGCAGTGCGTCTTTAGTTTTCTCGCCTAACTTTGAACAGTATTGTTGTTCCCAGGGGGGGCGAAATGAAGTTAGACAGAGGGATTGCAAAGTGGCCAGATTGATTTTATTTGCATCCAAGCACACCAGCATCAGAGTTTGCCAGTGCAGTGCGTCTTTAGTTTTCTCGCCTAACTTTGAACAGTATTGTTGTTCCCAGGGGGGGGCGAAATAAAGTTAGACAGAGGGATTGCAAAGTGGCCAGATTGATTTTATTTGCATCCAAGCACAGCAGCATCAGAGTTTGCCAGTGCAGTGCGTCTTTAGTTTTCTCGCCTAACTTTGAACAGTATTGTTGTTCCCAGGGGGGGCGAAATAAAGTTAGACAGAGGGATTGCAAAGTGGCCAGATTGATTTTATTTGCATCCAAGCACACCAGCATCAGAGTTTGCCAGTGCAGTGCGTCTTTAGTTTTCTCGCCTAACTTTGAACAGTATTGTTGTTCCCAGGGGGGGCGAAATAAAGTTAGACAGAGGGATTGCAAAGTGGCCAGATTGATTTTATTTGCATCCAAGCACACCAGCATCAGAGTTTGCCAGTGCAGTGCGTCTTTAGTTTTCTCGCCTAACTTTGAACAGTATTGTTGTTCCCAGGGGGGGCGAAATAAAGTTAGACAGAGGGATTGCAAAGTGGCCAGATTGATTTTATTTGCATCCAAGCACACCAGCATCAGAGTTTGCCAGTGCAGTGCGTCTTTAGTTTTCTCGCCTAACTTTGAACAGTATTGTTGTTCCCAGGGGGGGCGAAATAAAGTTAGACAGAGGGATTGCAAAGTGGCCAGATTGATTTTATTTGCATCCAAGCACACCAGCATCAGAGTTTGCCAGTGCAGTGCGTCTTTAGTTTTCTCGCCTAACTTTGAACAGTATTGTTGTTCCCAGGGGGGGCGAAATGAAGTTAGACAGAGGGATTGCAAAGTGGCCAGATTGATTTTATTTGCATCCAAGCACACCAGCATCAGAGTTTGCCAGTGCAGTGCGTCTTTAGTTTTCTCGCCTAACTTTGAACAGTATTGTTGTTCCCAGGGGGGGTGAAATAAAGTTAGACAGAGGGATTGCAAAGTGGCCAGATTGATTTTATTTGCATCCAAGCACACCAGCATCAGAGTTTGCCAGTGCAGTGCGTCTTTAGTTTTTTCGCCTAACTTTGAACAGTATTGTTGTTCCCAGGGGGGGCGAAATAAAGTTAGACAGAGGGATTGCAAAGTGGCCAGATTGATTTCATTTGCATCCAAGCACACCAGCATCAGAGTTTGCCAGTGCAGTGCGTCTTTAGTTTTCTCGCCTAACTTTGAACAGTATTGTTGTTCCCAGGGGGGGCGAAATAAAGTTCGACAGAGGGATTGCAAAGTGGCCAGATTGATTTTATTTGCATCCAAGCACACCAGCATCAGAGTTTGCCAGTGCAGTGCGTCTTTAGTTTTCTCGCCTAACTTTGAACAGTATTGTTGTTCCCAGGGGGGGCGAAATAAAGTTAGACAGAGGGATTGCAAAGTGGCCAGATTGATTTTATTTGCATCCAAGCACACCAGCATCAGAGTTTGCCAGTGCAGTGCGTCTTTAGTTTTCTCGCCTAACTTTGAACAGTATTTTTGTTCCCAGGGGGGGGCGAAATAAAGTTAGACAGAGGGATTGCAAAGTGGCCAGATTGATTTTATTTGCATCCAAGCACACCAGCATCAGAGTTTGCCAGTGCAGTGCGTCTTTAGTTTTCTCGCCTAACTTTGAACAGTATTGTTGTTCCCAGGGGGGGCGAAATAAAGTTAGACAGAGGGATTGCAAAGTGGCCAGATTGATTTTATTTGCATCCAAGCACACCAGCATCAGAGTTTGCCAGTGCAGTGCGTCTTCAGTTTTCTCGCCTAACTTTGAACAGTATTGTTGTTCCCAGGGGGGGCGAAATAAAGTTAGACAGAGGGATTGCAAAGTGGCCAGATTGATTTTATTTGCATCCAAGCACACCAGCATCAGAGTTTGCCAGTGCAGTGTGTCTTCAGTTTTCTCGCCTAACTTTGAACAGTATTGTTGTTCCCTGGGGGGGCGAAATAAAGTTAGACAGAGGGATTGCAAAGTGGCCAGATTGATTTTATTTGCATCCAAGCACACCAGCATCAGAGTTTGCCAGTGCAGTGCGTCTTTAGTTTTCTCGCCTAACTTTGAACAGTATTGTTGTTCCCAGGGGGGGCGAAATAAAGTTAGACAGAGGGATTGCAAAGTGGCCAGATTGATTTTATTTGCATCCAAGCACACCAGCATCAGAGTTTGCCAGTGCAGTGCGTCTTTAGTTTTCTCGCCTAACTTTGAACAGTATTGTTGTTCCCAGGGGGGGCGAAATGAAGTTAGACAGAGGGATTGCAAAGTGGCCAGATTGATTTTATTTGCATCCAAGCACACCAGCATCAGAGTTTGCCAGTGCAGTGCGTCTTTAGTTTTCTCGCCTAACTTTGAACAGTATTGTTGTTCCCAGGGGGGGGCGAAATAAAGTTAGACAGAGGGATTGCAAAGTGGCCAGATTGATTTTATTTGCATCCAAGCACACCAGCATCAGAGTTTGCCAGTGCAGTGCGTCTTTAGTTTTCTCGCCTAACTTTGAACAGTATTGTTGTTCCCAGGGGGGGCGAAATAAAGTTAGACAGAGGGATTGCAAAGTGGCCAGATTGATTTTATTTGCATCCAAGCACACCAGCATCAGAGTTTGCCAGTGCAGTGCGTCTTTAGTTTTTTCGCCTAACTTTGAACAGTATTGTTGTTCCCAGGGGGGGCGAAATAAAGTTAGACAGAGGGATTGCAAAGTGGCCAGATTGATTTTATTTGCATCCAAGCACACCAGCATCAGAGTTTGCCAGTGCAGTGCGTCTTTAGTTTTTTCGCCTAACTTTGAACAGTATTGTTGTTCCCAGGGGGGGCGAAATAAAGTTAGACAGAGAGATTGCAAAGTGGCCAGATTGATTTCATTTGCATCCAAGCACACCAGCATCAGAGTTTGCCAGTGCAGTGCGTCTTTAGTTTTCTCGCCTAACTTTGAACAGTATTGTTGTTCCCAGGGGGGGCGAAATAAAGTTAGACAGAGGGATTGCAAAGTGGCCAGATTGATTTTATTTGCATCCAAGCACACCAGCATCAGAGTTTGCCAGTGCAGTGCGTCTTTAGTTTTCTCGCCTAACTTTGAACAGTATTGTTGTTCCCAGGGGGGGCGAAATAAAGTTAGACAGAGGGATTGCAAAGTGGCCAGATTGATTTTATTTGCATCCAAGCACACCAGCATCAGAGTTTGCCAGTGCAGTGCGTCTTTAGTTTTCTCGCCTAACTTTGAACAGTATTGTTGTTCCCAGGGGGGGGCGAAATAAAGTTAGACAGAGGGATTGCAAAGTGGCCAGATTGATTTTATTTGCATCCAAGCACACCAGCATCAGAGTTTGCCAGTGCAGTGCGTCTTTAGTTTTCTCGCCTAACTTTGAACAGTATTGTTGTTCCCAGGGGGGGCGAAATAAAGTTAGACAGAGGGATTGCAAAGTGGCCAGATTGATTTTATTTGCATCCAAGCACACCAGCATCAGAGTTTGCCAGTGCAGTGCGTCTTCAGTTTTCTCGCCTAACTTTGAACAGTATTGTTGTTCCCAGGGGGGGCGAAATAAAGTTAGACAGAGGGATTGCAAAGTGGCCAGATTGATTTTATTTGCATCCAAGCACACCAGCATCAGAGTTTGCCAGTGCAGTGCGTCTTTAGTTTTCTCGCTTAACTTTGAACAGTATTGTTGTTCCCAGGGGGGGCGAAATAAAGTTAGACAGAGGGATTGCAAAGTGGCCAGATTGCTTTTATTTGCATCCAAGCACACCAGCATCAGAGTTTGCCAGTGCAGTGCGTCTTTAGTTTTCTCGCCTAACTTTGAACAGTATTGTTGTTCCCAGGGGGGGCGAAATAAAGTTAGACAGAGGGATTGCAAAGTGGCCAGATTGATTTTATTTGCATCCAAGCACACCAGCATCAGAGTTTGCCAGTGCAGTGCGTCTTTAGTTTTCTCGCCTAACTTTGAACAGTATTGTTGTTCCCAGGGGGGGCGAAATAAAGTTAGACAGAGGGATTGCAAAGTGGCCAGATTGCTTTTATTTGCATCCAAGCACAGCAGCATCAGAGTTTGCCAGTGCAGTGCGTCTTTAGTTTTCTCGCCTAACTTTGAACAGTATTGTTGTTCCCAGGGGGGGCGAAATAAAGTTAGACAGAGGGATTGCAAAGTGGCCAGATTGATTTTATTTGCATCCAAGCACACCAGCATCAGAGTTTGCCAGTGCAGTGCGTCTTCAGTTTTCTCGCCTAACTTTGAACAGTATTGTTGTTCCCAGGGGGGCGAAATAAAGTTAGACAGAGGGATTGCAAAGTGGCCAGATGATTTTATTTGCATCCAAGCACACCAGCATCAGAGTTTGCCAGTGCAGTGCGTCTTTAGTTTTCTCGCCTAACTTTGAACAGTATTGTTGTTCCCAGGGGGGGCGAAATAAAGTTAGACAGAGAGATTGCAAAGTGGCCAGATTGATTTTATTTGCATCCAAGCACACCAGCATCAGAGTTTGCCAGTGCAGTGCGTCTTTAGTTTTCTCGCCTAACTTTGAACAGTATTGTTGTTCCCAGGGGGGGCGAAATAAAGTTAGACAGAGGGATCGCAAAGTGGCCAGATTGATTTTATTTGCATCCAAGCATACCAGCATCAGAGTTTGCCAGTGCAGTGCGTCTTTAGTTTTCTCGCCTAACTTTGAACAGTATTGTTGTTCCCAGGGGGGGCGAAATAAAGTTAGACAGAGGGATTGCAAAGTGGCCAGATTGATTTTATTTGCATCCAAGCACACCAGCATCTGAGTTTGCCAGTGCAGTGCGTCTTTAGTTTTCTCGCCTAACTTTGAACAGTATTGTTGTTCCCAGGGGGGGCGAAATAAAGTTAGACAGAGGGATTGCAAAGTGGCCAGATTGATTTTATTTGCATCCAAGCACACCAGCATCAGAGTTTGCCAGTGCAGTGCGTCTTTAGTTTTCTCGCCTAACTTTGAACAGTATTGTTGTTCCCAGGGGGGGAGAAATAAAGTTAGACAGAGGGGTTGCAAAGTGGCCAGATTGATTTTATTTGCATCCAAATACACCAGCATCAGAGTTTGCCAGTGCAGTGTGACTTTCGTTTTCTCGTGTAACTTTGAACAGCATTGTTGTACCAAGGGGGTTGAAAGAAAGTAAGACAGAGGGGTTTGCCAAGTGGCCAGATTGATTTTATTTGCTTCCAAGTACACCAGCATCAGAGTTTGCCAGTGATGTGCTTCTTTCGGTTTTTTGTCTTCCTTTGAACAGTGTTGTTGTTCCCAGGGGGGGCGAAATAAAGTAAGCCATAGGGGTTGCAAAGTGGCCAGATTGATTTTATGTGCATCCAAGTACACCAGCATCACATAGTTTTCCAGTGAAGTGCTACTTTCGTTTTCTGGTCTTCCTTTGAACAGCATTGTTGTTCCCCGGGGGCAAAATAAAGTTAGACAGAGGGATTGCAAAGTGGCCAGATTGATTTCATTTGCATCCAAGTACACCAGCATCAGAGTTTGCCAGTGCAGTGCGACTTTCGTTTTCTCGTCTAACTTTGAACAGTATTGTTGTTCCCAGGGGGGGGCGAAATAAAGTAAGACAGAGGGGTTGCCAAGTTGCCAGATTGTTTTTATTTGCATCCAAGTACACCAGCTTCAGAGTTTGCCAGTGTATTGCTACTTTCGTTTTCTCATCTAACTTTGAACAGCATTGTTGTTTCCAGGGGGGGCGAAATAATGTAAGACAGAGGGGTTGCAAAGTGGCCAGATTGATTTCATTTGCATCCAAGTACACCAGCGTCAGAGTTTGCCAGTGTATTGCTACTTTCGTTTTCTCGTCTTCCTTTGAACAGCATTGTTGTTTCTAGGGTGGGAGAGGTTACCATTTCTGTAGGTACTGCAATACCTGGTTGATGGGTGAATTGGAAAACACAATGTGCACCATGGTTCTGTGTTTATGGATGTGGTCTACCATACTGCTTATGTTTTGTAAGGATGTAAGCAATGGACAGTGAAACGTTTCCCTTCAGGGCCCTCTAGTCATGTCCATAACTTTTCCGGTGAAACCACTCGCTGATTTCTGAATAGGTAGTGAGAGATCGTTTAGGTAACCATGTTGTTTCTGCTTACATTTCACATGCTTGGCATTCCCTAGGAGTTTTTTTTTTTGTCTGCGTATTACTCTTATCAAGTGCATAATTTGAATTGAGCCACATCCAAGTGTTTGTAGCGGGCACAATTAGGTTATAGCTGAAGGCAGTGCGAGTTTCTCTCAGTGGGCAAGTATGGCGTTCAGTGGGGATGTGGCACTATGGCCGGAGCTGTTGAATTTGGAAATGGGGAACCGGGTTCAGCATTCATGACCAGTCCACCACACCACTGTACTGAGGGAGCGCATTCCCATGCTACACCGTAGAAGGCCCCACTGGACCTTAGAAGGCTTGATGTCTTAGCACAAGCAGGTGTAATGTAGTGGTGTCAACTTACAAAGAGTACAAAGTACAAGTAGAGGTATAAAAGTTCAATAAATGGCAGACACGCAAAACACAGGAACACACTGGGTAGGCACTTCTACGGGCATGGAGAACAGAATTTCCTATAATGTAAAGACTTACTTCACACAATAGAGAGGGTGTGAATTAAGTTTGGAAGTGTCTTTGCAGGAGGAGAAATTTGAGGTTAGTTTTGAAGGACTGGGAAGAGGGAGGGGGTGGTCCGGAGCTGAGGCTCAGTTCCAGAATCTCGCCGCGTTGCTTGTAAAGGATTGGGCCATCAATCTTTCCTTTTTGAAAGTGGGAGGGTCAAGCAATACATTTTGCGCAGTACGTGATGGTCTAGAGCATTATATGCATATGTTACAATAAAGTTTTTTTTCCTCTTTTTTTTCTAGACTAAAGCTTTTCAACGGTGGCTGTTCTGCAGTTTTGTGTAGTTGCATTGTGTTGGTAAGAAATTTTTTGTTGTTGTATTTACACCAAATGAGTAATAATATAATGTCCGAATGAATTTTTTTGTAAGTGATGTCATAATGGCGGCATATTTAGTTAGTGGTTTGAGCATGAAAATCTTTGCGATGTGTTTTGCATAGTCTTATGTGTAATTGTTTTTCTCTTTCTTTTTTAGTGGGATATTGTTGATCCATACTGTGTCTGTACAGAGTTGGTGGTGGTGAGTAGTTTTGCTGCCTCTGGCAAGTGAGTGGTATTGTTTTGGAGTATATTTGAGTTTTTGATAAAGGTGCTTTTTGCTTATTACTTATTTTACAAAGAGTTTGTTGTTGTTGACAAGTTACATTTATTAGTAAGCAATATGGCTAGCCGTAGAATGACTGCTCAACAGGTGGTCGGTATGCTTCTTGAATCTTCCTCTGATCATGATTATGAGACTGACAGTGCGTCTGAGGGAGAGGAGGGAGGGGAAGATTCTGGCAGTGAGTTTTCACTCAACATGGAATCATCGGATGATGAAGGTACTCTCAGTGCAGATGAAGGTACTCTTGGTGTGGATGAAGCAACTCTCAGTGCGGATGAAGTGCCTGTCTTAGAGGAGGAAACTGCTGTGCCGATGGTGCAAGAGGCATCTGGATTGCAGTCTGAGGCTGCTAGGCTTCCTACTGGAAGTGCTGGACTTTGGGTTGATCCAAACATGGTGCAGCCGGTGTTGCCTGCCTTTAGTGGTGTTGCAGGGTGTACAGTGAATTGTGAAAACTTTTTGCCTATTCAGTTTTTTCAGTTGTTTATGGATGATGTATTTTTGGGTGAGATTGTTGAGCAGACGAATTTGTATGCTGAACAGTTTTTGAGGATCAACAGCGACAAACTTAGGCCCCAGTCTAGAGCTACCCGGTGGACTCCCACATATCTGGAAGAGATTAAGAAGTTTTTGGGTTTGACTTTATTGATGGGTGTGGTAAGGAAGCCAACCTTGGCTTCATATTGGTCTACTAGCCCCTTGTTGGCAACTGCCATATTTCCTGCAGTTATGACTCGTAATCGGTATTTACTTTTGCTACGTATGCTGCATTTTGTTGATAATTCAATGGCGTTGCCACGAGATCACCCTGACTGTGACCGTCTTTTTAAGATTCGGCCCGTTCTTGATCACTTTGTGGATCGATTTTCTGAGATCTATACTCCAGGGAAAGAAATATCTATTGATGAGTCTTTGGTCTTGTTCAAGGGCCGTTTGGTTTTTAGGCAGTACATCCCTAGCAAGAGGGCACGCTATGGAATTAAGCTGTATATGTTGTCTGAGAGTAGGACAGGATATGTATTTAATTTTCGTGTGTACACTGGTAGAGATTCTGCCATTGACCCCCCAGGATGTCCGTCCACTTTTGGAGTTGCAGAGAAAATTGTGTGGGATCTTGCTAGGAGACTGTTTAACAGAGGCCACCATTTGTACCTTGATAACTTCTATACTGCTGTGCAATTATTTAAGGAATTGTATAAAGTGGACACTTTTGCATGTGGCACAATCCGCTCTAACCGTAAAGCTTATCCGAAAGAGCTTGTTTGCAAAAAACTTCAGAGGGGGCAGTGCAGTTCCTTGCGTAGTGATGAACTACTAGCTGTGAAATTTGTGGACAGGAGGGATGTGTACATGCTGACTACCATCCATGATGAGAGTACTTCACCTGTGGCTGTTTGGGGTCAGGTTGCTGAAGTGTGCAAACCTGTGTGCATTCTAGACTACAATAAGCACATGGGTGGTGTTGACAGAGTAGATCAGAGGTTGGAACCTTACTCTGCTATTCGTAAGGCTTATGTTTGGTATAAGAAGTTGGCCATCCATTTCTTCGAATTAGCAATGTTCAATGCTTTTATTGTGTTCAAGGAGTGTTCTCCTGCGTCAAAGTTGACATTTATTCAGTTTCAGCACTCTGTGATAGCTAGCCTTGTTGTTGTGGAACAGGCAAGTGTTCCTAGATTTGGAGTGGTGGAGGATGTGGTTCGATTGAAAGATCGCCACTTTCCTGATTTCATCCCTCCCACACCGGCAAAAGATTTTCCCACTAGGAGATGTAGAGTCTGTTGGCGAAGAGATAAGCGGAAGGAGACTCGTATGTACTGCTCCGACTGTCCATCTAAACCTGGGCTGTGTGTCCCTGCTTGTTTTAGAGCGTACCATACCCAAAAGAAGTTTTGGGAGCAATCATGAGTGGTAAAGTTAACTGATTGGTTTGTTTTCTTTGGAAAATGTGATTCTGTTTCAAGGTTGGCTTTAGTGCAATGTGTTAAGTTTCTGATTTTGTGTTTGTAGATTTTTATCTATTTGTGATTTGTTTGTGTTTTTATTTTTGTCTAAAAAAATCCTAAATGTGTTGGCAGTGTGTGTGGACTGGCACTTCTTTGGCGGTGTACGTGGAATGGTGCTTGGCTGGCGGTGTGCGTGGACTGGTGCTTGGCTGTTGGCGTGCGTGGCCTGGTGCTTGGCTGGCGGTGTGTGTGGACTGGTGCTTGGCCGGCGGTGTGCGTGGACTGGTGCTTGGCTGGCGGTGTGCGTGGACTGGTGCTTGGCTGGCGGTGTGCGTGGACTGGTGCTTGGCTGGTGGTGTGCGTGGACTGGTGCTTGGCTGGCGGTGTGCGTGGACTGGTACTTGGCTGGCGGTGTGCGTGGACTGGTGCTTGGCTGGCGGTGTGCGTGGACTGGTGCTTGGCTGGTGGTGTGCGTGGACTGGTGCTTGGCTGGCGGTGTGCGTGGACTGGTGCTTGGCTGGCGGTGTGCGTGGACTGGTGCTTGGCTGGCGGTGTGCGTGGACTGGTGTTTAGCTAGCGGTGTGCGTGAACTGGTGCTCGGCTAGCGGTGTGCGTGGACTGGCGCTCGGCTGGCTGTGTGAGTAGTGACTGGCTGCTGGTCACTACACACACTGCTAGCTGAGTGCCACTCCACGCAATCCATCTGCTTGTGTAGTTGCTGTGTCAGGAATGTGGGCTTGTGAAAGTGATGGGCCCTTGAATGGCGCTGTGTGCTGGTGGGAGTTTTGTTATGTGATGGGCCCGCGGCTGGCGGTATGAATGGTTTTGTATGTCTCACGCGTATGAAAGGTGTATGAATGGCCTGTAAAGAGGTTGGTGCCTTGTCGTGGCTTTACAGCTCACGAGCTGTGAGTCAATGGTTCAGTTTCTTGCCCTTTCAATTATTAACAGTGCATTTCATTTTTGTGAAATCACTTGCTAATACAATTGTATATTCTGAACCATCACTCACTCTCGTGCCAAATCCAACCAGTATGTGTGTGTGCTTGAGGATTAGATGGCTGTGCAGTAATATTTGACTTTCTGAAGCAGGGTGTACCTTGTCCCTTTTGTGAATTTTGTAATGTGTTTTTTTTGTGCCTGGTGGTGTGAATGGTCTTGTGTGTATCACGTATGAAAGATGTGTGAATGGCCTGTAAAGCGGTTGGTGCCTTGCCGTGGCTTTACAGCTCACGAGCTGCGAGTCATTGGTTCAGTTTTTTCTCCATTGAATTATTGACAGTGCATTTCATTTTTGTGAAATCTCTTGTTAATAAAATTTAATATACTGAACCATCACTCGCCCTCGTGCCAAATCCAACCAGTATGTGTGTGTGTTTGAGGAATAGGTGGCTGTGCAGGATTCTTTGTCTTTTTAGTTTCTCTGCCAAAGTGTATGTTCCATGTAAAAATAACCCACCGACTGTAGATATTGTGGTAAACCCATGGGAGTTCATGGTGATGTCTCTCTTGTGAATTTCAAAAAGGTTTTTTATCCTCAATGTCCTGCAAACCTCAAAATATCGATCACATTGTCCATGCAATATTGTTCCAAAATTCTCACGTTGTAGAAACAATGTCGAAACGTTCTGGTTTTGCAAGGGGGTCAACTGTCTTTTTGGCCCGTGCTCGGCGGCCATCTAGGGAAACCTACCAAACCCACCATTTCTGAAAACTAGACACCCGGCGGCTTCTAGGGAGGTATGGCTTGCGTGGATCCCCCAACGTTTCCTTACCCAGAATCCCCTGCAAACCTCAATTTATGCAGAAAAAGTCACTTTTTTCACACATTTTGGGGTGGGAAAGTAGTGGCATCACCGGGCTCACACAAATTTACCACCACCCAGCGTTCCCCCAGGTCTCCCGGTTAAAATGGTGCCTCACTTGTGTGGGAGGCCCAAGTACCCGCCGCAGGCAAGGGCCCAAAACGCAGTGAGGCGACATCAAAATGGCCTGTCGCAAAACCACCTGGTTTTGCAAGGGGGGTCACTTGGGTTTTTGGCCCGGTGCTCGGCGGCCATCTAGGGAAACCTACCAAACCCATGCATTTCTGAAAACTAGACACCCGTCTGCTTCCAGGGAGGTATGGCTTGCGTGGATCCCCCAAAGTTTCCTTACCCAGAATCCCCTGCAAACCTCAATTTTTGCTGAAAAAATTACTTTTTTCACACATTTTGGGGTGGGAAAGTAGTGGCATCACCGGGCTCACACAAATTTACCACCACCCAGCGTTCCCCCAGGTCTCCCGGTAAAAATGGTGCCTCACTTGTGTGGGAGGCCCAAGTACCCGCCGCAGGCAAGGGCCCAAAACGCAGTGAGGCGACATCAAAATGGCCTGTCGCAAAACCACCTGGTTTTGCAAGGGGGGTCACTTGGGTTTTTGGCCCGGTGCTCGGCGGCCATCTAGGGAAACCTACCAAACCCACCATTTCTGAAAACTAGACACCCGGCGGCTTCTAGGGAGGTATGGCTTGCGTGGATCCCCCAACGTTTCCTTACCCAGAATCCCCTGCAAACCTCAATTTTTGCAGAAAAAGTCACTTTTTTCACACATTTTGGGGTGGGAAAGTAGTGGCATCACCGGGCTCACACAAATTTACCACCACCCAGCGTTTCCCCAGGTCTCCCGGTTAAAATGGTGCCTCACTTGTGTGGGAGGCCCAAGTACCCGCCGCAGGCAAGGGCCCAAAACGCAGTGAGGCGACATCAAAATGGCCTGTCGCAAAACCACCTGGTTTTGCAAGGGGGGTCACTTGGGTTTTTGGCCCGGTGCTCGGCAGCCATCTAGGGAAACCTACCAAACCCATGCATTTCTGAAAACTAGACACCCGTCTGCTTCCAGGGAGGTATGGCTTGCGTGGATCCCCCAAAGTTTCCTTACCCAGAATCCCCTGCAAACCTCAATTTTTGCTGAAAAAATTACTTTTTTCACACATTTTGGGGTGGGAAAGTAGTGGCATCACCGGGCTCACACAAATTTACCACCACCCAGCGTTCCCCCAGGTCTCCTGGTAAAAATGGTGCCTCACTTGTGTGGGAGGCCCAAGTACCCGCGGCAGGCAAGGGCCCAAAACGCAGTGAGGCGACATCAAAATGGCCTGTCGCAAAACCACCTGGTTTTGCAAGGGGGGTCACTTGGGTTTTTGGCCCGGTGCTCGGCGGCCATCTAGGGAAACCTACCAAACCCACGCATTTCTGAAAACTAGACACCCGGCGGCTTCCAGGGAGGTATGGCTTGCGTGGATCCCCCAACGTTTCCTTACCCAGAATCCCCTGCAAACCTCAATTTTTGCTGGAAAAAATCACTTTTTTCACACATTTTGGGGTGGGAAAGTAGTGGCATCACCGGGCTCACACAAATTTACCACCACCCAGCGTTCCCCCAGGTCTCCCGGTAAAAATGGTGCCTCACTTGTGTGGGAGGCCCAAGTACCCGCCGCAGGCAAAGGCCCAAAACGCAGTGAGGCGACATCAAAATGGCCTGTCGCAAAACCACCTGGTTTTGCAAGGGGGGTCACTTGGGTTTTGGGCCCGGTGCTCGGCGGCCATCTAGGGAAACCTACCAAACCCATGCATTTCTGAAAACTAGACACCCGGCGGCTTCCAGGGAGGTATGGCTTGCGTGGATCCCCCAACGTTTCCTTACCCAGAATCCCCTGCAAACCTCAATTTTTGCTGAAAAAATTACTTTTTTCACACATTTTGGGGTGGGAAAGTAGTGGCATCACCGGGCTCACACAAATTTACCACCACCCAGCGTTCCCGCAGGTCTCCCGGTAAAAATGGTGCCTCACTTGTGTGGGAGGCCCAAGTACCCGCCGCAGGCAAGGGCCCAAAACGCAGTGAGGCGACATCAAAATGGCCTGTCGCAAAACCACCTGGTTTTGCAAGGGGGGTCACTTGGGTTTTTGGCCCGGTGCTCGGCGACCATCTAGGGAAACCTACCAAACCCACGCATTTCTGAAAACTAGACACCCGGCGGCTTCCAGGGAGATATGGCTTGCGTGGATACCCCAACGTTTCCTTACCCAGAATCCCCTGCAAACCTCAATTTTTGTTGAAAAAATCACTTTTTTCACACATTTTGGGGTGGGAAAGTAGTGGCATCACCGGGCTCACACAAATTTACCACCACCCAGCGTTCCCCCAGGTCTCCCGGTAAAAATGGTGCCTCACTTGTGTGGGAGGCCCAAGTACCCGCCGCAGGCAAGGGCCCAAAACGCAGTGAGGCGACATCAAAATGGCCTGTCGCAAAACCACCTGGTTTTGCAAGGGGGGTCACTTGGGTTTTTGGCCCGGTGCTCGGCGGCCATCTAGGGAAACCTACCAAACCCACGCATTTCTGAAAACTAGACACCCGGCGGCTTCCAGGGAGGTATGGCTTGCGTGGATCCCCCAACGTTTCCTTACCCAGAATCCCCTGCAAACCTCAATTTTTGCTGAAAAAATTACTTTTTTCACACATTTTGGGGTGGGAAAGTAGTGGCATCACCGGGCTCACACAAATTTACCACCACCCAGCGTTCCCCCAGGTCTCCCGGTAAAAATGGTGCCTCACTTGTGTGGGAGGCCCAAGTACCCGCGACAGGCAAGGGCACAAAACGTAGTGATGCAACATTTGGGATAGGCAATGTTGATGTCGCATCACTACGTTTTGTGCCCTTGCCTGCGGCGGGTACTTGGGCCTCCCACACAAGTGAGGCACCATTTTTACCGGGAGACCTGGGGGAACGCTGGGTGGTGGTAAATTTGTTTGAGCCCGGTGATGCCACTACTTTCCCACCCCAAAATGTGTGAAAAAAGTTATTTTTTCCAGCAAAAATTGAGGTTTGCAGGGGATTCTGGGTAAGGAAACGTTGGGGGATCCACGCAAGCCATACCTCCCTGGAAGCCGCCGGGTGTCTAGTTTTCAGAAATGCATGGGTTTGGTAGGTTTCCCTAGATGGCCGCCGAGCACCGGGCCAAAAACCCAAGTGACCCCCCTTGCAAAACCAGGTGGTTTTGCGACAGGCCATTTTGATGTCGCCTCACTGCATTTTGGGCCCTTGCCTGCGGCGGGTACTTGGGCCTCCCACACAAGTGAGGCACCATTTTTACCGGGAGATCTGGGGGAACGCTGGGTGGTGGTAAATTTGTGTGAGCCCGGTGATGCCACTACTTTCCCACCCCAAAATGTGTGAAAAAAGTAATTTTTTCAGCAAAAATTGAGGTTTGCAGGGGATTCTGGGTAAGGAAACGTTGGGGGATCCACGCAAGCCATACCTCCCTGGAAGCCGCCGGGTGTCTAGTTTTCAGAAATGCGTGGGTTTGGTAGGTTTCCCTAGATGGCCGCCGAGCACCGGGCCAAAAACCCAAGTGACCCCCCTTGCAAAACCAGGTGGTTTTGCGACAGGCCATTTTGATGTCGCCTCACTGCGTTTTGGGCCCTTGCCTGCGGCGGGTACTTGGGCCTCCCACACAAGTGAGGCACCATTTTTACCGGGAGATCTGGGGGAACGCTGGGTGGTGGTAAATTTGTGTGAGCCCGGTGATGCCACTACTTTCCCACCCCAAAATGTGTGAAAAAAGTAATTTTTTCAGCAAAAATTGAGGTTTGCAGGGGATTCTGGGTAAGGAAACGTTGGGGGATCCACGCAAGCCATACCTCCCTGGAAGCCGCCGGGTGTCTAGTTTTCAGAAAGGCGTGGGTTTGGTAGGTTTCCCTAGATGGCCGCCGAGCACCGGGCCAAAAACCCAAGTGACCCCCCTTGCAAAACCAGGTGGTTTTGCGACAGGCCATTTTGATGTCGCCTCACTGCGTTTTGGGCCCTTGCCTGCCGCGGGTACTTGGGCCTCCCACACAAGTGAGGCACCATTTTTACCGGGAGACCTGGGGGAACGCTGGGTGGTGGTAAATTTGTGTGAGCCCGGTGATGCCACTACTTTCCCACCCCAAAATGTGTGAAAAAAGTGATTTTTTCAGCAAAAATTGAGGTTTGCAGGGGATTCTGGGTAAGGAAACGTTTGGGGATCCACGCAAGCCATACCTCCCTGGAAGCCCCCGGGTGTCTAGTTTTCAGAAATGTATGGATTTGCTAGGTTTCCCTAGATGGCCGCCGTGCCCCGGGCCAAAAAGCCAAGAGACCCCCCTTGCAAAACCAGGTGGTTTTGAGATAGGCAATTTTGATGTCACCTCACTATGTTTTGCGCCGTTTCCTGTCGCGGGCACTAGGCCGACCCACACAAGTGAGGTACCGTTTTTCTCGAAAGACTTTGGGGGACACGGGGTGGGTGGAAATTTGTGGATCCACGCAGATTCCGGAACTTTCCACGACAGAAATGTGTGGAAAAGTGTTTTTTTTGCCAATTTTTTAGGTTTGCAAGGGATTCTGGGCAACAGACCCTGGTGGGAGGCAGTCAAGTCACCCCATCCTGGATTCCCCTGGGTGTCTAGTTTTCAAAAATGTATATGTTTGCTAGGTTTCCCCAGGTGCCCGCAGAGCTAGGGTTCAAAAACTACAGCTAGTCATTTTTCCAAAAAAGGGTCATTTTTCACTGCGAAATTGAGGTGTGACCAGGTTGCGTTTTGCGCCGTTTCCTGTCGCGGGCACTAGGCCGACCCACACAAGTGAGGTACCGTTTTTCTCGTAAGACTTTGGGGAACGCGGGGTGGGTGAAAATTTGTGGATCCACACAGATTCCGGAACTTTCCACGACAGAAATGTGGGGAAAATGTGTTTTTTTTGCCAATTTTTTAGGTTTGCAAGGGATTCTGGGTAACAGACCCTGGTGGGAGGCAGTCAAGTCACCCCATCCTGGATTCCCCTGGGTGTCTAGTTTTCAAAAATGTATAGGTTTGCTAGGTTTCCCCAGGTGCCCGCAGAGCTAGGGTTCAAAAACTACAGCTAGTCATTTTTCCAAAAAAGGGTCATTTTTCACTGCGAAAATTGAGGTGTGACCAGGTTGCGTTTTGCGCCGTTTCCTGTCGCGGGCACTAGGCCGACCCACACAAGTGAGGTACCGTTTTCTCGTAAGACTTTGGGGAACGCGGGGTGGGTGGAAATTTGTGGATCCACGCAGATTCCGGAACTTTCCACGACAGAAATGTGGGTAAAATGTGTTTTTTTTGCCAATTTTTTAGGTTTGCAAGGGCTTCTGGGTAACAGGCCCTGGTGGGAGGCAGTCAAGTCACCCCATCCTGGATTCCCCTGGGTGTCTAGTTTTCAAAAATGTATAGGTTTGCTAGGTTTCCCCAGGTGCCCGCAGAGCTAGGGTTCAAAAACTACAGCTAGACATTTTTCCAAAAAAGGGTCATTTTTCACTGCGAAATTGAGGTGTGACCAGGTTGCGTTTTGCGCCGTTTCCTGTCGCGGGCACTAGGCCGACCCACACAAGTGAGGTACCGTTTTTCTCGTAAGACTTTGGGGAACGCGGGGTGGGTAGAAATTTGTGGATCCACGCAGATTCCGGAACTTTCCACGACAGAAATGTGGGGAAAATGTGTTTTTTTTGCCAATTGTTTAGGTTTGCAAGGGATTCTGGGTAACAGACCCTGGTGGGAGGCAGTCAAGTCACCCCATCCTGGATTCCCCTGGGTGTCTAGTTTTCAAAAATGTATAGGTTTGCTAGGTTTCCCCAGGTGCCCGCAGAGCTAGGGTTCAAAAACTACAGCTAGTCATTTTTCCAAAAAAGGGTCATTTTTCACTGCGAAATTGAGGTGTGACCAGGTTGCGTTTTGCGCCGTTTCCTGTCACGGGCACTAGGCCGACCCACACAAGTGAGGTACCGTTTTTCTCGTAAGACTTTGGGGAACGCGGGGTGTGTGGAAATTTGTGGATCCACGCAGATTCCGGAACTTTCCACGACAGAAATGTGTGGAAAATGTGTTTTTTTTGCCAATTTTTTAGGTTTGCAAGGGATTCTGGGTAACAGACCCTGGTGGGAGGCAGTCAAGTCACCCCATCCTGGATTCCCCTGGGTGTCTAGTTTTCAAAAATGTATATGTTTGCTAGGTTTCCCCAGGTGCCCGCAGAGCTAGGGTTCAAAAACTACAGCTAGTCATTTTTCCAAAAAAGGTTCATTTTTCACTGCGAAATTGAGGTGTGACCAGGTTGCGTTTTGCGCCGTTTCCTGTCGCGGGCACTAGGCCGACCCACACAAGTGAGGTACCGTTTTTCTCGTAAGACTTTGGGGAACGCGGGGTGGGTGGAAATTTGTGGATCCACGCAGATTCCGGAACTTTCCACGACAGAAATGTGGGGAAAATGTGTCTTTTTTGCCAATTTTTTAGGTTTGCAAGGGATTCTGGGTAACAGACCCTGGTGGGAGGCAGTCAAGTCACCCCATCCTGAATTCCCCTGGGTGTCTAGTTTTCAAAAATGTATAGGTTTGCTAGGTTTCCCCAGGTGCCCGCAGAGCTAGGGTTCAAAAACTACAGCTAGTCATTTTTCCAAAAAAGGGTCATTTTTCACTGCGAAATTGAGGTGTGACCAGGTTGCGTTTTGCGCCGTTTCCTGTCATGGGCACTAGGCCGATCCACACAAGTGAGGTACCGTTTTTCTCGTAAGACTTTGGGGAACGCGGGGTGGGTGGAAATTTGTGGATCCACGCAGATTCCGGAACTTTCCACGACAGAAATGTGTGGAAAATGTGTTTTTTTTGCCAATTGTTTAGGTTTGCAAGGGATTCTGGGTAACAGACCCTGGTGGGAGGCAGTCAAGTCACCCCATCCTGGATTCCCCTGGGTGTCTAGTTTTCAAAAATGTATAGGTTTGCTAGGTTTCCCCAGGTGCCCGCAGAGATATGGTTCAAAAACTACAGCTAGTCATTTTTCCAAAAAAGGGTCATTTTTCACTGCGAAATTGAGGTGTGACCAGGTTGCGTTTTGCGCCGTTTCCTGTCGCGGGCAGTAGGCCGATCACACAAGTGAGGTACCGTTTTTCTCGTAAGACTTTGGGGAACGCGGGGTGGGTGGAAATTTGTGGATCCACGCAGATTCCGGAACTTTCCACGACAGAAATGTGTGGAAAATGTGTTTTTTTTTGCCAATTGTTTAGGTTTGCAAGGGATTCTGGGTAACAGACCCTGGTGGGAGGCAGTCAAGTCACCCCATCCTGGATTCCCCTGGGTGTCTAGTTTTCAAAAATGTATAGGTTTGCTAGGTTTCCCCAGGTGCCCGCAGAGCTAGGGCTCAAAAACTACAGCTAGTCATTTTTCCAAAAAAGGGTCATTTTTCACTGCGAAATTGAGGTGTGACCAGGTTGCGTTTTGTGCCGTTTCCTGTCGCGGGCACTAGGCCGATCCACACAAGTGAGGTACCGTTTTTCTCGTAAGACTTTGGGGAACGCGGGGTGGGTGGAAATTTGTGGATCCACCCAGATTCCGGAACTTTCCACGACAAAAATGTGGGGAAAATGTGTTTTTTTTGCCAATTTTTTAGGTTTGCAAGGGATTCTGGGTAACAGACCCTGGTGGGAGGCAGTCAAGTCACCCCATCCTGGATTCCCCTGGGTGTCTAGTTTTCAAAAATGTATAGGTTTGCTACGTTTCCCCAGGTGCCCGCAGAGCTAGGGTTAAAAAACTACAGCTAGTCATTTTTCCAAAAAAGGGTCATTTTTCAATGCGAAATTGAGGTGTGACCAGGTTGCGTTTTGCGCCGTTTCCTGTCGCGGGCACTAGGCCGACCCACACAAGTGAGGTACCTTTTTTCTCGTAAGACTTTGGGGAACGCGGGGTGGGTGGAAATTTGTGGATCCACGCAGATTCCGGAACTTTCCACGACAGAAATGTGGGGAAAATGTGGTTTTTTTGCAAATGTTTTAGGTTTGCAAGGGATTCTGGGTAACAGACCCTGGTGGGAGGCAGTCAAGTCACCCCATCCTGGATTCCCCTGGGAGTCTAGTTTTCAAAAATGTATAGGTTTGCTAGGTTTCCCCAGGTGCCCGCAGAGCTAGGGTTCAAAAACTACAGCTAGTCATTTTTCCAAAAAAGGGTCATTTTTCACTGCGAAATTGAGGTGTGACCAGGTTGCGTTTTGCGCCGTTTCCTGTCGCGGGCACTAGGCCGATCCACACAAGTGAGGTACCGTTTTTCTCGTAAGACTTTGGGAAACGCGGGGTGGGTGGAAATTTGTGGATCCACGCAGATTCCAGAACTTTCCACGACAAAAATGTGGGGAAAATGTGTTTTTTTTGCCAATTGTTTAGGTTTGCAAGGGATTCTGGGTAACAGACCCTGGTGGGAGGCAGTCAAGTCACCCCATCCTGGATTCCCCTGGGTGTCTAGTTTTCAAAAATGTATAGGTTTGCTAGCTTTCCCCAGGTGCCCGCAGAGCTAGGGTTCAAAAACTACAGCTAGTCATTTTTCCAAAAAAGGGTCATTTTTCAATGCGAAATTGAGGTGTGACCAGGTTGCGTTTTGCGCCGTTTCCTGTCGCGGGCACTAGGCCGACCCACACAAGTGAGGTACCTTTTTTCTCGTAAGACTTTGGGGAACGCGGGGTGGGTGGAAATTTGTGGATCCACGCAGATTCCGGAACTTTCCACGACAGAAATGTGGGGAAAATGTGTTTTTTTTGCAAATTTTTTAGGTTTGCAAGGGATTCTGGGTAACAGACCCTGGTGGGAGGCAGTCAAGTCACCCCATCCTGGATTCCCCTGGGTGTCTAGTTTTCAAAAATGTATATGTTTGCTAGGTTTCCCCAGGTGCCCGCAGAGCTAGGGTTCAAAAACTACAGCTAGTCATTTTTCCAAAAAAGAGTCATTTTTCACTGCGAAATTGAGGTGTGACCAGGTTGCGTTTTGCGCCGTTTCCTGTCGCGGGCAGTAGGCCGATCCACACAAGTGAGGTACCGTTTTTCTCGTAAGACTTTGGGGAACGCGGGGTGGGTGGAAATTTGTGGATCCACGCAGATTCCGGAACTTTCCACGACAGAAATGTGGGGAAAATGTGTTTTTTTTGCCAATTTTTTAGGTTTGCAAGGGATTCTGGGTAACAGACCCTGGTGGGAGGCAGTCAAGTCACCCCATCCTGGATTCCCCTGGGTGTCTAGTTTTCAAAAATGTATAGGTTTGCTAGGTTTCCCCAGGTGCCCGCAGAGCTAGGGTTCAAAAACTACAGCTAGTCATTTTTCCAAAAAAGGGTCATTTTTCACTGCGAAATTGAGGTGTGACCAGGTTGCGTTTTGCGCCGTTTCCTGTCGCGGGCACTAGGTCGACCCACACAAGTGAGGTACCGTTTTTCTCGTAAGACTTTGAGGAACGCGGGGTGGGTGGAAATTTGTGGATCCACGCAGATTCCGGAACTTTCCACGACAGAAATGTGTGGAAAATGTGTTTTTTTTGCCAATTTTTTAGGTTTGTAAGGGATTCTGGGTAACAGACCCTGGAGGGAGGCAGTCAAGTCACCCCATCCTGGATTCCCCTGGGTGTCTAGTTTTCAAAAATGTATAGGTTTGCTAGGTTTCCCCAGGTGCCCGCAGAGCTAGGGTTCAAAAACTACAGCTAGTCATTTTTCCAAAAAAGGGTCATTTTTCACTGCGAAATTGAGGTGTGACCAGGTTGCGTTTTGCGCCGTTTCCTGTCGCGGGCAGTAGGCCGATCCACACAAGTGAGGTACCGTTTTTCTCGTAAGACTTTGGGGAATGCGGGGTGGGTGGAAATTTGTGGATCCACGCAGATTCCGGAACTTTCCACGACAGAAATGTGGGGAAAATGTGTTTTTTTTGCCAATTTTTTAGGTTTGCAAGGGATTCTGGGTAACAGACCCTGGTGGGAGGCAGTCAAGTCACCCCATCCTGGATTCCCCTGGGTGTCTAGTTTTCAAAAATGTATAGGTTTGCTAGGTTTCCCCAGGTGCCCGCAGAGCTAGGGTTCAAAAACTACAGCTAGTCATTTTTCCAAAAAAGGGTCATTTTTCACTGCGAAATTGAGGTGTGACCAGGTTGCGTTTTGCGCCGTTTCCTGTCGCGGGCACTAGGCCGACCCACACAAGTGAGGTACCGTTTTTCTCGTAAGACTTTGGGGAACGCGGGGTGGGTGGAAATTTGTGGATCCACGCAGATTCCGGAACTTTCCACGACAGAAATGTGGGGAAAATGTGTTTTTTTTGCCAATTATTTAGGTTTGCAAGGGATTCTGGGTAACAGACCCTGGTGGGAGGCAGTCAAGTCACCCCATCCTGGATTCCCCTGGGGTCTAGTTTTCAAAAATGTATAGGTTTGCTAGGTTTCCCCAGGTGCCCGCAGAGCTAGGGTTCAAAAACTACAGCTAGTCATTTTTCCAAAAAAGGGTCATTTTTCACTGCGAAATTGAGGTGTGACCAGGTTGCGTTTTGCGCCGTTTCCTGTCGCGGGCACTAGGCCGATCCACACAAGTGAGGTACCGTTTTTCTCGTAAGACTTTGGGGAACGCGGGGTGGGTGGAAATTTGTGGATCCACGCAGATTCCGGAACTTTCCACGACAGAAATGTGGGGAAAATGTGTTTTTTTTTGCCAATTTTTTAGGTTTGCAAGGGATTCTGGGTAACAGACCCTGGTGGGAGGCAGTCAAGTCACCCCATCCTGGATTCCCCTGGGTGTCTAGTTTTCAAAAATGTATAGGTTTGCTAGGTTTCCCCAGGTGCCCGCAGAGCTAGGGTTCAAAAACTACAGCTAGTCATTTTTCCAAAAAAGGGTCATTTTTCACTGCAAAATTGAGGTGTGACCAGGTTGCGTTTTGCGCCGTTTCCTGTCGCGGGCACTAGGCCGATCCACACAAGTGAGGTACCGTTTTTAGGTCTCGGCTAGCGAAGGCTGCGCTTGCGCAGTCTCGCTCGCGAGATTTAATGACTTTGAGTGACTTTTAGAAGAGGGGCTTGCTCCCGCCCCTCTTCTCTCCTGTTCTCCATTGGCTGGCCTAGTAAATGCTGGCCAGCCATTGGAGAAGAGGTCCCGTCACTCCGATCCTGCCCCGTCCTTTTCGGATCGGGGGGCGTGTTTTTTGCGAGAAGTCTCAGGGAGGAGACAACAGCAAAACACGCCCCCCAATCCGAAAACGAGGCTGCGTTTCTCCGAGGCATATCTTCTCTGCCTCGGAGAAAGGCGGTGGTGTCCCGGCGTTGCTCCCTCACCTGATCGCCTTGTGTAGGACTTGTTACTGGAGCTGTGAACAGAAGATTAATTATGTTGACTAAACAAAACAATGTATGCATTTAATGCAGTTTGATATAGCGCAGACTTTACCCAAAGGTGTCAGAGCGCTTTACACTAGAACCATATAGTACGTTACATAAGGAGATTTAAACAATGGTTCAAAAACAATGGTATTTGTTGTCGGAGTGTCAATAGACCCTGGGGGTCAATGAGCTGAATGTCCCCAGCCTCACGGGGAGAAAATAAGGTTTAGTAATCAGTGCAAACAGCCGCTCCACGTGCATTTCGAAGCGTTTCAAAACACGCAGCCATGCTTTCCAAGACAAGCATTTTTGTTCCTGATTCCCTGTTTTAGCAGACCGCACGTAATCGTCCGTTTACACCTGGTGTCCTGTTTGGAGAAAAACACACAAGGGGGCGACTTCGCAGGTCTCCTGCCTACAGCAGGCACTTCAGCTGAGCTCCCGTTTCCCCTCCCCCCAAATTGAGCGCAGTCTGCGCAGAGCACCCCTCCCCTGCCTGCTGCCGTTGTAAGAGGCGGAATGCGGGGCCAGTGAGTCTGGGCCGCCTGGGAAAGCGCACGCATAGCTCGGTCCGGCCGCCATTCCTCTGTCCCCGGCGACACCTGTTACTGCAGCACCGGAGCGGACGGAAGGTAAGAGTCCGGAGCCCGCGCGCCCGCTGCACCGAAGAGCACTGCGGAAAGGGAAAGTGCTGGGAGCCGAGGCATGCGGGAGACCCATGTCCGTTTAAAGGTACAGGCAAGCGGCTGAGCTCGCCCTCCCCCGCGCTGAAATGTGAAACTGGGCTGACCCGGTGGAAAGGGGACTTGTGTAGATTCGGGGTGCTGCACACTTCCCTGTTCCCGTTAAGTGTCCGAGTAGAGTCCAGTGCAGGTTGCTCCGCGGTGATGCCGTTCGTGTCTTCTGCCTTGGTAGCTGGTTGTTGTCCCTGCTTTGCGCTTTTGAAATCCTCCCGCGTGCAGTTTTGCTTTTGCTTCCGCGGCTGGGATGCCTCCGTGCATTCCTGCCTGCTTGGGAAGCCTCTGTGTTGTGGTCTGTGATATCCATGGTTGCTGCTTGTTTACCGCCGGAGTCTGATCCCTACATGTGATTCTTGTGTGCTCTCCCCGCAGGGTGTGTGCACTAATGCCCATGGCTCTGTGCTACGTTCTAAGGGCTGTCTGTACACCGTTGCTCCTGCTTTTGATGTCAGTGTATGGGGGCAGCCTCTTTGATGCTTCTTTTGCAACTGCCTGAAATATCTTGAATGTTTTGTTTCAGTACTAGTGATGGTTGTGTGTTCGTGCCTTTGGTGCTTGTGTCACACTGCCTTTTCACTGCAATTCCTGAATTTGGATGCCCCTGTCTGTATGCAGCTCCTGCACGTATCTACGGCATTTTTCATGACGGAGGTCCATATCTAGGCAACCAATTGCCCTGTACTGACGAGAGAAACACACGGTGTGCACAGGGCGCAGGTTCTACTTTTTGCCTCACCTGCCATGGACCCAGCCCCACACACCCTTTACTGTCCCTCCGTTTTTGTGCGCCTCCTACTGTCAGACTATGCTTCTTTGCACAGTGGTATATCCATTCCCAGCAGCAGGCGTCCAAATGAATCTGGTGGGTCAGTTAAGCGCTGCTCTCGAATTTAATTGTGGCTTTGTAAATGGAAACCCAAACATTCCACAGTTTTGTTTGTGCTGTGCTTTTTTTCATGCTTAACAATCCTTATCACTGGTGTTCTACCATACATCTAGAACAAGTCTGCTCGACAAGCCGTGTAAACCTGACAATTTACACCCGCGTGGTGTCACTAAGAGGACGTTGTTTTGCTACTTGTTGATTCAAAAATCACAATTTGATACAGTTATGTTAATCAGTAATTTTTGTCAAATTCGCTCACTTTTTTAAACGACTTTGCAACACTGGAGCTGTTAAACAAATCGAGTGATGGCAAGAATTACAGATTACAAATCTGCCCACTACTGCTGTTCACCTAGGCCTAATTTTAGGGAAGAAACGCCATCTTTGGTGTGGGGAATGTAAGGTGAAAGTCTTGTCTAGTCATTACAAGCCCCTTTCCGACTCTCAGGCGCCTCTAGAACAAATGGGTTATTACCCGTGGTTATGTTACACTTATCTACCATAGTGTAGGCTTTACTTTAATCTGTTTATTAATTATTCCGTGCGTTATCGTGTTAGTGATGCACTATTTTACGAAGGGATGAAAGTTCATGTGGGAATACAAACCTTAAACCTGCTGGCTGCTCTTAGATTTCTTAAGCAAGCTCGCAGCCCAATGGCCAGCCTTGGCTCCTGTAAGAAGGGTGGTGTTGGTGACAGTGCTATTTTTAGGTCTCGGCTAGCGATGGCTGCGCTTGCGCAGTCTCGCTCGCGAGACATAATGACTTGTGGTGTCATGCGTTGTAATGGTATGCGTTGTAATGGTATGCGTTGTAGTGCCATGCGTTGTAAAGGATGTTCCGTTGTAATGCCTGCTTTGTAAGTGTAGTGCGATGTAATAGTTGCGTTGTAAAGGTTGTTTCCCGTCTGGGAGGAGCGTCACCGCAACCTGTGCTGCTTTTGCCTTTAGTCTTTCACGTCTTTAGTCCATGATTTCCTCAATAGCCACTCTAAGATCTGTGTGTGTGTGTGTGCTAGGCTGTGTGTGTGTGTGTGTGGTAGGCTGTGTGTGTGTGTGTGTGTGTGTGTGCGCCTCTGTGTGGTTGGCTTTTTTGGTAGGTGGCTCTATGCGTGGGTGGCTCTGTCTGTGGGTGGGTAGCTCTGTGTGTGTGTGTGTGTGTAGGTGGCTCTGTGTGGGTGGCTGTGTGTGGGGGTGGCTTTGTGTGTGTGGCTCTGTGTGTGGGTGCAAATGCAATAGGTCTCGCATTTGAGAGCGATTAAGCTATTGACATTGAAAATAACAATGCCGTTTCTTTAAATGTTTTAAAAACAAAAACATAAACAAAAATAATGTCATGAGCAGTGCCAATAGCTCTAACTTTAACAATGCCGAGACCATTGCATTGTAAATGCTTGTTCTCGTAAGACTTTGGGGAACGCGGGGTGGGTGGAAATTTGTGGATCCACGCAGATTCCGGAACTTTCCACGACAGAAATGTGTGGAAAATGTGGTTTTTTTCACAATTATTTAGGTTTGCAAGGGATTCTGGGTAACAGACCCTGGTGGGAGGCAGTCAAGTCACCCCATCCTGGATTCCCCTGGGTGTCTAGTTTTCAAAAATGTATAGGTTTGCTAGGTTTCCCCAGGTGCCCGCAGAGCTAGGGTTCAAAAACTACAGCTAGTCATTTTTCCAAAAAAGGGTCATTTTTCACTGCGAAATTGAGGTGTGACCAGGTTGCGTTTTGCGCCGTTTCCTGTCGCGGGCACTAGGCCGATCCACACAAGTGAGGTACCGTTTTTCTCGTAAGACTTTGGGGAACGCGGGGTGGGTGGAAATTTGTGGATCCACACAGATTCCGGAACTTTCCACGACAAAAATGTGGGGAAAATGTGTTTTTTTGGCCAATTTTTTAGGTTTGCAAGGGATTCTGGGTAACAGACCCTGGTGGGAGGCAGTCAAGTCACCCCATCCTGGATTCCCCTGGGTGTCTAGTTTTCCAAAATGTATAGGTTTGCTAGGTTTCCCCAGGTGCCCGCAGAGCTGGGGTTCAAAAACTACAGCTAGTCATTTTTCCAAAAAAGGGTCATTTTTCACTGCGAAATTGAGGTGTGACCAGGTTGCGTTTTGCGCCGTTTCCTGTCGCGGGCACTGGGCCGACCCACACAAGTGAGGTACCGTTTTTCTTGAAAGACTTTGGGGAACGCGGGGTGGGTGGAAATTTGTGGTCCACGCAGATTCCGGAACTTTCCACGACAGAAATGTGGAGAAAATGTGTGTTTTTTGCCAATTTTTTAGGTTTGCAAGGGTTTCTGGGTAACAGACCCTGGTGGGAGGCAGTCAAGTCACCCCATCCTGGATTCCCCTGGGTGTCTAGTTTTCAAAAATATATAGGTTTGCTAGGTTTCCCCAGGTGCCCGTAGAGCTAGGGTTCAAAAACTACAGCTAGTCATTTTTCCAAAAAAGGGTCTTTTTTCACTGCGAAATTGAGGTGTGACCAGGTTGCGTTTTGCGCCGTTTCCTGTCACGGGCACTAGGCCGACCCACACAAATGAGGTACCGTTTTTCTCGTAAGACTTTGGGGAACGCGGGGTGGGTGGAAATTTGTGGATCCACGCAGATTCCGGAACTTTCCACGACAGAAATGTGTGGAAAATGTGTTTTTTTTACCAATTTTTTAGGTTTGCAAGGGATTCTGGGTAACAGACCCTGGTGGGAGGCAGTCAAGTCACCCCATACTGGATTCCTCTGGGTGTCCAGTTTTCAAAAATGTATAGGTTTGCTAGGTTTCCCCAGGTGCCCGCAGAGCTAGGGTTCAAAAACTACAGCTAGTCATTTTTCCAAAAAAGGGTCATTTTTCACTGCGAAATTGAGGTGTGACCAGGTTGCGTTTTGCGCCGTTTCCTGTCGCGGGCACTAGGCCGATCCACACAAGTGAGGTACCGTTTTTCTCGTAAGACTTTGGGGAACGCGGGGTGGGTGGAAATTTGTGGATCCACGCAGATTCCGGAACTTTCCACGACAGAAATGTGTGGAAAATGTGGTTTTTTTGCCAATTTTTTAGGTGTGCAAGGGATTCTGGGTAACAGACCCTGGTGGGAGGCAGTCAAGTCACCCCATCCTGGATTCCCCTGGTTGTCTACTTTTCAAAAATGTATAGGTTTGCTAGGTTATCTGTAGTAAATAACACTCAGGAAACAGCAAAGGTAGAGGTGACTGTTTATTCCTGTAGATCCTACGGCCTCTCACACGAGAATGCCAACATTCTAAGAGGAGCTCCGCTCCAACATTCTAAAGGTGGGACAGCCCATAAGGCGAGGACAAGGAGGGGGGAAGAGGGGAGAGGGGAAATGCAGGACTAGAATACAACACATCTCCCTGCGAGGCAGAAATTTTCACAAGACTCAAAATTGTACAGTTTGAAATGTCACTGGCCAAACAGGAGGAAAGCGCAACAGTGCTGAACTTTCCAAACATAGTCAGAGGAAAAAAATGCATCATCGCAATCCCCCCACAGCTCAATGCCCATACCTGGAGGCCAAACAAACCTTAATGAAAGGGAGAGCGAGAGAGACCCAAAAAGGCTTATGGTCCCATTTCGTAGTCAGAATGCCAACTCGGAGGTTTACATTCCCTAGCCTCTCTGAGTTTCCCCCCCATAGGCGTTTCAGGACTGTGACCTTTTTCCCAGGTAGGTTTGGATCCAGTAGTGCTAGGACACTTCGCTATGTTGTCCATACTCCACGTGCCTCCATCTTCCAGCACCACCGAATTGTTGTTGACCCGCGTTATCCTCAGTGGTTTAGAATATGAGGAGATCTTGGCCTTAGACAGGGATGGCTTCTTAACGACCACCCACTGGCCTTCACTCCATTTTTTTTGTGACACTCCCCACCGCTGGTCGTACCTGTGCTTGTACTTTTGTTGATGCTTGTGAGTATCTTCCGACACAGCGTCTCTGTCCACCCACACGGGAGTTCCTCCATTTAGCCAGTTGGGAGTGAGTTTGGAACCCGGGTTTCTCCCTTTGAGAGATATAAACGGTGACACTCCCGAGACTGCATTGGGTGATGTATGATATGACCACAGCATTTTCCTGATGGCTTCCTCTACCGGAATCTGGGAGCTCAAGGCAAGCTGGATGGTATCCTTTAACATTCTGTTTGCCCTTTCCACAAGTCCATTGGCTTTGGGACAGTAGAGCGGGGTCTTGATGTGTGAAATGGACAGTGTGGACATGAACTGCTTCATTTCCTCTGAAGCGAATTGAACTCCATTGTCTGTAATTATGACACCTGGTATACCCTCCTTAGAAAAGGCGTCTCTTAGGAAGTTCAACAGCGACGCAGTAGTGATAGACGATACCAGTCTTGTTACAATCCAATGAGAGTGGTAATCTATGAGAACAAACATGAATCTATGGGCTTGGTGCAGTAGATTCAAAGGCCCAATTATGTCCAATCCTAGTTTTTTCCACGGTACGGAGGGTACTTCCACGGGAAACAAAGGTGCTTTGCGGACACTCTTGGTTTTGTCACAACTACTACAGGCTGTGCAATTCTTTACTTGATCCTCCACCAGCGAATCCATCCCGGGGAACCAATAGTGTTGCCTAATTTTGCTCTTCGTCATGCTCCTCCCTGGGTGGCCTTCATGGGCAATCTGTATTACCCTTTCATACATGTCTTTTGGAGGGATGATTTTATTTCCTCTGCAAATTTGGTTCTCAAACATGGATAATTCATCCCGCACCGTCCAAAAATGACGCATGGGCACTGGCACCTCCTGCTTGTTAACAGGCCAACCCTTGCTTATCAGATTCCTCAGAGTCGCGAAATCGATGTCATCTCTCATGGCTTTCTCCCACTCCTCTCGATTGATGGCTGGAATTTCGACTAAAAGGATAGTCTCGTCTGGTGGGTTTTGTATCAGGTCCCCATTGGTCCTTGGTAATCTGGAGAGACAGTCCGCTACTCTATTTTCACTTCCAGGGACATATACCATGGTGTAGTTGAACCCTTGTAGACTCAGTACCCATTTAGATATACGAGGAGTGGTATTTTCCAAACGTTTAGTGGAGAATAACGGTAGTAAGGGTTTGTGGTCCGTCCTCAGTACAAACGGAATGCCCCATAGGAAATACTTGAAATGGTTTATGGCCCAGTAGCATGCCAAAGCTTCTTTTTCTATTGTCGAGTAGTTCAGTTCGGCATCTCTCAGAGTTCTAGAAGCAAAGGCGATCACCGATTCTTGGCCATTAGTTCTCTGCGTCAGGGAAGCTCCCAAGCCCTTCGCGCTGGCATCTGTGGTGAGAGTAGTTTTAGCATTGGGGTTGAAAGCCGTCAGAATTGGTGCATCAACGATGGCTTCTTTAATGAGTTGGAAAGCTGATTGGTGATCTTGTTTCCAAACAAATTCCGACCCCTTCTTCAGCAACTCTCTGAGGGGATGCACATGGTCCGCAAAGTTTTTGATGAACTTAGACATGTACTCCGCCAACCCCAGGAATGATTTGAGTTCATCCTTGTTTGTGGGTGCAGGGGCTAGTTTGACGGAGTCCACCAAACTGGATTTAGGTTTGATTCCCTCGCTTGAGATGGTGTGGCCTAGATAGACTACTGATTCCACCCCTATTTTACATTTGTCTTTCTGAGTGGTGAAACCTGCCTTACTCAGTCTGGTCAACACTGCTTCCAGAATTCTATTGTGCTCCTCCGCTGATGAACCATGAATCAGGATGTCGTCCTGGAAGCAAAGAACGTTTTGTAGGCCTTGTAGTATGTGTTGCATGACGCGTTGAAACACTGCTGCCGCAGATGCCAGGCCAAAAGGCAATCTTGAAAACTGATAAGCTCCGTGCGGGGTTATGAAGGAGGTGAGGGGCTTAGAATCTGGGTGGAGAGCGACTTGGTGGTACGCCGAGGATAAGTCTAGGACCGTGAAGACTTTGGCCCCATGGATGGCTGATAGCATTTCGTTGATGTTGGGGAGGGGATGTCGGTCGACCCAAATGTTAGAGTTCAAGTCCCTGAGGTCCACACACAGACGAATCCCTTTGTTACCCCCTTTTGCAGCTACTACAATGGGCGCCAACCATTCAGAACTCTCGATCCTCTCAATGATCTTGCACTCTTCCAATCTGTCCAGTTCCCTCTTAAGCGGTTCCCTCGTCAGCAGGGGGATAGACCTGGGCCTGTGGATGATCGGTCTGGCATTGGCCTTCAGTTTGATTTTGTGGAGAAAGCCTTTTAGGAGTCCGAGTTTGTCTGTAAACACCTCTGGGAAACGACTGCAGATTTCCATTCCGACATTGACCCTGTCGATCAAGTACACGGGTTCCGGTGCATTGGGGTCCAGTTTGATTCCCAGATCCTTTTGGTGTTTCCACCCTAGAAGGTTGGACCCATTCCTTGTGATGTAGACCTTTCCCACGGTTGATCTGTCTTTGAAGTTAATGTTCATGAGTCTCATTCCTACTAGTGGTATAGGATCCTGATTATAACCCCCAGGTTTGATGTCTGGAGGTAAGAGGCTGGACGCACTAGTTCCAGAATTGGCCAGGAATGTGGCTTCATTGACGAGGGTATATGGAGAACAAGAGTCAGCGTATACCTCATACTTAACGTTGTCCAAAAATATCTCGCACTTGGGGTAGGCAGTGTTGCTGCATTCTGAATAATTGGATACCTGAAAAACTATATCCTCGCTAGGTTGTTGATGGTCCAACTCACTGCTTATCATGTGGGTGACACTGTTTTTTGCACTGTGGCAGAATTTTGAAAAATGGCCTCTTTTCTTGCACTTGCTGCATAAAACTCCCTTTGCTGGACAGCTTGCGTTGTTGGCCAGATGATTGGGATTTCCGCACCTGTAGCATTTTGGCTTATTTCCTGATGCGGTCTGTACTTCAGGACTGGAAGGCGAAGGTTTATGTTTGTAATCTCTACTGGATATCTTGTGTATGTTGTTTTCCATTACTTGTTTCACCTCCACGGCTTCTTTCATTTCGTTCATACAGTACGCTGTGTGTTCTATGCTCTTGGCAATGTCAATGGCACGTTTTAAGTCAGGGGCTTCTGCGAGAAGTCTTTCTTGGATCTTCTTGTTGCAGGTACACCTTACCAGCTGATCCCTAATTAGTGACTCGGTCAACACTCCAAACTCACACGTCGAGGCTAAACCTCTCAGAATGGCAATGTAATTTATTACTTTCTCATTTTTCCCTTGAATGCGCAAAAAGAACTTGTGGCGTTCTAATACAATATTGATTTTATCACCAAATTGGGCTTCTAGTTTCAACAATGTTAACTGATACACGTCAAATTGAGCCTCCCCCTCACCCCCAGCACCTACATTTGCACCTTCAACAATTGAATCAGGCAGGTCATCAAAAATATCTCTCCCTTGCTTCCCTAGGTTATGCAAAAGGACATGTTGTTTACGCATAGCAGAAAACCTGTCACCCCCAATTGCAATTAGGTACGATTCAAACAGATTTACCCATTTTTTCCATGGGATCACAGGATCTCCACTCTCATCCAGAAATGGAGGGGGTTGAGACATTGCGAATGCAGACATAGCGGAGATAAGGAAGGAAAACGTAGAGAAGAAAACAACAGAAAAGAAAATAAAAAGACGTAGGATGAATTTAGGGAAGAAAAGAAACGAGTGGGAGAGCTAAAGATGGAGAATCAAATAGAAGAATATGTGGCCGCACCCCGTGGAACCACCTACGCAATGAAACAGGCAGGAGGCAGAGTACAGAATGAAAGTACTGAAAATTTCATGAGCTGAGCTTGTCAGCGAAATTTCACCAAAGGCATACTAAAAGCTGGAAAATAAACTTGAAGTAATTATGGCTGCACAACATGAAATGACCTTAACCCAGCGTAATGACGTAATGAACAGCAGGTGGCAAGGTACAGAATGAAGGTAACCCAATATCGTGAGCAAAGCCTGACAGCGAAAGCTTCCCCACAGGCAGAATGAACTGTGAGGATTACAAAAATTAATGTGTGCTATAATATTTTCCTGCAGGGGGAGCAGTGTTAAGGAAGCCAGAGAGCAGTGTCTGTCTACTGAGTAGCCTCACTGGAGTTCAGTCAGCGGGACCACGGGAACGCCCGGAAACCGGCAGTCCTTGATGAGGAACTACGTCGTCCCAGCTCTGACAGGAAACGAAAACTTTTCTCTCAGGAACCACCCTCGTGAGAAGCAGCACAACGTTCCCTTAGACGCACACCTTCTGAACCGGCATACCCTCGAGGAAATGATGCACAGCGGGCAAGCCTGTGACGACGCTCAAGACTCCTGAGGCAGATGGGAAGTCCTGTGGGAGCGAGAGGCCGGGAACAGAGTCTAAAATGACAGGCAGCACGGCGCTACACTCATCCACAACGCTGACCAAGTGAATCCAAGCGGGATTAACGCTACTGCCACCGGAGCAACTGGCAATGCCTTCGGCTCCGCCACAGCTTGCACAACGCCGATCTCTTCATACGCTCTTATCCCATCACTCTAGAACTCACCACGCTCCGTATGGGAAATGGCACAGGTCGCGTAACAGCTTCACGACAGCAGGAACCGCCGGTCATCAAGGTTGGCAAGCCCCGCAGGAATAATCACCAAAGAGAGTCCCAGCGAAAATGACAGGAACCACTCTTCAGCAGCCAAGGATGCTAGACGGGTCGTGTAAAGTCAGTAGCTGTGCAGGAACCAATCTTCCTTGAATAATCCACCGCCAGGAAGGATAGATGAGAGGCAGAAAACACTGGGGGTAGGATCCAACCGTCCCCAGCACGGTAAGGTGACTCGTCGCCAAAATATCTGTAGTAAATAACACTCAGGAAACAGCAAAGGTAGAGGTGACTGTTTATTCCTGTAGATCCTACGGCCTCTCACACGAGAATGCCAACATTCTAAGAGGAGCTCCGCTCCAACATTCTAAAGGTGGGACAGCCATAAGGCGAGGACAAGGAGGGGGGAAGAGGGGAGAGGGGAAATGCAGGACTAGAATACAACATTTCCCAAGGTGCCCACAGAGCTAGGGTTCAAAAACTAGAGCTAGGCACTTTGCAAAAAAAGGGTAATTTTGCATTGTGAAAATGTGGTGTGACCACGTTGCGTTTTGCGCCGTTTCCTGTCGTGGGCACTATGCCTACCCACACAAGTGAGGTACCATTTTTATCGGGAGACTTAGGGTAATTCAGATTTGTAAAGGAACTGTTATTATCTATTGACTTTCCATGCATTTCTGCTTTCCAAATGAAAGATATTGTGTAAAAAAGAAGTCATTCTAAAAAATGACTGATAATTCTCATGCTAGTATGAGTATTCCCAATTTCAGAAATGTGCAAATATCTACTGTTTCTAAACTCTATATTTTGTTCCCAAATCAGAAATACATAGGTGTCTTTCATACCGATTTTTCCATGTACACTTTTTTACAGAATAATTACTATATACCCGGTACATAATAAAAAACCATTGCAAGTTACTACTCAGTTTTTGGCTCTGGGTTCGTCGGGTTCTTGGTGAACCTACAAGTCCTATATATCCCCACAACCAGTAATGTCCAGCAGATGCAACGGTAAATTGCTTTCAAAGAGCTGTCATAATTAGAAGAAGTTACAGGTGAAAACGTTGACACAAAAGGCTGTTTTTTTCAACTGAATTTCAATTTATCCTACATTTAACTGTTTGTTTCTATAAAAAAACCTTTATGAATCTACACAAATGACCCCTTGCTGAATTCAGAATGTTGTCTTCTTTTCGAAAATGTATAGCTTTCCAGGATCCACTATTGCTTTTGTACCCATTTCAGCCACTAACTGGAAGGAGGTCAAAAGCACAAAAAATTGCAAAAATAGGCTATGTCCCAGAAAAATGCCAAAACTGTGTAAAAAATGTTGGATTTCTATCAAAAGTCAAGTATCCCCGAAAAGCTGGGAAAATGGTGATTTCAACCCCACAAACCCTTTTTTGATAACATTTGCAGGGAAAAACCCAGATGCTTTCATTTGCAGCCCGTTTTTCCAATTTTTCCAAAAAACCCCAAACTTTTGCTGTATTTTGGCTCTTTTCTGTGACCCCTCCAGGGGAATCCACAAACCCTGGGTACCTTTAGAATCCCCATGATGTTGGAAGAAAAGGACGCAAATTTGGCGTGGCTACCTAATGCGGTCAAAAAGTTACAGGGGCCTAAGCGCGCACTACCCCAAATAGCCAAAAAAAGCCTGGCACAGGAGGGGGAAAAGGCCTGGCAGCGAAGGGGTTAAGGTGCGTGAAGCAAAACCAATAGTGAACTCACGACCACTCTCCATTTGAGTAAGTACAGCACCCAAACCATAATCACACACATCTACAGTAATCACAGTGTCCCTTTTCTCTGAAAAAGGTTGCAGGGCTGGAGCATTGATGATTCTCTCCTTTATAACTTTAAAAGTTTGCTCGCAAGCATCGGACCAATTATAATCTGCATTTTTCTTAAGCAACGGTCTAAATGCTTCTGTTAAATTAGCAAAATTTCTTAAAAACTTAGCATAAAACTCACAAAGACCCAAGAAAGACAACCATTGGTCTTTGTTCTTTGGGGCAGGAGCATCCACAATGCTTTTAACAAGGCAAGGTTTAGGTTTGATGCCCTCAGCTGAAAAAATATGACCCAGATACTCTATTTCCCTGGTTTTGAAAATACACTTGTCCTTCCTTAGGGTGGCACCTCTTGCTTCCAAAATACTCAAAACATTCCCCACAACTGTGTCATGCTCACTTTCACTTTCTGTAAACACCAAAATGTCAAGATGAAACACAAAATGGCAGCCCACGGGTCACTCGGAATGACCAGGCCAACAATCTTCAGTGGATTCAGTGCTCGAGGTGGGGGCTACAAGTTAGCATAAGCATGACTTCAAGAGATGTCGAGAAGTCAATGCACTTGCAGAAATGCACGGTGACCAGGTGTTCCAGTTCCATGCTACTCACGAGAGCTGCGGGTCTCAGCTTTGCTGGGGACTCGGGTCGGCCTCTGAGATGTCTGGAAATCCTCTTCCTGGGCTGCAAATACTTCGGAGTCCAACGGGAGCTTCGATGATGCAGACCGGCAAATTGCTTTGCTGGTGCCTGCCAAGCAGGGAAGTCACTCCTTGACCCCAAGGGAGATTTCTTCAGTCCTCTGGTCTTGAGCAGAGTGTCGAAGGTCCAGGATTCAGCTTCAGAGTTTCGTCCAGGGTAATCTAAAGTCCTAAGGACAGGGGTCCCATACTTATACTAAGGTAGGGGGTTGGACATACTCTGGGGACCCACCTATGGGAGGGTTTGGAAAGAGGGGTGGCTACACCCATTTCCTTTGTCCAGTTTCGCACCAGACCAGGGGCTGTAAGCCCCTCAACCAGTTTGAGCTGGACTATGCACAGGGACACCAAATATGACCCCAGTGCAGGACTTCAAAGCACTCAGAGAGTGCTCCCACCCAGCCCCAATACACATAAGCCTGTCTGGGAGGTGGTTACACCTCCCTGTGACAGGAAACCTATTGTCCAGGCCTCCCCTGCTGGAGTTTCGGTCAGCAGCAGGAGGCCAGACCAGTGTCTGTGGCTGCAGCATCCATTTTGTGATGCCAGGGCTCTATTAAGTTTCTACCGGGTATACCAGTGCTGTCATGTCTCTCCCTCTAGAAGGGTGGGATCATACTCCCACACCAGTTACTGGTGTGGGGGTATGATTCCAAGGTGTTTGACACCAAACACGACATGTTTCCGTGCAGCCAGTCCAAAGTTAGCATTTACCGTTTGGTTATAATGCACTTAAGAGTATATGGTCAGGCTGCACTACCAACAGCATCAGAGAAGGGTCTCCGAATGCTGCAGAGGGGCTCTGCTCATGCAGGGGCACCCTCTCACATTGGAACCCAGCAGTCTGCCTTCAGGATTGATAAGGCCTGCCATAAGGGTGACTTTTAGGTTTATATGTGGGTATATGGTGAGATATAGTGAACATATATCTCAGTAAGGGGTGCATGTACCACCTTACCCAGGCTGCAGTAGCAGACCTGTGGTGTCATTTTGGGTGGCTTTCCAGGGGTGGCATAATACATGCTTCAGCCCCTGGTAGGCCTCTGGGGTACCTATGCCCTGGGTACTTACAAGGGCACCTCAGTTCCAATCTGAACTGTACCTAAAGTACATAGAATCATTTTAGAGAGGACGCAGCTAGGCTGGGGCCCTGAATAGCAGGGTCCCAGCCAGACTAAAGTCGAAAAATAGTGAAACACCAGTAAAAAGTGGGGGTGAACATGTGAAGCAGATCCTACTCTCCTACAGGTAACAGCAGACACACTATGGAAATTCCCTACCTAACTATATTACAGATGCAGACTCCTTCTTGGCCTTTAAAAAACATCCGAAAACCTGGCTCTTCATATCTTAGTTTCCTGTTTGAGTGTCCGCCTCTCCTCTGTTGGTCTTTGTGTTCTGCTATAGCGTCTTGACACCTCTGGGTATTAGTGCCCTTTACAAGTGCTATCCTATCCTTTTATGTTTTTAAACACATATATTGTGAGCAGGCCCTCACATGCCCTGATTCGTCACGCGGTTTCCCTCACAACCAGTGTTGTAAAAATAATAGCACGATTATCCACTCAAAGATTTCTCTGTGTTCCCTCCGTAGTCTGCATTTATCAAACCAGTTTGAAAAACACATGACCTACCACTGTGCTTTATCATCTAATTTCCACTCTGATGACTGGCATTCACCACGTACAGCTTGCCTCACGTTTGGTGCCTGTGCCCCTCATTCCTGTTAATCCCCTCCTTTCATTTCTCTGTGATTCATCTTCTGCTCACTCGCTTGTGGGCCTCAGCCAAATGGATCCCCTTGATGACGCAAGCTGCAGAAGCAGGTCTGAACTTGAACATACTGCCCCAGACTCCCCCCGCCCCCCGAGCCTTGGCTCTTGCTCACCTCTTACCTAGTGGATATTACTCCATTCTTCCACCTTTTTGTGTGACCCCTGAAAAGACGGGGTCCTTTTCAGCAATAGCCCAAGTGGGTATTCCGTGAGCCCAGACTGTGGAGCCCTTGTAAATCTGGTCACCGTGCTCTGCTTCTCTCCGTTTACTATCAGAAGCAGTGTGCTTGCAGATGCGAAAGAAGCACTTTCAGCGATAAGTTGCTTGGGGACACCACGTGCTGCATCTGGCTGGCTCTGCCACTCCTCTCCTGTCCTATTTAAACTCTCGCAGCGAAGATACCCCTGCAGCTGGAAATCTGTCAGGCTCTGCCCCATTATCTCCATTTATTTTACTCATATGAAAGCTTGTTCTGAATTTGTTTACAAATTCATAGCCACCATGAACAGGAGTATTGACCAGTTTTAAAACCAGTTGAACAAGAGGGAAGGGAGAAGATCATGCCCAGATGCTCTATAGTGTTTGCAGGGCTTGGGACGGAAACAGCATGGATGTCCTGTGACACAAGGGGCCGATTATGATGTCATCTCCGGTTTCAATTTCGACTGCCTAATAGCAATGTAGGCAGTCAGAATTTAAACCAGCTGACCATTCTGACTGGATTCTGATGGGCTCAAGGAACCCGCCGGCCAATTGGAGGCCCCAACATAAACCCTGAGTTTCCGCCGTACTTCGGAGTCCAACGGGAGCTTCGATGATGCAGACCGGCAAATTGCTTTGCTGGTGCCTGCCAAGCAGGGAAGTCACTCCTTGACCCCAAGGGAGATTTCTTCAGTCCTCTGGTCTTGAGCAGAGTGTTGAAGGTCCAGGATTCAGCTTCAGAGTTTTGTCCAGGGTAATCTAAAGTCCTAAGGACAGGGGTCCCATACTTATACTAAGGTAGGGGGTTGGACATACTCTGGGGACCCACCTATGGGAGGGTTTGGAAAGAGGGGTGGCTACACCCATTTCCTTTGTCCAGTTTCGCACCAGACCAGGGGCTGTAAGCCCCTCAACCAGTTTGAGCTGGACTATGCACAGGGACACCAAATGTGACCCCAGTGCAGGACTTCAAAGCACTCAGAGAGTGCTCCCACCCAGCCCCAATACACATAAGCCTGTCTGGGAGGTGGTTACACCTCCCTGTGACAGGAAACCTATTGTCCAGGCCTCCCCTGCTGGAGTTTCAGTCAGCAGCAGGAGGCCAGACCAGTGTCTGTGGCTGCAGCATCCATTTTGTGATGCCAGGGCTCTATTAAGTTTCTACCGGGTATACCAGTGCTGTCATGTCTCTCCCTCTAGAAGGGTGGGATCATACTCCCACACCAGTTACTGGTGTGGGGGTATGATTCCAAGGTGTTTGACACCAAACACGACATGTTTCCGTGCAGCCAGTCCAAAGTTAGCATTTACCGTTTGGTTATAATGCACTTAAGAGTATATGGTCAGGCTGCACTACCAACAGCATCAGAGAAGGGTCTCCGAATGCTGCAGAGGGGCTCTGCTCATGCAGGGGCACCCTCTCACATTGGAACCCAGCAGTCTGCCTTCAGGATTGATAAGGCCTGCCATAAGGGTGACTTTTAGGTTTATATGTGGGTATATGGTGAGATATAGTGAACATATATCTCAGTAAGGGGAGCATGTACCACCTTACCCAGGCTGCAGTAGCAGACCTGTGGTGTCATTTTGGGTGGCTTTCCAGGGGAGGCATAATACATGCTTCAGCCCCTGGTAGGCCTCTGGGGTACCTATGCCCTGGGTACAATGCGCACATGTTCGCATTGTAATGGCGGTGTGGGGACCGCCAACCTGAGGTCGGTCGGTCTCGAGACAGCAGCAACTTCGACCCCGACATCGTAATCAGGCCCCAAGTCTGCCTTCTTCACAGAAGTACAGGTGAGCTTTTCTTGACAGTATTTCTGGTCAACTGAGAAACTGCACAAGTGCTCTCCAGGGAACGAAAAGTCTGCCACACTTCCTTCTACTTTACTGCACTTTAATCGCCTACCTTGACCGGTATGGTAGTGGGATCCCTCCAGACACAGATTAATTATTCTTCCTGAGCAAGCCAGTGTATTGAGGTGACATGTGGGAGCTTAATTGAACATCCATAACTTGTCATAGCTTAATACCAGTGACCAGGCCATGTGGTTGGTCGGATCGGCAGATTGGGGAGTTCCTCAGACAGTACATCCTGCTTTTCCTTTGACACCTTGTCAAACTGTCACCACCAGAGATCCATTTTTATTGACTTTTTCCTACAGTAATATGTCTGATAGTCAGTCCCAATATAGGGCGAGTGTTTGGAAATTATGTTCTGAGTTTGTGTTCAGCTGTCCTGTAGTTATGAATTGGTGTAAACGATTCAATAATCTAGACTTTATTTCATGCAAGGGTGTGCGGCTTAAGTTTAGTGCCATTTCTTTAGTTAACTACACATGGCCACACCAGTAGTGTTTTATAAAATAGCTATTCTTTACTTTTGTCCCAAGATACCATGGTACTCATTGGGCCGATTCCATGAGTGCCCGTGTTGCATTTAGTTTGCCAGTTCCGTCATATGTGTTGAAAGTTGCACTGATGCATTCTGTTTTCCATTTGGGCTGCTGTACATTATGTGTCCCTTAGTTTGCTAGATCAGTCCTGCTTTGCAGCTAAGAGACCACTCAGACAAACTGTGCGACGTATACCATCTGCCTTATATTTCAGTGGGTTAATATAGCGGCTACATCACTGTATATGTACACTAAGTGGCAAGTTTGAATGCCCTACTTTATCTTTATTTATTAAGACCGATTTTCATGGCTATTTGGGTTTTTAAATGGTGTAGTATTTCCCTTTGTGCCAAAGATTTAAAAACACTGAACTGTTGCTACCAACACTAAGTTAAAAACCAGATAACAGAACAGAAAACCAGACAATTGTAGAGAAATCAGATAAAGAATTCCCTCTTAAATGGCAATATTATAACTAACAGGATTGAACACCCAATGCAGGGGAGTCTATAATTTTCAAGTCACATGTTCGGATTCCAGCAGTGCACCTCTGAGTTGGATAATAATATTGATTAATCAGACACTAAGAGATGTATTTATATGGTATTTATTTATTTATTCTGGTCAGTCAGAAAAAGAATGCAGAAATCCGCTTCAGATACATACAGATTAGCGAGCATCATACACAGTAAAACATCAGATTCGAATGATCAAGATTATCGTTGCTTCTGTTAACAGTTATTGTACACAGCCATAGTACCAAGATTTGTCTTGAGGTATACAGAGTAAAGCGAGATCACGTTGTTGACATTTGTTACTCGTAGTTTGTATAATCCCCATTTATCACCACACATTCAGATATAAATGCCTGGAAAGAATGATTTGTGCATACGCACTGAAATATGTGATTAGTTCGCCGGTTGTGTGGGGATAAGGTACTGCACCAATGGGTCCCAAAAGTCCCTAGGACGAGAGGCCTGCGGTAGTTCCTCTGCATATTTTTCCAGTTTCTCCTTACAATATGTCATATCTGTAAGCCAGTCTTTACATTGCGGTATGCGTTTACTCCCCCACCTCATTGCTATGCGTCTCTTGGCAAGCAGCAATGCGTCTGCGAGACATTTTGATCTTGTAAATGCCTAAGAGACGTACCAGGGGGGCATTAGGAATCTGCTCTGCCAGCATAGTAGTGAGAGAATTGGTCACTTCTATCCAATATGATTGAAGCTTGGGGCACGACCATGCCATGTGTAAGAAGTGTGCATTAGGTGTGCTACACCTGTGACACCTATCATCAATCCTTAAGCCATATTTATGCAACTGCACAGGTGTGTAATACACCTGATGGATAAACTTAAAGTGTATTATTCGTAAATTGCAGTTTGGTGTGAACATTCGCAGCTGTATACAGCTATATTCCCAGTCTTCCTTGGCTATAGCATCACCAATTGTTTCCTCCCATCTCGCCAGAGGTTTATCTAGTGCACGGAACTGCTCATGCTGAGCTGCAATGTACAGACGCTTAACTAAGCGTTGACGTGATGCTGAGGTCAGTAGAACCTGCAGCGCATTATGTGTTGGTGGTTCATCTGGAAATGTTCGATATAGCTCTTTCACTGCGAGCCGCAGTCTTAAATACGCAAACATTTTTAAGGGGGTACGGTGTGTATTATGGGATACAGCCATTTGTGCTAGAAACTGTCCGTTTGAGAATATATCCCCCATAGTGTGAAGGCCCATCTCTTCTAGCTGGTTCATCGTGTTTCTTTCTTGCGTCACCGAAATTTGTGGATGATGCTTTAGGGGCAGTGCTGGCGCATAAGAAGGGAGCTTATGTGCACGCTGCGCCAACACATGCCACTCCCTTGAGGTACAGACAGTTGGCTGAATGTAAGCACCCAGGGCATTCAGTCTCGGTGTGGATATAAAAGTGGTCAGAGGGGAGAATGTTATGCTCTCGTATTCTACTGCTATATGCCGTACATATCCGTGTGGTCACAGCCAGTAGTGAGCGTGTTGTGCCTGTGCACAGTAATAATATAGCTGTAGATCAGGTGCTCCGAAGCCTCCCTGAATGTATGGTTTAGTCAGTTCTCTCCACCCTAACCTCGCTTGTTTGCCTGCCCATGTAAGCCTAAGCATGCCTGTGCATAGTTTGGTGAATAGTGCTTGTGTAATCCAAATCAGAATATTCATAAATAGATAAAGAAATCTTGGTAGTACCACCATTTTTTGTATTGCTATTCTGTCAGCAAGTGACAGTGGCAGTTTGATCCATCTATCTATCTATGTGAGAAGTTGGCCTGATATATGCTGTCCACTAGTTATAGTGGGCACCCTGTATCAGTCCAAACAACCCCTTATGGTGAATAGGTTAAAGACAACGTTTATTGAAAGCTATCCTAGTGGTAGCTATGGAGAGCAGCCTTCAGGCTAAGTCTTGAAGGAATGTAAAGCAGCTTGTTTTACCAGTCTATAATCTCTTGAATGACCAAATGAAAGGACAACCACACCAGGTATATATTTAAAACATATGTATTTAAGATAAAACACACCCCTCTAGTCTCTTTATGAGACTGGAGTTCGAAGTACTTAAGTTACAAGTTAGCCATCAACAGTAATAGCACAAATACACGTTTGGGCCCTAGGGGCGTACCAAACCATATACCAATAAAGTGGTATAAGAACCACAACTGAAATAGACACAAGGCCTAGAGCCTGTAGAATCGCTGGGACCCCAAGGAACCACCCAAGGTAGTGACACAGGGGACCCACGGGGGCCGTATGCAGTGTGTGAACACAGCTGCGGGTTCCCGTTAGCTTCTATGGGCAATGCCGCAGTTGGAAATTTAAAGATAAGGGACACTTAGAAATGAGTCAGGACCAAACCCTTTTGGACTTAGCACCCACGGGAGCACCGGAGAACTCGTGTTACCTCACCCAGGGAAGCTGGGTGCATAGGTGTCTTTTGGTGTTGGATCGCGTCGTCGATTTCAATGGAAGCTGGCGAAGAAGTGCTGCTGCCGTGAAGAGGAGAAGTGTCCAAAGCGATCCAAGCCTGGATCTAGGATGGAAGGAACCTGAAAGCAGAGGGGACAGAGTCTGGGTCACTTACCAGTGACCAAGGGCACGATTGACCAATGCCCACAGATGTTGGGTGCTTCAGGTGAGTTGATGGGTGTCTTGACTCTTCAGCCACGACGTCCAGGAGGCGCCGATGATGACCAGGAGCTGGATTCGAGCTGTCCCACAAAGTCTGTCGAGTGCTGCGGTGTTGGCGAACAGATTGGACTGAACAAGCCTTGGCAACGGCAAGTCACTTGGAATCAGAGAAAGGACAGCGGTGCAGACCAGCAAGGTCTGGGGGACTCACCCAGCAAGGGTAAGTTGGGACACATCTGGAGCAACAAGGAAAGCCCAATCAGAAGAGGAGTCGCCTTCGTGGGGACCTACTAGCCAACAGGCTAGCGATCGCAAAGGAGCCTCGAGCAGTCGCACTGGAAACTGGCCCACGGGTCACTCGTGGAGTGGAGGCATGAAATCTTTGGTGCAGGTGGTGCTCAAGGCTGGGGCTACTTGGAGCCCAAAGCACAACTTTGAGGAAGACCAGGACGATGATGGTGCTGCAACAGTTCACGTTGTCCAGGGGTCATGGTTCCACGTCACCCACGATAGCCATGGGCCTCAGCTTTGCTGTGGACTCAGGGTAGCCTCCGGGAAGTCTGGAAATCCACCTCTGGGGATGCAGAGACTTTGGCATCTGGCAGGAGCTTCAGAATTGCAGACCAGACAGTTGCTTCTTTGGCGCCTGCCAAGCAGGGGAGTCACTCCTTGACCCCAAGGGAGATTTCTTCAGTCTTCTAAGCAAAGTAGAACGTCGAAGGTCCAGGATATGTGTTGCAGAGTTTAGTCCAGGGTAATCTAAAGTCGCAAGGACTGGGTTCCCATACTTATACAAAGTTTGGGGGTTGGACATACTCTAGGGACCCACCTATGGGAGGGTTTGGAAAGAGGGGTGGTTACACCCATTTCCTTTGTCCAGTTTCACGCCAGAGCAGGGGCAGGTAGCCCCTGCAACTGGTTTGAACTGGACTATGCACAGGGACACCTGTGTCTGTGGCAGTGGCATCCATTTTGTGATGTCAGGGCTGTAGAAAGTCCTGCCGGGCTAGACCAGTGTGAACATGTCTCTCCCTCTAGAAGGGTGGAATGCTACCCCCGCCACCAGAACTGGTGGGGGGGGGGGGGGTAGTATTCCAAAGCATTTGACACCAAACACAACATGTTTCTGTGCAGCCATCCCAAAGTTAGCATTTACCGCGAGGTTATAATGCACTTAAGAGTATATGGTCAGGCTGCACCACAAACAGCATCAGAGGAGGTACTCCAAACGCTGCAGAGGGGCTCTGCTCATGCAGGGGCACCCTATCACATAAAAAGCAAGCACTCTGCCTTCAGGATTGTTAAGGCCTGCCATAGGAGTGACTTATAGGTTTTATGTGTGTGCAATGGTAGTGGTATAGGTAGCCTATACCACTGTAAGGGGTGCAAGCACCACCTTACCTAGGCTGCAGTAGCAGACCTGTGGTGTCATTTTGGAGTGCTTCCCAGGGGTTGCATAATACATGCTTCAGCCCCTGGTAGGCCTCTGAGGTACCTATGCCCTAGGTACATAGTATACCATATAATAGGGGCTTATAAGGCACTCCAGAATCCAATTGGAAATGTATCTAATGTACATGGAAACCATTTTAGAGAGGAAGCAGCTAGGCTGGAGTCCTGATTAGCAGGGTCACAGCCAGACTAAGGTCGAAAAACTGTGAAACACCAGCAAAAAGTGGTGGTACCCATGTGAAGCATATCCTACACTCTCCTACACTCTACCATAATTTTTGCGTACCACTAGCTCTGGTTCGCAGAGTATCCAGATGCCTAAATACTGGTTCTGCCCGCCACTGCAGAGGGTAGTCAAAAGTTGGTGTTGTTGTCGCTGGGGTGAGAGGGATAACCACAGACTTGTCCCAGTTGATACTAAAACAGGAAAAGTATTCAAATCTAATATATTCACGGATAAGTTTATTTAGATTAATATCCGGATATCGGGTATAGAGAACCATATCGTCTGCATATAACGATATACTGACCGGACGTAACTGAAATTGTAATGCAGTTTCTGCATGTCGTTGTCGAATCTTACAGGCGAGTGGTTCCAAAACTAAAGTGAATAACAGTGGCGACAGTGGGCAGCCTTGTCTTTTCCCACGGAATATGTGCAGAGGTTAAGATGTGTTGCCGTTTATTCTTATCCGGGCACACGGTTTAGTGTATAATAGTGTTATCCAGGGTAAAAACGGTTCTGGGAAGACCATTTTATGCAGTACGGTAAACATATATGGCCACTCCACAAAGAGTGGCCATATATGAGCACAAAGAGTCAAACACTTTTGCTGTGTCCAATAAGGCCGCAGAAGCTGGCAGCTCTGCGTCCAATTGGTGGAACATGGCAAATATAGTCCTTAAGTTTTGCGTTGTTGAACGCGTCGGTATAAAACCGGCTTGGTCAGGAAATACCAGATTTTGCATTAGGGGCTCATTTTTGCCAGTATTTTGGCATCCATATTTATTAACAACAGTGGGCGATATGATTCACATTTAACTGGGTCCTTGTCAGGCTTAGGGAGAGTAATCAGTAATGCCTCACGTAATTAAGCTGGCAGCAGGCTCTCTTCATATGCCACGTCGTACATTACAGCAAGGTGTGGGATTAATAAGTCTTTGTATTCCTTATAGAGCTCTCCAGGTAAGCCATCTATACCTGGCACTTTATTCTTTGGAAGGGAGTTTATAGCTTCCCTTATTTCATCCTCCGTTATATGGTGGCAGAAGTATTCACGATGATCATCAGACAGCCATGCCAGGGCAACATCATCTAAGTATTGGCTTATCTCAGTGTTGGACACGTTCGCTCCTGCGGTTTATAATCGTGCGTAGTATTCCATGAAGCAGCCTATAATGGATGGGGTATCGTATACAGGCGCAGCCCGCATGTCCATTATTTGGGTGATGTGAGATGACCTGTGCATTGGACGTATCCTGCTGGAGAGCGTTCTCCCTGGTCTACCCCCTTCTCCGTAATTGCGTGGCGTATACCTGTATGAAATATATTTAATTTCGCTCTCTGTGAACTCCTGGTAAATGTCAATCTTTTTCCTAATGTCTACTAGAATCTTAGGGTCTTGAGTATTCGTGTAGTCCGTCTCTAATTGTTTAATGTCTGACTCAGCCATGGACAGTTGTCTTTGAATATCTTTCAATATGCCAGCATGCTTTCCGATACAGAACCTGATCGTCACTTTGAAGGCTTCCCATAGCACCTTGGCACTGTCTACCGAACCCACATTTGTGTCAAAGTATGCAGTGATGGCCTGCCACAATTCTACTCTAAACACCTGGTCTAACAGCACTATTGGCTTAAGGAGCCATGTGTACTGTCGTGGGGTGTGCGTGGGGATGGTAAGCTCAAGGCGGACCGGCGCATGGTCTTAGAGGGTTTTGGACAAATGTGCAAGTGTAGTAGTCCATGTGCAGACATCAGTAGTGGATATCCAGAAATCAATTCTGGACCATGTGTAATGAGTAGAATCAATCAAGGCATTTGTAAGCGCGCTGGGGGAAGGGGAAATGTCACTGCTCGAACAGCCAGGTCTTGAGCTGCTTCCTGAAGGAGAGATGGTCTTGGGTTCGCCGAAGGTGGGTGGGGAGGGAGTTCCAAGTCTTGGCTGCCAGGTAGGAGAAGGAACTTCCTCCGGCGGTGGCTCTGCAGATGCGTAGAAGAAATACAAGTACCCTCCTTGTGACTTGGATGATGCAATTGCCATATATCTGTCATCGCGTATTCTTCCATACCCTCCTTGAGTGCTTTTGCGGACTGTCTCCCATATCTATCATTACACATGGACCTATCCATGATGGGGTCAATGCAGGTATTAAAATCCCCATCCCAGAGTATTGCTGACGGTGGTAATGTACGCAATTTAGCCCGTATTTGTACAAAAAAGAAGGGATCGTCTACGTTTGGAGCATGTGCATGGACGATGGTTAAGAGTGTCCCACGAAAGTTACCCTGAGTGATGACGTAGCTACCCTGTTCATCTTTAATTGAATGAAGCAACGTGAATGCTGTGCCGCATTTAACGAGCAGCAGTACACCCCTGGCATACATAGAGTAGGAGGATGCTAATCTGTATGTGGCCCATCAGGCACTAATTCTACCCTCTGTTATGTCAGTAAGATGAGTCTCCTTGAGTCAGGCTACATCAACTTTGTGGCGGTCCAGGTATGCAAATATTTTCCCAATTTTCTGTGGATATTTTAGTCCACGTATATTCCATGTCATGAATGTCAGCTTTCTTGTGGGTTGTGACTAACTATCCATCCCTTATGAAGGTGTCAATGTCTTCAAGGCTTTGGCCCACGGCTGTGTAGCTCGTGTTGTTTGTGGTATCTACTTTCTCTGTGCTGACCAGTTTTCCACATTTTTCACCCTTCCCCGCCCCCACCTACTTCGCTGTCCTAATTACAGCGAAGACAGTCCCGAAAAACTGATAACAGTGCCCCCCAGCCCCAAACATTCCCAAACAAAAAAAGAGATATAATGTGGTGTACACAGGTTGGCAGGAGCTGCCAGCTGGAGTCCCCAGCGACAACATCACGTGGCGGGGGTCGCCTATCTACTCCTATAAAAGAAAGAAATAGTGCAATCGGCATATCCTGCCAATTTCAGAAGACAAGCGGTTTGCAGTCCTAGATACCAGCCACCGTTATGTTTACCTTTTGGCATTGCGCAGATACACATTATGTTTCCTTAGTTATAGTCATCACAGTTATGCCTTAAGGTCAATTCCATCACTTATCTGCGTCCGTGTGAAGCGGCATCCAAGATGACCATTAGTCTTTTATCGCGGCCCCATGTTCAGGACGCGGAGCCGTTTCGCTATTCGACATCAGAGGTGTCCTTTTGTTCTTCTTGCTCGCCTCTTGGTGATCTCCTTCACGTGTTTTGTGAGTTCTTCAATTGCAGGTATTTTCGCACTTCCTTGGGTTCATTGTAGATCGTGCTTTTTCCTCCATCTATGACTCTCAAGTGGGCCAGGTAGTCATCGCGTAGGGAATGTTGTGATCTCATAGTTTCTTTTTGACTGCCATAAACTTCTTGCATGCCTCCTGAACTTGTGGTGTGAAATCCGGGTAAATGGAAATGTCCATCCCCTCATGCTTTAAACTCCCAGTTCACGAGCTTTGCGTAGCGCCACATCACGGCCCCTATAATTCAATAGTTACGCAATGAGCGAGTGTGTTCATGCCCCTGGTGGGGGCGGTGGGGCAAGAGGCTGTGCGACCTCTCAATAATGAAAACGTCTGAAAAGGTTTGTTTCCCAGCAGTGTTATCAGTAGGGACTCGATGTATATTGCTAGTATTCATCGACTCCGCTATACCCATGAAGCGCAGATTGTTCCGGCGAGACCGCGCTTCTAAATCTTCTGACTTCGCCAGCAGCACTGTTAAGGTTTTGTCAATTTTCTCCAGGTTAGTCTCCATTTGGTGTTGCGCATCCTCTGTATCTGAGATACGTCTTTCTGCGATATCTATCCTTTCCGTATGCCTGTCCAGGCGTTCAGACATGCGGTCCACTCTATAGGTTAAGGAGTCTATTTTTCCATCAATATTAGAGAATGTGGACTGGATTGTCGCAAACATAGATTGAAAGTCTACGGTGGTTACAGATCCCGCTGTCGTCGCAGTTGCGTGGGCAGCAAGCTGTTCATCCGTGCTGTTTTCAACGACCTTCTTTGCTTGCTCAAAATGTAGCTTGGGTTGTTTTCTATCTGGTTTTCCCATTTTCACCGCTTCGCGATTAAGTGGTATGGTTACCTTGGTTACGCTGTGTGTAGGTCGAGACCTCCGCAGTTGTGCAAATTGGGTCTGGGTAGTAGTATCCAGTAATGTGTGCTACGGCGGCCTTGTTCGTACCCCTATACTCATACAAATGGTCGGCAGCCACCCACAGGGTATACCAATAGAGAGGACCTGGCCTCGACAAGTGGCATCAGGTTTCAAGTCAGCTGTGATTTCACCAACACCTTGCCCTACTGCAGGCGATTCTGCGTACACACCATGTAGAGTTCTAGTAGCTTGCAGTTTAGGTCCCAGCATGTGCCGCAGTAAGGTTGTATCAAGCAGACGATAGTTTAAATGTAGGGAGAAAAGTACGATATCATTTGTCACTGCGTTGCTAACTGCAGTCGCCACGCCCTACAGGCCTTGCTCCACTGAACTTGGGCCACACTCTGCGGTCGCCTCAGGCAAATCTCTGCTCCTGTCTGTGAGGTTGGCACGGGCCGTTCATGGGCCTACAAGAAGGTACAGTGTGTATTCTCTATTGAAACGCCCCGGGCTCCACTACGCCAACTATTGCCACCACGAGTATTGTCACCAGTGCACTGAGTTAGTAATCGCTGCACGATGTGCAATTGCAGCAATGCTGGTATTTTGTTGTAGTCACTGTCCTGCAGCGATTGTGCCCGTGCGTTGTCAATCTACGGTCTTCGTGATTCACTGCACGTTGAGGGGTCTCTCCGCATGCGTGGATCTCCGCAGCCGCACCTCTGCAGCTGCACCCAGCTTTTCAAGGCCGCACGCAGGGGCCCCGCACGCCATCGGCCAAGATGTTAGCAGGCTGTCGCGGTCTTCGGCTCTACACCGCTCAAGATCGCGGGGCCCCCGCTGGCAGACTGAAGCAGTCTGGCAGCCCTGATGGTAGTAGTGTTTTTTGGGTGCGTGCGGCACGATATTCCGAACTTGGTGATCACTCTCTAGCAGCCTCAATTCCAGCGCAGCAGGCCAACGGGCACGCTTACACTTGCACTCTAACAGGCTATGCCCCGGTACAGAAAGGAAGGTTGTTTTTTTGTACCTCGGGGCTGAGTACGGCAGCAAGAGTAGGATGTGATGGATGCCGCTGTCTTCCGGGTTCAAGTATTCATGGGTTTTATTCCATCTGACAGGCTATGAACACAGGATAATTAAAGGATCGTCAGGCGACCGAAGGAGCTCGCTTACAAAGCGGCCATCTTCGGACGTGGCACGCTCCACCGCTCTATATGGTTTTATAGTGACAGAAGCTGGGGAACCGGGTTCGAGTGTCGGCAGGGACGCTCAACATCCTGTTATTCTGGGAAAATCACTCAACCTCCCCTCGCCTAACAAAATAAATGTGTCTGTCTGTGATACAACTGGTGCACATGTAAACTGCTCTGATACCTTCGGGTCGAGTTTGCGCTATATAAAACAAAAAACAAAAAGATCTGAGCCGTGGAATTTGAAGCCCACTGCACTGTTTTTTTTTTTTTTTTTTTTTTTTTTTTTTTTTTAAACCTTTATTTAGCACTGTGTACAAGACAAATACGGGCCTACAACCATCCGGCCGGCCTCGACACTTTGAAGCTTGATAGCAAAGTATATGTCCACTCGGTGGCACGGCAGCACACAAAAGCATACGACCTAAGTTACAATAAATCCACGTGCACCGAGTGGCAGGAGACAGCAAGGTTAATTTTAAAAAATTTTATGTAAGGAGATACAGAAACTAGAACGGATCAGTGTACAGAACAGACGATCATATGATAAATGGGTAACAGCCAACAGGAGAGTCAACTAACAGTGAACACATCTAAAATGGAGGCACGAAACTATAATACCAGGATATAGATACGCAGCGAGGTGTGCCTCCCAGCCGCTACCCTCCTAACAGCAGTCCCCCCCACTGACCCTAGAAAAAGACGTAAGAAAAGGACGAAAAAAGGAAAAAGAAGGCCCATAGAAATAAAAAAAAAATGTGCCGAAGAAGACCCCCCACCCTACACGCATGCCGAGGCTATGGCCTACCCCCCCCCTAGCTACGTGTCTGTCGCCCCATAGGAACCCGAAATGTAGAATTAAGAAAAGAAGAAAGGAAAAAGAACCATAGAAAAGGAAGAGTGCACTACCCTATTACTCCCAGGAAAAGGAGAGCGGGGAGGAGCCCACCCCACTGCCGAACTCCCGGACTCCCGCGCCGCCCATACCTCCTGCGCCATGTACAGCACAGTATCAAAAGACCCACGTAAACCCGGTGGTCTCGAATCAATACCCCCCAGCACTTCAGTACGTCACAAGTCTGCCCCCCGGCAGAAGAAGGAAACAGGGGGCGAAATCACAGCGACATGTAGCAAAAAACAGGTCATTAAAAACTACTCAGCCAATATAGCAAAACGTGTATCAGTCCAGGTCTCCGTCCGCCGATCCAACCAAAGCGACAACGAGCCTGCCATCACCCCTGTCCGGACCGGCAGATGTAGTTCAGGCCCGTCCATTGCTGCGAGTCACCTTCAGCCAGGACAAAGAGACAAGATGGCCGCTCTCGAGGAAAGGGGACAATAAAGCTGTATCGTACCTCAGGGTCCCAAACGCAGCAGTAACATGCCACAGAAGCTCCAGCGATAGGTGCCTTCAGGGTAACATCTGGCAAGGGAAGTGAAAGGCTAGGTCTCAACAGGTAGTTCGTAGGCAGAGTCACAGCGTTCAAAATGGAGGGTGTCCCTGCAACTGTATCCGTGTCGATGGGTTGACGCGTTACATTGTAGCCAGGAGGACTCCGCGCCACCGCCCCTCCGCTCTGCAACATTGTTTCACCTCCAGGAGAAAACATGGGCGGCGGGGGATCCTCCAGCCGGGAACGTCCCGTTGCGAACAGTGCCTCATCGATTCTCCGGGTCAGCGCCCAGCAAGTACTCCGCATCGCCACTTTTAACGCCACGAGGGCGGCCAATACATCCCCACAGGTCGGGTCTCTCTGTACCATGCATCGGTCCGCCCTATCCCGCTGCTCCTCCGATGCGGCAATCAGCTCCGGGGCACATGGGCGCGCAGACCCTGCGAGTCCAGGGTCAGCCAGCGTCTCAGCAAGAAGAACAGGCGCCATCGTCATCTCCACTGCAGGCACTTAGTAGCGGGACAAAAGTGACCATGTATACCGGAGATCCGAGGATGTAGACACCGGAAAAACTTCGTGCTCCACTCGGGAACTGCACAGGGCGAGAGCGCCCCTCGGTTGCCGTGAGGACCGGCCGTTCGCCGCAGGAAGACACTTCAAAATGGAGTCCGCTCGCTGTTCTTCAGGGTGGCTGAGGAGAGCTAGTATTAGGGGGCTCCAACGTCGTCCACACCACTGCCAGCGCGGGGGGGAGTCCGACCCGGACGTAAGGGTCCGACTCCAGTCGCACGGCCAGCGTTGTCACCCCCGCGACCACCCGCAGTAATCCAGCTCAGCACCCCGTCCACATCCCTCGGCGTCCAGCGGCGGCCATACACGCAGGGACCAGGGGGAGCGCCGGAGGTCGAAGCAAACACCGAGTCTGCTACCAAACCCGCCGACAAAGGTGTCAGGAGAACGCCAGTCACTTCAGTGCCGGTAATCCGCGGCGGTAGAGCGGCGCAGGTCAGGAGAATTGATCAGGATTATCAAAGGAAGCCGGACGGTCCACGGAGCCGGGAGCTCAAGCGTCCGTCCCGTCGGCCATCTTGGCTCCTCCCCCCCACTGCACTGTTGATCTAATGCGGGTTCTGCTTCTATCCACCTTGGATCCAGTCCACATATCCTTGTCAATGTCCAGTACCTATCTCCTCTGGAACATCCACTTAAAGGAAATGCTATCTATGACAAGAAAATAGCTTTGTGCTTTTTAGGTCGAGCCTATACAGCGCTTGTGCTGTTAGGTGATCTGTTGTAGGTACTTTGTGCGGGTCTGACTCCCCACACGCTTTGGATTGGCTTTTGTGTGTGTGTGTGCAAATGGCTAATAGTGGGTGTATGTCCCACCGTTTTTCAAAAGTTCACTCCCATGGAGTATTGCTGCGGGAGCAATCAGCGGCACACACCGTGGCAGCTGCAGCAGGACGCAAGCTTTGCTCTGACAGCTAACCTCCCACCCCAATAGTCCCACCCCCTTCCCGGCCTCTCTCCCACCCGTCACTTTCCTTACTGTTCTTCCCTGCGGCTCTGCCAGTTCGAGTTGCTGCTTAAAAGATTTTTAAAACATTTGTGAGTTCTGCATCTATGGGTCACGGGGGTCACGCTGCGACCCTGCCACAAAGCATGACGTCCTTCAACCATTCACAACTGAATGCTGACTAGGTATGACGGAAAGTCTATCCAATTCTAAACTTTGAGGCCAGAAGCATAAAGGTCAGGAACACTTGCGGGCGAGAAAAGTCAAAGGAAGGATCACAGCGGCAATTAATGTCCTATTACTTACCGGTAATCTTCATTACTCCGGGTCCCGTAGTCCTCGACACCGTCATGGACAAGTGAGATCTACTATCTCACTGACAAAAAAAAGAACGAAGGAATGCTGGACCTACCCTCCCCCTCCCACTGGGAGTACTTAAGGAGTACCGTCCCAGCATTCCTCCTGAAATACCAAGCACCAATGAAGGCCGGCAGACAGGGAGGGAGGGAGGGAAGTCATGACGGTGTCGAGGACTACGGGACCCGGAGTAATGAAGATTACCGGTAAGTAATAGGACATTACCCCCAGGTCCCTCCGTCCTCGACACTGTCATGGACAAGTGAGAAATACCAAAGCAAACACCGGCATTCATACCAGAAAACACAACAAACCACCAGGATAGCAAACAAACCCAGAGATTTATTGGAAATAAGCAGAAAAAAACATTTAGGAGCGAACAGAGCTCAACACCCCCAATGCAAAACCTCCATCATCCCCCAAAAGATTGAGGAGACGATAATGCCTGATGAAGGTATTAGAAGAGGCCCACGTGGCAGCCCTGCAAATCTCAGAGAGAGGAACACCCCGAACCTCCGCCCAAGAAGCAGCCACCCCTCTCGTAGAACGACCCTGAACCCCCAAAGGAGGAGGAGAACCAGACAGAGAGTAGGCCAAGGAAATGGCTTGCTTCAGCCAACGGCCGATGGACACAGAAGAAGCCTTACACCCCAGAGAAGCCGCACCAAAGGAGACAAAAAGGGAGTCCGACTTGCGAAATTCCGCAGTTCGGTCAAGATAAACGCGCAGAGCCCTGCACACATCCAACAAAGACCACCGGGGACCACCGGGAGAATCCAAGACAGAGCCCAGGGAGGGCAACACCAACTCCTGGCACCTGTGAAATTGCGAAGAAACCTTCGGCACAAAGGAAGAATCCAGGCGGAGGACAACCCCACCCTCCGTGAAAGACAGAAAGGGAGCACGAGCCATCAAGGCCCCCAACTCCCCAAGACGTCGAGCAGAGGTGACAGCCACCAGGAAAACCACCTTGAGGGTGAGAAACTTTAAATCCACCGTCTCCAAGGGCTCAAAAGGAGGACCGACCAAAACCCGCAGGACCAAAGGCAAGTCCCACAGGGGAAAGGAAGGGCGAGGCACAGGCCGGGAAACAGTAAAACTGCGAAGAAGACGAGAAACCAATTCTTCAACATCCGAAAGATTCCCCCACGGGGAACGAAAAGCCCGAACAGCGGCCCACTGGGCACGCAGCGTAGAAACAGCCAAACCCTTCTCGAAACCTTCCCACAAGAATTGAAGGACAACCGGCACGGAACAGAACATAGGGGAGACACCCAACGCAGAACACCAGCGATTAAAAGTACCCCAATGACGATCATAAGCCTTAAGGGTAGAAGGTCGTCGGGAACGCTGAAGAGCCATCGCTAAATGTTCCGGAAAACCGCGCCGTCGCCAACCCTGCCTTTCAACCTCCACACCGACAACCGCAACCGGAGAAGAGACAGGCACGGGGAAGACCGCAGAGGAGACGGAGACAGGGGAAGAAACCAAGGACCCTGCACCGCCAAAAGCCGCACCGTCGGAAACCAAGACCTCCGAGGCCAAAACGGTAGCACCGCCACCACCTCCCGATCCTCCTGACACAACCGGGCCAGAAACCTGGGAACCAGCGCCAGGGGGGGGAAGGCATAGAGGAGACGCGACGGCCACGGGAGAGACAGAGCGTCCACCCCCCAGCAACCCTCCTGCAGAAACCGGGAGCAAAAACGAGGGAGCTGAGCATTGTGCCGGGAGGCAAAGAGGTCCAGAAAGGGACGCCCAAACTTCCCGCACACAAGCCGAAACGCAACCGGGGTGAGAGACAACTCCAGAGAATCCGGAAAGCACCGACTCAGGGCATCCGCCACAAAGTTGTCCACTCCCCGAAGATGAACCGCCGTCAGAGACAGCAGATGGCCCTCCGCCCAACAAAATAGGGGCACCACCACCGCATTCAAAGACGCCGAACGAATCCCCCCTTGATGATTCAGATAGGCCACCGTCACCATATTGTCGGACCGCACCAACACGTTCCGATCGAGCAACAGAGCGCGGAAACCCATCACAGCCCGGGACACCGCCGTGAGCTCTCTCCAGTTGGATGACCGGCGGCTCTCCAGGAGGGACCAACGACCTTGAAGGGAGCGAGACCCCAAGGTCGCCCCCCAACCCAAGGCGCTGGCATCCGAAGTCAAGACCAGAGAAGGAGAAGACTGCAGGGGCAGACCTAAAGACAGATGATCCCTCACAGACCACCAAAGAAGAACCGGGAGGACCACTGGAGACACAGGAATGAGAATCTCCAAAGCGAGGGACCGGGGATCCCAAAGAGACAGAAGGTACACCCAAAGGGGACGCAGATGAAACCGTGCCCAAGCCACTGTAAAAACAGTCGCCGCCATCAGACCCATAAGACGCAACCAAAGGCGCACCGGAAAGGCTCCCCCCAACCAGAAACGATGAGCAAGGGACACCAACGTCGTCACCCGAGGTTCGGGGAGGAACACACGGTTCAGATCCGAACGGAATCGGGCCCCAATAAAAACCATGTCCTGAGACGGAGTCAGTTGACACTTGGGCAAGTTGATCAGGAAACCATGGGCCCGCAACGCCGAGCACACCACCTCCCTGGCCTCCAGTAACAGGACCCGAGATGGAGCATGGATCAACCAGTCGTCTAAATAGGGGTATACCATCACCCCTTGGAGATGAAGCCATGCGACCAAAGGCGCCACCACCTTCGTAAACACCCGTGGCGCCGACCGGAGACCGAACGGCAAGACCATGAACTGGAAATGACGTCCCTGAACACAAAACCTCAGAAACCTGCGGGACCGAGGATGGATCGGTACATGGTAGTACGCATCCTGAAGGTCGAGGGTACACATGAAGTGCCCCGGCAGTACCAACGGAATTATCCTTTGTAAAGTCTCCATGCGGAAAGGAATTCTGGCCACCCATTTGTTCATAACCCGCAGATCCAAAATTAAGCGGAAACCCCCCGTGTTCTTTGGAACCAGAAAGACCAGGGAATAGAAACCCAACCCCGTCTCCAGCGGGGGAACCTCCTGAATGGCACCTTTTCGAAGAAGGTCCAGAAGCCCGAGAGAAAGATGAGACCGCTTTACGCGACTCGAAGGCCAAGGAGTCGGCCGAACACCCGAGTCCGGAGGCGGAGTCGTAAACTCCAGAACATATCCCTGGCGAATGATGTCCAACACCCAGACGTCGGAACAAGACTGAACCCAGGCAGCCAGGAAGAAGCGCAGCCGCCCTCCAACCAACAACCCGGGAACCACCGCCAAAGAGTCAGGAACGTGGCTTGGCAGGAGGAGGGGATTTAGCCTTACGGTCCCGACCACGGCCAGAAGCAAACCTACCCTGGCCTCTCACAAACTGTCTACGAGAAGCAGGGCGAAAGAAAGATTTGGGTTTAGAAGGGACAGGAGCAGTAGTAGAGATTTTAAAGGAAGAGGAATGCTTCTTTTCCTTAAACAATTTGTGTAACTTTGCCTCCAACTCCCCCCCAAACAACATAGTACCCTGAAAGGGCAACCTCAAAGCGCATGCTTTCTGCGCAGAGTCAGTCTTCCAGTCCTTAAGGACAAGACTGCGCCGTGCAGCCACACAAGCTCCCCCGGAAAGAGCCGAAGCCCGCACAACGTCAAAGGAGACATCAGATAGGAGTTCCACCTGACGCTCAATCTGCTCCAGCAAACCAGAACAGTCCGTGGCATTATCCATAGACTGATAGAGGGACTTCAGGTCAGACAACAGTGACTGCGACACATAAGTCCCGTAGATGCCTGCTCGTAAGGCCAGGTGGGAACCAGAATACACTTTACGGAGCGCCACATCCGCCTTCTTGTCAACCGGATCCTTCAGTACAGCATCCTCAGCAAGGGAAGTACGCCCCACCAAACTAGCCACAAACGAGTCAATAGGAATCGAATCAGGTAGTTCAGTAGCCATATCCTGCAGAGGATAGAGTTTAGTCATGAAGCGCGGAATCAGTATGCGATCCGGATCAGCCCACTCGCGCTTCAAAACATCTCGGATGAAGGGATGGACAGGGACATCGACAGTGGCAGCACTCTGAAATTGTCGCAACAAAGGGCCCCTAGAGGTACTAGGCGCGTCTCCGTCAGGGAACCCCATGTTCTCTTTAACATGCTGCACAATTGCGGACATAGTCTCCTTGTCCACATATTTGCCTTTCAACTCCTCCTCTCCCAAACCCGCAGACTCATCGCCACTAGAGTCCGAAGAAACAGGAGCAGGACACCTGCGACGGGATCCAGCATCACCCATCTCAGACAAAGTCTCCCTGATCAAGCGCTTAATATGCGCATCAGCACCAGTATCACGGCGCCTGGATCTGGCAGGAGAGGGAGACCTGGAAGCACTAGAGGAAGAGGACGACCTCTCCCGGTGATGACGTTTCCTGGAATGTTTTCCCATCACAAAAACACACCAACAACAGCAATATTACCAGAGATAACAACCGCTATGCGGTACTCACCCCAAACGCTCGTTTTTAAACGAGTTTCCCCAAAGCCGGCAATCACGAGGCGCCTGACTTCCGTCCCCACGCTCAAAAACCGGAAGTCAGGCATGACCACATCCGGCCGGGGAATCAGCGCCATCCAATCAGAGGAGCAGCGCGGCCGCGCCCCCCAGCAAGCCCAGCAGGCCGGGAGAGGCGGCCATCGGGCCAGGAGAGAACCAACGCGGTATTACACCGCCGCGAGGTCCGGAAATGAAGAGGCCCGCGCCACTCCCCCCAAGCCCAGCAGGGAGGGAGAGGCAAACAGCGAAGGGCCGCCGGCATCCAGGTAAGACCCAGCAGCCACAACGCCACATCCAGAAAGAAGGCAGGAGCGCCCACGCTCCTGCCGCGTCCTCACACTGTCAGGATGACAGAAAAAAGAACAGGAGGAATGCTGGGACGGTACTCCTTAAGTACTCCCAGTGGGAGGGGGAGGGTAGGTCCAGCATTCCTTCGTTCTTTTTTCTGTCAGTGAGATAGTAGATCTCACTTGTCCATGACGGTGTCGAGGACGGAGGGACCTGGGGGTAATATCATAATTGTGTGACCTGCTCGGTGCATCACAACAGTTGTATCTAAACCTGTCTTACAGAGGCACCTATATCAATGTACAAATAGTCTGGTAACATGAGAGAAATAAGTTGCAGTCACAAGGGGCCCTGAGACAGGTATACACACCAATGTTAGTGTAGCCCCTAGTGGGCCAGGAAGGGATTCCAGAAATAAATAATAGTGATAGAAGGCATTCCAGTCCATACATAAATAGGAATGGAGGCCACAAATGTGGAAATGGCAACCACTAAACTGTGCATCACTGCAAAATGAGAGGTCAAGGTAGCAAATTATATTGTCACTCCATGCCCTGTTTGGTGTCTCACTGCTGTGATATCTGAATAGAGCTCGCAGAGGTAATTATATGGATAGAAAGTCAAGACCAATATCACTCTTCAAAAAGTGTCCAGGTGTATAGACCCAGAAATATGGGAAAAGGTCATGGGGTCTGTAGGGGTCCCAACCAGGGGTCAACATCACCAAGTGGGCCAAGAAGAGGTTTCAAGGAAACGTGGAAAAAATACACTGAAAAGTCCTTATGTAAGCCACTTCAATATTAGGAAGCATGAGATGCTGATGAAAATCACTGACTGTAGGCATAAAACTCAGAACGTCAAGGTTATGAGGTGGTCTATGGAATGTCATCTTTCAGACCTCTTGAGTGGCTTTTAAGTCTCAAGCTCCAGCGTTATTCCCTCCGGAACAACATTGTCTCCAAACTGCCCATCTGTGTGGTGTAGTGGGGCTTGTCTAAAATGCACCACTGGATGTGGCCATCTGTATCTCCAAATTGTAGGAAGTTTCTAGTGAGTTTGGTGTTGGTTTTCTTGCATCTCACTTAACTACGGTGGTCGACGATTCTTATTCTGACTTTGCGGGTAGTCATGCCCACATACATCAATTTACATAGGCATGTGATGAGATAAATCACTCCACCTGTGTTACAGTTGGTGTGATTGTGTAGTACCCACGGTGTCACGATGCCAGCCATGATCAATCTGATTAGTCGGTTGTGTTAAATGGGATACAAAACGAGTACCACAGGGGAAATGTCCTTTAACCGGGGGCAATGACCATAAAGGCAGTGGAACCTCTCTATGGGCGCTCGTTCATGGTCTTGTGTGAACTATAATGTCCCCAATGTTTCTGATGAGTTTCATAGCAAACAAAGGTTTTGTTAGTGTCCTCTCACCTGTCTTAAGAATACGCCAGTTTTTGTTGATCACGTTTTTAACCGTGTCTGTGAGGTGACTGTATGTGCTGACACATACCAATCTTTCTGACTTTGGTTTTGGAAAAGTTTCCAAGAAGGCCTCCCTGTTGTTATTCTGAGCACGTTTCGCCCCTCTGTGGATCAGGTCCCATGGGAATTGCCTCTTGTTCAGTTCAGTTGCATGTTTCTTGAATATTTAAAGTTCAGGACAGTTTCTCCTGATCTAAGGAACTGTCCTACCAGAAGGATATCCCGTAGTGTGCGGGGATGGAAGCTGTTATAGCACAGTCACAAATTACGGGCCATTGGATTATAGTATTCAGTATCGGCAAGAGAGTAAGCATTTTGAAGATCTTGATAAGAATGCATGTGTTTCCCGGACCAGATGTTGCCAAGTTGAGTAATACCAATAAAGTCCCAGCTCTTAAAACGTTGCAGTGCTGCCACCTCCTTTAGCCATGTGCCACACCACAGAGGTGTTTGCTGTGTAAGTTTGGTGTCCCATTGTACATGTCGGAGTGCAACGCTCCATGCTAGGAGAACCGTTCTGGTCACCAAGGGTATAGAGTTAGGGATGGCAGAGCTGGAAAGCATAGCTTGTAGTTGAGGAAAGCCCAGCAAGGATAGCTCCAACCAGTAAGCAGGATCTGACCAACCCCCCATTAAATCAATCATGGATGACTAGGAGATGAGAGGCCAAGTAATAGAGATAGAGATTAGTCATCTAGAGGCCACTATCATGGAGGCCTCATTGACAGTGAGCGTACCCATGATGGGGTCAGGATCCATGCAATAGGAAGGATGTGGCTGTTCCCTGTAAGGCCTGGAACCACATTTGCGGCAGATCAAGTGGTACATTTTTAAAAATGTATTGAAACCGTGGCAGAATCATCATCTTGTATAAAGCTGTATGGCCCATTATGTTCAAGGGGAGGGATTGCCATCTAGCAAGGATGGCCATAGCCGTTTAACCAGGGGTTGAATATTGAGGGTCCAGGCAAGTTCTGCGTGACCCAGATACCTAGATATTTGAAACTGAGCCAAAGAAGAGGAATATTTGTTTGCTAATCAAAGCAGTCTCCAGATGGGGCCTTGGAGAGTAGTATACACTTGGAGGGATTAATTTTGAGACCAGAGGCAGCCACAAAGCTCTGCAGAAGTTGGAAACATCGAGGACTCCTCCTAGCGATGTCTTCTAGATAAAGAAGGACATCGTCTGCATACAGAGCTATATGGTCCTCCAGGCGGCTGCCGCACACCCAGCCTTGTAAGGGGGTACCTGTACGGACAAGTTGAGTGAAGGGTTCAATTGCAAGTGCAAAAAGGAGTGAGGAGAGGGGACAGCCCTACCTGGTCCCCCATCCTATAGGGAAGGGTGTGGAAAGGACACCGTTAATCTGGACTTGTGCTGTAGGTTTTGAGTAGAGGGCTCAAACGTGCCTCTGAATCGTGGTCCGATGCTAGCCCTGGTCAGCACTAGTTGGAGGTAGCTCCATTCCACTGTAACGAAGGCCTTTTCAAAATCAAATGGCATTACACGTCACGCCAGAGGGTGCTGCTACTTTTTGCCGCTTGAGTAGTCATTCTACTCGAGCAGCAGCTACCTCAACCCAAATGGCAGATTTCTCAACGCGAGCGGTCGCGACCTGCCGCAACTGCCTGCGCAGTTGGGGCCGGCATGGCTCGCAGGTGGTGGGGCGGGCACGGGGGTCATAATAAAAAAAAAACTACACTGAACTTACCTTGAGGCTGGGTCCCACATCTTCTCGGCCCCTGCTCTCCTGCCTCCGACAGGTAGCGGGCAGCCAGGCTCCCTCCCCTAAGCAAGCAGCCTTGTGATTGGTCTGGAGCACCGCAACAGAGTGCTCAGCCATGGGCTTATGGGGGTGGGCATGTTCTAAAGGGAAAGTGAGCATGACTGATTTGTGCAGCCCGAGAGGGCCGACCAAACAGTCTTTGCGCACTCAGGAGTGGGCACACCACTCCTCCCCTGCCCGGAGAGCAGAGCAGCCCCGCCCACCTGCCCACCCGCAATGCAAACATAAAATGGCAATGATTAAACGTTTTTACCATTTTATGTTTTTGCTTCTCGTACTGCAAGAAAGCAGTGGGACGACGCTCCTCTGCCATAACGGAGGAGCCGCCCATGACCCTGCGATGAGAAATCTCACCAGGAGGAGGTCTAGCACGTTATTTTTTTTCACAAGCTCTCACCAGTTTACCATTGGCGAGCCGCTCAAGAAAAAAACCTCTGCTCCTCCGCGTCACTTTGCAGAGTTTTTGGGAACTCCACACGGAAAGTGGAGTAGGCAAAAACTTGCGAACTCTGCTGGCGGAGCGTAATTCTTCGCCCACCCCTGGAAAGAATGTGCTTTAGGAGAGTAGCCATCATGGTCACAAAGATGTTTACCTCCCAATCAAGAAGGGATATTGGGCGATAGTCATTGCAGGATGATGAAGGGGGTTGTTTTTCAGGAATCACCGCTATAGTGGCTGAACCAAATTCAGGGGGAAAGGCACCATTGTGACACAGCTCTTTATAAAGGGACAGAAGGCTGGGTGCTCAGTATCTCATGTAATGTAGTATAATATTCTGTAGGGAAGCCGCCGGGTCCAGGAGTTTACCCCGGAGCGATGGCCGACAGTGCCCCTCCAACTTCCTCTGTGGTGAAGGGTTCATCCAACATACGGGTTTCAGCTGGGTATAGGCATGAGAGGGAAATGGTATCGAGGAATTGGCAGGGAATTCTGTGTCTCTCCCTGAGGGAGCTGTGTATAACTCTTGATAATAATGGACAAATGCTTGTGCAGTCTCCAGAAGGGTATAACATGCTGATCATACTCATCAATATTTTCGGGAATAATCCTATTCACCTGGTGACGGGAGGCCAGCCAGTACAACAACTGCCCATTTTTATCTCCCCAGCCATAGATCCTAGCTGTTGTGGCTTGCCAAAGGTGTTTGGAAGCCTCTAGGGATTGGAGACGTATTTCTTCATGAAGAAGACGCAGCTGACAAAAGGTGCTCTCCTGATGATCAGACGCGAGGCGTCTTTCCAGGTGGAGGGTGAGTACTTCCAGCTGGATGATGTGACAGTAATGTGCATGATACTGTGCCCTAACACGTCTCTTGGCAAACCATTGTCTTTTTTATAAAGTTATGAATAAATACCACCATCTTTATGATAGGGGTGTAAATCAGGAAACAGTCCTGCTGTGTTCACAAGCAAACTTCAAATTGTTGTTCCTCAAGTTCAGCCATTCTGTGAAATCATTCGGTGAAGTGAGAGCTCCCTCCAAAATTACCAAAATATCGTCTATATATCTTTTCCACTGCTTCAGGTGTATCTGGAAGGGGTTGTCACCTGGATAGATATGTGGGGTCTCAAATGGATGCATGTATAACTTTTCAATGCTTGGAGCAATGGTACTCTGCATGGGAGTCCCAGTTACCTGTCAATATAGTTGTTCTTGAAATAGGAAAAAAGATTATTTCATGGCCATCGATGCACATTCCATCACAAAAGAGGTTGGTGTCAAATCATCCTGTGTCCTCTGTTCTAACAGTTCATTTACAGTATGCAAGGTGTTGTCTTCTGGTATATTAGTGTAAAGGGATTGGACATCATGCTACACCAAATAATGTACTTGAGGTTCAAACTGGACCGTGGCCAGGAAGGTGAGTATATGTTTGTATCCTGTAGCTAGGAAGGCATCTCAGTGAACACAGGCCTCAGGAAATGGGGTTCCAGGAGGGATCCTATCCCAGAGAGAATAGGTCTCCGTGGTGGAGATTGTCTAGGTTTGTGTATCTTTGGTAAAACATAGAAGTAGGGAGTTCTAGGGTGGGTGTTCCCAAGGAATTCAACCTCTCCATTGGTGATTCAACCAGAATCCTTGCCTCTCTCCACCAAAGTACTGATCGTTCTCTGTAATATGGGTGTGTGGTCCCTCTGCAGTATTCTTTAGTACTTGGTGTCGCTCAGTTGACTGAGGCATTCTTCTTGGTAGGTATGTGTGTCAAGGATCACTGTGGCCCCACCCTTATCTGCAGGCTTTATGGTGATGTCATTATCAGAACCCAGGGATCTCATGCAGTCCAATTCCTCTTTGGAGAGGTTAAAGAAAGGGTGTTTTGTCTGCCACTTCAGGATTTCCTAGTCTTTAAGCACCGCTTTCTCAAAGGTTGAAAGTTCCGGAGGAATCAGGTGTGTCGGTGGGTTGAAAGAGGACCTGTTTCTCAAACCAGTGTTGAAGGTGCTGTCTCTGGAAGTATTCTCTGGTTTGTCAAAGTAAAAAGACAAATGTATCTTTCGAATAAAATTGACCAACTCTTGTCGTAATAGTATGTAGGAAAAAAACCCAGGCCTTCGTTTACGACACTCTCCTCCAGTAGTGTCAGGGGCCTGTGACGGTTCACGATGAGGTTGCCGTGTTGCTCATGAATGGGGTTGGTTCCTTGGTCATTCTCCATGTCAGGTGCTGTTCTATTGCAGGATCCCAATGCATGTTGATCTTATGTGGGCCTGTCTGATTCTCTGAAAGACCTCTGTTTCCTCTTCTTTGTCCCCTTCCGCCACAGTCACAAGAAAAGAAAAGTGGGTATCCATGAGCACCGAAGGGCGTGGGTTGGAATGGTTGTGGAGGAAAGCCGCAAAGTTGGAGGGGCTACCAAGATCACTGTTACGGGGGTGGGAAAGAAACCCCATTCTCTAGAAGGACTCATCCAGTTCCTGGTGGAGTCATCAGAGTCACTCGAACTTGAGTCCTCATTGTTCCTCTAGTCATCTGAGTTAGAGGTCCATTCGTCGGTCCATTGGCGACAGCCCTTTGCCCCTCTCCTGTTGTTCCTCTTAGGGGGTTGTGAGTGGTAGTCATCAGAAACATATGGATACACTTTCATGGGAGAGAACCTCTCCAGATCATTTTAGAGTTTGTTTTCCTTATATTTAAGAAGGTTTTATTTTGTCTCACTCATGGTCTCATGACCTCTTCTGCCTTCTTCTTAAACAGGGTCACCTGTAGTGAACACTTGATCTGGTTCTCAAATTGCTTGATCTCTATCATTAAGAGGTCCACTGTCTCTTAGGCTGTGCTCATTAATAAGATTGACCAGTCCCTGGTGCATCTCCAGGAAATAAATGAACAGTCTTTTTAGAAAGTTTTATTATCCAGGAAGAGTTTTGGGACATTGGATACTATCAGCCCTTGTGGGGCTATATTGCCTCGTATATATTCGGTGAGGATGGCTGCATTCCTGGCTGTGCAAATGTGTTGTCTTTTCACGTTGGAAAGCCTGGCCCACTCCACTGATTGTAATTATGTTTGTGTGATTAGAGTATCGAGGATATTTGGAGTCTGTAAAAGGGTTTGTACCCACATTGTCGGCCATCATGGGGTGAAAAATATTTCAAAGGTAAAGCAGGGTCAGAGAAAGATGTAATACAGCTGTAGCGGAGTCTTGACTGACTGTGTAAGAGAATGGGTGAACTCAAGTAAGAAGGGAGGGCCCACAGTCCAACGGCTGTCCTAAACTGAATGCAAACAAAGGGTCTGGAGGGAGCATCAACCCAACCAGCAACGCACTGCTCCCTAGTCAATGCAAATGCACACAGGAGACACCTGGTTATGAGCAGTGGAAAAGTAGGGTGTGAAGAGTCCAAGGGAGCATGCTGCTTAAAGAACAAGAACCCTCACTCACCCGAAGATGACATGCTTCATCATGTGGTTCACTCCTTACACTAGGACGGCAGGATACCTGGTGTGGGTTACAACTCTCCAAAGGAAAGGAGCAGGTGTTTTCTATCAGATGAGCAGAGTGGAGGTTAATGAGTGAGGTGCAAAGTATAAAGAGTGACGTTATATAAAACTACCTCCTGGTGGGCTCACTCTAAACTTTATTCTGGCGCCCCCAGGGGATAGAGTTAAAACAGAAGAGAGGACAGAGGGTTTGGAAAAAATCCCCCTCTATATGATTATCATGTTTCTGCCATAGGTGACCCACTGGGGGTTCAAAGGCATTCACCAGGGACAATATGGAAATGTCATACTGCAAGTAAAATAGGAAAATACCAGTCTCATACAAGTAATCTAGGTGGTTACGGAGGTGGCCCACCATAGGTCTCAGGGTCTACCGTCGTACTAGTAGAAAAAAACAAAAGATTCATTAAGCTTGCTCACATTATGTAACAGATAACTTGTTAAAAGAGCTATTGTCTGAGATTAGTGAGTTCATGTGAATCGGTGCATGCCATGCCCATCACTAGTATCCACACACGTGCTTTATGGAGAAATGAAGCGTAGTCTTACCCAGAGTATGCAATTAATACCGCTTTCAAGCCTCAGACAGCTGCATGAACCGCAGAGCTGTATACACATCAAAAAATAAGCAGGACTCAGCTAAGCATGAATGTATTGTACTTCAAAATTCACCAGAACATTGAAGGGATTTAAAACTAAGCTTGCAGAGTCATTCAGAGACAAAAACGGGAAATGTAATGAAAGCACACACTGTAAACATGCATACCAAAACACTTGTGGATCTTGTGTCTACTCAGTCCCAGTATCTTGGGAATAGCGGAGGGACCTCTGTGATCAGCATGGGGGGCCTATTTAGCAGGGCATGGCTATATCAGCCAAGGAGACTAATGAGGAAGTGTGCCCAGGGCCAGAAGGGCTTGTTAATGGAGTGGGGTCATTGTGTTAAGCCTTCCAGTCTCACGGGAGGCATGTATCTGTGTCGGCTTGTACCATGGTTCATGAACTAAGATACAGTGGGACAAGGTCAGTCGCTATGCCCAAACTCATAAGCCAAGTATAACTGACAAGAACCCGGGTGTAGCCACCCACGCAGTCCACATAGCTATCAAGTCACTGATGGCAGCTATCAAGGCGAGCCCACTGAGAGGAAGTTAAATGATGCCGGGCACGTCTTTTTAATCAGAAGCAACCTAGACGGGGGTGGGACTCAAAGGGAACATGGGACCTGTAGTCCATGCCACAAATCACAACGTCCTCCAACAATTCACAACTGAATAAATACTTGGTTGGACTGTCAGTCCATCTAAATCTAAGTTGTGAGGCCAGACGCATAAAGGTTGGGAACACTTGCTGGCGAGAAAAGGCAAAGTAATGATCACAGCAGCAATAAATATCATAATTGTGTGACCTGCTCGGTGTATCACAACAGTTGTATCTAAACCAGGCCTAGGAGGCAACCATATCAATGGATAAATAGTCCGGTAACATGAGAGAAATAAGTTGTGGTCATGAAGTCTACAGGAGCCCTGAGATGGATATCCACGCCAATGTCAGTGTAGCCCCTAGTTGGCCAGGAAGGGGTTTCAGAAGAAAACAATAGTGATCAAGGGCACGCCAGTCCATACACAACTAGGAATGTAGACCAAAAACATGGAAATGGAAACCACTAAGGTGCACATCACTGCAAAATGAGAGGTGAAGGTCGCAAATGATGTCATCACTGTGTGCCCTGCTTGGTAGGGAGCTTGTTGCTTAAAGGACAAGAACCAAAGTCAAAAAGATTGGTATGTGTCAGCACATGCTATCACCTCTAAGACGCGCTTAAAAAAGTGAACAATAGAAACTGGCATATTCTTAATACGGGTGAGAGGACACTGACAAAACAATTAGTTGCTCTGACACGTAGCAGAAACATTGGGGACATTACAGTTCACACAAGACCGTGAACGAGACATGAACTAAGATACAGTGGGACAAGGTCATTCACTAATCCCTAACTCATAAACCAAGTATAACTGACAAGAACCCGGGTGTAGCCACCCACGCAGTCCACATAGCTATCAAGTCACTGATGGACAACCAATGATTCAATTTCTTACAATTATCCATTGGAGCTTTGCATGGGGATTGTCATGTTCTGGCTGTCCCGGAATATTAGTGGTCCACCCATGACACATGTGTGCATATACATGCTGACATTCTGGCTATATCTGGCATTCCAGTAACCCATACATGACCTACTGCTGACATTAATGTATTTTTTGCTATCATCTGCATAATAGTGGTGACAAAAATCCTTATCATATGAATGACACTATTGGAATTTGATGATGATTAGTTAGTATTGGACATAAGAAGCAGAAGCTGTCCATATTCAACAAAAATGCATGTGAGTGTTTGGTGAAAATGGCAAACTGATGTTTAGAACCACAAATGTGTCTAATAAAAATAGAAATCTGTTTTTTTTCTGGATAATAATACTGTTTTAAAAAAAAGAAAATGAAAACCATCTGTTGGAGGAATTCAGCTTACTTATTCAAAATGAAAACATTTTTCATGGTAAGAGGTCTTTATTTTCTTAACCTGCCTAACTAATGTTGTGGACAAAATTGCCAGAGTTTGGAAATATATTTAAAGCTTATACTTGAATGATAATTCTGTTGCTAATTTTGGTTCCTTGGTTCTGGATCACTCATACTGCTCTGTGCAAGGATTACCCCAGAAAGGGAAACAACCTTTACCTTGCAGTTTTTACCACACACTACCTTTATAACACAGTCGTTACCACACAATGACCCTTACCATGAATGCCTGTATCAAGCATGCATTTACAACACATGCCTTTACTATGCACAATGGTCAGTATAGGTAAGTATGTTTCACTAAAATAATGCAGTAATGATAAAAATATAATGGTACAAAGATGACTTGGGGGTTTAGCCCTCCAAAATAAATGCATTAAAACATTAATTAAAACAATGGGGTATTACTAACAATTTAATTGAAAAAGGGGGGTTGGGTAGTTCCCCCAAAATATTAATAAAATAATTAATTAAAATAATGGGGTGTTGGAGGTGGTTTCCCCATCATAATAATGATGTACTTTATTTATAATGGAAATAGTAGGTAATATAGAGTTTGATAAAATATTATACAGTACCATCATTTTATTTAAAAATTGCTACTGATTGTATTATTATTTTGAACATTTAACATTTTAGGAGCAGGATGTCAGGGATTTAGAGGTTAAGGATGGGAGTGTATTAATAGTTGGTTATTTATATTCTAATTTGTTTACCAGGATACTTTAGTTTTAAATATTTATTCTGACAATTTTAGTTTTAGGAACATGATGTAAAGGTTATAGAGGAAAAAGGTTGTGAGCACTTTAATACTTGGGTATTTTATGTTTATTTAAAGACATAGTAATGACAATTTATTAGAACTTATTGGATTACTTTTTTCAATCTGTTATTTTATTTGTAGGAGTGGGGTAGACAGGTTATAAGGGACTAGGGTTGTGACTAGGGTCAGACTTTTTAATTTAAAATATTTTGATGAAATGAAAATATCAAAGAGTGGGGAAGTGTATTAATATTCAGGTACTCATTTTAATATCTGTGTACTCATTTACTTAAACAATATTTCTTATTGGTACATTATAAAAGAATATAATATGTAAAACAATTTAAAATTTAAAAATAAAATTATCAAAGTCTAAAACATGTATTTTTTTAAACTTTTTTTTTTTTTTTTTTTTGGAAAACCTTTATTGACATTGCAAATAAAGACAAGTATGGGCCTACAACCCTCGGGGCCGGCCGCTAAGCAGTGAATTTAACAGCAAACAGATTTTAATCACATGTAGCACCTCGGGAAGCAGATTTTCCATGCTAGTATTCTCTTGTCCACCGAATAGCCCAAGAGGGGAACCAGGATATAAAAGGTTTTCATTTTACAATAAGGGATAGAAGGATCAGGTGCCAATCAAGTTCTCAGCAGCGAAAAAAGGCAGGCAGAATAACGAACGTCAACAATAAATGGCAAGCTATCAAGTCAATGGCGCAGAAACAGAAAGTTCAGGATGTGGAGGAATATCACGAGCCGTTTGCGCCTGCAGTCTCCTGCCCTAGGACCCAGAAAACCCCACTGAAATGAGGCACAAATGAAAAACAATGATTGGCCACGAAGGACACCTACCGCACTGACCCCAGAAAAAGACAAAGAAGAATGAGAAAAGAAAAAGGAGGCCATAGAAACAAAGTAAAGGACTAAAGAAGCCCCTCCCCCACCCCCCCACCCTGCACCTCTGCAGATGACTACGGCCCCCCCCCCCCGCAGCGTGCCTGTCGCCCCAGAACCAGACCCGAAATATAGAAGAAACAGAGAAAAAGAGGAAAGAGAGGAAACCCCCCCTAACAGAAAAGGGGAGAGAGTAATAAAAAACTGGAGGGGGGCCTTCAACCATGCCCCCGGCTTCTCCCTCCCGCACAATATATTCCTCCCCAGCGCAAACAGTAAACAGCAAAAATTCGGCCATATCTAAGAGAAATGGGGAGCATTATGCACTGGCTACACTATTAGTTACGTCGTGAAAGCACACAACCCCCCAGCCCGCCCGCCTATTAACTGACCACCTCGGAAGGATCAGCCTTATCCTTGGCCACTCTTTGCGAATCCACCAGTGCATACCCATCGACCCACCATCATGTCCAAAGTTTCAAGGAAGAGGAGCGTCCAGAGAAAACTAGGAAGGGACACACACATGTGGGGAGGACGTTTCGAAACCTCAGCACAGTCATCGTCATGGAAGATCCCCTTTCCCAGTACTGCCCCAGGGCCCGCGCCGCACACAAGGTCCAGGAAGGAGAAATCGGCCAGAGCAGGCGATCGTTGCGTGAAGATTACCTGGGTCGCCGGAGGCCGCGCATGGGACAAAGTCACCACCGTCTGCTCAAGTCCAAAACCTCCGGAACAGACCGACCCCACAACCAGCCGACCCCACGCTGCCACAGTGTCCAAAGTTTCCATCCGTCCCTTATTCACAGAGGTGGTCACGGTACTTTCCTCCTGTGGAAGGTGAGACAGAGCCTTATGTACCTGGGGACAGGCAGAAAGCAACTTTTCCGACGCTGACGCAATACCATCCAGCTTCCTCCCCAATACCCGGGTGCCGTGGACCAGGGTGGAATGAAGGGCTCCGAGAGCATCTAGAAGGTCACCGTACCCCAGCACGGTCCCCCGCGCTCGCTCCGCCACGCTCCTTTGCGCCACACACTCCCAATCTTGCTGTGACCCAGTGTACAGGATAACAGAGTCCATCCCATCAAGATGGCCGCAGGGCAGGGCCATCCCAGATGGGGACCGGGTCTCAGGCACGGGCGCAGCAATTTCCATATCCCTGCAAACAAAGGTCCGGAGGCAGGCAAAAGGTGTATACCGTGTGCGGCCACAGGTAACAGTCGTTCTCCCCCTGGGCCAGTGTCCGCGAAAACCGGGAGCAGCCCGCGCAAATCGGGACAAGCCACAGGCCGCGTCCGATCAGTTCACCGGCGAGGGTCCAGGCGATCGCCGATAAACCCCTGGAATCGTCACCCCGGGTATGCACCCGTCACGCTACTCTCGGTGATAGGAGCGACCACTGCGAGATTCAGGCCAATATTCGCGCCGCTTCGGCAGTCCGACTCCACCCGGTCACCAATGGCCGCTGTTGTTGAACTGCCGCCCGGCCATGCTGTCCACCCGAGGTCCCGGTTCCAGGGCCGCACAGGCCGCAAACTTCAAATGAGCATTTCTCGGGCGGTACCGCCGCTGGAAGCTTCAGGATCACACGATCGGTTGCCGCTCTCGATCACCAACACGGGCATGTAGCACAGGCTGAGGATCACATGCAGGATATCTGTGCGGGATGTGGAGGTTCACGGAGCCGGGAGCCTACGCTGCCGTCCCGGTCGCCATCTTGGCTCCTCCCTTTTTTTAAACATTTCAATTATTTAAAACTATAAAAAATAACACATACTAAGATTGAATAAACTTTATTAATTTTAATTTTTGAAAAAAATACATATGCGGTCAAATTGAATATAAAAAATGCTTATTGTCTAATAAATTTTACATCTTTATTTCATATTTTTTTAAATATTATAAAAGTTAGAAACCTTTTCTCATGCTTTTCAATAAACTTTCTTGTAAAAAGTCCCCTTTTTTATTTACACTTTGCTGCCATTTTGTTTGATGTTCCTTGTTTTTCATCTGTTTCTGCAGTTTGTCATGATTAAGGTTGGATGGACGGGAAAGGTGCAGTCAGGTAAGAACAATCTCATTTACTTAAAATAACATATAGGTTAGGTAATGTACTATAAGGAGAGTGTAGGAAGGTAGCATATTGTTTATGATTGTGTAAATATTTCTGTATGTGTATGTTTTAAATAAGTTTAAATCCCATGCTGGTTGTTTGTGTATGCGCATGACAGAACGTTTTTTTGCATTTTTTAGCAATTGGATTTTCTTTGTAATAAAATATTTTTCTGGGATCGAGACGACACCTTTTTAAAAAAATACTACATTTTCTCATCTATTTTTAATGGGTTGTGTTATTTTTCAACTTATTGAAAGAAGAAAGAAGACAAATTTGTTCTTTTCTTCTCTGTTGTTAATGGAGTGCATTTGTAAAAATTGTAAAAATGTTGGGGTTTTTTGAATGGCACAAAAACGTATGGATTACTTGTGTCTCTGCAAATACAAAAGAAGAAAGATTCTGTGTTTTTTTCTCCATTCCTAATAGAGTGCTATCTGTAAACATTTTTCAATGTTTTTGGGGCTCTGGATGCTACAAAAAATGGAATTGTGAATGTATCTGTGAAGGCGTAACGTGGAGTGAATGTTTTTTTCTCTTTTGTTAATGAAATTTTAAAAAAAACTTAAAACAGTTTTAACGTTTTTGGGTTCTATATTGTTCAATTGCCTATGGAGTACCTGTGAGTTTTTATGAGTGGAAGCATAAGTCATCACCAAGACTTGAAAAAGGAGACATCTCAAGGTAGGACCAGTTTTACTTGAGGTAAAAATAGTTTTGGATAAAAAGAAAACATTTTAATTTGTGATTTGCCAAACAGAAGACTAGTGCATTTTTAGTATTATTGTGTTTAATACTGTAGAATGTAGGCAGTGTTTTCCAGTGAGTCTACAACTCCCAGCATTGAAAAATTGAATCTCTCAGACATATCTTTGCTTCTTTTGGATATTTGAGCTTGCAAACTGTCTGTTAAAGATTTGGCCTATCGAATTTCTTGAAACCTTTGTTCTTTTTTTTCAAATTTTCAGGCAATGTATAGGTTAGAATGACTTTTGCTACTTGAAGTATAGAAGGAATTTTGCCAACCCGCAATGGCATTATTCGTTTTTGAATCTCCCTCTAAACAGGTTGGGTAACAATTCCCTACTGGATTGGAAATCGTGAACTTCTTATGTGACTTGACCTGTTTAGGTGGCCAATCCATGTTTCTTCTAAGTAATTGAGAAGTAAAGACAATTTTTCTTTGGTTTGTTAAAAAAAAAAAATCGGATTGAATAATAGAAGTGTATAATTCACCTACAAACTCTAGAGGTACAAAACATAGGTCCTCATTATGATGTCAGTGGCAGTCCACCAGACATACAGGACATCAGCCCAACCGCCACATTCCGATGCAGACGGTCGGAGCAATGTAGGGGGGAAAGCTAACCACCTCTGACAGGATCCAAGCACTGTACAATGGAGGTGGCGCCTGCGCAGGCACTGCCACAGGGATTAGGATGTCCCTATCTGACTGCCTTTTCATGAAGGTCCTAGCGCCATAAAAAAGTCAGACAGAAACGGACTTTGGGGGCCCCAAGCATGGCCCTTGCCCCCCTTGGGCCACTGCTAAGTGACCTGAGGGGCACATGTTGTGTCCCCCCAAACATCCAGGCACCATGTGCCAGCCACCCCATGGTGCCTGGAACACGGTGCATGGATGTTTAAAAAGTGATTTTTTCTACAGTGGCTTGTGCTGCAGACCTTTTCCTGGCCCGCGGCACAAGCCGCAGTAGAAAAAGGCACTTTCCACCAGACAGCACAACGGTCCCATCCTAATTGGGCAGATAGGACTGCTGAATCAGTGTCGGGCGGAGTCTCCTGCCCAAAGCGATGGTGGTCAGCAGTCCGGCTGACTGCCATCATAATAAGGGCCATAAGGCTGTTCGTTTTTGAAGTTCAAATTTAACTTTGCTACTCGACATTCATTCTTCAGTTTAAGATGTTTTAAAATTATTTTCCCAATGTGCCTGGGAAAGTTGAAAAAACATCCTTGAATTTAGGTTTCTGGACAAATTTGCTGAATAGCACTAGTCAATTGTAATTCAAAGTCATTTATTATTTACATACGACTTTGGTGCATTGCTTAAGATTTTATACCTTACATATATTCAGTGTATGTTGAGGAACGGTTGTTAGATAGCAAATAGGGGTGGGCAGAACTCTCTGAATTTGCCTTCACGGAATTCCTCTGAGTTACATAGAAACTCTGCAAGATTCTGCAGAGTTCCACCAACAGGCAGAAAATATGGAGGTTGCACTGCTTGCACTGTAATTTAGTGCTGGTAGCGCGAGCAGTGCAGGAAAATCAGCACGAACGGCACCATGCACTGCACAAGAGTTCACAGTCATTCGAGTTGATTTTACTGCTGCCTGAGTAGAAAATCTATTTGAGCAGCAGCAAATCTACTCGAGAAGCAGCCCTCTGATCGGGACAACTCACGACCACCAGCAACCACCCGTGTTAGAAAATCACACTTGGGAACGCCAAAATCTCGCTTCCGCTCACCAACTCACTTTTTTGGAGCCTCTTGGGAAACAAATTATACCATGCAGCGATTAGCGGAATTTTGCCACACTCTGCATCACAGGAGAAACACGGAGTAGTCAAATTATGCCAATTCTGTGGGTGGAATAAACATTCTGCCCGGTAGCAAATCATATACTAGTGCCACTGTTGTGTTACACACATTAGAATGAATAGTCTAAATCTGAGAAAATGTATTGGGTGCTGACACAAAGCTTCAATCTATCCATCATCCAGATTTAATTATTCTCAAGAGTTACTGTGTTATGTAGGATAGCAAAGATTAGCATTATTTTTTGAGTTTTAAAAAAGAATGTATACAGAGTTCATGTTTAAAGGAGCCAGTTAGTTCAGGGAGAATGTTAATGTCAGTAAATGTTTTTGGTTGTGTTTGTTCTGCGTTACTAGCATGTTTTTGTCTTTAAGACACTCTTTTCAAATTGGGACTGAGGCCATGCTGTTAGCAATGTGCATGGGTATGTTTTGGGCTACCTCCCTTAACACAGAGTCACAGGGTTCATTGGAGGTGGCTCCAAGCATTCTTATGTGTTGTACATTTTCTCTAACTTCCAATCCAGTTGCAGAGGCAAAGTGGGTATGCTCGGTTGCCTTCTCAACATAATCACCAGAGTAACAGCTCTGCCCCTGCAATGAGTTGAGTAGTAGTCCACACATCTCCAATGACTCGTTGGTTCAGTAAGTCTCTCAATACAGTAAATGTACTCTCCATGCTTTAGTAATCTGTTGCCATGTTTATCCATTTTTCTATGATGCAGATTTCTGGAAAAAAGAAAAAATAGTTTTTTGATACTGATGTGTGTGTTTCATATTTTTTATATTTGCATTCTTTCAACATATTGTTAAATCTCCATAGAGAAATAGTTTTTTGTAATTTCCCTGTTTGGAGAAGGATTATTATGGTTTAAGTAAGGTTGTTTGTGGAAGAAGGTTTTATGTATCTTTGTTTTCAAGAGAGGGTTTACGTTGGCTTTTTGTTGTTTTGTTCTCATCTGTCAAGGGAAGATGTCTGTTTTGGATGCGACCGAACACTGTTCGATCTTCCATCATTGTACGATGGGAGCCTGTGTTATGGCCGTAAAGCGGCAGTAGTACATGCTCCCATAGGGAAATAGGAGGTGGTGTTAATCCCTGCACCATAAGTGCCCCCTCTGCCCCCAACCGGAGGTCATGTACACAAGGGGGCCCTGCTAGGGGCCCCCAAACACGCTTTCCGAAAGGGTTTCCATGTCGGAAAGGCCGGCATGCCAACCCCTGCCGAAAACCGTGCACCGTAATTCCAAGGGCGCAAAGACTGCCCTTTGGGATTACGGGATGGCCTCTGACCAACTGACGGGCTCCTTGAGCCCGTAGGAAGCCAGCCAGAATAATCGGACGGTTTGAATTACAACCGGCTGATTCATAATCAGCCGGTCGGAATTGTAGCCGACGATGGCGGTTGGAAAGCCTCCGATCGCCATCGTAATATGCTCCTTAATATTTAATAATTAACCTTTTTTTGCAAAGTTTATTTGGGAAACCTATTCTGTTGGATTTCTGTTGAAATTTGATTTAAAGAACTGCGATAAGTGTTAATAAATTGTTTATATGTCTTCAACTGTTTCATAAAGGTTTTTGTTTCAGGTACCTATTCTGCCAAAAAAATTGTTTCGCTTTTTTAAAATAGTACATTGATCATAGTGTCTACTTACATGAATTATTATTCAGATGTCTTTTTTTATTAGTATGTTTTCTGAGTTTCAACCTCTCTTGAACATAGGTTTTATTGCTCAGTAGAGATGTGTGTGGAGAGCTCAGAGGTTAGCACATCCCTGGCCACAAAATGGTGGCTGCTGCTCTTTATAGGGTATTTTAGGTATTACCATAATTAAAAATAAAAAAAGTCTAAAGATATTTTTTTATAATAATTTGTCTGAAAGTGTATTTATTCTTTTTTAGGTATATTTAGACCTTCTTCAGTATTATTTTTCGGTGCCATCTTGATTGAAGAAACCTCGTTTTACTTCATGATGGTGTTACGTTTTTTTAAAATTGGTCATTAAAATTATTTTACAGGTATTTAATAAAATATGCTTAAAGATTGTTAAAAAAAATATGTATGGTAAAAATATAAGTTTTGTAAAGACCAGCACTTTAAAGGTGTTTTTACTGTTATCCAATGTATTTGTGTGGGAAAGGCATGTGTTGTAAAGTACGCTTGGGAAAGTTCCACGGTGTAAAGGCATGCGTTGTAATGATATACATCCCCTCAGAAAAGACCCCAAGAATAGTGGACCAGAAAGACGCAAGTTACAGCCAGGATGTAGACTTTGGAGTGTGGGAGCATGGTGATTACTCAAATGTAGGAAATAGTAGAAGTGTAACAAATTGAAAACTTATGGGTCAAAGTTGATTCACATCCAGATTACATGAGCAGTGGCAGTACAAGATGAGAATACCAACAGTAACACTTTACTAAGGCTCCTTACTGACACTATAGTTTTTATCTGGCAACTCAGACATGCTCACCTTTCTTTTTTATTTAGCCTTTCATTGCCCTATGGTGTAATTCCTTGCTCTCTTGGTCCTAGGGAGGATTTAATCACATTTACCTTTTCCTTTGCTTTCATACCTGCTTCGGTACACAGCTTCTACTGGTTTTGGTGACTGATACTTTCTCCTAGAACTTACTGAATATCTTGCATGTTCTTCAGTGCACTGATGGAAGGTTCCTAGTAAATATTTAGACTAATGCCTGATGCTTGTATTGTTCTGGCGCAAAATGTGCTCAGTTTTCATCTCGACTTTTGAGATGTCTTCTAGTCCATAGAGCTGTGCAGCAGCGACAGGCTGGTACACTGTTTCTCTTTATGCCTTCCCCTTCACTTTTTACCCTGACATACTTTAGCTGTCCTCTTTCGGGACAGTTACTTGTTGGAAGAGGAGGATTGGGGGTCACTTCTGGGAATTGCATTCTGACATTCTTGAAACTTTGGTTCTTATTTCATGACTTCTCAGAAGCATTTCCTCAACTATATTGATAAACCTTTCATGATATTATAACTACTTCTGAGTATGCATGACTGGAACAGTTTGCCTGCCCACTGATCCTCTAATCTCTATATTAATTTCATAAAAGGGATTTGTGCCTACCCACTTCATTTGATCCTAATTCAAGCAGGTGTTTCTACCCTATTACTAAATGTTCATCAGCCGCCATTTCCGCCGTCCGTCACATAGGTGTAACCCAGAGGGAATATGCATGACAACCTAATTTACCATCACCCCTTTAGAAAAATAGGCCCTCCACAAAACCCCTAATAAATATTGCTAAATTACCCTAGACACTACAGGCTCAATTACGAGTCTGGCGGTCCACAGACCGCCAGACTCATGGGAGCGCGGCGGCAGTGGTCTCCTGACCGCCCTATTACGATTAGGGGTGTTGGACTGCCATCGTCCCGCTGCAGCGTCCCTGGTAGTGTTGTGACGGTCATTTTAGTAGTTTCCTCTCTCCGCCATGGTTTTCATGGCGGTTCCTCCTCTATGAAAACCTTGCCGGAGAGGAAACAAAGGGGATCCTGTTCTTCTGCACCCATGTTCCTATTCAGCATGGACTCTTCAGTCCATGCTGTGCAGGAACTTTTTTGGGTGTTCTTATTGCGGTGTCCACTTTTAGAGGCACCGCTGTGGGAATGCCAAAAAAAGCCTGCCATACAGGACGATAACTCATAATCTGTCATGCAGCAAGACCACAGGTTTGGTGGTGCGGCAGCGGGGCGGACCCAGCACCACAGAGGTAACTCGTAATCAGGCCCAAACTGTTGGCAAGGTGTTGGACCTGTCAGCCCTAGGGTGGTCTCCCCTTCCATTTTTGTATCGTGCCTCATTTTCTCCACCCTCATTTTTATGTTGGACTAGGTCTCCGGGCGCCTTTTCAATGCCAATCAGTGTTAAGGTGCAGGTGCTCCCTTCTCCCAAGATGGCTGCCACAGACCCCTGCTACTGCAGAGTGGTCTTTCATAGTAGCACCCTAGCTGCCAGGAGCTGGCTGGAACCCCACAACAATGTTGCGACACCAGCCCACCTTTTTGTCCCATAGGTAGAGTGGGGAAGTTCCTGGAATGTGCTGGAACCTTCTAGAAGGGAGGTGTGGTTTTTCTTTTGCCGCCTTGGCTAGAGGTCACCTGACCTAGGGCTACTTAAGAGAGGGAGGGAAACTTTTGTGGTGAGTTGGCCATTGGGGTGAAGCAGAGCTGGATGAATCCACCAGGAGTGTAGGCGGTAGGGCTAGCCAGGGACTTATGCCTCTGAGAGTGACAGGATCTAGGTGCTGCCTCTTAAGTGAGTGAGGGACCCTGTGAAACCCACTGATCTTGCCCAGCAGTAGGAGGACCCAGAGACTCTCTGCCCAGCCTGACTAGGAAGGACCTAGTCGCCCTCTCCATTCCTAACCCCTGTAACATAACCCCTTAAGGGCGCCAGATACATCTGCGCCAATAAGACTTCATCTAACAGCTGAGAACCAAGCACTGAGACTGCGTGTCCAGACTGAACTCTAAAACCTATTCACCAAGCACTGAGACTGCCGAGTTGCCCCATCATCGTGGGAGCGGACGCCTGCTGACGCCGAGATGGAGGTAAGCCCGGAGGCTGAGATCGCCCCCGGTGCGCCCCCTGCGGGTTGGGAGCCACACCGCACCCTTAGGCGGGTTTCCTCTCCGTGGGATTCCCCCCCCCCCGTCTTCGCGACAGAAGAGACCCCACCGAGGGATCCTTTCCGTGTGCCCCTCGAGCGGTACTGAAGCGCGGTGCCCGACGAACTGCACCGGAGCCCAGAGACTTGCTCCTCAAGTCCCGTGGCGCTCCCCGCTGGAAGCTCCGCTCCAAAGTACTGAGAGCCATTGATTACGAGTGGCGCTTTACGTTATATGCTCCGTTCCAAAGTACTGAGAGTCATTGACTACGAGTGCCGCTTTACGTTATATGCTCCGTTCCAAAGTACTGAGAGTCATTGATTACGAGTGGCGCTTTGTGTTATATGCTCCGCTCCAAAGTACTGAGAGTCATTGATAACGAGTGGCGCTTTGTTTTTACATGCCCTGCTTTAAAGTCTAACGTGCGATTGATTCCGAATAGCGCTCTGTGATTCATATGCCATGTTGAAGTGTTACGTGCTATTGATTCCGAGTAGCACGCTGTTATTCATATGCCAGGTTGAAGTGTTACGTGCTATTGATTCCGAGTAGCGCGCTATTATTCATGTGCCATATCGAAGTGTTAAACGCTATTGATTATGAGTAGCGCTCTGTTATTTATATTCCCTATTGCAGTGCTATGTGCCAGAGATTACGAGTAGCTCTCCATGCTAGGTGCCCCGTTCTGAGGTCGTCACCGGTTAGCGCGCCCAACGCGCGTGTACAGCTACGTGAGTGGTAGTTGTGCCCCAGGCAGTACTGTTATTTCATGAATTGCATATGTGGTATGAACAGCCTTTATAGCTCCTGACTGATATGTACATCGCTAGCTATTGTATTATCCGCTTATGAAATGTACTGCTACCTCATGAACTGCATCTAACGTGATCTACTTGGATAAACTTGAGTATTTACATAACTCCTACAGTGTGGCGTCACTTATTGTGTGTGTTCCTCGTCACATGAGAGGTGCGTGTTGTATGGTTGCTTTACACACAGTCCTCTGGTGGCCCGACCGCTCGTGTCACGTTACCGCCCCATAGGGCCTGGAGACCCCAGGTCCTACACAAGGTGTTTTTCACTTTACTAACTTGGTAAGAATTTCCAATTAACCCACTGTAGACAATGTGACATATTACTGTTACACCCACAAGCCGCACAGTTCTTGGAAACATCACTCTTAGAAATGTTGCTGTAAACGCCAGTACCATTTTAAGTAATTGACATTCAAAAACAATATGTAGGAAAACCTGTTCTAGGGCTTGCGGGAAGGGCCAGTATTGTCATACTATTTCTTTGCTTCTTTCTTGTGAGACTTGGAGATAGAATGTTTCTGTTTGCCATAGTGGATTGCAGATGTTTGTATTTTTGTCTTCTAAATAATATTTGTAGGGATTGTACTTTTGTTGGGAAGTTTTTTTATGCAAAATTATTTTGTCTTATTCGCTCCAAAGGTATCTGCAACTTTGTCTACCATTCCATCTTGTCTTGCAATTATATTTGGTGCCTTGTCTAGAGTTTCCCCATTTTCCTCTCAGGTAATCTGGAGACCAGTGATGAGACAGCTGGGTGAGTTAGCCGTTAATATCCTTCCTTAAGAAACAAGCTCTAGCAATGCCAATAGGTCTCACTTACCATTACATGCAAGCAAGACCAATTGGCATTGCTAATGTTTGCCTATAACAGGCTTCAATTTATGTCAAGATTGATGTTGTTATCGGACATATTTCTGCTCCAGTTTTCCTAGTGACCACTTAGTGACACTAGAATGCAGCGAACTGGTGTTGTCTAAAAGTGGCTCCGTTTTTTTATATGGAGTGCAGTGTTCGTAGCAGAAAGAGTAACAACGGATTTGGGGCCAGATGTATGACCTTTTCATTTTGCGAGTCTCTAATTGCGATTTATTGCGACTTGCAATTAGAGACTCACAAAATGAAATGTACTAATGTGCCTCAAGCACATTAAGGGCCAGAAGTACAAAAAAAACAGTTTGCAATTACCTAATTGCGAATTTTTGCAATTAGTAATTAGGAAAACGCAAACAGCTATGTACAATAGTGTCTGAGACACTGTTTGCGATTCCCAATGGGTCGCAAATGGACCTGCCTTATCAATAATCATGAGGCAGGTCGCAATTTGTTACCCATTGGGAATGGCTACAATCACTGGAACTGTGGCCTGCTGGGGTCAGCAGACCACCATGTCTGTGATTGGTTTTGAAATAAAGCAATATTTATTTTGTAATGTAGCCCATTTCCTTAATGGACAACCGGATGCATTTTAAAATTGAAAAATGGAAAGCTACCTTTATATTTTTTAAGAGCAACAAGGACCACTGTCTGCTCTTAAAAAATGTTGGAGCCCACATTCACAAAGGGGATGGGGTCCTTTGGGGACCCCTTCCCATCGGCAAATGGGTTACCACCAACTTGAAGTTAGTGGTAACTGCAAATGTTTTGTGTCCGTTTTCCTGTTACAAAATATTCATACATACCATTGTTATTCAGTATTAAGAAGTGACACCCTTAACACGCACCTTCCTAATACGGAACCTCAAAAGCAAAATGTGATTTGGTAACAAGTAACTGAGTCACATTTTGCCTTCTGCACATGGCAAAATGCATTTTACTGGTCGCAAACAGCGCATTGGCAGTTAGCGACTGGTAAAATGCTTCAGGCATCTGGCCCTCCGTCTCTTAATGCAGTTGAATAAATGTATATAAATTAATGCAGACCACAGCATACGCTGTCACTACAGATGACTGTTTTTGTTCATGACGTAACCAGATGTGTCTAAGTTTGATTGCAAGCTCTATTTGTTGAAAATGTTAAAGGATGTCTTTGAAATTAATTAATGTGAGAAGTTTAAATGTCTTATTTTTCTTTCCAGTGAATTAAACTTGTGCTCTAATACTCTGCGAAATTCCACTGGTGTGAAACTTCACCCTCCATGAAAATTAGGTGCAGAGGTATAGGGCCACATGTACGACCATTTCCTTTTGCGATTTGTAAATTTTAGCAACTTGCAAGTTGCAAAAGAAAATGTACTAATGTGTCTCAGACACATTTTGCGATTCCCATAAGGGTCGCAAATGACCTGCCTTATCAATATTCATTAGGTAGGCCACAATTTGTGCCCATTTGGAAAGGGCAATAACATAGGGGTGGTGGCCTGCTGGGGACAGCCGACCCCTATGTCTCTGTTTGCTTTTTAAATAAAGCAACTTTTTGGGACCAATGCTTGCTCTTAAAAAACGTTTTAGATTCCAATCACAAAAGGGAAGGGGTTTCCTGACGACCCTTTCCAGTTTGCGAGTGGCTTACCACCTACTTGAAGTAGGGAGTAAACTGCAATTTTTTTGCGACCGTATTCGGGTCGCAAACTAATTGTAAATCCCCTTGCAACTAACTGTTAGGAAGGGATGCCCTTGGCACGCCCCTTCCTAATAGCGACTTGCAAATCCTATTTTGCGAGTCGGAACAGGTTACCGACTTGCAAAATAGGGTTGATACATGCTACAACCCTTTTAGAGGTCGCAAGTGGCCCGAATCTCCGTTTGTGCACGCTAAAAACGGTCGTACATATGGCTCATAGTCTCTTCCTTAACTGCTGTACTCTGTTGTGCACCTACTTGGGTGTAATGGTGGAGGGTCTTCCAGCAGCTTTTTCTTCAGTGAACACGTATGGACACTTGTCAGCCAGTCAGTATATATTTTGTATAGCCAGTGCTCAAAACCTGGCTTTTTAACCAGTAGGTTTCTCTCTATGCTCTGCGGTTTCTTGGTAGCGCCGGGGAACCCTTTTTGGGTAGCTGTTGCGCTGATATATACATTTAAATAAATAAATAAATAAAATAAATAAGTGCTTAATTTGGTTGAAGGTGGGACCCACCGCTACTTAATTTTCCTCATCGGCCTTTGGCCCAGAGCAAGAGAGGGAAAAACACAAAAGAGAGAAAGAAGGAGGAAGAGAAAGACAGAAAAGCAGTGACAAACAAAGAAAGCTGAACAGAGAAGGAACCAGAAGCTGTGAGATAGAGGCAGTGAGTGTCTGCTAGTGGATGATTAAGGCATGAGGTAGATCGACTGTGCAGTCTTGGTATTCGGCGTGCCTTACATTCGATAGCACCAACCATGGGCTTCCAGTCAAAACTTTGGGCATTGGCACTTATTCCTTTACAAATTAGGTGCTGGTACTATAGCCATTTGAATTTGAAACATCAGCACGTTCCCAATGGCTGTCAAGAGTGAAATGTAAAAAATAAAAAATGCTGTACAAATAATTACTGGGCATCAATATTGACAAGCCTATGCACTACTGGATAACACCTTACTTTTCATAAGTAGCATTCAAAATGTGTTATATTACACTATACAAGAGTGACTGTGGAGAAGACGGCCACACACACCTGGATTGCTTCAATGCAACATAAACTTGATAATTATTAGAATTAATAGCCTCTCATCTCTGCTTCACCTCTTACTAAGATCCAGGGGTATACCGCTTTTCATCTGCTGCTTTACTTACTAACGCCTGCAGGAACAAACACTATAAAGTGTTCTTTATGGCACCACTATGCAAGCGATAACTTGCTACCTCAAAAACATAATTAGAAACAAGAATTGATTAAGGCCATAGGTCTGGTTTTGGCTGCCAGGAAGTAGGCTTTGCCACAACTTGTTTTTTTCCTCGTGTATTTGTAAAGTTTTATAACAAAACCATTAACAAAATGACTGCCTGAGTGTGCAAATAAATGTGCATGCACAAATGGCCATATTTGAATATTTGTGTAATAAAGTTTTACTTTTACAGAAACTTTCGATGTTGGCCACCCATGCATGTATCTTGTACACTCATGTGCCTACATAGATGGCCATCTTTAAATGGGTTGGAAGCTCATTTAAAGATGGCAGCCTCTGTGTGCACATGCACATGCATGGACAGCTATCTTTCAGTTGGATTAAAACCCATTAAACAAAGGTGTGGCATTTGCCTTACCTGTGTTGAATGGGTATCACTACAAACTCCATGAAAACTCAGGAGTGGAGTCTGGAGAGCTGCCAGGCCATCGCAAAATGAAAAACATATTTTAATAAATAATACAAATATAAGCACAGCCCCAAGCACTCAAAGTAACTATTTGTGTGACGGAAGTACACTTTTTGCACAAACATAAAGCCTTCAACACAAAGCGAAGAGAGCCAATAGTTAGGGCCAAGTTTCCATTTGATATGTTTTTTTTGCTTTAATAATAACTTTGGCGCCGTTTGACGAACCTTTACAAAACTTTTTTTCAAAAAGTCTCATTGACCCGGAGTTTTTCCTTAACAGTTTCAGGGTGATCCGTCAAGAAAGGGCCAAGAAAGCGGGTACCCCAACATTTATTTTCCCCATGTAACATTCCACAGGAAAATTGAACAATGACACCACAAAAAAAAGCTGGACGGAATTACATCAAATTTGGCAGAATGATAGATCTTTATCCAGAAAGCATGCTTTTTGTGATTTGGTGTAAATCTGTTCAGTCGTTTTTGGGAAATTAAGGTTCAAAATGTGACTATATATATCACACAGATGAGGATCCGTGGACAAGATAGATTCAAAGGTAAGGCTGCTACCACATCAAGCCATGGCACCAGCCATTTTAGCACTTGGGGACTCAGTCCCCTTTCCTCAAAAAAGATGATTAAAATATAGGGGACATGGTAGGGATTCTCTGATCACCTCAACCTGGCGGAGGATTCTAGAGGTTCCCCTGTTGCCCAAAATTTTTTTTTTTCAGTGGTCTTGCCCTTTTGATGTATGTGCCCCCTGGTGTAGCCCAGGGCCAAGGCAGTCAGTGGAAGCAATTCTGTTGAGGAAGGGGAAGTGTGCTGCTCCCTCCCTGAACCATTATAAGGCCCCAGGGACTCTATTCCCGGGGGCAAAAATCTTTAACTATAAGCAGCGGGCATATGACCCCACTCCACGAGCCTTTAGAACGTCCTGGGGACCCCATCCTCCAGAGTTGATTTCATATTTAGGGAAGGGAGGCATGCAGCTCTGCTCCCTGAGCCTTTAGGAGGCCCTGGAGACTCCATCCACTGGAGCCAATATCTTAAATCATGGCCCGGGCAGGAGCAAAGCAACATAGCCTGCTCCTGCTAGCACCCAGGGTGGTTGCTGGCTGGGAAGCCAGCAGGGGCCGCTTGGGTCATGGGCCTCCTCTGGCAGCCCCCAATGATGAGCATGTTGTGGGTGCCATGCGTGGCTCTGGGGCAGCCATGGTAAAATAATCGTTGGCTTCTGCTGACACCCAGAGTGGGTGTTGTCTGGGGGGCCAGCAGCGCCTGAAGGAGGCTTGGGGCTACCCCAGTAGTCACAAAGTATAAATAAAGTGTGGGTGTCGCAAGAGGGATGGGAACACCCAAAAAGAAAAAACAAATAAAAAGGCATAATGGATGAGTGGATAGAGCTACTCATTTATTATTCTCTTCTCCAGGCATGAATCACCCCATACTGCCCTGTGAGGGATTTTTAATTATAGTTGTTGATGTTAGTGGACATGGCACCACAAAGCATTTGTTTTAATGTTGTAGAGATCTGCAGAGAGTGCAGCAGCCCCTCAGCAACGTTACAAAAATCTAAGGCCCCGATTGCGATGTCAGATGGACCTAAGTCCGTCCGACATCGTTTGACAACTGGGACCGAATGACCTCCTGTTGTCGGTCCCAACCCAGCAATTAGGATGGTATCAAACACTGTTCGGTCTTATTCCTATTCTTTACAAAGGGAGCATGCATTTCGACCGGAATGCATGCTCTCATTGTAAAGAGCTGACGTGCAGTTCATCCCTGCACTCGGTGGCAGGCACAACTGGGTGCAGGGATCAACAGGAGGGCACCATAGGTGCCCTCTAGGCTGCCATACGGCAGCCTAGCACCCATTGGGGCCCTTCTGGGGCCCCCCAAAGTGGAATTCCCACAACCTTTCTGTGTCGGAAAGGATGGCACAGAAAGGCTGTGGGAATCTGCCATCGTAATCCTTGGGCTGAAAGAGCCGCCCGAGGGATTACTGGAGGCCTTCCAAATGGAAGACAGGCTCTCCGACCCCATTGGAGGCCATTCGGAAATCCAGTTCAAATTCCTTTCCGACTGACCCCATCAAAATGGATCAATCAGAAAGGAATCCGAACAGTCAATTATGATGCCGTAGGAACGGCTCGTTTCCTACGGCATTTTAATTGGGCCCTAAGTCTCCTGGGTCATTGAATCCATGACCCAGGACAGCTTACCATTATTTTTAAAGCACTCCGAGCTGGAGCCGTATGCTCTTTAGCTGGAGTGCAGGGACCCCTTGTGGCTGTTTCTGTGGATGTTTTTGAGTCCTAAAAATTTTTGAAAAAAGACTGAAAGACATGTTTATGGTTGTTTTAAAAAATGTTTTATTAAAGTATTTTGATACGATAAGTATTATTATACATTGCAAGGTGCATATGTATAAACTATATGTTTTATTATAATTGTTGATGAATTTTTAACAAAGTCACTAGGCCTACTTTATATATGTCGATTTGGTTATATCCTGATAAAGACAATAGGCCTGCCTTTTATATTTTATACATTTTTTAAAAATGGAGTTGGGTGCCCACAGGTGGTTGGGTGCACATCCTGGCCACGGTGGTGTTTAATGTAAATATCTAAAATTAAATGATTTTTATTCGGAAGTCTAGATTAAAAAATAAATTACCACCTAAGGAAAAAATATGTTTCATGCGTAATAGTAATTATTTAAAACGATGGACAGCATTAATCAAAATTATTATATTTACTTGTTAATAAACTTTCTTATATTAATATTTAAATTCAAATAGGTGAATAAAATATTTTCTAACTAAATTATACATATGCAGTATTTTTATATATATTCTAAAAATTACTTTATATTTATTTATATTTGTAACTATTTTAAATAATTTGATTTAATTTAACATTACTTCATATGGGGTATGAATTTAAGTCCCTACCTAGATTATTTTCTATAGGAAGGTGTTGCAGAACCATGTGTAATGCTGGGCTTACTAAAAAAGTGTAAGTAACTACAAAAGTGCAGTTTGTGAATATTGAAAAGCAGTAAAATTACTAAAAAGTGAAAACTTACTCAAAAGTGTAAGTTATGTGAATCAGTTATTACTAAAAAAAATAGTAGTAAGTCCAGCAGTACACATGGCCAACCACTGGTACTCCAACACTCACATAGCAAAATAATGGAGGTGGAGACAGTATAAAAGTTTAAGTTGATACAAAAGTGTTTGTTATTTCAAAAGTGTGGTTTGTGAATAAGACTTTGTTGTAAGTTTCGTAGTACTGTTGTAATACTACAAAACATATTACAAATTTCAGTTTGTGAATTAAGCTCAAAGTTTGTGAATACCAAAAAGTACCAAACATACTCAAAAGTGTAAACTTATTCAAAAGTGTGGATTACCTTTGTGAATCACACCCGTTTTATCACATATCTTCAAATACAGAAGTACAAATGACAAAGTGAAAAGCTCACAGCTACTCAGCATTAAATGAGTGCTGTAGAAAAGATAAGATAATCCGAGGTTTGTGAATATTAATGCATAGAATATACATCTGCCCCCTCCTTCTCCTCCTCCTCCTCCTCTTCATCTATATCCTCTGCCTCGATGGCCTTTGCAGGACCCACAGCCTACAGCATAATTGCATAAACACCACCACCACCCCCTGCGCCCCCTTTAGTATATCATGCCCTCCCCAGCCTCTCTGTAGTGCTTGACACAATCACCCTATGACACTAGAAAATTCTTAGGAGCCACCAGTACTGCTCTGGAAAGAGTTTTATCCTCTCATACCAATTACTAATTTTCTATTTCCTTGATCCTCTGTCCACCCAGCCCTGAAAGTAGTTTTGGGGCGCAGCTCTGTGGAACAGCACTCAATTATCTGCTAGGATAACACATAATCTGCTCTAGCAGAGTATTGTAGTAGCATTTTGCAAAATGTGCAATGTCGAATGAAAAATAATTTCTGACATTTTGAGGTTTTAATGAAGAGTTGTAACGGATGAATGATGAGTAATGTTGCACTTGAAACGAGTTTACTGAGTCACTTAGAAATGTAATTAACACTATGAAGTAGTTATGCCACATTTTCATGAGATGCCATGTGCTTCCAAATGGGGGAAGTTTCAGGTGCCTGTTCATTTTGCTACTGCTCATATTCCCCCTCCCACTGTTCATTTTTCCATGATATATTTTACTGCTGCTGGGTGAATTTTCTTTTTTCCTCCGAGATTTCTTTCCATTTGTCTTAGATTTTTCTTTATGGGAATACTGTCGGCCTTATGGGGATGCTGTTGGCCGGCCTGAACATGCATTTTAGCATGATCTGTAGCCCAAAGCGTGGAACGTGTCAGGGCATGTGCCTGGGCGAAGATCATCACCTGGAAAAGGCTGGGCTGGGCCACTCCACTTGGCTCTTTTGGACGTTGATTCTCAACAACACCGGTGAGTCCATCTCGATTGCATTACTTCGGACGTTACTTCATACTCCTACCTGTTAAGAGTTATGGGCAAGCACAAAATGACTGGAGGGAAAGACAGCACCACTCTCAAAGTGCGACTTCACTGACTTTGTCAGTGCATTGCTCCTCCCACCGCACAGCCCCACCTGGTAGCTGTTCCCTCTTTGCGCTCCAGGTCTCATGTTCGAGGCCCTCCTACACCCGCAGGCACCCGCCTGTGCCTCGTCCATGGTAGTCCATTGGTGAGTCTCTCTGCTTTCCTGTCTCCTCATCTCTTGTTTCTGCTTTTTTGCCTTTTTCCCTTTGCGTTCTTTTTCTATTTCTACTCTATATTTCTCCTATTCTGAGCCTTTTCCATGCCTCTTTCTTCCCGCCCTTGCCACTACTTGTCCCTCACTGCCTCACCCCCTCCAGTGCCACTTCCCGCTTCCCAGCTGACCAACCCCCCCCCCCTCGTTAACACTACTTAATGGTGGCCTCTGCCTGGCAGTGCGCAGCGGACGCACTGTCTGGTGCGCCACTGGCACGTCTATGGCAAGTCTTTATGTGCCCGTCCGCACCTGGACTGCGCCCAGCGCCACTGACCCTTGTACCGTTACGATGCCAGCATCCTCCACGCCCTCAACACCGAACGTTCCAACGCCTGCCACCTCACGTTGCTGAATGTCACCCAAGACCCATTCAACTCACCCAAAAGATCCTTTGCCTGCTCCGCACACAGCAGACCCACCTATTGGATGACCCACAAGAACTGGACCCGACCACCTCAGCTGCATCCAACTCAACACACGCTCCCTCAACAAATATGCCGTGGTGATATGGGGTCTGCCCGACTCCATCTCCCCGACATCACCTTCTTCACGGAAACCTGGATTAACCCCACCTCAGCACCCGACATCTCAACCACCATCCCTGATGGTTACAAAATCATCAACAAGGACAGCACCACACGACCGGGGAGGAGGCATCACCATCGTACACAAAACACCTTCTGCGTCACAACTAGCTCCAACGACCACTCACCTGACATGGAACAACTCCACTTCCAGTTCGAGACCAACCCGAGCACCACCCTCCGTGGCACCCTCATCTACAGACCTCCTGGGCCACGTTCCCCCTTCAGCGAATCCATAGCTGACTTTATTGCGCATCACGCTCTCGCCTCAATGGACTACATCCTCCTGGGCGACCTCAATTACCACCTGGACAACCTCAACGACTGCAACACATCATCCCTACTGGAGAACTTCGCTACCATCGGTCTCAAACAATTGGTCACCTCCTCAACCCATTCAGCAGGAAACACGCTTGACCCCATCTTCTTCGCAAGCAACAACATCTCTGTCAGCCACACCTCTGAACAACACTAGACAGACCACCACTGCATCCACTTCTCCTTCACCAAACCCACTGAACATGACCACGTCCATCACTACCCACGCAGAAGCTGGAACAAGGTCTCCGAAGACCATCTTGCTGCCTCCCTCAGCAAGACCCCACCGCTGACCTCCACAGACACAAACGCAGTGGCGTAACCCAGGCCCCCGCAGCCCCTGTGGTGCAGGGGCCTGAGCCCCAGGGGCACCCTCAGCACAGTACCCTGGCCTGAGGTCTCCTGGTTGAGTCTGAAGGGGGGCCCTCAATGGACCTTGCAGCAGGGCCTCCTCAAATTTCGTTATGCCAATGCACCAACTCCTCAGCACGCAACCTCCACCGATGGGTCTCCGACTGCGCCAACACAATGGCTCCCCTCAGGAAACCCTCCAGCAAGCAGTCCTTCAAGAAAGTCAGCTGGTTCTCCCCACCCTCCAATAGTGCACGTGCCTGTAGACGGCTTGAGAGCAGATGGAGGAGCAGCAAGACCTCAGCAGACCAAGCAGCTTTCAAAACCGCCACCACCACACACTACCACCTCATCAGAACCACTAAGAAAACTACCATCCAGGAACGTATTAATGCCAACACACACAACAGCAAAGAACTCTTCAACGTGATCAAAGAATCTGCCACATCCAGCACGGAGGCCACAGATATCCCCCCTCCCAAGACCATTGCAACACCCTCACCACCTTCTTCCACCGCAAGATCATAGATATCTACGACAGCTTTGCAACCCAGGAACCACCCAGCCCACCCACAATGACCGCACCCAAATGTTACAGATCCCAGCTGACCCTGCTTAACTGGACCACCTCACAGCTGACGACGCCCTAAGGATCATGAAAACCATCCACTCTGGAGCCCTCGCCCCACCACATCTTGAAGAGAGCCAGCGCCACCATCGCCCTGAAGCCATCCACACCATCAACTGCTCCATCGAGTCCACCACTTTCCCTGAAGACTGGAAACACGCAGAGATCAACCCCCCTGATGAAGAAACCCTCTGCCGACCTGACAGACCTCCTGAATTACAGACCCATCTCTCTGCTCTCCTTCCCAGCCAAAGTCATCGAGAAGGCCATACACACCCAACTAACCGAATTGATCAAAACAAACCACACCCTGGAACCCACCCAATCAGGCTTCAGAAGCAACCACAGCACCGAGACTGCACTCCTCGCCGCAACTTGCGATATCCACACTCTCCTCGACCAAGGCGAAACCGCAGCACTCATCATCCTGGACCCCTGTGTCACCTTCGACACAGCTCTTACTACACCCTTTGCATAAGACTTAACAATGCCGGCATCCATGGCAAAGGTTTAGAGTGGATCCGCTCCTTCCTCACCGGCCGAACCCAGAGAGTCAAATTCCCACAGTTCTCCTCGGAACCAATAGAGATCAGCTACAGGGTTCCTCAGGGCTCCTCACTGAGCCCCACCCTCTTCAACATCTACATGGCCCCACTTGCAGCCATCATCAGAAACCACAGACTCCACATCATCTCCTACACTGATGACACACAGCTAATTCTCTCCCTCACCCACGAACCTACTGCTGCTAAGAGCAACTTTCACAATGGGATGAAGGCAGTAGCTGCCTGGATGAAGGAAAACGTGGCTGTTCCCCAGAAACTGATTCTGTTTTCTCTGAGTAATGTTCATCTTAGGCTCTATCTTTCTTGCTCCCTGCTGGTCTGTGTTCACGTATCTGCAGCGCCAGGGTACCCGTAGGGTGTTTGTCGCGCTCTATAAATATTATATACAATACAATACAATACAATACAAGGATAGCAGCCTTAAACTCAACTCAAATCCTCATTCTGCACCAACCCCTCTGCCTGGGATGACTCCTGGTGTCCTGCAGCACTTGGAACCCCCCCACACCCATTGACCATGCATGTAACCTCGGCATCATCCTCAACTTTTCGCTCTCAATGAACCACCAAATCATTGCTGTCTCATCCTCCTGCTTCCACACACTCCACATGCTTCAGAAGATCTTCAAGTGGATCACCAACGAATGTAGGAGAACAGTCACCCAGGCGCTTGTCAGCAGCATGCTCAGCTACGGCAGGACACTATGGATGCGCCACCCAAAAACTCCAAAAGAAACTGCAGCGCATCCAGAACGCCTCCACCAGACTTATTCTGGACATACCCGCACAGCCCCATCTCCAGTCACCTTACAGACCTTCACTGGCTCCCAACCAACAAAAGAATCACCTTTAAGCTCCTCAAGCACGCCTACAAAGCCCTTCACAACACTGGACCTGCAAACCTCAAACACCGCCTCGGCACTGGCCACTATCCAACAATTCTGCAAGCCCTCGGCTGGAGGAAAACCCTTCTACTACCTTGCCACGAAGACCTGGAACTCCCAGCCTCTTAATCTCAGGCAATCACCGTCACTGCCTCAATTCAGGAAGGACCTCAAGACCTGGCTCATCGACTGAACTGCTGAAACCCCCCCCCGAGCGTATTGAGACCCTAACAGATAATTAGTTGTGCTTTACAAAAACCCTCATTGATTGATTGAAAATGGCACTATGCTGGACTCATTCCTGGCACAAGAAGTGAGTGTAGTTGTCAAGGAAATTGACTTGGTGGGAAGAGACTCTTGTCCCTTAATATGGGAGTGGGGCATAGCATTCTCTCCCGAGTGCGGCCTCACCGCCATTAGGTTCCCGTGAGGTGGCCTCTGGTAGTTGCTGTAGATCACCCATTCCTGAGGCCATTGGCCATGCTTCCCTGCAGACCACGAATATGGTGTTTTCCATGGATAAGACTGTGAACATTAGCTCTTGTGAACCGACAGCCAAGAAGAAGAGGAAAATGATGCAAGGGCCTATCCTCAGACAGTCCATGAAACAGGGGACCACTGCCCATTCCCCAATCAGTTCATGCAAATCAACAGGCTCAAGTCCACCACAGGATAAGTTGCTATTAATTTCCAATTCTATTGAAAAAGGTGTGGTGCCAAATTTGGTCTGGTAAAATGCTATGGATGGAAAGGGTCATCAACTTCAAGTAGTAATAAGGCATCAGGACATGCTCCTGCTTCTATAACCCCTGCTGTACACGCCCCCCTATCCAGATCCAGGGGGAGAGCATGACGATGCCTTATGACCACTTGAAGTTGATGGCGTTTTCCATCCAGCTCTTGATGCTGTTGATGCCTATAATTCTTCTGATACTGGTAATAGGTTTCAATCCTCCTCAGATGATGGCCCTCTATCTCCAGCCATTGGTGTCCCTAGGACGTTTGCTAGTAGCAGCCCTTCGATTAATGCCATAATCCGTAACAAGCTTGTTTCCTGGAATCTTGCGGGCATTATGAACAAACTTTCTTGCCATGATTGGTGTACTTTTGTGGACCAATTTGATATTTGTATGTTCCAGGAGACCTGGGCTGTTAAACCCCAATTTTGTTCTGGGTTTGCTAGTTTCGACCCACCAGCACTCTCATGTAGGAAAGGGCGGCCATCAATTTGGATTAAAACCACCTTGGCGTGTTCATTTAAAAGATTGATCATGGATCTCCCTGATGTATTATGTGTTATTTTGCACTTTTCCTCTGGGGTTTCCCTATGTGTGGCCTGTCTATATGTTGATAGCTTTGAGGCACATCATATCTTCCATGAGATGGCATCTTTCTTTGATAATATTAGTCAGTGGTATCATTTTATAGACAATATCATTTTTATTTGGGAAGGTACCGTGAAAACCCTTGAGGAATTTCTGGAATGGTTGAATTTAGGAGATCCTAATCTTAGATTTACAGCGCAGTGGAGTAACACTGTAATAAACCTTCTTGACATTTCTATTAAGAACAGTGAGTGTAAACTAGCAGTTGAGTTGTATACAAAACCAACCAATAAGAATACCCTTCTTCACTATGGAAGCTATCATCCAAGAGCCCAGAGGGATAATATTCCCTTTGGGCCATTCTTGAGGCTTCAGAGGAACTGCTCCATGTTAGATGATATATATAAGCCCTCTGATGTGCTAAAAAAGAAATTAAAAGACAGAGGATACCCTGAGAAACTCATTAATCATTCTTTCAAACGTGCTAGATTTTATGATCGAGAGTATATGTTGGACACGAATAGGGTCAGTTCCAAGAATAAAAATACTAACAGAATAGTGTTCGTTAACCAGTTCTCCGGTGCGAGTAACCAGATTAAAAATATTGTTAACAAGAACAGGAATATCCTAAATGAAGGTGAAGAATCCCAGTTGGCAACATGCAGGGGCACTGTAGGCAGTATACAGACCACACTGGATAGTAGTAACGCTGTAGGGAACCACAAGTGTGGTAATTTCTCGACTTGCGAGCACTGTATAATGACGAAAACATTTGAATATAATGGCACTCTAATTACTGCTAAAACCTTAAACAACTGTCGTAGTAAGAATGTTGTTTATCTCCTCATATGCACATGTGGCTTTGGGTATGTGGGAGAAACAAACCGCAAACTGAGACTTAGATTACTGGAACATAAATCAGCACTTAGAACCAGTAAGGAGAATGCTCCACTTACAGACTATTACATTCAAGCTAAACATGGTTTCTTTGAATTTCGTAGGCTTGTTATAGGAAAAATTACAGGCAATATGCAGGGATGTGATTAGGAAAGGAAGACAAAAATGAGAGAGCAGTGATACATCTCCAGATTAGGGACAGTAAATAAAGGATTAAACACTCAATAGGATTGGATGAAATTGATCTCATAATTTCTTTATAATTTATATTTACTCTGAGGTTGAAAATAAATATAAGTGTTGTTTTTGGTTTCAGTCACATGTTAAGAAGAAGAATAGACACAAGGTTAAGGTGATAATAAAAAGATTACGAATTAAAATTTGTGAAGCATTCGTGTGGGTTTTATTTTGTTTTCTTTTGAATATTATACTGTTAGAAATGGGATTTCTGGTTGGCTAAGGCTTGCGCCAAAGTCAGGCAGAAACCACCACTCTAGTCAGGGCAAGGAAGTTACACGCCAAAGATAACCCCTGCTCACCCCCTTGGTAGCTTGGCACGAGCAGTCAGGCTTATCTCTGAGGCAATGTGTAAAGCGTTTGCGCGCGCACCCAGCAACAACACCCAAGGCCCACCACAAAGGAAACTCCACACAAGGTATTATATAAAAATAGCCTTTGTATTATACCAAAACACATTAGATAAAAACACACACTTTACAATGTGCCAACAGGCACGGGCAGAATTTACAAGGGATTATATGTACAGGGGACAGGGCCACATGGACCACTGTCAGGAATTAGCACTTAGAACATAGGATATAATTACTGTAGCACAAAATAGAATGTGTAGCACACAACCAGTAACTACTGGTAACAGGTAAGTACCACCTACGCAACCCTAACCACCTTAGGAAAATGTCACGCAGGGAACTAGGACCTCACTAGCACCACCTGTACTAGGAGTAAACAAACAACCACCTAAGTATCACAATACCTGTAGGGGTAATAGCACGTTACACATGATGCATCACATTCAGAGGTGTAGGGAAGGAAAACACATGATGCATAAAAACATTCAGCGGTGTAAAACAAGGCACATGACACATAAAAACACATTCAGAGGTGCCGGAAAGGAACAATAGTGCAAGAACTCACATAAGCCACCACCTGTGGCAGTCCCTAGGCCAACTGGCCTTGTAGGGGCTAGGACGTCCTGTGTCCCAATGTCAGGGCAAGGCTGCGCAAGCCCAAGCGTGGAGGGCACAACCTACACGATGCAGCTGCCCACGAAGTGCTGGGCAGCTGGGGAAATAATTTATGCCTCTCGCTGGAGCCTCACAGGCTCAATAAACAAATGTGCCCCGTTAGAGCCTCGTGGGCTCGAAAGGAATGGTGCCCCTAACGTTGGAGCGCACCAGCGCTCTAAAATACACAAGGCCCACCAGCGTGGGAGCCTTCCTGGGCTCTTTAGAAAACAATGTGGGCCTCGTGGGAGCCTCTCGGGACTCGGTAACACCCCCTTCGGTGGAGTCCCACTCGGGGGACTCTTTAACAACACAGATGGCCCCCTGAGCCTTGCAGGCTCGGAAACAGCTGTGGGGGCGCGTTAGAGCCTCGCGGGCTCTTGGAATAGGGTGGGACCGTAGTTGGAGCGGCCCGCTGCCTTCCGGGGCCGCTCTCAATGTGACAGAGATGCCCCCGTATGTTGGAGCGCCACTCGCGCTCTTCCCACCACAATGCGGCAGCGTTAGAGCCTCTCGGCTCTTAAATGAAGAATGCCCGACATCGGAGCGGCCCGCTGTCAGGTGCGGGCCCGCTCAGACAGCACGACGTGGAGCCCCAGGTATCCCCCACTCACCGAGAACTCTCGTCAGCTCCGGGGGCACTTCGGGGCTGGGGGGCAGTCACGGCGCCTCTTCTCTTCCTTCGGATCTCTGGGAAGCGCGGGGTAGGCTCCCGTCCGCTTCCGTGAATCAGAGCGTCGTTTCCTCCGGTGAGGCCCCGGTCACGTGGGCAACACTCCCTCCCGCTGGACCAATCCCAGCGCGGCAGGGAGATGACGAGGCGGCGACTCCGGGCCTGCGGCGGTGATTACCTCTGCTCTCTCCGAAGCGCGGGGTGGGCTCCCGCCTTTGTATTAACGTACAAGTCAGCGGCAATAAGCGGGGTGGGCACCCGCCAACGAACGCCACAACAATGTCCCTGGCAGGGTGGGCACCTGCCGGGGGACTTCCGGATTGGCAAAGAACGGGGCAAATGCCGGGTGGGCACCGGCTTGCAGAAATAAAGCGCTCCTAGCGCTAAGGGCAGAAGTGAAAGCGCTCTCAGCGCTGAAGGCAAGTCCAGCGCTTCCAGGCGCTCAGAAATTCCAGGAAGCACAAAGTCCAGCAAAGTTCTCCCCTGCATGCAGCAGGGCAGGGGTGGGGGGCAAGGTTGGACCCAGAGCCAGCTCACTGGGCCTCCAGGCAGGGAGGTAGTCCAAGTGGCGGTCCTCTGGTCTAGCAGCAGCCCCCCTCAGGTAGGATCCTGGAAGAGAACAACTCTGTGGGGACGCAGCCCCATTTTTATACACCTTTTCCCTTTGTTCTGGGTTCAGGGTGAGGGGAAAAACCAGTCGCAGCTGGTTGGGGAGCACCCTTGATGTGCTCAGCCCCTCACTCTATTCACTGGCAGGGCTAGGGTCGTCAGTCGCACCACAGGGGGCGGAGCCAGCATTGTGTGGGGAAAGCCCTGCCTTATTCAGGTCCAAGGTGCACTCCTCCCCAGCCATCAGCATGCTAATCTCACACTCACCACTGGGGCAGACCCAACCAGACTCCTGGAGCCAGGTTCACCAGCCAGCTCCAGCCAATCACACGCCAGACACACTTTACACTAATATGCCAACTCCTAGAAGTGGCACTTCCGCACATGACATAATCACGCATCATACATCATTGCGAAGCATTCGATCACACGAGTCCGCACATACCAAACTCGGGCCTGCACACCCCACGCATCAGGAACTACTAGGGACACATACATTCCCCATGCATTCCTATGGGAGGGCAGGCCTATCTCACTACACGCACGCACTTTCCTCTGGGACACAGCGGTAAAGTGTGCAGAAACCCAAAATCACTACCACCAGGTCACCAATAAAAGCAAAAAGTTCAGGGGTGAACCTGCCAGAAGGGCCAAGTCCAACATATATTATTAATTTATTAATCACCTATCCAGATCATATAAAATCACTAGGTCCTAGACATACGTGCCAAGATTACTTCCCTTTGAGAATTTGTGATTGTATTTATTGTAGAATAACTGTTTCAAGATAGTTTTGGTAGATGTATTCCACACCCGGTTCCAAAAGTATTTTCCCTCCGGTCCCTATTTGGAAATGAATACCAATTGATGATATTCATGACATTTTCAGTCTTCCACGGAATGACAATTTTAAGGTATGTTAGTGTCTCCTTTCTCTAAACACCAATTCACGTGATGTATATAGCTTGACAAGCACAGGCAGGGTCATGTACTAAAAGAAATATATTGATTTTCATTAGATTTAACAACTTTACTTATCTAGCTCACCGGGAGAAAACCCTGGCATTTGGGAAACAGTGTATCCCTTAGACCATATTCATGGGGATATTCAAGAATGTTTAGAAATACAGCCTAGAAGGTGAGATTTAGTTCCACTTATTAGTCATTTTTGTGAGAGACCGTGGGCCATATTAGCAAGAAACTGCGATAAACATCGCAGAGCACGCTTAGTGAAAAAAGAATTATCACCTGCTATCGCTGGAATAGATCACCACGCTAACGCTGTATTAGCAACAATTAGCGCTATGGTGATCAATAATCCAGCGATAGCAGGAGAAATGGGCCAACATCGCTACAAAACCAGCGATGTTGCATGGGGGATGGGGGAAACCTTGCTGAGACGACCCTGTGGTCGCATCTGCATAATCCGCCCCCCTATGTTAAGTATACACTAGTCAGGTTTTGGGCAGGTGTTAAAAATCCAGCGATGACCCCGGTTAGCGTGACTTTTAACATCGCTAACCGGGGCCAGGGCCTCATTGCTAATAGGCGATAGGCCTGTTAGCGGTTGTTTTCCTGGTCTTGTGGCCGGGAACGCCTACTTTGCATGTCATTAGCAATTAATATTGCTGACATGCAAAGCGGCACCCAACACGGTCGCTTTCACGAGAAGGCTGTCGCTAATAGCTGTTAGCGACAGCTTGCTGATAGAGCGATAATAATATTGCCGTTTTAGCGGCAAAAAGTGCCGCTAAAGCGGCGATATTGCCCTTGCTAATATGCCCTCTTGTTTTTTTTATCAAGTTAGGACTCAACCACTCAGATATCTTAAAGAGTATTTAACTTGGGCAAGGAGGAGATTTAGTCTGTTTGGAGATGTATGAATGTATATGATGTGTTAGTACTTACGAATATCTTCTATGCGGTGATGCCATAATGCATGATGTTTTTTAATTATGATGTTTTAAATCTGTACTTATTAAATATAATGAAAAATGATTATGGTATATGTATAAATGATTTATACAGGTGTAGTAACTTTACTTATGTAGTGATAATATATTACATGTTTAGATAATTAATTATATGTTTATTAACTTCTATAGATTTTATAACATTGTGTGGTAATTACTTCCAAAATCTTCTTTACATACAGGTGTATAACATTGGTTGATTTTACATACACACTATGAGAGTTAAAATTATAATCTTGATAAAGATGGTCTAAGCGGGATGATACCATCGAAACGCGTCAATGCCTTGACTCCTAATCTGTGCTGTTGGCTGGCACAACAGATTAAATATTTCTTAGCACATCGAGTTCCAGCTTTAACTTTATCTTGTGACAGATAGGTTTTACTGATGACAAAGTGCATTGTCTTGTAGATACTCTCTTTCCTTATATTTTCTTTTACTCTTTTTCCCTTATTATGTTTTGTTTCTTGTATTTGTAACCCGTGTATTACACTTTTACTGTATGCAAAATATGGAATTGGATTCCCCTTGATATTGGTTTTTATTGTAATTAATTGACAAGAAGTTTTTTATGATTTTAATAAACCCATTTATATAACTTTACTATCACATCTGCGCAGTGGCACACTGTATTTAGCAAAAATCGGTATTCCTCCATTGGTGCTATTTTGGTATGAAGCGATGTATGTGGTTTGAATGATTGTGAAAAGTAGTGTGTAGTATATGATCCACCAAAGGATACATTGATATTTTTTGACATGACATGAAGGCCACATAGCCATCATCAATGGGCATGGAGGAAGAATCATGATGAAAATTTAAAAAAACTTTATAGGGAGAAAGTAAGGACCTATCACACTGAAATACAACAAGCCCATGCTTCCTTCTTTGAAACTAAAATTAACAATGTGACAAACTCCTCAAGAGAGATGTTCAGAATCACAAAGACTCTGTTGGAGCTGACCAGGAATGTCCTGGTGTCTGAACTATCCAGCGATAGGTGTAATGCTCTGACTGATTACTTTAACTCTAAAATTTTGAACATCTATTAATCATTCCAAAAGGCCAATGAAAGTAATAACTTTATCCTACTGAAAGTTAGTGAGAATGGATGTTTACCCACCCTCTCACATTTTTCCCCTTTCCCTGGGTGTTGTTACTGGTCTTTTTGGGAAAATGGAGTCTGGATCCCCACTTGACCCGGCACTGATGAGAATTCTCACGCTGGAGTCGGAAATGATCTTTTCCAGTTTGTTAGAATTGGTCAATCTCTCCCTGAAACCAGGCATAGTGCCTTAACTATGGAAGCATGCGATGGTCAGAGCTGACTTCAAGAAACCTAATCTTGACTTGTCCTGCCTGGATAATTTCCATCCAGTTTCTCTTCTCCCACGTCCAAGCAAAGTGGGAGAAACGTTTGTGAATAGATGTCTGTCAAATTTTCTGGAAGCCAATTCTTTATTTCTGCAAGAAGCTGCAAGAAGCTGGACACAGCTATTCAGCCGACAACCCGGAGGTTCGGCAGCTTCGGTAGGAGAGGACAAAGAAGCGTCCACAGTGCATTGAAGGAGCAGTGAAAAGGTTCCATTTTTAAATAATTACAAACACACAACAAACCCCAGCAAGGCAACAACACTGAATGCCCACGGTGTTAGCCCCTCAGGGGGGAGCCGGACCCCAATCGTCTAACAGTTACAGTACTGTGAAAAGAGGAAAACGGGGGGAAAGCAGAGGCCCAAGAAGTCAATTAACCATCACATCTGCATACTAAGCTGGAAAGAAGGTCAAGAAGAAAGCTGTTCCTCGGGGGGATCCAGATCAGGGGCAAGACATACTCCCCCCCTGTATTGATTCCACCGCCCCCAGATGGCATGCCACTTCCGAGGGCGGCCTCTAGCGCAATAGACTGTCTTCTCCCTGAGCATACTCCAGTCCATATTTTCTTTCCACGCGGTTAACGTGGGGGGCCCCACGGAACCCCACAAGCGCGCGATGTCCCTCTTAGCAACCATGTTACCCAGAGTCACCCACTGGGTCTGTGCCTCATCATGATCAGTGGCCCCCCAGACATTCAGGAGACAACACCGCGCTTCCGGCTGCATAGCAATGCCCGTCACCTCCCCCATCACCGCATGAACTCGCCTCCAAAATTCCGTGATGACATCACATTCCCAGATGATATGGAGGAAAGTACCCACCATACCACATCCCCTCCTACATAGGCCTTCCTCAGAGAATCCCATATGAACCAGTCGCGGCCCCGTCACATACACTCGATGCAATATCTTGAGCTGCACCAGCCTCAGACGCGACGGGATCGCAACCTCCTTAGGTGAGGAAACAGCAGACTGCCAGTCCTCATCATCCAACTCGAGTCCGTCCCTGGTCCACTGGTCCCGCAGCCCCAGAAACATATCAGCCCGAACATTTATCAGTTTCTTGTAGATGAGCGAGATCGTGCTCTCTGGCATATGGCCATCAAGGATCCGGTCCTCCAGAGGAGAGGACTCAGGCACCCTCTCACCCTCCACAAGGACTGACCGCAGGGCATGACGCACCTGAACATATCGGAAAACCTCAGATGCCCCCAACTCATACTCCTTCTGCAACTCTTCAAAGGACTTCACCCTCCCCTTAATCAGCACATCTCCAACCCTGGAGATGCCGATCAAGTCCCATTTGTCAAACCCTTTCGTATGCCAAAGCCTACCCAACCTTTCAGATTCAAACAACGGGGTAGCTAGGGTGAGCCTATCCCTCCAGCCCAGAGAGTCAGTCGCCATCTTCCATACACGCACCGCCACCCCAGTGGGCCCCGTGAGGGACGAGTCGAGGGACCGCGAATACAATGCCCTAAGATAGTTCCCACCGCGCAGCAACCATCTGTCCATGGCATAACCAGGGCTGAGAGCCGGGCCATAAAAACCATGGTTAATCGCGGACAGCTGGGTGGCCCAGTAATAGCGTCGGATGTCTGGAAGAGCGATACCCCCATCATACCATGGAAGCGTCAATTTAGCAATCGCTATCCGCGGCCGCCCATCCCACAACAACGTTCGTTGGAGGCTTTCGACCTCCCGAAAGTACTTGGCCGGCACCCAATCCAGAGTATTCTGCAATGCGTAGAGGAACCGAGGAAGGGACATCATTTTGAACAAGGCAGCGCGCCCGACGAGGGAGAGCGGCAACCTCCGCCAGCCCTCAACATCCCGCCGCCGGCGCGCCAGGGGGGGGAGCAGGTTTCTCTCATACCGCAAAGCGGGGTCCATGGAGATAAAGATCCCCAGATACATGAAGCCCTGCTGAGCAATCTGGATCGAACAAGTTCGCGGGACCGGTGGAACCTCACCACTCAGGACGTATAAATACGATTTACTCCAGTTGATGACGAGACCCGAGTTCCTACCGAAAGATGTAAGAACGTCACAGACCACTATGAATGAATTCTTGGACGAGGCAAGATACAACAGGATGTCGTCAGCATATAGCGAAATGCGGTCCTCGTGTTCGGGCGACCAGCGAAGGCCACGTATGTCCGGGTGCCAGCGTATCCACGCCGCCAGGGGTTCAAGGGCAAGGGCGAACAGCAGAGGCGACAGGGGGCAGCCCTGCCGAGTCCCCCTCCCAAGCCGGAACGGAGTCGATGCCCGGCCATTTACCACCACACTCGCAAGGGGTCCCTCATACAGCAACCTCACCCAACTCACAAAACCAGGGCCAAAGCCGAACTTGGCTAGCACAGCCCACAAATACGCCCATTCCACCGTATCAAAGGCCATCGTGGCATCAAGAGACGCCACAATAGCCGGTTCTCGCAGCGTGCCAGCCCTGGCGATCACACCATGAAGGCGCCGAAGGTTTAACGCGGTGTTGCGATGCGGAATAAAACCGGATTGGTCCGGGTGAATCAAGTCTCCAAGTACCCTGACCAATCGGCCCGCCAGGATTTTAGCCAGAATCTTCGGCTCGGCGTTGAGGAGTGAGATGGGCCTATATGAGGCACACTTATCTCGGGGTTTACCATCCTTGTGTATCACCACAATTGGCGCCAGCCTCTGGTCCAACGGGAGGGTCCCACTCCCCCGCGCCTCCACGAACATGGCGCGCAGGTGAGGGGCTACCCTATCCGGGAACAGCTTATACAGGTCAATCGGCAAGCCATTCGGGCCCGAGGCCTTGCCCGAGTTCAGCGCGCGAATAGCTCCCGCCACCTCATCGACCGTTATGTCTCCATCAAGATCATCTCTATCTACATCAGAAAGACAGGGCAGAGCAATATCCCTCAAGAGGTCACGCGAGTCCTCGGGCGGCCTATCCAACACTGAGGCATAAACCTTACGGAAATAGTCCGAGAAAGACTGTACAATCCCCTCAGGTTCCACAATCACCTCTCCCCCCTCTCCCGTCAACTCCGGCACTACTCTATTAACCCTTTCTTTTTTATCCAGCCAAGCTAGGAGCTTCCCGGCCTTGTCACCAACATCATACAGGCGGCCCTGCTGTTCCCTACTGAGGGTCTTAGCGGCATTTGTCACGAGGTCCTTATACTCGGCTTGCTTCAAGCTCAGCTCATGCAGTGAGGCCGCTGTTACCTCCTCTTCTAACGCTCCCTCCAAAGCCCCGATCTCCTCCTCCACTTGCATAACCTCGCCATCTCCCCGCCGCTTGGCCGCCACTACAAGTGAGAGGGCCTCCCCTCGCAGCACGGTCTTAAATGCTTCCCACAACGACACTGCCGAGTCCACGGACCCCTGATTGTCCTTGAAAAAATTATCCACTGTCTTCACCAGTGCGCTGCGCATCTTGGAATCTCGAAAGTACCAGGGGTTAATAGGAGCCACCCTTCCCCCTCCCTCGCGGCCTATATCCAGCTTGACCCACACTGGCGAATGGTCCGATATGCCACGCGCCATGTGCCTGACCTCAGACACCAATGGGGCGTGCGCAGCCAAAGTGAGCAGGTAGTCAATCCTAGAGAGGCTACCATGCGCCCCGGAGTGGAAGGTGTATTGACGCTGTGTGGGGTGCCGGAACCTCCAACAATCTATCAGGCCGAGTGTGTCTAGTAAGTCTGGAAGCCACTTCTGGGCTCCCCCAGTGTCTCTGGGCGGATACCTATCCAGCAGCCCAGAGCCGACAGCATTGAAATCCCCCCCACCACTAGCATACCTCCCGGGAGATCCAGCAAGGCCCTACCCAGATCTGTAAACGTGGAGGCCTGCAGGGCTGGAGGGACATAAACCGAAACCAAAACCAAAGTTCTACCTTCCCACCTCCCCGCCACCGCCACAAACCTCCCCCTATCGTCAACAATTGTGGAGTCTACCTCAAATGGTAGCGAGGCCCTGACTTGGATGCCCACACCCCTGGATCCGGAGGAAAATCCCGAATGAGCTATGAATTTATAACCCTTCCTATTAAGAGCATAACACGTATTACCTATAAGGTGTGTCTCCTGCAGTAGGGCAACATCTGGCATTGACCGTTTCAAGTGTTGCAAAACTATCCCACGCTTAATGCGATCTCCCAAACCATTAACATTCCAGCTAATAACACTTAAACCTCTACCCCCATCCCCAAACATAAAGAGGCCCACCCCCCACCCGAAGAGCCACCATGGAACAATCCCGAGAATGATCTTTACGCCTTGCAGAAACAAACCCCCCAACAACAAACCCAAAATCCCAACCATCCCCCCCACCCTGCACCCCTGCTGCAGCTTACAAAGCCCCCCCAACTTGCAGTGTGCCTGTTGCCCTACCAAACCCGAAATCTACAAAAAGTACCCTAAGGGAGGAAAGAGCTCCCCTCGTCCTCCCGCAACCCTCCGCATTTACTGCACTCTATTCCAGTCATTAGATAAAGTCAAATCGAGTCAGACCAGCTCTGAAAACACCACCCTTGCCCATCCCGGCCACTGTCGCCATCCGCGGCGGTGTCCTCTCCCGTCCGTCGTCGGGGCAAAGCGTCCAGCCATTCATCGGCCATGGCGGGAGACTCAAAGAAGAATGTCCGGTCTTCGTACACCACACGTAATCTGGCAGGGAAGAGCATGGCGTACTTCAGATCCCTCTCCCGAAGGCGCCTCTTCACCCCCAGAAAGCCCTGTCTCTGCCTCTGCACCTGCTGGGTGAAATCAGGATAGAAATTCACCGACGCGTTCTGGAAGGGGACCGGGCCCGTTACCCTCGATGCTTGCAGGATAGCGTCCCGATCTCGAAAATGAAAGAGCCGGGCGACGATCGGCCTCGGCGGGGCTCCCACCCTGGGCTTCCCACCCGGCACTCTGTGGGCCCTTTCAACCGCGAAGAACTTCCCAAGACCCTTAGGCTGCAGATGGTTAAGCACCAAGTCCTCAACGAGCAGGTCAACCGAAGCCTCATCCGAGGACTCCGGGACCCCGATAACGCGCACGTTATTGCGCCTGGCCCGACTCTCAAAGTCCTCCAGCCGACGGGCGGCGAGATCACTCTCGGTCCTCAGCTTACGAACCTCGGTCTGCAGTTCCGAAACATCGTCGGCGAGGCCCGTGGTCTTGAGGTCCAGGGTTTTGACCCGCTCGTTGGTTTTGCCCAAATCTGCGCGAATCAGGTTAACGTCCACCAAGATGGTATCCACTTTATGCGCCAGGGCATCAAATTGTCTCCCAATCGAGGTCTGCATCCCCTCGAGCGCCCCCATGACATCCTGCAGCGAGAGCTCCGGGGCCAAGGGCGAGACCGCCTTCTGGGTATCCAGCGACTGGCTCGACCCACTCGGTGACCCCTTCTGCAGAGCATAGCGGTCCATATTATTAGCTTGAGCATAGGCTGCCCGCCTGGTAGACTTAGGCTTCAGCCGATCCACCTCTGCTTTGCCCGACATGGTTGGCACCAAACAGTTCGGTTCCGATAAGACGGCCCTCTCTCAGCAAGAGGAGTCAGGAGTGATCAGGTCTGCAGTGGGCCGCCAGAGTAGCATGTAGAGCGTCCAAAGGAAAATAAAGCCACCAAGAGCTCTCCAGGGGCAGGGCAGACAAAGGGAGAGAAAGTGAAAGTGAAAGGACGGGGACCTCCATCCGACAGTTCACACCTCGCCTGGCCGCTGTTGTTCAACTAGAGGTCGGGCATCCTGCCAACTCTAGCCCCTAGCATCCCTCGGAGATAGGCCGCAATCTTCCGCCATGCATAACTCCGGTTCCCGGTGGGCGATCCGGCCTCGGGTAGCATCAATCGCCTCCCTGACAAGTCATCTACACGATGCCATGCATGCAGACAGGATTAGAGACAGGATAGTCGACGGAGGGCGCGAGGGTCTCGGGAGCTCAGAGCTCACGCGGCCATCTTGGTCAAGCGCTGTCTGGAAGCCAATTCAATCTTATATCATACAAAAACTGTCTTCCCTACAAGTATAACACAAAGACTGCTATACTGGCAGTGGTGGAACAGGAAAAAAGGAGAATGAATCGGGGGCAACAGTGGCTATTGTGCTCCTTGATCTTAGTGTGACCTTTTACACTGTTGAACACTCTATACTATTAGATAGAGTTCGTAGGACTGGTATCACAGGGATAGCCCTAGAATGGATTGGTTTCTTTTTAAAGGAACGAACATTGCACGTTTTTGACAGAGACTGCTTCTCAGAGATCTTGTATGTGGCATATGGGGTCACGCAGGGGTCTTCACTCAGCCACACGCAGTTCAATATATACCTACAATCTTAGGCAGATATTGTGGCTCCTTTCGGAATATCTATAGCCTTGTATGCAGACGACACCCAGCTGTTCTCTTTGGCCCCAGACTCGGATACTTTAACATCTAATCTTGGACCCTGTCAGGAGCATGCAGCCTGCTGGATGGATAAGTCATGCTTGAAACTCAATGGATCAAAAACAGAATTAATGATTCTTGGGATTAATTCTAGCATCCAACAACGTCTGGGCTGGCCTACTGGTGTTGACCCCCATCCAACCCCTAAGGCTGTTATAAAAAGCTTAGGGATATAGCTTGAAGACTTTGTTTTGTGATACATTCTCCTTCTGCCATTGCTTTTTGATCACACAGTAATTGTTTGTATGCTATATGCTGTGTGTAACTTTATGACCACTAGTCCAGTATTGTACTGGAGTTGTGTTTTTGAATAATTTTCAACTATGAATGTTATTTAATATAATTATTGTGGGTACCTTATTTTTCTATTATTTTTGGATGTATTGTACTATGAGAAGAATTATTGTTTTACAAAGTTTTCTCCCTGAACCATTGTTCCTGAATATTGTTTACTGGCCCCAGGTACAGGAGAATAGGGCTGCCCCTGTTTGTTGTATTCGCTTGAAGACACCTTTAACTGTTACCTAAAACTGAACGGTAAAAAGACAGAACTCATGATTCTAGGTAACATGGCTATTCCCAGGCCACTGAATAACTGGCCATCCTGCATGGGAGACCCACCGGTTCCTAAACCGGTTGTAAAAAACTTAGACATCTGGCTAGATAGCTCCCTCACAATGAACTTACAGGCAAACAAATTGTCTGGTATCTGCTTCGGGCTTCTAAGAATGCTCAGAAAGATACTGGATCTTACCCCGGAGCAGCTAAGGAAAACCGTCCTGCAGTCTTTGATAGTCTCCCACTGGACTATGGTAACTCTCTTTACCTAGGCTCACCAAAGTATGTGATTAAGAGGCTCCAGACTGTGCAGAACGCAGCAGCTAGGCTCTTTCTCAAACTCCATAGACACACATCGGTAAGAGAATCCCTTAAACAACTCCACTGGCTGCCAGTTGCTGCGAGAGTAAAGTTCAAATCCCTCTGCATTGCTCACAGGGCAGTAAATAATAAAGGCCCGGAAAAACTCAGAAATCTGATATCTGCGCACGCCCCCACCAGACTACTAAGGTCCTTCCATCTACACATCCTCCGCACCACCAGAATAGCAAAATAAAGATGGGGAGGTAGATCTTTTGCACACCTGATTCCTAAACTGTGGAACGAGCTCCCTCTTGACCTAACAGTGTTGCAAAATGAACTGGCCTTTAGAAAAAAACTGAAGACTTGGCTGTTTCCCTTAAACCACTAATGGGCTCCGTTCTTACTCATCATCAGCACGGGGAAGCCTTAGGTTAGCCATGCGCTATACAAATCCCAAAATCAAATCAAATCAACATGGAAGCCCAGGCCACCAAAATGGCAGCCAGTTGCTTTGGAATGATGTGGTTGCTATGCAAGATTATACCCTTGTTCCCTCAGACCTTGAGACAAGTAGTGGTTCAAGCCCTGGTCCTCTCTTGCTTGGACTACAGCAACTCTTATACCTTGGGTCCCCAAAAGGAGTTATCCGGAAACTGCAGGTTGCGCAGAATGCCGCCGCACGCGCACTGCTTGGACTTCCTAGATCACAGTCAGTTAGGCAGGGCCTGAGAGACCTTCATTGGCTTCCTATTACTCAAAGAGCAGAATTTAAATCACTGTGTATTGCTAACTGGGATCTGCATGGCCCGCTCATCCTACAACAGCTGGTTACCCCTTGTACTCCAAATAGATCACTTCGTCTTCGAATTTACACCTGGCTTCCACCTCGGCTAGTAAAAAAAAAAGCAAGAAGAGGTGGTAGTTCCTTTAGCTTTCATGACGCAAAGCCTTGTAACTTTTTGCCTTTGGCCATTCGAGCGACATACTATGAGCTATGCTTCAGGAAAGTGATCAAAATCTGACTCTTTAAACAATTTAGGGGCAGATTTATGTTAGACTTGCGCCACTTCTACGCCGTCGTTGCGTCACTTTTGTGACGCAGCGGCGGCGTAAACCCTGTGCCACGTTGCGCCCTATTTACATCGTGACGCATCTATGGAGATGCGTCACGGTGTAAAGCCCTGTGCCACATTAAACCTGCGTCAGGTTTAATGTATGCAGGGTGGGTGTTCCAGCGGAAAAAGCCTCGGCAAAGTGACGCAGTGAAAAATACAAGATTTCACTCAGTCACTTTTCCAACGCTGCTGCGTCAAAACCTTGCGCCTGCTTGAAGCAGGCGTAAGGCATGACGCAGCATGTTAGGTATGGGCAGCCCCTAAACATTGCTGGAGTTGCGTCGTGCTTGCGACACGACTCCAGCAATGCGCCGCCCTTACGCCATCGGATGCATCACGCATCTGTTTATCCTTGCGCCACGATGCGCTGCATTGTAAATGCGGCGCATCTGTGGTGGCGCAAGGGTAAACTTGCGTGACGCATCTTTCCTGGCGCATCCCTGCTGATTTGCAGGGATGCGCCAGGAAACATAAATCTGCCCCAAAGTCTTTAATGTGATCTTTCCGTTCTGTTATTATGCCACGTCTTACTCAGTTCTAGGATGCCCCGGGTTTGCCATGCGCCCTAAAAGTGATAAAAATAGAAATGGAATAGAATAGAACTCCCTTGCAGTTTCTTCATGGGTTGACATCAATGCCATTTACAATACTATGTTCTGCTACTTAAGGGAGCTTTTTATGGTGGAGTCTCGGTCTCCCACTAAGGGCTAAAGGGGCTCCATGGTGCACCAAGGCTTGTAGGCTAGTCCAAAGTGCCCTAATGGTTGCTATCAAATGTGGTATTAGAGCCCCAATCAAGGAAACAAGGGCCTCATACAAAGCCACATTAGCAAAGGCTAAGCATGAGTACGAAATGGTTACATGGGAATCCCTGCTGATGGCAGAAAAAGGGAAAGACAATCACGCATTTGTGGCTGGTAGGGGCTTGTTGACTCCCTTGCAAGCAAAGTTTAGGGCGGGGACTAGTGCCACCGACCAAGTATTTTGATTGCAAATTAATTTATTGGAAATATGTTACTTTGGAAGGTGGTCGCCTTTGCATAGTCTTTGTTGGCCTTGTTCCTAGGGAGGCCCTGCGGAAGGTCTTGACTGACCTGGGGGCCCCCAAATACCTTGTAGATGTCAATAGTAGGCCCCATTTGAATAATTTTGGACAGATGTGGCTCCCTAGGGGAATTGACAGCTCCCATTCTAGTCACTTCGTCACTGCTAAATGGCAATGTCTCTGCACCGACCCTGGCATGACCTGCCCCTTCTTCCCCAAAATAAAAGAATGCATCGACTATGTTTACTTTTTCTGCCCCATTACCATGCCCACAGTAGGGTATGGATATTGCCGCTATTCCGTAACATGGGGACTTTAGGGCAGTCTCCAGGATTTTTAGATCCAACACAGCTCCACCTTGTATTTGCTCTCTCCCGTTTTCTGTTATATATGAGGAGTTGTAGGCAGAAAAGAGTAGTGTCCTGAACGTTGCGTTGCCATGGTGTAGATGTGCAATGGCTAATACAGCCACATGCCATTCGGCTAGGTCTGGGGGATTATAGCACAGCCAATGTTGGTTCTCTTGTGATCAGGCCGATATAGTAAGAATGTCATGTTTATTACTCACCTTCAGCCTGGACTTTTAGTAGAGTGTATGTACAAATCGTGGTCAATGTCTGCACTTTACTAGCTATGCTCTATTGATGGATTTCGCATTTTAAATGATTTTTCTTGGCAATTTTATATGTTTTTATTGCATTGATGTTTTATTCTTATGTGTTTTTATAGCTCAATTAATTGTCGAATAAAGAATGATGGTGATGAAAGCATTTTGTAGGCGTGTTTCTCATCTCACTCATTTTTAGAACGTGCCTACTCCAACCATTAATTTCATCACCATTTATCAAATATATACCTTTGAAAGGCATGTCTGCTCTGAAGAAAAATTCATGAAGCCCAGCAAACAAAACACTCTGTCAAGCACTCCCTACCCCAAGGTGTAGCTTGCTACCCATTCGAAAAAGTGCTTCGGCACCTCGCTACAACAAGGCATGAAGCGCTATAGCATGCTACAATACAAGACATGTAAGAGTGCGGTACAATACCCCCTGTGCCCTGGGGTTATTTCTGTGCATTAAAATTGTGCAAATTGGTCCACCAATATATGCAGCAAGGTGGTACCACTGCAATACAATGGATATGCAGTAAGCCTGAAAATCAAACAATTTACAATATGGCCTCCGCTACAGCTGTGATATTAACCTTTGAAGCACTCTCCCTTTAAGAATAAGAAAGAGCCATCTCTTTGGTAAGCTTGACAAGACCGATGAAGATTTCATTACATTCAGTCATTTTTACTTTCTAACAGTGTATGGAAATGAACTCGATCAAGCTAGAGCAAACTCATCTCTCAGAAATGAATTGTAAATGCTAACCACTTCATTATGTGAAGCTCTGGAGAGGCTGGGCCATAAACCGCGCGGCCCTGGAAGCCTCGGAAGTGTTTTGTATCTTGCATATTGATAACCTCACAAGATGGCGGGTATTGGCAGCAGGCTTGCTTGCTTAGCTTCTGTTAAAGGAAAATATTGCAAGTTGCTTTGATGAACGACGTTCCAGAGACATAACAAGAAAGGGCCTCGAGCTATACGAATGCTTAATACTTTAAACATATTAAATAAGTCAGTGCAATCAGCACTCACAATCACATTTAATAACATGCATCTCAGGAATTGGAATCATAATTCAGCAATGCCTATGTAATATTTATCTTTTTTTTTTAAATCACTATAATTAAATATTTGACCCATGTCAGGGAATTCAGCAAAGGTCTGTTTCCTCGAGGCCCTTTCTTTCTGTAACCCAATGTTTGTTTGTCCGTGGCTTGCAGCTTCTCTAAGTGTTAAAAAGGAATTGGGCCTTCAAGTTGTAGGTAGTTAGTATGTGGGCGCCGGGAAGTGGACCAGCCGCATGATAACCCTAAAAGCAGTCATACTGAAACCTATAAAAGTGACGTATTTGCTATCAGATGCCGAATACTTATTTGCCACGCTCCCTGCCACCCAGACGATGACTAAAGTTTCACCACATCTGCACTTGCTAAAGACTGGGAGAAGAAATTCACACCAAGATATCTCTTGTGTGCCAGTGCCCTCTTGGCAGATCTGCACAGCTTAGAGAGATTCTCCACAAAATGTGTGGAATCCACAGAATGGGGCAACAATTGTCATTCCACTTCTTGTTAATCTGAAAAATGTGGTTATTATTCTATTTTTTGGAACTTAACATGCTTCGATTCTTTACATTTTGGTCTTGATCATAAAAACATGAAGTTATCCTCTTCTCAATTTGGAGGCAACACACAAGGCAGGGTAGGCAATCAGAAAAAGAAGAGTAGGCATTTAAGCTTCAAACTTTGAGTGAGGGAGTCATGAAGATGCTCAGGAGGAAAACCCAGCAATCAGCCCATATTAGGGGGCTTCAAAAGCTCCAAAGCTGAAAGTGTAATCCATTGAATTGTTCTGCGTCATTGCCCTTATTTTTCGATATTGTGTAGTTTGTCTTGTATTTGGTGTGAAAATATATATACGAATTACAGTTGTGGGTAATCCTGCTTTTCTACCTTTGCTGGGAATCATATTTCAAAATAGAGTACCATTAGCAGTGGTAATCAAATTATACTTAATCTTAACCTCCCTCCCAAAATCCTATTTGGAAAATCTGATCAGAACAAGAGAAGTATACTTATGGCTTTGAAAGAAATTGCAATCTTGTTCAATTTTCTCCTTGTCCCGCTCATTTTATTTTGTGCTTTTGCATTTTGTAGAATTTATGGACACCAGTCTTGCTTGGCATTCATTGATGAAGAAGTTCCTTGGTTATCCATCGTCCTTGCAGATGCCCCCTCTGTTTAAATATGATTCTCGAGATGAGGTAAATACCTCTAAGTCTGCCAGCTTAGAAGAAAGTGATCTCCTTAGTGGGTTCAAGTCAGGATTCCACTCTTGGTGAGGGTCTGGGACAAATAGAGTTCCTGAAAAAGATGCTCTCTGCATTGGACCAGGGCAAAGTATGTTCAATAATTCTGCCTGAACCTGGCTGCAGCTAAATCAATAAGGGGATAGCAGTTTAATACCTTCCTCTCTAGAAGGCTTTACAAGGTTAATCTCTCGTACTACCTGTTGGCTGCCACCAACATTACACCCGGGCTTCAAAAGGAGTCAGTATTGTTTCCAACCCTCTTCAATTCCTATATGGTTCCCCTTCTGCTGCTCCATTATGGGATTCAATATGCACGCCAATATCATCCAGATGTGCATTAGTCTTTCCAATGAAACAGATAATTGTCTGAAACTCACAGATTGCATGTCCAAGGTTCAGAGATGCACCAGAACTCTCTGAGGGTAGATGTACTACTGGGTTTGGTGGTTGCAACCCATGTAGTTCACAAAATCACAGGATTTCTGACATAAAAATCCCAATTTTTAATGTACTAAACCAATTATGAATTTCGGAAATGTTTTCAGAATCACAAAATGGGGTTAGTGACCCATCCCAAATCACAATTTGGAATAGACGTGAAATGGGCGTTCCTTCTAAATTGTCAGTATAGTATGTATCAATGGTTTTTGACTGTAATTCCAGTCTTCTATAATGGACAAGTTAGTACTCCCAAGTTGGGGTGGTAACTGATTTGCAAAGGTCAAGCAGTCTCATTTGGACACCTTAGAGGTGGAAGCCTTGGGAGGAACAGGTAGTGGTTGTGTGGACAACTGTCTGTTCCCCCTGAAGTTTTCCAAAATTTATTTTTTTAAAACAGCTCTGGTTACTTTTAGAATGTGCTGTTTTAAAAGACAATCCACTTTGGAATTAAATGACAGGAATGATGGTCTGCTGTCCTTTGCAGGGCACCATCCTTGTGGTTGCAGCCAGTCACGGGGTATTGCAGATTCAGACCTATCTAATCAAAATAAGGCAAGTCATTCTGCGACCCCCATGAATACCTATTGTGTGATCTAATCTATTAGTACATAGGTCTGTTTGCAGCATCTGGTTTGATTGCAAAACGTTGGTGCACATTTTGCAACCATTATGTGCAAATCAAATCTTAGTACATCTGGCCCTTACTGCTTTAAAGATTGGGTCCGGTTAGTATGGCAAGCAAACCATGCCTCTTAGTGACAGGCCTCTGCCCATGGGACCTGCTGCATGTTTGAAAAGTTATACGATATGTGAAAATGACACTAGAAATGTTTTCTACCATTGATGCATCCCCTGTGGAATCCCTATTAGCTCCCTTTTTAGAAATACGGGTTAGAAGGTCCCCTGTCAATCAGATGTTCCTGGGCCCCAAATGTGTCAACTGGGGTCTTTGGTCTCTTGTGCGATCAGAGAGCACCAGCCAGAAGCCTTCTATTCCTGACAGGGTGAATCAGTCCAGGGTCTTTCCATGTCTCCTTTCGGCTCTCTGAAGCTGTGCATGCATTTTAAAAAGGAGGCAGACTTCTTTTAGTTGGTGGGCACCGACCCATCCAACTTGGTAGTGCCACTTGGCCCCTCCATCCCCTTTTGTTACTCCCAGGGCCCAGTCTAATACCCGTTTAATCGGGGTTGCACTCTTGGATGGTGTCATAATTACAATTTTCTCCAAAATTGTAGCTCTTCACTGAGCCAAATTACTCACGCCCAAGCCTGTTTTCTTCCTTCCAAACTTCATCCTATTGTGCTGACTGGAGCAAGAGGTGTACCTGGCCTCCCTTTGTCCATTGTGGGAACAACCTCCCAGCCAATTAGCAGAGACATGCTCCAAATATCTATGGAGACTCCTACCCAATCTTTCCCGCACCAGATAGCGCCTCATCCCCCCTAGGATGGACGCATTGTGCTCAGTGTTCAATGATCTGCTGTCAGGAATTGACCTTACGCTCAGGGTTCTCGAAAAATTACTTGCACTAGAAAATGTAAGGTGAGAAGGTTACTCTTAGTCAGGAAACACCCATCAATGATCCATAAAAAGGCACATCATTGGAGAAGACATACACTCAGATGGAGACCATGGAAAAATTGATGCTAGGATGACCTTTGCAGTTGTGGCTCTGAGATGTTAATGCTGCTGGGGAATATAGGCTGAACACATTCATACATAAGCATCACTTTATGGGCAGAGTAGAGGCAGGATCAATTAAAGGGCTGCTCAGATAGTATTCAACGATTGGTAACACTTCCGAGCTGGTCCACAATGACAGAGAGATTATCATATAGGTTCGATGCAGGAGCCTAACATTATGAATTGACCCATCGCCCTTAACTATACATTGTTATTTCTCAACGGCACTCATTTCATCATTGGCAAGAGGATGAAAGGTGAGTTGGCTCGGTCTGACCTCAGACCTGTGGGCTGCACTTACCCTCTCAGCAGTGGGTGCTCATCAGAAGCAGCACAGCGCGGTGCCAGCCTTCGCTTGCTCATGCCTCTGCGCTCTCATTGACGGACAGCAAATGGCTATTTCGTACTTGCAGAAAATACCAAACTTGTCATTTTAAAATGTCCCACAACACTTCTAAAAAGTTGGGATCTCGCAGACCTACCCATATTTTATTTAGTGTAAAGACAAGCGAGCAGCGTGTGAGGGCACCAGCACCTCCGAGGCGCTCGTGCCTGGGTGCAGCCGCTATTTAGGGCTTTAAGGCACAAGTAGACCCCGTTTCTGGAATTCTGCAAGCTTAATGGCTTCAGGGGCATGTTTCAAACATTAACAAATGGCTTCATATAAAGTCTCACACCGCAGTTCTTCCGGTTCTGAGCACTTTAAATATAATGTGTTACTGTTCCCCAGTGTAAGAGTCCTGCACTTGCTGACCTTGGAAGCATGGACGCCTAAGAGGGCACTACCTAAATGTATAATGCAGGATCAATGGGTTAACAACCAGTGGATATTTGTACCCCGGTTCTGAAGTTACATGCCCAAGTCGAAGTCAGTAAAGAAACACGTTTAATAGCCAAAGTGTCCAGAAACTGGTACCCTGTGTCCGCCCCTCAACCAAAGACTTTATATTCAAAGACAACCTGCATCCAGCGAATCTTCGTTTTCATCCAAAATGTACCATTTCACATAGTGTGACGGCTACCCTCTTTATACTGGTGAGCACTGCCACAGTGCGCTCTTAAGTTACCATAAAGCACATGTTGGCGCTATCTTGTAGAAACACCCCGAAGGTGATATCCATGCACACTAACAAGTCGTCTGCATTCCATCACAAACCTGCCCTCTCGGAGAGACCTCCACACGAAACACCAACGCAGCTACTGTATTAGAATAGAGTTACACGCATTTTACAGAATTCGGCACCTACCTGTTTTATGCAGCTGACGGCCCAGTGTTCAAGCAGCACTTTTCCTCAATTTACATCGTTGCTCTGTACAGCCAGGAAACATATTGCTAGGTTAATGGTTAAGATAAAAATCCTTCGATGTTTCGGGCTTCAGTCATCATGATACATTTATTTTCTGCACTGAGAAAGAGACGGCCAAAGATGCAGAGCTGTCGTCAATCTGACTCTGGAGCAGTTGCGGCTCTCAATACTCGCGGGGGCGTGGGGGTTCGCATGGGAGTTACCATGGGGGGGGTTAAAATAAAAATAAAACTTACCTGACCGTGTCCCGCGCCGCCTTTGCTCCTGGGCCGGGTGCCGTGTTTTCCTGCTCCTGAATAGAAATAGGAACAGGCCTGCTCCCTCCCCTCCTGTAAGCCAATCACAACGCTGCCCTTGAAACGTTGTGATTGGCTTACAGCTTTGGTGCAGTGTCCCAGACAGCGCCCAGCCGTGCACCTGTAGGGAGGCCATTTTCTCTATGTAGGCTGCATGCAGAGAAAATGTAGAGTGTGCATGAATGCTTTGGTCGCCCCCAGGGCGGACCAAACAGTCAGGGCACTCAGAGTGGTGCAAGTCACTCCCCCCAGCCCCCAACCAGGCATACCCTCCTGCCCGCCCCCAACCAGGCATACTCCTGTCTTCTGCTTTCTCACAGCGCAAGAAGCAGAAACATAAAATGGTATTTAAAATACCATTTTATGTTTGTACTTCTAGCACTGCGAAAAAGCAGTGTGGCGGCGCTCCTCCGCCATAATGGAGGAGCCGCCCCTGGCCAGCCCCTGACATATGTATTCATAGACATCACCGGCCAAGTACTCTTTTCCCTGTTTTGGTGCACCCCTACTCTCCTTTTTCATTATTTTATTTATTTAGACTTTTTGTGTAGCTCCCAAATGCTAGATACAGTGTTCTGGAGCTAAGGTGGTCAAGAACTGCTGAAGAGGGGTCAAGAATCAAATTACTGAACAAAAAGTGAGGTTTTGAGTGCCTTCCAGAAGCTAAGTTGATAGAGAATGGAACACAAAGAAATAGTAAGAGTATTCCAGAGCTTAGCTATGGGATCACTGACATAATATCATGCATAGAATATCGAAGCACAAAAACATCAGACAATATATATTGTTAAAAAAAATGTTGCCTTCCTATACTTAACTAATAAAATGACAAATATTGATAATACGAAATCATTGTTTAAAATAGCACTTTTTACTTATATCGAAAACAGAAATATCAGAAACAAAAATATTGCCATCTTTAAATAAACACATATTTCAAAAATATCGATTCACACAACATTGACTACAATAATATTGCCAAACTAATTACATATGGAGATACCTCTAACAATTGGCACCTAGGGGCTGATTATAACTTTGGCGGTCGGACCGCCACACTAGTGTCGGTGGCAGTTCCATCCCCGCATGCCCATCTGGTCCAACCGCCCGAATTAGTAGTGGGTCGGTCAGACCACCACAAGACCACCAACACGGACAAGATCATGGATCCCGTGGTGGCGACGGTCTGAGAAGCAGCGGTGTCTGGCGGCGGTGCAGAGGCAGGCACCACCATCGGGATTCTGAGTTGCTTTTCCTACAACCTGTTCATGGCGGGAACCCCACCATGGAAAGGCTGTCGCAAAGGCATGTTAGGGGCCCCAAACATTGCTCTGTTGTTCATTTCAAAGCATGGCAGGGGCACATGTTGTGCTCCTTCTTCTGACACTGTTGTGGGTGCACTGTGTGCCATGCACCACAGCTGTGGGATATGCTAAAGGCTCTTCCTATGAGCCTAGCATTCCTCCACGGTGGTACCGCTGCTGCAAGACCGGCACTGTGGTGGTCATGTCCAAATACGACAACCGGGATGCTGCCGGCTTGACGGAGGTCCCCGACTGCCAAGACGACAGCTTGGCGGTCTGCCTGCCAGTTTTGTAATTAGGCCCTTAGTGTAGAATATGTTGCAAACAGCCAATTAGCCTTCGAAATCAAAACATTATAGCGCTAGCCTATGTCCTTGTCACAGAAGTTGTCAACCACTACAATTTACTAAGAGAAAACCTCAAAATGAAGGTGGACTAATCCCCTAAAAGATTACTTCAGAGACACTTGTGTTGGCAGACAGCATCGCTCTGGACACAGACGCTAACACAAACTCCAAATACCATGGTAAAATGTCTATTACAGCACCTTGGGACAGGAAGCCAAAACAAACAATGCAGTGGAAGGATGGCTGTGCCTTCCAATCCACACTAGGCAGAACCCAACCTAAATTGTATAAATTTACAGAAACATTACAAAACCAGCAAAGCTACTTACAACTACTAATGGAGCAATCTGTAACCCTGCTTCTAAACTTAGCAAACAAACCAAAAGAATGTACAACATGCTACAATTTAAAGTTAAACTCTTCATAAACAATGAAGGTGTAGATTGCTTGGAAATAATAGCCAAAAACATATTATAAAATAAATAGTAACCTACAAAAATCCCCCAAAACTATCACAAAATCTAAAGCAACATTACAAATCATTTTTACATAAATAATAAACATAATATTTTGCTATTTGTGTCTAAACTTTAAATACAACTCAAATGTTAAATAAGACTGAGATAAAAAAATAATATATAAATTATTTACATGAAAAATGCAAACCTCACCAACTAAAAAGCTTAAAGAACAAACTCAATACATCATGTAAAATAAATACAACACATAAACCACACATTTCCAAATAACAAACACATAATATATATACTAATAGTAAAATATAAAATTTCACACCGAAAACAAATAAAATATGTAGGAAGTACTCTTCTGTAGCTGCAGATCTTCCTCTGTATCCACGTAGTCAAAAATAATAATCCATCAAAATATGGGGAAAAGAATTTCCAAAATGCTTCAAAAAATGAAAAAATAAAATGAAGCCAATAGAGATCCCTCAAAGCAATCCAAAATATCTGGGAACCATACAAAAATGGAAAAAGTGTTTATAAAAATAAACGCTGTTGGAAACCTGAAAAAAGGAAATCAAAGTGAAAAATATTGGTTTATCATACACTAAAGGTGATTTCCTTAAAAAAAAAGTAGCTCCCAATGACCATCGGACATGTTCGTAAACTAAAACCTGTAAAGTAAAGAAGAAAACCCATTCGCAAAACACATTACATTCCTAAAAATACACATACATATACATTACACTTAATCATCATGAAATAAATAACTAACACAATATAACATAACATAACGATACATTACTAAAACAGTGTATGAAGACCCACACACTAATGAAAAACACTACTATTAATACAACAAAATGTACAAAAAAACTCACAAACAACATTTTAACTAACCTCTAGTTCTCCCCCTTCAACCCCCTACACTCAAAACCCATAACAAACCTATAAAAACGACTAACCTGTTCCAGCGAAAACAGCACCTTACCACGACATGGGGCCGTATTTTACAAGTGCCCCAGGGGTGCAACGGGCGTATGTACCCGCTTTGCATGCCCCCGGGGCACTTTGATATTACAGAAGGCCCCTTCTGTAATACCGATAGCACTGGCGCACATACAGTGCCAGTGTTATCTCCACAGGACGTTCCCTCATTTGCATGGGGGCATGCCCCAGCAAATGAGGGAATCCCGTTGCTTCTGCGCCCGCGCCGTATTACTGACACCTGCACAGAGGTAAAGAAGCTCACAGGAAGTACACTGACAGTGTGCCCCCTGATTCCAGCCCTCTGGAGGGGGAAACAGGGTCCAATGACCTCCCAGACATCCCCTCGTCACTAACTGCACCCGCCTGCAAGGAGATCTCTGATCCCCCTTCAAAGTGCAGGCGGGTTGCTGCCTGCACTGTGAAAACACAGAGCTGCTTCAAAGCAGCCGCTCCGTTTCTCACAGGAATGCTCTGCACCGGGGGTAGCGCTAGTTCGCAGCTGCCCTGGTGGCAGCATATTCACCCTATTACAGTGCATTTTCCTTTACTGTGCCTGGCGCAGATTTTAAAAGGTGCATCTGGGCGCAATCAAGGATAATGCGCCATAGGTGTAATACGGCACCTGGATCCTTAAAAATAGGCAAAAAATTACATACATAGAAGATAGCAGTAACAAAAAAGGCAGCTGAATGAAAGAAAAAAAGGCAAGCTCTACCTTAGAAATGAATGGGAAATACTTTAAAAATGTTGAATAAATGTATTTAAAAATGTAAAAAATTATTAATTATGTATAACATGTCAAAAAATGTTAGCCAAATGTTTTAAAATTGTCAAGGATAAATCAATATTATAAATTTAAAACTAATATTTATTATATACTAGAAACATATGTTAAAGTAATGTTGGAAATATGTATATAAAACAATTTAAGAAATGTTAAAAACATTTTTTACAAAGGAAAAAAGTAGAAACTGTATGATATATAATACTATTTAAATATGATCTACATTTTGATGTAATAATAAACATGTATTAAAAATGTTTTATTTATCTACATATGAAAGTTTATTTTTAAGCTGAAATGTGTATGTTTAAAAATGTAAAAATATGCATTAAATAAACTTTGAAAACATGAATAAAATAAAATGATGTGTTACATGCCTTTATTCTATAAAAATATGTAATTAATAGTATTATTACAAACATAAAACTATTTTTTATTATATTAATAAAAGCACTACATAGAAAATCAATGCGAATAAAGGATTTGACACTGAAATTATAAAATTGAATGATCACACTTCAATGTAAACAATTTTTAAGAAAGTGTAGGACACTAAAGAGGTGAAAATAACTATATCCACTCCAGTCTAACCCAATTTGGGGAAGGTGTTGGACACTAAAAGGGTGACTTTTACTATTCCCACTCCACTCAAAACTAATCTGGGGTAGGTGTTGGACACTAAAGGGCTGATGGCGAGTCTGGCGGTCCGTATCAATATATGCCGATGACACTACGCTTTATATGCAGGACCCGCTCGGGAACCTGGCTCAACCCACACGGAAAGTGGTACGTTTTGGCGAATACTCGGGCATACATATCAATTGGGCAAAGTCTGTTTTATTTTTCCTTACTGACGGAACGGTGCCTTTTGCTACAGAATTCCCCCTTATGTGGGCTTCCGAGCCGATTCGAGTATCTTGGTGTGTGGCTGAGCCTTGATCGAGTAGAACTATGGCGTGCCAATTTTGGTTGCGCGGTGGAGTGGCTGGAGAACCGAGTACCGGTCTGGTCAGTCATTCCCCTTTCCCTAACAGGTCGTATTGCAACAGTTAAAATGATTGTGCTCCCCAAATTTTTATGACTATTGATAAATGTTCCCCTTCCGCTTACCGCACAATTTTTCTAGTGTCTTAGATCCAGTCTTATTACGCTCATATGAGCAAATAAAAAGCCCAGTGCAACTTGGTATCTTCTTACTCTGCTTCTCGCGCAGGAATGGGGCACCTGACATGAAGCTGTATGCCATATGTGCCCAGATGCAGTTTCTGCACTATTGGCTCCACCCAACTCCATTCCACCTCACAGGGCCGCCAGTTGGCCATTGAAAACTGCACTCTATACGCTATATAAAGCACTAAGAGATGAAGTAGACACAGTGGCTTGTGTGTGCTGGCCCTGGGAATGGCTGCGTAAGCAGGCGGTTTGGCTTATTTGTTTGCCCCATCTGCCTTTATTACATATAATCCTCTAATTCTGCCACTCCATGAAGGGTGCGTCATGCTGCGCCATGCTGCGTGCCCATGCGAGAAACATGCAGACTTTTGGGACCTGTATCTTGAGGGTAACTTCATTGCTCCATTCGATGTAGATTCTAACCCTACCTCTCTAGATACTCTACGGTATTATCAGATCAAAACAACCTGTTGCACTATACACAACACATTCCCCACTCCACCGCCTCCTCTGCCTGCGCTGGAGCTAATTCACACATCCTCCTCCCCATGCAAGGTCATCACTCGCTTATACAATAGCATGCAGACTACCACTCCGATCATTGTTCCAGCTGTGCGAGATGTCTGTTATATGGATTTTGACTCCCCTCCTGACAGATAAACAGTGGGAGTTTTGTTGCAGACAACTGATCTCGCCCCAAATTACAAACTCAGACTCAAGCAGTTCAAATTGCTGCATAGAATATACTGTACCCTACTACATGTTGGAATGGAAAATGTCTTTGGTCGACTTCTCATTGCATTGTACTATTTAAGTTGGCATTTGCGGCACCATTTTGTATTCAGCCGCCATTTTGTATCCTGGCCAAAACTAAAATTTCTGTCTCATTCTGTTTGCCTCAGCAGAAAGCAGTCTCGATATTTTTTTTCTATTCTTTCAAGGTTGAGCTTCGCTGCACTAATAAATAGACTGTTTTGTCATTACATACCCATCCCATTAGAAAGGCCTGCTCCCACCCTTAGAGTGGCAGGCACGGGCAGAGTAACCTTGAAACTGAGATAGCATGTACCTGGTCTCAGGATTGCAGCGCATCCTTCTGTGTCTCCTTTGTTCACCAGCTACTAACTGGAATATTCCAGTCTGGGCATGTCCTTAGGGGTACTGGAAATGTATATTATGTATTGCCATGTTGGCAGGGGCAAGTCCATCTGCAGCAATCCAAGGAGGCTGGTCAGACTGGACTCCACTTGAGTGTATGACTAATAAATAACTTTGGTTTGTATTCTTTACTGTCTGACCGACTCTTCATTTGTTTGGAAGGCTGAGAGGTGGTCACGAGTGACCCGGGTGACCTGATTCGGGTCACTTCCTTCATCAAGGTTTTCAAAATCGGGTTGGTCTCAAGCCTGGGGTGTCTGTGGTGCGGATACCACTTGCGGTCTATATTCACTTAGCGAGGCTTTGTCCAAAGGTGGCGATATTCAAAAAAGATATTTTCAAAAGTATACATGCCATTGCTGGCCATCAGCTGTCGTTTTCCCCACTGGTGGGGCTATTGGGTTGTGTCGCTGACGTACCCAACACCACATTAGCGGCTCATTGCTGTGCTGCTCCTGCTTGCTAAGATTGTGGCCGTGCAACTGTAAGCCTGGTCCTTCGCACAGGATGTGGTTACAGGATGTTACATATTGCCAGGAGCAATTGTCAAGCTACTGGGAGCTTATGCCCCTGCGGTCCCGTCCCAAAGACATATGGGAGCCCTTTCTTTCTTTCTTTCATGCTCCACTTAGACACTGCTCCACCCTCCTCTGCTGTGGAGGAGTCAATGCCTCACACTACACAGGACATCACTGGGCTCTAACGCTCATCTACTCAGTTTCAGAAAGTAGGGTGATGCCTGCTGTGTTGAATTGCTGTGTTTACTTCTGATGCTGACTTGCGGAATTTGCTGGTATGATTTCCAGTTGATCACATTCTGTAATGACTTATATAGCTGTATGGAGACAGCAGGGCACGCTTGAGATACTGTGTTATTTTTATTATGTGCATTGCGTACATGATGCCAACATGTATTTCAAACCTCACATGGATATCTGTGACTGCAGTCCCCCGCTTCTGTAAGTTTTTTCAAATGCCAATAAATAAATTGAAATAAAAAACTAATTTTTTTAAAACGATTTACAATTTCTGAAACGATTTCTGCATTTCTCCTTATTTCAATTAAAGCAGCATTCATACCATACATGAGAATTAAAGCAGAAAAGAACCTAGTGGTAGTTGAAATGGCCCACCTACCCCTTTTTCGTTCTAAGGGTTGATCATCATAATGTCTAACAACAGGAACAATCCTGGATATTAAGTCCTAGTCCAATTTGAGGGCAGCCAAGGGTAGGCTGTGGACCCACAAATGAAATATGCATGACCTCTTTGCGGGTGACATTTGAGAAATAACAGTCGATTGGGAAGGCGAAACTCAAAAGGAAGTAGCTCGAAAGGAATGTTCTCCACTGTTAAATCGCATTCGCTATATCAATACAAAAACACTTGAGATATTTACTTCCCGGTGCTGGCAAATAAATTCTTGCTCCAAAAACGTTAGAGACATTTGCTCCTTAGTGCTTGCAAATACATTCTTGCTCAGTCATTGCAAGATGAGTCACGTCTTACATATTGTGCTTCAGAAGATTGTTAAACTTTTCAAGGCCTGGGAATGAAGATAGGACAATCCTGGCAAATTCTAAGTCTGAAATTGAAAAAATGGAGGCAAGTGGCATTATTAACTACTGGGGCATTCCGATCAAAGGAACGATGTCGCTCACATCCACAGGCATGTGAGTGGAAGAGGAAGAGTTTATGTTCTGTACTTTTCCAGCAACAGCTCATAGGATTTAGTCTTGTAAGCTGAGCAGTGGCTCAGTGCAAGGAAAGGCTCAGTACAATTCGGCCTTATGATAATTCCCTCTTCTGTTGCAAGACTGAATCCCCTCACCAGCCAGGTGCTTAAAGAAGCAATGAAGATAGCAGGCCAGACCCACAGGGAAATCCAGTATCCAGAAGAAGGAGGCTGCTTACCTCAGACAGAGGTAGTAGCGATGAGAGGCTGTCGGGGTAACATCACAAGTTGGTGGAGGAGTGGACAAAGAAGGTGGACATGAAGAACTTGGCCTACTGGCAGATGATGGGCCGAAGCAGGAACACCATCAGTGACAGATCAGAGTCAAGCACAGTCCCTAGGGTGGCAGCAGGAGCACTATTGTCTTTAGCAGGCACAACTCATTTTGTTACATTGGGAAGAACGCAGCTAAGTCAATAGAAACTGACATTTGACCGCTGTTGTTGTGATGAACAGGATCTGATATGGTTTGGTTTTCCTCTGGTACGCTCAAATGTAGACACACTCCCCATCCTGCAGGTAATGGTAGGCCTCAGTCAGACACTCACGTAACGTGGTTTGCAACTGAAAACAGAAACTGTAATGACACTGTATTAGCTTTTTGCAAAATTGTAAGACAGCAGCAGCCTTTAATTGTACGTTCATCTTTTTAGAAGAGACAGGGGGGTTTAAAGGGACCATCAAGGGTCAGCCCATGACTATTTCATACAGGTTCAGTTTTCTATTTTGGAGAGATCACCCTCAGGGACCATGATGCTAGTGGCAGGGTGTTGCCCAATGTACCTGTGTCTCTGAACATACCTTTGCTAGCTTGTTCCTATGGGTTCCATTATTACTCCACCTTGCCTGCAGACTGAGTGATAGGCCCCATGACAATGCTGATCTGCTCCTAGGGCCTTATAAACTGCCTGCACTGCTGTTGACATGAAGTGTGTTCTGTGGTCACTACTGATTTGGCTGTGTACTCTAAATGGAGACTAAAATCTCAGAGTAACCGTTCAGCAGCTGTGATGGCAACTGCACGGGCACTCTTCCGCCCATCTTGAAAACACACATACAACTCAAAGATGTATGATTCATTTGCACATTTGGGCATCTGAATAAAGTCCATGAGGGTGAGCTCAAGGGGACCTCAAGGGTAAGGGTGAGCAACGGGCTGGCCTTAATCCCTTTTCTAGCATTGTGTGACAGGCATATGGTACAGGATTGGCAATAACTCTGGGCTATAGAGAAAAAGAAGTATGTATACCAATGGGTTGAGGCAGCATGTATCATTCTGTCCCTACACATATGGGCTGCTCCAAGATACAAGTTGGCAAGGTTGAGGAGTATAAGTTTCGGCGGAGTCACATATCCTTTACTGTCACTTTGCGATCTCTTACACATTTCTTCAAATTGTGTAAAGAAGCTGTGTTTTCGTAGTGAGGAGGAGAGCAACCACAGAATGTAGAACAACAGTTAATGGAGAACTTAACACAATATTTTCATTTTCTCCAACTAGATTAACGCAGAACATAGTGGTTGCTCTTCCTTGAGCTCTGCCATCATCCAGCTTCCATCCATCCATACATCAATCCATGAGGACCCCAAGTGCTCTGGCACCCCACACCCTCCGTGGGAGTTACTAGGTGGAGCTCCAACACCCATAGTCAGCCCTGAGGCTGTCCCGCTATCGCTGACACCACGGTGGAGGGGAGCGTGGCTGCAGCTGGGAGAACCCATTGCCCCCTCTCCTTTGAGCTGACAAGCTCCAGCTCCTCATGCCAGTTGGGAGGTGCTGGCAATGGCAGCAGACTCGCATCTTGTTGGAGGCCGCTGGCCTTGAGGCCGGTGAGGATAGCAAGGTAGCCTGGAGTTTGGCGGAAAACTCCTCCTCCCTATTGTGCAGGTGGGTTTTGGCACCTGGGTCCGATTGGGAGACCATGCCTGGGTGGCCCTGGCACCAGTCACAGGGTGCTTTTGCTGGTGCGTGGGCCTGCGGCACTCAGGATTGCTCAAGAGCCTAGGCCTCTTCCTTGAACCAGGGGTTGGGGAGTGGAGAAGTAGAGATGCCATGCCCAGCTTGTGCCTCACAGAATAAGCAGAGTCCAGAGTGGTGGCCCCCTCCAGAAAAACACACTGCGGGGTGGGCCCTGGGGGGTTCGAGTAGCAGACTGGATTATGGAGTGGGCCCTTCCCCCACTCTTAGATGGAGGCATAGAAGGGGAACAGACGTGGACAGATCTATGGCCACCATCAGAGGGCTTGCGCACTTTGGGCTGTTGGGGTCTTGCAACAGCCCCACTCGCCCATTCTCCTTTTTTCTGGTTGTAGGTGCAACAGCAAAGGCCCCCCGAAAACTCCAACAGGGACCACAGGACTGAGACTGCCTGCTGCCCAATTTAGCGCTGACTTTGCAGGCCCCAGACATTGAGTGTGATGAACGGAAAGGAGTGACAGGGACTTAGAGACCACCAGAGCCCAGGGGTTGACTGAGACAGACCCGTGGAGTGGATGGTTTGGGATAGCAGACAGCAGACTGGCACTGGTGATGTCCCATGTCGGCGCCCTCGATAGCTTAACGCTCCCACATGTTTCAGGTGATTGGGAGCCCCACAGATATCACCATGGGAAAGGATAAACAACCTGGAGCCCAGACCCCACTGGGCAGTATGGACAAATTCCCATGGCCCACTGGGACCGCTGACAAAGAACCCTCGTCAATGGCTATGTCGCCCCTACCAGATCAATCAGCTCCCATCCTGCAGGCACTCCAAGATATGAGATCCTCTCTGGAAGGCATAATAAGTAAATTATAGGTCTACGTGTCTCTGCTGAGGCAGGACTTGCGCAACACAGCAGAGGGTTACGGAGGCCTAGGGTCATATCTCTGAGACAAAGGAAATGCTCTGTACTTTACAGGCCATGATAACTGGACTATAGAAAACAGTTCAATACCTCAAGCTGTGGGTGGAGGATGCTGATGGTTACTACCCCTGTAATAACATCAGAATCGTAGGGATCCAGGAGTAATTGGAAGTGATCTCCCCTACCCAATTTTTAACTACTTGACTGCACTCATGGATTCTGAAAATGAGCTGTCTCCCTGTTTTGTTGTGGAGAGAGTACTTAGAGCCTTAGCAAAGAGGCCTTCCGCCCAAGGCTCTGCCACATCCCATAATTGCCTGCATCTTCAAATTTGCTGATTGAGAAGTGATCCTTAAGGCATTTTGGTGACAGGAGACTTTGACATGCGGCTCTGCTGAGGTGATGGTCTTTCCCAACTACACACTCAAAGTTCAGCAACAAAGATGTACTTTTCTGGCTGCTGAACAGGAGTTGAGAACGCTGCAAGTCCAGTACATGCTGATTTTCCCTGCACGGCTGAAAGCGACCTTTCAGAATAAAACCTTTTTTTTGACACACAAGAAGCAGAATGGATGCCGCTGGAGGAGAAATACCTCCTTTGTTCACCCATCACAGTAACGCAGTGGAGAGCCAGGGCTGGAGCCAGCTGCTGCCAATGTCCTGATGGATGCATCACCGATGACATGCTGCCACTGATCTAGCAGATGATTCCAGAGCACAAGCTCAAAGTCCTTAGACCCTGATCTCATGAATAGACGGTCATCCCTTCCTAAATGGTGAGGGGCCCCTGACACTCGGACACTTCTGAGTGCTTGGATCTAACCTGGATTCACTAACTTCCTCGGGAAGCCGAGCTGCTTCTCAATGACAACTTGGACCCCTCTTCCTTAGTTTTTTATGGGTTGAGTTACATGGATTTATTTTAGGAGATGGTGAAGAGGAACAATGCTGAGGTTTGGCCGCCCAGTTGATGACAGTTCCTAGTTTATTCCCCAACAGGCACATTATGTTTCCGAGGTATGGGTAGGGGCTTTTCCACTGTACAGTTTACTTGTTTCATATGCACTCACACCAGATATCAGTACAGGCATTCATGACTGACCATGAGCTTGCCTAATGGTTGTCCACGCAGACACTGACATGGGCAGCACTGTCCGTCACTTGATGTGGAATGTTAACGGTAGCCTATTCCCGGTCAAGAGAGGCACTGTGTTGAAAACTGCCAAAAGATACTCTGACGACATCCTCCTCCTCCAGGAAACACACTTGGTGAATACTATGTGTCTGGTTCTTGCCCGAATGGGCTACACTTTCAATGCAGGTTCTGCCAAAGAGTTATGGGGGGCAGCCATTATGCAACACCACAGCCTACCTTTGACATTTTATAATATATGGCTTGACAACTTTGGCCGATACACAGTGATATCAGGTTTCTACGTATTGCGATAGCTAGTATATATACCTCTCAATTTCCGAAATAGTGATCATTCCCTATCCAGGACACTCACCGGATAACTTCTCCTCATGTCGCCCCATTTCCCTTCCTGAACATGGAGGCCAAAGCATTGGCCAATAGACTATGGCCAATAATAGCCACCCTGGTCCATGCATATTCATCTGTCTTCATGCCTCAGAAGCCCACAAGGCACAACATCTGCCTCCTATACAACATGTTGGAGTAAGTTAATAGGGATCCAGGAGCCCATACACTTCTTCTGGTAGGCATTCATAAGGCATTCAACTGTGTCCAGTAGGGCTACCTGTTCTGCCTATTGCACAAACTGAACTTTGGGCCCAAGTTCATCAACTTGACAAAACATTTCTACCCTGATTTACACACCAGAGTGAAGGTGGGAGGCTCCTTGTCTGATCAGTTCCCAATAGACAGAGGAATGAGACGGTGATGCCCACTATCACTCTTATTATTCATTATTGCGATTGAAACCCCGGCAGCATGTCTGAGCATAGATGCCTTGGTCAGGGCCTAGCATGGGCACCCAGGATATCGGACAGTATTACACTATATGCGGATGACATACTGATTTTTTTAGAAGTCCCCCAGGAATCTGGCCCTTGGTTTTCCAGATCCTGGTTATCTTTGGGGGGTTTTACAGGCTCACCAAGTCCAAATCCTCAATCTTTTCCCTGGCATGCCCCACATCAGCACTCGGTTGGGCTAATGGCATGCAGGTCCTTCAGGAGGGCTTCTCACACCTAGAAGTGTATGTGACAGAAGATCCTAAATGTGCATGAAAATGTAATGTCCAACCTCAAATGAAGTGAGTGATCTACGACCAAGGGTTTAGGATGATGCTGCCCCTGTCCATTGAGGGGTGTTTCTCCATGTACAAAATAGTTGTCATGCCCCACCTGTGATACACCTACAGAATTATCCCTTCCTGCTTCTGATCTCCTTCTTGAAGAAGTTAGACTCACTTTCGCGGGACTTCATGTGGAGGCACCATACTCCACGAATAGCCCAAAATGTTACAAATCTACGTATGATGGAGACATTGTCACTCCGGATATACTCTCATTTTATAGAGTGTCTCAGCTTACTGTCATAAATAAATGGCGCTTTAACACCACGGCTAATCTCGACGTCTACACCGAGCGATGCAAGAGATCTTCCTCCTATACCTGATATATGGTGGGACTACCCCAGAAGAGCTTCCACCGGTGATAAAGGTTACTCTTCAGATCTGGATGGAGACCCATAAGGCTCTTGGGTGGGGTAGGATGCCTGACAGAAGAAACCACATGGTGGCATGGGATACAGTTGTCACAGGTCTCAGCCTTAGAGGTCTCTAAATTCTGGGAAGTGATAGGTATCTCAAAGCTTGGAGACATTCTATCAGGCCTGACAACTACCTAGATTGTATACAATTCTTTAGATACCTATAGTTAAGACAAACTCTTAAAATACATCAGGGGCCAATGGACATACCAGAATACAGCCCAGTGGAGGACAAGATACTCCTGGGCAAGCTGACTGAACACAAGATCTCCCAAGTGTATCTATTTTTAGAAGTCAACTCACTACGCTCATTCGACCTTCCACGAGAGGCCTGGACCGGGGAGTCCATGGCTATCCACTGATGATGATTAAGGAAGGCTTGTGCCTCTCCTCTCGAAACAGTGAATGCATCACAGTTCCGTCTAATATAGTGGAAAATCTGCACAGGGTTTACTATACCCAGAATAGACTATGGAAAATGGAAGCGGTCGCCCTGCCGACCTGTTTGCGCTGCCCTTTAGAGCTAGGTGATTTTTTCCCATAAAATTTGGACATGTGAGCGGCTGACCCTGATTTGGGAGGGACATGTCTGGGACACGTGCTGGGTTGGACACTACCCAGAGACCTCAACTTTGTCCTCCCCATGTCACCAATGAGATAGAAGCAGAAAGATACCACCCCACACTGTTATGGTTGGAACTAGTGAAAGCATTGATGGCTGGTGCAAGTAAGAGCGGTGGGGCAGTGTGGGGGGAAGTTGACAGATGACAATGAGTGAAAATCAAATTTAAAAAAAGGAAAACCACTTACCTTGCGCTTGCCGCATCGCTGAGTCGGCGATGCAGCAAACGCAAGGTAAGTGTTTAAAGAAAAAAAAATCCCTTTTAGTCATGTGTCGACTCCTACTCCCACCCACACCACCCGTCCCACTGAATGAAAGCGAAGAGGGACATTGCCAAGACCTGGAAAGACAGCGACCCTCCATCCTTGAAACAGTGGAAATCTGGGCTAGACCACTGCCTGCTGTACCCAGCCATTCCCTTACAGGTATGCATTTGGGAGACAATTACAGGGTAGAGCAACTTACAGATTACTTCAACTGGTTCAGAGGACAGGTGGCACTTGCCTGCAAAAATGTCATGACCAAGGTATTGCAGTCGGGAAATGCAGAACTCTAGTTGTTTCTTTGAAGCCTTGTTTTCTTTCTTAGCCAATTGGGTGAGAAGATAGTCTGAGTCGTCCTTGCACTGATCTATAGTAACAGATGCCAACAACAAGTCATCTACATATTAAATTAGAGTAGACCCTGAGGGGGAACCAACGTACCCAAATCCTTTAGGGCTTTGAAAAGATTGAAGGAGACTGCAAATCCTTGAGGGACTTGGGTCTGTGAAAGCTGAAACCCTCAAAATGTGAATGGGAAGAGGTACTAACTCTCCTCATGTACAGGGATGGATAAAAAAGAAAAAGGTCAAATATGGTGAAACATTGGGTGCTCGCAGATATGCAAGAGAGGATGGTATTGGGTTGTGAACCACAAAGAAGCGTGGGATAACCACATTATGAATAGCCATAAAGTCTAGGACAAACCTGTACACATGGCTTTCCTTGACTTGCACATTGGGAGAATTGGAGTGCGACATCTATTAACAATAGTTAAAACCACTAGCTTTGTCAGATCAGCTATTACAGGGTCGATCTCTTCCTCTGGCTCGGATTTTAATGGGTACTAGATCTAGGGAATGCCTACTGGGGGCCGACTTTCAACTATAAGGCTCCTTCATGGAGATAAATACCATATCATTGGCCCTAGGGGACCACAATGAGAATGATACTTGTGAAAGCAATGCTGTTAAATCAGGGGATATGGCAGGGGATATGGCAGTGGCGGCTCACCGAGGGAGTGCTGCAGGGCGGCGGGGCGGGGGAGGGGGTAGTAAACTCCGGCATATGGTATAACAGAGTTAAGTAAATAAATAAATAAATAAAACAATTTACATTGCGCTCGCTGCATCACCGAGTTGGCGTTGCAGCGTGTGCACAGTAAATTGTTTTATTTATTTACTTAACTCCGTTACGCCGTATGCCGGAGTTTACTACCCCCCACTCTGCCCCTCCCCCGCCCGACCACCCTGCAGCACTCCCTCGACGAGTCGCCACTGGGATATGGCAATCTTGGTGTACCCGCTGAACAAATCGAACACTCATGTAGTACTGCAAGTACATTACTCTGCTGTTGATTACACAATATGTCCCTGCCTAACAAATTTGTTGAATAAGTTACTAAGCAAAAAGGAATACTTATCACTAAGAGGCTCTGCAGAAATGGACACAGGGTCAGTAATATGGTAGGGACTATTTAGTTGTAAATATCGACTGTGTCTATGTACATGCCCATGAGAGGTAAAGAAGGGGATTTTGAGGTTTTGAGAGCTGAGTGGTTTGCCTCTGTGTCAATAAGGAAAGTAGTATGTTTGCCATCAATGACACAATTCACATCCGGGGTCCTCTGATCAATTGGTATTAGGGTATACATAACACAGTCGGAACCTCTTGGACTATCCTATATTTTGGGATAATGATTCTGAGCAATTTGTTGATACCAAGATTGGTCTGGGCGCCCTAGGTGACCACAAGCAAAGCAGGAACCTCCTACTCTCAGACCCTTTCCTGTGCTCCTTCCCTTTCGTCTTCTGATTCTTGGGCCTCCTCATCCTTCTTTTCACCCCACTCCCTTTGTGGGGCTTCTCATCCCACCCTTTCAATTTCTCGCTGCATATTTTTCATTTTCAAAGACATTCATTTTGATTCAGCATTATCTTTCTTTTTCTCCTGCAAAGCTACTCAGTGATTGGCGATGGTCGCAAATTTTGCTAGCTTTTTAGTTTGCTATCCATTACATATGGTGGTCGGCTGATTCTAAACATTCGGTAATAATCTCTGTACAAAAGAAGTAACAACAGCTTCCTGAACTTTCTCCGTCAGGCGGGCTGCACCTGAAGAGCTTTCAAACACACCCTTAAGTCTGTTCCAAGTAATCATCTGGCTCCTCACTCTTATTTTGCTTGTAATTTTAGGCCTTATTCCAGTTGTCACAGGGCCTTTCTCTGCAATCACTTTCAAGAATGTATCCTTTGCAGCAATCATTTCCAGGGGCCAAGCTCAGCCATGGAACACTCGACACCAGCCTCTCCCTCGCCTCACAAGGCATCCCAATCACAGATTTGCATCTGAAAATTTGGGTCTGTATACCTCGGACACACTCTTTAGTTCTTCTTAGTACTGGATGTGATTTTCCAAAATGATGAGGAATTATTTCCCAATCCTCATAAAATCGGAGGCGGTCCAAGGGACATGGACCACATCTCTACACTCGGCTGCGGGGTAGTCTCTCAAAGGGAGAAAGGTGGAAGCAGATCGACTCTCATCATCTGCGTTCTTTAGATGGGGAGATGAGCCAAAGATTCTAGAGAGGCATCCTGTTGTCTGCCTCAAGCTTTCTAGGGGGAGCGTAGGACTTTCCTCTCATCGGTCCCTAAGCACTGTGGAGAAACATGCATGTGCTCTAAACTGATCCGCAGTAGCGGTATCAGCCTCCAACCTGGTCAGTGTACTGCCAGCCAATGGCATTGCAGCACTCACTTGCTCATTCTATTTTTGCACTCCAGCTGCTGGTGGTCCTGCAGGTACTGCTCCATTTCTGGGTGCATCGCCAGCTGCACCCCAGCCCCATCTGTCACTTGTGGTTCAGTAATCTGGGGGGACAAATAGGGAGGAGGCCGAGCTGTTGGAGCAAAAGCACTAACTCTGGGGCATATTATCAAGAAACTGCGTTAAAATTATCGCTGCTTTAGCGGCAGAAAACTGGAGCTAAAGCGGCGATAATGGGCTTGATAATATGCCCTGGAGAATTCCCATAGAAGCCCATGTTCTGGTGTCAACATGGGCTTCTATGGGAATTCTCCAGGGCATATTATCAAGCCCATTATCATCGCTTTAGCTGCAGTTTTCTGCCGCTAAAGTGGCGATAATTTTAACGCCCTGCTTGATAATATGCCCCTTAGTCCCTTAGGGGCATATTATCAAGCAGGCCGTTAAAATGATCGCCGCTTTAGCGGCGATAATGGGCTTGATAATATGCCGCAGAAAATTCCCATAGAAGCCCATGTTGACACCAGAACATGGGCTTCTATGGGAATTCTCTGCGGCATATTATCAAGCCCATTATCACCGTTTTAGCGGCAGTTTTCTGCCGCTAAAGCGGCATTAATTTTAAAGCCGTTTCTTGATAATATGCCCCTCAGTCTGCCTATTTCGTATTGCAATTTTTCCTGAATATCCTTCATACTATGGCTTGGGATTCATGTTTGCCATTCTATAAAGAGCAGGCCTTGTTCGGTGTCTATTCTATTTTTAAGATCTTTCCACCTTTTCTGAAATTAGCAGATTTTTGCATATCGAATGTACCATGTTCAGAAGAGGCTTCTACCCTTCCTCACTAGGGAGTCCTACCCACTCTCGTAAATAGTTGCATGTGCACTTACAATTGTTGGTACATAGAATAGGTAACAGTCCCATTCGATAGAGGCTTCCTATGTTTAAACTGTTGGGCCCTCATCATCGTTTCATGCATTTCACTCACACTCAGGTACCAGGGAAGAAGGATGTGCAGGTTTTGTACCTGTAGCTCATCCTGTGGAGGAAGGTAGGGAAGGAAATGGAAAATGAAAGAAGGGTCCCTTCAATTACATTTCTTCTAACTGATCGTGTGAAGGGATCTAGGGAGGTATCGGGCACTTACATCCAAAGACCTCCTTGCACTCTATGAACTTTCAGTCAAAACCCAGAGGGGTTTGTGAAGGGGTCGGGTGGCTACATAAGAGAAGAGGGTCTCTCTCTCTCACACATTCATCCTTCAGGGTCTGTGCTCTGGATCATCATAAGAAATTCAAAACCACAAGAAAGAGAGAAATATTTGCCGAGCACACATAACCTCCCTCCCCCAGAGTTCACACACAATGAGGGTCAGAATATCAGGTTTGTGAGTGTAACAAACCAGTATACAGGGTCTAAATGATCATATCTGTGCATCCAGGGAAGGTATTAACTCTAGATATTATGAGAGTTGGTTGAAAACATTGTTAAATATAATGATGCAAACCCTCACCTACTAAATGTTTCATTCTTCCTCTTTAGGGCTGCTTCTTCGCGAGTACCAATCATTGTGCTCATTAAGATCTCTCAGAGACCTTTTTGATGCTAATGTTTGCTTTGGGATTAATAGGGTCTGGGAAACTATCTGTTAAAAATGTGTCAGTTTAGGGAGTGGATGAATATATTAACTATATTCTTAAAAGACTCTACCCTGCTCAATCTTAAAAGCAAACTGGAGTATGAGAAAATTGATACTGACTAGGATGTCTCCCTCTTACGCATGTATGGTCAACATGTTTTAGCCATTGATGGTGAAACAACTAATCTGTAGGTTTTCTTCAGGACCAGTATAAAAACCCTACCATACTTAATCTTTTTAGGGCATCCTCTGCCCATGTAGACCAGTTGATCTATTGATCGACATTTATTTATTTCCTGTACCCAGTCTAGGATTTGTGGTTTATCTGCCCTCCCCCACTTGTGTAGTATATCCTTTTTGCCAACAGTAGCCCAAGGTTTACCAGCCCGCTTTGTTGTGACGTAATGTCTGATAACCTCAAGATACCCAGCAGTACCAAGGGCAACTGTCCATCTATTTGTGTACCCACCACGGTTTCTAGCCTGGTCAGTATCCCTGGCTGTATTGTCTAAGCTTCGGGCAGTCTCACAGTATATGGAGGAAGGTTCCACACTGCCCGCACCCTCGCATGCACTTACCATGGTCCGCCCACCCTATTTTATATATAGTGTCCTTGCATAGTAGACCCTGTGCACTATTTTTATTGTATCAGGTGGAGGCGTGCTTGTATAGCCACCTCACAGGGGAATTGGAGGGCGTCCCTTCAGCTTACGTCATCTATGTCCCCCACGTCTACCTGACATCATTCTCATAGCTTGCCCAGGTTACTCAGTGTGTTCATCATCAACGTGCTAGAGGTGAGAGAAATTGCCTTGGTGGTCATATGGCCTTTCAGCAGCTGTCTCTCCATTGGGGACTTTTCCATTGTCTACTTCTTGAGTGCGATCTGAGCAAGGCGCACATCGCAGAGTTCTAAGTACCTGAATATGACTGGCAGCCATATCACACTTCCGTCTCAGATGCTCAAATGGGACAATCCCATTTGCATCCCATATGTCTGCCAGGGTTGACTGACCTATCAGGTCCTATCCTGGAATCCCGTGATTGTGTTTACTGAGCCCTATTTGGCCCCCACCACAGTGGAATTTTTGGTACCAGTCGTTTTTCCCACCCCAATTCTCTGGTTAAGTGATAACCGGTGCCACTGTATTGCTCACAGGTGGTGTGTCATCTCCCAGTTTACCATTGTTTAGGGCATGGAGATATCCCTTTTGAGTTTTGTGGACCTGTGTGGCATGAAGCCATTTTGGCCCGGGTGTATCAAATCCAGTATCACCTTCCTCAGTCTGTTCTCTATGACCTTTGCTAAGATGTTTGTATCTGCTTTGGGTAGCGACATTCGCCAGTAATATTTCCAGCTTTCTCTTGGCTTTCCTGCCTTGAGTATGGGTGTGATTGTTGTTACATTCATGTTGGCTGGGAGTGTGCCCTTGCAGTGGGCCTCTTGTAACATTTGCTGGAGCAGTGGGGATATCTCTCTTACCGTCCATTTGAATAATTCCGCTAGGAGTCCATAAGAACTTGGGGCTTTCCATGATTACAGTTGGGTGAGGGCCTGCCGGATCTCCTGTCAAGTGAGGGCCTTTTCTAGTGTTTGTATCTTAGCGTTTGTTAATGACCTAGTGGGGTAGTCCCATATAAATTCCTTTACCGCAGCCACTGTCTGGGTGTATTTTACAGAGTAGAAGGCCCGCTAATGATCTGCCCTGGCGTTAACTCTAGTTGCACTGTCTCGGGCTGGTGTGCGGTCTGAGGCTATTAGTAGCGGTATCTGGTTTTTCTCTCTTTCTCTTGTACTGAGCCAGGCTAGGGTCATTCTGGTCTTGTTCCCAGCTTCGTATAGGCATTTCTTCTGTGCAGTGTGTTACATTTAACTGCCTCTAGGGCTAGTGCTTGGAGTTCCTCCTGCTTCATCTATATATATGTTAATGTGCTGACCTCCTGATAAAGCCAATAGGTCCTCTTTTTATATTGTGGTTTTCAGATCCTTTGACAAAGCCAGTAGGTCTGCCTTACTAAAAATTGATTTTGTCAACTGACAGTCGGTGTACGTGGCAGGGGTTGGCCATCACTCATGACATGTTCAATGATTGGATTGATAACACCCCTAATGACATCTAAAATGACATAGTTGATAACAACATTGTGCATGGCAAGGGTGAGAGCTGTAGTTACTTGAGATAACTATTACTTTTTTGTAGCACAGATTTTGACTCCAGATTGTAGAAATAATTGAAGCTAAAGATATATTGTGACACGAAGCATATTACAAAAATTAGACTATTCCCAGAGTTGCTCACCATATGAAATTCAGACTCAAGATATTAACCCTTAATAGTTTTACTTTTTGTCTTTTTGTCATCCTGTCTGTGTTAGCGCTATTGCTCGCTCCCTACTATATTGTCCAGTGATTTCGGTCTGTGTTCAAAAAGGTTAAACCCTTTGTTTTAGAGATTTGGTTAACTGACCATTAAGGATGATATAACCATTCGTTGTTGAACTAGGTCGGTGCTTGGCCAAGATGTTGGCTCTTGCTGTTGACAGTAGCCTCCAAAATCCGGAAGAAACAACCAATGTTCTCTAGATATGATAGATCACGTGTTAGTTAAATGATGCAAAGTGTAAAATCACGCCATTTGTTTGTTATTCAAGTTTGCATTTACAATAGAACAATAGAAAAATGAATGTAAAGTTTGCTGGTCATGTATTAAGCATGGCAAGGCCATGGGCCCAAGTCACAAAGGTAAAGTTAGACCAAAAGTCTAACTTATACCACAAGTCTAACTTTACTTCTTTCCAGTATTCACAAAGGTAAGTAGTAAAGTTAGAATTGTGGTCTAAGTTTACCTTTGTGAATATTGAAAAGTAATAAAGCGAGAATTTTAGTTTAAGTTTACTTTTGTGAATACTAAAAAGGAGCAAACTTACACAAAAGTGTAAGGTTACCTTTGTGAATTGAGCCCTATATGTTTAGTTGGCTGAATTGAAGCTATTGAGATCAAGGAAGTAGCTTCAGGGGATGTTTGGAGTGTTACACCCCACTAATAAATGTATTATTTAGTTAATAGTAGGCTACAGGAGCTCCCAGCCCGGTATGGCAAGGTATCTGGCGGATTTCACCAGGGATTTGTAAATACTCAGACAAAAACACCCACACACTCCTTTATCATCAAGGTCTTAAAACATGGGTAGTTTTACAATATACTGTGTTTTAAGTAACTCTCAAAATCAGTACTCCTTGTCCCATAAGCCACCGCCCCCCCCCCCCCCCCCCCCGCCCCCCCCCCCCCAGGCACCCTCACGCGCTGCTTCTCACATAATAGTTAACGTGCTATGCCAGCCTGATTGTCGGAATATCTAAAGCTCACACTCCCCAATCTTACTGACGAATACACCCCCTCTGATCGAGATGATTTCTCTTTTTCCATGGCTTCTTCACACATTAAGCAAACTGACCACTGGTCGTCGCTGTTGCTCCTCAGAAAAGCGAAGGTTTGGCAAGTGCGATTACTCTAATAACCCCAAATAACTATGGATGTTAAAACTCAAAGGGTAGCCTTTGAAATCCTTAGGGAACACACGCAGCCGTAACAGGAGGTGACCTAAGGACGAGAAACCGCAGACTGAAAGCTTTGGAGGCATAAGAGTGAGGGGAAACGAATTTAGAAATGTCCAGAGATGTGAAACAAAAGCCCCCAGTTTTTTTAAGACATAAATAAATAATGCAAAAAAAACACCCTAAAATGTGTTGCTCAGGTTAAAACTAAATGGTTACACGGGCTAAGTATTATCTCTTCTCTCGAGGAATGACGGAGGAAACAGAGAAATGGCCTGCCTTCTCTACAGAAAACCGGAATGCTAAAGGGTTTCTTCTGAGAGAGCAAACTAGCACCCATTGATATCGGTCAGCATAGGACTCCCTGCAAAATATGTTCACAAGTCTACATGTCTAACGTGTGTCAGAGAGACTTAGCACGTCATACTATGTACAGAATAGGATTATAATACATGGAATTCTGTGATACCCGCATAAACGCCAGTCTCTAATTTCTTTATAATTGGCGACTTGTCACGCACCCAGTCGCATATTTTAAAGAAAAGACATCCGAACTCGACTATTATAAGTTATTACAGTCGAGTTCTGTTGTCACAATGCCTGCCAGAGCCAGCGGCCATGAGCATACTATGAAGCAGCTGGATGCAAAGGAAGGATGCTTTTCTTTTTTCAGCTCTACGGTTTAGTTTACAATGTCAAGCAGAGAGAACACGTTTATTTTGGCACTCCATATGTAGTTAGAGAAAAGCGAACATCTTTCTGCAATTTCTGCACATTCCGAGCTAGTGCAACTTTTCTTTTAACTGACTTGTATTGAACTGTTTCTAATATCTGTTTGCCACAAAAAACTAATATATTTTTGGTGTTTAATTTTGCACTAGAGGTTTTATTTTTGTTCTTCATGTTTGCAAACATGCTCGTTCTTTCATGTGAAATAGCTAGGCACCAAGTGGAATATGGGAAAGGTGATGGTGTGACCATGTATTATGTGGGATAAAGTACCCCTTGGCATACATGATTAGGATATTGCAAGTCACTTCAGAGTTCCATAACCTTATAAAGGAACTTGGCCTTCGCCTTCATTCCTCTATTCGGTTATGGAATTCCACTGTGACTTGCAATGTCCTTATAATGTACGGCAGGGTACTTTATCCTTCATAATATATTGCTATTGCACACAGATGAAACAGTGCAATCACAACAGACTTCATCAGCTTGTAAAAGGCTGCTCTGAGGTTACATGCTTGCCCATACAAAAATTGCACTTTTGACATATATACTTACAGACAACTTTATCTACCCTGCGTCACAATTTCTGCTATTCCGCATGTTGTTTTGTACGTCACCATGGTCCTGAGTTTATTAGATTATATAATATATGGGATGCTGAAATCCCTGTAAAAAATCCCGGGCTTCATTTATGTGTTTTTGCGGTAGGGCAGCGCAGCAGGGATTCCTGCTGCGCTGCCCTATGGCAAAAGAAAAGGGCAGCAATGCAACATATCTATAAGATGTGGCACATTCCTGTCCTTTGACCCTGCGCCGGCACACAATAGGCTTCTGTGCACTAAGGCAGGTAAATTTGTACTATGGTGCAAGGGTGCCTGGGTTTAGGGGGTGATTGTTTTTCCCTTTTTAGGTCTCGCCTGAGCCAGCGCATGCGCTGCTCTGGCGAGACATTTAGTAGCTGCTTTAAAAGTGCTACCTTGTCGGCCATCAGCTTGCTATTACGCGCACAAGCGCGCGCGACGTGCACACCACTTTTTCCTGGCGCGCGCACCACTCGCATCACCACTCGCGGTTTAAATTTTTTTTATTTCATGGTCGCGGCCAATGTTTGCACAGAGCGCATCATCGCAATCGCGATCACTTTCGCTTTCACCGTGATTGCGTTAGCGATGACTTTCGTGGCCAAAATGATAATGAAATTCCCCGACACTCAATCCCAATCAAAAGAAAAGAGGCGAGAGAAATGTGCACTTCAAGGCTTTAAATCTGAAACTTCCCAATCCCCCGAAGTCCACATTAGACTTCTTGCCTCCATGGAAACACCAAAGCATTCATCCAAGTGATTGGCCTCCAATGAATTTTACATAAGACAGAATGGAAGGGAATTGATGCGATTTTAATGCAGAAGAAAGTGGCGAGAGGGAGGTGCCCTTGGTTCATATTTGAATAAAGCAAACAGGGCAGGCAAAAAGCTGACAGCTGTAAATGACATTTTCAGTACAAAAATTATCAGCCAGTTTACAATCTGTTTGCTTATGCTGAGCAAACAGAATGTGTGGCATCCTTTGGCGGCCTGAATGGCAGAAACGCTCGCAAGCTCCACAGATAGCCCTTTGACAGCCACAGCCATTTCACAGTTTTTTGCTCTTTCTTTTTTTATTTATTACTTACTAAACAAGCACTAAGGTCGGGAATAGACACTTGTCTTTCTCGTCAATGGCCTGAATTATGTGGGCAGCGTCGCTGCATCGTGTTGTTTACTAAGGCGTCTGACATTTCGAGCCACAGACTTTCAGTTACCTAGAGAGAGCACTGGCCGGTATTCCTCGTGGTTTTCTTTAAATCTTTTTTTTAAAAATGTTATTCCTTACAAAAAGCAGGGTCCGTGGACCCTCCGAAGAATGGCACTTTTCTGTCATTGTCCGACTTGTCTCGCCACTCGATCTGCTTTGAACTTGTTGGCACTTAGCTTTGTGCGGGAACCAAAGCAAAATGGCGGCGAGGCAAGCAGACGTGCTAACTTCAGAATGCATTTCAAAGGGGAAAACAAGAAAGGGGATTGGGGGAGTAGTAAATGAATGTCACGGCAACACTTTGAAGAACGGGATTCCAATTTTTAACCAAGTCACAAGTGGAATGAGCTGTGTGGTCTCAGTTTAATCCCCCGAATGGAGCTTTTTTTTTTTTCAATCGCCTAAATCGTAAAAAAACATTCTCTAGGTCTAGCAAGAAACGAGAACAAACAGATATTAATTATCCTCTCACTTTTGCGGTTGTGTTCCGTTGTTGAAAGGAGTTACCGAGGTGTTGTGGGGATATGCCTATGTCTGTTTAGGTCTCCCCTGGCCCAGCGCATGCGCTGGTCTGGCGAGACTTTTTGAGAGGGCTCCAAAAAGTGCTACCAGGCCAGCCTAGAGTTACAGTGCATGTGCGCAGGCGCGTGCGCCGCGCTTGACCGCGATTACTTTCACTTTCGCGGCCGCACGGCCGCTTGGCATAGCCAATAGGTCTCGCTTTTGGGACATTATAAGTATTTAGTTATGCAACTGTTGCATGGCTAAACACTTATAAGGTCCCAAAGGCGAGACTTTATTATGCCCCGAAGGCACTGAACATATTGCTTCCTATGCGTACCTCTTCTCCAAATAGGGAGAGAATTAGCAACGGCAATCTAAACATGAAAGATATGAAATAAATTATTTTATGCAAGTTAGCGTGACTACAAATGGTCATATTAATTATTAAATTAGAAATAAAGGAAGGTCTGTACTCCCAACCCCACAAAGTGCTCCATCAGCTAAAGAAAACAAGCATTGGCATAGGTCTCGCCTTTGGGACCTTATAAGTGTTTAGCCATGCAACAGTTGATGTTGTTGCACCAAGGATATTGTGCTGCATAACTAAATACTTATAAGGTCCCAAAAGCGAGACCTATTGGCTATGCCAATGCTTGTTCTATGCGTACTGCAGAGTTCAGAACACATAGAAAAAGGAAAAACGAGGAGAAATAAAGATATTTCTCCTTGTTGTGCCTCCCTTACGCCTCCCCTGGGGAGGCGTAGGTTTTTGGCGCTGCCTCAAATTTACGATTTCTCGTAAATCTGGGGCAGTGTCAAAATGCCATGGATGTTGCTGGGAACGCCCCCAGCAACACCCATTGCACACCCCTTTAACACAGAAAACTGCGTTAAAGGGGACAATATTTATGAGGCAGCATTAAGCCAAATATGGAGCAGGTTCCTGCACCATGGAACGTCACAAAAAGTGAATTTCCGATGGCGTAAGGGGCCTCATAAATGAGGCCCCCTGTTTCTAATTTTCTTATTTCAGGCAACTTATGATGGCTCTAGTCACCAAGGCCAGACTGGCCGTACCGAGCATCGGGGGTTTCCCCAGGAGGCTGGAAGGGTGGGAGCCGGTTTTGCAGCGGTGGGGGCCGGTCTTGTTACTGGGGGCCGGTTTTGCAGCAATATCGGTCCCCAGTAACAAGAGCAGCAAGCAAGCCTTTCCAGCCTTCCGGGGGCAGGCAGAGCTTCACAGTGGCTGGTCCGAGAAAATTGCCAGGATTCCTTTGAGTTCCCAGTCTGGCCCAGCGACTCACCAGTAATAAAGACATGACCTAGCCCCTCAACTTATTACAGTTGAGTTTTGACGTCACAATGCCTCCTGCCAGCAGCCAGGGAAAAGGCTGGACAAGGAGCTTGATTAAAGCTGCAGTTCAAAAACTGATAATGAAAAGTAGCTTTTCCTTCTTCTGCACTTTTTTTCTACACTAGCAGTGATAAGCAGAAATTAGATATTTATGGCAACATGTTGATTTTAAGTACACTTTAGGAAATTATTGGAAAGAATCTCTACATGTATCTACATATTATGAACTATACCAGTTTATAACTTTCTGACTTGTATTAAACTGATTCTGATATCTCTTTCCAATAAATATCTAACTGCTCTTTGGTTAATTTTACACTAGAGATTGTACCTAAGATTATTCATGTTTGCAAATATCCTATCTCTTTCACCTGAAAGAGCAACACACCAAGGATTTAAGTGGTATGTGGGAGGGTTGGTGGTATAACCATGGATTATAAGGAATAAAGCGCCTGCTGCCATGCATTATAAGGATATTGCAAGTCACCTCTGAGTTCTCTCATAATGTATAACAAGGGGTACTTTATGTCATAAACCATACTACCCATCCATCCTTAAGTCTACAGGATGGAAGGCGGTGCTTCCTGCAACACTTTTAACTTAACAACTCTGCAGAATTCTCAGAACCTTTATCGAACCCAATGCCAATGACACCACTGCTGATCCAGTCACCAGCAGCATAACTATATATGAACAGACCACAATCCCTTTTTGTCAAAAACCATCCAACTAATAGGCTAAAACAGTCTGCAAATATTCACCTTTGATAATAAGAACTAGCCAACTTCTTGAGAACATTTTTGATAGGAGATGAACAGTAGTATATAGCAAGGGTGCTAAGGCCCCTAATGCAAGCAAGGAAAATTATCCTACCAGTCCCTCATTGTGTTGTCAAAAACAGCATAATCTTGAGTGCAGTCTGTCTGTCAGATCACTGGGCCTTCGTGCCACTGCACCTGTCATGTCATTTATCAGTGAGCCACTGAGTGCAGGGAAAAAGATAAAACACCTGGGGCAGATTTACTAAACTTTGACACAATGCAATGCAATGTAGCAAGGGAAGTTTCTGTGCTGCATTGCATCAAAGGGAGAGAGCAGAAATGCACAATATCTACTGAGCTATGGTGCAGTTGTGCTCTTTTATAGCTCTGGCACACTTCTGGCTACCTAGCTCCAATGCAGGCATCCTTGAGCAATGACTCAAGGGTGCCTGCATTGTGGTCACAATAGGTTTTGGAAGGGAAGGGATACCTTTGTGCACAAAATGTTTCCATAGAGGATCATTCCTCTATATGTGCTGCAGGATGCAAGACACATGCAAAGAAGAAGTAATAAGGAGAAATAAAGTTATTTCTCCTTGTTACGCCAGCCACGGGTAGGTGAACCATTTTGGCACAAAAACCCATGTTTACTGACTTTAGTGAATATGGACTTGCATCAAAATACATGGATGGGTGCAAGGGAACACCCATGCTCCACCCTCACCCAAGTAATGCCTCTCTGAAGCAAGGAAATGTGAGGCAGTGCTATGTGACGCCACATATTACTCTTTTTTACAAAGTCACACGGACCCAAGCAAATACCAAAATAGATTTAGCGTCAGGCTGCACCAAAAAAGTGACGCAAAGGTGATGCAAAATCTTAGTAATTCTGGGCTTTGATATACAGGCAAATGCAAAAAGAGAAAGCCTACACACATAGCCAAAAAAACTGAAACACTCATTTAGGACTACATAGTGTTTTTAAGGCAAGTTATTGGCAATTGTTAGATTTTGCATATTTCACATATTTTGCTCCTGATAATGCTTTTATGCATAATTGTTTGCCTTGGGAGAATGGTTCAAGGAGAAAATGTCCTGAGGGAACTGTGAAATCGATTTATAATGTGGCTATGAAACATTTTTGGCCGACCGTCATAGTAATCCAGACAATCACAGGAAGAGCAATCAGCAGACTACATGAACCTATCCAAAAGGCCCAGGTGAGTTGGGGCTTCTCCAGCTCCCCCAGTCCTCCATTAATAGAGATGCCATAATCTTAACCGTTTCTCTATTAGCCTGTAAAAGGCTGCTCTAAAGTAAAAGTTCTGCACTTGGAGGAAGCATTGGCAATCAAAAGGTTGCACCTTTGCGAGATCTATTGGCTTTGTCAATGTTTTTCTTTACAGGCTGCACAGCATGCTGCAGTGCAATTTGTTTTAAAACAGCGCAGAAGGGTGCGAGGGGGCAAGCAATAAGAGAGAGGAGGTTGGGGGGACAAAGAACGGACACTGGCAGGAGGGCAGGGGTTTGGCGAGATGGACTGCAGTCACATGCACTCTGTAAGAGTGTGTTAGGACAGGAACGTCCTCTGCATGGTAATAGACGTGTACCCCTGGCCTGAGTGCCCAACTGTACTGTTGTCTGGATCCCTAACATTAATTTTTGCTGTCATAGACAAACGCGGCTCCTGCGTGTGGCATGACATAGGGCTGTCTCATGGATTTTGGTCTTGTTGGACCGGGAGGGGCACCCAAAGTGCTACCCTCATAGTGGTGAAGGCTACTGCCTTCACCAGTAGTTAAGCAGCACAAGTGCAGTGGTGGCAGCATGCGGTGTAGATCAGTAAGGGTGAACAGGTTATTTTTAACCTGTGTCACTGGTGTGAGGCCTACCGCCTCACTTACCTTGTTAATGTTTCGCTGCTGTGTACTTAATTCACCCTTGGCCTACATCAGTTAAATGTAAAGTGCTGCACAGCCCAGTGCATTAGTGGTGACTGTGCGGGGTGTATGTGTGCATGGGAAGGGTACAATACAGGGATAGAGCAGTGCTGAGCATGACATGCATGGTGAGTGAGTGCACTGGATGAGGTATACCTACGAAGGATATATTACATGATAGATGTAGTGCTGTGCAGTACATGCGCAGTGGAAGCATGTGCAGAATATATGTGTGCTTGTGAAATGTACAATACATGAAGGGTAAAGTGTTGTGCAGTGTGTTCGTGGTGAATGTGTGTACTGGCAGTGTGTGTTTACAAGTAGCACACCATGTCACAATACAGAAAGGCTACAGTACTAAACAGAGTGCAGAGCTAATGTGTGTGCTGATTCTCTGTGTTTCTGTGAGGTGACAATCCATGGAGGTAACAATACTGATTAAGTGTGCGTGCTATGTCCATACACTGAATGCAAGTGTGCCTTCATTTGCACATTACATGGAGGACTCTGAGTTCCATTTTGGGAAGCCCAGGCCTACCTGGTAAAGACATGAGGAGTAGAGGAGTCCCCCCAGAGAGATTTGTGTATTGCGGCATTCCTGAGAGCTGGGTGGGCCACAATGGAGAAGGGTTGCTCTTTGATTCAGTGAGAGATCACAGGGAAGGGTCCTGAACACATCAGGAAGGAGATGTGGCTGATTAGAGAATCATAAAGAGTAGGGCTGGGGGTCCCGGGATTAACCTTTTCATACATATATCACTGATGCAATTACGACTGAAGTGCACTGGGTTCCTGCTAACCAGGTCCCCAGTGCCAGTGTTATTTCCCTAAAACAAGGTAACTTGCTCAATTGTTCCCCAATTGGCAATACATTTAACACCTCTGTAAATCCCTAGTAAATGGTACCCCTGGCACCTACTGCATTGGTACTAAAGAGGGCCCCTAAGGGCTGCAGCATTTATTGTGCCGCCCTAAATCACCCACCACCAGACTCATGCAGGCTGCCATTGCAGGCTGCCTGAAAGTTTGCAAAAAGTGTAAAAACACAACATGCATTCAATATTTGTAAGTCACCTCTACATCAGGCCTGTTAGCCCTAAGGCAGGGTGTATTATATTACATGTGAGGACAAATCTGCCTGAGCAGATATGCCCCGTGCTGTCTAGTTCAATTGCTAAATAGTACAAGTAAACAGGGAAGCAATTTTAAGTATATGTACAGGGCACTGGTTCACCAGCTACATGATGGTTTAACTGAAACCTTTGCTGCTTGGTATCAAACACCTTGTCTCAACAAATCCATACTGATGCCAGTAATAGATTTATTCAGATATGCACCCAGAGGGCACCTTTAAGGTGCCCCTGAAAACCTACCAGAATCTTAGTGTGCTTGCTTACTGGAATCTTCCAGCATGCAACCACAGATGAGTTTCTGATCCCATCGCTCTCAGACATCAAAAACAATGCCTGCTCTGGCAAGAGATGTTTACACCTCCTACAGCAGGATGGCTAGTGACTCTGCATACCAAGGCCAGAGGCTTCAAAGCCTCTGCCACCTTTAATATGCAACCCTGGCTTTCCCCCCGATCTCGGAGATGTCACCCCCTGCCCTGAGGCCCATCTGGCACCAGGGCAGGTAGGTGTGTTGCACCATCATGCTAGTCACACCCCGAAGATGGGCTGCCTGATGTGCTCCACCATCTTGAGTTTGGCGGCATTAGGAACTCTCGAACAGCATATACCCACTCCCCACAGGAAGTGGCCATATTGGGGGTGTAGTGAGCCCAAGGGTAAGTAGCCCAATAGCTACTATACTTCACTCCTCTAAACATCCCTAAATTCAGTATTTATGTGGCCCCCTGACACAGATTCACATGACAACAGAAGAAGAAGGACCAGGAAGAGCCAAAGATGTGAGAAATGCAGACTACCTGTGGACTTTGGCGCCAAACCCTGTCTGCCTGCACCTGTCCCGACAATCGCAGCAACCCAACTTGTCCTGAAGTTGTACATCCTCCAAAAGCCTCAGAGGGCCACCATCAGTTCACCAAGCCATCAGCATCTCCCTGGAATTGGAGGAGCCCCTTCCCTGCAACTTGCAGGCACCAACCGCAATATCCTGTTTACTGTTCTGCTGACCATCGTGTCCACCAATGCAGCAGCCGCCCAGGAGGAGGTCATCATGCTCCCAAAGTCAGATCCATCTTCTCACCAAGTGTGAAGATGCCAGGAGCCCCAGGAGCCCCACTAAAACAAGTTTGATCGAAGGCACATGTTTCCAAAATACCTCAAAGTTAGATGCCACATGCAGTTAGGAACACTCAGCCCATCAGGACACGGCACGCACACCACACGTAGTGATCATGTGTTCCCCAAGTCGGACATCTGGACACATACACACTCTCTGAGGCTGAGAGCCACCTGCATCCCCCTTATAAGATGGCTGTATCCATGACTTATGCCTAGGACCGGACCCACATGATCTCTAAGAACGTGAAATCATTTTATTGTACCTCGTGAACTGCATATACGATCGGCCAAAACCTCTGTACATTGAGACTGTCTTCCGACGCAACTCTGTCAATGCTCTCCCAGCCACTGCGTTTAATTAAACCAACTTGTTCCTGTTTTACCTAACGACGCTTGTCTTTTCAATATCTCATGGTAAATAATATACGAGCAACACTTTATCAAGTAACATGCACTTAAATATCAGCAGTGCGAAAAGTATTATGGCCCAAAAAAGAAACCATCTAAGATCTCTAGCAGCAAAAAGTTCAACATTCTAAATCCAGTGTCAGAAGTGAAAAGTGAGGACAGAGAAGCCCAATGTCCCTTGATGTACCCCCAAAAATATTTGTATTGTTACCAGCATTCAATAGAAGTCAGAATCACGTCTGATAAGATATGCACAAGTCTTACTATTATGTTTGTTAAGCCCGGCAAGCATTAGCAAAGCCAGCAGGTATGCCATTGACTGCCAATTTTTTGTATTTGTTGCTTGTTTAGTAATGTTTTTTTTTAAAACTTTATTTTTGAGGAGCTGCTAGGCCCTTACAGATATAACAAAATAAAGATTTACTAAAAGCAAAAGATTTTTTGGCCTCATAAAGCACATTTTGCCTTAATAGTCACGGGTACTGAAGGGAACTACTCGTGTATGTGCTCATTGTGAAAGAAGGAGCAGGTCTTCACTGGGTACCAACAGCGAGCCAACAGTAGATCATGGGTGCGTCTACTTTTAAACTTGGAGAATGGCACCTCGAGGCAGTGCACAATTCCCGGGGGCATGTGCCCCATTGGGAACCTGGCTGAAATAAATATCTCTGAAATGAGGTAATCATGTCACACTTTTTGAGAGAGTACACTATTCCTTCTTTATTCAGACAGGATTGGAGCACAGTTGGAACAATGCATGATATATGGCATAAAGTACCCCTTTTGGAACATTTTAAGGATATTGCCAGTCACTGTGAAGGTTCGAGGCCTTTTAGATCTGCGAGTCCGCAGGCCGAGCGCCTTTATTGGTCACAGAATTCCAAGGTGACTTGCAATATCCTTATAATATAAAATAGGTGGTATTTAATCCCATATAATATGTGGGTTCCCTCTTAAAACACATTTCATGGCCAACAAGAGGCTATGGGCCATATGTATCAAAAAAACGTTTTGCGAGTCCTAAATAGCGAATTTTTGCGAATTGCTATTAAGGACTCACAAAATGAAATGTATGTAGGTTTCGCAATATTAATTGCGATTCCTACATATTCCTTAATTGCGAATCGCAAATTGTAATTCGCAATTAAGGAATACCTTCCCATTCATTCCTATGGGCCTAGAGGCCCATAGGAATGAATAGGAAGACATTCGGAATTTGCGAACCCATTAGGTACTCGCAAATTGCGAATGCAATTTCAAGGGTGTCAAAAGGACACCCTGTTGCACCCCTGAAATATGCATGTGTGCACACATACTTGCCCTATATCTGCTCTAAGGGCAAGTATGTGAGTCACTTTGCACTTTGAAAAATGCACAAAAGTGCATTTTTACAGGAAATCGCAAATTACCACCAACTTAAAGTTGGTGGTAATTTGCGATTTCTTAAGGCAATTTAAGGAATCGCAATTTGCGATTCCTTAAATGCATTCACAAAATAGGGAATCACAAAATTTGCAATTCCCTATTTTACGATGGCCTTTTGGGATGATACATCCCAAAAGGCTTTTTCCCATTCGCAAATGGGCCGATTCTCAGATTCGGCCCGTTTGTGACTCGGAAAAAGGCTTGATACATATGCCCCTAAGTGTTATGTGTGACACCTGCTTGTCCTGCCTTTTTAGCCCACAGCCTCTTGCATGTTGGGATTTTCAATTTTGAAACAAAAATACATGTCCCAGAAAACAACCTGGCTACAAAGGCAGGTATTGCTGATGGAGGTGGCACATAACATGGGGACTCTTGCCAACTCCAGTGAGACAGGAAGCCTCCAGGAGTTAGTTGTCTAGGCCCATCCATGAAAGATAAAACATTTCTTTCATTGATGAAAGGTGGAGAACTAATCAGACAGGTTCCTCTACCCCTTTCCCATGAAAGAAATGATTTTAGTTTCTTGGATGGACCAGCCTTAGCTGTCTTAGCCAACCTGCATTTCTTCCTAGAGACACAAGAGTGAAGTACAAACTATGGGTGGGCATAACTCGCAGAGTTTCACTCCACGAAATTCTACGGAGTTACATGAAAGCTTTGTGAGATTCTGTGTAATTCTGCCAACCGGTGGAAAATATATATATGTTGCGCTGCTCGTGCTGCAATTTAGCAGCAGCAGCACAAGCAGCGCTGAAAAATCAGCGAGAATGGCACCATGCGATGCTCAGGAACGTGCGTGCATTCGAGTTGATTTTGCTGCTGCTTGAGTAGAAAATCTACTCAAGCAGCAGCAAATCTACTTGAGAAGCAACCCTCTGACCCCCGGCTGTTCGCGAACTCCTGCATGAGAAAATTGTGCTAGGGGACACCAAATCTCGCTCGCATTTCTGGAGCCTTGCGTGAAAAAATTCCACCATGTGGCGATTGGCGGAATTTGACCAGAACTCTACATTACAAGAGTAACTCAGAGTCGCCAAATTCTGCCAATTCCACAGGCGGAATGAAACATTCCGCCCACCCCTATTGCGAAAGCGGCCCCGAGCACAGTGTCTATGAAGCGATAGTTTATTTTACAAACGCACCAACTTCCTTCACGCTGAGTGAAGGTTACTGTGCCCTTTATTACAGACGCGTTCTGATGTCAGAACACCTATGCAATAAGAAAAAAATAAACAGTACATTGTAGGAGGATTACTGGTTCCCACTTATTAGAGTTGGTTTGTGGTAAACAGGAAGCTAAATGAATGAATGAGTAAATGCTGTAAATGGGGTGGAGGGGGCTAAATATGGACCTTTCTTGGCTATATTACTACTTCATTTTTTCTCACTCGATTTAATTTGAGGGGTATATCATTATTATTTGAAGGTGGCCTGCAATTATGGCCTGATAGTTCTGTCCCAAAGAAATACCATGTAATGCCATGGCCAGATGCCGGCAAAGATCAGAGGACCCTCCTGTGCAGGCAGCTGCTAGTCCTCTTTACTTGCCACTGCAGACAAAGTAAGTCCTATTGAATCACCCTTTCGTTTGCAATTTGTTTTCAATGTTTTGGCTTTTAATGATGGCATTAAATGTTCTTGCTTTCTGTGACGTCTGCTAGGCAGCCAGAGCTATTCAGACTCAGCGGTACTGATGAAGATATATTTGCAAACACATTGGGGACCGGGTTATAGAACATTTTTGGCTGGAGCTAATGCATGTCCTCGTGATAAATAAGGCGGTGCTTGCTGCAAACACCTTTTACCATCCCGTTATGAAAGGCAAATCAAATTTGAACAGCTTCACAACAAAGGGGTTACAACATTTCACTAACATACCTTTCACTAACACATATTTACATTAACTCACCTGTAGCATATGTTCACTTGCACTACTTTTTTGTTTTCTGAGCCAGCCTGAAATGTTATGTGTTCAAAATGATTTGCATTTGTGTTTTAGTAGATTATGCAATGGCTGCCCACAGCATCTCAGGGATTAGCACCACTGTGCCAGGGCCAGCATGTTGCCATGGATTACCCCCATTGTACCAGGGACAGAATGTTTCCAGGGAAATTATCACCATAGTCCCATGGCCATCATGTTAGCAGAGATTACCACCAGTGTTCCACGGTCTGTATTTTTCCAGGCATTAGCACCAGTGATCCAATGCCAACAGTTTACCAGGACCTACTACCAATTGGCCAGGGCTGGCAGGTTGCGGAGAGTTACCACCATTGTGCCAGGGCCAATATGTTGCCAGGAACTACCAACAAAGTGCCACGTCCAGCATGTTGCCATAGAGTGGCACCATTGTACCTGGTCCAGCATGTTGCCAGGGATAATCACCATTGTACCAAGGCCAGTATTTTACCAAGAGTTACCACCGTTGTGGTGGGGCTAGAATGTTGCTCAAGATTTCCACCATTGAGTCAGATCCAGCATTTAACTATTCATTATCACCATTGTGCCACATTGAGCATATTGCCTGGAATTACCACCACTGTATCACAACCAGTGTTCCCAGGAATTACCATTAATCTGCTGGAATCAGCATGATGCCAGGAATTACTACCACTGTGAGAAGACCATTGTGTTGCCAGGGGTTACCACCATTGTGCACGGGCCAGAGATTACCATCATTCTGCCAGGGCCAGCAATTTACCAGGAATTACCACCTTTGTGCTGTGTTGTCGACAATTAACACCAATGTGCCAGAGCCAGCATGCTTCCTGAGATTACCACCAGTGTGGTAGAGCCAGTATTTTAACAGGGGTTACCACCATTGTGCCAGGGCCAGCATGTTTCCAGGGATTACCACTGCTGTGCCAGCGCCTGCATTTTAGCAGACATTGCCACCATTTTGCCAGGGCCATTATGTTAGCAGAGATTACCACCAGTGTGTCAAGACCTGCATTTTACTAGGAGTTGCCACTGTTGTGCTAGTGTCTGCATGTTGTGATGGAGTGCCACTATTGTGCCAAGTCCAAGTCCAGCTTTTAGTAGGTGGGACAGTGGGCAAAACACTTGTTTACCCCCCACACACATGCATTTAGAGACATGCAGTCAAGCACACACAAACATATGCCCACACATGCAAGCACATAAAGGCATTAACACACACACACACGAGTCCTGGATGCCCTATTCTAACTAACCCATCCCCAAGCTAACTCTATCCGATACCTAACACCTACCCTACATACATGGTATTTATTTGAGTACATAAATCAATCAATCACTCAAACAGCATTTGTAAAGCGCAACACTGTCACCCCGGGGGTATCTGGGCCCTGTGTCTCTGTGGAAGAGGCAGGTCTTGAGCCTCTTTCTGAAATCTGCCAGGGAGGCGCTGTACGGAAGGTTAGGATGTTATCTTCTTTGCAGGTGGATTATAGAGCTTAGTGAACTGGTCAGTATGTGCTAACAGCCTCCGAGGCCTCACAGGAGACATCTCCTGGAAGGCCTAAATGGGATAATTGGAGGGTGATGGTGGTGAATCTGTTGTGGAAGTTCTGTCCTCTTTGGCGGTCTGTGAGTGAAGCAAACACAAGGAGATGATGGACGGAGTGCTGAAACTTTTCAAACATTCACCCCCAGTCACAGATCTGGGTTGAACCCATCGTCATTCTTTAGCTCACTTTGCCACCCCAGTTCAGACACAGCTATATGCAAATCAGTCTTGACCCTGTGCCTCTTGGGAACAGTCCAACCCGAACTGCCAAGCCATGTCTTCACTGGACCGGAATCAAGCATCCTGGGACCGGTGTCTGGGTAACACCCTTCATCAGCCAGGCTAGCTTAAATCCAGTGGCAAAGTGAGCAAGGGACCCACGTCTGGGCATACCTTGCCAACTTAGGGCGAACAAAGTAAACACAAGGAGATGATGGAAGGAGTGCTGAAACTTTTCAAACACTCACCCCCAGTCACAGATCTGGGTTAAATCCATCATCATTCTTTAGCTCACTTTGCCACCCCAGTTCAGACACAGCTATATGCAAATCAGTCTTGACCCTGTGCCTCATGGAAACAGTTCAGCCCGAACTGCCAAGCCATGTCTTCACTGGACCGGAATCAAGCATCCTGGGACCGGTGTCTGGGTAACACCCTTCATCAGCCAGGCTAGCTTGAATCCAGTGGCAAAGTGAGCAAGGGACCCACGTCTGGGCATACCTTGCCAACTTAGGGTGCACAAAGTAAACACAAGATGATGGACGGAGTGCTGAAACTTTTCAAACACTCACCCCCAGTCACAGATCTGGGTAGAATCCATCATCATTCTTTAGCTCACTTTGCCACGCCAGTTCAGACATGGCTATATGCAAATTAGTCTTGACCGGTCTGTGAGTGACTCAAGCTCTGGAGCAGGAAAACTTGCCCCTTTGAAAGTGGTGCCTCAAAGTTGTGCAATTCAGAGCAACTCCCTGCAGTTTTCCTAGCCAGACTCTGTGTCCAGTGTTCTGGCATTTTGGGCTGCATGTCAATTACGTGTTGGAGTATGTCATGAAAATGTCTAAATGTGCCTTGTGGCACTGCAGTTACAATTGATCTCTCAGACGTTCCTGTATTTCCGTGTATGTGCGTTAGTTTGACAAACAATTGTTGCATCCGATGCTTCCATGCCACCCGTCCTTTGTATTATTCGTTCCAGGGTTTGGCTGATGCTGCAGGACTAATGTGCATATGCTGACGGCCTTCTTCCTGTGTATAGTCTCTGTGGTCATGGTGGGATTTTCTTTGCATCCACAGCCTCTCACCCTGTGTCCCCACACCTCATACTCTGATGAGCCTTTGTAGGAAGGTGAATCAGGTCCCCACTGAACTGTCCACTGGAAATGGAATAAGTTAAGGAATGTGCTCCTAACCACGACCTGTACATTTTAGTGTTTATCTGTTTTAGTAGGCAAACATATCTGCACTGTAACTGTAGTTTGTGAGAAGTTGGCCTGGTATATGCTGTCCACTAGTTAAAGTGGGCACCTTGCACCAGTCCAAACGACCCTTATTGATGATTAGTTTAAAGACAACCTTTATTGAAAGCTATCCTAGTGGTAGCTATGGAGAGCAGCCTTCAGGCTAAATCTCGAAGGAATGTAAAGCAGCTTGGTTTACCAGATTATAACCTCCTGAATGACCAAATGAAAGGAGAACCACACAAGGAATATATCAAAATATTTGTATTTATTACAAAACACTCTCTACTAACCTCTTTATGAGATTAGAGAACAAAGCACACAATATTAAAGCACTAGAACGACAGTAAATAGCACAATACACAGCGGGCTCCAGGGGGAGACCGAACCATATACTAAGAAAGTGGTATAACAACCACGATTCGACTAGACACAGTGCCTAGAGCACGTAGAATTGATGGGACCCCAAGGAACCACCCAAGGTAGTGAAGTGACACAGGGAACCCACGGAGGACGGGTGCAGTGTGAGAACACAGCCGCAAGCTCCGTACAACTCCATGGGAAAGTCGAGGTTGGAATTGTAAAGATTAAGGACACTTAGGAGAGGATTCAAGCAAACCCTTTGGAACATAGAAGGTTCTAAGGCCAGCACCCTAGTCAGTACCGAGGTACCCGTGTTACCTATCCCAGAGGAGCCGGGTGCATAGGGGTCAAGTGGTGTCGGAAACGCTAGTTGATTCCAATGGCGTGATGCGAAGAAGTGCTGCTGCCGGGAAGATGAAAAGTGTCCGGTGTGATCCAAGCCTGGATTGGAGCTGAGAAGAACTTGAAAGCAGAGGGGACAGAGTCTGGGTCACTTCACAGTAACCAGGGGCACAATAGACAAATGCCCACCTATGTCGGGTGTTTCAGGTGAGAAGAGGTGAAGCTTGACTCTGCAGCCACGGGGACCAGGAGACGTCGACAATGACCAAAGTCCAGAGGTGAGCTGTCCCACGAAGGATGTCGAGTGCTGGGGGGTCAGTGTCCGGATTGAATACCAACAAGCCTTGGCAACTGCAACCCATGCGGTCAGAGGAAAGATGCTTCGATGAGGACCAGCAAGGTCCTGGGGACTCTCCAAGCTGTGAGAGTCAGGGCACATCTGGAGCCACCAGGAAAGCCCATGGAAAGACAAAGTTACCTTCACAGGGACCCACAGGTCGACAGACCAGGGATCGCGAAGGGACCTCGAGCTGAATCACAAAATACTAGCCCACGGAACACTCGTGGAGTGTAGGCCGGAAATCTTCAGTGGAAATACTACTCAGGGTCAGGACTACAAGTAGCCCAAAGCACAGTCTCAGGGGTCGCCAAAAAGCATATGCTGCTGGAAATGTACGCAGTGCACAGGGGTTTGGGTTGCACGGTCCGCACAAGGAATACGGGCCTCAGAATTGCTGAGAGCACAGATCAACCTAAGAGACCTCAGGAACCCACCTCCTTTGTTGCACAAATCTTCAGAGTCCTCAGGAGCTTCAGAGATGCAAACCGGTCAGATGCGCTTCAGGTGCCTGCCTTGCAGGGGAGTAACTCCTTTACTCCAAGGGAGATTCTTCAGTCATCCAGCGTCGTGCAGATTGTCGAAGTTCTTGGTTTCTGTAGCAGAGTTTAGTCCAGGTAAAATCTAAAGTCCTGTATTTAGGGGTTCCTACTTTATACCCAAGGAAGGGGTTGGACAAACTCTGGGGACCCACCAATGGGAGGGTCAGGACAGAGGGGTGGTTACACCCATGTCCTTTGGCCAGTTTTGCACCAGAGCTGGAGCAAATGGCTCCTGTAACTGGTTTGAGCTGGACTATGCACAGGGACACCAAATGTGCCCCTAGTGCAGACATCAAAGCACTTTCAGAGTGCATCCACCCAGCCCGAATACACTAAAGTCTGTCTGGGAGATGGTCACACTCTCCTGTGACAGAAAACCTATTGTCAAGCCTTCCCTTGTTGGAGTTTCGTCCAGCAGCAGGAGGGCAGACTCGTGTCTGTGGGTGGCAGCATCCATTTTGTGATGCCAGGGTCAAGAAAGCTGGTACCGGGTGTACCGGTGTTGTCATATTTCTCCCTCTAGGAAGGTGGAACCATACCTCCCCTGCCAGTTTCTGACGGGAAGGTATGATTCCAAGGTGTTTGACACCAAACACGCTATGTTTCCTTGCAGCCGCTTTAAAGTTAGCATTTACCGCGAGGTTATAATGCACTTAAGTATATATGGTTGGCTGCATCACAAACAGCCCCGGAATATAGGTTCCGAAGGCTGCACGGGGGCTCTGCTCATGCAGGTGCACACTCTCACATAAAACCCAGCATTCTGCCTTCAGGATTGATAAGGCCTGCCATAGGGATGATGGATAGGTTTATATGTGCAGTGATATGGAGTAGATATAGTGAACCTATATCTAAGTAAGGGGTGCATGCACCACCTTACACAGGCTGCTGTAGCAGAACTGTGGTGTCATTTTGAATTGTCTCCCAGGGGTGGCATAATTCATGCTGCAGCCCCTGGGAGGCCTCTGGGGTTCCTATGCCCTGGGCACATAGTAAACCATATACTAGTGACTGATAAGGGTACCCCAGAATCCAATCTGGAGTGTACATAAAGTACATGGACAACCAATTTTTAGGGAGGAAGCAGATAGACTGGGGTCCTGATTAGCAGGATCTCAGTCAGACTAAATCGAAAACCAGCAAAACACCAGGAAAAAAGTTGGGGTAACTGTTAGACCCGGCCCTCGTAACATAGCCATACCTGATCCCTGCACCTCACACAGCCCCCGAGCCCATGGCCTAGCCGATCCTTCCCACCAGAACACACACACACGACCCGGACTTCCCCGTCCGTGGCCTTCCTCCTTTCGGCCACACCGGGCCCGCGTGCCCACTTCATGCACCAAGATGGCCGCCCGGCCCCAGCGCGACCCTGGCCTAGAGGCGCCACTCCGGCTGGAGGACATCGCGCTCCCATTGGGATGAGAGAGGGAGGAGCAGTTTCCATCGCACCTCTGAGCTTCCCTGGGAAGGTGGGTTTCGATCGGCCCGCCGGCCTCCCCGAGGGCTGGCTCCACGCCTGCTGGGTGTCTGGGACTCCTCCCGACCCGGCCCTGAAAGGATCAAAAGACAATGGCAGGAAACCCCGACAAGCGACCCCCAGGTGACAAGACCCCTGCCTGCACAGACTCCGGACATCAAAGAGGAGTCGCCCTATAACAAGGGGTGCTCTGGGACTGTCCGGCAGATTCGCCTTTGGAAACACCTGAGCCCTGCTGAGTGACTCGCGGCTCCCTGAAGATCGTAAGACCTCCAAACTTGTGCTTGAGCCCTGCTGAGTGACTCGCGGCTCCCTGAAGATCGTAAGACCTCCGAACTCGTGCTTGAGCCCTGCTGAGTGACTCGCGGCTCCCTGAAGATCGTAAGACCTCCGAACTTGTACTTGAGCCCTGCTGAGTGACTCGCGGCTCCCACAGACTCTCTTGGTCCCGCCGGACCCCACGACGACAAGCGTATCCCCCAGATCGAGGATTGTGAGCTGTGCGCCGGGTACGCTCCTGCATTTGATCCATATCCCCAAAGACTGTCCCGCTACCTCCTACCCCCCTCCAAGACTCTGTGAGCCCGCGCGCCACTTGTATATATTTGCCTTGCTGATCATAAAGATCCTACAACTCCGATCTGATAAAGATTTATTCTTAAGAACTCCCGGTGTGGTGTCTCTTTGTCGTGTGCTGCCGAGTGTACGATCCTAGATACGAGATTCCTCCCCTGAGGAGTCTCCCGCCAGTGCCCGGCTACGATACCTCGAGGGTTGGTCTCAGGATAGTCAGGGCCCCCTCCGGGCTCCTCTGAGGTCACCTTCTAACAGTAACCATGCAGTCAGATTCCACCTTTCTACATAGTTTTTTTAGTTGTTGTTTTAAAACAATATATTGAGGTGTTTTAGCCAACCCCGACCATAATGTCACTCTAACCTTTAGTGGCCAATTACGATGGCGGACTAGTCCATCCGCCATCGTGGTAGTGACCGGGACCGTCCTCCGCAATACATGTAGCGGTCCCGCACACCTAATTAGGATGCGACCGCCACCATGGCAGTCGGATCCTGCACTTTAACATTGCGGCGGGTCGAGCGATGTTAAAATAGCATGTTGTGCATTTCACTGCACCACATGGCAGGCACCACACGGTGCCTGCCACTTGATGCAGTGAAATGTAGGTGGGTACCATGGGTACCCCCATCAGTGCACCTACACCTCCCCCTAACACAAGGGGGGCCTGCAACAGACCCCCCGAAACCAATCTCCACCAGCCTTTCAATGGCGGTTTAGCCGCCACGGAAAGGCTGGCTGGAGACAGCATCATTATTTGGCAGACAGTGCTTGCTAGGCACCGCCACCATTTTATGGATGCAGACCGCTCCGCCAGGCAATCGGAACGATTGCCTGTGGCGGTTCCATGGTGGACAGTCTTTGCGTCAGCTGTGGTCCGACAGCGAATCCCACCGCCATCGTAATGTGGTGGGGGAAAATCGCGATCCGATGGCGGAAGGACCGCCCGATGGCGGAAGGACTTCCACCGCATGGCTGGCGGTGGCGGTCCTTCCGCCATCGTAATCGGCCCCTTCGTTTTTTTCAATGATTTTTTTTATCATATACACTATCTATGACTTCCCTCCACCCCCTAGTCCATGGGCAGCCATCCCCAGCTGTGCACAGCCTTAAGTTGTGTGCAGCAGGTTGTATTTCATTCGTATATATCCTGTATGGATTTTCTTTTATATCCTGTATACTGGGAAAACACAAGATTAGCTCCAGCTTCACCCTATGGTCGCTTTAGAGCCCAAGAGTGACAGGATCTTCTCTCAGGACTGTAGCCATACATCCTCCTCTGGCCTCCCTTCCTCCAGTCCAGCCTAATGGGAGCCTGTTCACAATACTACCGAAAGCATAATATTACCAGCAGCATCAGGTGATTTATATATCCTATAAACAAGCTCGGGGTACATCTAAACACTGCGTGTACCAACAAGAAGGTGATGTCTCAAAATTAAAGCGCTTTGATCTTTTCATGGAAATCCAGATGCAGCACCAGTTCTCTTTCGGAAAGAGAAAGAGTTCCATGCCACATCAAGAAGTAGTTTATTAAAAAATATATAAAGTTAAATTGGAAGAATATAATTGTAACTTATGCCGCAGGTTCAGGGGGGGCTCTGCCATACAAAGCTCTGTGGACTAAAGTAAGGGCTTAAGATAAGTATAATATTGAACCAGCAGACAAGAAAGTTTATTTTCAGTGTGTGTAAAATATGTACGGTTGTATTCAGTACTGCTCTTACAAAGGGCGTAGCTTCCATTGGTGGAGCAGGTGCAGTAGCACCTAGGTCCATTGAACCATGATTATTGCTTTAATTTGTCCCTTACGGCTTATAATTCAACCAACAGCTGTGGGGGAGAGGCAAGGGCAGCAATTCCGTCTCGTACTAGGGCCCAGCAGACACTAGCTATGCTACTGCTCTCACAACCGGATTTTATAGGACTTTGAGTTTGCAAATGTCTTTCTGGGTTCCCAACAAGAAAAGGTCTGGTTTGGAACGCACAATTGCTCTTGCAGCAATAGCACTATGGGGTTGTAATGAGAAGGGATGAATAGGGCTGAGGAGTGCGATGGAATACTGTTCCATGCCTGAGTCGTGGCCAATTCCTAGCCTTGTCACTGTTTCACCCGATAAGATGTTCTTACTCTCTATTTGCACATACTTGTACCTGTCTTGATGGTGCTGTGCGAGAACTGGCTCTTATTTACCCTATTTGGATTCAGCAAACTTCAGGTCATCCAACTTTGAAAGGTCAAATACTTCGTAATAAACACTGCTATGCTCTGAATTCAAACCCTCAATACTCCAAGGGCCAGATGTAAGAACATTTCAAGCGGTCGCAAACAGAAAATCGGGCCGTTTCAACCGGTAAAAAGGGTTGTAGAAGGTACAAACCCTGTTTTGTGAGTCTCTAACCTATTACCAACTCTCAAAATAGGGTTTGTGTTGCTATTAGGAAGGGGCGTGCCGATGACGTTGGTTCCTAATAGCGAGTCGCAGGGGGATGTATGAGTATTTTGCGACCACAATAGCGGTTGCAAAACAATCGCAGTTACTACCAATTTCAAATGGGTGGCAAGCCAGTCGCAAACGGGAAGCTTCCCCTTTGTGTATCACAGCAAAAACATCCTTGGGCTGCAAAGCTTCCCCAGGCACACGAGGGAACAGCCTTGCCTCGTGCCATACTACAGAGCTAGACAGAGGGGCAGGCAGGTCGCCTTAAGGCACACTGGGACTGCGGGCCAAATATGAAGTGGCACACAGGCGGTCCAAGGGTACCCCCCGAGCACTCCCCGGAGGCAGTGCAGTTACACACTACACTCAAGTGTGGGGCATCCTACTCTCTCTTTTAAGAGCTGTTCATCCTTTTCCATTTCAAGGTGGACTGTCAGTTTCAAAGCACTGGTCCACTTTCAATGCTGCCCTTTCAACAGTGCAGGAGCACGTCCTCACAAGAGGCAGCACATTTTGTATGTATTATGGCACACTGTTCTTGTCTGCCTGAGCGCATACAATTCAGTGTACCTCTGACACAGACAGGGACAGTGTGCCATTTTACATGTATGTATGAAATTGGTATTTATGTAGCATGAACAAAGCCATGAAACCACAAACGCTGTATATTAGATGAGGGGTTAGAATACGATCAAATACATTAAGTGGGGATTACACAAATACATTTTACACACATTTAGGAACAGGAAGATTATGTGATTTGCATAGAATGACACATTGTTAGGTCTAGCGCCAAGGCCAGGATTTAAACCTGGTGCCCAGGTTCCAAAGGAGGCAGCTCGAGTCCCTAGTTCCCTAATAACTGGACTGCAGCTAGATGAACCAAATGTCTTACGTAAAGGCAGAGCAAAGAGACAGGCTTTAAGCACGTACATTCCCAAGATGCTGTGTGCAAAATTGACAATTCGAAAATTGCTTCGAGCTAACAACAGTGTTGTAATCTGGAAGCCTGAACAGCCTTTTGAGTTGCACGGGAAATAGGTAGAAAAGGGTGCGTCCTAATTCAAAGCAGTGGTTGGTTGCCGAATTCCAAGGGCAGGCAGTTGTCATGTGCAAGGTGAAAACTCCCAATTTCCAGTTTCTTTCAATGAGTTATACAGTCAAATTCCACCTCATGAATATTAATGAGGCAAGATGCCTGCGACTCTTTGCACTTGCAACATTACACTGTGCAGGATTTTTACATTCTGGTGCCGATTACGATCCTGTAAAAACCGGGTACGAACCGTCGGACGGAGCATATTCTCCGTCCAACGCGTACCCGGTCGTAACAATATACAAACATGGAATTACGATTCGCACAGAAACTCAATATCCGTACGAATCGTACAAAACCCCGACCGACGAAAATAAACATACAAATGCGATCCGGGAAAGCGCCGACGTGACGTCGGGACGCACGCAGCCTGCCATTCACGAACCAGGAATTACGATTCGCACCGACGTCATCCCGCACGGACAATATTTTCCGGCTGCCAAAAACTGCCGGGAAATCAGTACGACGCGAACAAGGAGTACCTGTACGCGACGGACAGACATGGACCCGAACCTACGTGTCATCCCGGCCCTCATAGCAGTCGACCTCCTCTACAGGTTCGGACGCAGACGCCGCAGAAGGTCAGAACAACTAAGGGAGGGGGGAAAGGGGGGGGCAGGACCAGGGGCAGGCCACAAAACCCCCACCAAAGTCACACAGCACACATGCCCTGGACATACCTGACCCCCAGGCCCTGGTCACTACGAGGGGGTGGGGGCGTGTCCAGCAAAGCCAGCGTCCGCCACAACGGAAGTGCCTGACGACGCGAACCGGCAACACAACAATACAGGTACGTCCCGTACCCACGCCTTAAGAGCGTGGGTACGAGTCGTACCACGCCCACACCTACGTCACCCCAACAATGGCGGGACGGCTGTACCCACGTGGCAAAGGCCTGGGTACGGCCCGCACAAGCATTCCACAGTGTGGGTACGGATATGTACGGACCGTACCCCCACCCGCGTATGCATGGAGCGTACCCCCCACCCCAACCGTGTATGTATGACCCGTACCCTCACCCGCGTACGTATGGAGCGTACCCCCCACCCCAACAGTGTAAGTACGACCCGTACCCCCACCCGCGTATGCATGGAGCGTACCCCCCACCCCAACAGTGTAAGTACGACCCGTACCCCACCCGCGTACGTATGGAGCGTACTCCCACCCCAACAGTGTAAGTACGACCCGTACCCCCACCCGCGTATGCATGGAGCGTACCCCCACCCCAACCGTGTATGTACGACCCGTACCCCCACCCCAACCGTGTATGTACGACCCGTACCCTCACCCACGTATGTATGGAGCGTACCCCCACCCCAACCGTGTATGTACGACCTGTACCCTCACCCGCGGACGTATGGAGCGTACCCCAACCCAACAGTGTAAATACGACCCGTACCCTCACCCGCGTACGTATGGAGCGTACCCCCACCCCAACAGTGTAAGTACGACCCGTACCCTCACCCGCGTACGTATGGAGCGTACCCCCCACCCCAACAGTGTAAGTACGACCCGTACCCCCACCCGCGTATGCATGGAGCGTACCCCCACCCCAACCGTGTATGTACGACACGTACCCCCACCTCGTATGCATGGAGCGTACCCCAACCCCAACAGTGTAAGTACGACCCGTACCCCACCCGCGTACGTATGGAGCGTTCTCCCACCCCAACAGTGTAAGTACGACCCGTACCCCACCCGCGTACGTATGGAGCGTACTCCCACCCCAACAGTGTAAGTACGACCCGTACCCCACCCGCGTACGTATGGAGCATACTCCCACCCCAACAGTGTAAGTACGACCCGTACCCCCATGGAGCGAACCCACACACGTGTATGTTCTAAGCGTACATATTGTTAAATAGGAGGGGTGTGTGCAGAGTCCTCCCAGCAGTGCCCAGACACAGGAGGGGTGTGTGCAGAGTCCTCCCAGCAGTGCCCAGAGACAGGAGGGGTGGGTGCAGAGTCCTCCCAGCAGTGCCCAGACACAGGAGGGGTGTGTGCCTATCACTCCCAGCAGTGCCCAGACGCAGGAGGGGTGGGTGCAGAGTCCTCCCAGCAGTGCCCAGATACAGGAGGGGTGGGTGCAGAGTCCTCCCAGCAGTGCCCAGAGACAGGAGGGGTGTGTGCAGAGTCCTCCCAGCAGTGCCCAGACACAGGAGGGGTGTGTGCCTATCACTCCCAGTAGTGCCCAGACAGAGGAGGGGTGGGTGCAGATTCCTCCCAGCAGTGCCCAGACACAGGAGGGGTGTGAGCAGAGTCCTCCCAGCAGTGCCCAGACACAGGAGGGGTGGGTGCCTAACACTCCCAGCAGTGCCCAGACAGAGGAGGGGTGGGTGCAGAGTCCTCCCAGCAGTGCCCAGACACAGGAGGGGTGGGTGCCTAACACTCCCAGCAGTGCCCAGACACAGGAGGGGTGTGTGCCTATCACTCCCAGCAGTGCCCAGACAGAGGAGGGGTGTGTGCAGAGTCCTCCCAGCAGTGCCCAGACACAGGAATGGTGTGTGCAGAGTCCTCCCAGCAGTGCCCAGACAGAGGAGGGGTGTGTGCAGAGTCCTCCCAGCAGTGCCCAGACACAGGAGGGGTGTGTGCAGAGTCCTCCCAGCAGTGCCCAGACACAGGAGGGGTGTGTGCAGAGTCCTCCCAGCAGTGCCCAGACACAGGAGGGGTGGGTGCCTAACACTCACAGCAGTGCCCAGACACAGGAGGGGTGTGTGCAGAGTCCTCCCAGCAGTGCCCAGACACAGGAGGGGTGGGTGCATGACACTCCCAGCAGTGCCCAGACAGAGGAGGGGTGGGTGCAGAGTCCTCCCAGCAGTGCCCAGACACAGGAGGGGTGGGTGCCTAACACTCCCAGCAGTGCCCAGACACAGGAGGGGTGTGTGCCTATCACTCCCAGCAGTGCCCAGACAGAGGAGGGGTGTGTGCAGAGTCCTCCCAGCAGTGCCCAGACACAGGAGGGGTGTGTGCAGAGTCCTCCCAGCAGTGCCCAGACAGAGGAGGGGTGTGTGCAGAGTCCTCCCAGCTGTGCCCAGACACAGGAGGGGTGTGTGCAGAGTCCTCCCAGCAGTGCCCAGACACAGGAGGGTGTGTGCAGAGTCCTCCCAGCAGTGCCCAGACACAGGAGGGGTGGGTGCAGAGTTCTCACAGCAGTGCCCAGACACAGGAGGGGTGTGTGCCTAACACTCACAGCAGTGCCCATGGAACGCAAAGGGTGGAGTAGCCACAGATACCATGCCCACAAATTTCAGTCAGGTGCACAAAGACCCTGCAGTACATGTACCACATGTGTGCGAGGCTGGGAGTATACGCATGCATAGCGCAGAAAAGAAAACATGTCCACATGAAGTCATGCCAATAGTCCACATACACAAGTACAATGACTACCAAGGATGCCACGAATGATGCAGGTGGAGACATTGCTCAGCATGCATGTGCAAAGTTGAAGGAGTCCGTCACACACCCAGCTTATGTACACACAGCTCAGCGCTAAATATTGGGAACACCCTGCAGGGAAGATGTCAGGGTACACAGAGGAAGGAATACACCTTTGGACAATTTCACCATGCAGCAACTGCTTACATGAACAGAGAAACCTAGCTAACACCGTGTGATGGCACACAGATCCCAGGGTCCCCCCTATGACCAGTACACTACAAAATTTCCCACACACCCAACACATGAACACCACCCAAAACCATGTAGCAGCCCCACCAACAGCAATACCAGCAAAGCAGTAGTGTTCCAAGGGGAAAATTGCTTTATTCAGCATGAACCAAAAAATCTTGTTTGTAGGAAGTTCAATATTTACAAAGCCCATAGGGCAGTCCAGAAGTCACAGCTGGATGGGGGACACAGTGGGATGCGTGTCCCCAAGCTTGCCTGCACAGTTAGATTCCGTCGTCTTCCACAGGGGTGAGGGCATCATGTGGGGGGGAAGAACCAGGCACCGCAGGGACAGGAGGGCGAAGGGTAGGCGTCGTGGGTGCAGGGATGGAGGACTCCACCACAGGGGGTGGGGCAGGGCCAAAGGCGGAGGCCAGAATCTCGCTGCACACCTTAGCAAGGTCCTCCAGGGAATCCCCTGCACCCGAAGGAACCACAGGCCCCAAGGAGGGGGGGGGGGGTCAGAGGGATGGGTCGCAGCGCCACTGGGGGAGGGTGTAGACAGGGGGGGACTCAACCACCCTGACCGGGGACTCCCTTGACCACTTGCGGGATGGTGTCACTGTGGGGCTCAGGGACAGAGCGGCCATGAAGGAGTCTTTGTGTGATATGTGGCCAGGAGAGCTGAGGGGAGGGGACTTGGAGGGAGTGGATTTGGTGGAATGCGGACTCCCACTCTGGCTGCGTGTCTTACGTTTGCCCCCCGACCCAGTGGGTGTGCCTACTTCACCCTGTGTGTGCGTGCCAGGAGGTGTGCGGGTGACCTTCCCTGCTGGTGTGGTGCCTGTGTCCGTCGTGGTGGGTGCATGCTGACGTCTGGGTGTACGTGGGACAGGCATGGGAGTGGGAGGTGTGGATGGGGCAGGGGTAGGGGGTTGGACGTAGCGCTGCAGGAGACCCACTGCTGCAGTCAGTGTCGAGTCTATCGACCTCAGCAAGCTGCGTTGGTCAGCCTGCGATGAGTGAATGCCCTCCAAGTATGCCTCCATGTTGTTGAGGACCTGGCTGTGCCATGGAGGACATTAAGGATCGCAGCCTGACCAATCTGCAACTGCCGCTGGATGTCCACAGACTCGGCATTGGCGGCAGCAGTGGAGACAGGGGCAGGGGGTGCGGTGCCTGGCAGGAAGGAGACATGTGGTGACCGGGCACGTTGGGAAGGGACACGAGCAAGTGGGAGGCGGCTGATGGCAATGGAGGGGGCGGGGTGCGATGTTGTACCGCTGTCAGCTGGTGGTGCAGCCTCCGCCCACTCGGAGAGATCATCCTCGGACCCGTCGGCTTAATATTCGGTGGTGCCAGTGGACAGGTCCTCGGCCTCACTCTCCTCCGCCTCTGTACCACTCAATGTGCCAGCCACGATGTCAACGCTGGCACTGGTGCTCGGTCCCTCTGCTCCGTCTGTGCTCATGTCTCCCTCCGTGTCCCCCGATGATGCTGTGGGCAAGGTGAAGAGACAGCAATTAATCACACACCTGTATACATATGTCACATGAGTCCAATCTACATAGGTTACAGTGCATAGCCTGAAAAGAAAGATCAGTAACATCTACAAAACAAGGTACAGATGTAGGGCATGCAACACACAGTTGGTTGACCCACCATGTCAATGAAAATCCATGGAGAGCATGACACAATAGCAAATGACATGAAATGGAGTTTGACATAGGAGCCAGGCCCTGGGGACAATCCAGCACTGCATCTGCACCACACAGCGTTGCCGACAATAGGGATGAGGAGGGACCAAATCCATGAGCTTGAGGCACATGCTGCATAGGTAATACTGAAAACATGCCCAACATGACTGGCTCACTGCACCTTGAGTGTATGTCCAGCCAAACATCACACACTGGCCAGAACTAGCAAGGAGATTTCAGGTTTTGACATGTAGGCTTGCCCCGCACCAACCACCCCCTACATGAGACAATTTGTTGAGACACAGGTGGCACTTACATCTCTTAGTCTGGGTGAAATACACAGGGGATGCATAAATGCAAGATTGGACGCCAAATACCCGAGGTGCGCCTGTCCAAATAATCATATACAAATGGCCAGCATCAGATGATTGTAACAAGACACACAGGCACTGGCCACTGTGACTATGAACAAGGAAAATCAGGTCAGGCTGTACAGTGGACACTTGTACTACATTTCATGTCAATATACATGGTGCCAGGGGACAATGGCACAGAGCACAACCTATGCTGTAGACACTGAGAGTGTCCACGTTTTGTGATGACACACATGACACCTAGGAAAATATGACCCAGGGGACAGTAGTGGCAACACAGCTCCATGGTCCTGAATGGGAATGACTGCAACACACGCCACCATCCCTGCACTATGCGTATCGCACACTCATGCACATCATGTCACAGGCCACAACATAGGACATGCGCACTGTAAGGCATGACACTTGTGAGACTAACTCCCATGTCTGGACTCTGCATCAGTGCCAACTGACATGGAACCCACATGTACTGAACTGGACAGGGCACAGGCAAGGTCCCAAAACCTGTTACACACCACCCCCACACATGATGCTACAGGCATAGTTCACGTGGAGAAAGTGCCAGCCTAGATAACCTTGTGAAGGAGTGACTACACACAGACCAGGGAACACATTGCAAGGAGGGGAAGGGAGGCAGGAGAGCACAGCTATACAGTGGGTAACTGGATCTGCACAGCACCTTTAAACCCTGGCAGTGTATCCATGCAACTGTGCACTTACAAATGCTGGTGAAACACAACAAGCACACGTGTACCTACCCCCTTCCTGCTGCTGCATCTCCTGTAAGCGCCTCTCCAAGTCTGGAAAGACCACCGGCAGCACACGCTTGTGGATGTGGCTCAGTCGGCGGCGCCCGCGGTTCTTATGGCTCTCAGGTGAGTCCCCCAGCAGGACCCGTGCGATCCTCCGCGTCCAGCACCGGATATCCTGCCAGCGTTTCCTCACCTGGGACAGGCGCCGCTTCCGACCATCCGCACTCCTCACGACGCTGACAGCGGTCAGCCATATCTGCTCCTTGGCAGAGGCGCCTACATGTGAGGATGAACAAGTGACACTACATCAATACACCTGGCACATGTCACAGAGACACATATTAGAACACATTTGCTGTTTACAGCAAGGCATAGTATGCATCCAACGCATTGCACCTTTGTCATAGGGACATGATCCTCTGGGGAAGGGCAAAAGCAGTATGTGCCATTGAAAGGACACAGGTGGAATGAGGTCAACTACACAATCAATGATCCAGGCTCACACTGTGCATCACAAGCTACACCAGGATAATGTGCAGCACCTCTAAGCAGTCACATGCCACAGGCCACTGACGCTACCGCAGCAGAGTACACAGACACACACAGGCACAGGACATTCACCTGCCATTGCCAAATGCAGCGACAAACCTCACTCTGCACATGTGCCACTAGACTGGGGGGGGCTCACAGGTGTGGGGCTGGCTCTGCACGTCAGACACACAGCACTGCTCCCTGCTCACATCACATGGCCAGGGTATATCCATCCCTCATGCAGCTGGGGTGCTACACTCCACATATGCACCCACCCACATGACAGGGGACTTACACACACACTGATGTCCAGGGTACGAACACATCATGTGGACACTCTCAGCACAGGTACACAGAACTAACACACATCTGTGGGTACAGTCACCTGTCACACTGGGCTGACCACATAATCACATGAGGACTGTAGAGGCTACATTCCCAGGAGGGTAAGACAGGCAGAATGTGGCATGCACCATGCAGTGATTGTCACAGTAAACACAATGCAAGTGAGGACGGCAGACATGCACCACAGCATGCTCTGGCTGGGAGTCATCAGGCATTCCCCCCCGGGACCCCCCCTACAGTACATAGCATGTGTGCCACACCTGGACACAATGCCAGAAGTCACAGTCACAAAAAAGGGACACAGTCTGTGCCAGTGGACTCTGCACTCACCTGATACCCTGGTCGCCCATACAGCATGGGGTACTGTGGGAGGATCACATCCAGCAAAGCCATGTTCTCCTCCAGGGTGAAGGGCTGTGACCTCTCCACAGATCTTGACATGGTTCCAGGGAATCAGTAGCAGCAGCTGGGTCGTGGAATCCAGAGATGTGCAGGCAAGTGCTCCCTCATGGGACCTGGCTGCCTTATATCTGCCTTGCTGGCCTGTTTCATGCACAGGAGTACAGAGTGATTGGTCACTCACATTTGCATCCTATGTTTCCTCCAATCCCTTCAAACCTAGCACAGTCAGTGGGTTCTTATTGTGTTTTTTTCTTCAGCATGATGTCAACCCCACAAACACATTGCAACAAAGTAGATTCATTCCAACTGACTTCTGCTGTGCACCTTCCAGAACAAATTCAAACTTTAAACTTGGTCTCCATGACAACCAGCATGCATGTAGGCCTTAATACTTGTCCCTCATGTGTCCCCTATGTAATTTTGAGCTTCACACACAGGTACGGTGCGTTCCGGGGCCCTAGGGCACCCCAAATGCATAGCAACGGCCCGTACAGGCGTGTGTACGGGCCGTACCACTATGAGTACGCATACGCAAGAACACCCATAGTGGTACGGACCGTACACACGTGCGTACGTTCACTATCACTATGGGTGTCCTCGCGTATGCGTACTCGTAGTGGTACGGCCCGTACACACGCCTGTACGTTCACTATCACTATGGGTGTCCTCGCGTATGCGTACTCGTAGTGGTACGGCCCGTACACACGCCTGTACGCTCACTATCACTATGGGTGTTCTCGTGTATGCGTACTCGTAGTGATAGTGAGCGTACAGGCGTGTGTACGGGCCGTACCACTACGAGTACGCATACGCGAGGACAACCATAGTGATAGTGAACGTACAGGCGTGTGTACGGGCCGTACCACTACGAGTACGCATACGCGAGGACACCCATAGTGATAGTGAACGTACGCACGCGTGTACGGTCTGTACCACTATGGGTGTTCTCGCGTATGCGTACTCATGGTGGTACGGAGCGTACACACGCCTGTACGCTCACTATCACTATGAGTACGCATACGCGAGTACACCCATAGTGATAGTGAACGTACGCACACGTGTACGGTCCGTACCACTATGGGTGTGCTCGCGTATGCGTACTCATGGTGGTACGGACCGTACACACGCCTGTACGCTCACTATCACTATGGGTACGCATACGGCAGCACTCCCATAGTGATAGTGAACGTACGCACGCGTGTACGGTCCGTACCACTATGGGTGTGCTCGCGTATGCGTACCCATAGTGATAGTGAGCGTACACACGCCTGTACGCTCACCATCACTATGGGTACACATACAGCAGCACTCCCATAGTGATACGGGAACGTACACAGGCCCTCTTAGCAAAAGTACGGTGGTTTTCACACATCACAGTGGTGACAGGCAGCACACAGGAAGGAATAGGGCTGACATACTTGTCCATGGATGGACATCAAGGCATTGTCTGGCCAGTACTACATGTGTGGGGCACAGGTGTGAAAGGCTGTGATGTGGCACATTACTCCTGAGTCGAGAAGGCACCAGATGTATGATGAGATGTGTACACATGTAATGTGTGACGGTGCAATGTGTGCCAGGCATGCCCTTGACTCCTTTGACATGTGTGCATGTCGTACTGCACACTTGGGATGAGCGTCACTGGCATGGCACGGACACCAACATACGGAAGTGTCCCCTGAGGCCCGGTACAGGGGTTACCACACCTGACATGTCACTACCCACGGTGCACGATGTGACTATGTCATGTATGTGTGGGGGATTCGCATTAGCTTGATGTTGGAGCTCCCTCAAAAGCTGCAGCTGTTGCAGCAACCAACATGTGTCTGTGTGTAGATTGACATTGCACACTGTTCCGCACACCATGCCACATGTGGTATCGGATGTGAGGTGCGTATGTATGCATGGGACACAGAGTAGCGTAACAAGGACATGTCTGCATCCTCTCTATGAATGTGTGGTGAGTCATCACATGTACACCTTAATGGCAAGGTGTGTGGGCTGTCCTAGTGTAATGTCATGTGACCTGTGGCTCTAGTGTTCCGCTACAAGTCTCTGAAATCGACATCCTACTTCTGCTAATGTGTGGATGTATGTCACTCCTGTCTTGCGTCTGGCTGTTCACTTACACTGGGACACAGCTAATCCCATGCCATGGCATGTGGAGGTTCACAATCTCCGTGTGTAGCTGGGTCTTGGTAGGAGTGTCACCTGGCAGCCATACGTATCCAGGGCATGTGGCACATACCTGACTCCGTATGTAGCATATGTGTATAGACAGATTAACATGTGCTCAGTACAAATAAATTGTTGTTGTGGTGCACTCCCTCTTCCTTGTCACTTCCAAATTACTGCAGAGCGCCGCCTCTTCCCCGACCAATTCCGGACTTGGCTGCCATGCGGGAGAATGACTGTATCCGGTGCTACTGCTTCCCCCAACGGTTGATTCTGGAGTTGACGGCGAGACTGGCACCACACCTGCAACCGCTGCACAGGTATCCTACGGCACTGACACCCAAGCTGAAGGTAATGGCAGCCCTACATTTTCTAGCCACGGGTACCTTTCAAAATACCATAGCTCATGTTGGTGGCATGTCCCAGAGCATGTTCTGCCATGTGCTGCATGATTTCTTAGAGGCCATGTTGATTCACCTGGATGACTTCATCCATTTCCCAACCCCTGAAATGTTGACTGGGGTCAAGCGTGGATTCTATGCCCTGGGAGGGATGCCCCATGTCATTGGGTCCATAGATGGGACACATGTGGCTTTGGTACCACCACAGGCACAGGAGGTAGCGTACAGGAATCGCAAGCACTACCACTCCATCAATGCCCTTGTGGTGTGTCTGTCCAACATGGTGATTTCACATGTCTGTGCTTGTTTTCCAGGATCAGCACACGATGCCTACATCATGAGGCGTAGCAGGGTGCCTGAAATGATGACGCAGCTGCGCAACGAACGAGCATGTGTTGTTGGTGGGTACAGTCTGTCTGTCCTGTATTTTGCGTAGACTTCCAGCACAACCGCTTCTCCTGTCCTACTTATGTCCATGTGCTTTCCATGTAGGGGACGCTGGCTATCCCAACATGCCATGGCTGATCACACCTCTCCGCAACCCCATCACGCCGGCCCAGCTCCGCTACAACACCGCCCATGGCCGGACAAGGCAAGTGATAGAGGACGTTTGGCCTCCTGAAGAGCCGATTCCGATGCCTCCACAAGACCGGCGGCGCCCTCCCATATGCCCCGGCGAAGGTCTGCAAAATCTTCATGGTCTGCTGCATGCTGCACAACATGGCAGTTGAGAAAGCTGTGCCACTCATCCTGGATCAAGATGACCAGGACCATCCACCCGTGGAGGACGAAGGGCTTGGCAATGGGGCTAGTGATGTGGAGGATGTGGAGCCGCAAGAGGACATCCGGAGTCGGCTCATACGCGACTTCTTTGCTTAGTGGTGAGTACCAGTGTCTGAGTGTGCATGCATTGGTCCCCGTGTGGCATGTGTTGCGATGTGTGTCTCCATCTGCATGTATGGCACGTGAGTCAGAGGTGTGTGTGGATGTCTCACTGGAGTGATGGTGCCAGTGATGAGTGTATTTCCCCAGTCATAATTGTGACCTAGCATGTTGTCATCCATACATGTGTCGAGTACATGCACATGCAAGTGGCTGTGCTTTTTGTGGCTGACTTCTTGTGTGTCTCTCTTCCCCAGGTACTTGCGCATGCCGTCTGCTGCTTGCATTGTTGTGGCACTGCTATTCCTCATGGACACGTCATCGTGTGCTGACTCAGCGTTACACGCACGGACAAGTTTGGAAGTCTCCTTAGGGTAAGGGATGCATCAGGGGTGTATTGGGTGTGGCAGTAGTTCACGATGTATGCACACTGCCCCTGACGATGTTTGTTTCCTCTGCAGACATGTTGCATCACCATGGTACACATGACATGCAGATGGGTACACCTGAATAGATGGTCAAACTTGTTGACAGTCATCAGTGATGGGATTGTGGAATGTGATGATGGCATCAATGTGTGTAACACTGCCCTCGGACACATACGGTTTGCATTGGCTTGACATGGTGTGGGACTTCCACATCAGCGGATCAATGGTGTATGGCAGGCTCTCCGTGAGCAGCAGGGGGTGTTTAGCTGTTAGCCGACACTTGTGTGCCAGTTCCATGGATATCACGCATTTGTGGTGCAGAAGGGGGGTGCCAGTGTTGGACCCACATGTTACTCCACATGACCCGTTCATGTGTACTCCGACTTGCCTCTGCAATCCCAAACACATGACTAATAAAGGTGTCCCTATGCCTCCAAGGTGCCTCTTCTCTGTCAATGCTGGTGTGTTGCCACGGTGCATCCGGCATGTCTGGCATGGTTTTCCGTGATAGTGGCTATGTGTCTATGTGTAGAGTAGCAAGATGCAAGCTGTTTGTGTGGGATTAGACCGTGTATTGTGCATGATGTCCATGACTGTGTGGGTATTGTGACATGTGCCATCCCCATGCATCCAACGTTGGCCAGGCCACCATTCTCTGCATCCACCTGACTCAAGCTTGCAGGACATGGTTCTGCCACCTGTCTACACATACCTGGGTGCCCCCAGGACACTCGACATGATCCCTGACCTCTGCGCATGACTGTTGCTGTACTCAATATGTCTGTCGGCACGGTTGTGCAGCCACCCGCTCAGCTGGTTGGGCCCATCACGGGCGTGTATGGTGCTCCATGTCTGTCTTGCCTAATACACTGTGACCCGTGTGTCCTGTGCCACACTCAGGCCCCAGGGTGTGGATGGTTGAAGTCAAATGAGAACTCAGGCATGTTTAGACTTTACAAGACACATGTAAGGTAATAATGCAACCAGCAGGCATCTTCTCTTCATGGTGTGACTTTTTATTTTAGTGGGGGGGGGGGGTTGACATGAGGGGCTTTCCGGGTGTGTGGAATCCAAAGTTCACTAGGGGAGTTGGTGTCCTTGCCTTTAGAAATCCTCAGAGTCCATGCCACAGTCTTTGTCAACATTGGTCAGACAGTGACCAGCAAGGCCATGTGGCAGAGAATGTCTTTTGATGCTGTGCTGCTGTTGCTCCAGTGGGCCAGGTGCCAGGCCAGGTGTCCTGGGAGATGGTGATGTAGCGCTGACCCTCACGGTCTTTTACGTGGACGACCCGCCCTCCTGCGGGGACCCTCAGAAGCAGGCCGTGACGATGTTTGGGATGCTCCATCGGATGTTTCCTCCTCCTCCTCCTGATCCCTCCCTGTGGGTGGTGATGTTCTACGCCTTCTGGCACAGGGAGGGTTGCCCATGTTGTCGGCCATCCGACGGAGTGTACTGTGAATTCCCGTGAACACCGTCACAAGCTCAGCCTGTCTGTCCTCCATCCTCCGTTGGTGTTGCAGTAGACAGGCATGTTGCTCCACATGTTGCTGGGCCTGCTGGGTCTTGATCCCCTCGAGGATGGACACAACCTGGGCCATGCCCGTGGTGTCCTGCCGGTATGTGTCCAGGATGTTTCGGACATGGGAATATACCGGTTCCCCAGCCAACCGGTCAGGCTCGCGCCTCCGCCGTCCTCCACTCCCACCACCCCTGCCCACTTGCACCTGGCCTGCCCTTGTGGGCACATCGGGTCTCCGGGACCCCTGAGGGGTGGCATTGGCGTTGTCGCCTGCCTCCTCCTGGGTGCCCGGGACACCGTGTCCCTCCTGGCCAGCCTGGCTGCTTTGTGGTGGTGGGGCAGGGATCCTGGGTGTCTCCTGGGATTTGGCAGGAGTGGGGGTGGTGGTTGGCCCCGTTGTACCTGACGCAGGTGCTGCAGGTCGTTGGACACCAGAGGGGCCAGGTTGGTCGGGGTCGGGTTGGTCCACAGAGTGGTGAGAGTCGTCGCTGCCGGTGGATCCTTCATCCCGCCGAGCCGGGTCTTGTTGGGGGGTGATCCACGACGTTGACCTGTGTGTGAGAGAGACAATGTTAATTTTGTTCCATGCAACATCCATGTTTCATTAGTTTCTTTTTTTTTTTTTTTTGAAACCGTTTATTACAGAGTTCAAAGAATATACAAAGATGGGCCTACAACCTTCAGGCCGGCCGCTAGCAAACAAGAGGAGCATATGATACACACAGTAGAACGCATGCTGCGGCAAAGGGAAGCGTACAGGAGTTAGCAGCGTTGGTGGCCACACCATCCGGACCCCACATGACGGTTTCTTTTTAACATAAATAACAACAAGCAAATCAAACCACAAGGCAACCCACGATCGAAAACAGCAGCATGTGCTCCCCTAGAAGGGGGACCCTACCAATCCATAGGAGTATCAAGGGGGGGAGAAGGTCAGGACAGGGACTGGGTGGACTCAGTGCCCAGGTACCGGAGAGCTAAACCGGCTAAGGGGATGGGGCAGGCGATGTATCGGGCAATAACGGCGGGGCACAGATTCCCCCGCGGTAGGTGTTCCAGGGGCCCCATACTTTCATCCATGTCCCAGGCTTACCTCTCGCTACATACACCACCTTTTCCCGAAACATGCACCAGTCCATATTTTCCTTCCAGGCCGAAACAGTCGGGGACCTCTGGGAACCCCACAGTTGAGCAATATCGCGCTTGGCCACCATATATCCCAGAGTCACCCACCACGTCTGTGGCGCAGAATAGTCGGTTGGTTCCCACACGTTCAACAGGCATCTCCTCGCTTCGGGCAGCAGCGACACACGCGTAACCACCCGCAGGACCTCATGCACACCACGCCAGAATCGCTCCACCTCTGGGCATTCCCACAAAATATGAAGAAAGGTCCCCAAAGAACCACACCCACGCTTACACAACCCGTCCACAGCATAGCCCATACGCACTAGCCTTGGCCCCGTTATGTAGACCCTATGGAGTATCTTGAGCTGGACGAAGCGAAGGCGGGCCGGTATGGCCACCTCTTTCGGGGAGGCCACCGCAGAGACCCAGTCCTCGTCGTCCAGCTCCAATCCATCGGCAACCCAAGCCGCGCGAAGATCAATCAGCAATCCCGAGCGGTCATTAATCAGTTTTTTATAGATTAACGAGATCGTGCTTTCCGGTACATGTCCATCCAGAACTCTATCCTCCAGAGGGGAGTACTCTGGGATGGAGGCGACGTCCGGGAAGGCGGAGCATAGTGCATGACGGATCTGCATATACCGAAAATACTCCCTGTCTTACAACTGGAATTCCATCTGCAGCATCTCGAACGTTTTGAATCCCCCCCTCGTCCAGAGATCCCCCACCCTGCTGATGCCTATCATGTCCCACTTCTCGAAGCCCTTCGAGGTCCACAGGGAGCCCAACTGCTCAGATGCGTACAGTGGTGACGCCCGGGTCAAACGATCCTTCCACCCCATCGCTACATTAGCCGCGTGCCACACTCGTACCATGACACGCGTGGGGCCCGTCAGACGCGCGTCGAGTGAGCTGGAGTAGAGCGCTCGATTATAGTCACCACCCGGCAGTAGCATCTTATCCATTTCAAAGGCCGGGTTTAGGGCGGGCCCGTATAGGCCGTGATTAATCGCCGCCAGCTGGGAGGCCCAATAATCCCCCCGTCATACCACGGGAGCGTCAGCTTCGCCAGGGCGATACGCGGTCTCCCGTCCCAGAACAGGCGGCGTTGCAAACTCTCCACCTCGCGGAAGTAGCGCGCCGGGACGAGGTCCATTTTATTCTGCAGAGCGTACAGGAAACGCGGCAGCGACATCATCTTAAACAATGCCGCCCGGCCGAGCGGCGAGAGCGGCAAACGCCGCCAACGCGCGACATCCTCCTTCAGGCGCTGGAGGGGGGGAAGCAGGTTTCGATCATACCGGGCCTCCGCGTCCAGGGTGATGAAGACACCCAGGTACCTAAATCCCTGCGGGGCGATCTGAAAAGGACAGCCCCGTGGAAGGATAGGAGCCTCCCCAGAGAGAACATACACGCACGATTTAGCCCAGTTGATGACAAGGCCGGAGTTACGACCAAAGGAATGCAATACATCAACCAGTACTATCAGTGATTTACGTGGGGAAGCCAGGTACAGGAGAATATCGTCAGCGTATAGAGATACGCGGTCCTCATACTCGGGGGTCCAGCGGAGACCACGAATAGAAGGTTCCCACCGCAGCCACTCCGCCAGGGGCTCCAAGGCAAGCGCAAAAAGGAGCGGCGATAACGGGCAGCCCTGCCGCGTGCCCCTGCCCAACTCAAACTGAGCCGACACTCTACCGTTCACAACCACCTGCGCCAGTGGGCCAGAGTACAACAATTTAACCCAGCTGATAAACCCTGGGCCAAACCCAAATTTCGCGAGCGTCGCCCAAATATATGGCCATTCAAGTGTGTCAAACGCCATAGTGGCGTCCAAGGATGCCAAGATGGCCGGCTCCCGTATGAACGGGACACGTGCGAGGACCCCATGCAAACGCCGCAGGTTAAGCGCTGTGTTACGATGGGGAATAAAGCCGGACTGGTCCTGGTGGACCAAGTCACACACCACGCCGACCAGCCGATTGGCCAACACCTTGGCGAGAATTTTGGGCTCCGCATTCAATAACGAAATGGGTCGATAGGATGTGACCAGGTCCCGTGGCTTCCCCTCCTTGTGGATAACCACGATGGCAGCCAGACGCTGGTCTAGCGGGAGGGAACCCACCGAGTGGGCCGCAAGGAACATAGCACGGAGATGCGGCGCCAGCGTATCCGGTCGCAGTTTATACAACTCGATGGGAAGACCATTAGGACCCATGGCCTTGCCGGAAGCGACCGAGCGTATGGCGAGGGCAATTTCTTCAGAGGTTGGAGCGGCGTCCAACAACACTCTGCCCTCCTCCGAAAGGGAAGGCAGCGCGATATCTCTGAGCAGGGCATGGGAATCCTCTTCAGAGCGGGAAGACACTGGGGAATACACCCCACGGAAATAGTCCGCGAAGCAGGAGACAATTTCCTCCGGTTCAGTGACACACACACCATTCGTTTTCTCAATCAACGGGACAGCTCGACTCGCTCTCTCTTTTTTATCCAGCCAGGCAATCAATTTTCCAGCCTTATCACCCACATCATACAGTCTCCCCTGTTGCTCTCTACTGAGGCCCCTGGCCGCCTCCGTGACAAGGGCCTTATAGGCCGCTTGCTTGAGTTGGAGAACATGTAATTTGTCATCCGTCACCCTACATTCTAGATCAACCTCCAACTCGGTTATCTCAGCTTCAACACGGGACACCTCCTCCCGCTCGCGCCTCCGGGAGTGGGAAATAAGGGACAGGGCCTCTCCTCGGAGTACCGTCTTGAACACCTCCCACAGTGAGACCGCCGATGACACAGACCCCACATTCTCATCAAAATAGCGCTTAAGGGATTTAATCAGCTCTGCGCGAATGGTGGGGTCACGCAGGTACCAGGGATTGATCGGGACCACTCTACCCTCTCCCCTCGGCAAAATATCAAAGTGCAACAAGAGCGGGGAGTGGTCCGAAATACCCCGTGCCAAATGGCGCACCTCTCCCACCCTTCCCACATAGGCCGCTGGGACCAGGACATAATCTAGCCGTGAGAGACTACCATGAGCCCCTGAATGGAAGGTGTACTGTAGCTGCGTGGGATGTTTTAAACGCCAACAATCCACCAGCCCCAGGGTATCCAAGAGGCCAGATAACCACGCTTGGGCCCGGGGGAGATCCCTAGGGGGGTGACGATCCACAGTTCCGGAAACTACAGCATTAAAATCCCCCCCCACCACCAGAATCCCCTCTGGAAGGCCAAGGAGGAGGCGCCCCAGGTCCGCAAAGGTGGTCGTCTGCAGCCCCGGCGGGACATATACTGACACAAAAACGACCACTCTGCCCTCCATTCTGCCCACCAAAACCGTGTAACGTCCCCTATCGTCATGGCGCACCTCATCAATCTCCAACGGGAGCGAGTTTTTAACCATAATGCCCACACCCCTTGAACCAGACGTGAAGCCCGAATGGGCCACAAGGCGGTAGCCCCGTCGATTTATAGCGCAAAAGGAGTTGCCAATGAGGTGCGTCTCCTGCAGAAAAACTATATCGGGCGAAATTCGCTTCAAGAACTGCAGGACCACACCTCGTTTTATCCTGTCCCCCAGTCCATTAACGTTCCAGGACAACAAACTCAGTCCCCTACCCCCCATCATAAACAGAAGTCATCACTCGTCCCCCAGAGAGCACTGTAGAAATAACACAATGATACGTTTGCCTTGTGGTGAAAACGAATAACACCCCACCCCAACCCACCCACTCCAACAAAACTCCCCCCTCCCTGCACCCCTGCATGAGCCCGGACAGCCCCCCAACTTGCAGTGTGCCTGTCGCCCCTATAGATTGAAACTAACTAGACCCCCTAGAGGAGGAAAGAGTATCCCTTCTAGACCCCACACAACCTCCATGGGAGGGGAATGTACAAAGACAGACGCTTGATCTAAAGTAGCATCGTATTCGTCCAGAGTGAGGCCCAATATTGACCCCTCAGTCCCGATCCAGTGGGCCGTCTCCTCCCGCCGCCCCCCCCCCGCCATCTCGATCACGATCTCCAGACAGAGTGTCCAGCCAGTCCCCGGCCGCTTCGGGACGATCAAAAAAGTGCGTGCGACCATCCACCTCCACTCGCAGCTTGGCCGGGAAGAGCATAGCGTATTTTAAGTTCAGGTCCCGAAGTCGGCGTTTGACGCCCGGGAAGCTCAGTCTTTGCTTCTGGACCGCTTGGGTGAAATCAGGGTAAAAGTTCACCTCCATATTTTCCAGCTTAACCGGCCCATGTAGTCTGGAGGCTTGCAGGATCGCGTCTCTGTCCCGAAAGTTAAAAATCCGGGCAATGAGAGGTCGCGGAGGGGCTACGACCTTCGGCCTTCACCCGGGAACTCTGTGGGCCCTCTCCACGGCAAAAAATTTGCTCAGTCCCCGAGGCTGGAGATGGGTAGCGATCAGGTCCTCCACAAATAGATCCGCCGCCGCTTCCTCCCGTCCCTCGGGTACTCCGATGATGCGGATGTTATTCCTCCGGGCCCGACTCTCGGAGTCCTCAAGGCGCCGATCCATAAGTGCGCTCGCCTGACCAAGCCGGGGCACCTCCAGTTGTAGTGCCGCCACCTCAGTCGTAAGGCCCGATGCGGTTTGGGCCTAAGAATCAACTCGATCGTTGGTCTTGGAAAGATCGGCCCTCACCAGGCCAACATCCACAAGGACCGCGTCGATCTTCTGTGCCAAGGTGTCGAACCGCTGGCCCACCGAGGCCTTCATCTCGGAAATGGCGCCCATGACGTCGTGGAGAGTCAGATCCGTGGGCAAGTCCGGGGCATCAGAAGGGCCCTCAGGGGACTTGTGCGGTCCGCCGGGAGATCCCCTCTGGAGGGTATAGCGGTCCATACTGTTGGCCTGATGGACGGTGCCACGCCGGGTCGACTTGGTCTTTGACCGATCCCCATCTTGTTTCGTGGCCATCGCCGCTGGTCCCACAATCGCACCAGCAACGCCGTAGAGGGCAGGCAATCAGTGCCACGAGCTCCGGGGGGGCCACCCCAGATCGGCGGGGTGGGTCCCAGCCGGCAGGCAGGCAGGGTCCCCCAGCGAAGTCACACCAACACAAAAGGCTCCGCGATCTCACTTGCAGAGACGGTGCGAAAGCGAAAGCGAAAGTGCGGGGTACGCGACTCGCCAGGCCCGGCCCGCCGTTGTTGTTCACTTTGCCACTGGGTCACCCCCCAACGCAAATCCGGGGTTCGGCGAGAGGAAGGCCGCAAACTTCAATCAGTGCTCACTCCGGCGCCCGGGGTCCGATTCGAGAGCGGAAAACGGGTACCACCTCAGCTCAGGCTCACCAACACAGTCCCCTCAACCGAGGCAGGATGAAGTCAGGATAGATGTAGGAGGTTGCGGAGGTCCTCGGGAGCCTCGCACCTACGCGGCCATCTTGGTTGCGCGCTAGGCTCCTCCTTGTTTCATTAGTTTCAAAGTTGGAACATTTCCTCTGGGAATTTGGATATGTCTGGCATTCTACTCACAGTGCACTTGTGCATGGGTATGTCTTTACCTATGTGTGGCACAGTCTTACTTGCTGCGTCAAGTGTGACTGCAGTCAGCAGTGGAGTGGGCAGGTGTGGCGAGCCGTGCATTGGCGCCTTCCGTGTAGCACTGTACGTGGGCACATGAAGTTGTTCCACACACTTATATGATGCAGGTAGCTGTCGTTGTGCTCGTGCACAGGTTGTGACATGGCCCTGTGTTTTGCCATGGAGGAGAGGGGGGGTGCTGGCACTGGCCACCCTTGTCTACATGCACGCAGTCCACCTGCTGATGAGCAGACATTCCCACACACCACAAGGCTGATTTGCTCTCCCTGTGTCTCCCTCCCTCTCTGTCCCCCTCTCCCTCCCTCTGTGTGTCGGCCTCCTCCCTCTGTCCGTCTCCCTGTGTCTCCCTCCCTCTCTGTCCCCCTCTCCCTCCCTCTGTGTGTCGGCCTCCTCCCTCTGTCCGTCTTCCTGTGTCTCCCTCCCTCTCTGTCCCCCTCTCCCTCCCTCTGTGTGTTAGCCTCCTCCCTCTGTCCGTCTTCCTGTGTCTCCCTCCCTCTCTGTCCCTCTCTCTCTCCCTCTGTGTGTCGGCCTCCTCCCTCTGTCCGTCTCCCTGTGTCTCCCTCCCTCTCTGTCCCCCTCTCCCTCCCTCTGTGTGTCGGCCTCCTCCCTCTGTCCGTCTTCCTGTGTCTCCCTCCCTCTCTGTCCCCCTCTCCCTCCCTCTGTGTGTCAGCCTCCTCCCCCTGTCCGTCTCCCTGTGTCTCCCTCCCTCTCTGTCCCCCTCTCCCTCCCTCTGTGTGTCACCCTCTGTCACCTCAGCCCAGCTTACTGTGCACACACTGTTAGCAGATCTTTGAATGGCCCTTGGATTGTTGATGTGAGTTTGTTTCTGATCTCCAGGCACCCATTGGGTGTAGTGTCTGTGTCTGCACTGCTGCTGTGGTGGTGTGTGCTGCCACTCTTTCACAGTGTTGGCTGTTCATTAGCTGCTGTCATGTGCAAGAACGTGCCGTCACCCCCATGTGTTGATGCAAGGCGTCCGCCATTTGCTGGCAAGTCATTCCTGTGTTGGGATACACTGTTTGTCTGGCTGTGACCTAGGCCATATGGGCAGGTCGCATTGTTGTCTGCTTCTGAGTTGCACTATGTGATTTTTGGGGCCCACCCTCCCGCCATCCGGCTTACCGTGTCATGTGTTGGTGTCTTCTGTGGCCTGTGACTTGACATTGTCCAGCTGGGTGCATGGGGCATGGTGGTGCCAGTGGCATGTGCGTGTTCATGGAGTGTGGTTGAGTCATGCGATAGCTTGGGGTGGTTGCGTGCCTGTTTGTGAGTTTGGTTGTGGATGACGTTCCCCCCATGTGAGGTGTGTTGTTTGTGTACTCACCCGGGTCTCGGAGTCCTTCTAATCCGTCCACTGCCTCCACCGGCAGTATGGCCATCACCCTCTCCTCCCAGGGATGGTAGTGTATGGGTCTGCGGGATGGCCCTCCTCCAGTGACGTTGGCCTGGTTGTGTTCATCCGTCATCTTGGCTCGGACCCTCCTCCGCAGATCGTACCACCTGGCTTGGCATTCCTGCTTGTTCCTTCTGGTGTCCGCAACAGCATTCACAGCATCGACGATGGTCTGCCACATGGCTGTTTTTGCTGAAGTGCTGGTCTGTCTGACCAATGTTCCAAGGAGGTGTGGCTCGACTCTGAGGATTTCATCGACAAGGACCTCCAACTCTCGGCTAGTGAACTTTGGATTCTTGTTAGTGGGCATGGTGAGGGGTGTGGGTGTGGATGGTGGGGGGGGTGTGTGTGGATGGTTGTGGGTGTGTGGGTGTGGTTGTGCAGGTGTGTGTGTGAATGTGATGAGGGGGTGTTTGTGAAGGTGTGTGTGTGAAGGTGTGCAAGTGTAAGGTGTGGTAAAGCTTCTAGTATGGTGCTGTAGGTTGTCTGTGGGGTCTGGCAACAGTGAGTCTGTTGCAAAGGCTCATGGTTTGTGTGCCCTTTTTATTGGTCCATTGGTGGGTGTGGCTGTGTTTGAACTTTGGGTGGGTGTGTTATAAGGAGTGGTTGTGTTTTGGGCCTCTGTTTGTTTTTGTCAGTTGCAGGTCAGTGAATGTGTTGTTTTAGTGGTTGTTGGACATGTTTTGTGGCTTTGTGCCATTCGGATGGCGTATTCTTGTGTCGTTTTGGTTTGTCCTGGTTGTGTACGTGCGTTTTTTGCGTGTGTACGGTGTGTACATGGGCCATTTTGTTGTACAGTGCTGTCCTTGTGTGTGGCTTGGTACGACTCGTACATGCGGTTGTGATGTTGGGGCCTGGGGTGCGCTCCGTACTTAGAATGTTGTGGTGGGGGTACGCTCCATGCATACGCGGGTGGGGGTACGACTCTAACGTACACGGGTGTAGATACACGGGGGTACGACACGAACGTAGAGGGGGGGGGTAGGACACGTACACGGGTGTACATACAGAGGGTATGACACGTACACGGGTGTACATACACGGGGGGTACGACACGTACCCGGGTGTACATGCACGGCGGTACGACACGAACGTACACGGGTGTAAATACGGGGGGGTACGACACGAACGTACACGGGGGGGTACGACACGTACACGGGTGTAAATACGGGGGGTACGACACGTACACGGGTGTACATACACGGGGGTACGACACATACACGGGTGTACATACAGGGGGGTACGACACGTACACGGGTGGACATACACGGGGGGTACGACACGTACACGGGTGTACATACACGGGGGGTACGACACGTACACTGCTGTCCATACCCGGGGGGACAACAAGAACATACACGGGTGTAAATACGGGGGGGGGTACGACACGAACGTACACGGGGGGTACGACACGTACACGGGTGTACATACACGGGTGGGGGTGTACATACACGGGGGTACGACTCGAACGTACGGGGGCTGGGGGGAGTGTTGGGCGCGTATGCGGGCACATGTCTCCATGGTTGCTATGGGAGTTCGGTGCGGACGGTGTTTTTTCCATACGGTTGTAACATCAGACGCACGGGATGGATCGTGATTCCGCGGTCGGACTTCACTTTTCACATTTGTACGGTAAATCGTCCAAGGACGTGTCGGACACATTTTCCGACCCGAGGACGTGTGGGGAATTATTCCGAATGCGATTCGTATGGTCTTTTTCCCATGCGAATCGTAATTGGCAGTTTGTACGGCACTTGTACGAATTGTGCGGTAAAAAAGACCGGATACAAGTCGTACGGGGAAAAATTTTTACCGGATCGTGATCGGCACCTCTGTGTGGAACTGGCCAAATGTCAGTGCGGCCCTATTAACACACAGCACTGCGCAGAGACTTCTGTGCCAGTGTTTAATCTGTTCTCATCAAGCCTTACCATGTAAAGTAGTACCTGGTGACTATCCTGTGGCGTAAGGATACATTATGGCGCGGCCTGCAAAACTCGGTGAAGAGGTTACTACAATTTCACTTGAATAACAGCCAGTGAGCTTAGACACGGAAAGGCCACCATAAGGGTAGGGCAGCTGTACATGCAGAGGCTGCACGGGCCGACAAGATGGCTGCAGAGCCAGTCGCTTCTAATTGCCTTACCGCCGTACATTTGAATTTCTAATACACCCTTTTAATTACAGGGCGGAAGCAACATTCTGATCTACTGTGCTATAGTAGCTGCCGACTGTTGCCAAGTGCATGGATGCTTTTACACCTTTTTCATTCTGAAGTTATTAAAAAAACACTTCAGTTGACTGCCATTCTATTTTGTAAACAGGCTGTTTGATCTTAATTGCAAAATAGATTTTGCCAACAAAGGAGTTTACAAATTATACATTATCGATGACGCAATTCACCCTCTCCTGGAATTCAAAAGTGCATGAATGAATAAAAGAACTACGTCTGTTTTTGTCGTTTTTTTCTAACCATTGGAACTACAGATATAACCGAAGCTCCGAATTCTCTTTTTCTCAGTGTTGTCCTTTCAGTCACTTTACATAACTATTATCCTCCAGCCTCACTATTGTTGTATGAGGAAGTCCATCATATACTGTAAGAAAAATGTATTATCCAATATTGTATCCTAGACAAGCGGTGGGAGGGGGGGGGGTGGATTCAAATGATGACACTGGATATTGACAGGCTGAGGCGTGGCTCATCTCTCAGTCATTCACCCTCAGGATCTGTCTTTGTTTTGAAACATGGCCTTGTTTTTCATCCAGCTCTTTAAATGAAGTGATGGTCTACACAGATTTCCCTCACAATTATATGTAAAGCTCAGAGATGAAGAGTTGTGAGAGAAAATGCCGACAACTGTAGTTGAACAGGGGGCGAATACCAACAGGGTTGTACTAAGTGATGCATGCTCAAATGTCATATCAGCACCCCAAGCCTAAAAACATGTCCTCGAGATATTTTGAGCAAGACCCAGATCAAATCCGCCAGGAAATAGCAGACCTATACAATTCCCTTTTACACTACCTTACATCCAGAAAGGTGACAGTAAACAGTTTTCAAGCCCAATAAAGAATTAGGAAATTAAATGCCAATGTGGAGGAAGATACTGGCACGAAGCATTTTACTAATCTACGAAACAATTTCTAAGTATATTGGAAAAAGAATTTCAAATGTGATTTTTTTGCATTAAACTATATAGGTCAATGTTCATTTTCTCAGCTAAAGTTTGTGTTTTAACGATGTTTTGATGCATCCATCGACTGATTATTAAGGATACTGAAAAGACATAGTATGTAAATCTATAATTTGCATTGCATTGATAAAGAAAATCAGCAACATCTCACATGAATTTGTCAGAACCACGTTCAGAGGTCCATGGGGCAAGCAGAAGCTACTAGGCCCAACCGTGGGAGTTGAGGCCTTTTACTACTGGCTGGACTTACTATGGATCCTGAGCAACTGGGCCTAGTACTCCCTCAGCACTTGACTCTCAGGGGTAGGGCAGGTCGAGCAGTCCAAGGATTCTCTGGGGGCACGGTTACACTGCAGGTGAGCACAGAGTCACAATTCAAATTATGCTTACCAGCAGCAATAAATGGTTGTCCAGTCAAATACTTGCTTCAATGGGAAAAGGAGCACTTATATACGCAGAGAAAAATAAGACATTCACAAACAACACACTTAGTCTCCTGAGATCAGGGCTCTAGTGTTTTATAGGCAGGACCCTGAGTCCCACTGCCTCATTCACTGTAGGCGACATTCAGGTTTAGCCTCACTAGTAGTCACAGTCTCAGGAATCCAACTCCGACTCTTTATTAAAGTCAGAGGTGATCCAGCACAGATGCGCTATATGGTAGGCAAGTTACCTTGGGGCCATCTGGCCCGTAAATCAGTTTTACCTGCAGCAGCAGAACAGGAGAGATCAGAGTCTTCAAGAACGCCCCCTTTGCTGGTGCATAAGCTGCAGTGGCTGTCTTGTAGGTTCCTCACATGCAGAAGGGACAGCAGTTGGTTGTCCTCAACTTCCTCACACATGGTCCTGAGGAGGCAGCAGCCGGGGGGTCCTTGTTGCTCCTCTGATGCTCGGTAAGTGTCTTGGGAAACTCCCCACAGGTGGGGTGGAGGTTGCAATGCACCTGATGCTGGTCCTCAGCCCACTTGAGTCACAACAGTGGCCACCTCCTCTTGACGACAGTCTCAACCAGACAATGCTCCTTGACAAGCCCCTGTAACCCCCTCTGGCATACAAGGTTACAGACTCCACTCTGTACACTGGCCGTGGCCCAATCAGCACAGCAGTAATCTTCACAGCAGCCCCATCTGGCGTGGCATATGGCGGTGCCATGGCCATTCGGCACAGCAGCACTCTTCATGGCGGCCTTACCTGGCACATGGGGTTGCTAACTTAATTTGAACATGGGAGATGACCCAATCGAAGCAGCAACTGTCACGGCTCACTTCACGGTGGCCGCCCTCCGGCATACAGGGGTCACCGACACACATGCACATGGGCAGTACCTTATTGGTCAGCAGCTATCTCTTCATACCTCACTACAGGGATCCAGTTGCCCGGATCCCCTTCTGGACCTCGCTCCCTCCAGCACTCTCCTTTTCTTCACAGGGCACATTGGTTTTGGTGAGCAGGCAGGCATTGGTTCTCCAGACTCCTGGGGCAGGTGATCTTGAATTCTCTTGGTGATGTCCCCTTACACAGCTGGGAGAGTGGCAGGCCTTGGCCCCCAGTCCTGGTCACAAGCAGAAGCTTGGCAGAGCTTCTCATCCTTGCACTGCACGATTGGCTGCTTGAAATTTGGCAATTTTGTGATCTTCGAGCTCCCCTTCTTATAGTCCATTCCCAGACACCAAATGTGATTTAGAGCCTGGGTCTTTGAAGTTTATGTTTGGGGTCTCCTTCATTTTGAAGTGCCCTCTCATATACTCCGCTTTTCCTCCAGAAAGCAGTCTGTTCAGTAGCTCTGGAACAATTATCAGAGATGGGGTGTTGCCATCAATGTTACATCAGGGAAGTCACAGCAGTTGTGGAAAAGATGTAGTAACACACCTATTCAGTATGAGAACGGTGGGTGAGTGGTGTGTCCAATGGGGCATATTGTCCAAAGTATGAGGCTTATGCTTGGTGTGCTACTGGACTGCCTTTTACAGAGCACATTTTCCATTGAAACTGGACCTAAACTTGCATCAGTCATGAAGTTTTACTGATAAAACTATGTGGCTTATAAATGATAATGTGAAATTGTATTTCTCTTCGTATTTGTTGTTTGTGCACCACGCAAGTAAAGTGAAAAGTCTTGGTTTTGTTTTGATCTTATTAAAATATTTGTTTCTCTCACACTTCAGAATTTGAATAATAATAATAATAATAATAATAAATATGTCCTTTGAACTTTTCCTGCTTCTGATATATTTTGAAATATTTGTAAAATTAATTTACAAGTATTTCAAAGTTGTCGTGTATTAGACAACATTTGACATCCTGCAGCCTTTCCTTTCATACTTCCTGTACCCCAGCAAGATTGTCCCTTTGCTCACAATAAAAAATTCCCTTTGCAGTCAAAGAAAGGAAAAGCAACCCCCAATCTCCATGTTAAATAAGCAACAGTTTGTGTCAGAATACAAGGCATGACATTTGCCCTCTCTCTTTGAATTCGCAGTAAATGTGACAAGATAAAACAAAATGTAAATTCCTCTTGATTGCTTGCCCCAATCTGAAGTCCTGCAGGATATCCTGTGGGTGCTCCAGCACACCTAGAACCCCTTCTTCTAGCTACCCTGAGTCTGTCACAGAGGGAGTCATTCCAAATATTATAGCCCACCAAAACAGGCCATGGGAGTGACTAGAGGTTTACACCTGGATCTCTGCCACAGTGATACATGTATCAAAAGGTCACCCCAGGGCCTCATCCCTGGTATTTATGATTCGCTTATTAGTCCCACCTCTTGCCTGAGCTGTGCACAGGCCTAGTCCTAGTGACCTATCTCTGAATCAAAGAGCACCCTTTGAGGTGTCCTGAAGAGCACATCTCTCCTTTTCTCCAATGTGCCCCACCCAGCTCTCAGGAATGCAGCAATCCAAAAATCTGTCTGGGGTGGAGGGGTGGTGGTGTTGTCAGTTCCTCTACCTCCTCATGTTCCTCCATTTAAGCCTGGGTCTTTGAAAATGGAAGCCAGAATCTTCCATGTATTGTACCATTCGCAGGCACCCATACACCCAGCAAATGCATATAATGTATACACACTGCACAGCACTACATTCTTTATGTATTGTACCATTCACAGGCACACAAATACCCAAAGATACATGCACTGCACAGCACCACACCATCCCTGCACTTTACCATTCACAGGCACACATACACCCAGCACATGTATAACAGAAACGCGCAGTGCATCACTTCACTCCAAACTGATGTAGGTCAAGGGTGAATAAGCACACATGGTCTGATTTACAGAGGCAAACTTACAGTTTTTGTAAGCTTACTTTTTCTCAGTATTCACAAACAAATGATTTAATAGTAACTTTACGACTGCGGAGACTCTGCACTCAGGGCGGAGAGCTCCGCATCTCAATTGATAGGACAGACATTTCTTTTTATGTGCGGAGTTCTCTGTCTCGACTGCGGAGTATCCGGAGCCACAAAGTTGCTAGATAATTGTTTGTTTTTTTAATACTGAAAAAGAGTAAACTTGCACAAAAGTGTAAGTACGGGGCAGATTCACTTTTGTGTAAGTTTACTCTTTTTTAGTACTCACAAACAATTTAATACTAACTATCCCACTGCTGAGACCTGTAGAGACTCCGCAGCGGGGGCGGAGAACTCGGCACATAAAAGAAATAGGATAGGACACCTCACTGCGTTTGACTCCTGGTTAGCCCTTTGGAACATTCAGAGAAATTGTAACCAGAAGCAATAAAAGTGCCCATGGCTTTGTAGCCATTCTGAGATAGACACTGCCTATCTAAATCTCTGTGGAAGGCTCTAGTTATGGAGTCATGCTTCTGCCTGTTTTGTCACCTTTGACTTGATTTTACCTCAGTAAGCTACTGCTTGCTTTACTTGGGTCGTGAGAGGTGTGCTGCCCTGCTTTTTCCTTCCTAGCCGTATACCTGTTCAGTGGAACATCACAATGATTCTCTTCACTTCATAGTGAGGATACAGCTTACCAAACCCGTCTGTATTGGCGGAGTGGTTCATATGTGACTGTGTATTCCTCCGAATCTAGCATCTATGAATCTACAACACCCGGTAGTAGTACTGTCAGTATTTACCGGTGTATTTATGTCCTGCAACGAGTAGCTACAAGAATGAGCCTTTAGTATTTGCATGTGTATTTATAGTTCATCTTATAAATGCGTAAAATGTATTTTTACCACCTCGTAATTGTGGGACTCAAACATACTGTTCATTATCAAAATCAGTTTGATCTCCTAAAAAAAGAGAAATGTGTATTGTGCGTTTCAGTACACTCTGATATTTACATTTTAAATCTGTGCTTTACTTAGGGATGTGGATTCACAATTATTGCTGCGTCAATAGTGGAGTAGACATAGAATGCTGACCAGAACGCTGCACTGCACTTCTACCTTCAACATTTTAAGGGCCAGATGTGCAACCCTTTTTTGCGGCCGTAAACGGGAGATCCTCTGCTTTGCGACTGCAAAAAAGGGTAAACGCATGTACAAATGCTATTTTGCGAGTCACTGACTCGCATAATAGCATTTGCGACTTCAGCTATTAGGAAGGGGCATCCCTTCCTAATAGCGAGTCACCATGCCATGGACAATTGTTTTGCGACCGCATTTGCAGCTGCAAAACAATCGCAGTTTACCACCTACTTCAAGTAGGTGGTAAACCACTCGCAAACGGTAAGAGGTCCCCAGGGGACCCCTTCCCCTTTTTGAGTATGTGAGAAAATATTTTTAAGAGCAGGCAGTGGTCCCTGGGACCACTGCCTGCACTTGAAAAAATGAAACTGAAAAGTTTCTTTTTTCTTTTTTAAATGCATCCCATTTTCCTTTAGGAAAACAGGCTGCTCTTAAAAAAAATCCTGCCTTATTTAAAACCAGTCCCAAACATGGTGGTCTGCTGACCCCAGCAGGCCACCATCCCTGGGAGTGCTAGCCATTCCTAATGGGGTCGCAAATTGCGACAGCCTCATTAATATTCATGAGGCATGCTATTTGTGAATCCATTAGTAATCGTTAATTGTGTCTGAGACCCTGTTATACATCCCAATTTGCGAATTGCAAATTGCAAGTCGCAAATGCGACGCGATTTGAGAGTCGCAAATTGGTGGGTCGTATATCTGCCCATAAGTGTTGTTACAAACATGAGCTGTAAGGATGTTTTTAAGGACACCTCTGGAGTAGAAGGAGAAACGCTGGATGGAAACGCGGTTTTGTTGGTGTCTGAGGTAGATATTTATGACAAATGCTCCGTCCATCAGAGAAATGTATCCCTACTGACAAGGGGGTGGAAGATCACCATCACAGGAAGCCCATGAGAGATGGTTTGGCTTGCCGAAAGGACCTGATGCGACGAACATTTGTGAGCAGCTCTTATGAGGCAAAACCAAATTTCTCTTTTACGTGCGTGGAGATAAAATTCTACTACTCAACTTCATGCTCTTGCTTTTTGCTTAAAACACCAGAAAGTATTTCAGCGAGAAACTGTAAGGAGTTATAAGATTACTTCAAGGCCTTAGCCAACATTGAAAGACGCCTACATTCATTTCACCTCAAAGCCACACTGCAGCAAAACTGGAAAGTTAATCTTATTTTATTTTCTCACATGCATTTGTTTCAAGCTAGCTATTGTCAGGGTTTGCGTCATTGGCTTCTTCATCTTACACCCCCACGAGGTTACAAGAAGGCTTACCACCTGCTCCCCCTCCAGTATTTCCATTGCCACCATACTTCCTAGTATCACCTCTCACATGGTTGCTTACAGGGCAGAAAGAAGTGATGCACTTGACACAACACTGGTAACTCCAAGCCTAGGGGGTCGATTAAGTGTTTGGCGGTCCTACAGCAGGCGACGCAATGTCTCACTCTCTTTTAGTTTTGGTGCAGAAGCAAGGATGGCATTCCCGTGGGTCACTCTTGTCCATTGCTTAATTTGAGCTGGTGGTCACCAGTGGGGCTCATCAGCACTTATTTTTCCTTATCAGACATTCTCCGAGAGCAAAAGTAAAATATAAAAATGGGAAAGAAGGAGGGAGAGAAAGCCGGAAAAATAGTCACAAAGGGAGAAAAAAGGAACCTGAGAGAGTGAAATAAAGGGACAGAGAGTGCCTGGTAGTGGGTTAAAAGGCATGAGGTGGATTCAAGACCCAACATTTTATAGTGCTGGCTGTGGGCTTCTGAGCAGAGCTTTGAGCACCAGCACTAATTCTTTCACACATTAAGCACTGCTCCTGTCACTGGCGAACTTGTTGAGTCTGGTGGGGATATGTCATCAAGGTACCATGAGGCCTCCACTTCTTACAGACATTATGTGAGGTCCCACAAGACTTCATGAGTTCTCTGTGGCCTACTTAGGGGCATTTATATGCAACCCTCACCTGTATTCTAGCCTTGCTTGACTTATAGAACTCAACCTGTAAAAGCCTCTGAGTCTCATGTCTACTGAAACACTTTATTACTTACCTGAATGTGCCATCCAGGGCTTAACTTTCATCTTGACTCTGCAGTAGTGTAGGAAATGGGTTGCTGATTTAGGGGGGTAAAACCCTACTCAAAGAGCAACCACAATTCTTGTCAGTGTGAAACACAAGCAACCGCAAATTAACCTGTGCAAAACCCTCTGATAGCTTGGCACTAAGCAGTCAGACTTTCCTTAGAGGTAATGTGCAAAGCATTCATGCAGCACTTCAAACATTAATAAAGGGAAGACACACCACATAAAAATATTCCACACCAATTAAAAAAAATAGAGTAAAATGTAATAAATTATTTGAGACCGAAATCACAAAAATCCAATCACTAGAATAGAAAATATGCAACTGTAAAGCTTTAAGTGACAATAGTGCTTAAAAGCACAAATCACCTACTCTGGTTATCTGATCGTGGCAGGCTGGGACAAAGTCATATGTTCAGGCTGACCACAATGGAGTGTGGGCCGGATACAGGGACCAAGTTAAGCCCCCTGAACAAAGTACCTTAAATTCTGGTTGTGTAGCGTTGTGAGATCCCGGATTGAGGATGTGCCATGCAGTGGCGGTTCTGATGAGTTGCGGGTGGAAATGCGAGGTCCTGAGTTGGGGAAGGGTTACTCAGCAGAGGTTCCGATGCGGAGCTGCAAGGATATGTGCTGCGCTGCATTGGCTGTACCCAAGAGACCACAGTTGGGCTAGCAGAGCACCTTTAGGCCCACTTCCAAGGGTTCAGAACTGGGGTGGCAGCACTTGGGGGCAAAACCCACAGCAGAGAGTGTCCAGTTGCTTGACTCAAGGTGGTTGGAGCCTGTTCTGTCCCTGAGGCTCTGATAAGGACTAGTCCTTAAAATCACTCTGATGGCCCTAGGTTCGAGATGCAGGTTCCATCCTTTTCACTCAGTGGTAGAAGGTGGCAGGGTAGCAGATTAGCAGTCTTTCTTGCAGCAGAGAAGCACATCAGTATGTCTGAGTCTTCCACAGGTTCAGTGGTGTACTGAAGAGTTGGGTTTGAGGGCCCAATATTTATACCTGGTTGCAGCTTTGAAGTAGGATAAGGTTTTGGAGGTTTCTGCCCCCAGAGGTGTTTGGAATTTCCTGCCTCCCTGCTCTGGCCCCAACTTGCCTCGGGGCACAAAAGACTAGCGTGAAGCCCTTTGTGAGTGTGCTGAGGCAGAGCCTTTGTAATGTGCAAGTGTAGTAGGTTACAGCTCCCCCCCATTAAGCTAAAGATGGCCCATCCTGTCAACACCTATACCCCCTTTGTCTCACTGTCTGGAAAAAATACACCAAGCCCAACAGCCAGCTACACCTAGTCATGTGACCCAGAATACATGCTGCAGGCACAAAATGGTTGGGACAAGAAAATTCCAACTCTCTAAAAGTGATATTTTCTGAATTATTACTTAAAACCCAACTATACCATTAAAAAGAGTTTATATTACAATTCATTAGACACCAAGCTGGACATTTTTACCTGCTCCCAATTGAAAGGTAGGATTTATTAAATGTAATTGTCCAACCCAATGTTATCCTATGGTAGAGTTAGGCCTTGCAGTAGTGAAAAGCAAATTCAAGAGTTTTTCACTATCAGGATATGTAAGGCTTAAAAGTAAGTGTTCAACTTTTTAAATACACTTCACCCTATCCCAGAGGCTATTTAAGGTCTACCCTAGGGCTGTTCTGGGCCATCCCCAGGGGTGACTTATATGTATTAATAAGGAAGGTTTGGGCCTGGCAATAGGTTTGTTTTGTCAGGTCAAAATGGCAGTTTAAACTGCACACACAGGCTGAAATGGCAGACCTGAGACATGTTTAGAACGGCTATTTAGGTGGTTGGCACAATCAGTGCTTCAAGCCCACTAGTAGCATTTAATTTACAGGACTTTGTACATACAGTACCAGTTTACTAGCAATTTATAAGTAAATTAAATGTGTCAGTTGGGTTTAAGCCAATGCTACCATGTTTTAGGGAGTTAGCACACGTACGTTAGCACTGGGTAGCAGTGGTAAAGTGCACAGAGTCCTAAGACCAACAAAAACGAGATCAGCAAATAAATGGAGGAGTAAGGTAAAATGTTTGGGGGAAGACCCTTTAAGGCTGACAGGTCTAACAAGTGGTAAACCAGAATAGGAATTGCACCAACACCCGACTTCCGTAGGCCTCACTTGAAAAAACAGCACAGCATAAGGTTAATAATGTATGCATATGCGTCATCGCTAGAACAATAGAATTCGTACCAATAACGTTTTTCAATAACATTTATAGCACAATGTTATATTTAAGTTTCTGTGGATTTAAGTTTCTGTACATGGTATCTGCCAGTCTACTCAAGGTGTTCTGTTAGGTTGGTCTCCATACCTGGGGGTGCAGCCAGAAACCAGCAATGAGTAGATGATCCAGGGAAGCGCAATTCACACAGATAAGACTCTGCTACTTCCAGATCATTACTGCAAGACACCCCTTCTCCTTTCCCTGGTGCTCTCTACATCAACACTAGTGACAAAGCAACGGGTGACTCTCTCAAGGGTTTAGGAGTGAGAAGGAGTCAACATAACTTCCACGAAGTCAAAGATCAAACAATGCAACGGACACTGGATCTGACAGAAATAGCCTTAACAAAGCACACATAACAGTTTTCAGGTCATGCATGTAAAATCATTGGCATTTGTAAAAACACTTCAAGCTCAAAGATTGCTTTATCATATGAAAGTATACCGTGGCACATTACATGAAGACCTGCTTTAAATGTAGGCCCAGATTTACCAAACAAATCACACAGGGCAGCAAGTAAAGTTGCAGCAAGTAAAGTTTCTGTGTTGCATTGTGTGAACGGAAAAGAGCAGAACAGCTCCATATCACCTAAGATGTGCCACTGTTCTGTTATCCCCCTGTTTTGGTGCACTTTGGTTGCCATACTCCAATGCAGGCAACCTTTTGCCATAGTGCAATGGTGTCTGCGTTGAGGTAAGCATAGTTTTTGTACAGGAAGGGGCCCCTTCCACTACACAAACTATACTTTAATGCATTTCCTACTTTGGATGAGTGCTGCTGAATGTATGTGTGTTGCAGCATGCAGCACACAAAGAAAGAGAGAAAAACAAGGAGAAATGAAAATATTTATCTTCCTTATGCCTGCCTCGAGGAGGTGTAGGATTTTAGCGTAAATCCCTGTCTACAATTCTTTGCAGGTAGGGATTTGTAGCATAGCCCATGGGTGGTTGCATGGGAATGCCCATGCACCACCCATGGAAAACCCCCTTGATGCAATGTAACGCAAGGCAGTGCATTGCACAGCTTTGCATTACCTTTGGTTGCAACCCAACACAAATTTTGAATGCATTAGATTGTAAATACCACCACTACACCTTGCGTCAGGTTTGAGTTAAAAAAAATCAACACAAACCCCACGCAAAGTGTTTGTAAACCTGGGCCCCAGTGCACTTCGGAAGCATTAATTGACAAAAGGACAAATTCTAAGTAGAGAAACAGCTGTAACCTTTAAAAAATATTTTATCTTTTAAGCTAAACTTGAGACATGGGGCCTCATATATGGCATTTTGGGGTAGGGCATCAAGGCACCTTGCTGCGCTGCCCTACGCCAAAGTGAAAGGGCAGGACTGCACCATATTTAAGCAAAACGGTGCATTCCTGCCCTTTTTGCCTGTGCTGGCACCGTTTTGGCAGCCTATCGCCAAGGTAGGCACGCTCCATTGCAGGGTGGATTGATTTTGTGCAGGAAGGGACACCTTCCTGCACACAAGCAATCCTTGGAGGCGTTTTCCTCTTTCCATGTGTGCTGCATCTTTCCATGTCTGCTGCGGGATGCAACACACATGGAAAGAGGAAAAAACGAGGAGAAATTAAGTTATTTCTCCTCATTACGCCTCACCTCGGGATGAGCATGGTTTTGGTGCTTCCCCAGGTTTACATGTTTATGTAAATCTGAGGCAGCGTCAAATTTCATGGGTGTTGCATGGGAAAACCCACCACAGAGCCCATGGAACGCCTCTGTGGTGCAGAATATTTATTAGGCCACTCAAAGCCACGCAGGGTGGCTTGGCGTGGCTTCATACTTTCTGAAAGCCCTGCGTCACACATGGACCACTTTACGTGGTGCAAATCTGACGCAGGGCTCTCATAAATAAACCCATGGGGTTTTTGTAAAAGTCTCTAACGGAACAATTAGAATTTTTATGACAGATGGTTATAATTAACCAGTTATTTATCTACTTACGTTTTAAAGACACAACAGCAGTGCAAAGCGCCATCTGAATTAAAAGGGCTACTTTTCAGTACAAAACGTCTTTTACTTTATCAACACTTTGTGCTACTTTGCGTCACTTTGCTGTGGTGCAATGTATTGATAAAACTGCCCCTGTTTTCTTAAAATAAACACAAATATTTGACTCTTGAACTGCACATTTACCATAAAAATACTTCCTCAATCTACATCAAGCCTCCTTTCCTTAACACACATATACCCTTTGATTTTAACTAAATATAAAAGTACTTTTGTCACAGCATGGAGACCTCACGAGAAATGAACAGGTTGTTGACTTTTAGGGTTCATACTGGGTTGGTTTTGCAAACAAAAAAATAATTGAACAATGATTGCAGAGAAGGATAATTAAAGTGTGCCTCTAATAGTCCATTACATACAAAGCAGGTAGAACCCAAGACAAGGAAAATGTCAATGTATTTCTATCCAGGAAGCTGCCAGCACAAGATGTGCTTCTGAATAAGGGCCATTTGGGTCAAAACGTTTATTAACATTACAGTGTATCATTATCATTAGACCCATTGTGATAGAAGCGTGTGAAAAAGTTTCAGATTGACTCAAAAGCCAGTTTGGCATTCCCCCTGAAAACGCCCACGAATACTACATCTTGAAAGAGAGAAGCCCTCAATTTCAATGTGATATTGCTCCGTTCCAGACGGTTTTATCCTCCAATTAGAAATACATTTGGTCACCAGTGCCGGCTTGCTGGTCTCCAGCCCACAGTGGCCATACAAGTTGGTTAGTAGATGCCAGGTACACTGGTACGGAGAGCCCCTCCCTCCCGCCCCCTGTCAGGACATATGCACCAGAAAAATCCAAGTTTCACTAATTAAGATAAGTAATCTATGGATTAATAACAGTCACGGCTATTTACTTATGTATTATCAAGAAAGCTAGGCACCGTTGTGGGCCTTTTTGCTGCAAGATGTTGTGTTGCAGGATTATTGACCCTCGCTTAAGTTTATTATGCTGTTCAACATCTTATGTGTGCATAACTGGAGAATTGGATGGCTAAATATATTTGGGCAAGAGGATCGGTGACAACGGCAGGCCTGATCCCCTTGTCCCATCATACTAGGTCTTATTAAGAACACATTGATCTTCCTGATGGGAATGGGTTTGATACTTTACAAGTTAAACTAAAAAGCTTAACTCTTTCAATACCTGAGCACTCAGCTTCCTGAAGAGTGCGGCACAATGTAGCTGGTAAACGGCAGGGTAAGGCGACTATGATCTTCTAATGGCTATTAAGCACTGCTTCAGAAAACATGATCTGTGTCAATTAACAGTGCCATTGGATGTGTTGAGAGTAATCTCTAGGTACATTTTTCTTTACTGGGCAGTACTTTGAGAATACTGTAATCCATCATTAATCGCAGCTCAAATCTTTTCTTATAGATCACTTTCTAAAAGCGGCATTTTCAGAATTGCTACTTAAAATCCCACTTTACCATTAAAAAGGGATTTAAATGACAAGTCTTTAGATGTCAAGCTCGGCATTCCTACCTGCTCCCAACTGAAAGGTGAAAACTCTGAAGAAATCCTAGCTACTGTTTCGTGGTCCTGCTATTTAATTCAAACAGAACCACTACAAGAACCAACGTTAAAATCCTCTTGAATCTTGTTACTTATTTAACTTATTTTTCTTTTAATTTTAGGAACTGTTTTTTGTTATTTTCATAAGCGTCTGAATATAAAGGAAACACTTATTCATTTTAACATCAATAAGCATAATACATCCAAACTGTACACAAATAATAAATACTATCACCAAAAAATGTGTAACATTTACAACATACAATAATGCACTGTTTTCTTTACACACTACTTTTTGAGTTTGCTTTAACAACTATACACAAAGGGTATAAGTGCTAATCCCATCAATTTTCCAAAATAAGTTTCAGAACATGCCGGCGCGTTTCAAGTCCCAGTGAAACTCATGGGGCTCTCATCAGGGCTTCATGATTTTTAATCTGGCTTGTTGTGCAGATGAGATCTGCTGAGTGCAGCGTATATTCACCGGTCTTTTGAGTTAACTGTGAACCATATCGTTTTCTGTGCGGGGCTGACTTGTAAGGGGACCGTCTTTCCTTTTGTTTGGATGAGCTTCAAGTGATATTTGTAGGTCTTTACAGGAGAATTACTTCTTTCCTGCTTGTTAATGGCCGGTGTCTCCCCTTTTCCAATGTGCTAATCACAACCGACAGGTAGCACTAGTTAAATGTAATAAGATAACCCAATAATATTCTATGGTAGAGGTAGGCCTTCCAGTAGTGAAAAACGAATGTAAGAGTTTTTCACTATCTGGATAAGAGTTTTTCTGTACCAGAAAATATAAGGCTTAAAAGTATATGTTCAACTTTTTAAATACACTACACCCTGCTCCTTTGGCTGTTTTGGGCCTACCCTAGGGGTGACTTGTATGTAGTAATAAGGAAGGTTTAGGCCTGGCAAAAAGTTTATTTTGTCAGGTCAAAATGGCAGTTTAAACACACACAGGATGCAATGGCAGGCCTGAGACATGTTTAGAATGTCTAGTTAAGTGGTTAACACAATCAGTGCTGCATGCCCACTAGTAGCATTTACTAGGAACCTATAAGTAAATTAAATGTGCCAATTAGGTGTAAGCCAATGCTACCATGTTTTAGAGAGTGATCACATGCACTTTCACCCCTGTTTTGTGGGAGACAATGGAGGATGAACAAAGGGCTGCCCTAGTTATATTGAGCACAGTGCTAGTCCCTAGTGGATCCTTAAACCTTCCCTGCTCTTGCTACTCTTTCACCAAAGAGCAGTGGACAGGAAAGGGGTCGTACAGGGATGCTGGGATGTGTTTCTGGCTGGCTGCCACTCACAAGAGTTGAGGGCAGATGGCCGGAAATAGGTGTCACAATATTCACACCACCACGGGTCCTGTAGGTGTGGGAGCACGTGAGCAACTGATGGTGGCTTCACCTTTGGCGCCTCCTCTTTACTCCCGTGACTACAGGACCTGAAGCATTTGTAACTGGTACCACATGCATGGAATTTAGAGTTAGTGACCTAGTTGTGTAATCTGAAGAGGCTCAATGGTAGGGTTACAGCCACGTGATATACATGTCTCTGATGAAAAATTGACTCTTCATCTGACATGGTCAAAAGCTGATCTGTTAGAGAAAGGAACTAGTATTTAACTGTTGGCTGCCTCCTCACCACTGATCTGTCCTTACCTGCACATGCAGGCATACCTTGCCTTAAGCCCTGGCAAAGGGATGGCTGTCTGGTTCATTCACCTGGCATCTGCCCTGAAAATTACTCATCCCACTCCTCCAGGATAGGTGGAGCTACATTGGCAATGGGAGCAAGGCTTCTCCAGAAAGAAGTCAAGAAGAAAGGTCAGTGGTCTTCTCCTTGTTTTAGGCACTGTACGTTCCTGAAGCTATTGTAGAAAAATACCTTGCCCATCTATCTCATACTACTTCTTTTCATTTTCTCTTAGTAGTAATGCCGGCCAAGGTCCTGTGGGTCCTCAGTCATCCCTTTGTTTGGCGAGCGCCTCACAGGTTGCTACAACTCTCTAGGCCTAAACGGGTGGGGTTGAGCAATGTTTTCTTGAAATGGTGCGGTGTTGGGTCCTTGAGGATGCCACAAATTCTCTGTATAGTAGTAGGTGTGGAGGTTCGTGAGGGACTGCAGTCTCTGAATCTAATCACCATGCATATAGGTTAATGTCCTTGTAAGGAAGAGTGGGAAAGAACTGAGGGAATGTGTTTGGACGGAGTTCTCCTGACTGGGTTAGTCATTGCCAGAGGCCTTGTAGCATGGGTGCACATGATCTGGAGGTGAGTATGGGGCTTAGGCATTGATGCAAGGGTAATTAACGTTTCCATGAGGTACCTTAATTGAGAAATGGCCAGGTTATGTGGGGGAGCAGGTCACCTGAAGCACATTCTTCATTGGCTGTTGAGTCGTGAAAACATGGTTCATAAGGATGGTGTACATTTATCAGACATGGGCTAAGTAAAAGGGCACAGTATTTGTGGATACAATTTGGGCCTTTGCAGCATCCCTGCTAGCAGTAAGGGGGGAGACAGAGGATCCGTAGTATTGGTTGCACTTGTGGCGGGATAGCGGGCCACATCAACTGCAAATTTTCAAGGTTAACACACATCTGTGAAATTAGCTGTAGGGTAGCACTGAGATGGTCAGACAGGCTTCATAATGCAAGGACATTTCACACCGGATTGGGGTGTAGACTCATGATTTCACTCAGCAGTGGAGGGCCAGGGCTATAACTCCCCAGTCACACCATTTGATAATTGGTGGTGGAGAGGGGCGAGTTCCCAACAGGTTTCCGATTGGGCTGCGGTTGGGTGAACGCTGCTCAAGGATATAGGTGGTTTCATCTGTGTGGTCTGGGTAGAATGAGATCAAAATTGGACTTAGCACTGTGTAATAATTTCATGCAATCATATATTGTATATATATGTAATTAATCTGGGCTGATTTGGGAAAATGCAACTATCAGGCAGTAGAGTGCAATTTGCTTTGATGAAAATGCCATGCTAATTGCTTATTATTATCTTGAAATATTAATATGAAGGTTTTTGTTTAATGTTATGTTTGAGTGAATAACCATGGCCTGTGTGTACCCAAAACCAAAGTGGGTTAGAAATCATGTCTTGTCATAGATTTGGTTGAGCTGGAGCTGGGGTTCCACATTTGGGGTCTCCTTGGCCTAAGCAGCAGTGAGGCCCCATGTTTCCCGGATAAATGTACACTGCAGAATCCTTGCAGATAATTACCATAGAAGCCTGGGTGTGATTATGTACAATCGGGGCAGTAAAAGAAGCTTTTTTATAGCATACCAGTAACCTTTACTCACAAACTTTATGTCCTGCGTCCAGAACACGTCCAGAATAGAGGTGATTACATTTACGGGTATATGCTGCCACATCAGTGACTCACAAAAGCAATCATTGCTGAAATGGTAACTTCATATTTAAACCACATTCACTCGCATTTGATCTCTCTGTGGACTGCTTCCCAAATGTACACATCTCCACACTCTCCTGCAGACCAGGGTGAGCCTTCTCCTTTGGAGATACTGGATTAAACCTACAGTAGGGCAACCTTTAAACACTGGGCAGTGCCAAAGCAGATGCATAGCCAGTGTTTGAGGTTGGCCCAGTTGTCATTTAATCCAGTATCTCAAAACAAGAACACACCATTTCTTACTTTTTTATTTTATCCATAGCGTAGTCTATTGACTAGGCGCTGCATTTCCTACCATTTTACTTGCAACATATTGGCCAAAGAGGCACTTCTATGGTGTGGAAAGTGCACTCATTTATTCCCTCTCTTTACAACCACCAGCTTTTTTCACTAAGAACAATGTAGACATACGAAATTAGAGGGAAAGTGAGGTGAAACCAGGCCACAATCCTGAGGGGTGACTATCTGAGGACGCATTAGAAAGATACAAGGGGGTGGGTGCGTCTTCATAAGCCCCCTTGTCTGTGTGAAATTATAATAGGTAAATCTGGGAGAGTGGCACTAAATAGAGTTGGCTTTGATTTGTCCCAAGTGAATCCCCAATCTAATGATGCTATACATGTCACTTTACCTTGGAAATCTTTAGTATTTTTATAATATCTGTGTATTTACTATATGGATGGATAATATGCATGCTAGCATAGCTAAAAGACCTATTAATCATTTTATTTACTGAATCGTTTTATCACTATACATGGCTTTGCTGTGCAACTGACATAGGCACAGTAGTTTTGAGCGAAGAAAAATAAAATGTTCCTGCAGAAAATCTGATTCATGCAGCAATCATCCTTATTAAATTCAGGCTCAATTCAATCAATAAATCAATTTTTTTAAAGCGCAGCTACTCACCCAGAAGGGTCTCAAGGTGCTGGCAGAAGAGGGTGTGGGGGGGGGGGAGGGCGCGGCTCTTAAGCACTTGCGGAGTATCAGCAAGGGCCAAGGGGTTCAGAGATTTACCATGACCCATCAGGGTACGTGCAGTGCCGGACGATTATGTATGGTTGAGGTGGAGAGGAAGGGTGTTCGATGCCTTGGCTGTGAGGAAGGAGAAGGAACCACCTCCTGTTCTAGTCTTCTTGATGCGTGGTACCGTGGCAAGGAAAAGCTGGGCTGAGTGGAGGGATCTTTGGGGTGCGTGAAACGAGAGGCGGTAGTTGATGTAGGAAATGCCAGTTTTGTGGAGGGCTTTGTGGGCGTGGGTGAGAAGCTTGAAGGTGATTCTCTTCTCGACAGGGAGCCAGTGTAGCGCCCGCAGGTGTAGGGTGATGTGGCAGTGGCACAGTAGGTTAAGGACTAGTCTGGCGGCGACATTCTGTATGTTCTGGAGCCTGCGGGTGAGGTTCTTGTTGATCCCTGCATAGAGGGTGTTGCCGTAGTCTGCTGTTGTTGAGGGCGTGGGTGACGGTTTTACTATATCGAGGGGATCTAGTTGAAATTCATAGGTAGGAGACGCAGGATGTGAAAACAGGAAGAGGTGACAGTGTTGATCTGGCGGTCCATTTTGAGTTCTGAGTCAGGATGATTCTGAGGTTGCGTGCGTGGTCCGTGGGTGGGTCTCCGAGGGCGGCCTATGATGAGTACTTCGGATTTGTCTGTGTTCAGTTGTAGGCAGCTGTTCTTCATCCACTTTTGCGACTGCTTCCATTCCTTCTTGAAAATTGTTTTCGAGATGTTGGATTAGTTGGATAGTGAGAGGATGAGTTGTGTGTCGTCTGCGTATGATATGATGTTGAGTCCGTGTATAAAGATTGAACCCACTTTGTGCTTTTACCATTGGGGAGATGGAATTTCAGGGCAAATGTACAAGGCATTTATAAGTAAGCGAAGAAGCCCTATGGAGTACTATTTCACTTACTTATAAATGACTGAAGTGAGTCCATGAAATATATCAAAGTTAGATCTTTGTTTTTGGACTGGATTAACATTCTGGCCCACGCTTTGTATTTCTGAAATTGAGGTTTATATAGTGTAGAAAAATACTGAAAGAGGCAGCTCTGATACATTAAAAAAAGAATCTTTTGATTCTCTCAAATCTATGACTAAAGTGGGTGGCAACTGCACTGCCCTCAGATCATTGGACATTGAGGCGTGTTTTCCTGCTGGAAGGTGAGGGCTGAGAAACAATGACATCAGAGAGAAAGGGATACACAATGATGGACTGAGGAGAAGAGCATCAACATTGGTGACTAAATAATGAAGAAAAGAGCCTGGATGGAAATGTTTGATTGGGACATCAACACCCTGGGCCTGACTCAAAATATTTTCTGGGTGTACGTCTGTCTTAATCATGTCTTATTTATGCATTCTTCTTGAATTTCCAGGCCTGACTCACAAAGCATTTTATGTGAGTAATTGTGACTTGAATTTCACTTACTCTTTAATTTGTGGGGGTAAGCCATGCATACTAAAAACAAAAGACTTTGAGAACCAAGCAGGTGTTCTTGAAAATTCGTGAAAGGTCAAATCTGAGTTTAGGGTAGGAAACAACTACTTAAAGGAAATGCTAGTTAATTTATGACTGACATTTCAGGAGTAATTGATACTTAATAACTATTCACTGAAAGTCTTTAAGAGTCAGGTCCCAAGAGAACTTGTACACGAATTAGGGACAATAAAAGACATAAAAAGGACTCTGAACAACAGGTACCTAATAAATAACTAACCCAATTCTCAAATGCTTGTGAATAAATGTTTCACATTTCCTCCTACAGGGTTTGGAGCACTTTTCTGACTATTTTGGAATCCTTAGAAAGTTGCCTGGGTATTTATTCCTGGAAACTGTCAACATTCATAGTTTTGACATACATAATGCATAGTATTCACATATGTAATCTGTACGTAATCCGACTGGTCAGAAGGTATTCTAATCCGCAGTCAAACATCGATCACAAATACATTTGCACATTCTATTTCTATTTTTATTCTTGGAGAAAAAGCTTTTCCCTTTGGAGGAACCTCTTCCCTCTAACCCACATTACTTCTTTTGGGGTGCTTCCCCCCTATTCACACTGAAATCACTTACTCCTCCCTTTGACAGAAGAGAATATGCATGTGTTTCCAGGATCTCCAAAAGGGTTTCTCCTGCTTTTGGAGCAAACATAAGTTTCAGAAACCAGAAGAAGCTGCCTGAGTACTCTTGGAAAAGTACAAGATTTGCAACTTTTCATAAGTATTCACATGTATAATATATACACTTGCAAAACTGTAACCAAGTATGCAAATTTGCAGGCAGACAGAAACAAAAAATATGCATTTGTACATTTGGAGCCAGATTCACATAGATAAATGTAATAGTATGCGTAGAGTTTTGCAACTTTGCCTGGAAAGTAATTTTGCACCTTTACACAATTCACAAAGCAGGCGTAATAGTATGCCTGGAGAACTATGTCAAGTGGAGGTTTCCAGGAAAACGATAACGCATGTCATGTGAGTCTTTTAAGGCTACACACAAAGAGAAGTAGGAGTAAACTATAACTTGCTCCTAGAGACTAATGGCAAAGTTGATATGTTTGAAAAACTGCCCTCACCCACAAAATTGACTCCTTTTCAATACTTATGCTCATAACATCACGGTAAGAATGTCTACCGAGCTCATTCGAGGTACACACCATACATTACGTGTAAAATACGCTGATATTGTCGCATGACCTGCGGAACACCTATATTAATGGAGACCGTATTAATGACACTCATTTGTCCCAATGTTAATACTTACGCATAGTACATTAATAAGGCTCTACAATTCAGCCTCCGATCACGTGACCGCGCTCTCTGGCCACGTGCCGGGATAAGGAGATGCCTTTTTTTTCAATACTCCAGACAGGGAAGATAACCCGGAGGGGTGGACAACCTTTAGTCTTTGAAAATAAGATTCAGATCATGTGACTGCTTCTTTGGGTCACGTGACGGGAAGCAGCTACGCCATAAAGGGAGATCGGGGCACTTGCCCGGAATCTTTACGGCATATGGAGAGACAATGGGGCAGATTTATGAGCCCCTTGCGCCACTTTTGTGTCACTTTTAACATGGGAAAAGTGACGCAAAAGTGGCGCAAGGCGCTCATAAATCTGCCCCAATGTCTAAACGGCGGCCTCACCTTGACGAAGTAAGAGGGGTATGGTGGGGTTGCAGCACTCAGATGAGTGCAGAGATAAATATCCCAATATACGGATTAATGGAGTGTGGAATTCCATAATCACACGGGACTTTGTTTGGAACACTCAATATCGATACAACACTCAGACACAGTTAAATCCGTTGGTATTCACCATTTACCAGTGGAGTGTAGCTCATGGTAGAGCATGTGCAAAATGGTAAAACACAGGTTGGAAGGATGTCTCATTTTAACTCTCTATGCATTACCTCTCTTATATAACCAGTGTGTGACTACAGGGAGCCGTCCTCGCTCCCTCCTCCTTTCGAGCTTCAACAACTGTGAAACTCGGTAAGGGGACACTGGTGCAATTTTATGACGATACACCCTTCATTTTGGGGATCTTTTATGTGGTGGTTTTCTCCTAGAAATGATTTTCATATAAACAATAACCACAAAGATTAATCATGATTGAAATCATGTTAAGGTATAGTCCTGATGTACGGCAAACAAATGAAAAGTAAAACTTTGTTTCAATAGGTTAAGCCGCAAACTCGCTAACATATTCTAGAGCAGCACGGTTATATGTTTCTTTATATGTACACATACATGTCTCTCTTTTTTGCACATTTTTTCACTTGATTATATTTCTAATCTACAGCTCTTGTTTGAAGTGTAAATACACATCCTGTATGAAAAAACAGGTTCAGTCCACGATCTACTGAAATAAAGGTAGGAATGGAGGGTATTATAAAGTGGATCTTGCGGTCCTGAGGAAAGCCGGAAAAGACACAATAACCGACAGAAACTTACATGCAGAGAGGAGGTGTGAGCAGTTTATAACCAACCCTATCGCCACCATCTTCTATTTTGAAGTTTTAATCCTGGCCAGGGAATCCGGGAATAAAATAGGGAAGTGGATATCCCAGAGCTAGTTTCAGAGTCTATTTTCTGCACATATTATTTGCATGATCCCTACTCTTCTTTATGTTTGTATTGCTTTCCCCTCCATACTGCTCCACCCCATGCGTTGGTCTGCGCAGGGGTGTTGTTTAGCAGTCCAATTATGAAGCATGCCACAATTATGTGGGTGAGGGCAGTTTTTCAAACATGATAACTTTTGCCATAAGTCTCTAGGAGCGTGTTATTGTTTACTCCTACTTCTCTTTGTTCTCTTTGTGTGTAGTTGGATACTTTCAGTGGAGGTCGAAATTGGAGTTCCTCCTCTTCCCCCTTGTCTGAGTGTGTTTCAGTTTCTTAAAGATGCCTACTCCCCTGTGTGAAATTGAAATTAACATACAATTCTATAATTTTATTGTGTGATTTGTTTAACTAATTCCCCGAAAACACAAACTTATTAGAAAAGAATAAAACATCAGAGTCTCATTATAAATTCAGGACAGATTAGCAAAATAAGTGAAAGATAATTTGTATATTTCTGCCATTTTTCCTTTCCATCTTTTTACGGGGACTTACTCCAGTGCGCGATCAAATCTGCAGTAATACAGTCATTTACACCTGCCATGAACCTTTTTGTGAATTGCTAGCAGGCCTAAATGAAGGTATTTTTAGCCATAGCATACGTTAATGCCCAAAAATTGCTTTTGTGAATGAGGCCCTTAATATGTTTTATGCCATGGAAAGTTGTTTTGCCCAGTGGAGGAATCCCTTCACATAAAGCCACATTCATTTCAGTAGATATTTTTGTATCTGAATTCCTAATTGGTTTGGTATTATTATAAATAAAATACATTTTCTACAAACTTATTTTTGGGAGTGGAGAATGTCTGTGCATCTTTTGTCTGCACAACTTTGTATTATTTTTAATACTTCATATTATTCCTGGTTTGTAAAAACTTTCTTTGAGGTAATTCATCTTCTTTTCTTTTTTATAAATGGACGAGCAAGAATAATGTGTAATGTAAGTATGCAACCTTTAATAGTACCATAGTTATACTTTAAAAGCAGGGTCATCTTTTTGCACTTATGGGCATTCTATTGGCCTGATTTAGAGCTTAGCAGATGGGTTACTCCATCGACAATGTGATGCATATCCCATTTGCCCTATTGCCAGTACATTATATTCAGGGCTACTGGAAATATGCGATTCTGCAGCCTTCACATTTTCCACATAATTATGAATTTGAACATCTTCCAAATAATCCATTATTATGGAAAAGAAAATGCTTGAGATGAGCATGATTTATGAAAATAAGTGAAACTGCTCCTTTGGACTCTTTTTGTTCAAAGTGTGGTCACTGAAAAAGCAGCAAACCAATAACAAATCTAATTTTGAACATCATCAATATAACATGTATTAAAAAAATCAATTCCCGTGTGCAGCCACTAAGTGATGTACTTTATGTGTGATACCATATGCCCTTTTTTGGATTAGTAGTATAGAATGTTGCTTTATGGGATTCCTTTGATATTGCGTTATAATTATACTCTTAAAAATTTGTTCATTTGGTACCCTGTTGACCAAACTCCAGGATTAACCAAAGTTACCTTTAATGGCATGGTCTATTTTACAGCTATGAAAGTGGCAGTGCATGCCTCTATGTGAGTTATGCATGTCTGGATGTGTACTCAAGTAGGGTGTTGAATATGGTATCTTTTAACTAATATTTTCCTGCTTGAAGGAATTAGGATTATGGTTTAAGGGGGAGAACTCACTTTTCTTGTCAGGGTGAACAACAGGCATTGGTAAATAAACCTGTGCTTAACCCTCTAGTAGCTTGGCACAAAATCAGTCACACTTAACTTAGAGGCAATATCTAAAGTATTTATGCAGTAGTCAATACCGTAATAAAGTGAAAACACAACACAAGAACCTAAACCAATTTAGGAAAATATAGTAACTTTTAATTAATAAAATGAAAAAAATCCAATCAGTAGAACCAGAATTATCAGCTTTTAACATTTTATGTAAAAATAGCCTTAAAAGGCGCGAAACGCCAATTGCGGTTATCTGGTCCTGCTGGACTGGGACAAAGTCACAAGCTCAGGTTGACCGCGGTGGAGCACGGGCCGGATACAGGACCGGGTTCATCCCTCTGGAAGTTTTACCTTCTGATTTCGACATGATGACTGCGCAGGGGCTTCATGCTGCTCTCTGTCACACTGTGTTGGATACAGGAGAGTAGGAGCTGTGCGATTCTGCATTGCTCTGCGTCGGATCCAATGAGGCTTTTGGTTGGGAGAGTCTCAGTGCCGTTCTGCAGGGATCTGCATCGCTCAGGGTCAGATCCAGGTAAAACCTTTGGTGATGAGCTGTGTGACTCTGGGGGGCTTTGCTCCACTTTGTGTCGAATTCAAGGACCCTTTGATGTGGAGCAGCGCACAGCTGCAGGGTTTTGTGTTGCTTTGCGTCAGACCCAGGCTCACCTGACATCCATAGCATGGTATTTAGCCAAATTTTTTGCCTTCGCTCTCTAATTTTGCTGACCCTGTATTTTTGGCTTTAGGACTCTCCACACTTTACCACTGCTAGCCGGTGCTTAAGTGCTTGTGCTCTCTCCTTAAAACCTGGTAAAAGTGGCCTATATTTAATCGGCACATTTAATTTACTTATAAGTCCCTATTAAGTGGTAATACCTGCGGAGCAGTAGCGGACCCCCCTCCCCCTAGCGCCTTGAGACCCTCCGTGTGAGTAGCGCGCTCTACAAATGTCTTGATTGATTGATTGATTGACCCTGGTCCTGTAAATTAAATGTAACTAGTGGGGAGCAGCACTCATTGTGCTACCCGCTAATGAAGTACTGTAAAACTTGTCTCAGGCCTGCCACTGCAGCACCTAGAATAGACCCTAACCAACCCAGGGCTGGGTTACATGATATTTAAAAAGTAGGGCATGTGTGTTTAAGTTTTACTTTTGTAAGACCTATCTCTCTTATAGACTAACACAAGGTTATTTTATTACCCTCAATAAGTGCTAACTTCAAATTGGGAGCAGATAAAGAAATGATGTTTACACTCAACTGATTTGTGTTTTAAAATGATAAAGTTGGATTTTAAGTTACTATTCTGAAAATGCCACTTTTAGAAAGTTGCCATTTTCTTGCCCAAACCAAGGGGTATATTTACAAGAACTGCTGCTAACTTGCATTAGCGTTAGTTAGCGGCAATTTTCCTAACGCTGGCCATCGCCGAAAACTATCGCCCTGTTAGCGATGTATTCACAATGCATCGCTATATAGTAATAGTTCCAGGTAGCCGCGGTGAAAACTGCTGCTAACACCAGCTTGAAGGAGATATAAATTTTTACGTTAGTGGGCAAAACTGACGAAAGGCTAATTTGCGGGCAAAAAAACTCATGTTAGTCAGCAGAACTTCACCTTTTTTGCCTCAAGAGGCAAAAATAGCCAATTAGTCCACCTCTAATGAAAACAAGAAAAGAAAAACAATGGAATGCAGAATGGAGCAGCCAGGGAGACGTGCAGCACAGACCAACAACCTCCCCAAACCCCCCAACAGCCAGGATGACCAGCAAGAGTCCCAGGGGAAGAGGAAATGCAGAATCAGGGCAACACATATGAAAAGAGGTGCATCGCTGGGGAAAACCTGTGATGCATCACTTTTCATAGCACCCTCCTTGCAACATCATGGCAGCTGTACTTGCATCTGGGAACCAGAGTGGTATACAGAGGTCCTATGGAGTCGCTGGGCCGTGGCAGTAGACATTGAGGTGTTGCCGATCACCCTTATCTGGTGGTGAAGTCTGCCAGGTGGCAGGGAGACATGTTGCTGACCTGCGTGAGAAGACTGCCTGGTGTCCCTTGGAGTTGTGAATGGTAGAGGCCCTCCTGCACAACAACATAAGGAGGTCTGCTTTGCATACCATGCACCACCACTACACCAGGGTGCATGGAGGGGATTATTCATAAGAAGGGGGGTCCCTAAGGGTTGGATGGGTAGACAGGGGAAGAGGGAACAACGGAGACCTTCAGAGAGAACAGACCCCACTGTCTACACTAGAATGATATCGTTAAGCCCAAGGATGGGTCAAATCAAATAGAGTTAGGCCTCGGGCCGGAGCGAGTTCAAAGGAATCAAAAGAGCAAAGAAAATAAAAGTAACATATTTTATTGAGATAACAATAATCTGATAATGATTTTAACCAAAGATGTATACAATGGTGATAGCTATAAAAACACAGTCCCACACAGAGACACAAACAAGCACACTATCATTCACACGACACATTCATATAAGTGAAAAAACCAAAACAAATAGGTTCTTTATATATATAGTATTCTCTGCACATAAAAATTCCCATCCATATTGGAAACGGGCTGATCCAGTCCAGTTTGGTGGAAATAGTTAAAGTTCTTCCAATGGGCCCACAAGGGCAGGAGCCAACGCACGTTTCGGTGTAAACTACACCTTCATCAGGGCAACGACGATGTGCGGTGTGTGGGACAACACAAAACGGATCTATAATAGAATCATACACAAAGGTGAACACCACAACAAAAATGAAACATCATCAAAATTAATAGAATTATGCTAAAAAACAAGGAACATCATCATCCGTAAATTGATGTACAACAAAAACATGCATATATGCATATTGCTCTTTTTAACAATTAGATTCCAGAGAACGGCCCGAGGTTTAAGTGATATTAGGGTAACAAAGAATCAAACAGATAGGAGGCTTAAACGTAAGGAAGAACAGAGTGCACCCTACAAGATAGGGTCTATTCATATGAGAACAAGTTTACAAACCAAGAACTAGGTGTGCACCCAGAGTGTGGAATGGAACGGGAAAAAGCGTGCAAAGGGAATCAGCCAATACAGTGAAACGGAAAATACAAGTGGAAAGAATCACAGAGAGTGAATAAGTTTATTATTGTAATAACGTATAGATAAAAAGTCGGAAAAAGAGATATATAAATGATGCAATACCTTTCACAGAACTGTATGCAAATCGACTTTTCAAAACAATATGGAAGCTACAAATGCTAAACGTCAAGGGTACAGAAGTGTTCTGTAGAAGAAAAGAATGAGCAGGACATCAGCAAGCGATAATCAGATCAAGCCTAAGGGTCAATAGAGACAGTGTAAGAAAACAGAATATACAGGAATCCAAGTCATAAGTGGGGAACAAAACACAATATGGAAAAAGCTTACCACGGGGAAGATGAAATACACTGTAATCCTAGTTCAAATTTAGGGTGCTGCAGTCAAAGGGCCACCCCCATTCGGCCTATCAGTGGTAGGTCCCCAGATTATGTAAGTCCAGCCCAGGGAGTATTTCTAAAGTGAAAAACAAGAAAGCAATAAATCCAAGAGAGGTCAGCTAAGGACCCGGAATACATGTTGTACCAAAAGCTAAGGAATATAAGAACTGCATAAATCACCACCTTTGGCTGGTGGTCCAATCGAGTGGTACGCGAATAGTCCACAAGCAGATTCTTGGAGACTCAGCAATTGGGGGGGGTGGTCGGAAAAAACGGGATGAGGCAGATGTCCGGTTCGTCAATGGAGTGGATAATCTGAAAAAACGAAACGAACAATATGCTTAAGGGTTTCTAAACATGCGAGTGCCTGGTAGGTAGTAAATCTCAGGAGCCAGAAACCTTCCAACACACTAAGGGGGGTCAGTGAATAATGAATATCCGAAACGGAAAGAATATTCTTCAGAATAGCAACAACCCCTGCTACAATGGGACTAATGCGAACCAAAAGAGGCGGGGAGGGATTTAAATAGGTCCAATGACCTGCCATAGTATTCGGGACCGCCACAGGGCAAACTGAATGGAGACACCAGAGAGTCTTACCGTAAATGAGCACGATGCTCAAACGAACGTCTATTCCAGCAGGATGAATGCGATGGTATCAATTCCGAATGGCGAAGATGACCTGGGCCAAACCGTCCGGTGTTTAAATAGGTCCCAGCCTAATTGACAGCCGGAGAGGAAATCGTTTTGCGGGAGTCCCAGGAATGCAGAAATAAACAAAGGACCACGGGAGCAGTACTAGGGAAGCCGATAGAGGTGGCAGCCATCTTGGAAAGGGGAGAGATAACTGCGGTATAGCGGACATGCATGGGTCTGGGGGCCGAGTCCAGTCCTGCCAATGAGCCCAGCCAAGGACTGATCAGCCACGGGTAAACAATACTGTATACACCCGCTACAGGTACAATAAAAAGTCAAAGTCACACAGTGTATCTAAAGGGGCAGAGGAAACAAAAATGGGAAGGGTCAAAAAAAGGGGGGGAGAGAGAGCCTCTTTCAAAGGAAGTGCCCAGGCAAAATACAGCAAAAAAATATATAAAAAATAAATAAGTCGGCAACGCAGTTGCAAACAAATAAAGAAAAAAAGTAGATATAAATGATTTCCAGTAACCAGGAATCGAAAATCAGCATGTAGGGGGTAATAGAATATACGCTCAAGTAATGGCATTTTCCCAAGGGCAGAGTTCGTTGAGGCCCTGGGCCACAGAGTCAAGGTAGTATATCCAAAAAACCTCCCTCTTCTTTCTGAGGGTAGTGGGGTCCTTACCCGCCGGGCTATGTATTTTTTCCAAAATGACCCATTTGAGGTCAAGTTCTGAGTGGCCTAGGCTAGTCCAGTGAGGTACTAGAGGTGCCCCTGTTTTTTTCAGACGGATGTTGGACTTGTGTTCACCAATCCTTAGGCGGCATTCCCTGCCTGTTTCTCCAACATAGATAAGATTACAAGGGCAGAAGATCGCATAAACCACATTAGCTGTTCGACAGTTAGTCATATCCGTCAATTTAATGGTTCATTTATTGATGTTGAGAGTTTGTCTAACCAAAGAATTGGGACATGCTTGACAGGATCCACAGCGGTGGTTACCCGTGATGGGAGGAAGGCCAGTGATGGATATTTGGCGAAGAGGACTAGGGAGTTCAGGTAGTTTACCGCGAACAAGGTGGTTCCTGAGGTTTTTGTTCCTTCTGAATGCGAAGAGAGGTTTGGATAATCGGTCATTATCATCAATGTTGAGGAGGTACCAGAGGGAATTGATAGTCTGGCGAATTTTATGATTGATGTTAGAATGCCGGGTGACACAAACCAATCGATCAGTGACCTTCTCCTCTTTTTGCTGAAACATGGTGTCCCGGTTATAGTACCTGGCTCTCTTGAAGGAGTTTTTCACCAATCTAGGGGGGTAACCCCTATTCAAAAGTTTAGTTTTGAGGATGTCAGCCTGGTAAAGGAAATCCTTAATCTCAGTACAATTTCTCCGAAGTCGGAGAAATTGGCTGAAAGGAATACCCTCTCTTTGGCAGCGAGGGTGGTAGCTGTCAAACTGGAGCAACGTGTTCCTAGCGGTAGGCTTGGTGTATAGGGAGACAAAAAGATGGTTGTTTTTGTGCTCTACCCACACATCGAGGAATTCAATCCTGTTGCTACTAGAGTGAACAGTGAATGTCAAGTTGTCATCAGCTAGATTAATCCATTGAACAAATTCATCAAGGGAGGTCTGGTCGCCTTTCCAGATGAAAAAAATATCATCTATGAAGCGTGACCAGGCGTAGATGTTTTCGAAGAAGGGGGCGATCTCGTTGAAGATGTTCATTTTCTCGAATTTTCCCATGTATAGACAAGCCACACTAGGGGCACAGGCTGCCCCCATGCTGACTCCCTGAGTTTGTTGATAGAAATCGTTATTGAATTCAAAGTAATTTTCACCCAGTATGATTTTCAGGCATTGAAGAATGAAAGGGGTGTTGGTGATATCAGGTTCTGAGTTTAGGATTTCATGGATAGCAGATAAAGCTCCTTCTTGCGGGATATTCGTGTATAAGGATTCGACATCCATAGTGACTAGGATCTCCCTGTCACTATGGTAGTCCAGGTTCTCAATTTTGGCGATGAAATGGCCAGTATCTTTTACATAGGATTCCAGTTTGGCAACCAATGGTTTTAAAAACTGGTCTACGTATTTGGAGAGGGGCTCAGTGGCCGCCCCAATGGTGGAAACAATGGGTCTTAGGGGGGGATCCGACACGTTTTTGTGGGTCTTGGGCACACCGTAGATGATAGGTAATCGGGTATAGAGGGGGGTAAGGAACTCAGCTTCCTTGGTGCACAGATGCCCGTCGTCCACAGCCCTGCATACAATTTTCAAAATGCGTTGTTTGAGAGCTGGTTCAGGATTGGTGGTGATACGTTTGTAATGTTGGGTAACTGACAGAAGGTTGTTCATTTTGATGATGTAGGTGGGGGTGTCAAAAATGACAATACCACCACCCTTGTCACAAGGTTTGATGGTCAGTTGTTTGTCATCTCTCAATTTGAGGAGGGCATCGTTCTCTTCTTTATGGAGATTGGGAGATGGTTTTGGAACATATCTAACGATCTGTTGGATCTTAGTCGAGACTGCCTTCTCAAAAATCCGGACTTCAGGGCCCAAAGAGTCCAAAGATGGAGTGAATTCCGAGGGGGGTCGAAGTCCAGATAGATTGTTCGAGTTGTCAATGGGGGGCCTGTTCTGAAAATGTTTTTTGAGTCTTATTTTTCGAAAGAAGGAATGGAGGTCCTTGATTAATTCAAATTTGTTGAAATTGGCCGATGGAACAAAGGACAACCCTCTAGATAACAATTTAGAGGTCTCAGGATTGATGTTTTTTTGTGATAAATTAAACACAGGGATGTTGTTTACGTTTTCCAATACTGCTGGTGCCTCGTTTGGATGTACATTTGAGGCTGTATTGGATCCTGACGGAATCCCCTCTGTCTGGGGTTCCGGTTCCTGGGGCGGAAGTTGCCTCTGCGGTTCCCTAAAAAATGGTTTGACGGAGTGGAATTATCGAAATTTTCTTGCCTAGATTGGTAAGCTTGGTTATAGTTGGGGTTATAGTTGGTAGGTTCATCGCTTTCGGAGTCAGTGGTGTCGGAGAACGTAACAACCCGTTTGTTGTTCCAGCGTGCATTACTGGGGTTGTTTGGATAGATGGGGTAGGTTCCTTCTGTATTGGTATAGAAGTTTGGAGTTAAAAATGGATAGGCTCGTTCCTGAGAGAACAATCTGATATCTTTTTTGAGCTTTTCTGTTTTTCTCTTAAGAAGGTACTCAGAAAATGAGTCTAATTCACGAGCAATCTCTTCTAGTTTGTTCTTACCTACCTCAACAGCGTTCTCTCGTTTAAGTTTATCTTCCAGTTCCTCAATTTCTTTATTAAGGATGGAAAGGACTTCTCTAGCGGTTTCCACTATCAGCATCATCCAATCTCTGGAACATCTATTCGCTGATTTTCGATTCCTGGTTACTGGAAATCATTTATATCTACTTTTTTTCTTTATTTGTTTGCAACTGCGTTGCCGACTTATTTATTTTTTATATATTTTTTTGCTGTATTTTGCCTGGGCACTTCCTTTGAAAGAGGCTCTCTCTCCCCCCCTTTTTTTGACCCTTCCCATTTTTGTTTCCTCTGCCCCTTTAGAGACACTGTGTGACTTTGACTTTTTATTGTACCTGTAGCGGGTGTATACAGTATTGTTTACCCGTGGCTGATCAGTCCTTGGCTGGGCTCATTGGCAGGACTGGACTCGGCCCCCAGACCCATGCATGTCCGCTATACCGCAGTTATCTCTCCCCTTTCCAAGATGGCCGCCACCTCTATCGGCTTCCCTAGTACTGCTCCCGTGGTCCTTTGTTTATTTCTGCATTCCTGGGACTCCCGCGAGACGATTTCCTCTCCGGCTGTCAATTAGGCTGGGACCTATTTAAACACCGGACGGTTTGGCCCAGGTCATCTTCGCCATTCGGAATTGATACCATCGCATTCATCCTGCTGGAATAGACGTTCGTTTAAGCATCGTGCTCATTTACGGTAAGACTCTCTGGTGTCTCCATTCAGTTTGCCCTGTGGCGGTCCCGAATACTATGGCAGGTCATTGGACCTATTTAAATCCCTCCCCGCCTCTTTTGGTTCGCATTAGTCCCATTGTAGCAGGGGTTGTTGCTATTCTGAAGAATATTCTTTCCGTTTCGGATATTCATTATTCACTGACCCCCCTTAGTGTGTTGGAAGGTTTCTGGCTCCTGAGATTTACTACCTACCAGGCACTCGCATGTTTAGAAACCCTTAAGCATATTGTTCGTTTCGTTTTTTCAGATTATCCACTCCATTGACGAACCGGACATCTGCCTCATCCCGTTTTTTCCGACCACCCCCCCCAATTGCTGAGTCTCCAAGAATCTGCTTGTGGACTATTCGCGTACCACTCGATTGGACCACCAGCCAAAGGTGGTGATTTATGCAGTTCTTATATTCCTTAGCTTTTGGTACAACATGTATTCCGGGTCCTTAGCTGACCTCTCTTGGATTTATTGCTTTCTTGTTTTTCACTTTAGAAATACTCCCTGGGCTGGACTTACATAATCTGGGGACCTACCACTGATAGGCCGAATGGGGGTGGCCCTTTGACTGCAGCACCCTAAATTTGAACTAGGATTACAGTGTATTTCATCTTCCCCGTGGTAAGCTTTTTCCATATTGTGTTTTGTTCCCCACTTATGACTTGGATTCCTGTATATTCTGTTTTCTTACACTGTCTCTATTGACCCTTAGGCTTGATCTGATTATCGCTTGCTGATGTCCTACTCATTCTTTTCTTCTACAGAACACTTCTGTACCCTTGACGTTTAGCATTTGTAGCTTCCATATTGTTTTGAAAAGTCGATTTGCATACAGTTCTGTGAAAGGTATTGCATCATTTATATATCTCTTTTTCCGACTTTTTATCTATACGTTATTACAATAATAAACTTATTCACTCTCTGTGATTCTTTCCACTTGTATTTTCCGTTTCACTGTATTGGCTGATTCCCTTTGCACGCTTTTTCCCGTTCCATTCCACACTCTGGGTGCACACCTAGTTCTTGGTTTGTAAACTTGTTCTCATATGAATAGACCCTATCTTGTAGGGTGCACTCTGTTCTTCCTTACGTTTAAGCCTCCTATCTGTTTGATTCTTTGTTACCCTAATATCACTTAAACCTCGGGCCGTTCTCTGGAATCTAATTGTTAAAAAGAGCAATATGCATATATGCATGTTTTTGTTGTACATCAATTTACGGATTATGATGTTCCTTGTTTTTTAGCATAATTCTATTAATTTTGATGATGTTTCATTTTTGTTGTGGTGTTCACCTTTGTGTATGATTCTATTATAGATCCGTTTTGTGTTGTCCCACACACCGCACATCGTCGTTGCCCTGATGAAGGTGTAGTTTACACCGAAACGTGCGTTGGCTCCTGCCCTTGTGGGCCCATTGGAAGAACTTTAACTATTTCCACCAAACTGGACTGGATCAGCCCGTTTCCAATATGGATGGGAATTTTTATGTGCAGAGAATACTATATATATAAAGAACCTATTTGTTTTGGTTTTTTCACTTATATGAATGTGTCGTGTGAATGATAGTGTGCTTGTTTGTGTCTCTGTGTGGGACTGTGTTTTTATAGCTATCACCATTGTATACATCTTTGGTTAAAATCATTATCAGATTATTGTTATCTCAATAAAATATGTTACTTTTATTTTCTTTGCTCTTTTGATTCCTTTGAACTCGCTCCGGCCCGAGGCCTAACTCTATTTGATTTGACCCATCCTTGGGCTTAACGATATCATTCTAGTGTAGACAGTGGGGTCTGTTCTCTCTGAAGGTGCATGGAGGGGATTACCAATGGTGGGCTGCACCTCTCTGCATCACAGGCCGGAGGACGTTGCGCTGGCCGGACGCTGTGGAGAGTGAGGTCCCTGAGCTGCACCGCACTTGTGTGGCGGGAGTGTTGCAACTTCAACCATAAGGGGGCCCTGTTGCATCACCTGCATCAGAAGGTTTCCCAGCGGGCTTGGCAGTGACTGCTGTACCCAGGTTTGTGAACTCCCACCTGGCTGAGGCACCTGCTGGCTGAGTCACAGATTTGTAGAGAGTGCAGCGGATTGCGCCACAGTGTCAATGTCCAGGTGAGGAGAAGGTAGGACACGTAGCAGAGGAAGCCTGGGGGTCGAGCTGGGCCCAGGCCTAGTGCCTGTGGGTGATGCACTCCCATTGGCGGCTCATTCGATATGGTGAAAGAGCGTCACCCCACTGCTTTCAAGCAGTGCAAGAAGAGGAAACATAACGTGATGATAACTTTCTGATATTCTCATGCTATGTATCCTTTGCGGGCGGGAGGGTGGGTGGGACTGCTCTACTTAGAGCTGGGCAGGGGCGGAGTGGTTTACCCACTCAAGTGCTCAATGACTGTTTGGTCGGCCCTCTCAGGGCGCCCAAAGCAGTCATGCGCATTTCCCTGTTAACAATGCAGGCTGTATTACAGCCTGTATGGAGAACATGCCAACCCCTCCAGCCCCTGGCTGAAAGCCTTGTCACGGCGCTCAAGAACAATCACAGGACTAAGGAGAGCAGGAACACAGAAGACACATGACCCAGCCTCTCCTGTGTCTTTCCCATGTTTCCTGCATCCGAGCTGTCCGGTCCCCCCCGCCGCACTACTTAATGGCAGCTGCTGTGCGGCCATGTCCAGCGGGCGTTCCACTAGTGCAGCAAAGGCAAGCCTATCTGTGTCCGTTCGCCCCTGGACTGCTCCCAGCACCAAGGACCCTCTCTCTCTGACACTCCACCGCTACGACACCAGCACCCTCCTCGCCATGAACCCTGGACGCAATACCGCCTGCCATCTAGCATCACTGTAGTATTTCCTTGCACCCTGCACCTGCCGAAACTGCAAACACACCTTCTGCCACATCAGCACACCAGCACCTCCTGCTGCCTAGCCGACCAACAGCGCAGCTGACCAGCTCAACTGCATCCTCCTCAATGTGTGGTCCCTCCACAAAAACGCAACAGAAATCTGGGACCTCCCCCAGTCCACGCCACCTCTTCATACATTGCCTTGTTCACGGAAATCTGGACCAACCTCTGCTCCGGACTGAACATCGCCATCACCATCCATGATGGCTGCGAATTGTACCTGCCAGACCACCCCGAGCGCCCAGGAGGAAGCATTGCCATTGTCTAGAAAAGCACAATCCCAACGACCACCATGGAGCACCTCCACTTCCAGGTCCGTACCAACCCCAACCCCACCCTCTGTGTCAACCTCGTCTACAGGTCACCCGGCCCATGAACCCCCATTCACTGATGCCATTGTAGACCTCATTGCACCCCAGGCTCTCCCATTACTGACTACATCCTACTCAGAGACTTCAACTTCTACCTGGACAACCCCAGTGGCCAGAACACCACCACCCTCCTTGCGAACCTCAACAACACCGGACTCAAGCATCTACTCACTGTACCAACCCACGTAGCCGGACACACGCTGGACTCTGTCTTCTCCGCCAGCGGGAACTTCAACTGCAGCCACACGACCGAACTCTCCTGGACCGACCATCATAGTATACATCACGCCTTCACCACCCGCACCGTACACCACTGCCATCAGCGCCCCCCTCCCCAGCCGCAGCTAGATCAAGGCCATCAAATAACTTTTTGGCAACTCCCTCAGCACCACCACTCCGCCAACGCTTACAGATGCCAGCAGTGCGCAAATTCCACCGATGGAGCTCCAACTGCGCTGACACCCTGGCAGCTCTTCCGTGTCAGTAGACTGAGCATCTGGGGGTCGCTGGCCACCGGGGAAGGTGACAGCAGACACCCTTGACACCACACTAGACTCTGTACAAAGTGACGCATCTAGGCATATGCGTGACCTTGAGAACCCCTATGCCACATTATACCTGCGTCAGGTAGGATGTATGCAGGGTGGGTGTTCCCATGCAACAAAGCCTTGTAGGAGTGGCGCAGTAAAATCTATTAGATTTCACGGTGACAATTCCAGGACGCCACTGCGTCTAAACCTTACACCTGCCTCATGGAGGGCGTAAGGGTGATGCTGTGCCATAGGGATAGGACTGCCCCACGCATTGCTGGAGTAGCACCATGCTTGCGAAAGGCTTGCAGCAATGAGTGACTTTAGCGCTGAGAGATACGGCAGAAATATCTGTAACTCCTTGCGACATGGAGCACCATACAGTAAATAAAGCACATCCATGCTGTCGCAAGGAAGGCGCAGTGAAAAGTGTGCCAATGCCCTTTTTTTGCAGCGATGCAACACTTTTCATGAATGAGGCCCAGGACTGCACCCTATCTTATTGTGGGGTGCATTCCTGAGATTTTGTTTTGGCACAGAGCAGCAATAATCTTTGCTGTGCTGTCCAGCACCAAAATCTCTGAAATGAGGCCACAAGTGTTTGCACCAATTTTAAGACCAGCTATATTCTGGTCTTAAAAAACTGCCTCTAACTGAACTTAGAGGCAGGTTTGGGGGTTTTGCACCATACAAGGAATTCCTTGTAAATATACGCCCACCTTGCATCTCATTTTTGTTAACTCTTGCTGACAGAAGCGGCGATCTATAAAATTCACGTTTTCACCGGAAAAGTGCTATGAACTCCAGTTAGCGTCAACTTGTATATAAGGCGATCAAAAAAGCTGCCATAACGTCAAAAAAATGACGCTGCGGTGGTGTTAAGTCCATGTAAATATGCCCACAAATGTGCCTTTTTTGCCACTGTCCTGGGTCACATGACTGTGAATGTCTCTACTACTCTACTCTACTACTGAAATAAAGGAAGCCTACGTGTAAGGGGAGAGAGTCTTAGAGAGTATTCCTGACTGGATGGCTGGGGAGAAGTTGGGTCCTGGCCTAATTACAATTCAAAGCGGTCTTTCCTGCAACACAACACACAAAGGAACCTAACCGGGGCCGTCTCTAGGGCAGTGCGATCGGTGCCACAGCAACGGGCGCTGACTTGGGTTGGGGGCGCCATGTTCATCGCTTTAAAAGCACCTGATGCCGCGTACTTTGTCCCCGCAATAAAAATGACTACTCCAGTGATTAATGTTCTTCCTGGAGAGAGTACGGAGCTTTGTCTAGTGAAAGTTTTGACTGATCATAGGGCAGAGGGTTAACATGCTTGTTGCAAAGAACGTGTCCCATTAACATCACAAAGTGCATATAATACAAATAGGGTTACCGGTTTTGTCAGAGATCCTTTTCTTACTTGCAGTTTACAAGTTATAATCTTAATATAGTTGCAGTGAGATAATAACTGCCATCAAAGAACTGCATGCAAACTTCAAGGAAAATATTAGAGCTATATATTTTTTGCCCAGACTTTCGTTGTTCTAAAGTTGCAAACGGGGTTCATTTGAGTAGAAATCAATTCTTATTATTAAAGAAAACCCCTAACAATGGTGTTACATTTTAAATTCTGAATTTGTGCTTTTCCAGCCCAAGGACTCTTAAACAATACCGCCCACCAGTATGGATGACATGTGACTCCTACCCCTTGTAGACCTCTATCTTATGTAACATTTCCTAAATACTGATTTTCACAGCAATGATTGATTGTCTATGTGCAATGTGTGGGTGATGTAAAGTTTTCTGACATCTTAAACTGGCATGAGTGGCGCTATAAAACGAAATGAATCTAAGATACAGTGGTTATGGAGACTTGAGGGGCACTGTCAAATGGTGGTAGTGAGGGAATCTGTGGTGGAGGTGATCACTGGCGGGGCGCCAACAAACATTGTTGCACAGGGCGCCACCAATGCTAAAGCCGGCCCTGAACCTGACACCAGGCCTGCCTGTGCCTTTGTCACTCTAGAGAGTTGGGAGTCAAACAGAGGGGAATGGGAAGAACTGACCAGAACCAGTTTTAGGGTTAGGCCAGAAGATACCCCACACAATGGATGGCATCTTCAGAAACTCTCATTATAACACTCCTGGACTTATAGAAGATTCAGAAGAAGGATAGCATGCTGCCAGAAGGACTGCCCTGCTACCAGAAGGACTGCCTTGGTGCCTGAAGAAGGAGATTTGACTTGCTTTCTTTGATACTATGCTACTCAGAGTGACCCCAAAGGCTAGTTAGTTGACCTCCTGTTTAAGCTACAGGGACACAACAAGCTTCCAGAGGCCTTCCTGCAATTGCCGAGCTGAACAGTACCAACTGGACCTGCCTGAACCTCTGCTGGAGTAAGTCCTGATCCCCAAGAGTTGCCACCCAGATTCTGGACATTTGGTTGGCATGAGTGAATGCTCCTCCTGATGAAAAGGTAGTGAAGAAACAGAAGTGTTGCTCTCCTCACAACAGCAAATTAACCTTTTGGTGACGAGAATCAAACACCAATGATGACTGCCAATGCAAACTTCTAGCGGGACCTGCTTTTCATGCTGACAGTGTCCGTCTGCAATGATCTGCAACGTGAGACTTGCACTTTGCGCAGACGACAAGTGTTCGAGATGATCAACCAATGCGAAGCTCCATCGACGACTGGCTCTTCGCACCACAGCAATGACCTTCTGTGACGTTCCACCTGATCTTCGTGTCGAAAGCTTTCTTTTCGCTGCCCCTTCCTAAGTGAATAGAACTCTTTGTGCTGGACTTGAGAAGGTGACTCTTCAGAGAGATTAGACTGCTTCATGTATCCAACTCACCCTCCATCTCGGATAACCAAGATGGTGGTCTCTGCTCGTTGGTGCTAGTCTCACTTAAAACTTTAAAAATGAATATCTCTGGTTCTTTTGGTATTATATTTATCATTGTTGTGTCATTTTATTTATTAAAATGCACTCTATTTCTCTAAATTGGCTTGGGATTTGTCTTGTGTTGTGTTTTCACTTTATTACTGTTGGTGTGCTGCATAAGTGCTTTACACATTGCCTCTAAGTTAAGCCTGACTTCTTTGTGCGAAGCTACTAGAGGGTTAAACACAGTTTAATATAGTGACTGTTGTGGTTCCTCCTGACAAGGATTGTGTTTATTATTTGAGTGGGGCTTCCACCATTCTCAACTAATAACCCAATTTTTAGGTCTCGCCCAGGCAGCGCGCATGCGCTGCTCTAGGAGATGACCTTTAGAAATCGGTCAGCTCTTTTCAAGCACTCGTGCTTGTGCTGGCATCCACCTTGCGGGAGCGAGCAGCGGTGCGCGTGCTAATTGAAAACAGATGGTCCGCGCAACGCTGCTTGCTCCCGCAAGACAGATGCCAGCACAAGCATGAGTGCTTGAAAACAGCTGCTGCTTGTTTTAGGTTTCTTTCTGTTTGCCTCTCACCGCCGCTCGTTCGTCCACCCTCTCTTGTTTTAGGTTTTTTTCTGTTTGCCTCTCAGCGCCACTCATTCATCCGCCCTCTCTCTTTTTTCATCCTTTACTTAGATGCTCCCCTGTGCACGTTTTTCTAAGTTTGTGTCTCCGCCCGTCTCTCTCTTGTTTTCCCGCTCTTTCACTCTCCCTCCGACTCTCTCTCTACCCCTGCAGCCCTAGCTTCCCTTTGTCGCTTTCTGACATCCTCTCACTTTCTTCCTCTCTCTCTCTCTGTCGTTGGATGTCTCTGCAACTCTCTGTTTGTGACTTTCAGATGCTGCATCCACGTGTTTGCTTGTCCTTTTATTGCCTTTCCTGATGTTATATATTTCAATGTAACCCGTCTTTCTTGTTCTCGCTCTCTCTCTCTCTCTCTCTGTTTGACTGTCCCTGTCTCACCGTCTCTATCTCCCTCTCCCTCCCTCTCCCTCGCTCTCTCTCCCTCTTTCGTTGACTGTCTCTGTAGCTGTCTGACTATAGCTCTCCGTGGGCCTTTTGACTCTTCTGTTACTCCTTCTGACGCTCTCTTGACCTGTGAGTCTGTGTGTATGTTTTGTGTGTGTGTGTTCTTCTCTCACAGTATTTCAAGACGCCTGCCTCTCTGTCTTTCTTTAGATGTATTTCTATCTCTCTCTTACCCTTTTTCACTCTCTATCTTCCAAAATCTCTTTCTCCCTCTTTCTATGTCTCTGACTTTGTGACTTCCTGGCTGTTCTCGGACATATTTCGTCTTCAACTGTTGATTTGTTTGCATATTTTGGGTCAATAGAGCTTCAACTCTGTGATGGTCGCTATATAAATGACAGCGCTCACCCCCTTACTCAAAGTTTCTTTATTTACATTTGCTCTGTCTCTTGTTAACTCTCATTGCGCACTCACTACCTACTTCTCGTTCGCAGTGTCTCTTTTTCCCTCTGCCATTTCTCACTTACACTCTTTCTTCTCTCTGTCATTGTTTCCTGGTCTTCCTCTATTGCTTTATTCCAAAGGATCTGTCTCTATGTGCTTCCCTTCGTCGCTCTCTGAATTTCCCTTTGTACAGGTCTGTGCCTACCTTTGTTCCCAGTTTTTCTGTGTCTCTTCCTATCCCGACCCCTTCCCCTGCGTCACCCTTTGACCTCTATTTGTCATTCTTTAACTTTTCCGCCTCGTTTTGATCTCATCTTCTCCCTCCATTCGTCTCTACTCCTTTTTTCTGTGTGGATTCACCTGTTACCTCTATCTCAGTGGCACTCTCTTGGTCTCTTTTCTTTTTCTGTACCTCTGTCGCTGCACTTTCTTTGTCTCTCTCAGTTCTTCCCACCCTCTTTCACCTCACAGATGTATGGTGCTCTATCTTGGCAGCGCTGTCTTCTTCTCTTCCGTTCTACTTTCTCTGTCTGTCTCTTTCTTTCTCCCCCCTCGCTTTTTCTTTACCTCCTGACTATCTGTCTCTTTATCACTCCACGTGACTCTGCGAGAATCTCCTTTGTCTACATCTCTCCCGTTGCCTCTCTTTTTGTGGGGCTGACTGTCACACTTGCTCTCTCACTGTCTTGTACCTGCCTTTCTGTGTCCCCCTCACCGTCTCTTCTCTGACCTGCTCTCCCTTCTCCGTCGGTTAATCTTTTTTGCTCCTCTAAGAATGTGGCCATTCTTGTTTATTATAACTTTTCAACATGCTGCACAGCAGCCACGCTGCTCTACTACATAGCTTAAAAACAAATGCAAAGCCAAAACCTCTGGCTAAGCACTTATAAGGTCCCAAAGGCGAGACCTATTGGCTATGCCAATGCTTGTTTACAGTAGCGAAGGCAAAACTCTTGGAGAATGCCACACAAAAGAAGGTCATTTCCAACACTCCTCATCTAAACAATTCACTCAAACTAACTAGAAAATAGGAGCAGTCTGCATTTGTCTTGCAAAATGCCAGGCATCAGAAACCTAGATCTTTCTCTTTTTTTGCTTTCATGATGAGAAAAATAGTATATAAGTTGCATATGGCAGTGTTCCTCCACAGAGGAGGCGCATCAGACCCTTGGGTGCGGCCTCGAGTGCCCCATTAGTACTCCGCTGCTACACATTATCCTGTGTCCGCTGCTCTACGTGACCCTGTGTTCACTGCTACAGTTCGGTAGTTCCCCCTATGAATAGCATCCTGTGTTTCGCTCATGACTTCTTCTGCACATGCTTATGTGTGACTGTTGGACTGTGTGCCGTCATGGCTCTATGCTTGTTGGTCTTAGGGGTGCCTGTATGGCTTTAAGCGTGCTGATCTGAGTGCAAGCTCTAATCTACATTTGTGTCCCTGTGCTGTGTGCATCTTTGTATATGCACAATAAAAAAATCCAAAGGTATTGGCTTTGTCATTGCTTTCTTTGAAATATATTTGCAGGTAGCATTGTGTCTGAAGTAAATACGTCTGACAGGAAGTCTCCAGAAGTCCACAAGACCATGTTGCTGGGTTGAAACGTAGTGCCAGAACTAAAGGTGTGCACATAGATTCTGGCTAAACGCTATTTAAAAATAAATTTGATTCGACAGGCTCTACAAGCCCAGCTCCTCAGAGTGCTTCGGACCTCAACACGAGGAACTAGAGATCCACAGGGTTGGACTGGGGTCGAAAGTAGGTTCTGGCTCTAAAATAAAAGTGGCCCCATTTGTGTATCAGATAGCTGAAGAAGTGACCCACATTCTGCAAATTGGGACAGTTGTGAATCTGTAAAGAGATGCTGTATAGGTATTTTACAAGGTACGGGAGAATACATACATTTGTGCATGCCTCAGGCAATGTATGTGGTATTATAAGATATAGAAACAGTAAAAACTGACCCATCTGACCAAAAACAGGCCCACAAGCAGCCAAAAGAATGGCTCACACACTGACCCGTCAGAACAGCTTTTCTGGCACTGCCAGATCGCCCAATAGGCCAATCCGACCCCTGCGCCCCTTTATTGCACTAGCAGGCAGTGGCGGCTCCTCCGCTATGGCGGAGGAGCGTAGCCCCACTGATTTCAAGCAGTGCGAGAAGTAGAAACATAAAATGATAACTTTCAGTTATTATCATTTTATGTTTGTGCTGCTTTGCGGGCGGGTGGGGCTTCTCTGCTCTCGGAACAGGGTAGAGGAGGAGTGGTTTGCCCACACCAGTCATGCACCCTTTCCCCGTTCTCCATGCAGGCGGCATTACAAGCTGCATGGAGAACAAGCCCAGGCCCCCATTCCCTGGTAGAGTATCAAACCAGGACGCTCAAAACCAATCACAACGCTGGTTGGTCAGGGGAGCCTGGGTGCCTATTGTTATTGGTCAGTGGGGCCTGGCTGTGCTTCCTATTCATCAAAGAGAGCAGAAGCAGAGTTGTGGGACCTGGTGGCAAGGTAAGTTATTTTTTTTAAATTATGCGCACCCTCCCGCTATTGTAACCCCCCACAACTCCCCGCGACCCCTGTCCCGCCACCCCCGAGCCATGCCTGCTGCCACTGCTTGCAGGAGAGCTCCGGCCATTGCTAGCAGCAGGTGTAGGAACCCGCGTGAATAAACAGCTTGGCAGTCAAGTGGTGACATCGTCCTAGTCATTACTATGGGAGCGGAACCTATTAACTACAACATTTTGCGGGCTCATTCGCGAATTTCTTTCAGTGGGCAAGTGAGTTGTGCTGGATAAAACTGTTTATAATGTGCAGGCAATCTCTGGATACAGCTTCGCATAGTGGGGCCCGCTCATTATACGTTTATTGACTTCGAAAAACAGAGGTATGCCCCCTTCAAAGAAGTAAGGAAAGTCGAAATGCAATGCAGGAAAGAAATAAGGTTAACAAAAAAAGAAAAAGAAAGAGTGAGAATAAAGAGAAAATGGCAAAAAAAAGGACAGCGTGAGAGGAAGAGAGACATTAACGGGAACGAAGGCGAGAGAAAGTGTAGATTGGTAGGAAGATTGAGGGAATAGAGAAAATAGTAATAAAGAAAGCAAGAATAAAAGAAAGATCGGTAAATGAAGGAAGGAGGAGGGGAACACTGAAAGGCGGATGGGGAGACAGAAAGAATACCAGAATGAGCTGAGATGCAAAGAAGGTTGTACAGAAGGGTTGCATGAGAGAACGGGAAAGAGATACGAGGGGAACAAGATTGGTAGGAAAACCGAGAAAGGGCAAAAGGCAGAACGAATATTGCAACAGAGACAGATAGACTGGAAGGAAGAGGATAGAAGAATAACAGACATAGGTTAGAATGAGAGGGGGAGAGAGTTTAAGAGAGAAGAGAGGAACAGATAAAGAAAGAATGGGGGTGATGGACAGAAAAGGTCAAAAAGAGAAACCGGTGAAAAACAGTTGATGACAGCCAGAGGCGAGGAAAGAGAGATGAAAAAAACAGAAAAGTAAAATAAAGAAGAGGGCAATTAGGAAGATCGTGAGACAAAAAAATCGGAAGACAGAGATTTGAAACCAACAGAGGGCAGAGAAAGGAGAGAAACGTTGGCATGAACGGGGAGGAAAAGCAGGGAAAGAATATAGAGAAACTGGAGTGGAGAAACAAGAAGAGGGGAAACAAAAAAGAGGAGAAAAATAAAGGGGAAATTGGGCGTTCTAAAAACAGCAACGGAGAGGAAAGACAGATAAGACGATGAAGAAAAGGGGAAAGGAGAGAAGAAAACGAAGAGAGAAAAAGTTGGAAAAAGAACGTATGAGAGAAGAGAGTGGTGAGAGTGTAATGAAAGCGAGATGTCTTCAGAGAAGGAGAGAGAAAGCTTTAATAAGAGGACAGGGTGGCGTGGAACAAGAGCAAACCCCAATTATGTTGGAATCGCAAGAAGAAACAATCAATACACACTAAAACACAAATGTTAGTGTCTGTGTGAGTCTACGTGTGTGTGTGCGCTTCGGGGGTGGTGTGGTGGCCGGCGAGGAGGAATGCGGAGCTGCAGAGCAATTTGTCTCAGATTAACTGGTAACATCTCTGACAAAACAGGCTGCACAGATCTGCCGCGAATGGCAATGTAATCCGCGCCGGACAGGGGAAGGGAGCGCGCGATCAAAGCATTCTGTAAGTGGAAACTGCACCCGGGGTTACAGTGTAGTTAGCTTGCCCTAACCTCGGTAATAAATTTCCTGGGAACAGGCGAAGGTGGAAGACAGCTCGTGCACCTGCAGGCCCGCCGCGTCCACCACATGGCATAGATCAGTCCCGAGCAGGGCATTCACGAGCCTGCACGGGCGGCTGCGCATGCGCTTCTCATGGGGGACAGGGCACACTCCAGCCTTCCCAGTTTATCCCTAGAGCTATAAAGCCATCAGGAGTTGAAACAATTATGGCTTTTTCAGATTCTTCCACCGCCCCATCCCTTGGCACAAGTCAGCTCGTTTATGGCTCCTGTAAATTTCCACGTGCTGGATGCCCTGCGGCCTTCACATGTTTCCCGCCTTTTGTTCAAGTTCTGGTCTCCCAGAGTGGTAATGAATGAAATATGCCGTGTCAAAAGGGAAATACATTGTGCGCCATTACAGATATCTGCAGGATACACTGATTTAAGGGGGGAGGGGTGGGAGAGGTCTGTATCACCACAAGAGCTTGTTGACAGAACCAATCTCTGGGCATTTCACAGATTTAAGATGTCGTTCTGACAGCCTCTGCCAGCAACCTTGGGGGACGCCTGTACTATGCATTCTTTAGTGCTAACAGCTTCAACTACCTCCTCACCCCTGTCCTGGCTCTTTGTAAGGGAAGACTGCTGCTTAGGTTGTCAGGGAGTTTATGGCCGTCCACACTTTGTGACCATGTCAAGCCATAGCTCTACCATCACAGGCAAAACACCACCTATTGGGAAGATAGCTTGAATGCAGTGCTGAATTTAAGCTGGTGGGGGCCACAGCACGTATTTTTGGGGACTGGCACTTATTTTTCACCATTAGATATTTACCAAGCCCATGAGAGGAAAAACACACAGATCGGAAAGAACAAGGAAGAGAAAGAGAGGAAACCCGTCACAGAGGGAGAAAAGAGGATCCTGCAAGAGTGAGACAAAGGACCGGGGAGTGCTTGGGTTAAAGAGGCATGAGGTGGATTTAAGACTACCCACTTGGTATTCGTTGTGCTGACTTTAATTGCATCCGATACGGCTTCTGAGCAGGGCTTGGGCAGCATCACTCTTTCTTTTACAAATTAAGCCCTGGTTGTAAGTACGGGGATGAGGAAGGGGCAATCAGAGTGATGAAGATTAATGTAAATAATCCAGCACCATTAAACCACTTTGAACTCATGGGTGGGCCCTGTGAAGCAAGAGTCTATTCTAACGCTGCCCCGGGACTTCATTTTCTGTGGACTTTATTACATTTACTGTGCTGAGTGTTGTAGCGTGATTTCTCCCCTTCTTTCTTTGCACCAGTACTCTCCCTTCTGTTCAGCCTTAATGACTGTAGAATGGAGGATGATGTCACGGGATGTTGGTGTGTGGTCTTGGTGAGAGGATCAGTTGAAGATGAGAGGCAGAGCAGCAGGGAGGTTGCTCCTGGGGGGGCTTCTACTGATGACCATCTTATTTACCATCTGCCTTCTATCTACTCCTTAAAACTGGATATAATAAATGACATCTTGGAACTTACAACTTTTTGTACATTTGGACTTCTTTACTTAGTACACTGAGCTGCACATTGGGTGCAGTATCGTTGTGAGCCATGGTGAGAACTGCTGCACATACTTGCTGTTACAATTATAAACCCTTCTGTAATAGTAACATGGGCCATGAACATGATGGAGGCGGATGTGTATTGGAACTTTGGTGCAGCTCTTAAGCATGGCGTTGAGCTCATAGTAAGGACATTCCCTTCTTTGTGGTCCTGCTATAAGACATTCAGTTAGGCTTACATAATGTGGCCCTTCCTTTCTGTTACTGAAAATGTGTACACTCAAGATGAAAATATTAAGAGTTATTCACATGAGCTTCGTTGGAATTGACTATAATAATAGTCTTAGTTAGACCTGACAGACCCTGGCGCAAATTGCTATTGACATATTACTAGTTTCCTGTTATTTGAAGAAACTCACAAACTCCCCACCACCACCCCAATCCCCTGTACTCCTTTACGGTGCACATCCATCATGAGAGGACCTTTCTATTTCAGCACCCAGAGCATGATTTTGACTTTGTATGTTGAAAGTGCAGTGGAATGCACTACAGTTAGGTGTGCCCCCCAGTGACCGCAAGATGCCTAGACCAGCGACCCCACTGCCTGAGCACGCATCAACATCACCACCTGCAAAAGGTCCAGCCGAGGCATTATTTTGCATGGGACTGCTCTGTAAGTCACACTGTTGGTCTCTGCTGATACTCATTCGGCTCCACCACTTGTCTGTCCTCAGTTGGGTCAGACAACTCTGCAGCAGAGAGCCTTGTTGTCTTCTTATATCTTCCTTTCTGGTGAACCCACTGCTGCCAGTGATCTGTTGTTCAGTAGATTCTGTCGAACCAGCACTGCTGTGCTTCTTGCTGTTCTTAGTGAAGTTGTCCCTCTCCTGCAGGAAACATTGTTTAGTCTTTGGGGCCATGGACATCGATTCACAAAAATGCCAGGTGTAGTGGAAGTGACATCACACACTCTTCGACCTTATTGACAACAAAGGAAGTGACCTCATTTGACCTTTGATCCTGAATCTTCCCAGGAAGATATCATGATAAATGACATCAATAAAATGACTTTAGAACTGTGTCGTTAATATAAAAATACAACACAAATTTCTCTTTTGTATACACCTATATTAGGGTGCGGACATAATCTTTTATAGTGGTTGGGTGTAATAATGTATGTGCCCTAAATTGTACGGAGTAAAGTGAATGAACCAGAGCTCTTTTGAATGGGTTCGACTGTAAGACAATTTTGAAAAAAATTGGTCAAATAGTGCATTTTAAAGCAAACTTGTCACATAAATCTGCTAAAAAGCCATCGGATATGAAAGGGCACTAGTTAAATATAGGAGTCCTCACATGGTGTGCAAATATAACTGAATTTGCCATTCCACAGGATTTGACTCCTTTTTTTAATAGCCCGATAAACAGGCTCCTCACCCTTAATTTAAAATGAGTGTCCTGCACCTTTTTGCATCATTGGATCCTCAAGTCATCCGCCTCGCTCTGCACTACTTTTCAAAGGGTCGTCCCTCAGATGGGAAAGTGTGTTCCCATGGAAGTCAATTCATCAAAATGCCAGGGGTAGCGGAAGTGATATCACACACTCTTTGACATTGTTGACTTCAAAGGAAGAACCTCATATGACCTTTAACCCTGAATCTTTCTAGGAAGTGATGTCACTTGACCTTAATCCAGATGATATCACAATAATTGACATCACTGAAGTTACATTATAAATGTGTCATTAAGATAAAAATGCAACACAAATGTCTCTTTTGGATGCTGACATAATCTTTGAAAGTGGCGGAGTGTAATACAATATTTGCCATAAACTGTACTGAGCAAATCGAGTGAACCAGAGCACTTTTGAATGGGTTCAGGGGTAAGGGGTTCTTCCCACAAGAAGATTTTGAAAAAGGGATCAAATAGCGCATTTTAAAGTAAACTTTACATATAAATCTGCTAAAAAGCTATGGGCTATGAAATGGCACTCATAAAATATATACGTCCTTTCATGGCATGCCAAGCCAATGAAACACAGGATTTTACACCCCATTTTTCAAAATGTGCTATGGGTGTCCCATATGCCAAAAACTAACCTCCATTGTGCCAGGGCCAGCATTTTACCAAGGGTGCCTCCTATATGCCATGGGTGCCTCCTTGTGCCAAGAATTACATATAATTTGCCAGTACCGGAAATGTGCTATTAATGTTATCCATTCACCATGGGTGACCCTGATGCCAAAATGTACCTCTGATATGACAGTGTCAACATTCTGTCATGTTTTCCCACTCCTATATTCCACAGCTGTCATCCTTTATGTAAAGAATCCCCTTCAACGTAGAAGCACCAGCATTTTACCGTGGGTGTCCCATGCCAAGCGTTACATCCAGTATGCCTGCACCAGCCTTTTGCCATTGACATCCCATATATCAAGTATTATCTCTAGTGTGCCCGGGCCTGTCTGTTAATAATCGCCTCCAGGATGCCAACACGAGTATTGTGCCAAGGCCAGAAGCAGACTCCCAATCAGGACACCACATTCTCACTCATGCTAATTTACACTCACTAACTCACGCTCATTCTCACATACTCTTGATCTTTCTCACTCACTTGCACTTAATCTTACACTCACTCTCACATTGTCACTCATTCTTCCACTGATTAACTCCCACCTACTCACTCACACTGGCTTGCACTCATTCTTACTCTCGCACCATCATTCTTCCTCACCCTGACTCACTTATACTCACTTATTAACATTTATTCTCATTCATTGTCACTCCTATCACTGTCACCTTCACTCACATACACATACTCACATACACAAAAGCTTACACATAAACACTCCCTCTCTCAACAAACATGCTCTCACCCACAAGCACACACACAACATACATTTAAAAAACATTTTCTATTGTATTACACTAATAGTGAATAACACAATTATTCACTATTAGCGAAATTAAAAATGAGCTGAATACAGGGAAGGCTAAGCCGCCCCTATCTTTTTAGCGCTTACTTTGCCACCTCTGAGGTCAGGGGTTGCAAAGTCAGTGCCTGGGGTCACAGGGAGCAAACCAGGGGTCGCAGTTGCGACCCCTAGTGACGTCTAGGTAATTCCCATGCTTGTGGCCCAAAACAGGTTGCGCAACATGGATGCTGGATAAGCACATTGTTAGTGACCCCACAGTGTTCTCATTTTAAAATTCCCTGTTAACTTACCAATTCTGTCGATGGTTTACTGAAGACTGACTTCAGTATTTGTAATGTATTGTTAATTTCAGTCATCAGAGTATCCTGTATCCTTCTGATCACACTCTGTTCTACTAATCCTTCCTAGCTCTTGTACATGAATAGAGAAAGGTTAATCATGAAAGCACACAGTAGTGTAAGCACAGCACATGTTTTACTACATGATTGGGGCGTTTAACAGAAGTATCAGAAAGATGCAGAATCCTCAATACACCTCTAAAGGCATTCTTAAAAGGTAGTCACTGTTTCACCTGAAAAATCCAAGTTGACATGGTTATAGGAGAAAAGATCTCCTTGATGCAGAATCTCAAGACTTTTGCTTCACTGATTGGGTTTTGAAGAGCTTAATTCAACCAGGTCTCCTACTCAACCTTACGTCTGACTTAACTAGGTAGCTCAGTTTAAGATCTAATTCAATCTAGGTTCTATGTCACCCTGCTTTCTAACTCACTGTGCAAGCTAATAATCTGATATCTAACTTAATCTAACATACAACTCAATCTAATTTAACCTGGCATCAGCTCAATCTGGAATCTGACGTAATTGGGTAACTCAATCCAACATTGAATTCAATCTTGCATCCAAGTCATCCTGCCATCTTAGCTAATGATTTTTAATCTGTAACCCACAGATCCCTGGGAGTTCATGGCACCTATTCATGCGGTCTTCGTACCCATGTGAACTCTAACCGTTATTATTTACCAGTAATCATAACCATTTTGAGCTAACTGCCTGTATAAATGTAGCTCCTCCTATGAAAATAATGATTTCATGAAGTAGCAATAATGCTTCGTTGAAGTCCACTGTATTGCCACTCCAAGGATTTGATAAAGCAGTATTCCACCCAAATTATGTTTAAAAAATATTGATTGACACAAACTTCATATCAAAAACATTTTGATGCCAAGAATATCATGGGATAAAATATCGAAGGTCAGCATATCATTTTTAAAAGTATTTTATATTGGTTTTAAATATAGTTGTTTCATTTTTAGGTCTCGCTGAGCCCAGCGCATGCGCTGGCTCGAAGAGACATTTTGTATGTGGGCTCCAAAAAGTGCTACCAGGCCAGCCTAGAGCTACAGTGCATGTGCGCGGGCGCGCGCGCTGCGCTTACTTTCACTTTCGCGGCCGCACGGCCGCTTTGCTGCCCAGACCCAGCCTCCTCTGCCGGCACACCGGCGGCCAATGCTTGTTTTTATAGAGTTTCGTACAATAAGGATTGCGGAACTAGAGACAGCACCTGCCAGCCTGCATTGCCACACTACATTCACGCGCTGCAAAGAGAACACGCGTTGCGCAGCGCACTATTGCTCAATTTAGCTGTTAAAATACTTCCAACTTTGCATTTTAGTAACTGCAACATGTAAGCACCGGGTATTGCTTCAGCAACATAAAATAATTATTTTTTAAACTGCCAGCTGCCTCCGTGTGCTTATAAAGCACTGCGTAACACCACCAGACTTTCATTTTAGCACAGAGGAGCACAGCAGAAATAAACACACAGCAGCAAGTTGTGACTGATGAGAAATAGTGGACAGCGTCTGCATAAACGTCCCTATAAAATAAAGATAAAAACTATTTCTAGTAAATAACTTACTTGTTAAGCTTTGCAAAGGATGTCACATGTTCCGCAGAGTCAATCGTGAGCTTTGAAGGATTATGCAGCCCTGCCTAGCGTGTGACTGCTACTTCTCATGCCCATTTAGAAGCAAGGTACTCGGCCAGCCCCTTCCTGTTCCGCTGCTATTTGCTGACAGCATGCCCTCTGGCTGCATTCCAAGCCCCGTCTTGCTGCACGTTCGCAGAAAGTAAACCCTCCTAGACGGTGGCAAGCCTTGCAATCTGTAAACCATTAAGCAGGATACTTGAACAGGTAATAAATAGAGATAAAAGAGCTGCCGACTTTGTAATTGGGGAACCGGGTTCGAGTCCCAACGTTGGCTCACCGTCCGGTAATTCTTGGCACATCATTTAATCTCCCCGTGCTTAAAAAATGAACGTGACCTTGTGTAATATAACTGGTGCTCTTGTAAAGTGTTCCCGCGCCCTTTGGCTGAATTCGCGATATATGAAACCACAAAAACAATGCAGGAGTATTCAGAAACAATTCCTTGAAATACTGTACGCAGTTACCTCTTAGAAAGCATGCATCAGCTGGCGTGACTCTTGGAATTTTGGCCCTCATGCCAACATTTTGGATTTGCTGCCAACCTGGCTTGCCTGCCTTATCCCTGCCCCAGGCGCGGAGCTAAATGTTTGAATGACTTCCCTATTTTATCAATTACAAAATACTTGTAAAACACTTTACCTCTATGTCTCTCGTCCTCATTCTAGTCATTGCTTAAGAGTTGATCCACCTCACTGAGACAGGAAAACTACAGGAATGCTGAAAATGAAAACCCGCCCACCAGGCTGGGTGTCATAAATAGGCTTTTATTCCCAGCATCCTCCTGTTTTGTTCCTGTTTGGACTGACAGGAGGACTGCAGGAGAAGGAAGAGATAATGGCTAGGACTTGATCTCTCGTTCCTGTCTTTGGATTGTTCTTCAAGCTTGTTCCCTGCTGCACTTGAGCATACCCCAACGTGGATTTATATTTTAAATCGATTACAACTCTGATTCAATTCTAATTTTGTGGAAGAGTTGGACTCGTTCTTGTGCTTGGCTTGAAGCTGTACAAGAGGTTGGCAGAAGAATGCTATGTTTTATTTTGCATTTTGAATCCTAACTGATAAGTTATTTCCAAAGATGTGGCTGGAATTTCTTGTAGATGCTCTGCGCCACATCCTTAATTGAGAAAAGAACATTGGTAGAAATGACAAGTGCACATGTGTAGTAAATGAAAATTGGGCAGCGCATGTACACACTTTCTTTTTAAGAGACCGGGAAGGCAGGCAATCTGGAACACCTTATTATAAAGTCTCTGGAGGCCACATTAGTTTTCATTATAAATGTAGTTCTGAAGGTTGTGAGTGCTGATGTCATGTTCCTGTGTCCTCTTGTTAATATCCATGGAGAAGCAATACAGGGCAAGGAGGCATGCTTCTTGCTCCTCCTCAAACAGCTCCAGGTTAGATCTCCTTCACCCAAAAGAAGTAAACCTACATTTAGAGAGGTGAAGAAAAATACGATTATATGGATCGTACAGGTGGCATTGGCAGATTTAGAGCAGAGAAATAGCTCTATTTATGACCATGGGAAGAGATCAGCTGTGTTGTCAGACTCGGAGGCCTCTGGATCAAAAAGCATTGAGAGGGAATGTACCCCTGAGGATGAAAGGGGCAGGTATGCGATTAAAGACATCAGTCCTTTGCATTTCTCTCTTCTAAGAGGTAATATGGGGTTTCTGACTCCGGAGGAGCTTGGTGCTCCGAAAGAGACTGCGCTTCACCAGTTTGTATATTCTCCACAGCGTTGTCTTCCAATCTAACCTCATTTAATAGATGTTGTACTACAAGAGTATAAGGAGCCAGACAAATTCTCTGTCCCGAATGTATGCAGCATCTCTACCTCCTCAATGATATAGACAAGAGGCTTGGGATGCCTTGTCCTCGATTGAAGTCCTTAAGGATAGCGCAAAATTCTGGAACATAGTGAACAGCCCTTTTCTAACAGGGAACGATAACGCCCTACTCGACATTAACATCCCAGAGGGGGAGTGGCTGATTCACTTCGAAGGAATTTATGCGAGTAACCTGTCCCCCGAGCCTTTTAAGGTCCCTGATTCCTTCTTTCCCCTCAACCAGTTGATATTTAACAAGAAAGATGTGGGGAAGGCCATAAAAGACTCTGCCTCTAATAAGGCCCCGGGACCAGATGGTGTCCCATTGGATCTTTATAAAGGGAATATTGAGATCTGGAGTACCATTTTAACAAATGTCTTTAATGATAGTGTTGAGAATGGGTTCCCGGTATCTTGGTCCAAATCAACTATTGTACCGTTTTTTAAAAAGGGGGATAGGGGGTGACCCGAGATGTTATCGGCCCATCTCACTAATTGACTCAGCGATCAAAATATTGGGCAAAGTGGTTTTAAACAAAATCTCGGATTGGGTGGCGGAGAAGGGGATTCTATCAGAGATACAATATGGCTTTAGGTCAGGCAGAGGTACTATGGACCAGTGCCTCAACCTGTACCTGTTAATTAATAAATATACTAAAGCCTCTAAAGGGTCCCTATATTTAGCATTCATGGATTTATCCACAGCCTTTGATCTGGTGAACAGATCGAGGCTGTGGACGATCCTGTTGGATCTAGGGTTAGACCCCTGCCTGGTGCATTTCTTAGCGGAACTGCACCAAGATCTATATGCTGCAGTGAGGGTCTCCCACGAGGGAAAATGCACACGTCACTTTAAATCGGGCAGAGGGGTACGCCAAGGATGTATCCTGGCCCCCCTGCTCTTTACCCTATATATCAATAGACTAGATGTAATTCTAGGTAAAGCCAGTTTGGACACTCCGCGTATAGGGAGCAATACTCTACCTGCTCTTCTATACGCGGATGATGCTGTCCTTCTGGCCCGTACCCCTTTGGGTCTACAGAGATTATTAAACTCATTCGGGGACTTTATGAGCTCATTGGACCTCGTGGTGAATAGTTCTAAATCACATGTGATGTCCCTGGGCAGCCAGAAAAATAAAGTTAAACATTTTTACTGCAAAGGAGTGGAGGTCACTAGAGTTAAGGTATTCACCTACTTGGGGGTCATATTTGACGATAGAGGTTCGTGGGCCCCTCAGCGTACTGCTAAAAAGAATAGTGTGGGTAGAGCATCTTCAGCCATATTAAGTTTTGTACGACGCTTGGGTGGAAAACCATGTGACGCAGTTCTTGCTATTTATAGGGCGAAGTGTTTAGCTATAGCAGCCTATGGCGCTGCCATCTGGGGGTATAAAAAGGCGGAGGGAATTCAGATTGCAGAAAATAATTTTTTCCGTTCACTTCTCTCCGTCCCCCAATCATCTCCAACTTTCTCAATTCATGAAGAACTAGGGATGGGTTTTGTTTCTGATCATTTAAGTTTGGCCCCCCTTACATTTTGGTTGAAAACATGGTTGAATCCTGAACTTTCCCTTAATAGACTGATTCTAAAAGATTGCATGGGTTTAGATAGAATGGCCGACATCCCCTGGCTCTTGTACATCAAGAACATTTTTTATAAACTAGGACGCCCGGAGATCTACGAGAACCCAGAATCTATTATTAAGGGGGACATTGGCTGGGTTAAAGTTCAGTTTTTAAATTTAAGAACTCAAGAGCGGGAAGATGAGGAGCTCACAAAAACATCGGTAAGAGCTAATTTTTTATTGATATCCTCTCCCCAGATCGAGCCCTATCTTAATCTGGTCAGGAATCACTATCATCGTTGGTTGTTGACCAGATTTCGTTTCAACCAAATTCATTTTGTTTTAGGGAGCGTTGAGGGATGGAGTAAACCTACAGATGCAGCTTTTTGTAATTGCGACGGCCACTCATTTCAAGATACTGCGCACTTTACCTTTTTTTGTAAATATTATGTTGAAAGCAGAAGGAAGTATATCATACCATTGTTGCGAGGGAGGGGTTTTTATCAAGTTAAACCTGCTTTGATGTATTTGCAATTATTAAATTCCCCTTGGATTACCTTTAACATTGCTAACTTCCTGGTTGCTGCAGCTCGGGCAAGGAAAAAACTTGATGTACAGTCTATTTTATGATCTTAGTGTTATTTGTATTTGTCGGGATGAATTTTCATAATGTTGTTATTGTATTGTACCTGTGTTTTTTAACAATTTGTAATATTGTGATGTACTTTTGTGATTTTAATTAATCGATTAAAGTGGTTTTGATGATGATGATGATGATGATATAGACTCCATAAATGTCATATTCTAATCCTGAGGATTCGTTTATTGGGATTCTGGTAGTGACAAACTCTATGACAGAGGACGTTGTCAACAGACAAGAAGTTGGACTCAGCTCTTCAAAAGGTGTATTCTGGTTGTCATTTAGCATTAAGAGCAGGCGTTTAGGGGGCATAGACTTTCCAATCCATAGTATCGGAATGTAAGACATTTTTAAAAGCAACAAAAGAGGGAACAGAATGCTCTGCTATTTTAGAGGTGATGGAGAGGCAAATTAATTCCTTTCGTGCATAGCATTTGATGCTGTGGGACCAGCTGCTTTGGCTAGGGGTGCTTCTACAGCTGCCGGACGTAATTTGTTTCTGAGTGAATGGCATACTGATGCTTCACAGAAATCCTCCGCTCTTAGTATGCCCTTCGAGGGAACACATCTTTTTGAACAGGAATTGGATTTTTTCAAGAAATGAAAACATTCCTCCTCCTTTAGGAATCTTCATCAGCATACTTCTTCAAACTTGGAGTGGGGGTTAAGGAAGCAAATTCTTTCATCAGCCAAAAAGACAACAACAATGGACATCCTTTAAAAGTTGTGGGAAAAGTTTCCAGTCCAAATATTCTCAAACGGAAGCAGGGGACTGATACATTTCAAAAGCCTATGCTGGAGATGGCCACGAGTGACCGGTAGAAACATTAGCATAGCCAATAGGTCTTGCCTTTGGAACCTTATAAGTATTTAGTTATGCAGTACAATATCCTTGGTGCAACAACATCAACTGTTGCATGGCTAAACACTTATAAGGTCCCAGAGGCGAGACCTATTGGCTATGCCAATGCTTGTTTAATTATTGTGTTAGTTTTATTAGTTTTGTGTTCTTTCTTATTTTAGTGTTTTCTTTATTTAGTAATATATTTAAAGGTTTTTTATTTGACCTCAATTTATGTTTTTGTTACAGGTTTGCTTGGATTCTAAGAGAATAGGTGGAAAGTTTAATAAATATGTATTTTTAATTGGTTTTCTATATTTATCTAATTGATTAATTATCTAAATTATTAGATAAACATTTAAAAATTCAATTTAAAAAGGGTAATTCTTTTTTGTAATCATTGGTTAATATGATAATTGACTTGTGAATTATTTACTTGTTTGTAATACTGTTCATAATAATACAATTATGTTTTATATAATAATTCACTTTATAGTGCTATTAGTTTTTTTTAAATAATGTGCATTATTAATTTATTTCTAGTACTATTTTAATTTGTTTTTGTGGCTGTTGGAATTTTCAGGTAATAGAGTGGGAAGTGTTTTAAATGTATTATTTCAATCTTTTTACTTGAGAAACTGTTTTACCATAAGTTAAGTTATACATATATTTGTTAATTTTAGGTTTTTATATTTTTATATTTATATACATTACATTATTGTAAACATATTATGATGTTTTAAATATATTTGTGGAAATATATTTTATTTTTCTATATTTGATGTATATATATTTCTATATTTTGTTTTATTTTTAAAGTTACGAGTGGGAATAGTAAATCTTACCCATCCAAAGTCCAAAACTTCCCTTACTATTCCTTACATTTGACTGGTAATAGTTATTCTTTCCCCTCTAAAATCTAATGCTAATCTAACTGTTACTTATAATGGAGTGGGAGTAGTAAATCTGACCCCTTCAATGTGCAACAGTTTCCCTACTTGTGCTTGTGTTGGAGTGAGACTAGGAAATGCGACCCTTACAAAGTTCAACACTTTCAAATTGTCGGTCAAAGACAGGGCACACAGAGCTCCCACCTTTATATCTACAAAGAGGCAGGCAGACCGGCCTATCATTTGCAAACCTCTGAGGTCACAGCACACGGAAGCCATCCTTAACCACGCACGTAAAAATCACCAGATCATCTGGAAAGGACATAAAATCATTTTTACACAAGACTACTCTAACCCACTGTCGATACCGGAAAGGGATTTCTAGCCTTACGCGATAAACTCAGGAGCAAAACCATACAGTTCTCATTTGTTGCTCCCGCCAAATTCAGGATAATCGACAATGGCAGACATCACTATTTCAACGACCCTAAGGAGCTGGCAGCATATCTGGCCAAGCCAACAACTCAGGACATGGAGGCGTCACAATCCGTCACTAGCAAAATGAGACCATCGCCGGAACCGAATACTGGATGAAGTGCGAACACATGCCTAATGGCCGGGCCAAGCTCTGATAATTGATATTAGGAAGGAACTCACAACCATCACCTACCTCACTTCCTGCCTTAATCAGTATCTCATATGAAGAAGACAATTTTAACCGCTATCTACCCCTATCTACCTCACTAGCTTCTGCACTACCTACCTCAGTAGCTATCTCATACTAACAGACACCCTGTGACGCCGGCATCAAGACAAGAGAAGACGGCGTACACTCTAGGGACACAAAATCGTATCCTTATAGATGCTGATCTTGTATCTGCACGCTGACCAGTCTCAATGTATGATTTATCAATGTTTGGTCAAACATGCCTACAGACACAACACAACTAAAGGAACTCATGGGGGAAAAGAAAATGCAATCTTACCTTTCCAACAGCTAATCTCCGAGAGACGGAAATGACGATCCTGCCGTCGCACCTCCTACTTACGAGGTTTTTCAAAGTGTGGGAGGGGCAGGAGGGGAGGGAGGAGCGGGGGGGTGGGAACCCTCAGAGCTCACATAACACTCCCTGTTTTGAATGAACACCCGCTTTGGGGTTTCTCAGTTCTTTGCTCTCTATATTTTCTAGCTTCTTTTCCCTTTTCACCTCTTTTTCTTCTATAAACTGTGTTGGGCTCGCCTTGCTGTACAACCTTCTCATGAGCCCTGACACGCAGGAGAACTCAAAAGTGACATTTAGACTACTAGCAGAGCACCTGGGGGGCGTGGACATACTAACCGTTGAGAAGTGGGAGGGAGGTCAATTTCGATCATCCTTCACTGCCGTGGTCAAGATAGGAATTTCAGGCACTATACATATAGAGCGGAGGCACCCACCACATTACACCCCTGCTGATGGCCGCAATAACACACTTACCCTAGCAGCCGAGCTCAACATAGTGTCCCTTAATGTCAAAGGTCTTAACCACCCTATTAAATGCTGGAAAATTATGGACTATCTGGCCAAAAGTAAAGGCGATATAATCCTACTACAAGAGACTAAACTATCCCTGGAGGACGCCAAACTTGTGAGAGGTAACTGGGTCTCAGAGATGGCTTGCTCGCCCGCTGACAGAAAGAAACGGGGAGTTATGACTGATATTTAAAAGATCCACTATTACGATAGACTCACAATCCCACGATAACGAGGGCAGACTTCTGGTCACACATCTGAGAAGAGGGGAGGAACTAATCCACGTAGCAAACATATACGGCCCCAAGGTTGACGAACCAACTTTTTGGTCTGAGGTGTCAGGCACGCTAGAATGCTTCCCCCAAAACGACCTCATGGTGGTAGCAGGGGATTTTAACATCCCTTTGGACCACATAACGGATAGACAATCCACCTGTCAATACCAACCTACGAACTCACATGCTGTAATCCAAAACATCTGTTCCAAATTCAACCTAAAGGACGAGTGGCGCCTCCAACACCCAAACACAAGAGACTACACATTCTACTCTAATGCACGGAAATCATACACCAGGATAGACTATATCCTAATCTCCGGACCCCACACAAAACTAATAAAACACTCAGACATAGCCCCAAGGCTAGTGTCTGACCACTCATGTATTAGCCTAAAATTGAGCGGGTGTCACAACAAAGTCGTCCCTAGGCGTTAACAGCGAGGTACTTTCAGACCCGGCAAACAAAAGAAAGATTGAGGAGGCCATATAGACTACCTTAAACATAACGACAGCCTGGGGACTAGTACTAACACACTCTGGGATGCCCTGAATGTGACCGCCAGAGGCACAATAATTGAAATCATGTCAAAAATAAACAAGAGCATGAACCTGAGCCTAACCCAACTTTAACAGGAGAACAAGAGTTTAGAAACGGCCCATGCAGCCTCCATACTTGATAGCAAGCTCCTCACGAATTTAACGCAAAAAAAAAGACGAATACAACAAAATCCTAAGTGAAAGAGCAGGATTGTGGATTAACAAATATAAAATATCTAGATAGACTCAGATTACCACAGCTAAATAGCGAGGAAATGACTAGGCTAGGTCAAGAAATTAACTACACAGAAATTGAAATGGCAGTCAAATCATTGAAAGATAACAAAGCCCCCGGGCCGGACGGGTTTACAGCCTCCTTCTACAAGACCTTCTTAAACCAGCTGAAACAAACCATGAAACAAGTTTTTAACCACACAGCATCTAAGGGGTCAGTATCACAAACTATGGTAGAAGCTAATATAGTAGTCATCCCAAAGGAGGGTAAAGCCAAACTGTCACCAAAAAATTATAGACCGATATCCCTTATTAACGTTGACTATAAAATATATGCTAAGATCTTAGCAGTCAGACTCAACTCTGCTGTCCCCAAACTAATAAGCAACGCCCAGGATGGTTTCCTGCGTACACGTTTGTCTAATGACAACACCCGCCTCCTGTGCCACATCTTAGAGCATGCGACCATTAAACCTGACCCGGCGGTGGCGATCACACTAGATGCCGAGAAGGCTTTTGATAGGGTGTCCTGGGCTTTCCTGGAACGGTGCATGCATTCGTTCAACTTAGGGGAGGGTTATATATGGATGGTTATGGCCCTGTATGGGGAACCATCAGCCCGGAATGTCGTCAACGGGTCACTCTCTAAGCCCTTTAATCTGCAACAAGGTACTAGACAGGGATGTCCACTATCCCCATCATTATTTGTGCTTGCACTGGAACACCTTATCCAAGACATCAAGTTAAATCCGAACATAAAGGGGGTAGATATCAATGGCATCCAAATAAAATTAGCTACCTACGCGGATGACATATTAATAGTAAAGGAATAGCCAAAGACATCAATTGCGGCCCTGATGGATACAATAACAAAATACTCCGAACTTTCTGGATACAACCTCAACAGTCAAATCAGAATGCAAACCACTAAATATTCACTGCACGAGGTACATCTTGGGAGAGTCAGGTTTAGCGTGGTAACCAGGGTATATCAAATACCTAGGTATCAATTTTGGCAACAACTTAATTGATACGCTACACCAGAATGAGAAACTGCTACTAGAAAAAATAAAGAAACTTCTGGACTCTTGGTCACCAAAATTCATAACGTGGTGGGGCAGAATCAAAACTATTACAATGATGATCACCCCAATGGTTAATTATTTAATCAGCATGCTCCCGCTCCTCCTCACAGATGATTTCCTTTGCAAAGTAGACATCCTGATCTCTAAATTTCTCTGGCGAGGAAAGAAAGCACGGATAAGTATCAAAAAATTAAGACTTAATAAAAATCAAGGGGGGTAAACCTAGCGGATTTTAGAATTTTCCAGCTAGCGTTTCTGGCAAAACAAGGCTCGTATTGGATATCACCGCCTACCGACTATACCCCGGTCTGGCTAGAGGTAGAGAAGGCCATCCTGAATAACCTAAGCCCCCTGGCTCTACTAACAACAAACAGACTATACACCCACACCTCTAAGTCCATCTTTAAAAATACTAAAATCGCGTTACTAAGGGTAGACAAGAAGCTGGAGATTAGTATCAAAGGATCTAAAATGGAGTCACTCTGGGCCAATAGCAAGATTTTGTATAAAGGCAAAACCCTAGCCTTTGACGCATGGATTGGGAAAGATATGCACTACTCTTACCAACTAGAAAATGCAACATACCCTATTACATTCTCTGACCTCAAGTCAAGATATAACCTAGCTGACATTGAATTCTATAACTTCTTGAAAATCAGAACGGCCCTTTCAAAAGTCAAATTAACCACCTTACAACCATCAATCTCCCAGTTTGTAACAAAGATTATCAAATTGGGCCACCAGGTCTCGCACCTCTACAAACTCCTCCGGACAAAAACCTCTAAACTTAATGATAAGACTGTTGCCTATTGGGAACAACAGTCTACGGCCACACATAATGAACAAGATTGTTTCACACTATGGAGCTCCGTCTCACGCAATAAGATCTCCCCGGTCCTCTCACAAACAAAATTTTGGCTACTACACAAGGCTTTTTGGACCCCGGCCTGCTTATTCTCACTAGGCCTCCGGGATGACGAGTTATGGTGGAACTGTAACAAGGAAACAGGGGATTTAGCACATCTTATCTTTCAATGCACACTACTTAAACCGTTCTGGGGGAAACTCTTTGACTTGCACGCTCTTAAAAGAATTCTCCACCCTGCCCATGGCATTTATGCACACAGACTTGAGAACCGAATCCAATAAAGACCTACTCGACCTTTTACTAACAGCAGTAGTGAAAATGGTCCTTGCCAATTGGAAAGACACAAGCAAGGCATCTTACAAGGGATGGATCAACTGGATCACCCATCTCAGAGGAGCGGACAACAAAGCACTACAGAACTCTCCCTGGAAACCGGCATCCAGAAGGATATGGAACTCCCTCGACATGTACCTTGACTCTTACGAACCACCATGAAAATAAGTTATATAGATGTTACATAACCTGACATCTCCTACGGACGTACCACCTGAACAATTGTGCTTAACTGGTTTGACCATCGTCACCTACTCTAAGCTGCCTCAAAAGGGCGAATCCTACCAATACCAGAATGCCTGTGTGCCAACATCTCTGCGAAATGTCATTTTCTCTGCCCTCCCTCATCTCTTTTTCCTTCTCCATTTTTCTGTCTGACTCTCTTTCTTTTCTCTTTTTATCGATATCGGGGGATAGCTATACAAACGAGACACATTGTCTAAGGACTCTGATGTGTAAACTTTACCTGGAACAACCCATGCTAAACCTGTAACAGAATTGCTGTTTTGTTTCCTGTATAAAAAATAAATAAAGCATGTTGAAATAAAAAAAAAACAAAGTTCAACACACCCTACTGTTTTCAGTTTGGGATAGGAGTAGTGAATTTGACCTAAGACACATTTTTAATGGCACTTTTTTTTTTACAATTGTTTTAACATATACATTTATGATTTATTTTAAGAGTTAATTGAATGTATGTTATTTGTTATTATATTTGTGGAGACATATGTATAAATTATTTATTTTAATGTTTACTTTATATGTTTTTGAATAATTTTAATATCTAGCTTTTGTAATTATAATTACTTATTATTAATATGTTTATGTTATTATTTATGCTTGATTCATAACTTTTTTTGATTTAAATGTTATGTTTATAATGTTCTTTGCATTTATTTTAAAGTACATATTTGTATTTCATGGTTGTAAGTTATAAAATGTTTTAAAGAGTTTTGATATTTGTATCATTTTGTTTAAAGTTTGATATGCCTACCTATTTTATTACAACATGGTGGTCTTCTATATTTTGACATTTAATTATTTTGACTTTGCATTCAAATATGTAAAGTTGATATTTGTGTCCTCGATATTTTTTGATAATATTTTTTGTTGCAAATATTTTTATTTTCAATTTTCCATCTTAAAACCAATAAAACAATTTTAAAATGGTTTAAGTTAGAAGCTGATTGCTATTTAAGAATGGCAGCATGTGTGAATGCGCACAGGCACCAGTTATGCTCAAACACACTTTGACCTGAATAAGAAATCAGCATAAGACTAAAAGTACTTTTCAATTGCTGATGATTTTCAAGAAAATCGTATTCATCTACACAATTACCGAGCCTGTGTTCTGACTGCTCAAAGATCTATGCATGTATACGCAGGCAGACACTTCCAGGCCACACATTCTCCCATCCATTGCTTTACCTGATAAGGAGCATACAGACTCCAAGCAAATACACTTATTCAATTGGAAAGGGAATCCCTGCACTTTTCAACAGAGCTCCAATACTTTCACTGGGATAGTACCACTTGCCAGTAGGTAGCACGCACTCTGACATAACAAGCACCCGATAGTCTAGCATTTATGCATTTGCTCTTTTTGTCACCTATTTGACACGAGGAGCCTGTATGGTCACTGGCATTGTCCATACCAAGCTCGATTTCTTCCCTGTCTGTCCTAGGCCAATGCCAATCAAGTGATTACTTCCGTCCCACAATTCCTGCTGCAAGCTCTGATTTGACATGATTTACTATTGATTTGTGAATATAATCTAGTTTATACTGGTGTACAGTCACGCTTGTATTTAAACTTGCAGAGTAAAGTAGAGTTCACTTACTGTGCACATGTTTGTGTATTTTTGTGTATTATAGTTGAGGTTCCAATCATAGAAATCTTTGCTGACCCTTGGCTTCCAGTTGTGATCCAATGGGTCCACAGAAGCATAAAGGTTATGCACCACTCATATAAGCTGATGTCTCATCTGACTCCCTCGAGCATCTAAATCAACTTTGCAAACAACTCAATCATTACCTAACACACTTTAGCGCCTTATGCAACCTGGCATCTGCCTCAAACAGTTATCTAACTTCCCCTTAACTGTGCCATTTTTCTTCAGCTTAGCCACTTGTTTTGCATCTGAAGAGATTCTTCATTGAATGGTGATTTATGTATCACATTGTTTATTTTAATTTGTATGGCTACCAGATTCAGAGGAGAGCGCTGAAGAGCACAGGGAAAAGTCTTCTGGTGATGCAATTGCCCCTTTTACTGTATTGCTTTGGCTGCTAATCTAAATCTGGATAACTCGGCTCAATTCAGATGAAAGGAGTTGCACCTCTGCCATTTCCTCCCTTTGTGCAGGCTGCGACCACAGCGGCCTCTGTGACATGCAGTACTGAAACAATTCTAAAAGTAAAGTAAAGTAGACATTCATCTTGTGGCTGGGTGGGAGGTTCTACGTGTTTGCAATCTTGTTTGTTTGTAAAGTGGAAGAGAGCAAGAAAGGAGCAGGCGGCGAAGCTGAGCGCTCCTTAGCAGCAAAGGATACAATTTACCATAAGAGATTTGGCTTCAGATCTTTCCCCTACATTCCCTTGGCAAAGCTATAGCAACAAAATAGCCATATGAAAACAATGAAAGTGACTTTAGGGGGGGCATTTAAAAAAAAATACACTCAAAGCAGGGCAGCCCCCCACGAGGCTGACAGGGAGGGAGCAGGAGAGTGCCATATCTTCAGAGATATGGCTCTCTGCTCTTTCCCTTGCGCCGGCACTGATTTCAGCGGCTGTGCGCCATGCATGCACCTTTGTGCCATAGAGCTGGGGTGTGGGCATGAGTCGAGCATAGGTTTTGTACAGGAAGGGTACCCTTCTTGTATGAAATACTATGACTAGACTCCATAGAGAGCTGCACAGTGCAGCACGCATGCAAAGTCGGAAAAGCACAGAGAAATGAAACCATTTCTCCTGTTAGCTCCTCCTTTGAAGGGGTGTTAACTTTTGGCGAAAAACCCTGTCTACAAATCTTTGTAAATATGGTTTTGCAAGTTTTGTGCTGGAAAGTAAATAGCAAAAAATACAATTCACGCTGGTTAAGCTCAAAATGTTTGTAAATTGCCCCCCAGCCCTAGAAAATTCCAGTGCAAAGACACATGCAACACAACCACGTCAGATAGTATTATAACAGACGGGAGACTGCAATTCCTGTATAAAAGCCTGTCTCTAAATTCTGTATTTCTGTTGGGTTCTGAGGTTTCTAGTGGTACCTGCTCAATTGTAGTAAGTTATTACGGTTGAGTTCTGATATCACACTACCTTCTGCTTTAGGTAGCAGCCAGGGTTACATGCCCAGTCTCGGAGCACAATTGCAGCAGCAGTTTAAACACGGATAATAGGAACTGGCTTTCACGTCATATGTCATGTTTTCCTAAAGAGATAAAGTGATCAGCAAAAAGGAGATGTTTAAGGCAAAACTTTATATTTTTTAATGCTAGAGGTCATTACAATTAAGATAGAATCCCTGCATTTTCCTACATACTGTGGAACGCAGGAGTTTTTAAGTCGAATTACATTAAAAGGTTTCTGCTATCTTTTAGCAAAAGTTACAAACTGCTTTTTGAGGTTTTTAATTCCTCAGTGCAGAACTGATATTTTTCTTCTGATCTGCAATGGTCACGAAAGAGCAAGATACCAAGGATTTAAGTGGTTTCTTGGTATGGTGATGGGGTTTCCTTGTATCTTAAAGGAAATATACCCTTTGCTGTACATTACAAGGATGTTGCAAGTCACCTCAGAGTTCCATGACCTTAAAAAGGAACTCAGTTTTGTCCCTCATTCCACAATATGATCACAGAACTCCTCTGTAACCTGCTCTGTCCTTACAATGCATGGCAGGGAGTACTTTGTCCCATATATAATCCATGAAAGCTCACAATCACTGTACAAAGTATTTCTCTGACAAAAGAAAATATTATCACTACTCTACCATAATTATTTATTACCTTTGTTATGACATCACCACGGATCCTGCCAGAGCCAGCATACAGTGTGGAAAGCTTTAGCCAGAATGGACCAATAACTGCAACCAATGCTCATACTTTCAAAAGAAGAACTAGATTTTTAGTTCCATTTTTTTTTTTTTCAGGCTGGGTGGTTGGTAGATAACAAAGCATTTACGGTAAAATGTTTATTTATTACACTACTGAACTTCAATGAAGGAGAAGGAGAGTTTAAATCTGTTTTTATCATATTTAACAACACAAAATCGGCTTCCACAGTGACTTTCACAACAATACTCATATGTTTCCACAAACTGTACACTGTGTATTGAATTGGTTACTTTTATGGTAAAGATGGCATTTTTTATAACAACATTTTGTTAATTTTTAATACTGGCTTAAAACATGTGCTTGCTAATGACAGTACAGATTAAAAGGAAGCATGACAAACATACATATGTCTCTGTAACCTCAGTAAACAAACGATAGACAATTTTCAGTTCCGTCTCCTGCCATTCTCTTCAGCCCATCATAAGCATACCATTTCCCCCATATCTTGGCATAATTTCGAGGACACCCCTGTGTGGCATATACAGGCATTTCTTGTTTCGCACACCAATACATACCCGCCCTCTACACCACAAGGGAGGGCCTTGGTAGACTTCCAATATTTGTCTATATCTCATTTAGCGATCAGTGTACTGAGCCCCACTAATGTTTGTTCTCCCCAGGGAACGCCAACACCATCCAGAATCCCCAACAATGGAACACTCGGAGAGTCCTACACTGGCTGACCTAGAACGTTTCACAGTGACCAGAATATCTGCGAAAATTAATGCACAATGACCTGGCATCCCCAGACCATGTGATAGAAATCTACATTACGTTCTGAACACCTGATGCATGTCGGTGCAAGTGATTTGTGGGCTTTCCATAAGCGGTGAGGTGTCAGGTATAAATGGTATATACAATTGAGTTGCACAAGTCATGGTGGAATCGACAGGAAGTGTGGCGCCTTACATGCCTCTCTCCAGTCATTGCCATCCAGGGGGCCCAATCATCCCTTTCACCATGCTTTCAGGCTTGACATAAGGTCAGGGTAATGGGTTACAAACACCCTGTAGGTCCAGGATATCCCTCCTTTCCCCATAGAAACTCATACCTCAAGCGGGTTGTATTCAAGAAAATCAACAAGAGCCTCTCGGTGTTCCGGTAGAGTGTGTCTTAGTTGAAAATATTTGTATAATTAGGAGCTGTGCAGTGGGATTTCAGTTTGAAGTTTCTGAAAGGATTTCATGTGGGTATGTTTCAATAGTCTCCCACTTTAGATATGACTATCTAGTTCCAGCCACGAACCTCTGCAGTCATGCCACTTGCTTCAGCCATGACCTGCCCAAAGGGGGGGTCTATAGGGACACCCTCCGGCCTCACCCAGTCCACCGCAATGCCACCCTACATGCCCAGAGCACAACTTTGGCCACCTCCCGGAGTAATCCTTGAACACTCGCCCCACAAAGTAGATCTGTGATTTTGTCCACATCAATTAGAGCTATCTCAACCCTGAACGCATGTCCTCCCATCCTCCATGCATCCAATCCTTCACAACCAGGGTTTGTGCTGCCCACTAATAAAGAAGGACATCTGCCATGGCAAGTCTGCCAACAAATACCAATTGGGAACATTTCCCAAAAGCAATCCTGGGAGACTTATTCACCCATAGAAATGTACATTATGTGGTCAGTTATTTGAAAGCAGCTCTGTGGTATCTGGAGAGGGAAGTTCTGTAGAGCGTATAGCAAGCGCAGAAGGATCATCATCTTGAAAAGAGCCACTCTTCCTATAAGGTTAAGGGGCAGTTCAGTCCATCAATTCATGTCATCCTGGGCCTTACGGAAGAGAGTCTGAAGATTAGGGCTCCCCATTAAATTGGGTTCGCAAGCAACGTGCACTCTAGGTATTGGAACCTCGGGCGGCAGATTGAAAGGCCTGGCTGCCAAGTTTTTTTTGCGGGTCTAGTGAAAAGCACAAACAGTACAAAGAGCAAAAGTAACAAAAATAACACGGAAGTCCCATTTAAGAGGACGGAATCCCATCACCCACCGGAGTGGCATGCTTCATCATCTGGGATCTCCTCTTGGCTGCAGACCTAGTGCAGTCAAGGAGCTACAACTCCTTCACTATGATCGAGGAGCACGCGGATGTTTTATTACGATCAATTAGCTACATCTCCTAAGATCAATGGAGCATGGCAAAGTGTAAGTGAATGTATATAATGCAGTGTACAATGTGATTTAAAATTGGCTACCAAGAGAATTTTTTTTTTATTAAGTATATATTGGTGTCAAAAGTTAAAAACAGTGCAAGCATGGACTGATAAAATTTGCGAGTGCGCTGGTCAGATTAGAGGGTCTACATGTTTCAGCCAATCATGATCATAATGAGATCGTGGCCTTCCTCAGGACCTAGATGATACTACTACTGCAAAAAATCAAGTGTGAAAGAAAAACAAGGATGATCATGTAACATGATCCAAACAAAGCAGTATGGCCTCAGTTGTTACCAGGAGGGGTGAGAAGTCCACCCATATGCTTACGGGTAAGGAGAACATATATTTTTATCTTTAGTTTCAGAATATAAATTAATATTGTAGAGAACAACTCATTGACTGAGGATGCTCTTTAAAGTACAGCCAGTACATTCGCATACTACTTTGTTTGGATCATGTTACATGATCATCCTTGTTTTTCTTTTTCCACAGGTATCAACAGCATCCCTGTAGTCTCTTCTAAAAAATATTGCACAGGTGATCGTAGGTTGTATCGTTTCCTTTATCCAGTTTTAAATTTACTGGTTTTGGTTCCTTACACTTGTTTATTCACACTTGATTTTTTGCAGTAGTAGTATCATCTAGGTCCTGAGGAAGGCCACGATCTCATTATGATCATGATTGGCTGAAACATGTAGACCCTCTATTCTGACCAGCGCACTCGCAAATTTTATCAGACCGCGCTTGCACTGTTTTTAACTTTTGACACCAAGAGATACTTAATAAAAAAAGAATTCTCCTGGTAGCCAATTTTAAATCACATTGTACACTGCATTATATACATTCACTTATACTTTGCCATGCTCCATTGATCTTAGGAGATCTAGCTATTTGATCATAATAAAACATCCGCAAGCTCCTCCATCATAGTGAAGGAGTTGTAGCTCCTTGGCTGCACTAAGTCTGCAGCCAAGAGGAGATCCCAGATGATGAAGCATGCCATTCCGGTGGGTGATGGGATTCCTTCCTCTTATATAGAACTTCCCTGTTACTTTTGTTACTTTTGCTCTGTGTACTGTTTGTGCTTTTCACTAGACCCGCGGACTTTTGTGTTTGTTATGTATCAAATGGGGATTTAGTTCGCGCAGGTCTATGAAATCCTTCCCTTAGACCCTCCACTCACTCTGTTTTGAATGCCAAGTTTTTTCTCCCTGATCTCCCATTCAGAGAGACCAGAAGGGACTTTGCCCTATTGATGTGTAATCCAGATGCCATCTGAAAGGCCTCCTGAATGTGAATAAGATGGGGTCCTGTCTCGGCGGGTCGGACATAAACAAAAGGATGTTGTCAGCATATAATGCGACCCTGTTGGTAGTTACCACTCCCCAGTCAAACCCCTATACTTGTGCGTAGAATTAAACCCACATCACAAGTGGTTCTATGGCTAAAGCAAAAAGGAAGGGGGACAAGGGCAATCCATGCTGAGCTCCTTTGCAAAGCAGAAATCTGGAGGACATCACACAGTTCACATGAACTTGGGCCTATGGTGTTGCGCATAGGATACGGATATACAAATGAAACCGAGGCTCAAATCCCATCTTGAGTAATATCGTCTCCAGAAATGGCCAATACGAGTCAAAAGCTTTTTCAAAGTCAATGTAGAGAAGCACAGCAGCATTCTTTAAGGACCTAAATCAGGGCAAGGTCAGGTGCTCTTCGAATTTAATTGTGCATACTATGCTGTGGGATAAAACCACACTGGTCTGTATAGACCAAGCATGTCAAGACGCGGAGGAGCTGCTTGGCTAGTACATTAGTGAAGAGTTTTACTTCTGTGTTTATAAGGAAAATTGGGTGATAGGATGAACTTCGATCCAGAGGACGGTTCAGTTGTGGAAGCACCGCAATAGTCACCAGATCTGTCTCCTGAGGGAAGTGGCCCTTGTCTATTGACTCTGTGTGCATTAACATGATAGGAGTTAGGATCGCAGAGTACAGTTTGTGGTAATATTCAACTGGGAAGCCGTCGGGTCCTGGGGTCCTATCGGAGTTATGATCAGGTAAGGCCTCTCCCACCTCCTTCAGCATAATTGTTCGAGGTCCTCCTGTTTGAAGGGGGTCTTGGTGGCATCGGCAAATCAGCAATTAGAGGGGAGTCAACATCTGGCACCAGACCATGTTTGTGGCATAGAGAGATTAAGAGTACCTTGGTGGCCAGCCAGTAAGGTAGTTTAGCTGATTTGCTCCCTCCTGCCCATTCGTACACCTGTATGGTGGAACGTTCCCAGCATCTACAGGAACCCTCCAGGCTGAGCTACCACATGGAGTCCCTATCTACCACGTGGTGAGGCATTTTTTGCTCCTGGGGACAACCCTGGTTACTACCCTACATTTTTAGAATAGCTGTTTCAAGATCTTAAATATCCCACTCTTTGCTCCTAATATGGGAATGGGCAATTCCCATTACAGTGGCTTTACTTGCCAATCACATCAACCCTGGTGAGTCCACTGTCTCCCGGTTGGTCTTGAAGAACCCCTGTAGTTCACTGGGAAGGAATGGAGGGAAGCAGGGCTCGGCAAGAAACCAGGTGTTAAGGTGCCATATCAGCCTCTCACAGAAATCTGGGAGGCTGACGTGTGCGAGAGGTCTGGGGCTGGGCACAACAGGAGATCGCTATGAGAGAGCAACCCATGGGCTGCAGATGTATGACGAGTCCCCGAGTTCCAGACTATCCAAGCATTCCTATTGCCAATGCATGGTGGCATTTAAAGTGCATAAGTGCGCTCCTCTTAATACAGTTCAGCAAGCTATTTACGGTCCAAGTCATCACTGTGTGCGCACATATGATAGCTGAGGTAATCTATAGAACTGAGGGGTACGTTTGACCCAAGTGGTCACACAGACGCCAGCTGGGTGCTATGAGATCTCTATTAGTAGTGTGGCAGTCGGGCAAAAAACATCCACCATGGAGGTGCAGAACCCTGAACCAATGCTCTGAGCATTGCTAAACCTGAAGGAAACAAACAGCAAAACCAAGATATCAAATTCTCAACCCCCATTTCTCCCACTCCATATGCTTCCCTTCATGAAGATGCACCAGACGCCTGAACACAACAACCCCACAAACTAGGCTGTGGATATACCCCCGTCACCCGCCCCTTCCTGCCAATGGAAAATGTTCATAGGCTACAGTGGTGCTGATGTGCTGCAGTTTAAGGATCAGGGTGAGTTATCACCCAGCAATCTCCGCCTGTTAGAAATGGGGTTTCAGATTGGCTAGGGCACACACCTATGCCACGCAGAACCCACCCCTCTTGTCAGAGTGAGGGAGTTACACACCCAGAATAACCCCTGCTCACCACCTTGGTAGTGTGGAAAAGCAGTCAGGCTTATCCCAGAGGCAATGTGAAAAGCATTTGCGCTACACATACACCCACACCAGTAACAAACCACACCCACCACAAAAGAGACTCCACACCAGGTTATATACAGACATCACATTTTGTATATAAACATGTAGACCTCCGTTACAAAACCACAGCTCACTTTGCCAACTAGGCAATTGTCATAAAAATCAAAGTTAGTGCAATAAAGTAAATACTTATAGGTTGAACAAGTCACAAAAACATTATGAAAGGCACCAGCCCTGTGCATATCATACTAGCTAAATTTACATCATCACATTTGGACATAAAAATGCAGTAGTTAGATGCAGAGCGTATATGAGTCATAAATGAATTACAAAATATCACTATGAGCATATAGGGTGAAGCTTGCACTCCTACAACAATTCATATGGTAATTCCCAAATAACACATAAATCATAACTGCTGGGCCTACCATGCAGCTCTGGGAAAGTGAGGAAACACATCATGTACCCCAACATCAGGGCATACATCCAGCAGAATCATAAGTCAGCGCCACTGGGTTCTTTTTCACAGGTTACACAGTACTTAGGCACCAGGTGAAGGGCAAAGCAGCCCCTGTGTTCCTCTTAGTGTAAATGCAGTAATTCTGCACGGAGAAAAGCTCAGCAGGACCTCCGAATGGAATCCTCCCCTCTTTAGGTACCTTTACGACAGCCTGGCCCCCAGGTCTGGCCTCCGAACTCCTGGGGAAAGGGCACCAATCCAGTTGATTCAGGATTTGGGTGCTCAATGCAGCTGTCCCAAGTGTGTGGTACAGCTGATAGCAGTAGATCGACTCCACCCCAAACTCAGATGAGCCTGAGGCCCCATGGGGCTGCTCAAACCCCCAGTGGGGTGGAACTGGTCAAAGGACCGCACAGCGTCTCTTTTCCCTCCAGCGGCGATCCCCCTCCCTCTGCACGGCCCACAGGTGTCTTTCCTTCAATGTGTGCTTGAGCCGCGCTAAGATTGACTCTTCTTCGGCTGCCCTAGAAATGCCGTTCTGTCAGCAGCAGCTCCCAAGCTCGTGCATGTGCAGTCTCTGCCGCGCGAAGAGGTGAAACAGAACACTGCGATGAACTTGCCCCAAAGTGCCTTCCATCCCATGTAGCGATATCAGAGAGCTCTCAACACGCGCCCAAGCAGCCAGTGCTCACCACGCACTGGATCAGGGAGCACTCAACATTCACCAGTCACTAAGCACTCCTCTGGCTGGTTCCACAGGCGAAAGGGGGCAGACAACAGTGCGCAATACATGCTTACTTTTCAGAAGGTGAAGAACAGTCCAGTCCGACCTTTTCCCTGCTCCAGACAGGAGCAGCAACTGCAGGCCAACCCACCCCTCACACAGAAAAGGGGCAGTACTCTTCCTCACTGCTCTTATCCTTGGCAAAGGTTCCTTTTGTTTCCAGAAGTAATCTAAAGTCCTGGGTTTAAAGTCCAATACTTATACCCCATTTTCTCATTGTTCTCTTTGCTTCAGAGTCTCTAAGCTCAGTATAAACCAGTTCTGTCCTTCCTGGTCCAGCTTGATCACAGGGGGTGGAGATAGCATTGTGCAAAGGAGACACCGCCTATTCATGTGCTAGCAAAACTCCTCTCACCACTCGAAATGCAGACCAGGTCTATTCAGCCTAGCGAGGAGTTAACCAGGCAAGGCAGGACACAACTCAACCCCCCCTTGTGACTGTCTAGAGTGAATGCAAATCCCAAGCTCCTGTCACTCCAAAAGTAGACGGTGAATACACAAACAGACAGAGGCTCACAGAATAGTAATGCAAGAAAATGCCCACTTTATAAAAGTGATATAACGAAAGAAAATTACAGCTAAAAGTGGCATTTTTAAACACACAATTTAAAAATCACCTTCACTAAAAGGTGTGTTATTACATTCTCAGTTCAGAGAGCCTAACCTCCATTCCTCCATCTTGTGCCAATGGAAATTTACACTTGTAAGATGCTACAAGGCACCTCCTGTGTTAAAATGTGAAAATCAAAATGCACAGTATTTCACTATCAGGACATGAAATACACACCAGTACAAGTCTTACCTTTCACATACACTGCCCCCTACCCATGGGGGTACCTTGGACCTACCTTAGGGATATCTTATATGTAAGAAAAGGGAAAGTTAGGGCCTGCCAAGGGAGTGCACTTGCCAGGTCAACATGACAGTTTAAAGCTGCATGCGCAGACACTACAGTGGTAGGTCTGAGACACATTTACAGGGCTTCTCATGTGGGTGGCACAACTTGTGCTGCAGGCCCACTAGTAGCATTTGATTTACAGACCCTGTGCACACACCATGCTCTTTACTAGGGACTTATCAGTAAATCAAATGTGCCAATCATGGATAACATATCATATTCACAATCTTCACAGACAGCATATGCACTTTAGCACTGATCAGCAGTTGCTGAGTGCCCAGAGTCCTATAGCCTACAAAAACAGGGTCAGAAAAGTAGGAGGCAAAAGGCAAAAAAGTTTGGAGATAAACCTGCAAAAAGGGCCAGGTCTAACACCAGCCCTGGGAACAAAGGCAGCATTTGTTATGAGTCAGAGTTGTGGAAGCCTCTGGAGCACCCAGCTCCATAGCCCCACTCAGTCTCCCACCCTCCCTATTGAAGTCCAAAGAGGCCTCAGACTCATCGGCCCCTGTTGTCTCTTCTGTGATTTCCCTGAGAGCTTGGGTCTAGCAGACCTCAAGCCCCTCAAGCCCAGCATCTCTGACGAAGAAGATGCAGGCCATTGTGGGATGTATTTCAGTGTGAGCGGTTACTGCTTCATCACCCACTCCCATGCCATCTCAGGTGTCTTAAAAAATTCGATTTGAGGGCTTGATTAACACGTAGTTTGGCCAGGTTGAGTAGCATGTATTGCAGGTTCATGGCACAGAGCTTTTGCTTAACGTGGTCATCAGGCATGGCGTATATAATCCGGAAAGATCATAATAGGTCCAGATTGGAACACCACTTGCCCTTTAAACAGTGCCTCGCTCAGGATAGCTTCTCTATTTTAAAAGCTTAGTATTTCGGTGATCGTAGGGCAGGTTGAGGCAGGGCACCTGGTGGGGGCTTCGGTGCCAGTATTCCGTTGGCCAGTTCAATTATGAAAAATCTGGACAAGCGGCAGGCATCCATCTATGTTTGGATCCATTGTTCTATGAAAGTTTCTGGCACCGAACACTCTGCCCCCTCAGGTAACCCTATGAAGTGGAAGTTGCTTTGGTGGGCTCCATTTTTGGCATTCTCTGCATGATCTGTAAGAGTCTTGGATGCTGTCGTCAATCGAGAGACCACTGTTTTAAGCTCATGCACCATGTCCTCTAGCTCAAAAACCATGCCTTTGACACCCTTTCCACAATATTATGAAGGAGAGCCACATCTACTCGCAGTTCAACAATCTTGGATTCCAATGCTGTTTTGGAGAACTGGATAGCTTGCAGAATCACTGGAGTGTCACCTCCCTTTTGCAAATAAGGGGCCTGAGAATGGGCATCAATTCACCAAAATGCCTGGGGTAGAGGAAGAGACAACACACACCATTTGCTCTTTACTTTGACTCACACACACATGCTTACACATACACACACATTCACACACCCTTTCTTGGATAAACGCGCTTATTCTCAGTAGCCATTACAATAAATTCAACAGTCACCTGAAAAGGCAAGTGTTATATCTACGTCGACAGCATGGTTAACACAAATCACTACAATTGTACTCTAAGAGGGCATTGCCCTTATACACAGGATCTAATACATCATATTTTAACAACAACCAGAGAGAGCATTTCAACAACCTCACAGCAATTTGGCTCAACGTCAGTATTTTATTTGGCCCAATCTGACAGCAGTACATCCCCATACTTTCGTACCCTTATTGGATAAGCCAGTCCCCGTCCTGTCATGTTCTTCCCCCATTTCTTCCGTCGTGGCCTGGTGAGTAAGGTATGCCTGGTATGGTTTAGGCCTACAACATGTGAGTACAAGAGCATTAAAAGTGTCTGATTTTGTATTGCAATAGGACAAATCAGCACACCATTCCTTTATTGTGGGTGTAGGGCCCTTCATCCATCATAAAGCACTTCTCCGTTTTGCTATCAGCATGCTCAATGCTAGTAACTTGCATGTACTTTTGGGGAACTCTTTAACATATCCCAGAAGGGCCACCAAAGGGGTCATAGTCAGTTTCACTCCTGCCATATCCTGTAGCGTAGTGTGTAACGCATCCCAAAATTTCTGGATTCCAGGGCAGGCCCACGCAAGATGTGTAAAGTTTGCCTCAGTTGCTCCACACCTCACGCATCTATCATCCTCCATAAGCCCACATCTTTATAAGCGAGCAGGGGTGTAGTACACTCTTTGCAAAAATTGAAAATGTGTCAGACGATGCCTGCCATTTTGTGAGATGGAGTTTGTGCCTTCACAGCAGTATATCCATTGTTCTTCAGTGATATCTATATCGAATTCTGCAAGCCATTCTTGCAATGCTTTCATGTTTACGGAGCCAATATCCGAGTTTGAAAGCGTATACAATATCGATTTTGCACGCAGTGGGGATTGAGCACATAGTAAGAACGTTAAGGAGGTGTACTCACGTGGTTCTAGGCTCTCCTCCCCTAGGGTCGCTTGTAGCGTGCATCTAGCGCAATAATAATGGAATTTTGCTAGCATAGGGGTCTCCAACTAATCTTTTTGCAACATGTCCTACTGCTTGACCATTCCCTCATGAAAGTAATCGCCCACTGTGGCAATACCCAGTGAATGCATAGTTAGGAAAAATGATTTCTCCTTTTGCATTGGCAACCATCCGTACTGTTCTAGTGGTAATTTCAGGGCGTAAAGTAGGGTATTTCCTTGTATACCGGTGGCCCTCCTAAACAGGCTTCTCTTGCTCCCGACTAGATCTATTGTATGGTATCGGCTCTGTGGCTCCTCAAAGAGGTACTGCGATAATGATGAGGGACTAACTGCCTCCCTTTCAATATACAAGTGTGGGATGTCCTGAGCGTCATGTAATCCAATAATATGCGAGCATCTGCTGCGCAGAGCAATAGTACAGTTCAAAATCTGAAGCACCAAGACCCCCTGCAGAGTACGGTTTGGTCAATGTTTCCCATTGAACAAGCAATTGGTTTTCCTGTCCCAGGCGAGCCGGATCAGGAGAGACCTCAATGTGCGAAAGAATGATTTCGGTAAAAATATGGGTATATTAACAAACAGGAAGAGAAAGCGTGGGAGCCCTATCATCTTCATATGCGAGATACGTCCCATCAATGATAACGGCAGAAGAATCCATTTCTCAACGGACTCTGAGAGCTTCTGTATAGCCCTGCCATTAAAATATACATTTAAAAGCATTTTCTACTGACCTTACTTGCCGAATAGGGTCATATTCCAGCAAATTATACTCCATTTCTAATTACACGGAGAGTGCATAATGTTATTCACTATTTGTGTAATAAAACTTTTGACAGAAAAACTGGAAAATGAGCTCCAGACAACGTCCAGTAGGCTGCCCCTGTGTTGCAGACACTAATTTTGCCACCTCTGAGGCTAGGGGTCGCAGAGGCAGTGCCAGAGGCCATGAGGGGCAAGCCAGGGGCCACAACTGTGACCCTTGGGGAACCCTAAATGATGACCATGGGCCTGGGCCCCCCTGCGGCAACCTATGAGCCCCCAGTCAGCACCGTTATTTTGTCCATTTTGGTCTGCTCATGCTGTGCTGGGGCAGTGGTCGAAGTGGGGGGGATTTGAGGGGCACGACATTCACATACTTTTCTAATTTTAGAAAAACAGTTTCCCATAATTTTCGTTAAAAGATAACCATGGCAGGATGGTTAATTCTGACAGCTGAATGCTTCCGCTGACGTTTAAGGCAGAGAGTCTCCTGTGTTGTGAAACCGAGCAAGGGGCAGGCAGCTACACACATCTTCTTGCCAGGGTGTCTGCTGCCTGAAAGAAATGTAAATGTGCACAACTGGCCAATCTGAAAATGTAAAGGGTGCCTAGAAGCCGGTATTGACTTTAATTGATGGAATCCTTTGAGATTTCCTGGTCACACGCATTTATTATTTGTGGGAGGTATTTTGCAAGAGCTACCAGCTAACACGAAGTGTGTGCTTCTAAATGACAGTTAGCCAAAAAGATTACTTCCTGATGACACACATTTATTCTATTTGAGGGGTATTGTAAGGGAGCTACCAGCTAAGTTGTAAAATGTGTGCTTTTAAAAGACAGTTAGAAAAAAAAAAATGTACAACCAGCAATAAAATATACATTTTGTAAACACTTTTTATCTTAAATCTGTTTGCACATTCTGTAGAAGCATATCATATACTGTGTGTAATACAAGCTTATAATAATGACTTACATGTTCACAGGGCTTTCTGTCACAGACTAGGGCAATGTAGTCGGTAACCTAGGCAAATTACTATTCTTCACTTCACCAACCAGGATTCAATTCTGTGGTACTCTAGTGCAGAGAATTAACTAATAAACTAATATGTAATAGTGCATATACCGCTGATTAACATAACTTATATTTAATGTACATTTAAACTGTGCGTTTTTTTATATGCAGTTTCCGGAAGGTGAAAGACCAACAACGTCCACACGCTCACTCACCTTGGTCTCTTATGTGCAGCATCCCAGTTCCCATACTTTTTTTTAACTCACTTCTACCACTGGGCTGGGTTTTTGTCCAACTCCATTGCGCTACTGTTTTTGCACTGTGGCAACCATAAGGCCTGAGGGCCCTACACGCAGCAGGCAGGCACCGGTGTTCGTGACAATGTACTGTGTCTGCATGAAGGAATCGCGCCCCAGGCCAATCAGCTCAGGCCCGGCCGGCTTGCACTGCTGACCTTTGATGATCAAGACTAGCACAAGCAGTCAGGCACTCCGACATTCTGAAATCGCCAGCGATGAGCAGGTCACCCATCCAGGCAGAGAATTCCGGAATTATAAGGGGGGAGCAGCCTCCTATGTGCCTCCACCAGTGCGCCGCTCCTGTCAACTAGCCTCGCTGTATCGCTCTCCTCAAAGCTGCCTGCACCTCAGGCCCTGCCAAACGGTACAGGAGTGGAAGCCTTTGCCTCGGCTGTAGAGTCCATTGGGAGGGAGGGTTGCAGTACTGACACTGATCAATTTTTTTGAGTCAAAAAGGTCACTTTATAGAAACAGGTGCACATCGCAACATTTCCTGGCAAACTGCCTTTCAAAATGAAAACCTTGCTATAGATCCAGTGAACTAGCCCCTAGCCCACCCACACCCCTACAGTGCCCACCAAAATATCCACACTGCGGCTAACTCATTAACTGTTGCTTTTCAACATTTCCAACTTTCTATTCCCCCTACATTCTATGAGTATTTGTATGAACCTGTAACTAATAAAATGTCCTAAACTGAACCTTTCTCTACCTGCCTACCCTTTCTTGGCATATGGTTCCCCAACTGGCAACGCCAAGCAACTTCTGCCAACTCCTGTCAAACATTTCATGCTCCCGGAGCACCAGTTCCAATTGACAATGTACCAATTACCCCTGCGCACCTATCTCGACAACGGAGCCCATCTAAAAAGCCCCAAAACTTTAACCCATAGAACCCTGGATAAAGGAATAGGAGGGAGGGGAAAATTCACAAATCTAAGCTCATGCTACCAGCCACCAGGTCACTCGCACCTAAAATGGTTGCTGGTAGCCCAACATGACCCCCTAAATATACTGTGGGCTACTCTTGGGCTATATACATAGCCCAATACAAAATGGCAGTCACTGGATTGCACCACCCTCCCAATCTGCCTGGGGCAGACTTCCCTCTGGTCAGCTGCCCCACAAGCCCCTTTGGGAGGGAGGGGTGTAGTACAGACACTGAATAATGTTGTTGTGTGAAAAAGGCAGCTTTATTGAAACAGGTGCACACCACAACATTGCCTGGCAAACCGCCTCAGAAATCTAAAACCTCCCTATACATCCAGTAAACAAGCCCCTAGCACACCCCCACCCCTACCCCTACGGTCCCCCCAACAAACCCACCCTACAGATAACTCATTAACTGTATTGCATTTCAACATTTCCAGTTTTCTATTCCCCGTACATCCTATGAGAATCTATATGAACCTGTAAGTAACCAAATGTCCTAAACTGAACCTTTAACTATCTGCCTACCCTTCCTTGCACATGGTTCCCCAACTGGCAATGGCAAGCAACGTCTGCCAACTCCTGTCAAACCCTTTATACCTCCACTACCCAGACAAGGTGGTTTGTGAAACTACTCCCCTTTTCTGCCCCGTGACTTCTGGTGTGTGGTTTAACCCCCTACTTCTTAACATTCAACACCTTGGCCAAATTTCTGTGATTTCCTACAAATACAAGTCCATACCAAGTGTAAACAAATGTACTCCGTCACGTCTAATAATTTCTCTGGCCTCAAATGTAATGTCCAAATGACAGATTCCGCCAAAACAGATCTCTCTACAAAAGCGCACCATCTCCCTGTCTATTTTCCTTCATGCCATGTCTATTGCTGCCAGCTTGCATGCCCCTCTCCAAGACTGCCTCTGCACAAACTCAGCCCACAGTACAAATACCCCAGCACTCTGCTCCTTTATCTCCAACAATTCCCTCTTCATAGTCCTCAACAGCACCACTCCTTTTTCTCTAACCAAGTCATTCTCCCCCAGGTGAATAAGCAGCACATCTGGGCACTTAGGTCCAACCATCATACCGTTCAATGTGTGTAGAAGATCACTCCAAAGCATTTCCCCTTTTCCCCTCCACTAACCCAAAAAAGATGATCAATGAAACCCAAATTAGATTCCACACTCCTCTGACCCACTTGAATAGCTGGCCAACTACCCAAATCTCCAAGTCCTCAGCCACTGGGCCCTCTACCACAACTGGAAGGAAACAGACAAGGAGCAAGCAATTTACCAAGCAGCATCTGCACATATCGCCTATAGCATCCCGAGGACCAGCGACCCAACTACATATTATCCTCCTGCACCCAACCTCTATTTCCGGCTTCTGACTCGGACCCAAAGAGAAAGGTATGCATGCCATACTCCTAAGTCTGTAACCCGAGCCGGGTCAAGGCCACATGCAGCACTGCTATTAGCTAATATGCTGTCATCTTCCCTTCTTGAAGGTGTCATAAAACCATATCACTGTCCGTCCCACACAATGCCGCCCAGCGCTCACCCCATGCTACCGAACATGAACCCGACAAACCCATTGCTTTCAAGATGACCCGCTTTGAGTGGGCCCTTTGATCTGTTTTGGAGTGGTGGAGCCATAACTCCCATTTCCTAGATGCACCGACCACATCCTGCCAATGGAATTCTCCTGTGACCTTACCCTCAAACAATTCTGAAACTCTGAAAGCCCCAGAAGTACATCCATGCCATTAGTGTGGCAAATCTGCAATTCTGCCCCAGTTTTCGGCAAACCCCAGTCAGCTGCTGCAGCACTTAAAGTAGTAGATTGAAAGACAAGGGCTTCCTAACCCACCCCTTCTGTCCCTGTTCCCTCACCCAACCTTTCAGTATCCTGTGTCCCAGTTCTCCCACCAATGGGAAGTATCCTCATAAAAACTAACCCAGCCAACTTCCCTAAAATGGTCACCAATTAAATCCAAAATATACTATATCATGTCCTCAACCCTTGCACAGCACTCATCCCTCCAAGCCTGGACATAGACCCTGCATGTCGACTCAGGTAGTGACCCTACAACCAGTTGTACCATCCTGTGTTGCCTACGGACCACAAGTTGTCCAGCATGGGCATCAGGTCTCTGTCTGCATCCTTGGTTAACCCACGGAATCCCCCCCACTGTGAATGAGACAAAGTATCCGCAATGTCATTGTCTACACCAGGCACATAGCGTGCTCTGAAAGTGATGTCATGACTCAAGCATCCCAACACAAACATCCGTAACAGCTTCAGTACCTGCAAGTCTCCAGCGGACTCTCTATTCCCCACCTCCACCACCCTGCCAATAAAGACTGCAACTCTGACCTCCAGTAGCATCCGAAAATATTTGCATGTCCCACTCACCCTCCTCCTGTCTCGCCAAGTCACTTTTGCCCTTCCCAGCATGCACATTAGTAATGTTGGCATTGTTTCCATTTTGTCCTGTGGTAACCTGGCTTCCATCCACATGGAATCAATCTCAATACCCAAAAACGATAGTACTGTTTTGGGGCCCACTGTTTTTTCTGGCGCCAACGGCACCCCTAGTTCACCCATGAGCTCTTGGTACCCAGCCAGAACGACCTGGCAGTCTGCCAAACTGGGTGCCTCACAATGAAGAAATCATTCAAATAGTGGGTTTCCAACTGATGGCCCATCTGCCATGTCAACGCCCCCTGCAAGAAGAACTGAAGCACTCAAATAGAGCACAGGAAATGGCGCAAACTCGTTGGCAATGCTTTGTCCACGTACCATTCCCTTTTAAATTGCAAACCCAGTAGCTGAAAATCCTCTGGGTGTACCGGAAGTGAGTGAAAAGCTGACTTCACATTGCATTTGGCCATTAGTGCTCCCGGGCTCGCCGCCACCACCAGTATCATGGACACATCTACCGAGTAGTGGGACACGGACAGTACATCCCCCGCGATGAAATCCTTCATGGACCTACCCTCAGGCGACGACAAATGTTGTATCAAACAAAATTGACCCTCCTCTTTCTTGGGGACCACTCCAACTGGAGACACAATCAGATCCTCTACTGGCCAATTATAAAAAGGTCCTGCCACCCTGCCTTTAGAGACCTCTTTTTCCAGCTTGTCCCATACTGTCTGTCTATATACATAGCACAATACAAAATGGCAATCGCTGGCCCACCCTCCCAATTTGCCTGTGGGACAGACTTCCCTCAAAACCCCCTTGCAGCTATGTCATTCTTCGCTGGCCAGGAGCCCCGGTTGCCATCTTTGCCTCACTTGGTAGTTGACTGTCCGCGATCTCCACGGAAGAGGCAGAGTAGGTCTCCAAAGCCTGTGATATTCTCACAGGTTGCAGGGCCCTGTCAAGAAGCGCAGGAGTAGAGGCCCTGCCAAGGTTGCACAGTCTGATGCACAGGGTGGCCCGCTTTCTGTCGCTGGGCTGGTGGTGAGTCCATGAAGGGTGAGGTCATTGTTGTCTGCCCACTGGTTTCCTCAGCGGCTCAGGCTCAGCGGGTCACCTACAGATGTCATTTTAATTCATCATATCTGCAACAAAAAAATTGTATTACTTTTTTTGTTAACTTTTCCTGGCTGCACACATTTACGATACTTCTACTAAAGCTGTTCGCACTATTTAAGTCCCATTGACTGTCAAGATAAGATCTCTTCTCACGGAAAAGGCAGACAGCTTCTAACAGTATGCTGGAATGCTTGCTTTTTATTACTTAGATGTGTAAAGCAGATGTTTTAGCCTTAGAAAATTTTTGGTATTTTCTATTCATAATTCAGTACCTTTCTTTGCACCTTGTAGGCATTGTTGGATTGATTTTTCAACTGAATCTATTGGGTCATTATGATCAAATTCTAAATGTTGTAATGAATATTGCACATTCAAATATACAAGAGCTATGCTATATTTGACTACTAATCAGGCAGCCACAAGTGAAGTTACCTTACAGACAACAGGGTCATGATTTGAATGGCGCAACAGGTGCAGTAGCACTGGGCCCAAAAGTTGTCATAACTCCTCTCAACACATAATATTGCAATATTTGACTACTAAACAGTCCGTCACCTTGCAGTTAAAAGGAACTTGATTTGAATTGTGCAGCAGGTGCAGTGGCACTGGGGCCAAATGATCTAGGTACCCCACCAAACCCAGATTATTGCTAACATTTATAACTAAATAGGCAGTCACAAGGACAGTTACCTTGCAGACAACAGGGTAATGATTTGAATGGTGCAGAAGGTGCACTGGCACCAGGTCCAAGAGTTCTCAGAACTCCTCTAAACACCTATTGCTATATTTGACTACTATACAGCCAGACACAATTTCAGTTCTCTTTCAGTTAAAAGGAACTTGATCTGAATGGTGCTGCAAGTGCAGTGGCACTGGGACCAAAATCTCTAGGGTCCCCAATAAATGCAAAATATTACTAAATTTTACTACTATACAGCCAGACACAATTGCAGTTCTCTTTCAGTTAAAAGGGGCTTGATTTAAATGGTGCAGCAGGTGCAGTTGCACTGTGGCCAAAACTTGTCATAACCCCACTAAACACCAATATATTGCTATATTTCACTACTAAACAGGCAGTCACAAGTACAGTTATCTAGCAAGCGACAGGTTCATTATTTGAATGGTGCTGCGGGTGCAGTGGTACCGAGTTCAAACGTTGGGAGTACTCTTTTAAACACCTAATAATGCTGTATTTTACAGCCATAAGTGCAGTTATCTAGCAAGTACTAGGGTCATGATTTCAATAGTGCAGCAGGTGCAGTGGCACCGGGACCAAAAGCTCCAGGCACCCCACTAAACACCTAATATTGCTATGTTGTATTCCTAAACAGGCAACCACAAATGCAGTTACTTTGCAAACAACACAGTCATGATTTGAACGGTGCAGTAGGCGCTTGTTTTAATTAGGTCGCCATCCTTCCAAGTGGATTAAACAGGCGTGAGGCTCACTCTGGTTTGTGCCGAATTTAAAGCAACCTTGCAGAAAATGTACCTCAACTTCTGTATAGTAGATTGATTGCATTCAAAGGATGTAAACAAAAACTATTTGGATCATACAAGCACACCCTGTTCACGTCAGGTGATCTGGGAACGTTTCTGTTGTGATGCGTGATCTTATCAGTGAGGAGGGTAATTATTTGAAATATATAATTCCTTATTTTGTCAACAAAAATGTGTAGGCATTACATTAATGCTGAAAGGCATTCCTTAGATGTTGCAATCACAAACCAATACCGATAAAACGTGTTTCCAGTTCTATTTTTTTAATCTACAGGACAATGCTATGTGCATGTTTTTCATAAAGAATGCGTCACTTCCTCCCAGTAGGAGTCCAGAGGCTATATTAAAGGTGTACACTAAATGTGGCTCACTGTATTCCAGGAAGGAAAGAAACAGCTACACTGTTTCTGTCAGCAAATTTTAGATTTCTCCATTTCGGTTGTTACCAACCAGACCTGACATGATGGTGACAAAACTGGAAACCGCTGCTTTAAGAGTGGCTACAAATTAAAATAATAACACGTTAAATTGATATCAAACAAACGAGTATATGAATAATTGCCTCTCTGATCTCAATTAACCCGCAGGATGAATATGAAACGGCCTTTGAAGCAGTTGGTGTTAGGTCTGGCTGAAAGGCGTTTCAGCAATGGCATGTGGCAGCTGTGTGTCATATCATAATAAACCAGAGATATGAGAACATTTGCATCACAGCTAGACATTACCCTTGCGGATGAAATTGCCATCGCCCTAGATAAGTCATAGCACGAGCCCAGACAGCTATATATTTGCCATGTAAGTAGCATATGTATACATGAATCCTTACATAGGGTTACTGACAAGCTATTGTTAATTTCGTAAGAGAAGTTGGCACTCACTGTTATGAGAAGTGGCTATTCTAATAGAGAGATGTGTCATTTTTCTGATAACTGCTGCACCTTGCCATCTTTTGTTAAAGTTAATAATTTAAATAGAGATAAACCTTTTTTGAAAAGACAAGAAGTCAAGGGTTGGGTTGCCGTGCTCAACTCTTGAGTTGTCTTGCATTTGGTGTTCTCATTAGTCATTTTTTTGCTTTACAGATGTTTGCATTGTAAGCTGAGATATTTTAATTTAATTGACATCAACATTCAATTCAAATTTCAAAAACTGAACAGATTTGCCAGTTCAACAAACCCGAACCACACCTGTGTTGTCAAACCGAATATACCGAGGCAAAGCTTCAGGCGCTGGTGGAAGGGCTGGACGCAGTGTTTAATAGACGTCTTGAACAATTTGTCTCACACACTAGTGGACACATGAAACATTTACTGTGGCAAAGTTTAACCGACAAGGTCAATGTTGTGGTGAGTGTTGTTCATACCATCCAAGAAATAAAGAAGCAATGGAATGATTTAAGGGGCATGGGATGGCAGAATGGTGTGGGACATATCAAGAAATTGCCAGTGGTCTTGTATGGCAACAGGTGGTGGCCTACCACCAGAATTTCTGATCTGGCCTTGGGGGTATTTAACATACACCATAATCGATGATGCGTTGATTTCTGGAATTCAAGCCATAGAGTGTGGATTACAGGGTGATTTACAGATACCCTGCCCCCTTGGCCTGGTGGGGAGGTTATTATTTTATTTATTAGCAGAGCAGACAGATAGAAAATGCATTTATTTTATATAAAGTTTATAAATATTACATTACAAAAGCGAACATTATATAGGCAGTGACCTAACTGCTCCCGAATTCTAAAAATTGGGAATGCCATCTCAGATCCAGTAAGTCTGCAACAAGGGGTCACACAAGGTTCAATTATCTTCCCAACCCTTTTCAACCTCTTTCTCAAACCCCTCTGTACGATCCTCAGGAACTCAGGAGTACTTTTCCACCTATACGCAGATGACACCCAAATCTACCTGATGTTGAGGCTGCGGGTTCTGACTATGCTGGCCAGCGGTGTCATGTAGATGTTGAACAGGGTGAGGCTGAGGGGTGAACCTTGAGGGACACCACAGATGAGGTTCTTGAGTTCTGAGGTGAAGTGTGGCAGGTAGATACTCTGTGTTCGTCCTGTGAGGAAGATGCAGTCCATTTGAGGGTGACTTTCTGGATGCCGGTGTGATGGAGTCTCTTGATGAGGGTATGGTTGGATATGGTGTTGAACGCTTCAGTTGGTCTCAAGAGGTTATAGAGGTCAGTGGATTGGGGTGCAATGTTTCTTTAGATGGTGTATATATTGGAGTGGAAGTAGTCCGCCAGGGAGTCGTAGAGTTCCTAGGAAGGAGAGATAGTGTTCTCTGGGTCTGTTGGGTGGGAGAACTCTCTGGCAATGCTGAGAAGTTATTTGCTGTGGTTGGAGCTAGTTTTGATGCGGTCTGCCAGGGTGTCTCTTTTCGTGTCTTTTAGGTGTTGGTGGAACCTGTTGAGGGCAGACTTGAATGTGGCTAGGTCTGTGGGGTCTTTGCTGGTCCCCCATCTTCTTTCTAGCTGTTTACAGTTGAGTTGTGTTTCATTGTCCTGAGTTCCGGTGTATACCAACTGGCTTGTTTGGGAGATATACTGGTCTTGGCGGGCTTGATAGGGGCGACTTTATCGGCACAGTTGGTCCACACAGAAAAGTTCTTGACATCTTGTTCAAGGTTGGTAGCGGAGTTGGGATGGGTATTGTTGAGGGAGTCCGTCCATTAGGTCTCTGCTACTTTCTACCAGCTGCGGTGGGGGGAGCTGGGAGGTTGTTGGTGCTTTATGGGGATCCTGTATTGGTGAAGTGCATGATTGCATGGTCGGTCCAAGTGACTTCAGTGACATGACTGTACTCGACTCTGTCGCTGGCCATGAAGATCGGGTGGAGCGTGTGTCCTGCACTGTGTGTGGGTCGGTGACCAGTTGAGTGAAGATGATGTTGCTCATGCTTTCCAGGGGGTTGGTGGTGTTTGCATCTTTGGGGCGGTGGAAGTTGAGGTCCCCAAGGAAGATGTAGTGATTGGAGTCATGGCGAGTGGGGCAATGAAACCTCGAATGGTGATGCAGAAGCCAGGGCGAGGTGCTGGGGGTTTGTAGGGGAGGGTGCCTCTGATGGTAGTTCTGCCATTGGTTTGAAGCTGGAAGTTGAGGTGTACCATGAACGGTATAGATTTGTCTTCGGTGGTGGTGCAGAGGATGGTTTATTTGTGGATGATAGCGATGCCTCCTCCGTGTTTGTTGGTGTGGTCCCTGTGTATTGTCTTGTAGCCACTGGGCATCGCGGTGGTGATGTCGAAGATGGATGAGGGGTTGAGCCAGATCTCTGTAATGAAGATAACATCAGGGCTGAGGGTGGTGATGATGTCCCAGATTTTGGTGGCGTGTTTGAAGATTCATAAGAGACAGAGTGGCATATATGTATTATATGTATTCTGGGGGATCTGCCAATCAGGGGCTGAGAAAACAGGAGGGGGGGTCTCAAAAGAAGTTTTCCATATGCATTTGTCCATAGAAAAATTAGACACAGCTACAGCTAAAACAACTGAGCGAAATTACACCAAATTTGGCAGAAACCTAGATTTTAGTCCAGAAAGCCCTTTTTTGTGACTTGGAGTAAACCAGTTCAGTAGTTCATGAGAAATTAAGTTTCAACAAAATTGTATATTTTTGCAGAGCTGACAGATCTTCAGATAAGATCAGATTAGCTGCCACCACACAATAAAGATGTGACAGCAGCCATTTTAAAACTCAGCAACTCAGTCCCCTGTTCTGGAAAAATGTTTAAAATATCATATAGGGAGGCAGGGTATTTTGTTTTATTGGCGGTGCAGACAGATAGAAAATGCATATATTTTATATATAGTTTATATCTATTACATTACATAGGCATGTGACCTAAAGAACTGCTCCCAAATTCTAAAAATTGGGAATGGCATCTGAGATCCAGTCAGCCTGCAACAAGGGGTCCTACAAAGCTCAATTATCTCCCCAACCCTTAAATACTTCTACCTCAAACCCCTCTGTACAATCCTCAAGAACTCAAGAGTACTCTTCCACCTATTCACTAATGAAACCCAAATCTACCTGAAGGTCTCATACCTAGATGACTGCACCCACTTATTTAACTTCCTGAATAGAATTCACACTTAAATGGTGAACAACAACTTCAAACTAAACCCAGCGAAAACAGAATTTCTTCTCATCTGTCCAGAAAAAGGGAACCCTCCAATTCAATACTGGATGGATCTCCTCCCAGACATGGATGGGGCCCCCTCCATCCTGCGGAATGCCAGTTCTCTGGGATTCATCCTAAACAGGTGTCAGAACCTCTAGAACCATATCTCCTCCATGGCTAAGAGAGCCCATTTCCAGCTAAGGCTTCTTTGGGGAATCAGGAACCTCATCCTTGCACACAACCTTAAATTTGTTGTCCAGGTACTTGTGCTCTCCAGACTCGACTATGGAATTTCACTCATTTACAGCATTCCCAAAGTTCACCTAGGTCCTTTCAGAGCAGTCCTAAATGCAGCAGTCCACTTTGTGACAGGACACAAGAAATGCAGCCACATCTCCCCCATTCTGTGTTCTCTTCAGTGTCTTCTCATAGAAGCAAGAGCTCAATTTAAAACTGCCTGCATCACTTATAAAGCTCTGCACTCCTCTTTACCCTCCGACCTCTCTGAGAAAATGAAAATCTCAGGTGCTAGCCGAGACTCTTGAAACGCTCCTCCTCGAACCGCCCACCTTCAAGCACAAGCAATAAATGAGCCAATCTGTTTCTAGAGGCGCCACAAGATTATGGAACTCTTTCCCGCCAGGTGTCTGCCTGACCACGTCATGTCACCTTCAAGAAAAGACCTCACAGCTTTTCTCTTTCAATGACGTCTGGCCTACCCTGCTCGTACCCTCTCACACTCCTGACAAGTGCAGACTAACCTCAACTAGCACAAACAATTGTTGTACAGCTCATGGTACTGTACCACCTGCCTGTCACTGCTATGTTGTACAATGAATACTTGTGAAACGCTTTACCTCACGGTGAGGCTAACCTGGTGTTCTCTCCACCTTTAATGCTGCATGTATATTTTCTATTTGTTATTGATATGTCCGGCTTTATTATAGAGAGCTCTGATGCCAAAGGGCCAAGTCTGTGCTATATAAAACCACAAAAATAAATATACAAATCCCAGTTCCCAAATATATATTCTCCTGAAAGAAACCGCTTGCACACAAATGTAAAACTACGAGAAGCTTCATGATCACATCTATGGCAATGGGCCTGAATATTTTTGGTTTCAAGTCCTCACCTTCTAACCAGCAGCGGCCTGTGCAGGTAAGAGCGAGGAGGGGGGGGGGGGGGAGGGGTGGAGCCGGGTGGAGGTGAGAGTTTTGACAAATAACCACAAGGGAAGATTAATTATGTATTTACTTTTCCCTGGTGATTGTCGGTCGAATCCCCCCCCCCCCCCAAACCTGTCCTACCGCTCTTTCCTTCACTGGCCGCAGCTGATTCTAACCCTAGAATATACTTACTGGTCCCCATGTTAAATTTAACATTAGTAAGTACATGTTCTTACTCATACCAAGTGGATCCATTCTTCAACGGAACACATGTGGAGCTATCTGTTGCCATCGTGCCAACTGAGCACTTGAATACACCCTTAATGGAACATATCCTTGCTCTTCCTCCTAGTGTAGTGTAGACACAGGCATAAGAAGCGGAACTGTTTGCACCTTATGGACAGTGACACTACCAAGGTAGGGAAAGAGTGTTTCACTTGCGATACAACCCAAAACAATCTTTTACATTTTTCACTACAGGAATAAAAAATAAAAAAACAGAGGCTGGCAACCACTTCAATTATTAAATTGAAAGAATGTAATTTTTCATAAATAAGCCAGCTAAAAGCAAGCGGTTAATAAACCCAGTCTCTCGTCCACACGGAAGACATTCCAGCTTCTGTAAATAGGGGAGAATGAGATAATGTCCTGTGAAACTTCATTGACAAGATCTGATATTTCACTCCACATTAGCCCCAATGTTTCTTCAAGAAATCCCAATACATTAGCTCAAAAACGTCACCATTTTAACACAAGGGAGGAAAGGTTCTGAATAGATCTGATCTGCATTTTTTACTCAAAATCACTACGCTCTTTGCTTTAAAAACAAGTATAAATGAGGGCATTAATGTAGGATAGCCTTACCTAGCAATATGAGGCTGTACGTATCATCAGGTATGATGCCAGTACCTGGTATGTGATGTCACTGTAATGTCAGTTGGCGCTGTACACAGGCATATGGCGGCTAAAGCTGCATCCATGCTGGATGTACCCCGACATGTGAACCTGCATGTGAACATAAGACACAGTACCTGGACATGTGTTAGCTGTCAATTAGCAGCGAAGGCTGTACCTAGAATATGACGACAGCACCTTTGTATATGAAACTGCACATGGAAAATGAAAAATCTACATATCATATGAGGCTACACTTACCTTACACAAAAGGTGTAGCTGAGCATATGATTGAACCTGGCAAAAAGGTGGTAAATAGATTATGAAACTGCACCTAGGCATGTTATTAGAGTGTACCTACTGTAGGGGGAAGTGCTTGGGCAAAATGGTATCTGATGCAGCATTGGGCATCTTAGGGCAATACCCAAGTGCTAGCTCTGTTAGATTGTAAATGTGTTTAGGGAGCTGTACCTAGACACATGATGTCTGTAGATGGAAATATAGGGCTGCACTTGATGTGAAATGGCAGTGCTTGGGCATATGATAGATCTAACGGGTTTATGATGAGCCACGTGATGGCTGTAATAAGGATGTGAGGTTACACCAGGTGTAGGTTTGCAATTCCAAAGCATAAGAGGGTGCAACTAGCATATGATGCCCGATTTTGGGACCAATCTTGCTTCTGCTAGCCACACTGCCCTACATTACATTGTGGAATACTCTGAAGCCAAGGCATATGCCTTACCTAACTGAACAGACTTGTATGACACCCACCACTGATACTCGGTCTCCCTTCACTCCCTTCCACTATTCAATATGTGGCTCTCTGAGTAACTTCCTTATTTCTCTGCCTGCGTTGAATCAGTACTACTATGTTGGATATAATATTCATTCACTATTATTATGGGCATATTCCAAGACATACAACTTATGTTATGTCAACTTATGCATGCATGATATGCCTATCCTCTTGCCCCTTATCACTGCACCCAATCCCCACCTGCATTCTCCTAGTGCTGGTCTATTCTGCAAGAGTTATCATACTGCCATCCAGTTTCCTGAATGGAAAATATACCAGAGGCCATAATATACTAAGTGCACAAAGATATAACTAGCATGTGTACCTGCTTTATGCTCCCGAGAGGCTCTAGGTTATTACAGAAGAAGTTAAAGATGCTTGTGCAGCCCTTTCTGTAATACAGATGGTGCCAGCACATATACAACACCAGTGTGATCCTAAGGGGGTGTTTCCTCATTTATATCATGGTGAGGCCATGAAAACCTGGGAACACTTACCACTAGAGCCCGTACTGTATTATAGATACTGGCACAGAGGCAAAGGAGCTGTCATGATGTGCACTGACTTTGTGCCACAAAGAGATAGCTCACAGTTAGGGTGCCCTCTGAAGGCACCCCTGTTGATGGAGAAAAGAGGGTGCCAGGCACCACCTCAAGCAACCTCTTGGAGACATGCAGTTACTCACTGCATCCGCCTGCAGGGGGACCTCTGCTCCCCCTTATAAAAAGAGGTTGTGTTGCTGCCTGCACAACAATACAGTCCAGTTGCTTCAAACAGCTGCTCCATCTTTCACTAATGCACTGCTCCCAGTGCAGGCGAGAGTTATTAGCAGTGTTGGGGCAGCGCATTAATTGCATTAGGGCACACCAGCAGTGGGCCCTGTACATAATAGGGGCCTAGGTCCACCAAAAATGGTCAGATTTAGACTGAGGCAAGAGATGTCAAACCCAAGGGAACCCCCTGACCAAAACAGATATTTGGCCACATGCTTTCACTTAGTTATTTAAACTTTCAAACATTTGTCGTAGACTTGTGGTTTTGGGCTGTTCTGTGCTTGATGCTTGCCAGTGTGATATCAAGTGTAGTACTGCCCTGGATATAGTTAAGGAGGACTTTGCATGTGTGGTGTGTGTCTGGAAATGCAGGAAAGGGGAAATTGGTCCATGTCTGTTGGACAGGCCACATAAAGGGCTTGCTCCCTCCCCGCATGACAGGGCCCGAGCCCCGGCCCTCCAGGTGTTACCCACAGAAGCAACCCGCACCCCGTCTCATACGGGACTCCTGCCCCCGGACACCTCTGTATCATGGGGTCGAACCACTACCGGCTCCCTCGCCCGGCCCGGCCGCCATCTTGGACACTGCACCACGAGGCCGCGTGGCCTCAGCTCGACCCTAACCCTGGGCCTGGCCAGGCCCCGACATCCCGGCACCACCATCCACCCAGGAGGTGAACGGACCACTTGGCAGGTCAATGGGAGAAAGAAGTGTCGATGGTTCTCCCCCGCCAGGTGCCGATCGCCCCCCAGCTCCCCCGGGCGCTGGCTCCACCCCCCTGCTGGGTGTCTGGACTCCCTCATCCCGGACCTCCCGACCTCCAAGTGCGAGGGTCCGGACATCAAAGGGCGCCAGACCTATAACTGGGGCAGCTCCAGAGCAGGAAGGCAGTTGTATCCTGGAGTCGAGAGACACCGTGAAGAACTCATCCTTGACGGACTACTGGCGTTGCCGTAGCCCGGCCTTGCGAACTATCGTCGGGACCTGCTGGCGCTTCCGCGGACCGTTGTCACTACCAACTTCACCGGGACCTGCTGGCGCTGCCGCGGACCGTTGTAACTGCCACCTTCGCCGGGACCTGCTGGCGCCGCCGCGGACCGTCACTACCTACGATCCTCCCGGGACCTGCCGGCGCTGCCGCGGCCCGTCCATCTAGAACGCCGAGCTCGAGGATTGTGAGCTATTCATCATATCATCGCATCTACCCGATTGGTAACAAGACTGTCCCGCTACCCCCTTTCCCAACCAAGAGACTAGAATCGAGGGGACCCCTGAGTCCTGACCTCCTTGTACCATTCTATCGTACCTAAAGATTGCTTATAAAGAACGTTAAACCTTATCTTCGTGTGGTGCACATCTGTGGGGGGGAAGTTACTCGTCTGTACGATCGCTGGAGACGGCTCTCCCCGGAGACCTCTCCCCTTGTCCTCGGCCGACCCTCCCGGTCCGTCTAACATTGGTGGCCAGCGGCGCGATCCGAATCAACGCGTAATCGTACAGAGAGTAGCTCACCCCACGACGAAACCACAATGACAACCAAAGAGAGCGGATCCACCGAGAAATTCCAGATGGAGAAATTGGAAGAGTACAGCCATCGTGAGTTGAAACAATTCTGCATTGAACTAGGCATTGCTACCACCGGTCTGAGTACCAAAGACGACTTCAAGCACGCCATTGAGTCGTGGGCAGAAACCGGGGCCGCCAGACCCCCGGACCAAAACATTGCAGCATCAGAGAGGAACACCACGGCTCCCGAGGAGCGAAGAACGGGTCTCTCGCAGGAAGAGATCCAAGAGAGAGAAAAAAACAGACTACATGAGTTAGAAATGGCACGGCTCAAAATGGACGGTGAACTAAAATTAGCCGAACAAAAACTGAACCTAGAACATCTGCGGCTCCGAGAAGAACGGGAAGAAAAACAGAGGCAGAGAGAGCTCGAAGAAAAGAGATTAGCGTACGAACACGAGCGCAACCTGGCAGAAATAGACCTACGGAAGCAGAACAAAGAACTGGGGGTGCCCGAGCAACCGCGCACCCCAGGAGCGACAGAAAAGAAAGTCCACATCCCCAAGGATGTCGTTCGAGAGTATTTCCGAGAGGACGACATACAACAGTGGTTCAAGGCCTACGAGATCGCCATGACCTCCCACCGGATCGATCGAAGTGACTGGAGAGCCGGTCTATGGGGGAGGTTCGTCAATGAAGGCCGCGATGCCCTGTTACAGCTCCCAGACCATCTGATGACATCCTACGACCACATGAAGGCTGCCCTCCTCACCCGATATGGGCTCACACCCGAAATGTACCGCCAGAGGTTCCGAGACTGCACCCGGATCCCGGGTACAACTTGGGTGGAATATGTAAACTATTTCAGCCGAGCCTTCGAGGGTTGGATCAAGGGAAGCCACGTAACGACCTACGAGCAACTTTTTAATCTCATGGTGTGGGAGCACCTCTCTAACAACTGCTTCGTCGAGCTCCGGCAGCACCTCCTCGACAGTAAATTGACTGACCCACGGCAGCTCGCCGCCGAAGCTGACCGGTGGGAAAGCACCCGAGTAGGCCGGAGGGGGCCGCACGAACAGAACCGGAACACCCAAGGTCAGCACCGTCCCCGAGGAGGAGGAGGAGGCCAGGGACGAGGAAGAGACACCGTCCCGGCCGCCCCCGCTGCCAGCACCCCGCCCCCGGCCAGCCGGGGCAACCCCCCGATGCGCCCGGGGTTCCGAGCCAATGTCACGTGTCACCGATGCCAGCGAGTCGGCCACTACGCCAATGACCCGAACTGTCGACAGAACCAAACTCCGAGACCCCGCCAGGTAGCTGCCGCCGCCCTGGGGGGAGAACAAATCTCCGAAGAACAGGAAGAATGCGAACAAGAACAACAAGAGTGGGAACCGGCCGCCATGATTCTAGCGTGCCTAGGGGGAAGAGACATGGTCCCGCGGGCTCCCCTACCCGCCAACACCAGAAAATATAGTCAGTGGGTGAACATTAATGGACGCAGGGCCGAAGCACTACGTGACACGGGGGCCAGTGTGACGGCCGTCCGCTGTCACCTGGTGACCCCAGAACAGATCCTGCCGAACATTCTCTGCCCCGTCCGTTCAGCCGACAATTCGGAGAGTCTATGTCGGATGGCCTGCGTCCCCTTCGAATGGGGAGGAGTCTCCGGCATGTTGAAGGTGACGGTCCGAGATGATGCCCCCGTGGACTGTCTCCTGGGGAATGATCTTGAGAGTTCCCCGTGGGCCGCCGTGGAAAGAAGAGAGCACCTGGGGATGTTGGGCCTCCCGGACTGGGCGTGCGTAACCACCCGGTCCATGGCCGCCCGTGCCATCCCCCGACCAGAAGAACCAGAATGGCCAGCCCCTCCTCCCCCGATCGCTCCAGTGGAGGACACCGACCATACCGACCCCCCAGAGCAAACCCCCGAAGGACTCGCTCAGCCCCAGGACCTTCCCGACCTGGCTCAGTGGTGTCAAGAAGGGGGGCCCACCCAGGAACAGTTCCGTCAAGAGCAGAAGACCTGTCCCTCCCTCGAGGGACTCCGCCAGCAAGCCCTCGCCCAGAGCGCAGGGGACACCACCGGAGCCCATTGGATCTATTGGGACAACGACCTGTTGTACAGTGAACAGAGAATCGCGGAGTTAGGGGCCAGTCGAGTGCTGGTGGTGCCCCTCCGTTTTAGAGACTTCTTGTTAAATTTGGCCCACGATGTCCCTCTGGCTGGACACCTGGGCCAGGACAAAACCTACAGTCGCCTGGTGACCCACTTTTTCTGGCCAAAGATGAGAAACGACGTCCTCAACCACTGCCGGTCCTGCCCCACGTGCCAGGCCAGCGGGAAGAGCGGCCGCAAACTTAAAGCACCTCTGCAACCCTTCCCAGTTGTCACCACTCCGTTCGAGAGGGTGGGAATAGACATTGTGGGGCCCCTGGACCCCCGTACAGCACAAGGACATCGGTTCATCCTGGTACTGGTGGACCACGCCACCCGCTACCCCGAGGCTGTTCCCCTGCGAACTGTAACAGCCCCGGTGGTCGGCCGGGCCTTAATGGGGATCTTCTCCCGGGTGGGCTTCCCCCGAGAAGTCGTCAGCGACAGAGGCACAAACTTTATTTCAAAATATATGAAGTCCCTCTGGCAACAGTGCGGGGTCACCTACCGATTCACGACCCCCTATCACCCTCAAGGAAACGGACTAGTCGAGCGGTTCAACCGCACACTCAAGGGAATGATTGGGGGGTTGGAAGAGCCCCTCCGTCGCCAGTGGGATGTGCTACTTCCGTGCCTCCTCTTCGCATATCGAGAAGTCCCCCAGAAGTCCCTTGGCTTCAGCCCTTTCGAACTCTTGTACGGGCACCCGGTGCGAGGGCCCCTCAGCCTAGTCAAAGAAGGTTGGGAGATGGGCCCCCTAAAGACCCCTCCAGACGTTTTCAAGTACCTCCTGACCCTACGCAATCAGACCAGGCGATTCAGAGAAATGGCGAAAGCGAACCTTGAGGCCAGTCAGGAGGACATGAAAAAATGGTACGATCAAAATGCCTCCTCCATCGAATTCGAACCTGGCCAACAAGTGTGGGTGATGTCCCCCACCGAACCATGTGCCTTGCAGGACAAGTGAACGGGGCCCTTCAAAGTGGTCGAGCGCAAGAGCCCCGTCACCTATCTCATCGATATGGAATCTCCACGGAACCCCCTCCGGGTCCTCCACGCCAACAGACTCAAACCCCACTTTGTGCGCTCGGAGCTCAGCCTCCTGATGGCTACAGACAGTGGAGCGGAAGAAGACTCCGAGCCTCTCCCTGATCTCCTAAAGACTCGTGAGAAAGATGGTTCCGTGGACGGGGTCCGACTCTCAGATGCCCTCACCCCGGAACAGCGCCAAGGCTGCCGGGACCTCCTGCTGCAGTTTGCGACCCTGTTTTCCCTCACCCCAGGGGTCACCCCCTGGTGCGTGCACGACGTGGACACTGGGGACAGTCCCCCTATCAGACATCGGGCGTACCGCGTACCAGATCGGGTACGGGCCTGCATCCAAGAGGAGGTGTCAAAGATGCTCACGCTCGGGGTCATCGAGCCCTCGGACAGCCCCTGGGCCAGCCCGGTCGTGCTGGTCCCCAAAGCTGCTGCCCCCGGCACCACTCCTGAGCTCCGATTCTGCGTCGATTATCGGGGCTTGAATGCTGTCACCAGAACCGACGCTCATCCCATCCCCCGAGCAGATGAACTGATCGACCGCATGGGGGCTGCCCGCTACCTCAGCATCTTCGACCTGACAGCGGGCTACTGGCAGATCGGTCTCACACCCCGGGCTCAAGAACGATCCGCCTTTTCCACCCCCGATGGCCACTACCACTTCAAAGTCATGCCATTCGGCATGAAGAATGCCCCAGCTACTTTTCAGCGACTGGTGAACCAGGTCTTGGCGGGACTCGAGGAGTTCAGCGCCGCCTACCTGGACGATATCGCTGTGTACAGCCGCCACTGGTCCGACCACCTCCACCACCACCAAGAGGTCCTGCAGGCCCTCCAACGGGCCGGCCTCACAATCAAGGCCAGCAAGTGCCAAGTTGGTCAGGGGTCCGTGACCTATCTCGGACACCAGGTGGGAAGCGGTCTGGTGGCCCCTCTACAACTCAAGATCGCTGCTATCCAGTCCTGGCAGCCTCCAGTCACGCAGACCGAGGTCCGAGCCTTCTTGGGGCTCACCGGCTACTACCGGCGGTTCGTGAGGGACTATGGCAGCATTGTGGGGCCCCTCACGGAACTCACATCCAAAAACCACCCGAAGAAGGTCAACTGGACCCCAGACTGTCAAGCGGCCTTCGAGAAGCTGAAGGCCGCCATGTGCACTGCCCCTGTGCTCCAGGCCCCCGACTACAGTCGGGAATTCATCGTACAAACAGATGCCTCCGACCATGGCATCGGGGCGGTCCTCTCCCAGTTGAACTCCGAGGGACTTGACCAACCAGTGGCCTTCATCAGCAGACGCCTCCTGGCCCGAGAACAGCGCTGGAGCACCATCGAGAGGGAGGCCTTCGCAGTGGTGTGGGCCCTCAAAAAGCTCCGGCCCTATCTCTTCGGTACCCACTTCCAGGTGCAAACAGATCATCGGCCCCTGCAGTGGCTAATGCAGATGCGGGGGGAAAACCCCAAACTATTGCGTTGGTCCATCTCCCTGCAGGGGATGTACTTCACTGTGGAACATCGACCTGGCCAAGACCACGCCAACGCGGATGGCCTGTCACGCTTTTTCCGCCTCGACGAGGAGAGTCCCCAAGAGGATGGGTGACTCTCCCCGCCTTCAGCTGGGGGGGACGCATGTTGGACAGGCCACATAAAGGGCTTGCTCCCTCCCCGCATGACAGGGCCCGAGCCCCGGCCCTCCAGGTGTTACCCACAGAAGCAACCCGCACCCCGTCTCATACGGGACTCCGGACACCTCTGTATCATGGGGCCGAACCACTACCGGCTCCCTCGCCCGGCCCGGCCGCCATCTTGGACACTGCACCACAAGGCCGCGTGGCCTCAGCTCGACCCTAACCCTGGGCCTGGCCAGGCCCCGACATCCTGGCACCACCATCCACCCAGGAGGTGAACGGACCACTTGGCAGGTCAATGGGAGAAAGAAGTGTCGATGGTTCTCCCCCGCCAGGTGCCGATCGCCCCCCAGCTCCCCCGGGCACTGGCTCCACCCCCCTGCTGGGTGTCTGGACTCCCTCATCCCGGACCTCCCGACCTCCAAGTGCGAGGGTCCGGACATCAAAGGGCGCCAGACCTATAACTGGGGCAGCTCCAGAGCAGGAAGGCAGTTGTATCCTGGAGTCGAGAGACACCGTGAAGAACTCATCCTTGACGGACTACTGGCGCTGCCGTAGCCCGGCCTTGCGAACTATCGTCGGGACCTGCTGGCGCTGCCGCGGACCGTTGTCACTACCACCTTCACCGGGACCTGCTGGCGCTGCCGCGGACCGTTGTAACTACCACCTTCGCCGGGACCTGCTGGCGCCGCCGCGGACCGTCACTACCTACGATCCTCCCGGGACCTGCCGGCGCTGCCGCGGCCCGTCCATCTAGAACGCCGAGCTCGAGGATTGTGAGCTATTCATCATATCATCGCATCTACCCGATTGGTAACAAGACTGTCCCGCTACCCCCTTTCCCAACCAAGAGACTAGAATCGAGGGGACCCCTGAGTCTGACTGCATGGCCAGTGCAGAACCTTGAAAATTGCCTCTTTATGACAGGATTCTGATTGAAGCTGTTAAAGAAGGGAGGGAAAATCAAAAGGCTGAAGAAGAGGTATTTTGGGGTCTGGCAACCATTTCTGTAAAGACACTGACTTACCTGGTTTCAGATCTCCTATTTACTCTTCATTACATACATTGTGTTGCAAAACCACATTATTGCATTGATCACATTTTGGGAGCTGTAAATTGAATTGCTCTTGTGGACATATTTACTGACTCCAAATGTGAATAATTTGATATTTTTGATCCAATCTCAAACTGTGCCGTTCTTGCATATAAAGTGGCCCAGCACTTTGTGGAAGGATCACTGCTTCTAATACAGTGTTTTTTTTAACGTGGTACCTTCCTAGCCCTTGCAAAATAATCTCTCAGATTATTTCCCTATTTAAAGGCAAAAAGTAGGTGGCCCATCATGAAACCATCATTGTGCCCAGCCTATTTGACAGTAACTCAAACCAATTATTAATCATCAGTCTTATTAGTCTTGGCACATAGTTTAGATATGGCCTGCCTAGCATAGAACAAGTCTCTCTTCCTTGCTTCTCTGACCTGAGCCTTTAGATGGCCCATATTAGATCATCAGTTGTACAGACATTCTAATTTCTGAAAATTAGTCTCTCTTTAAAACAGCTATGCTTAAAAATGAGAACTTGCTATTTTTTGTCCTCTTACCACCAAAGCTACTGCCCTCTCATGTGAACATTTAAGGGGTGAAGACCATTTTTACACCTGATGCATTTGCGGTGGCCCCACCACACCAAACTTGGCTAAAACACCTGTACCGATTTGGTATTAGATGGAATCATAGGACAGATCGACTTTCTGGTTCCAACACACCACCACTCCATCTCAGGAAATCTGCCCAAATAGCATCCGCCCCTCCCAACGTAGTCCTAAAATCCATCTCATAGATCTGATGTACAGCTTTGAGCCAATCTTCCGGTGAAGGTGGTGTTGGATCTAACCAACGTTTATATATCTACCTTCTGCCCAACAGTACAAAATAAAGCATCAAACATCTCTGAGTTTTCCAGAGAAGGCAGAAAGAAGCAGTGTCCACACCAAACAACATCAGCACTGAGTCCAACTCAATTTTAACTCGCAAATAAGGTTACACAAAATGTCCCAGTACCCGCGGATCAAGGAGCAGGTGGTAAACATGTGCTTGTTGTTCACTTTGGGGTGGCCACATCGTCTACATTTAGGGATCAGGTTCTGCACAAATCTAACCAGCCTTTGGGGAGTTCAATAAATTCTCTTGAGAGGAAAAAAAAATTCCTTTTTAAATTAGCCGGCTTAACTGTGGAGTACAACAAATTTAAAGATTCTGACCACAGATGCGGAAGAGCGGCCTCTGGAATCAACCCATCCCAAACCACATACAGAACCTTCAAAGCTTTATTGTCGGTATCCAAGGACTTCCAATATCATATGAATACTTCTTTATTAATAGGACAAGTTTCTTGCATGAGTGACTCAGGTTTCCAAGTCTCCGCCAATCTCCTGCTTAGCGCTTACATACCACGAGGAGAGTTGCAGGTATTTAAATCTAGAGAGGGACTGGTCCTTGCCTTGAGTACCTCCCACGGTAATGGCCTCTGAGCTGTAAGCAATTCTCCCCAAGGTGCTACCCCAGTCTTCTTAAGGAGATCACTCAGATCATCCAACATGCACACAGTGGTACCTGGGTAGTCTCGGACTGGTGCAAAATCTGAGTAGTAATAAACCCAGGATCTTCCTAACTCAGCACCACAAGCCTAGAGCGGCCTTTAAAACCTTCAAATCGACCTTTTTTTCAAAACTTCCGGCCCCAAGGTTCATCTGGGCTACTGGTGGGGCCAGACTCTCTTGGAAAACATTAAGGAGAAGGTTAAAAAAAGGGAGTCTGGTGCTACCAGACCTAATTCTTTGTTGTATGGTCTTCCAATTCAAGAATTACAGGATTCTTCTTGGGACACCGGATAATTCAACCTTAGGTAAGATCGTAGTAGAAATTATTAGAGGGTTGGGACCCAGAGGTTTTCTATATAGAAATTGCTAATTGCTCCAAATGCAAACTGTCCCTGAGCATCATTGAATAATATCTTTAGAAACTCAATGATTACTTCTTATTAGTGAGTTTCTTCTAGACTGCAATGCATAATAAGTTATTTTCAGGTATTACAGTCACATCCAGAAAATGCAGTTGTTTAATGATGCAGTTAATGGGGAATATTAGATCTGGAATCTATCAATTTTGTTTCAACATATCTCGCAACCCTACCAAACTACAAAGACCACCATCTATGTTGTGCTTCCATGTTATATTTGAAGCAAAGGATTCCGGTGACAATGGTGCATCCATTCTGGTTCATATGAATCTACAAACAGAGCAGCCAATAGGAGCAAATATACATAATTGAGCACTGCTGATACAGATCTCAAGTAACTATAACTCCTGCCATAAGGTAACTATAACTCGCGCCCTCGCCATGCACTGCTAATTACCCCACATATTACATCACTCATGACATCTTCTTTTACATAATTGATAATATAACTGCAACATTTGCAATTAAATTATTGATGAGAAAACTGTGCATGGCAGGGGGGTGAGTTACAGTTACCTTAGGGCATGAGTTATAGTTACTTGACATAACAATAGCTATAATTGCTCAATTTCTGTAGTTTGTAGAGCTTAAAACGTTAAGCTGAGTAATAAATACCATATGCAATCAATCACTTAATCGGAAGAAGAAAGAGCAACAGGAGTTAAAATGTAATCTATTTTAGCAGCTACTGAAAAATCCAGTACTGGAAAGCAAGAATATACCTGGTAAAAAAATAATACATATCACATTGAAAACGGAAAAGTCAAAAAGATTTTAAATGACACATACCATACAAGTTCAGTGTTGTATAATTTAATTTGTCCAAACACTGGGCTAAAATGCAGAAGGGTGAGAACACCCCAGGCACCCTTCTAAAATTATAATTTGACATACGATAGACAGCTATGGCCACCCAACGGTACAAAGGAGGGGGAAAAATATAATATATTTCATGTTTATTCTTCAACCATTCTAATCACATCTAAGTTACATGTGTTTGTGTTAAATGAAATCTACATCAGAAGTAATGATATCTTGACTGTGAAGCTCTAAAGACACCACTTAATTTGGTTTAACTCTAACAGTTATGATGAAAACATACTCTGGGGCAGCTAATTAGCTGTAATAAGTTGCACTATCCCTGTTTGCACTGTGTGAGGAAAAGGGGTGCATTATATGGTGTGGTTATGCGACCTCCCCATGTAATACAAAGACCAACTCCTTTAGGTTCAGTAGGTTTTGTCTGTAAATCCCTCAGCTGTGGCACTGAGTAGCAAGTCTTACACAGAGGAACAAGTGTAAAGAATTCAAACAGCATCAAACCAATTGAAAAAGTCGACACGACACTCAAGAAATCTGGCACCAATTTATAAAAATAGACTGTATTTTTAGAAGAATTTAGGCACTAGAATGAAAAAGATCCACCACAGTGTTCAGGAGATATTGATTTTACAAGTGATAATACATTAAAGCAATTTCACTCAAATGCGAACAAGCCTTGGAAAAGTAATCAAATTGGACACTTAGAAACTTTTTCAAAGAAAATGTAGGTAAGTGTTAATGCGGTTGGTTAGAAGTTCTTGAGGTGACCAACTCCGACAGGGAGATAGGAGGACCAGTATGGTCCCCAAGAAGAGTAACCTTCACAGAACAATCACTCCTTCAGCAGTTCTAGATAACTTTTCCGCATTGCAATGGATTTTTATGCATTGGCCCTGATGAAAGGGATGAAGGATGCCGCAAATGATGTAAGGATGCTGTGCATCCTATAGGGTTGACTGGGTCCTTCCTACAGGGGCTCCTGGGTCCACGAAGATGGTGAGCGGGTCCTGGTTGCTGGGTCAACGACCCTTAAAGCCCTCTCCATCCTGGCTGAAGTTCAGTCGCCACTGGACTACGAGTCACCCGTTATTGCAGTCATAGGCCAATCCTTCCTGAGTCAATAACTTACGTTCTGAGGGTCCCAGCGACACTTTGACAGCACTCCCAGGTTCAGTGAACAAGGGCGCAACTCTGTGTTGGGTCTTGGGCCACAGTGCTGCACAGACGCAGTGGTAGCTGTTAAAAGACTGTGGGCTACTTACTTGCCCCAACAAGCTTCTTCAGCTGTTGTGTCCCTGTACTGCGAACAGGAGAAGAGTCAGCTGGTCCTTGGAGTTCTCTTGACTTGACTGGGCTCACGACACACCAGGCACGATCCCTCTCTTCACTAGTCACCAGGTGCAGCAGGTGCAGTCTTCGACAGTGCAGTCTCTCTTTGCTGGTCCCTCGGTGCAGCAGGGCAGTCCTTCTTTGGTCCTTCTTCCAAGTCGGTTGTTATCTGGGTCCTGGGTCCCAGGGATGCCCTATTTATCTTCAGAAAATGCCCTAAGGGTAGGATATGGTTGGTAGCCTCCATCCTGATGACCACTTCCTGGGATGTGTGGCATCTGGCTATCCCAGGATGCACCATTCTGCCCACTCCCAACATGGTAAGACCTCTCTCTCGACACTAACAGCCCACTAGCCCAAACCCAGAGGTGTTGCTACCAAGGGGCTACACACCCCTGGAAAAACTGGTTTGAAAACTGGCTTCTCCCCTGACCCCAGTGCCAGCCTGTCTGCCTAAAAAATAGAGTGCCTCTCATCTAAGTCTTAGCCATTTGCCCTTCAAAGACGGTTTCTCCTTTGAAACTCACCTTTTGGGCTAACACTCATGCGGCTTCCTGCAGGAGTGAGGTAGCATCTCTCTCCCATGCAGGCCACTATTGTGTCCTTTCCTGGGAGTCGTTAGCTTGTCTCTCCAGGAGGGCAGAATGCTGTCTGTATGACAATCCTGTGTACATCAGTAAAGGGGCACTAGAAACCTTTGGCAACTAACGTGGCAACTTCTAAAGTCGCACTTTTGCCCACCAGTGGCATTAAATGTATGTAACCATTAAATTGGATTTAATGCACTGATTCTTTTGATATCAAACAGTAGCAACCTTAGTAGTCCCATGCAGAAGTTAACAAGGCCCATGGGGTGCCAGGATGTAACTCTATACTTGCCGATGGGGCCACTAGCCTTTCCACAATAAAAACGACAATTTAAGGTTTTTACTGATGGAACATGTAGAAGTACAGATTCCACTTTTAAATATGTTTTCTTTGTTTTCAATAATACACAGCAAGAAACTAGCAAAGTTGACAGCTTTACAATGTTAACAATGACCTCCATCGCCACAGTTAGGCTATGCCCCCCACATCAAGAAACATACATATCTAATATTTTTCCTCAATTTGTGGATTTACCAGAGAACTCCCCAGTACCCCCTCCTACCAGCACTGCTGGTCACTGCATCCCCCTTGTGCAGCAGGCCCTGCCGACACTGTACCTTCATCCCCCTCCTCAATGTGCGTGCACTGTGTACTCACAAGCGCAGTCTGCACTTTCACAGTCGGATCACAGATTCTACTTTTTATAATACAGCACTCTGCCTTACTGCTCATTAGGGCTGCCATAAGGGAGATATACATACAGTAAAAAGGGAGTTTTGGGCTTTGCCATCACTTTAAATGGCAAAGTCGAGTTAGCAGTTTTAAACTGCCCTTGCAGGCTGGCAGACTGGGAGTACTATTTTACCTTGTTGTACTCGTGGAGGCACAACTGGTTCTGCAGTGTACGAGAGACACCTCAACCTACAGGCCCTAGGTACCCCTGGTACCAAATACTAGAGACTTACAAGAAAGGCGCTGTGGCGAGGGGTCCATTCGCTCCATATACTTACCTGGAATCGGGAGTGTGGACCTGTCCGATGCGCACCAGCTGCAAAAGCAAAGAAACAAAATGTCAGAAGGGAGGAGGGGATGATGCTGTACCTCCTGTCAGCGAGGGTGAAGATGGACTTTGCTTTACAGGTGCACATGGAGGAGATGGGTCCAAAAATCGCAGAAGAACTCGGAATGGGCGTTCCTTTTCAACCAGCAAGACTCCGACCAAAATGAGGAGCACCGAAGGAAGGAAACTGGCGCCGCTGCCATGGAGATGACCACAAGTGGCCAAACTCCCGCAAGCTTCAAGGAATCGGTGACAGGAGAGAAAGGAGATGTGGAGGAGACCAAGGAAGACCTGGATGAAGGGAGTGAGGACTGATGGATGCCTCCAGCTTTCACCTGCTAGCTGCCACAACTCAGGAGAGTTGTGGCTTCTTTGGTGAGTGAATCGAGCAAAGCCTCCTGGGGGCATTGCTATTACCGGGCCCGATTTTGTACACCTATTTCTCTTTTTTGACACTATATTCTTCCTTCATGGTGATTATAATATATATGCTTTATTTATATGCACATACGATAGCACAACGCACTTTTAGAATTTATATGTTTTATGGCATCTTTGACTATCCTGTATTGTACCTGATATAGGGATATGCTCTAGCACCTTTTGTATACAAAAGTTGTATGCTATCCTGCTTATTTGCACAATCTTTTATGCAAATTTGCATTGTACCTGATCAATTTATCGATTGTGATCTTTTACTTTTTTGAAATTGTTTGTACATTATTTTTATCTTTTTCAATTCCAATGGTTGTCTTTCCTTTTAAAAAAAAATGCTTTTATGGTGATGCTTCTTGCACCGAATAAAGCTTGCTTTGAATTGAATTGAATTGAATATATATGCTAGCCTTACTAAATTCATCTGCACTTAGTGGGTTTCTAATGTTTGTTGTGACACTCATGAGCGCCAGACTAGTGAGAAAGTGGCGATGGACATCCCTCCCTTATTGCCTGGTAGTAGGGTTTTATGGAAAGAGAGCCTTATACACTGAACCAGGAGCGTAACCTCGGTCTCCATTTGAGCTGGAAGCCCTTTCCCTCGTTTTTCATGGGTGACTGGTGACGGGTTCCCTTTCCCATTAGTTTAAAGAAAAGATAGACAATCCTTACTCATACTTACCCATTCCCTTTTTGGTTTCCCCCGGGATGCTGGTGACGACCATCCAGAAACCCTAGGAAAAGAAAGGAGTTGATCAGACTGGGGCTACTGCACCCTTCATCATTTCTACTATTCAAGAAGCTGGATATACATTATGTGAAACTGCCTATGGGCGTTACCATCATTCTAATATTTTGTTTCATCTATTGTTGGTGTGTGATCAATAAAAGTCAACATTTGGAAAACAGAAAAGCTTCCAAAGCCATATTTCTGCCCTTCCCTCCGCAGTCGGGTCATGCCCATTGGGAATAAGCCAATTTAACATGCAGCATTTTAAGGGTCAGATATAGCAGGGATCAGGACATTTCAGAGCCGTTACCCCAGTGCCTCGTAGTCAAAATGGGGGCAAACCTACAAAAATGCTAATTCCATACACACTGGCACAAGTTAAAGGTATGCAGACAAGGACAATGAGCCCTTTATAACCCCAGGCCTCGAAAACATGATCACATTAAGCAATCTTTTTTTTTTTCTAATGCTTCCCATTTTCATTAAAGGAAAATGGGATGCGGTTTAAAAAAATGACACAAACCTTTTTTATGGGCAGGCAGTGGTCTCATGGACCACTACCTGCTCATAAAAAAACGTTTTGACGACCCCTTCCTATTTGGGAATGTCTTACTACTTACTTTGAGAGAGTGAAAAAATATGAATGTTTTGCAACCGGATTTCTGTTGCAAAACATTAATACATCCCTAAAGGATTTGGTATTTGGAAGGGACATGCCCCTTCCAAATGCCGATTTGGTTTCTTTTCCCAAACCTAATTTGAGGTTCAGTAATATTTGCTATCTAATCACCGAATCGCTAATTAGGTTTGGTAAATTAAAAAAATCCAGTTTGCGGTTGGAAAGGCTCTAATTTTATGAATCGAAGCCTTACCGACCGTAAAATGGCAATATGCACGAGGGCCTGTAAATTAGAACTGTTGGTATAGTCGAATATAAATGTGTCGTAACATGCCAAATAAAAAAATTGTTCAATTTTAATATTTTGATATTGTTATGTGTATCCTGCATGGCCCATTGTAGTTTTCCCCATGTTAGCCTAATTCTGTACGTTGCAGGCCGTATTTTTTTTTGCTTACGTTACTATATAAACACACTTGCTGTTTTACCATACTGTATTTTCACACAGAACCTGCATATGTTTTTGTGTTCTGCTCTTTCCTGGGATTTAGTCTGAATACCATAGACAATGGTCAAACAGCAATGCCCCTTGTTATTGTCTCTGGTCAGGCCCTAGCATCTAGACATAACACGAGAATGCAGCTGCTGTTTATGAGCACACATGTATTGTCATATAACTGAACACAAGAGCAACCTTTTTTCAGAACCCTCGCTCTGAGTGCCTACCATGGGGCGAGGGTTCAGAAACAAAGTTGCTACATCAGCTGAGATGTAAAACGTCCTTCTGTGTATGCTAAGGTATGCCACTAATCCCAGAGATCTTTGATATATAATCATCCAGCTTCAGTTGAAGGAATGGGGGTTTAGAATATTCTGGGCCAGATGTACGACCGTGGAAATAGCGACTCGCAAATTGCACGTTTTTTGTGACTTGAAATTTGCGAGGTGCTATTTCCAATGTACAACAGTGTATTTCACACTGTTAGCGATTCTCACTGGGGTCGCAAATTGAGAGACTCATGAATAATCTTTCAGTGGTATAGTCCCACTAGAAGTCTTAGATCTGCAAATTCTGGTCGCATCTATTCCACCAAAGTCTGTAGAGCTAGATGGGGGGGAAAAGTATATCACACTGTGCAGTCAGGCTGTGGAACCAACTGCCGATTACACTCAGACTCCAACCAAACATGACTGTGTTCAGGGAGGAAATAAAAACATGGCTGTTTCCTAAGGCATAATTGATCAGTACCAGGACTGTTAGATCTCTCCTCTCTCACACCAGCGTCAAGACGCCTTGGCATTCGAGCGCTCTATAAACTGTTATCCTATCCTAATATTAATGAGTCTCTCGCAATTTGCGACCCCATTGGGAATGGCAAGCCCTCCCAGGTATGGTGGCCTGCTGGGCTCAGCAGACCACCATGTCTGGGACTGCTTTTAAATTAAGCAGTTATTTAATGCAGCCTGTTTTCCTTAAAGGAAAACGGGATGCATTTAAAAAAACAGAAATTTGAAACGTTTTCGTTTCATTTTTTAAGGGCAGACAGTGGTCCCTGGGACCACTGCCTGCCCTTAAAAAATATTTTATCCTGCATTTGCAAAGGGGAAGGGGTCCCCTGGGGACCCCTTCCGTTTTGCGAGTGCATTACTACCCTCTCGAAGAGGGTGGTAATTTGCGAGTGTTTTGCGCCCGCAATTGCAGACGCCAAACATTCTTACATAGGGTTGCGCTGGCTATTAGGAAGGGAACGCCCCTTCCTAATAGCGAGTCGCAAAACCCTGTTTTGCGAGTCGCAAAAAACTGTGACTTGCAAATTAGGGTTCGTACATTCCCCATGCTGTTTTTGCATGCGCATATGGGTTTGCAAACCCGTTTGTGCATGCAAAAATGGTCATACAACTGGCCCCAAGTCTTATAACATGGCAGGGCTTTTTATTCTATATGCTTTATTGACCATGCCAATGGTATTTTTGGTATGCATTTATTTTCTTATTGTGGCACGAAAACTGCATTTTAGGACACAATTGTTTGAATACATATTCTAAACTTCTTTCATGTCTCTTGTTTATTTTATTGTGGACAAGTACGAGTGAGAGAGCGAAAGGGTGTGTCCTGTTACCGTGATCCCTGAAAGGATGGAGAGCATTGTGTTCTGGGGTCCCATTTTACTTGTTTCTATGGTAAGGTTAGGAGGTCAAGTGAGGCACTATACCTCGTCGGACTCTGGCTTATAGATTCTGAGGTGGCATGATGACTCAGTCCCTCTATGCCAACGGTCTATGATACGAAGATTAGTTCTGTTACCGAGCAGAATCCCTGCACCAATATTAAACCTAAATAATTAAATCACCAGATGTCCAAGGGTTTTAGCATTCACAAATCCTCTAATTCAGTAAATAAAGTTTGTGAATGCTAAACACTTTTTTTAAATGCACTAAGCCGCCTATTTAACAATTCGGAAAGACTTTTCTGGATCGCTAAATGAGTTTTGGAAACTATTCCAACTCAGTATTTGGAAGGAGCATTGTTAGGGCGTCCCTTCCAAATACCGATTCCTTATGGCATGTATTAATATTTTGTGACTGAGATCCAGTTGCAGAGCATTCATATTTTACTGATTACTCAAAGGAGGTGGTAAATCATTTTTGCAAATGGGAAGGGGTCCCTTGGGGAAGGTTTAAACAAATGTTTTAGGGGTAGGCAGTGGTCCATGGGACCTCTGGTTGCTCCTCAAAAGAGTTTGTGATCTTTAAAAAATTTTTTAACACTTCCCGTTACCTTCACGGAAAACAAACTGCATTTAATAAAAATATATGTTTTATTTAAAAGCGATCACAGTCATCAGAACTCCATCCCTTTGATGATAACGAATCGTTGTGGGTTACAATTTGTCACCTACCCCATTAATATTGACGAGGTAGGTCAAATTGTGACCCACTGCAATTCCGTATTTTGTGAACCGACCTATTAGTACATAGGTTGGTTCTCAAAATAACAATACATTCAGTAACAGCTGGTGTGAAAATTGTGACCACTGTGGCCCAAAATTCTTACTACTGACTGTACCACACTTTTGATAATCTTGATAAATATCAGTTCATTCAGACAGTCAATCAGATTTCAAAGATAGCAGCAATAAGCCCTCTGCTTCAGCTGTCACAAAATACAACTATTTAGAGTGGAGAGAGAGGGGTAGAGAGAAAGAGAGAGAGAGGCCTAGTACATTTATGTTTTAATGGCAATACTGACCTTGGAGATATCCAATGCTGTTACTTACGGTCCTTTATTACCCTTATGGACACTTGACTGACGCATGGACCCCTGATTTTGGTGAGGGCTATTAACTAGTAAAAATTACTGGCTTTGCTGTCAGTAAATTGCTAAAATGTATCTGAGGCCTTCACTCTTCTATGCTGAGGCTAACGACTGTGGCTCTATACATTGATGAAACCAAGAATATTTTTTTTCAAAGTGTCCTTCCTTGAGTTAGACCCACAGAGCCGTGCTTGACCAACAACTCCGCCGTTAAAAATGCTGTATGCTCCACTACCTTCTACTCCGTGGACTAACTTTTTGAATTGGGTACACCATAGAGATTTTGGAAGACCTCAAACTCACACACCCACCCTCAAAATATCATATTTTTATCCTTCAGCCAGCGATTAGGCAGAATGAGAGGACTGCGTTATCAAATGGCTTGACGTAATGTGCCTTGAGACAAATACGCAGTGCTTAATTTGTGCTTGTGGTTGAAGGCCTCCTTTGGGGACCTGGACTTTTCATCATTAGAATTCGAGTCAGAGCAGTAGAGAGGGATGAAAAAACAAAGGGGAAGGAGGAAGAAACAGATAGGAAGACATAATAATGGGAAAAATCAGGGATGAAAAAGAATCTGCAAAATGAGATAGAGACAATAAGTATATGGTTGTGGAAGCAAGAAATAAAAGGTGGAAGCAGGAATGGACAGGCTTAGTATTCGGCCACCCCAGCATTTGTCATCATCATCAATGGTCTCCAAAGAAAATCTTTTAGTCACAACTTTCCTTTTTCTTTTTTAGAAATTAGGCACTGCAAATACATTTATTGTATGTGCACTAAGAGCCGGTCCAGGGAAGGCATGGCTTGGCAGTTCGGGCGGGACTGTTCCCATGAGGCACAGGGTCATACTGATTTGCATATGGCCATGTCTGAACTGGGGTGGCAGAGTGGGCTAAAGAACGGTGATGGATCAAACCCAGATCTGTTGACTGGGTGTGAGTGTTTGATTGGTTCTGATGCTCCGTCCATCACCACCCCCTTTTGTACCACTAAGAGCCACATACATACATAATACACAGGTCCCTTAAGGCAGGCTGGGGACCCTTCTCCCACCTCTGTGGCTAGTTTAATATTCTAAAGAAATAGAGATGCCATAGAAAACATTTATCCACTGCCAATCCGAGCTTAAGTAGTGTGCATTCATTGAGTTAGGTCTCACGGCTGCTGCAAACAGGTCAGGTTGCAAGCACCAGATCGAAGGGGCCAGATGTATGAAAAGATTTACCACAAATTTTGTGCCAACTTTTTTAATGTTGCGATGCAACCTGTGTCATAATAGGTCGCAATGCAAAATGTCCGGGTTGCAGAAAGATTTACCTAATGAATAATAATTAGGTAGGTAGGTCGCTATTTGTGTCCTCCTGTGATTAGCTACAAATAAAGGGGTGGTGGGCTCCAAGGAACAGTGGTCCAGTAACTCTGTCTCTGAATTCGTGGGTAAAAAACCTACCTGTGTCCCTTGAAGGAACTGGTACGGCATAAAAAAATATCCCATCTGGGAACACATCGGGAGGAGGAGACAGCACCTGCTTCACAGAGGACGCCTGACATGATTCCCAAAGGGGAAGCCGCCCAACGCTCCAACAAAATCAGCTTGCCCTTTGTGAATCTGTTACCACCTCCGTGGGAGAGTCAGAAATGTAAGTGCACTTGTAAACCCTTGACACATACCATTCAGAATCCCAATTAGGATTTGGAATAGGTAAAGTACCTTGCAAAAGAAACATTTGCCGGTCCCAAACCTTCTGATCGTGAGAATCATAAGGTTAGTGACTGCAAAATAGCTCTGTAGCATTTGAGATTCTGACAGGACTGGCAACATGAGATTCCAAGGAGGCGTTACCATCCGGCTTCTCCGCTGGGCAATTCTCTGTCTTTGAAAATTGTATTTTGTTTCCAAAAATGGTGCGCACATTATTTTTTGTTGGAGCTCAAGAATATCCAGTGCCGGAGAACAGAAACGCAAGTTTTGTAAGAATAATTCAGAATTCAAGAAGATGAAGAAACGTGATGGGCCAACGTTGCTGGTGCAGTTATTAATTATGACCAGCAGATGTCAGTAGTGGCCCAGCGAGAGCTGATGTCCTTCCCTTCTTGATGAAACTGTTGCCCGTTATAACTGCCAATCAAGCTCCTTTGGCTGGAATGCCCATAACGCAATCCGTAATAGAATTCATGTTAGTTATTCTTTGACTAATTCGATAAAGTTGTAATCCAAAGTGCCATAAAAACATCACCACAGACTGCAGAATGATTGGTTTTCCCTTTTTGCCGTTCTCACTGTAGCCTGTCTGAATGCAAGGTTCGTGGCGGATTTACATTTCTATCCTTTATTTCACTCTCACAGACTGTCCATCCCAGAGGTGTTCGGGTGCCTTTCCAGAGAGAAAAGATCATACAACAGGCCACCCTTTCACGTAAGTAGCTGCCATTTTTTTTTCTTTTGCAATGGCAAGGTCCCTGTGGTGTTTGGGGCCCTAGGCCCTCATGCTGAGAATGACTGACGCGGACACATGGTTATATGGTGGGTTAACTGGCCACGAGCACGTGCGCTCGGCCCTTTTATTAGCCTAGTCACCTGACCCAGTGACGTAGGTGGTGGGTGGGTGTAAAGTGTAGATCATACACTTATGAACACTAGAACGTGTCCATGCTAGGACACTACATTCCTCCCAATCTTTAATAACAAAACCCGGAGTCAAATGTCCAACCTAGGGGAGAAAAAGACATATATATACAGATGTAATACAGTGACTAAACTTCTGCAGAGTCGCTCACGCTTCAGCAGCCTGGAGTCACAGACGATGTTCTTCCTGTCGCGGACGATGTTCTTCCTGTCGCGGGCGATCACCAGTTCACTGTGGCACCAGTCATGGGTGCTCGATGGAGTTAGTCTGTTTGACGGCTCTGCCTTGAAGTTGCTCTCACAGTCTTTCTTCGCTTTACTTTCTTGGCGACAAACGCAGGTGTTGAGTTCTTTTGGTTCAGCGCTAGATGTTGCCATTTATCTTTTTAGTCCAGTCCTTTTCTTTATCTGTGGCGTGTGTTCTGTTTTGCAGAAAGACGGGTTATTCGCAAGACACCCCTCTCACCAGGATGCCCCTCTCACAGGTGTTCCCCTGCCACGGGATATCCTTGAGGCCCTCTTCCTCAGATCTGGCCTGGGTTCAGTGTCCTGTATCGTGTTACTCCCATGCCGATAAGTACGGGTGCGGAGGAGACGACAGGTCTCACCTCAGATGCCGCAGTCAGACCTGGAGGGTGGCTGTTGGCTCCTGTCTTTAGCACGCGAAGTCTTCATCCTCCTGAGACCTTTGCTGAAGGGCGGCTGATGACCATCTCTCGTCGCGGGGATACTCTCTCTCACCGGCATCCCTGAGGCCTTTGCCCCTGAGTCACCACGGCTGGCATTGACCAGTGTCCGTGTAACCCCAAAGGTGGGTGTTTCGAATGGTCCGGCCTGCTCACCTCTGCAGATCCCAGGTGTGCTGAAAGCATCATCAAACAGATGGTCTTTTCTCCGTGCCACGGGTGTTCCTCAGGACTTGCGCACTGTGTTCTGACGCTTGTCACCTTCCTTGTCTTTGAGGTGTGAGTAGTCTTGCCACACTCTTCTCCTTGTCCTCTATTTCTTTCTCCGTGAGGCTGTCATGTCACTCTGACTTCTTCTCCTTCTTACAGTGGCAACCGTGCCACTCAGATCTTTCTTTCCCCTTTTTCCTTTAAGTGGCAGACGTGCCACTCTGATATCATCTTCCTTCTTGTAGTGGCAAACGTGCCACTCAGACATCTTCTTTTCTTGTAGTGGCAAACGTGCCACTCAGACATCTTCTTTTCTTGTAGTGGCAAACGTGCCACTGCGATGTCTTCTTTCTTCTAAGTGGCGGACGTGCCACTCTGGTCTCTTCATCTCTTCGCTTCACGACCTACTCTGGACCGTTCCTGTTCTCCTCTTATCTGGCCAGGCTTCTCCATGCAGCGCGCGCACTCTGCACGTGTTCCCCCTGGTCTTGTCCTCGTCCGAGAACACTCTCTTCATCTTCTTCAGCATTCCGAGTTCGGGTCGTGACCTTCTCTTCATCTTCACCTTGTCACCAGTTACTTCGGTTGAAGTTCGTGGGGCCATGCTCATGGTCCGCTTCGGTCTTCTCCCTTTCACCAGTTGCTTTGGTTCTTCTTGAGCTTCTCGGACCACTTGTCGGTCCGCGCTGCCGATCACTGGCAGGATATCTTCGGTCTTGCTTCAGACCTCTTTGTGCAACTCCTGGCGAGTCGGCTTCTTTGGGTGCGACCATGTGGCAGGTCGGCTGGGCCTTTGTGGTGCGACCATTTGGCTGGTCGGCTTGACCTTTGTGGGGCGACCGTTTGGCAGGTCGGCTTGGCCTTTGTGGTGCGACCATTTGGCTGGTCGGCTTGACGGGGTGCATCACGTCGTGTGACTACCTTTGTCCGCTGCCTTGTCAGGCGCTGGTGCGTGCTACTCTTCGTACCGTCGTGGTACATCTCCAGTGTAGCGTTGCTCCTAGTATCATGATCACTTGATGTGGTGGCTTCTTGGCGCCACTGGGTGGTGCTCGGCATCCTTGCCCGCCAGTGTTGGACACTTGCTGTGCCCATCCTCTTCAGTGGGTTCCTCTCCTGTAGGCGCTGCAGTGTACTGTCCGCGTCCGGGGTACCTCTGCGCTGAGTCCGTTTGTTCTCTTGAGGGTTCGCTCCACTTGATGCGGCGACAGCGCAGTCCTCGCTGGGGTGGATGTGGCTCGACACCTTTCTTCTTTCTACCTCCTTGTTGCTGCGGGATGGCGCTGCATCCCTGTGGCACACCGTCTCTTCTTCCTGTGCTTCTGTCGCGTTCCGGCGCTTCTGGCACATTCCTGTGCGCCTCCGTCGCTCACCGTCGCATTCCCGTGTGCTCACCTTCGCGCCTCCGTCAGACCTTGCGGTACTTGCCTTGCTGCCTCTTCTCCCTTTCCGTCGGTCTCCTGTAGCTGCTGGACTTCCTTGGCTTGCTGTAGGCTTGTTGGTTTCTGTGTGCTGCAGTACCACCAGTGGCCACTGGGTGGCAGTGTTGCTTTTCCTTGGCTTCAGCAGCAACCATTCTGTACTGCCAGAACTCTATGCCCCGTTTTCCTTTCCAGCATTTCCCCAGGCTCCGGTAGAGTGCAGAGGGCTGGAGGGGAGCTGGAGCCAGGCAGACCAGTGAAGGGCAGGACAGGAGCTGGGCAGCAGGTAAGTCTCTTCATTTAGTCTTTTCTTTATTTCTTTGTGTACTTAAGTTTATTGAGAGGCAGGGGGCACAGGCATTGTCAGGAAGCAACCCTCGAGTTACAGGCATTACTCTGTGGGCGTGTTGTGGGACTCTTGTCACTGCGGGTGGGCTCCGCTTTACTTTTCAGCAGCTGCATGGAGGGCACAGGCACGTGGGCTGCGCAGAGGGCGAGGCAACACTCCTTGGGGGCATGGTGCCAGGTAGTGCCATCGCGCACTCAGTTTTAAGTCAATTTCCGGCGGCGCTGGCCGCTTGCTCGCAGTTCTTTCGTGTGCTGCGCGGTGGGGCATACTCCTCCGGCCGGCGGCGGCCATTCGTTGCACTTAAGATCGCCCTCATGCGGGGTAGGCACCCGCTGGTAGTAACTTTATTTTTCTCTCTACTGTCTTTGCGTCGCGGGCCAGGCACCCCTTTGTTTATTTATTTAGCGCTCCGATCCGCGCCTTCCTCCAGTACGTTGCTCTCCCCGCCCTCGGCAGCTCCTTTATTCACTCGCTGGCCGGGGCGGGGGGGGAGGGATGGTGCCGCTATGCCGGGAAGTGTGTCCGGGGTCGCTGGTCTGTGCTGCGGGTGGGCTCCGCTGTTGCGTTGTTCCGCCCCCTCCCCGCAGCCGGTCTCCTCACTTTGCGGGCTGCGCAGGGAGGGGGTGCCCGTACCTCGCTTCTCTCTGGCCGGACCGGGAGCTTCCTTCGTGCCGGAGGGCACACCAGGTTCCTCTACGCGGGGTGGGCACCCGCTGGGACCTTCCTGCATATCTCGGGCTCACCTCCAGCCCGGCTGGGCTTCCTCGTGACGCGGGTGGGCTCCGCATGACACAGGCTCCTGTGAGGGGTCGTGGCCGACGCGGGTGGGCTCCGCTCGGTGCACTCTTCGAACCGGGCACGGCGGCAGGCTAGACAGGTTCGGGGTGGGCACCCGATTTTCTCCGGCTCAATCTCGGCGTCGCGGCCGGTGCGGGTGGGCTCCGCACGGTCAGCACTTCTCCTTCTGGGCGCTTCTAGGCACCGCGGCAGGTCGGGGTGGGCACCCGACTGCCACGCTTCCTCCCTGGGGCACAGCGTCGCCTACCAGTCTTCGTGGCGGTGCGGGGTGGGCACCCGGTCACCGCAGGGCCTGCTGCGGGCTCCGCTCGCCTGGCTGGCTTCTCGGCGCGTCGCGCCTTCCTGCAGAGGGTTTGTCCTCCTTGGGGGCAATTCTCTCTCCCTCCATGTCGTCGATGGTGCGCCGATCGGGGGCTGCACACGCGGGTGTAAAGTACCCGCCTCGTCGCCAATGTGGTGTTTGGGGCCCTAGGCCCTCATGCTGAGAATGACTGACGCGGACACATGGTTATATGGTGGGTTAACTGGCCACGAGCACGTGCGCTCGGCCCTTTTATTAGCCTAGTCACCTGACCCAGTGACGTAGGTGGTGGGTGGGTGTAAAGTGTAGATCATACACTTATGAACACTAGAACGTGTCCATGCTAGGACACTACAGTCCCTGTGGGCGCAGTGATTGCTGCAGGCGCTGTACTAATGTGTGTAATTGATTAAAGCGTTTTACTCCCATAAAGCACTCTTCTCATTAAGCAATTAGGCAATCTTTATCGAAGAGCTGGGGTCCTGTAGTAACAGGGGTTCTTCGACATTGTCATAGACAATGAAAAGGCTGCTTTCCAGTTACTTTTTCCACTACTCTTCATACAGGGTTACACACCTTTTACAAGCTCTCTACTTGATGTCAGATAAGGAAAGCGAGGCAAAGCCGAGTGGGGAGGTTGGAACTAGTATTCTGGTCTTCTGTTTTCATAGCTGACCATTTAAGGCTGAGTCACAAATAGTTGTGCACACTTAAGCCCAACTTAGGTGCATAAAAACATCTTAGGACATAGATTTCAAGATCGACGATCCACAAAGCGATTTGTTTGCCCAAGTGAGACTTAATTGTTTGCCCAAGTGAGACTTAAATTCACAAAGAGCGTCATTTAGAAGTGCAGATTCAATCTTGTGATTCTCAAAACATGAATATGCCCATAATATGTAAACTAAACTAAGTTCGCGTAAGTCTCTTCACAGGGCAGTGTTTGGGTGTTTCAGAGAGCAGAACTAGGCAACAGCTGGTATATAAGCTGGTACATCAGCTCGCTAGACTGTGGTCCTTCACAGACAATTGCAGGTGGTTTCTGATGCTGAAAAGAGTTACAGATGTACTCCTGTCATGGGTAGGAGCAAATTTGTTTTCAGAACTGGAAATGGAAGGTAATACCCCGCCCCCACCCCCACCGGGCCCATAAAAAGAAGACATTTCTCTTTGGGGATAAACACTTTCTTGGTGGCAAAACAAAAATGAAAGTTACTCAGTGTAAATGCACTGATAGGGTAAAATTATGCATTCTGAAATATCCACTCGATATGTTTCCAAATGTGTAAATGATTGCGATCGGAGGTACTCTTGGGAAGCTACAATTGTTACAGCTTCCTTGGAGCTCTCCTGGAATTCTTGGTGATTTTCAAGCAAGTCAGAAATTTGCTTATAGGAGCAACCCTTGAGCAGTACATTTCTGACATCTTTTTGAATCTGCTCCGAACCTCTGTGGGGATAATACTCACATATGGAACTTAAAAGTGAGGAAAATCTGCTAGCACAGCACATTTTCAGCAATGCTATGGAAAACGGTCATGGGAGGAAAGGGCCTGTGATGGTGGTGGCGCTACAAAATGCCTGGAACAGCCACACATTTGTAAGGTCGTGCTCCCTACCTTTGCCACCCGGGAAAAACACATAGCTAAAGGAAGGAGTACACATCTTTCCAGGGTGAAAAAGGAAAGGGGCCAGCTGCAAATTCCATGGGGACGGAGGTGTACGGGGATCCCCAAAGAGATAAAAATGCGCTTGGCGTCGATAAAAATTAAAATACAGTTTTTCTTGCAACTACATGAGTAAGGTTCATGTCAGAGAACTTTGCAATGGAGTGCACGCTTTGTGCAGATGTCCATGCATAATCAGATGGACTCTGTGAATCTACACAAAGTCAAAATCCTTGTAAAACATAGGTTTAGGTCCACAAATTGTCCCTAAGACTTTGGATCTCAACTTCTCATCTGGTGCCAACAACGCACCGACATATTGGTGTCAAATTTTCCTAACATGATGTCATCAGCAATGTTTTCAGGTTGCAGTATTGTCTCATAGCGGTTGGGGTGCAAATGATATATTGTGCCATTTCATAGGCTGGGTGATTGGAATACAACAGGTCATGGCATGTGCTTGTTGCATTTTGGAATGTGAAGTACATCATGCATGCCACATAGTTACATACCTTACACTACAAGATCTAATATCACTAGCCTGAATTTGTTCTCAGAGGAGGGTGAATCTTATAGAAGAATCGATGGAAGGCTGGTTAGGAAACCTAAGTTTAGACCCTGCGAGATGAAAAATATACCAACATTTCTAGATAAAGTGATACATTCTAGGGTACGGTTAACATGTTAAAACGTCCGCCCTCTTACTGAACCCAGGACTGCCCAGTGAAACTGCTCAGCAATGTAATAATAATACCAAACACTTCTTTTGCATAGCTCGTACTTTTGTAGTTTTGCTACTTTAAATAACTGTTGCTAAGAGACCTGGTGATTGTTCTAGTTCACAAGACTCTAGAATGATTTAAAGCGCATCATTAACCCCTCTCATTGCCAATGCAAAAAATAACGATAAAATCGGGGACTACTAAATCTGTTTGCAAATAAAAAGTACAAAGAAGGGGGACTTACTTGTTGTGTATGCAAAACATGCTGGATTTTTCTTGTCAGAATGAAATAGCAAATAATTAAACATGTCATTTTACAAGGATAATACACTTACTATGTACCGGTATTTACATTAGACAGCTGTATTCCAATTGCAGAGGCTTATGTTGTCTCAAAAGATAGTAACCAAAGGCGGTTATGAAGTATGTCATCTTTTCCAGATCACATGTAGTTTTGTTTGCAGAGACATGAAAGTGAAAGTAGCAAAATGAATACAGGTGTTCAGGGGAAGTAAAATGTAAATTTAAAAACACTAAAAGTTGCATATACAGTCATTCATGGAGGGAAATTAAGCCAAAAGTCAGCAAGCATGTTCCTATATGTTTGGCTTTAATTTATTTCAGGCTGTAGTAGAATTGTTTTCTCTAAACACACTTTAGATAAGTGAAATTAGTACATCCTCCACAGTTATTGTCCTCACCAATATTTATTTGGTGGTAACAATATTACAATCTGCCTCGAGACCCGCTATCTATTTAATACCAAAGCATGGCAGAAGCATGCAAAAAGGGATAGAGGCAGGGGGGGGGGTTGCAAGTTTTAAACAATTTAAGGTGCATGATGGAAAAATGCGATTTTTCTTTTTTTTAGAGTTTTATATAGCACAAACTAGACCCGATACATCGGGAATCAGAGCACTTTACATGAGTACCAATTTCGTTACAGATGGACACGTTCATTTTTGTTAGACACAGGGAGATTAAGTGATTTGCTCAGAATCACAGGATGTTGAGCGTCGTTGCCAAGACTCAAACCCGGTTCCCCAGCTTCGAGGTCGACCACTCTAGCCGTAAGGCTACATCCTCTCCCCATGTGCCAGGAGAAGTTTTCCAAGGTTAACGCCAGTTTGAAAATATTCCATCCAGGTCAACTTGATGATTCCACACAGTATAAACCAGATCTGGCTGGGTCAAGTGCATTTTTAGAACCTGTCCAAATCTACAAAACAATGCAAACATTTGCAGAAAAAATATGCAAAATTCGGTGGAAAATATATGAAAATATGTCTAGAGGTTATAAACTATAGAAATAACAGTAAGACAAGAAGGATCTATTCGAAACGGAAGTTCTAATCTTTGGCGGACACACTACCCTTTGGAGGGACTCCTGGCGGCCAGAGGAGCTCAGACCTACCCCCATGCACCAACCTCGGCATCATCCTGGACAGCGAACTCTCCATGAAACGCCAGTCAATACCCTCTCCTCAGCCTGCTTCCACACGATCTGCATGCTCTGCAAAATCCTCAGGTGGCTTCCCATCAGCACAAGGAAAACTGTGACGCAGGCCCTCATCAACAGCTGGCTTGACTACGTAAAGCACTCTATGCCAGCACCACCACCGAACTCATGCAAAGACTCCAGACAATCCAGAGTGCAGTAGCTAGACCGATTCTCAACCTGCCCAAGAGGGCACACATCACCCAGCACCTAAAAGACCTCCACTGGCTCCCTGTTCAGAAGAGAGGCCATTTCAAGCTCCTCACCCACCCCTACAAAACCCTCCACTACCAAGGACCAGCCTACATGAACCACCACCTGATCTTCCATCAACCTACCAGAAACCTCCGCTCCACACATCTCGCCCTCTCTCAGACACTACTTATCCGCCGCAGCTGGTCCGGAGCTCGCTCCTTCTCCCACCTCGCCCCCAAAGCCTGGAACACCCTCCCCCTCCACCTCTGCACTGCCCCCTCGCTGAGCCACTTCAGGAAGGGACGCAAGACCTGGCTCTTCGACTGATACCTGGGGTGATTATCTGCTCTATACAAATACTACTTGATTGATGGATTGATCTATGTAACATCTGAAGTAGGAAACATAATTCACACAATCGTTTTTAATGTATGCAATTATTTTCCATGTTGTTGATTATTTTGAAGTGCATAGAACTGCAGTATATCAGTCATCAGCACTTTAAGATTAATCCTGCACTTCTTCTTAAGGGAAAAATATTTACTTTTTTATTCATGCTTTACTGTTTTGTAACATATAAACTATATCCCATTTCTTTCAAAGCATATAGTCCTTCATTATAGAGTAAATACGTGCTCTGAGATTTAAAAAAAAAAAAAACATTTCTAACAAAGTGGATCCACACCGTGAAAATGTATTGAGGTTGCAACAAATAATATTGCCTTGTATAGTTATTCTCAGTTGATATAAAGCAAATGAAATATGTCAGCCTGCCCTCACACCTTCGCTTATACGGGTGGCGAAGTGCTTTCTTCTAGAATGGCCCTATACGGTACACTAACATGACTGTAAAATATGGGAATGTATATATATATCCTCTGCATGCATTATGGTTTTCCTATTCTGTCTGGGTGCTGGCTAAGCCTGGAGCACCAGAAGGCTCATCTGTTGTTGAATGAGAGATGTACCTACACATGCATCTTCACCACACCTCGGCCACATCTCACTCAACTTATATGCACAGCCCATACAAGTGTGTATAACATAAGTTGTGCACCTGCAACATTATGTGCAAAACCTTTGCATAAACTGAAACTTTTCACAGCGTGTTGCATATTGACCACACAGGGGTTTTGTAAACCTGACCCTAGATGTCCTCATATGGGGTTACAAAATGGGAGAGTGGAAATATACTACGTAAAAACTGCCAAATGGACGTGCTCAATCAGACACGCTTCATTTGAATTAAACTCGAGGGCGAAGGTTAATTCTGTTAAAGGCAAATTTAGAAATACTGATTTTTAACTAGTAAAGAGTTTTATGCTATGTTGTCACTATAGCATGCGTGAGTGTTTTGATCTAAAGGTACCCGAATCCAAGATGTGGCATAGTTTGTAATATTTTAAATTTATGGATAAATATATTTTTTGAAAGTCACTGCTTATACGGAGGAGCAAGCAATGTTTTATATCTGTGAAGGAATTATGGTGAATGTATTTTATATTTCACTAACATTGCATGGAAAGAACAGGTCTAGATACTAACATGATATGGTAATAACAGGTCTAGAAAATAAGATGAGGAGTTATATTAATATTACAGGGTTTGTACATTGCTGTTGTCAATTGGCAAAGCTCTTTCTCTTAGTAAAGTATACTTAAACCTAAAGAAACCCATTGTGCTTGCACGAGTTCAACATTCGTCATTCACAGTGGTGCTTACATGTAAGAACGTGGGCATATGTTACATACATGTGCAGAAAGTACTCTAAGGGGCATATTCACAAGAAACTATTGCCGAACTAACATCACTTTATTGCAGCCAAAGTCGTGATAAAAATACCTCCCCATTCACAAGCCTGTGAAAACAGCCCACAGCACCAATTTACCCGCGATAGCAGCCTAAAAAAACATCGCCACAGAGGCCCACCGCAACTATCGCTAATGAGATTCAGAGTGGGCGTTCCCGTGCCAAAAGCCGCAACAACATCACACCTCAACATTCTCAATGACCAGACAGACCTGCGATAAAAACACAAAACAGGCGATAAGGCGCGTTAGCACCAGGAAATCTACACCTGCTCTGACCTGGTGTAAAGTCGGACGGCAGCCTGCACCACAGAAGGGAGACGAGCCCAGGGCCACATCGGAAGGGCAACAGATGCCATGAAGCCACCCATCATGCGGCCAAAACACCCAAGAGGGCCACAACACCCACCCACACCACCCCAGGACCACAACCCACACCCGAACCCCCCCCCCCGGTCTACCCCAGACGCAGCGCAGACAAAGACAGAGGACCCCCAAGAAGCGTACCAGCCTCACAGACCCAACTGCTGACAATGTCACCGTCCACCACAGGCTGAAAGGGACAACCATCCCACACATCCCGACCATCATCGTCCAACAGGCCTACGGCACCAACAAAGCGGACAACCAACATCCCACCCCACACCAGGCTGCTGGCTTGGCTGCACCTGTTGGCCCCTGGCACCCCCCAACCAACACCCACCAGAGTTGGAGGAGTCTCACTGCCAGTCACATCCAAGTCCCTCACACCTGTCCTGGACATCACCATCACCCTGGTACCCCAGTCCCCATACGTCCAACACAATGCGCAGGTCACGCTGGAGACCAAGCAAGGATCATACGCCATAGCAGGATGCACGCATGTGTTGGGGTCAATCCACAGCACACGTACCACCTGTGCCCCCTGGTGACACAGCACACAATCACTGCAACAGAAAGCAAACGTCACACCCCAATCTGCAGGCAATAACAGAACACCGCGGAACCTCCAACAATGTCGCCTTCAAATACACAGCCAGTGTGCATGATACCTTCATTCTCCGACCGTCCATCACCAACCAGCTTACCCAGGATGGCAACAAGGGAAATGCACAGCACCATGGCAAGTTCCAAATGAACACCCCACTCACCTCAACTCCACAACCATGCAAATCACAACTCTGGCAATGCACACGTCACAAAATCACAACCAACATGCACAACAACATGCCCACTCACCAGACACAACAGAACAACTCACAATGGTTACCTGGCCAAGCCGTGAACATGAGCCGTCAACGGCATGGCACTTCAGCCACACAACAGCCGAATGTGGGGAGAGGTGGCAAACAGGCATGTGTGAAGGATGCAATAGTACCATGATTGGGAAAGTACACAATGCCAAGAGTGGCGGAGATGTGCTGGACAGACCGCAGTATGCAGCACACACCCATATCCAAGGCGACATAAACCTCTGGTGTATGGAGTGTAGTGGACAGTGGACGCAACCATGTCACCACTGCCAGTGGGGGACCTCACGAAATTCTTGCGTGTTACGCCCCCCCAAGCGTGATCGGAGTGGGATGGCCTGGTGTACGCCACGCCAGCGTAGGGGTGTGAATAAGAAGCACGTAGCCCTGGGCGTGGTCCTCTTCTGGAAAGCCCAACGTCTCTGCCAGGGTGGCTCCTCTCACCCTGCCACGAGGCCGACGCTGTCCTCTAGAGCGGAGTTGCCTGCGACACTGTGCGCCTGCCGGACCACGGCCCCCTCAGGCCTGCCCCTGTGCAGCCAGGCCTCACTGATCACCTGCCGACACCGGCGTGTGTCAAGGAGGGCCCACCACGTTTGGGCACACGCTCCAGGCCCGAGTCTCGCGACCTTGGCAGCCTCCTCAGACCATCACGGCCTCTACGACATAGGCCCGCATTAGTCCTTTTTCGTTGACGTACTCTACTGCCGCCTCAGACCTACTGCTCGGCCCAGTAGGTCCCATGAGTGAAACTGTGTCCTGAGTCATGAATGGCAGTGACCCCCAAATGCGGGCCACTGGCAACAGCACCAGACTCAGGGCCGGCTTTAGCGCTGGTGGTGCCCGGTGCGACAATCAATTTTGGCGCCCCCACACCCTATGACCGCCTCCTCGGATTCTCTCACTACCACTAGACATAAGAGCCCCTCCAATCATAAGTTATTGCTAAACAGAGCACACCCCCCTGAGCTCAGGGCCCCCTCCAGAGTTCTGCGCCCAGTGAGGCCGCACCAGTCGCACTGCCCTAAAGCAGGCCCTGACCAGACTCCCTTCAATCAGTGAGACATAGTTCCATATGGGCTTCTTGCGACACGTGATGCCACTAAGTCTGTTCAACTCCTGCCTGCGACACGTGGTACCACTAACTCTGTTCAACGCCAGCCTGCGACACGTGGTACCACTAAACCTGTTCAACGCCAGCTGGCGACACGTGGTGCCACTAACCCTGTTCAACGCCAGCCGGCGATCCGTGGATGAGGGACCAGGACTACCCTGTGAACCAGTAGGTCCCACATCCAGCACCTAGGCACAAATCACAAATGGCAGAGTCCACACCAGTGGTCGCACGGATAGGAGTAAGAGGGAGATGCGGCTCAGTCTGGACAAAACCCGGGTCACATACACAGAGGTGTCCGAACACATGGTGCCACTGAACCTGAACTACGCTGGCCGGTGGGGCCATCCAACCTATTCCGGCGACACTCGGTGAATGGCCCGTGCTGACTGCTGCCTCAGGCCTACACCATGGTCAGGTAGGTCACACATTTGGAACTGAGTCTTGATTACACCATGGCAGTGAACACCATTTAAGGCATAGGACTAGTCACTATACCCCCTTCGATGTGGTGCCAACAAGTCTGTGCATGGCATCACAACCTCACGTGTCTGTGGGCCTAGGCGGATTACTGCCCTCGGCCTATGCTGCGCACGAGTGGGACACAGATTTGGAACTGAACATCGGTTATTCAAAAGGCAGAATACATGTCATCGCATCCACAGAGAGGCATGAGAGGATGACGTGTTGCAGTCTGGAGGGAACAAGATCATCGTTACGGAGGTGATCGAACACTACAGACAACTGCCCTTGTGTCACTAACTCTGTGCCTCGCCAGCCAACGACACGTGGCTGTGGGCCACTGCTGACCGCTGCCTCCGGCCTACACTACAGTCCGGCAGGTCACAGACTCTTCATTTTGCAATGGCTGAGTTTATATCAGCATATCAGCATCATCGCAGACAGCATCCCCTCCCAGTCCGGTGCCACTAAATCTGTTCCCCGACAATCTTGGACACTCTCTGGTCGAACTTTGGTGGCGTCTGAGTCTATGGACTAGGGGGCAGTTTTCATCCTTATGTAGCTGATACCGAATTGGTGGTGGCAATGAGGCTGTCACATTCCACTCCTCCATTTGCTGCTTCCGAACAAAATCAAACCTTTTGGCATCATGCCCTGGAGGACACCTTCCACTGTCCCCCGAGACCCTCCGCAACATACACCTTGGACATTGATGGTGACCCGCTCAGGTCGCATGGCCCATCTGACTGCACCGCAAGTCACCGTTCCATGGCTGGGTGCCTGTATCAGCCGCCGTGAATCCAGGGCCACTACCTCTGTGCTGGTCAGGTCCGGGACCCCTTCTTCTGAGCTATTTGGATGGCCCCTGAAGTGTTGGCCTTGGGGTCATCAACGCCATGTGTCTGTGGCCCTGCATTGTCCGCAGCCTCCGGCCTCAACTGCGGGCCACCAGGGCACTCACATAGATTCGGGTCCTGACCGGCCCGGACGTCGCATCACCGCAGGAGGCGCACGCCACCACCACAAGGACCACCTCCAAACGCCATGTGCCAGAGTTGATACAGTGGTCCTGACAGACCTACAGAGTTGCTCAGACCTGTCGTGGATGCCATCATCGGCCTGATACCCTGCTCAGCACTCCAGGTGCCAGTGACTCAGTGCACCACAAGCCATTGTCCGTTAGTGATTGAGTTTTGTTCTGTGTAGATATTGCGCAGCTATGTCCCCTCATGCAGTGTGGAAGACCTGGGAATATGATGGGGAAGATGTGTCAAGTGTGCGTACGGGAGATGGCACATACAATGGGAGGGCAGGAGGACACATACCCAAGGCAGGAATGCAGACAGGAGGTGGTAGTCGAGCCACACACCCGGAACCATCATTACTGGCTATTGAGCTGTGGACTGCGGATGCAACAGTCACCTCAGGCAGTGTGGGAGACATGGGACGTGGATGAGGAAGTTGATGCAGGTGTTACACACCCCACTGCATCTGCATCAGGACTAACCCAAAGGGACACAATCCTAGCAATTCCTTCACATGAGCGCACTCATCTCTAGTGCCCCTACCTCAGTGCACTGCAACTCACGGAACCTCCTGACTGAATATTGGGGGACCTCTGTCCTTACTCCGGCTCCCACCATGTTACTGTGCAGTTGACTCTGTTATGCATGTGTTTTCTGTTTCCATTGCACTGGTGTCCAATGTTCAAGTTGTTGCCAGCACCAAGCACTCCATGCGGGCTGGCGTACACTCACCCCACACACATCCAGCACAGGCGTCACTGTACATGTCGCCCTGCCAATAAAGGGGCCGGGCACACGTGCCCGTAGCCAGTTCGACATGATATCTACGTGTGTCCCTGTGGTCTTGCATGCATGAGGGCCCTGGGCCCTAGGACATTACGCTGTGCTGTGTACATCGGATGCAGACATGTCACCCCAGGCAGCGGGTTGGAGCTTGGACATGTAGCTTTGTCGTCACCCACTCAATTCGTAAGGGGATGGCCAGGGCCATCGTACGCAGAGCAAACATGGGTGTGTGACCGCAATTTGAGCACCCCTGCCCGTGGTTCTGTACTGTGAATGTGCAACTGCATGTGTCTCTATGTCAGTGTGGGTCTCCTTAGTGGGGTGTTGGTGGCCCCTGAAGGGTGATAGACACCTATGTATGTGTCCTGGTTCGTATTCCATGGGTTCGGCCCCCACCCACACCTGTTGGGCCACCTCCTTTCTGGCATGCAGGAACATGGCATTGGGGTGCGATGTGTGGGTGGGGGAAGTATCGTGGGCCAGCTGTGCTTGCAGGTGCTTCCTGCTGTGTGGTCTGTTGCAGGCTCGGTGTTCTCCTCTGAGTAACTTGGCTGTCCGGGTCCTGGTGGGGGGTTGCGTGGGATATCCATGTGCTGTTGTAGGGCGTCGGTGTCGATGGTGTGGTGGTCCTCTTCGGCATCACTGATGTGTTGTATTCTGTGCTCTGCTGAAGGTGTTGTGTGCCCCTCTGCAATGTGAAGAGGAGGTGCGTATTGACCTTGGGTTGACATGGATGTTGGCGCATTGTGCAGGTTTGCATGCAGGCTGTATGGCAATGTACATTGTGACTGTTTGGGGGTGCTGGATTCTTCTGCGGGACAGTGTACGTTTGGTCTACGTGACGGATGTGATGTCGTACACGTACATTTCCATTTCACAGTTTCTGGCTCCGTCAGATGTAGTAGGCATGTTTCTGTGCATGTGCGGAGCCAGTTGTGTCCTCTGTTCTGCAGTTTCGGCTATGCTCGTGGTTCCTCGTTGTCATCAATGTGGGTGTGCTGTTCGTGCTATGTGTGTGTGCTGCAGTGTGCCAAGGGGATCGGGCCCATGGACCTGGGTGATTGTGGGTGTGCAGTGTGCTACACCTCGTTGTGCATGTATGCCATTGTGCCCACTCCCCCCTGTCCCCCCAGTCCCTGTTTGTTGCACTCCCTGTTGATGTTGTGTCAGGTCCTCTCGAGCTGTGTCCATACTCCCTACTCCTTGCACCGTCTCCTCACTGATGACTGTGACCTGGGTTTCCTTCAGCTCCTCAGGTGGCGCTGGACTGCCACCTCCTGTCGCCATTGCTGCCTTCCTGTTGGCAGTGGGTTTGTGCCTGGTTTAGGTAGTCACGTCATGCCAGCACCGATTGGCCTCCTGGATTGGCCTTCTCGGCACTCCGACTGCAATCCAGGTGGTCTGCTAGTGGGTCAGTTGCTGGTAGTGTTCTGTCTCCTCCGTGACGCTGGTTTTGTTTTCCTGCGGTCTGCACCCCGTCTTCCTCTCCCTCTTCTCCTTGGCCTTTCCCAACCCCGTTTTTCCTTGCTGGTAGTCTGTGGGGGTTGTGGGGTTCGAGTTGGCCCCTGCGCTCTGTCAAGGTGCATCCATGTTGCTACACGCTTTGGATTGTTTTGGGTGTGTTATTTTCTGTGGTTTTTATGGTGCATTGTTCCACCAGATGCATGGGATTTGCAGGCCTGTAGCAGGTTTTCGCTACTTTTTGTGCTGTGGTTGGCCTCATCGCATGTTTTTTTGCGGTCGCGTATCGCATTTATGCGGTGTGGTGCTGATTTTTACTCGGATATTTGGCGGGTTATCTGGTGACTATCACATGCTACCGCCTTGTTGTGAATTCCATGTTGGCACGGGGTTATGTTCCCGCGATAGGCTGCGATATTGAAAGTTGCATTACGCTACTCTTGCGGTAGTTATCACACATTCTTGTGAATATACCCCTAAGTATTTACGCATGCATATACATTCTGACTGGTTCTATTAAAAAACAAGATTTTGCAATGTTCTTAACCACAGACACAAGCAATGGGCATCCTGCATACAATAAGTACAAAGAGGGATAGAAAAGTCCCTGCTGCACATAAATACAAAACAAACGTGAGAGGACATTAATGCATGCTTTCGATAGGAGCTAGAAGAGAATATAAATACACACTCAAAAAGCCATGAACAATTCACATGCACCGCATATGAGCTGTAACGCTTGCACACAACTGTGAATTACCCCTCACTGACTACAGCATGGTCTAAGCATTTTCCAGGTCATCCAAAGTCATCCAAGTCAAGAACCACAAAAAGATAGGTGGGCCCATATGAAAGGGTCAGTCCGGCTGACTTATATGAAAATTCGAATCAGTCCCAGTATTGCCCTCTGAGACATTCTACTATTTTCCTAAAATAAAAAGCAGCTCTGTTTAGGGATACCTTCTGAATACCGTTATCCTCAGCGATTACCCAGCATCTCGCCTCCAGGCTACTTTTCATCAGTACTGTCCTATATGCAGTTCCAATGGTTTCCTATAGTGCAGGCAGGGCAAGTGAGCTGGGTCCTCCTGGCAGAGCAGGTTGATTAAGTTATTGGAGAATTAAGTTTGGCATGATTTATTTTTTTCGCCAAAGTATTATTTTGTCTGATAAATAGAAAATATTCTTCCAAGTAATCCCATAAATGCCCTTTATGATTTGTCCTAATTATTCCCCAGACTAAAGCCACCGCATCTGACTTTCAGGGATACGGATTTTATTCTTTTGTAACGCAGAATTGTTTGATCTGGGATAAATGTTTGGTTCCAAAATGGAAATGTCTGACTTTTTAAGGTCTTTTTAAAGTTACCAATCTGTTCCTTAGCTACAACAACTATTAGGAGATAAAATTCCATAGACCCTTTCCTGAAAAGAAAAGGCCATGTTAATATGTGTAATTTTCTGTATTCACCATTTCTTCCTCTAGCCGTCAGTTTCTGTGTATCTCTCAAAAGTCTGTGGACTGGATTGTTTTTTGTCAGGATCCACTGATCATGTTTGTCTATCCGTTTGCAACAACTAGATAGTTTATGGTGTAAACCAACACATCTTTCAGACAAACCACCATTGGCAATGTCAATATCCAAAACCAAATGGCCAGTTGTACAAGTTATCAATGATGGAGCCTTTAAGTGACATTGTGAATCATTGATTTAGATCCAAGCTACATTGATGATCGGTGAAAAATGTATCTACGTGCAAACTGCTAATGGCAGACTTCTCCACATACCTACCCGTGCATCTGTCAGTGGTGCAGGTTGTGCCCAATTAATGGTATGGGTGATTTCTATGGTTGAATCAGAGCAAAGAACTGTAGAACAGAACATTTAGTCAGCCTCACTTATGCAATCCCCCAACCCCCAAAAGAGGTGCTGCGTTGGCTCTACCACTGTGCATTCCCTTCTTCATGTCCTGCATTGGTTGAGTCCATTTTGCTGTGTCAAGGCTCACAATACCAGTTCTGACGCAAGGTCATCGAGATCTCATCTTGTGGCTATGCGTTTCTTCGATGCTTGCAGCGTCTTCCGACCATGGCCACTTGCCTTATACTAGGCATAAGATGAAGAGACCACTTTTACATTGCTCTACCTACTCCTATCCAATGAGCTGCTCTTACGGGAGATGATATGGCCTTAAGGTCAGAGCTGCCAACTTTGAAATTGGGGAACCAGGTACAAGTCTCAGCACTGGCTCAACATCCTGGAATCTCGGCAAAATTCCTTCATCTCCATGTTCCTACAAAAATGAATCTGACCTTGTGTAATGTAACTAGTGCTCATGTAAAGTGCTCTAATAACCTTGGGCTGCATTTGTTCTATGTTAGATTGCAAAAATAATCACTTATCTGCTGTTGTCAATGAAGGGGCCAGTCTCCCTCAAAGCTCTGTGTGGACTTTCAGGGTACAGACCTTTCATCAATCAAAATTCAATAAACCCTCCTCTTAATTCTGTCCCTGCTCGGTGAAAACTGTGTTCTTTCAAAAACCAATATTTTGCATAGAGAGGATAAGGGGTCACTCTTTATTCTCATGGGTTCTCCAGCTTATGTAATGAACTGTCTCTTGATCCCCAAGCCACAAGCATTCATCTTCTCTTAAGGCCTATGGTGAAGGACAATGTATTCGCTAGGCCCTAGTGTCTGGTGTTTGTGTTGTACAATTGTATGCAAGGCGGCCACGTGTGCCTTGAGTTTACACTATGCGCATACTACTAAGGCAGTATGTTCTGAACAGAAGAAAGAATGGCGTTCTCTCCTTTTTTTATATCGTTCTCTTCAGTCAGTATGCTGCATTCTTAAAATTACTAAGTCTGCTGCACACCAGTACTTAAGTACCCTACAGCTCTTGATTATTTTTTTTAATGGCTGTGCTGTCCTAATACTTTATCAAATTATCTGTCAATTCTATTTGTATTTTATGTCGTCCAACTGATACGTAGATGTGAATATCTTTTACTATACAGCAATGACAAATTATACGGGTACAGCTAATGTGACTTAGTGACAAATTAAAATTAAATTATGGTAGAAAAAGAATGCAAATCCTAAACCATAGTTTTCTATAAGGTGCCCTATGAAAATCTTTCAGTTCCGTAATTGGCATTTCATTGTAGGACTGGTTCAATTACATATAAATGCTATCTAGTAATGGGTTGGAGCAGGTAACCCATCCCTTGAAAATCTGTACTTTCATTTTTTTGTACCTTTATTAAAGTGTCACAAATAGGGGAACATAACCTATTGCAGTAGAATGACATACAATGAGAGAGTTCTTGTTTGGGAAGTTGGCAAGACAAATTGTGTCTAAGAACAGTTTACGGGCAGTGTTTGTTAGGAGTTGTATCCTTGCTTGTACCCACGCTGACCAGTTAATCATTTCGCCCCCCCATCTTAAAATTCATGTTTTTCCAGATAGGTGGATATTTATAGAGCCTTGCGTCTATTTTCAACTGGGCATGGACTTGGAGCCATGTTTGTTTTCATTGTGTGGCTTAGATTGTTGGAAGGTAACTCTTTAGGGGATTCAGCTGAATTAAGGAAAGCCAGTCCAGGTTGACCTGCTAACTAATGGCATTCAATGCATCTTATGGATGTAACATGTCTGATGCCTTCAGCGATGGATCCTTAGGGCAAGCAAAAATAAGAGTGATGATCAAGGGCACTCATGGTGCGTGCTGCTATAAACGTTGAATGGGTCAGAAAGGAAATCTCCACAGTTTACCTGAGCCATAGGTTTGTCATACGGCCACTTAATTTCCATGAAAAAAACAGTCCCCAAGCTGAATCTACATAAGATATTAAAAATGTAGTTCCATTCATTGTGATTGAACCTCTTTTTGTCATCCAGGCAGAGTCAGATCCTCTGCTGGTGCATCTTTCATTGTCCATAAAAGATGTGGGAGGGTGTGAAAATGGTTTCTCGATGATTTCCCAGAGACAAACCCAGTTTGTGAAAGATGTATCAGTGCAGGGATTGCTATCATAAGCCTATTGGCTAAGACTTCTGTAGACATGTCCTGTAGGCTATGTCTACATTACATATAGAGATATTGGGTGACAACTGCCATGGATCAGCTGGTCTTTGTCTGGTTTGAAAATGACTGACATCAGTGCTTTATTAGAAATAGCTGTCAAGGAGCCTTTAGCCTCTGCTTCCATGAAAGTATCGTACAGGATCTTTGTAATATCTCCTCAACATCATTTCTAAAATTCTCTAGGTAGGTCGTTTTCCCCTTGAGCCTTGTGGTATGGGAACGCAGAATTGGCAGACGCTATCTCCTCTATGGTTATCTCCCCCGTCTAAGAGTTTACGTCCTTCGGGGATAAAGGGGGGAAGATGAAGATTCTGAAACAATTGATTTTCCCCTTCTATATTGTTTATGACTTCTGAAGCCTATAGGGTTCAATAGTAGGTTGCTAAAGTATTCACTATCTCCTGTGGGAGGTATGTTAGGTCATCCTGTTAATTGGATATGGCAGGGATAGCCATTGACGCCCCTCTTTGTCGTAACTGAGATGCCACTTGTAGATGGTGCTGAGAGTATTTGGCTTTTGATGTATATAAAGAATTAAGCAATATTTCTGCCTGTTCTAAGAGTTTTCTATTAGCACTTTTAGGGTGTCTCCATGGACTTCCTAATTAGTAGTGTAATATCCTTCCCTGAATCCATTTTTCTATTTTACTTATGTTTATTGGCAGTTGTTGCATCCCATATAATCTGCCTCCTAAATGTCTCCTTCCCTGCCAACAATAGGACATGAAAGGAAACAATGGCGTCTGCATTGTCCCTCAGGGATGACGTTACGTGGGCCTTCAGAGAAACCCTTTCTGTTGGTAGTTTGTATTGGGTAAAGTTTAGTCGCCATGGTTTGTGTACTGAACGTTGCAGGTCATGTTATAAGAGTATTTAGACTGGTGCATGGGGCGCCTCTAAAATGCCACGTCGTAATTGTCGAAATTTTGGTTACTGGTTGAGGGGGTGAAACCCTACTCAAGCAGCAATCACAATTCTTTTCAGCGTGAAACACAAGCAAACCCCAAATTAACATGTGCAGTCAGGAAAAGAGTGCAAAGTATTTATACAGCACTTCAAACAGTAATAAAGCAAACACACAACCTAAGAAAAATGCCACACCAATTTATAAATATAGAGTGAAATGTAATAAATTATTTGAGAGCAAAATGACAAAAACCTAATCCGTAGAACCAGAGATATGCAATTTTAAACATTTAAGTGAAAACAGTGACTAGAAGCCCAAGCGCCAAGTGTTATTATCTGGTCAAGCTGGATTTGGACAAAGTCACAAGTTCAGGCCGACCACGATGGAGCACGGCCAGACACATGAACCAGGTTAAGCCTACTGTACAAAGTAACTCAAATCTGGATTTCGGAGCGTTGCAAGATCCCATGGGGATGATGCATTGCGCAGCAGTGGTTCAGATGGGCTGCTGGCTGCAATGCGAAGTCTGCATCAAGGATGCGTCGTGCACCAGTGATTCTTGGGAGGTGCAGGGCTGCGATGTGACGTCCTGCGTCGACGATACATCGCGCAGCAGCAGCTCCGAGGAGTTACAGGGCTTCGATGTGAGGTCCTGTGTCGAGGAGGCGTCACACAGTCGTAGTCCTGAAGAGCTCAGGGGTCCTGCATCAGTGATGAGACTCGCAGTGGTGGCCTCCGACGCAGAGCTGCGGGGTGATGCATCGCGCTATGTCAATTCTGCTAGGACCACAGTTGGACTAACAGAGCACCTTCCGGACCACTTCCAAAGATCCAGGACTAGAGTGGCACCACTTGGTGGGGTAGGACTCACAACAGTCAGAATCCAGGTGCTGGGTTTATGAAAGGTGGAGGCTTACTGTCCCTGAGGGTCTGGTCAGGAGGTCAATCACCTAGCGCTTGGAGTTACTCTGTTGGTCCTAAGTTCAAGATGCATATCTAGTCCACACTCGGACAGCAGGGCAGCAAAGTAGCAGTCCTTCTTGCAGAGCAGCACAACAGTCCTTCTGAGTCTTCCACAGGTCCAGAGGTGTACTGAAGAGTTGGGTTAGGGGGTCCAATAGTTATACCGGGTGCCAACACTGAAGTAGGAGAAGGTTCTAGAGGTTTCCACCCCTAGAGGTGCTTGGGCTTTCCACCCCTAGAGGTGTTTGGAATTTCCTTCCTCACTGGCCTGGCCCTTGCTGGGCTGGGAGCACACAATACTAGTGTCAAACCCTTTATGAGTGTGCCCAGGAAGAGGCTTCATGATGTGCAAGTCTGGTAGGATCTTAAAAGCTGACTTTATCATTAAAGAGGGGTTTAAGTTATAATTTTTTAGACACCAAAGTCGACATTCCTACTTGCTACCATTTGAAAGTTATCACTTATTGGATATAATAAGGTAACCTAAGGTTATCCTATGTGAGAGGTGAACCTTGCAGTAGTGAAAACAAATGTGATAGTTTTTCACTGCCAAGACGTGTAAAACTCAAAAGTACATGTCCAATGTTTTAAACACCACACCCACCCTCTGGGCTATTTGGGCTTACCCTAGGGGTGACTTTATGTATTAAAAAGGAAGGTTTAGGCCTGACAAAAGATGTATTTTGCCAGGTTAAAATGGCAGTTTAAAACTGCACACAGGCTGCAAAGGCAGGCCAGTGCCATGTTTAAAATGCTACTTAAGTGGGTGGCACAATAGGTACTGCAGGCCCACTAGTAGTAGTTCATTTACAGTCCCTGGGCAAATGTAGTACCTCTGTACGTGGAACTTACAAGTAAATTGAATATGCCAATTGGGTGTGAGCAAATGTTACCATGTTTAAAGGAAAGAGCACAAGCACTTTGGCACTGGTTGGGAGTGGTAAAGTGTGCAGAATCTTAAAGTCAGCAAAAGCTAAGTCAGCAAACAACAGGAGGATAGAAGGCAAAAAATTGGGGGGAAAACATTGGCAGGGATGTCAGGTCCAACAGTAATACTCAAGGTGTTAAAGATCATGAGATCACAAAGTAGTCGATTATGCATCACTTTCCATGAGAGTATAAGACAAAAGTGTTGTTTTTGTGGAGGGGATGTATAAGGCGTCAAATGTCTAGTGAACTATGTACTGATTTCACATCTCCCTTCACAGCTCTGTCATTACTATTCACAGTATCCACCATACAAGATCTGTCTAGGTCAGGCCTCGCGCTAGGTTCCAGTCTCCATCCATCACCAATGAGTTACTCTTGAATTCCATAGGATCTCTGAATATCTTAGCAAGAAACAGGAGTTTTACACCATTTGGGGCATAAATCAAGCCTGTTATGATGATGTTATTGTTCATACGTAATTTAACAAATACATAATGTCCCTCTACATCCGCCCATGTTTAAAAAATTGTACAGGGTAGTGACTGTTATATTAGAATTGCCCCGCTGCATTTTTTCCAAGAGTTGTGAGATGGAGCATCTTCATCAGATCTGCTCATTCAGCTCCTGCATCTGACCTTACATATCCAATCTCTTTAAAGTTTCTCTTATTTTATCCCAGATAGGCGAGGTTCTTGCAACAGGGCAAAATCCGTGTGCTTGGATGCTAGGTATGTAAAGATCGTCTTTCGTTTCATGGAGCTAGACATACCATTTACATTAAATGAGGTAAGTGTAACTGGGGATGATGTGATGGTGGTGGCTCTATGTAATAAGTGCAAGAAGGGCAGCAAATATTTGTACACGGTGGATAAAAGAGTAAAGAATATCCTGTCAGGAATCACGAGGTAAACTGGTTTTCCTTTCATCTACTCGAATGGCAAACTAATCTTTGCCAGAGGTGTGCACAAATGTTAGTTAAATGACACAGAGGGTAGAGATTGGGGAAATAAAGATTTGAGGTGTGAGCGAGGGGATATATGGTGTGGCGATGCAGGATATTAATATAAATAAGAGTTGAAGCTAAATCGGTAGAGAAGGGGAGAAAAACCTCCTCTCCTCTTAACTGCCTTTGGTTTGCAGGCTCGTACCTCAGAATGCAGAGATCCGCAGTCACTTGAGGCACTTTTCTCTGTAGGATCAGGCAAAAACTTTGAATCTGCCCTTGTAGCCGTGGGCAGGAGTGTGCCATTCAGTAATCAAGGGTGAGGGTGAGGATCTGAAGACCCAAGTCTAAGTGTCAATGTAGAGGGATAAGGGTTGTCCCGCCATGCTACTTGTATATTGGGCCGGGTTACATCCATACCAAATAGTGGGTGTGCGTTTCTTCCCATTCATCTCTGCATTCCCATTATGGATGACTGAGGGGCATTAGGAAGTAGTCAATATGCATCCACCCCGGAAGAACGTTAATATAAAAGGGTGTAGATCAGGCATGGACGCAAATAGGCGTTTTAAAATGGCGGCGTGCAGACCGACACGGACGGTGAGTACTACATCGTTGATATCAAAGAATGAAGCAGTTTAGCTTATTCGAGGAACAAAAACTGATAAGTCCACTTTAATAACTTCAGCACTAGACGCCGGGCGTAAGGAGTCATGATTGTTCATATTTTATTAATATTGGGATAGTGCTTTGGAGAGGTTCTAACGATGCCTTTTAATAATCGACTTAGAAACATGTGCTATTTGTAAGGATACACACAATTAAGATCTATCCTGCTCCAAACACCTTCAACGGGGTGTGTTAGGAAGGCTTAAGAAGATATGTTGTTGATATTTTTTTCCAATAGGGATATATTCAATGTTTGATTAAAAAGGGCCAGTGATGAGTGCAGGGTCAATGTATATACCCATAAACATATCACTAGTCGTTAGATAAGGGGCACTGGAGGTGAGCCATTGGCTACTCATGTATCTAATGGCCAGCAAAAATCCAATAAATAAAAGACCAAATAGCGACTTTACGCTGGTAAATAAGTAGAGTTACTGTAGGCACTACCATATATATCTACCTACCTCAGATGTATGACGTTACAACGCATGCTGTTACAACGCATGCTGTTACAACGAAAGTTTTACAATGCGAGTGCATTGACAACGCAGGACATTACAACGCAAGTCTTTACATCGACTTGCACTAGATGGCGTGCTAACATTAAAAAAGTGTGATTTACTATTCCAACTCCAGTCCACATAACAGTAGGGAAGGTGTTGGGATAGTAAACTACACTATTTTTAATGTTAGCACGCCATCTAGTGCAAGTCGATGTAAAGACTTGCGTTGTAATGTCCTGCGTTGTCAATGCACCCGCGTTGTAACAGTTTCGTTGTAATGGTAGTGCGTTGTAAAAGTTGCGTTGTAAAGGTTGTTCCCCACCTACCTCACCATAGATAGCCACATTCAGGGTCCATCTAATCAACGTGCGGGACTACAAATGCTATAGTTAATCAACACAGAAAATGAATAACCTTTTGATGATGAACCTGATTTTTCTTGGATAAACTGTTCCATTTTAGTTAATTGACGATGTAGGATCCATACAGAAAACCATTTCTCAATAATACATGTACCTGAAGCCATCTGTATACTCATTGGAGGTCATCAATACACAGATCAGTACCCATATATATGGGCAGGGCCTATATAGATTTTACTTTGATAAACGGCAAAACAGATTTTAACAATAAATCCACTTAATTTCCAAATCTATTCCTAGGTTATGGTGGTCTAGTATTAATACTCCACACGCCAAGAAAAAGCCACCAATCAAATTAGATGAATATCTCTTGCTGTGTGATCGAGTGCTTCAAAGAAAGGTAAAATATGACATTATTGATCTGGTTCACTATATATCTAGCATCTAAATTCAACAAGGAAGTAGAATCCTGTCCAGTAACTACCCTTTCCCTACTTCTATTTTTATCCAAAAGAGAAGATCCTCTATCTACCAGTCAACGCCAAACTATCCCCAAACCTGAAACAACAAACAAGGGTTGCCCATTCCATCAAAGATTGAAACTTGAAGGTAGTACATAATTTTATGTCGCCATTCGCTTGTTAGCCCAGGGGACTTGCACTGTAATTATCATTTTGTTCAAAACTTTTCCTTTTCGCCTTCTCTCCTTTTTTTCATGCATATAGGAAATAGTGATCGTGCAGGAAATTCTATTTATAGGAATCAGCATTTACGCATCTCTTGTGTTGATACCTGGATCACTGCAACAAAAATAGATATGACCTCCAATATTAACATACCAGTAATAACCTATAGATTAAATGGTCCACAACAAGATAGAGAAAGTGCTTGTCATCTATTCTTTGAGCATGCGCATCTTTCTCATCCTTGTATATATATATCTGTGCTGTGTAGCATGATCAGAACAATCTTTAAACCACTTGTAGATCTTCGGGCATGTACACATGGTTACTCGTATACTTTTTAATTCTCTTCATGGTGATTTTGTTTCTTTTTATATTTCCACTGATACAACAGCAATAAGAGTTACAACGCTATCATCTTAGCAATCCTTCTGTATGTTGCCTGTCACTTTAGTGTAAGATTTTAATCGTTAATATCATTGCGGGCAGATTAATTCTGGGTATTGATGTTGTCATTTACTTCATTTAGTGATACTGTGACAGAGTCCTGATGAAGGCCATGCCGAAACGTGCGTAGTCTGACAACATACCGCCAGTCTCTGCACATCATCACCAAATTGTTTCTTTTTTCTCTCCCCTTTTTTATAAAATCGGTTTTGTATAGTCTAGCAAAAAGAAAACGATTATATCTGTACATATGTCTACATAGTTGATATGAGGCAATAATGATATGAATGAAGTATGACAACATAAGCTAATGTTTTGAAAATGATTTTTAAGAAATCCATTATGTGTAACAGAAAAAACATATATATTTATATTTTAAGAAAAAAAGAATAATGGATGAATTTTTGATAAATAATAGAAAAGAATAAATGAAATAAATATACACTGGCTGGATATCTGTTTTATTACTTAATGTCAGGCAGTATGTTCGAATCTCAGATTTTCTCTGCCTGCTTTAATTGTTAATTACCAAGCCCAGGTGTGTTCTTTTCCATGTTATTGACCGAGGGGCACCTACAGTTACCACGTTATGTCTCAATTTGCCTGAAAAGGTAAGTATCTGTTCTCATGGTCAAGTGTTAGTAATGAAGGGACATGATATGTCAACCATGAAGGGAAGAGGGATGGTGAGAGACTCGGCCCAAAAATGGAAAAACAAGGCAGTCATATAATAAAGTACAGAAGTTCCTAGGTTCCAAAATTTAAGGAGAGCATGAATTTGTCTAAATCTAGTGTGTACAATGACAGATACAATTGCAGGTTCTCATTGACTTCCTGCTGGAACACATAACACTACTTTTCCTCTTCCAGGTAAGGGAGGAAGATCCTCTCGATTACAGCCATCGTATTCGTCTCCTTGAGAAAGAGAAATTGAAACAAAAGGACGGAAGATAAGAGAGTGGGTAATAAAGAGAGAAAGCGAAAGAGTGAGATATCAAGTACTTGGCATGATCTAGACGGAGGGCACAGAGATGGATACTGATGAATAACTCTTCTCTGTTACAGGAGATTCTAGGTTGTCAATGTTCACTGTTTATTGTTCAGTATCGTGTCTGTTGTTGGCTTCAGAGGTGATCTTGAAGTATCCATTTTCGAGTCATGCATAATGATTGCAACAATCTTGATCAGCCTATCTCACTCAGGATGTTTCAAGGATGATCTCACCCTTGGTCTTTCAGGTTATTGTTCCCTTTCCGACATTGACGTGGAGTCTTGCAAACATGTAGGGGGTAGGCACTGTGTTCGTAGACTCCATGGGGGTGGAGTCCAGGCTGTTCAAAAACACTCCTCAAGTCTTCTGGATCTGTGTAGTCCCCCTGAGTGGCCATCCTTTGTGATCCACATATTTGCAAGTTCCAGGCCATATTTTATGTCCCAATATTGTAGTTTACGGCAATGGTTAAGAAACACTTCCCTTTTCATGCTGGTCTCCTAGAACAAATGCAAAAACAACAGTTGATGGACAGAATGCAGAACAATGTCATACATTCACCCCAGTACAGAGATCTGGGCCTAAATCCATTGTTTTTTTGCTCACCATGCCATTCCAGTTTGGCTTGGCAGTTCGGGCTGGACTGTTCCCATGAGGCACAGGGTCAGACTGATTTGCATATGGCCATGTCTGAACTGGGGTGGCGGAGTGAGCTAAAGAATGATGATGGATTAAACCCAGATCAGTTGACTGGGGGTGAGTGCTTGCAACGTTCAACACTCCGTCCATCAACCCCTTAGGTTTTGCGCTGGTTTCCTAGGACAAGTCTACAGTGATCTATATTTTAGTACCATCCAATAAAAGTGGGGCACCCAGGCGTGCTGCCTAGAGTCCCTTGCTCACTTTGCCACTGCATTCAAGCAAGCCTGGCTGAAGACGGCTGAAATGCCAGAAACCGGTCCTAGGAAGCTTGTTTTCGGTCCAGGGAAGACGAGGAAGGCGGGGCCAGCATCGGCCCCGCCGCCATTATGGTGGTCGGCCGTGCCCCCCGGAACCGTGCCCCCAATCGTGGTCTCTCGCCGGCGCTGGTGGACATGCCCCGGAAGTGATTGAATCACTTCCGGGTCATGGGAGGCTCCCCCGCGCCCCGGAAGTGATCTGATCACTTCCGGGGGCGTGGGCGACCCTCGGGTCCTTTAAAGCCGGGGGGACGATCTCTTTCTCCCCCCGGCAGCACATCCGTTGCATGTGCCACCCCTCCCTCGGGAGGATCTTTAACTGTTTTTTCCTTTCTGTTTTAGGTGTTGGCTTCGAGGGTGCAGGCGTGTGAAACGAGGACGTCTCCCCGGCGGTTTTCCCTGCAGCTGGAGGTTTTCGTGGCCATCGGACGCGACCGGGAGGCTGGGCCTGCATTTTTGGCACCCCCCCCCCTTTTTCGAACTGCGGACGGGCGGACTCCCGGCAGGAACGCGGACAGTGCTGTACGACCCGCTCAGGTGGCTTCGCTGATAAAGCGAGGTTAGCGCTCTAGCTCGGTGTCCAATTTCGAAGCGGACGCGCGTTGGTGGCATCTTCGTTTCGTTTGACGAGGTAAGGTGTTGGGGGCTTGGGCGGTGTTCGTGCGGCCTTCCCGGTCGACAGATGATTTTTAGACACGGGTGATTTTCTAGAAACGGTAATTTTTCAGCTCATTTCACCAAAGTTTTAGGTTGCAGTGAGTTGTGATATTCAAACAGAGAACGCCCGGCGCCACGCACAATCTTCTCGGCACAGACTCGTTGAATCACGGGCGGGGGGGAGAAATAGTGAGGTGCTTTGTGCCAGCCCACCGGGCGGATCGCTGCGAACGTGTGAAGCGTTGTGCAGCCCATTGGGGAGCTTGGTTTTGACCTTTTGTGTGCAAATCTGCAGGGGGATAACACAGTGATCGGTGGACAACGTGCGTGGGGTGACGTTATCAGCGCGGTTGCCCGTCCATTGACCTACTTGGCTACTAGTTACATTTTGTTTTCCCAGTGTGGGGGCGCGAAGTGTGTCATCAGGTAGCCTAAATACTCGATTTTTCACAGAAAAGGTCATTTTATTAATCACTATTTTTGTTGTTTGCATACCAGGAAGGCGGTGACTGTATCACAGCTTTGGTTAAAGAGCCTACGCGGATCGCAGAATGCAGTTTCAAGTGCTGGCAGGTGCCTTCTCACCGGTGTGATGCGACGGTGACCAGCGGCGGAAGCGCAGGGACGTGGGGACCTACGCAGAGGGTGCCTGAGGACACGGTCAGGGGTCTGCATCCCGGTGCTGCTGGGAGCCAAGCGGGTTGCAGCCTGTTGCCCACCTGCCCTGCTGGGCTAGCCAGTAGTGAGGCTCCGGTAGCGAGGGTGAAGTGGCCCGCGTGTTTCCTCCATCAAAACATTGGTAAAAGTTGGTACAGGTAGCAGTGTAGTCATGCCCCCGAAGGCTAAACGTGGCGAGCGGCGCCCGGGTATAGCGACTGTTTTAGACGCGCTCATGAGGAAGATTGGGGAGATGGATAGTACCATGGCACAGCTGGCAGAGAGGCTAGATGCGCAGGAAGGGCCATCTGGGAGGTCGCGCAGGGATGCTTTACCACCTAGGGAGGCTTTTCCTCCCTTGCCAAGGAAAAGTAGGGCTAAGAAAGGCCCGCGGGTTGTCCCTGGTAACGGTGGGGCCCCAGTTTTGCCTGTAATTCCCGCATTCCCTAATGCACCGGCAGGCGAGCCTCTTCCTGTCGATCCAGTGGGGGGGGCTGTTCCTTTGCTCCCCGCGACGCCTGTTATCCCGCCGCCAGCACCTGCGCGCCCTATCCCTACTCCCGCGCCAGCAGTGCCAGTACCAGCAGTTCCGGTGCCAGCGGTGCCAGATCTTTCCTTACCTGTTCTCCCTGCACCTGCAAATCCTACCTCGGCACCAACACTGCCAGTCCCGGCGGTGCCTGCACTTTCGGTACCTCTTCCCCTCGCACACGGGGGGGGTGCCAACACTGCCTCCCGATTTTGTTTCCAGTTTAGCAGCTGTGCTTCCCTGGCTGTGGGGCATGGGTTTGAACGTGAGTGCGGCGGGTGTTGTCGGGGCGGATGCATTGGAAAGGGCGAAGCAGCTTATCGATCTAGCGAAGCCTAAAGACGTGCCGGCGGTCGGGGCCCCCAAGGAAACCCCGGGACCTTCGCAGGGTAAGCCACAGACGTTGCCAATGTTGGGCATGGGTGAGGCACGCACGTCTTACGAATCTCTCTCACGCCACCTGTCGAAGGAGGTGAAGGAGAGAATTTGGAAAGGGACATATATCGATATTTTTTCACTCTTGATAGATGTGGTTGAGAGGGAGGAAATGAAGAGGAAGAAGGATTATATGCCTGCGCGTGAGTGGGCTAATGAAATGTTGAAATAAAGGGTTGAGGAGAACATTAGGCATTGGATGCTGGCCTACAACATTTACATGGCAGTGGTGACAGAGCGTTTCCCTGAGGAGGCACCTGCGATGGCTTGCTATATGTCTAGGATTAGAACGGCGCAGGCGACAAAAGGGGGCTCGGGGTGGTTGGAGTATGACAAGAAGTTTAGGCGCATCAGGGCATCTGATCCTACGTTAAAGTGGAATCAGGTGGAGGGAATCTCATGGTTGGATCATGTGGGCGGCCTTTCAACTGAGGCTGCCAGTGACCCGCCGAAACCTCAGCCCTTTCGGGCGTTCCCCCCAGCTGCGCAGGGCGGGGGGGTGGAAAGAAGGGATGTTGCTGGGATTACAACAGACGCTCCTGCGTTAGGGCACCAGGGACATGCAGATTTAGACACGCGTGCAGTTTCTGTGGCAACTCAGGGCATGGCGAGGCAAAGTGCCTTAAGAAGCAGAAAGATAGGGGGGAAGAAACCAGACGGTAGGGGTTTCCACCAGAGCTAGGACACCCATCCTCCTCCACGCCATGATGCCCTGGTTAAATAGATATAAGTGCGCGACCTCAGCAAAAACCTTAATTGGGGGTTTCAGAGACGGTTTTAGAATTCCCGTGGAGAATTTTGTGGGTCCCTCGTTCTGCAGGAATCAAGTATCGGTCACCCAGAATGCTGGGGTGGCAGCGGCCAAGATTGGAAAGGAATGTAGATTGGGTAGAGTGGCAGGGCCCTTTGACAGAATACCTGCGCATAACTTCGTTTGTTACCCCCTGGGGGTAGTCCCAAAGAAGGAACCTGGAGAGTTTAGGCTGATTCATAATTTATCGTCGCCAAGGGGGCAGTCTGTGAATGACTCCATTGATGATGATTGCTGCTCTGTGCGTTATGCATCTATTGATCAGGCTATTGAAATGCTGAGGGGTCTGGGGCCGGGGGCACTGATGGCGAAATCAGACATAGAGTCTGCCTTCAGGCTCCTGCCCATACACCCGAGCGATTTTCACCTCCTGGGCTTCCAGTTTGAGGGCAAGTTTTTTATGGACATGTGCATGCCAATGGGGTGTTCGGTGTCATGTGCCTACTTTGAAATGTTTAGTACGTTCTTAGAGTGGGCTTTCAGACAGGTGACAGGCCATGGGCATGTGCTGCATTACCTTGATGACTTTCTCTTCCTGGGGCCACCAGGGGGCGCAGGGTGTGGGCAGGCGCTGGAGCAGTTCTGCGCATTAATGAGGAGCTTTGGGGTACCCCTAGCGCAAGGAAAAACCGTGGGCCCCTCCCCGGTTATAGAGTTCTTAGGGATTGAACTGGACTCAGTCGCTGGGTGCTCACGGCTTCCCGCTGACAAAGTGGCTAGGTTTGGGGAGACACTGAGGCAATGTCTGGAAGCTAAAAGGGTAACGTTGCACCAGCTACAACAGATGGTAGGGCAGTTAAACTTTGCACTACGCATTATACCTATGGCACGCCCCTTTTCAAGGTCCATTGCACAGGCGATGTCAGGCCTTAAACAGAAACACCACCACACCAGATTGAGCGACGAGGTCAAGCAGGATATGCGGATTTGGCTAGCATTCCTGCGGGACTTCAATGGCTCTGTCCTGTGGCCCGGCCCTGTCACTTCTTGCGCGGAGTTGGGCTTAATGACAGACTCCGCGGGCAGTGAGGGGTTTGGCGCCATTCTGGGCATTCAGTGGGTGGCGCAGCATTGGCCAGCATGGTGGGTGGACAATGGACTCACGGCTAACATTGGTTTCCTGGAACTATTCCCCATTTGGGTGGCGTTGTGGGTCTGGCTGGAGCAGCTATGCAACAAAGCAGTGGTGTTCTGGTCTGATAACATGACAGTGGTGGATTGTATAAACAACCAGGCAGCAAAATGTAAAATGATCTTGCGTTTGATTAAAGAAATAGTATTGAGATGCCTCCAGTTGAATCTGCATTTTAGGGTGAAACATGTCCCGGGGGTGTTGAATCATGCTGCTGACGCTCTATCTCATTTCAAGATGCAGGTTTTCAGAGCCCATCTCCTGGGAGCAGCACCATGCCCAACGCCTTTTCCCGAACAGCTCTGGCAGATTGGTGCCCACACTTACCAGACTTGGTGGCAGCGAGCCTAGCACCAGGAACAAGAAAGGCATACGAAGGGGCGTTTGGTGCATATTGTAATTTCCTAAAAGATCAGGGTGGGACAAATTGGGCTGATTCTGCCGGGGTTTGCTGCTTCTTGCAAGCCCTGCGGGACGACGGGAAGTCGGTTGGGGTGGCTAGGAGACACATAGCAGCAATTTCATTCTTTGCACAGATGGGCGGCGGGCGGGACCCTACGCAGTCATTCATAGTGCACAAGGCATTGAAGGGTTGGCAGCGGTTGCAGGGGACTGCGCCGGATACTAGACGCCCTATAGGTTTGAATACCCTGACTGCAGTCTTGGCAGCGTTAGAGCAGATCTGCGACGACGTTTTTGAATGCTTATTATTCAGGGCAGCCTTTACTTTGGCTTTCTATGGGGCCTTTAGAGTAGGGGAATTAGTGGCTAACAACAAAAGGGACCTGGAGGGTGGTTTACAGCTGGGTGACATTCATTTCCATAACAGGGCATTGCAGGTTACAATCCGGCGTTCAAAGACCGATCAGCAGGGAAGAGGTCAGGTAGTTTTTCTCAGACGGGCACCGGGCAATCCCTGCTGCCCGGTTTATCATGTGGAGGCTTTCCTGCCATACAGACCGAGTGGTAGGGGGGGGGGCATTGCTAATACACATGGGGGGGGATCCACTGACAAAGTTCCAATTTAGACGGGTTTTAGACAAAGCAATAGGCAGGGCGGGTCTGGACCCCGGTAGTTTCGGGACACATTCCTTCAGGATTGGTGCCGCCACCGAGGCGGTTGCGCAGGGTCTTGGGGAGGAGGCTGTGCGCAGGATTGGGCGGTGGGCTTCCAATTGCTTCAGGCGTTATGTGCGTGTGGATATGTTGTGACTCCATATGTTAACGGTACTGATGGCACTCTTTTCTTGTTCTACTACCAGTTCCCTCGGCCTGCCACGCAGGAAGAGTGAAGGCGACGTCCCACCAAGACCGCGGCGCAGTCAAGTCGACGAGGATTTCCCCGAAGGCACAGCGGGAACGTCATGCATGTGTTTTTGGCCACTCTTATGTGTCCCGGTTGGGCAGTTTTTTCAGGGCAGGCGATGGGGCAGCGCGGGCAAAGCAGTTAGGCTTCAGGGTTTCCTTTTTCGGCCATGGGGGCTTACGTTTTGACAGGTTCAGGGAACGGGTAGGTCACATGCTCACCTCTTTGGATACCCCTCCCGACGCTATAATTTTGCATCTGGGGGGCAACGACTTGGTACATCTCAATAGGAGGGTCCTGATAGAAACGGTGCTGTCGGAGTCGGCATGGCTGGCCAAGCAGTGCCCTGAGACGGTTATCGTGTGGTCACACATGATACCAAGACTTGAGTGGCGTGGGGGGTATCAGTGAAGGCTCTCAACCACTCTGCCCAGAGGAACAATAACAAAATAGACAGGCTGTTTAGGACCCCTAGATTACAGGTAATTGCTCATGGATGCATTAGGGGGGACATGTGCTATGTGCAAGACGGAGTGCACCTGTCACGCTTGGGTAATGAGCTATTCCTAGGCAACATTTTAGCTTGGCTGGAGGGTTTTCATTGGTAAGTATGACCTTGGGTTTGGGGGGGGGGGGGCCTGATAGTCGGTCTACTATGCAGGCCTGTGCGGTAAGGTCATAGGTTGGACAGACTAAATTGACTCATCTTTTGGGCCGCCCAGAGGGGAGGGACATTTGGCTCTCACCAGACTCCAGGGGCAGTTACAACCGGTTGGTTGGAACGGTGCGGGGACAAAGGGGGGGTTACGCTTTCCATTGGCTGGTTGGCCACCACGCACGCGGGCGCAAGTAAGCTGCGCTGTCTGCATGGCCCCTTTATGGAGTAAGTCCTGAACGTTTGGGGGTTGCCTGGGGGTAAGTACTTCCGGGTCAGCTGGGCCTCCGGCGCATGCCCATCCCGGTTGGGGTGCGCGGGACATTTTCGGTGTAAGGGGGAGGGGCCAGCGTTTTTACCTTGCCGTAGGCCCAGAGGAGTACGCAGAAATGTGATCAGCAATGTGTTAGACTAGGATAGGAACATTTATGTATTAGAGTTTTGTTAAAGCTAGGATTGAAGCAAATGTACCGAATCCTGTCTTGTCATTTCTGCGTTATGGTATTTATGAATATAACTTGTTTTGTATGTTAATAAATACGATCGGGGGTCAACGACCCCCTATTCCAAAAACAAGAATGCTATCTTGGTTTTGTCACAGTCAGGGGAGGAGGGGGCGGTAGGCCGTACCAGACCATAATGGCTTGGCAGTTCGGGCTGGACTGTTCCCATGAGGCACAGGGTCAGACTGATTTGCATATGGTCATGTCTGAACTGGGGTGGCAGAGTGGGCTAAAGAACGGTGATGGATTAAACCCAGATCAGTTGACTGGGGGTGAGTGCTTGCAATGTTCAACACTCCGTCCATCATTTCCTTTGGTTTTTGCTTTGTTCGCCATAAGTTGGCAGGGTATGCTCAGACGTGAGTCCCTTGCTCACTTTGCCACTGGATTCAAGCAAGCCTGGCTGAAGATGGCTGAAATGCCAGAAACCGGTCCTAGGAAGCTTGTTTCCGGTCCAGGGAAGACATGGCTTGGCAGTTCGGGCTGGACTGTTCCCATGAGGCACAGGGTCAGACTGATTTGCATATGGTCATGTCTGAACTGGGGTGGCAGAGTGGGCTAAAGAACGGTGATGGATCAAACCCAGATCAGTTGACTGGGGGTGAGTGCTTGCAATGTTCAACACTCCGTCCATCATTTCCTTTTGTTTTTGCTTTGTTCGCCATAATTTGGCAGGGTATGCTCAGACGTGAGTCCCTTGCTCACTTTGCCACTGGATTCAAGCAAGCCTGGCTGAAGACGGCTGAAATGCCAGAAACCGGTCCTAGGAAGCTTGTTTCCGGTCCAGGGAAGACATGGCTTGGCAGTTCGGGCTGGACTGTTCCCATGAGGCACAGGGTCAGACTGATTTGCATATGGTCATGTCTGAACTGGTGTGGCAGTGGGCTAAAGAACGGTGATGGATTAAACCCAGATCAGTTGACTGGGGGTGAGTGCTTGCAATGTTCAACACTCCGTCCATCATTTCCTTTGGTTTTTGCCTAGATTACTTGGCGCACCTGCTTGTGCATCAGGAAATAAGCTATGATAGGCCTAGGCTGTGTAGTATGGCGATTGGTTAGGTCTCTGGGATGGAATCTGTTGACTAATTGGAATTTGAGAGGAGGTGAGAGGGAAATGTTCAACATTGTTGGTAGTATTTTCATTAGGAAAGTTTCCTCATCCACTTTTCCATTTTTTTGGAATTCCGTTAAAGTGCACATTGTCTCCCCTTACCCTAACTTCTATGTCTATGCGATTTTGTTTCAGTTGCCAGATTTCAGGGCCCCAGTCTTGTGTAGTTCTTCTAGACAGCCAACTCTCTTCTCCACAGTTTCCACCTTCGAGCTGAAGGCATTCAGGTCAGCTCTAGTTGACCTCATCTCTTCTGTCATATCTGGCATTCTAGAATTGATGGAACCAATCTTTGAACCTACTACAGTTATTACCTTTATTCCGTAGCCCAACGTTGTTTCCTGCTGCGTTGGTGAGGTCATCGCTGGTGCTACCACTTTGATGCACCCACTACTTCTATGAAGAGTAGTTGTATTGAGGATTTTCCAGTAGCCGTGTTACCGTTCCACATGTTGTGGTAGAATTTCAGTATAGTTTCACAGGTGCACAAACCAGGCAGTAATGTATTAAGTCGGCCACCACGGGTTTCTCTTTTACCTTGCTGTCTATGTGGTGGTCACTGTGAGACAGGAACTTCCATTGAATCCTAGAACTCCGTATTGTACTCTCGTCAGTTTTTTTTCCCTGTGGGGTTGTGTCTTGGTGGCGGGGGAACGACAAGTTCTGAACCTTACTACAACAGACGTCTTCTGATTTTGACCTTCTCTCTCTCTTCTGCCTGACATCTGGTGTCCACCACAGAAAATCAATACCATCCTATGTGATAAGCACACTGATCTAGGGATCTGGTGTTAGCATACTATGTTTTCAGATGCAAATACTACACTCCATCCACTCACTTGTGCCTAAGACAGCAGTTTTGTACCACAAGTTTGTGTCATCATCCAAGTTTTGTCGGAGTCAGGCACCACAAAAGGCAATTGATAGAGGTATCCCATTCAGTTATACAATGTTAGGTTGACAGTGATCATTATTATTATGAAATCTGTTTATTGGCATTTCGTTAATATAGACATAGCACATAGTACACATGAAGTACCGAACAGGCAATGAGTCAGCCACTCTGATTATATGCCACCAGTCATGAGCATGGTAAACAACAGGATCAAGCGCCGCACCTGTGTGCTAAGCAAGATGAATCTTGTGGGTCTCCGGACCAACGCCCTTATCTAAACAGTTCCATGAAACAATAAGAAGAAAAAGGCAAAACAACAGAGGCCCCATCACAACAGCAGCAGCAGGTTCGGTCTTTTACCATATGATCCCCAAGGTGCCTCCCCCGACCCGACCCCCCCCCACCAGCTCCCCACCCCCCGGTACAAACAGTTCCATTATTGGCAATTTTCAGTGCCCTCACACGCCCCCATTCAGCAAGGACCTCCGCGACATTCCCCATGTTGGACCCCCGGGCCTCACCTCCGTTCCCCCCCTCCTCAGGGAGTGCCTCCACAGCGCGTGTCCCACAGAGCCCCAGGGCGTCCCCATCCAGCTGCATCAGGGTCTGCAAATGTGTGCCCCACTGGTTCGCTATAGGTGTGCGCCTGAGGCCCAGCGTTTCCTCCCGCAAAAGGGCCGTACCCTCCGCCCCCGCCCACACCAGCAGGGAACTCCGCCATGCTTGCGCTCGGGGGGGCTCAGCTGCCTTCCAGCGCTTGGTGAGCAACCGCTTTGCCACCACCAAACCCAGGTCGAAGAAACGAGAGGCAACCTTCGTGGGGGGAGTTCTACGAAACAGGTGCAGCAAGCAAGCCGGCCACTCCCGCGGCGCCAGTGGGCCGGCGCATTTACTTAACGCTCCATGCACCGTCCGCCAATACGATTCTAGCGCCAGACAGCTCCACAACATGTGCACCAGCCCAGCATCCAGAGCCTTGCAGCGTGGGCAGTCTGCATCCGCGCGATGGAAATATCGATTTATAGAGTCAGGAGTGAGATATGCTCTGTGTAGTATAAAATATTGAATTTGGCGAAACCGCAAGTTTCTGGGAACCCGCGTCGGTCCCCGTAGCGCATCACTCCATTCCTTGTCAGCCATGAGGCGATCCAAGTCCGCCTCCCATTTACAGCGCAAAGGAGACAGGTCGGTCGCCACCTGGTGTACGCAGGGAGGCCGCGAACCAACGAATCATGTGACTTCCCCGTCCCATGACATGGAGGTATTGCATCATGAGGTGCTGCGCCGGTTCCTCCTGAAGAGCTCCCCACCGGCTCGTCAATGTCGTTATCAGCAAGCGGTGACGGAGAAATTGGCCGACTGGTAACCCCGTCTCCTCCACCAATTGGGCGAATGGGATAAGCGCACCATCGCGGTAGAGGTCCCCCAATGTGCAAATATCCGCCGCATGCCATTCCGTAAGTTCCGTCGAGCGTAGCATCCTCCGCCCGCTAGGGGAACCCTCAATCGGCATGGCGGGGCGTAAGGGACACTCGACCGGGTCAAGTAAAGGGCACGCCGATAGCATTTGTAGGCCACTGCCACAGTTAGGTTGACAGTGCTCATTATGTCTATATATGTTCTTAATACTCTGCGTCACAGTGGCGTACCACAGGCCCCCGTTGCCCACGCAGAGCGGAGGGCCCCCAAGCTGCAGGGACTCCCTCAGCACAGTACCCTGGCCGGAGAGCTCCAGATCAGGTTCGGAGGGGGCCTCTCCACGTAGCTTACAAGAGGAACCCATCAAGTTTCTTTATGCCACTGCTGCATCACCAATAGTATTATCGGTACCAAGATTGGGAGTAAACACATTCGCCTTCCCATGCGGTGGCATTGGTCAATGAAACACTCAGAAGACTCTTTTGCCAATCGCTGGGACTTAAACCTGCTGCTTAACCCAACCATCTTGCTCTTCTTGGCCTGTGCACTGCAATTGTACTTTGGAATGGGGGAGGGTGGTGCCCAGCCCGTGCCTAGTGGGGCTTGCCAGCGAGGCGAAGTCTTCGTTTTGAAGGGAGCTCTGCCAGCAGTGTCTGCCAGCCCCCATCATTGCCTGGTCTCAGATCCTGTCACATCCCTGAGGGGAGCCCGCAAATCATCCTCGGCCTGGTTGCGCCATTGGACCTCTACAAAGAGGGGCCCATCTTTTCCAGCGAGCAAGCTCTGCCCCCTTTATTTCTTTCTCAGTCTCTTGCAGTCAAGTAAGACTCTGCCTGAATGATACACTGTGATTTCTGTCATTACCACTTTCGAATGACTTTTAATTTTCCTAAACTGAGTCAGACCTCAATCCACATCAAGTTTACCCCCCCCCCCACACCCAATTACCTGTAATCTCATTTTTCGTTGCTCTGCTTTTAATGTGCCCACAAGTATGCACAGGCAGTGAAAACATACGTTGTTTACTTAATATGACCTGAGGAGAGTAGACACTATGGGCCCGATCCACAAAGGTATAGGACTCGTACCCCCCAGGATGGCTCCCGGCCCTGCCCCCAACCAAACCCACAAAGCAATGCTTGACGACCAGAGCTGTGGGTTAAAAAGGCCATGTTTATTACAAATCATCATACAAACATGACAATATATAATTCATACAATTTAATACGATATGGATTTATCAAATTCAATCGTTAATGAATATTTATATTTAAGTTGCCCCTATCTTCATGCTCCATCCGCAAGTCGGGCAGAACTCAATTTATTTACACTAAGAACGTTGTCTATTGCTCCAGCACTAAGGGGCCTTCTGGCTCGCGTCCCCCAACCAACTGAGAACCACGCAAGGCGCAACCCACCTGCGTCCTTGAGGGGTGAGCCCCTGCCATCTGGTCCTTGTCCGCCACCTGAGGGGCCCACCCCTCCACCACCAGGCTGCCCATCGGGGCTCGTAGGGAATAACCAGGGGCGGAAGCCCCATGCCCTATTTTAAACTGGCGCCCTTGCCCCCAGCCGGTGTCCTATTCTCTCTGGGGTGAGCTTACCGTCTCTCCACCTCAGTGCTGGCCTAAGGAGTATGCAGGAGGACTCCCCTTAACAATGTAAAGGCAATTTATGTGGCCTCTTTACCGCCGCTTAGAATATTCCACATGCAACACCTCCCCAAGCTCTAACTTTAGGGACGGGTGGGTGGGAGATTACAGGAGACCCCTGCATACCGGGGCCGGCGCAGTCAGAAAGAGAGGGCGAGGACAAGGGCAAGTTGCCCTAAATAGGCCCACGCCCTCTCACCCCTCGAGGCGCCGGCTCCGGACGGAAGTGACGTCACGTCGCCGCTGACCCGGAAGTACTTCTTGCTGCAATCCCGCTTTCTCCAAGGACGAGAACCACCAAAGGGGAGGGGCGCGACCGGGTGCCCGGGGGGCCGAGTCCTAAGTGCGCGCTTCATTATATTTCGCGCTTGGCATAGGACTCGTACCCCCCAGGATGGCTCCCGGCCCTGCCCCCAACCAAACCCACAAAGCAATGCTTGACGACCAGAGCTGTGGGTTAAAAAGGCCATGTTTATTACAAATCATCACACAAACATGACAGTATATAATTCATACAATTTAATACGATATGGATTTATCAAATTCAATCGTTAATTAATATTTATATTTAAGTTGCCCCTATCTTCATGCTCCATCCGCAAGTCGGGCAGAACTCAATTTATTTACACTAAGAACGTTGTCTATTGCTCCAGCACTAAGGGGCCTTCTGGCTCGCGTCCCCCAACCCACTGAGAACCACGCAAGGCGCAACCCACCTGCGTCCTTGAGGGGTGAGCCCCTGCCATCTGGTCCTTGTCCGCCACCTGAGGGGCCCACCCCTCCACCACCAGGCTGCCCATCGGGGCTCGTAGGGAATAACCAGGGGCGGAAGCCCCATGCCCTATTTTAAACTGGCGCCCTTGCCCCCAGCCAGTGTCCTATTCTCTCTGGGGTGAGCTTACCGTCTCTCCACCTCAGTGCTGGCCTAAGGAGTATGCAGGAGGACTCCCCTTAACAATGTAAAGGCAATTTATGTGGCCTCTTTACCGCCACAAGGGGGACCAGGGCAGACCGCCCTTCGCCCTCCCCACCACGAGGCAACCCCTGGATCCTTCATTTCCTACCAATCCTCCGGCTCGGAGCCATGTCGGATTCAAATGCCTGGATTCCTTCTCCTGGATCCCAGGTGTACCTGTGCCCACCTTTGCAGTGAACCCCGCGATCCCCATTTTTCGGCTGCATCAACAAGCAGGCCCCCTACCCAGGCCAACGCTAGGCCATACCAGCCTTCCCAGCACTTGGCCGAAATTTAACAGGGCATCTAACCATAATTGTGGCTCTTAATTTCTCCCTGGCGTCATGAAACCACGCTATCTTGGCAAAAGACCTACCTAAATATGGGCAAAATCAGGCCGATCTCCCTCGAGGCCCATTGGCCTAAATAACGCAAGATAAACCAACTCGGGGGACTGTAGTCCCACACGGCGTCATTTGCTAGCTGCCAATGTGTGGGTTCGGAGTCACCCCCCGACTGCAACTCGCGCAGCTGCTTGCAAAAGAGCCATGCTGACCCAATGCGTGGGCAAGTGGCCCCATATCTACCTTGCTTTTGGCAAACATACCCACTCCCTCTTGTCTGGTGTACTATCTGGCTTGTTGCGCATAACGTGGCACCACTCCTGATTAGAATGACCAACTACCCCGATCGCCCAGCTGCAGGAAATAATCCAGCACGCAATATGCACTCGCTAAGCACAAGTCCGCACCTGTTAATCGAGGGCCTGCGCGCCCCCCTGGGCATCCACCAGCCACTACAGTTCCGTACCTAGTAAGCTCAGGTCATAACCTCCCCCAGGGAGTAAGCTTGTACCTCACAAACCCAGTGAGCAGGAACTGCAGACCCCCCCATTGACAAGTTTTGGTACTGCTGATTTGAAATAGAACAGGAGGGTGAAACTAATAATGCCGATTTGGATTGGCCCAGTCCTATCTTTCTAAACAGCCTTCGTCATCCTCCCAGATGTGTCACCCAGTAGGTACCTGAGTGAAACCGAAAATAGTGATGCCTTATAAAGGAAGGTGTGCTGAAAAGCCCCCTTTTCCCCAAACGTCTTTTGTCCGAGTTTTATATAGTGCGAAGACCCGAAGGTATACGCGCGCTGCACGTGGGCCCCAATCACGATATAGACAGACACAATAAATTTGCTATGCATGGTCACATGGACACTGTGCCGTTTTTTGGCGTCATTTTTCCAAGGGCAATCAATCTCATATGACGAATGGGTCACCTGCGGGTCCTTCCAGTGCAACGCTACCTAAAGGGAAGATTCCCAGCACTTAAGTCAAGCCATCAATCCAGTCAAGACTGAGCCTGACGTAAGCTGAGTAAAGTGCAAAAAATTACCAGACCCAGAGGAGGTGTGGCTACTTACAAAAAAGGGGGGGTTACAAGATGCCTACAAGGGTGGTGTTGAAAGGACACTTTAACCCCCTACCCCAAGTATCCTAAGGAAGGTACGCGGCCTACTGGACTTACTAAGGTGAACTCAGATGAATCCTGTTACCCGAACAAGCTATCCATAAGCACTAGTTTTGCAAGCATGTTACCTGGCTGTACACAGCAGACAATGGGACACATGCTAGACCCCGTGAAACGGGCAACTGACTTATGACGGAAAAAAGGAGAGATTCCTCCAGTCTTGCGAACATACCTGTGTAAGGTATACAGCCCCACCCCTACCCCATGTACGCTCTCCCCTGGAGGGAGCAATGCAGCAGAGGGAGGGGGGGGGCAAGGGACCCAGAGATGCTACCCTAGACGGTCCACTGATGACCTATTGTCTCTCAAAATGACCACTTTGCTCCCATCATGCGCTCATTCCGTCCCCACCTCCACTAGGCAGGTACCAACCTGACCCCAACACCAGTGTCATTTCTCAATGTAGTCATGGCGTGATTTTTGGGCCCACACCCTTCATTACCCGTATTATAAGCCCCCTTGAAGCGTACATCTAGGACATTATCACCCCCTTCATCACTCCCGGTCTGTGTTCTAGTACACCCCCCTAATCCTACCTGTCTTCTAACTTTCCCCACACAAAGTTCATGAAGCACCTCCACTTCCGCACACGCAAGCCCCTAGTGCCCTTTTCCCCTACTCGTGTGATAGATGCCCCCATGCTGCTGGCGACGCCCCCTCTCCGAGGTCTAAGGACACAGGATGCAACCCAATCTCTTGATTAATCATGTGAGCCTCAGCGCACTACACCAGAGCTCTAATTGCGTTACCGGAGAACTCACGCCATGCTGTCATTAAGCGAGTCTGGCAGTAACCTCCTTGTACCCCATGTTTATCCGAGCTTTTTTCCCCAACCCAATTGCCTTACGGAGGGACCCCTAGAAGACGGACTTAAGTGATTTGTCGTCTAATCCCCGACTGTTGGGCGTCCCCGCCGACACTCAAACCCAAACGCTGGGTCCTCCACCATAGCCCCTTTAACACTATCACTATGCAGCCAAGCCGCCACCCCCCCCTAAATGCACCGAGCCTAGAGTTGCCCACTGGGGCAACCCATCAACGGTGTGCCCAATCCAACCTCAGCACAATGAACTTTGCCAAATCACCAAAATCAGCATCGATGAGCGATGTGGGCACCGAAGCCCCCCGCCTAAGCACCAATCGCGCCACAGATAAACCCACCCAATGCATAATTGAGTGATTATTACAAAGACGCTGATTCCCGAGCATTCCCGCCGAAGCTCGAACCCGGCTATTCAGCTTTATGGAAAAACGAACTGCCCCTAATATTGCGCGTCGGGACCACCGGCACCTGTATGTCCCCACCTCCAAATCACAGCCGTCGGTATCATCCATTGCTACATCCCCCACAAGGATGCAAAGTCTGTATTTAACTTCATGTCTTCGCCGCAAAGGATCAAAGTAATTGCGCGAATAGCTCCTTGGACACCAAAATCGAGAGGAATGAAAGTTTCGTCATTACACGAATAACGAAGAAGGGGCACTTTTGCATTGCGGCTGCCACGGACCTGAATCCCTTATTCTATGGGTAGTTATTACATTCATCATCCTTAAATTATGCAAACACTAATTAAGCAAGCCATTTATAAAATTCACCCAATCACTGCCTTACACAGAATCTCTTGATTGTTTCTACTAGCCTGGTTGCTTAAGTGTTTTGCCTCAGATAGTGTTCCCTATCGTTACCTGAAAATCCCATGTCGGGCAGAATGGAAAATTTACTTGTGCTTAGGAGCGGTCCCCTGACATTATAAACATGAGTTTGCGTCTATGTGCACAGCGTCGCCCATCTACATTATGCAACGCCCATTACCTGGGAGTCCCGGAAGGTTAGTTTTGGAATAAAATAATTCATTGAATGCACTTGGTGACTTGCCACGGCGCAAAGCCCACCAACGGAACAGTCCCGTGAGTTTAAGACCGATGGTCTGCAAGTAACGAGTTTCAACACCATCAAGCTGACTCATCCTTTCATCATTCTCTGCGTACCGTTACCATGGGTACCAATGGCACCTGTTATGGACAGTGCGTATAAACGGTAGAATAGCGAATGCGCAACTAAATATATATAACTTGACAAAACTACGACCTAAATTTAATTCAAGGGATGATTCAGACTCTTGTCAATACGCACCATTCAGGAAAAGAATACCGGAATGTGGCACAGAAAATGCAGTTTGATACAGAATTTAGAGGAGAGTTGCTTTTCAGAGCATGCAGCATCTACCAGGAGCTTAGGCCCGAAAGAGTGAATCACAGGCGCTGTAGCCACCACATCCGCCTGTACCCCAATGTAGAACCTTCGCTCGCCTGCATGACTCACTGTCCCTCAACACAGAAAACCCGATACCACATTGACGACATGGGCCCTGAAGGAAATGCAGCGCGGGCCGAATCGCTTCATTAACCAGCAGCCCCACTGTGACCCCTGGGCTCATCTTATGGAAAAGCGAAATTCCCGGACGAAAAAACCATCACTCCTCCGCCCGGGACCACAAGAAAACAGGGTGGGGGAATGCCTACCGCCCCCATCCAATATCCGACATCACACGGTTCACCCACACCTACTAGGCCCGACCATAACCCTAATCACCAACCAGGCGCGTCGTGAAGTCGCGAAGGGATCGCAACCCTGGCCACCGCGACAAACAATACCGCACAAACAGTAAAAACAGAGCTTGCATATTCACCAGAGAACCACGACGCCAGCCAACCCCCGAATCGCTTCATTAACCAGCAGCCCCACTGTGACCCCTGGGCTCATCTTATGGAAAAGCGAAATTCCCGGACGAAAAACCATCACTCCCTCCGCCTGGTTCACCCACACCTACTAGGCCCGACCATAACCCTAATCACCAACCAGGCGCGTCGTGAAGTCGAGAAGGGATCGCAACCTTGGCCCCCGCGACAAACAATACCGCACAAACAGTAAAAACAGAGCTTGCATATTCACCAGAGAACCATGACGCCAACCGGGCCAGCCAACCCCCGCATGAGGCCTCCACCAAGCCCCTCACTCGAGCACGGCTCCCAATCCTCCAACGGCGCCGCGCAAAACACTCCCGACTCCTTCGAACCGAAGATTCAAGAAAACCCCTGCATACCGGGGGCGGCGCGGTAGAGGAGATTACAGGAGACCCCTGCATACCGGGGCCGGCGCAGTCAGAAAGAGAGGGCGAGGACAAGGGCAAGTTGCCCTAAATAGGCCCACGCCCTCTCACCCCTCGAGGCGCCGGCTCCGGACGGAAGTGACGTCATGTCGCCGCTGACCCGGAAGTACTTCTTGCTGCAATCCCGCTTTCTCCAAGGACAAGAACCACCAAAGGGGAGGGGCGCGACCGGGTGCCCGGGGGGCCGAGTCCTAAGTGCGCGCTTCATTATATTTCGCGCTTGGCAAAGTGAGACGAAAGTCTAACATTATGAATTTTGGTATTCACGAAGGGCATTTACCACTCATAAATGCCCTTTGTGAATACCAAAAGTTGAACTTTACGACTTTCAGCATTCAGAAACGGCATTTACGAGTAGTAAATGCTCTTTGTGAGTACCGAAAGTCTTAAAGTTAGACTTACGTCTCACTTTACCTTTGTGAATCGGGCCCTATATTTTGTCTAGATTAAATATTCACAATTTGTTTTAAAAAAATACGTTTGGAAATCTTTGACATTCGTAGTTTTCCAGACACAGGCTTTAAACCTACTAATAAAAATACTCCTACTACAAATCGGTTTTGAAAACCAGTTTATAATGTCTTCTGCACTTTTATACTTTTATACTTTGCCTACATGTGTTAAACTCATTCCAATCTGCAAAACATGTATTCATCGCTTTTGCAGGAGTAGTTTTCTATGTGCTTTCTCGGTGGGAAAATATTTGTGAATAGCCACAAATGTAAGATTTTGCAAGTATTTGTAGAAGTTTGCATGGTCAAACACACGCTACTCCCAGCAGCCCCACTTTTCTCTCCACTGCCTCCCCTAATTCAGTTTTACTCATCCAGATATACTGATTCTGTGAAGTTTTAGTATTTACGAATGTAAATTCACCTTTTTTTGTTCACCTTAGTGACAATTAGGCACGTAAAATATTTGTTGTTTATAATGGTGACTATTTTTTGGATTGACTTCTATGTGTTGTGTTATATTGTGCCTTAGTTCCCCTGTAATTGCCATTTGCCCTGGTTTTATTTTTTTGTCTTTTTTATAACCTGTCAGAGACCAAATTACTTGAACACCTGTTCTGAGTAAATCGAAAGGGGTCGAATCATAACTTTGACTTTGCAGTACGCGTGCTTCAGAAAGGCATTACATCTGGGAGCAGCTGAAACGTGTGTATTCTATATGCTAGCCATATGCCCACTATACACAACTTTAGGTTGCCTTTGATTTGGAAAGTAGAAGGTAGAGGAGTGATCTGGGAAGTCCAATGCAGACGAGACGCACATACAAACAGTCGTAACTTTGTGGGTTTTCGCAGGACTTTTTCCCACGCTTTGTATGAAAGCCCACAAATACATCACGTTTTATCTTAACTTGTGTTTTTTGGAAGGGGAAATGTAATTTACAAAAATGTACATTATAAAATTCCTAGGGGCAGATTTATGTTCCCTGGCGCATCCCTGCAAATCCACATGGATGCGCCAGGGTAGATGCGTCACGCAAGTTTGCCCTTGCGCCACCGCAGATGCACCTGCATCTGCCGGCGTAAGGTTGGCGCAGAGCTGAAGTTGCGTCGCAAGCGCGACGCAACTCCAGCACTGTTTCTACCCTATCCCTCACATGGTGCATCAAGCCTTACGCCTGCTTCAAGCAGGCGCAGGGTTTTGATGCATCAGCGTTGGGAAAGTGACTCAGTGAAATCTTATAGATTTCACTGAGTCACTTTTCTGGGGCGTTCCTGCGACGGAACGCCCCCCCCCGTGTCGAAACGCCCACGTGAAACCTGACGCAGGTTTCACGTGGCGCAGGGCTTAACACCGTGACGCATCTCCATAGATGCGTCACGATGTAAATGGGGCGCAACGTGGCGCAGCGTTTACGCCGCCGCTGCGTCACAAAAGTGACGCAACGGCGGCGTAAAAGGGGCGCAAGTCCCACATAAATCTGCCCCCTAGTATTTACTGTTTCTTTCACTCTGAACACGAGCATTGCGCACAATAGGTGTCATTAATGGGATTTTAAAGCAGGAGAAGAAATTGCGGCTGCACACCTTCCCTTTAGTCTTTAAATTTTTGCTGAAATTGCCAAAAGTTTGCGTGCGAAACAGTACTGTGTATCATTTTTTTCTACAGCAAACCCCTGACGAAGAACATAATTGTTCGAAATGCATTGGGTTTTAATTGTGTCCGCATCGAAATGTGATTGACAGCACGTGCCTATGTACAAGCCTGGATGGGCAACAGAAGGCATTTGAATATGCGACAATAAAGTATTCTGGTCAACACTGACGTCTCCGGAGTGGTTTCATAACTATAAGCAGATATGGATTAAAACACGGTCTACTGGATGGTTTACAGCGGATTACTTGGTTTATAATTGAAGTCATGGTTTACTTCGGTACTTTCCTTCACAAGCAGTGCGGCAGTTTGGTGCACGAATCAAGGCACCTTTTGGCAGAAATTAATGGGATTTTGGCATAGGGCACAGCCGCGGTGCGTCCATTGGGGCGTAGGGGCGTAGCCCCACCAGCCCTGCTGATTGGACCCGCGTTAAATAATACCCGCGTTAAATAATTAAAATATAATGTCCAAATTACCATTTACTGCGCACATTATTCCGGCGGCGCCGGGCAGCACCCGACTTTATCGGGAGTGTGCAGGGGGGCGGGCTGGCTGGTGTGGTCATTGATTTGAAGCCGGATGATTGACAGGTCTAAAAACTTTTTTTTTCCCCTTTCCCCGCATGTATACTTCGGGCAGCAACTTGCCCGAGCATGCGCACCCAGGCCGGCCCCATTAGCTAGTAGGGGGGGGGGGGGTGCAGGACCTGCTGGCGGCAGCGCTGGCAGCAAAAGGGCGACAGGGCGAGCAGTCACTATGCCCTCCAAGCCAATCCTGGCGCTGCATGCAGCGCCACTGCGCCAGGATTGGCCGGTCACCGCGCAGCATGAGCAGGGGCAATCCTGATTGGATGCCGAGCTTGACGTAAGGTAAGCGTGCTGCTTGGATCCGGTAACGGTCGGGTTCACTTCGTGCGCGTCGCCTGAGCCTCGTGGTCGTCGTGACTCGTGGACTGGACGGTGGCTGAGGACTGAGGACACACAGGTAGGATCGGTTGGGGAAACATGGGGAAATGCTGGGCCGGCTGATTTGTAACTGCTGTCATATACCGTTTTAAGTGTTTATTAAAGTCCTTTTCGTATCAAATTAAAGCAGTGAGTTGGACCTACAATTTTGTGCTGCGGAGCGTTCAGTTTGTACACCCCTGCCCTACTTTCCTGAGAAGCCTGTGGCTGTTCACCAGCGGTACCACTGAAATTCGTGTTGAAGGGGTTGTACTTGGCCTAGTTTGCGAAGCCATAGTAGGACAGATTACAGGAGATCTGAGGTGAACCACCCCTGCCCTATGGCCGTGGCTCAGCCCCTAAACTGGGTCTGGCACATGCCTTCAACCAGAAAGGTTATGTATTCAGAGTGACCAACTTTACTCGTTGTGCCACCCAAGTCTATATAGTCCGTTAATCACTATTCACTGAATTCTACATTTCATTGGAAGTCAAGGGCACAGTGTGTGCAGGTAGAAATGCCGCACTAAAGGCATTAAAGGAAAAGAATGAAAACCAGCCTAGATGCCGGTCTACATCATTTCTTCAAAAGCTGCAAAACAGCACTTGTGGCTGTAGGTGACCTATTCCTTCCTTCATAGTGGTCGTTATGAAATCCATTGGGGCTCAGTGTTGGGCATGGGATTTCTTCCACCCCACCTGCGCTATACCCTTAGCGATCAGTCCCTGCTCGATTCCCACACAAGCTCACAGCCACAGTTGCAGTGCTTGAACCTCATCTGTTGTGCTGCTGCCCTCCAGCAGCCTTTGCCTGCTTTATCTACTCCCTTTTGGCTGATTCCTCAGGGCCTAAGACTAATCCCACCTCCCACTCAGCCACCTCTGGTTCCCACTCAGTCTTCTTTCCTGTGCTATTCCTCAGCGCACTCTTCCCCTCTTGCACTGGTATTTTAGTTACGGAGAGTAGGCATGCACTAATGCAGGAAGAACAGATATTCAAAGTATGTACACTTTCACGAGAGTTGGGTAATTAAATGTATGCTGTGTTAGGTGTGCCTGTGTAAGTGCTGGGTGACACGGAGTGAGCAGTGTGAGTGCAGGGTGAAAGGTATGCCTGTGGAAGTACAGGGTGAGTAGTGAGTGCAGGGTGAATAGGGTGCCCATGTGAGAACTGGGTGACCAGTGTGGTCTTGTCTCAGGACGGGAAGCGTGAAAGATGAGCTGTGTGAGAAATGCGTAACCGAAGTACCAGTGCGAGTGCTGGGGGAATCGTGAACCAGTGTGAGTGTAGGGTCATTCGTGGAGCTGTGTCCATGCAGGAGGATTCATCCCTCGACAGGAAGAAACCGTCATTGACAGTTTAGGTGTAATTGGAACTATAATTATAATGATTGTGAAGCTGATCCTGCAACAAAATGTCAGTATTTTGGATATTTCAAAGTTACTTTTGTAGAGGTAGGTGAGCCTTTGAAGGCCAGAGCCAGATGTTGAGCTCTGGCTCTGAAAGAAGTGTTCTTGGAACTTCACGCCAAGTCTTCTTGTGGTTTCTGTCACCCACACACTTATGTTTGTCACTACGCCGCCTCATCGAGAGGCTAAATGTTGCAACGTAAAACCAAGAAACCTGGTTTCAAATGGTATATCTGCTTGGCAAAATGTGTGTTTCCCTGGCCCATTAACTTATTTCACTGTGCCTTCTTTTCTGTTATCATCCTACCTTAAAACTCAATTAAGGATGTGTCATCAACAACCTCATTTGTTTAAAAGACTTTAATAATACCCCCTATGTTATAAAAACCTATGCAGTGTTCACATGACGGCTGACTTGCCTCTTGGTTCACTAAAAGCATCGTCCTCGCAGGCATGAATGTTTCAAAGTTGACATTTAGAACCAATAACTTCTCATAAATTCCAGTCCATGCAGAAATTAATTCTAGGTCTCTGAACTAAAACGCATCCAAGTTAAACAAATCTACCTTTTTAAAATTTGAGCCTTTAGCATAGGTTTACATGGCAAATTATACACCACACAGAGCACTGCCTGGACTCTGGCTCGGCACTCTTTTAATGTTCTGCTTGCCTAGCTCTGTATTGTTCCTGAAATGTATTCTTCCACTGTGGCATCAAGGGTCCTTAACAAGAGCAGGGACAGCAGGGGGGCCTGTAGTAATTAAAACACACAGACTGGTGAACTGAGAGCAGTCATGCGAAGGTGTGGCTAGAAGCGAAGAATACACTTTGACACCGCATAATCATGATTGCACTTAAGCACTTTAGGGTAATGCTTTAGTTGTGATACAATACATATATCATGCATTTATGTATTTCCATGTCTTAAGGTACCTTTCTTAGATTTGCGAATGAGAGAATATTTTATACTGGATTAGGTATGTGTTAAATATGTTATATTCTAAATCTCTGCTGAATGGGATTCATTCAAAATGTACACTTTATGATTAGGGTCAATCTGATGGCAGCGTAATCAAAATGACTTACTCCGTGACTCTAGGATTGTCGACAATGAATCTCTAGTATTGTGTGCTTTATTGCACCTTTCCTAGTGGGCTTCTGATATATTATGCATACTGTGAGACACTGCACTTCAATATCTGTGATTGCCTGTGTTTGCCTTAGCTTCTGCTTTGCAGTTGTCTCATTGGGTGATGAACTGAGCTATTACCCTTTTGCACTTGTTTTCTTGTCACGTTTGCTGGTTATTGAAATACAAAGGTCAAATGTCAGCCGCTTTCATTCTGGGAGCCTGGTGTTTACTTTTCTTTCTCTGACTTCGAAGTGAGAGAGTTATGTGAAATCTTGCTATGAAATGGAAAGGGTTTTTTCTAGCACACAACAAATATGAAAAGTGCTGATATTTCACACTATATTAGAATTATAAATAGATAATGAAGTTAATTTTTGTATTGGAGTCTGGAAACAAATATTTGAATACAATGAAAACACAATACACTAGCCAATGCTATTTCCACACATTATCATTTATGCGCTAAAAATCTGCATGTCTGTACCAATGTTATGGTCATTTCAATTGGAAATGTGTTGTCTGTAAAGGCAGTGTGCTACCACACGATGGATACTCCACATTACGCCGCTCCACTCTGCAACACTCTCCTTCAGTCTATGCCCTTTGATTCAGAGACATGCCCCTCGACTTTGACATGCCACTCTATGCCACTCCAATCTAAGCCACTCAACACCATTTGACCCTCTTAACTCTACCCACCCCACTCTTTACTAATCTATTTCAGTCAACTCTATCTCACTTCACTACAGTCTACCCCACTAGGGTCTACCCAACTTTACCCCTCTCCACTCCTGGCCAATCCACCCCAACCTGCCTCATTCCACTACAATCTACATCACTACAATCTACTCCAATCCACTCAACCACAATCTACACCAGTCCAGTCTGCCTATCTACCCTACTGCAATCTACCTCACTGCAATCCTCTCAATGTTTTCCACTCTACTACAATCTACCCCACTCCACTCTCCCACAATCTTGCACTCCAGTCTACTCCACAGCAAACTACCCCACCCCATGCCTTCCCCGCTCTGGTCTTCTCAAGTCTACCCCAACTCCACTTCACCCCAACTCCACTCGCTCTTCTCAAGACTACCCCAACTCCACTCCAATGTACCCCACCCCTTTCTGCCCCGCTCCAATCTACCCCTTTCCAATACACCAGTCTACCCCGCTCAACTCCAGTCTACCCCACCCCACTCTAGCCCACTTCACACCCATGTACCCCAATCTACTCCAGTCTACTACAATCTACCCCACTCCGCCCCAATCTACCCCACTCCGCCCCAATCTACCCCACTTACTCCAATCTACCCCACTTACTCCAATCTACCCCACTTACTCCAATCTACCCCACTTACTCCAATCTACCCCACTTACTCCAATTACACTGCTGTGCAACTTCTTCTACTCTTAGAGCTGAGATTTCCATGAGTCTTATAGTCTGAATTCAGCACCTGAGCATAATAGGACAGAATGTATGAAGCTCTGTGGTAATACTGAATAAGCAGCTACCTATGTTATGCCATCTATTAATGTAATAACTGCACTTTCACAATTGCTTTATTAACCTTCCTGCTTTCTCAAATTTGCTTGAAAATGCCTGATTTTTCTTCTTTTTTTTCAATATTTTCTAGGGGGGGGTAACCCCCCCAAACCCCCCTTTTGGGGTTCGGGCTCGCTCGCTGCGCTCGCTCGCTACGGTGCTGTATGCTAATTCGTTTGCGCCCCACCACTTTAAAATCTCACCCACCGCCCCTGATAGGGCAGCAAAGTGACAGGGCAGGAATGCACAATATTTAAGCAATATGGCGCATTCTTGCCCTTTCGCTGTGCGCTGGCGCAGTTTCAGCAGTCTAGCGCTAATGTAGACACCTCAACTTCAATGTTGTTTGACGCTCCAAAAATCCAAGTAACGGCAAGATAGAGCAACAATGGAACAGAAGCATGCTAAACGGACTGATGTACGAGCCCGAATAAAAGAATGACGCATGGAAATACAAAAACGAACAATTCTCCAGTTCTTAAAGAGAAGTACCTCACAATAAACATACATTTTTCCAACAGTCTTTTTACAATCCTGAGTTTTCTAGTCAAACATTTCAGTAAGAAAATTGCCAGTACTGCTCGGTGCACACATAAAATAAGCTAAAAAGACAAGGGCGCGGGAAGACAGAAGCAACATGCTGCAAAATCATTGCCCCCCTGTGAATAAAACAAACACTCTGCTAACTGTCTGGTAATTTGCGGTAATGGGGCACGCACAGTTTTACGTTTTAATTTGGTGTCCGCTTACAAGGGAGCGGGGCTAGGGTTTCCCCGGGTGAGAGGTACGCTCTCATGCCCGCTCCTTTAAAGAGCAGTCTCGGGGGAGAGGGTGACATTCCTAGCCTGCTCGCCAGTTAGTCACGCTCGCGGGCCGTTCACACAGAAGCTGCTGGTGTCTTTTTTCCTCACTTGACTGATGTGCACCAGACGGAGATGCACTTGCTTTGTGGGGGCGTTTTTTCCTTCTAGAGAAGACACACTGAAGGTGTTACGGGTCACACAGGACAAACATTTTCAGAGGCAATGCGTTTGATCTTTCTCTCGGCTAGGTTTGTTTTGGCAGGGCTAACGCTGCCCTTCCCCCTTCTCGCGCTGTCTCCTTTCCCCTTCGAACTGTTTGTTGTGAAAGCACCGAGGCACTCCTAGTGTCGTGGCGGACGGAGAGCTCCTGTTTCTGGTTCCTGGTTGCCTTCTGCTTGGAGGCAATCACCCCCTGCAGTGGTGCTGCTAGAGTGCCATATGCTCCAATGCAACCAAGGACCATGCACCCACTTGCCACTGATTGGATGGTGATAAACGCAGAGACGTCTTAAGGAGTTTGGGCGCCCTGGGCCATATGTATTTTGGGGGCCTCTGTTCGGAACAGCTTTGAAATGAATTTATGATTCAATTTCAGCTCTTTCACACCCTCTTTGGCCAGGTCACTGACAGAGTACAGGCGCACTAGTTCAAATTCTAAATGTATTGACATCTAATATTCAGGGATAGTGACGTGTTTACAATAGTGTAACGCAGCAGCAGCTCACTAATATTACTGTAAATAACCTCCGTGACACCCTCCCATTTCTCATATGTGAGGTGCTATTGTCATCTAAAATGAAAAAAATGATAGATGTTGCATGAAACAAACATATTTCTCTGCAAATTGTCTGTAATAGACTCTCACACATCACCCACATTAAAATTAATTAAAGGACACACGGTATTTAAAACAATGTCAACAGGGTAAGACTCTCAGCAGAACTGAGCTGGCTCTATCAGGGGGGCCCAGGGCCAGAGCCCACTTTGCCCATGCCTTAAAATGACTCTGGAAAGACAGCTTGATTGGTAAACAGTGGGTCACATAAATTCATGGGCCTCAGTGTCATTGAACCTGTACACAAATGATAGTAACAACCCTCATTACTACTACGAAGGCCCTTATTACCAGTTAGGTGGAATAGGTAAGGTATTTACCACGTTTTAAATGCCATTACCGGGGAGAAAGGTATTTACCACAGGTGGTAAATGCCTCCTATTCCAACTTTTTAACTTGTGAACGAGGCATAACATGCGGAGTCAGTATTTAACACACTGAATTCCACATATTTTTCCTTTTTTATGGATCTTTTTGTCCCAATAAATTTCGGGATGGTTTGTCCTGCTGACATTTATCAGGGGAAAACTAAGAGGGTGTGATAGTTATCAACCACCTCCTAATTCAATTCCTAGGCAGGCCATTTTTTCTCCAGGGATCGGAATTTAGTCTTGTACTCATAATTCGGGTGCATGAGTTTGAAGAAGTAAATCTGACTGCGTGTTGATGCCTTGCACATGTAGTACAACTCAATGATCATTAACTACATAAATCCGAGGAGCTGAGGCTAAATCTGTGCAGAGAGATAAAATTAACAATAATACATGAAAAAATATAGAGAATTTGACCCAAGGCATGCCCTCATCAAAACATGAACACACTGAAAATGTCCAGGTAAAAATAAAAGTCCTTTTTGGATTACCCTACAGGAATCCTGGAAGATTTTTGCAAAATTGCCTCACCTACTACTTATTGTGGCATACTTCATCATAGGTGATTTCCTAAACCTTGGTAGGTAAATACTAATGGACTCGACCATTGTAGGGAGTTCTTAGGTAAGTAAGCACTGGAGTATATCAGGGATCCAGATAAGCGTTATCAATATCTTGAGGTATATCCCAGGGAAAATCCTTTTGGCAAGGGGCTAAGGTGCTAGATCACAGGCACCGGAGACAGGTGTGGGCCGGATCGGACTGGTCCGGTTCAGTGGCCAACAGTGGCCATGTTGTGAATTTCGTGGTCTGCCCAGGGAGCAACCGTTGGTTGCCATATGTGCAGCGGGGTTGCCTGGACAGTCCTCAGGGGCGGTAGGACAAGTTAAATAATGGGCAAGGTTACCGGCGTACATGTCGCTGCCTGGATGCCCCTGATGACTGCCCAAGGTGGCCCTTGCCCCAATTGTACAAGCACCAGAGTTCGTGGATCAACGCTACTCGCTGACTGTGTCAGCCTCACCACCGGTTGGATTCCTCTGCCGACCTGCTGAAAAGGCCCCTCCGAGGGGCTCCGGCGGCACGACTGCTGAAGAAACCTTTTACACCCTCATATTTGTACGGCCCACCGGTTGCTGCTGTCGTGGACCTTGGACAGATGCTGCCGGTGCAGAAACAGAGGTGAGGTAGGGATGGTCCAGGCGGTGGGCGCGTGGCTCTACAGCCGAATGCGGGATGAGCCATGGCTTTCTCGGGGGCAGAGCGATGTTATTTCTAGTTTGGCAGGTGCTTTGTTAGTCTTCATTCTTTTTATTACAAATAATCATGTAATTGAAAGTTGCTTTGAAAGGGCAGTAGGTGGTGCTACTTTATGAATATTGAAACGCTTTCCGGGCACCAGCAGATTGCGATTGTGTATCCTTGGCAGAGCCATGAATTCTTTTCTCTCGTAGTGTGGTTAGATTGACTTCTGTCTTTTGATTGAAAGGGATAGAAGCTAGGCCAAACATTGGCAATTTTAAATCATTTTGGTGCTAATCTTCGCCGTATTTTAAAATGTTATTTCATGTCTCATGTCGGCATATGCTGTGGGCTACAGGATTGACAAATCCCCCCCCTCCACCTGTGTGTCCCTACTGAATAAATGTGCGGCCGGCCTGCAGCGCATGATCCCTTGGTGGTTCATTTTTGACAAAACACAAGTAATATGCTTTGTTGGAGATTACAGAAACAATAAAATGAGTTGATACCCTAAGGTCAAACTAGAGAAGGTATCGAACTGAAAGCACCTGGGGACTAGAATCAACCAAAACATGTGCTGGCAGCCAAATTACTAGACAAAACAGAACAGTGGTGTATTGGTTACGCAAGTTCTCTGTCTATTTGAAGAAAAACGCGAGCTCATTTGTAGTCCCCATACTGAAGAGCAAAAAATCATAATAATCTCTTTTAGGACACTGGGTGCTTAAGGATGTCTGCCCCTGCAGTAAATTTCCTACTAAAAGCTATTTTCTTAAGGGAGTGTGAAGCGTGCCTTTAATACATCGTCGAAGGCAACGTCAGTCAATAGGTGATCTCTGCAGAAAGCAGGCATCACTTGTAGTGCCCAAAGGCAGACTCCTATTTCTAGCTGTAGGTTTGCAGGATAAGATATGGGCGCCCTCTTCTCAAGCGCAAGTGGCATATTTAGTAATTATTTTAACCGGTCTGGTGGCTCTTAGCTGCCAGTTAAGATTAGTGGAACCAGTGACATCATGTTCTTGGTTGAGTGGCGGTGGTAGTTTGTTCGCCTAAATTGATGCTACCACTGTAAGCTCGTGCCTGTAGCACACCTTTTCAGGAAGATTGGGTCTGAATGTCTTGACAGACTGGGTCTGGATTACAGAATTTCCCCTCTTCATCGTCCGTCGAAACCCACCCCCACACGGCCCCACCGCTCTTACCTGCACGGGCCACGGCTGATATTGCATGGAACAGACCTTCCTTAGTAGTGTTCCCTCACAACTGTGGTGGGGCTCGACAACTGGACAAACAAAGCAAGGGAACTCACGCTTGACTGCCATATGTACATATGTGCACAAAAGGGGGCGGGGTTAATTTCAAGTACTGCCACTAACTGTTAATGGAGATGTGGTTAAAAACTCGAAATGCATAAAAACGTTAAAGGAAAACCAACTCCAAGGCGTTTGTCCATGGCGGACAGTATATGACAAAGGTGGAAATTGAGCAAATCTTTGGAGTGTACTTGTGTCCATTCGTGGATTTTTAACAGCCGTTCCTGGATTTAACAGCCCCCTCCTCTGTTCACACGGCATGAAGGAAGTTCAGGGGAGCCTTGTGGACTACACCCCGAAAAAGAGTTAAAAGCTTAGAGAATTCAAGCCACATTATCTGTACATACTTCAAACAGCAAATATAAATAGAAAGGCATTTTAGATGTGTTCTACAGCTGCGTTAATTATCCCTGATTAATAATTAAAGGACACAAAAGGCACAAATTCATTTTACAGATAAATATGACTTTGTTTAAAGTACTATTAGCAACATGACAGTAATAATGCTTGAGGCTGCGTTATGCAAATGTAGGCACTAGGCAGTATGTGTTTTTGGGCATATGCCTTTATGTTACGTTTGGTCTCGGGGCTAATGGACTAGTTTATCAGGTCTGGGTGGCTGACTTGACACATGGCTCCTCACATTCACCAATTGTCTGGCCCCCGTATGGTTCAGGGCTCTAGCTGATCAGAAATCACTAAGCCAGTGATTCAATTAATTGTATTATGTGGTTAGGATTAATACTCACTTTTCACCCTTCCCTCAACTGCTACACAACTTGCGGGCCAGTTAGACAGATGGCACACAAGTGGCTTTCCTGTTGACCTCTGAACCCAATGTTGTCTGTAAAACGGCAGAGGTATTTGACCTTGGGACTAACCTAGAGGAGGATTGATGTGGCCTGAACATATTCAAGCCAGAGTTCCTTTTCCATAGGTATGGGCCATTGCCGTAAAGCAAACCACAGTGCCAGCTGTAGGTCATTTAGAGCAAAAGCTAGGGTCAAAGTCTCTGAGCGTGTTTGTCAATAAGAACCTTATTATGGAGAAATTATTCTCTCAGCACACTTGGTCTTTGAAGTTTCAACTCAACCTCCCGAGGAAAGTCTGTTTAGAAAAAAATTGATCTGTCGTTTGCAGAACCCATTATAAATGCTTAAGTAGATTGCGGCAATGCCCTGACATCACGGGCCTTGATAAGGAATTTCGGTGGCCTTCAGGTGCTTAAGAATTCTGCAGTAGGGGCATTCCTGCCTGAAATGGTACACTTCCATAACTCAACGAAGCCTACATCGCCTCTGGGTGGCAGCCTGAATACAATTTAATGTTCTTGCATTAATACGCAAAATGTTTTCTGGCACTGCTTCACTCTACCTACATCACAGCCTTATACCATACCACCCTAAAAGAATGTTAAGATCTGCAGGTAAATATCCCTCGACGCTCTCTAAGAAGGTAAGCCAAGGGAAGAAGGGAAGACTTCTTCAGTTGTGCCAGCTAATTAGGGACCAACCTCCTTAACAACGACCGGGAGAATATCCAGCCTCTAAAGTCTGTTAAAAGGCTCTCCGGCATGTATTAACTTGTGTAACGCCCATTGGCTAAGATTGAACGAGCGTATAGTCACTCTGAGATGGAATATCCAGCGCCCCCTTTAATGGTCCATTACCCCTTACATGCATATGGGGCATATCAGCAACAACCGGCGATAATTATCGCTAAGCGCACTTAGCGCTAGGATAATTATCACTGGCTAGCGTGGATTTTTATCGCTGAGATAGCGTGCTATTAGCAACACTTATCTCAAAAGCGATAAAAATCCTAGCGCTAACTGCCTAATGTGAGATTATCGCTGGAAACCCAACGATAATCTCACGAAATGTGGCGTTAGCTTGCTGACAGGGCCCCACAAATTTAGCCATGATATCCACCTTCCATAGGATATCATGGCTAAGTCAGTCCTGAAGCAGGCGTAAGGAAAGTAGCTATAACAGGGGTTATCGCTACTTTTCTTGCCGCTATGCTTCATGGCGTGGAGCTTGATGATAGGAGAAATGTCGCTTAGCGACATTTCTCCAGTCATGTCAGGTCAGCAACGCCCACTTTGCATCTCATTAGAGATGCAAAGCTGGGCGTTAGGAATTCCTGTGCTAACGCAAGATTTCACGTGTTAGCGTGACCTTGCTAATAAGGCAATAAAATTATCGCCGCTTTTCAGCCGAAAACGGCCGCAAAAGAGGCGATAATTTTCTATCGCTGTGTTGTAGATATGCCCCTATGTATGTTATAACAGGAACTCTTTAGAAGAAGGTCTTTAATGGGAAGATCTCAACAAAGTTCTAGTTGTGCTGGGGCCATGTCAGAGCCCTTGCTTGATTTCCTGTCCCATGGGGACTCTTAAAGTGCCAGCCAAAAATGTTGAAACTCAGCAAGTGAATTTTGGTACTTGCAGTGTCAAACTCATTGCATGTGATGAATTTTTCTGCCACACATTGTAAGGTGAGGGTGGACTGGGAGCTCAGATTCATCAAAAGGGCTGGCTGTTCCCTTCGTGCTGTTCTGGTCACCATGCTACACCCCCAACAAATTTAAGTAGGGTAATTGAATTCTCACTAGTACTGAGAGGCATTATCTACTCAACTGAACTACTCAAGTGTTGTGATGCACAAATTCCTGGAGATATATCTGCAGGCGGCAGCCACCCATTATTGGTCCTTATCATTGGTGTGACATCCACTAAATACCAGTTCACTTTCCTGTAGGATGGGGGCAGTGTCACCCCGTAGAAGCAGATCTTCACCCTGGTGCAGGGAAGGGGATTGTAAAGTAAGAGTCAGAAGCGCTACATGCTCAGTAGCTTGAAGTAGATAGAATGGACTTGCAATGTTTCTGTATAAGTAATGATGTTTAGTCTATCTCTCGCCAGTTTTTTATTAGGCAACATTGCAACAGCCAGTGCATGGTTTCTTGCTCAGACTTTCAGGAGGCGTTCAAGTCAACTCTGGCCCAGAACTGGTTTTGCAGATAGGCAACAGAAGCAGACCTTCCATTCTACAGGGCTTTGAGGGGCGGTCTCTGCTTGAAGGGTCTACGCCAGCTCATCCATAAGATTGCAGGCAGGAGGCTACAGCCACCAGCATTCATCATCCTCCACATTGGCGGCAATGATTTAGCAATGTTGGAACACATGCCTTTTTGAGGACATAGGGCCAGATATATCAAAAAGGTATTTTGCAGTTCCCAAATAGCGTTTTTTACTGAATCGCAAAATGCTATGTATGTAGGAATCAGTAACATTTCTGTGATTCCTTCATATTACCTAATAGCAATTCGCTAAATAGCGAATCGCTATTAGGTTATATGACTCCACTCATATGTGCCTACAGACCCATTGGTGTGAATGGTTTTGCATTCGCTAATTTGAGATTACCTAATTGGTAATCCCATATTAGCAAATGCAAAGCCAAGGGTGCCCAGGGGCCTAAGGCCCCCCTGAAGCACCCCAAAAAAAGAAAGTAGGCACATGTAAAACACACACATGCTCTAGAGGCATGTGTTTGAAAAATGCATTTCTGTGCATTTTTCAAAGTTTGCACATGATTACCATCAACTTGAAGTTGATGGGAATTAGCATTCCCTAAATGCACAGTTTGCGTTTAGGAAAGGCTTCTTACACATGCATTAGGGATTCACAAATTGCGATTCTCTATTTGCATTTGCAATTTAGGTAATCGCAAAATATTGTGATTACCTAAATTGTGAATCCAAAAGTCTTTCATACATGATGAAAGGCCATTTCGCATTTGCAAACGGATGAATTTTGCAATTCGCACTATTTGCTAATGCAAAATTCTTTCATACATCTGGCCCTAAGAGTGTGCAGGCTTGGACATTACATGGTCCAACATCATACTGAGTTGCACTCTCCAGATGGAACCCAAAGGGCCTGAATAAATTGGTCAGGTTCCTTGGATGTAGAACAGTTGTTGTTTCAAGCAGAGGGGGTTCATTGGTCAGCTCGTGGCAACAAGTTGTGTATGGAGAACTTGATGGCCGTCACTTCATGGCATTGCTCGCAACACTAAGCCACAGAGTCTGGGGGAGGCCTGGTTGGTCGAGGAACCACCCAGGCCTGTGGCAGGGGAGGAGTCCTGATTGGCCACAAAACAGGAAGAAAACCTGGGCATCAGGAATATAAGTGCAGGCAAATTCAAGATGGACTTTGATTTTTAAGATTTTAGCTCAATCCAGGGGCAGGGGTACCCGGTCACTACTCGAAGGCTGGGGACGCCCACTACATCGATTGTCCATAGCCGGTCAGGTACAACCCTGGGGACACTGGAGGATGGTGGCTGTGCCAGGGAACCAAGCTATGGCTCGGTTGCCAAGGCCCATCACCCAATGGGTGGCAGGGGGAATCCCTTTATTGGGTGGCTCTGGCATTGTTGTTTGGGGACCAACTGTTATGCTGGCCCAAGCTCCCTCTGTCCTGAGGGGGCAAGTGAGTTTGCCTTGTAGAGGAGAGCTTATGGAAGGACTAGCAAGGTTTTAGTCCTGGGTCCAAGTGAATTGAATCAGTCAATTTCACAAGGGACTGGGGGTGGTCAACCATGACTTCTTTGGAGTTTTTGCTAGGACATTTCATCTAATAGCTGTGGAGTATTTGCTAGGATATTTCATGTATTAGTTATGTCCATGTGATATTCAAAATGCTGTACTGTACATAATGTAACTTTAGATGAAAACAAAAAGTTGTCATGTTTATGTGGTGTAATAAATACAGCAAGAGAATAGTATATTCTCTAATGCAAGAATTTTGGCTTGCATTGGGTCTTTTTGCAGAATCAGTTATATATGTTTATGAGTGTGTAAATGCCTGCCTGGTTAGAGCTGTGGTGAGTCTCGCTGCGGTCCCTCACGTGTACTATTGGGCACCTTAGATATAATTAAAATGCCATATATTATGGATATTTGATGAGATGCAATGACTCATCTATCCATCAGATTATGCCAACATGTTTCGGCCATTCAGAAAGCCTATCCAGTTCTTGTCACAGTGTTGTGTGTAATAAGTGGTGTGGAGAAAGCTGAGTTGTATTAAGCGAAGGCAGAACAGGATAGCTTTGGTCTGGGGGGGCGGACATTGCCATATGCTCCCTTTGCAAAGCAAATGTTAATCGGGGTAAGCTTGGTACAAACTATGGTACCGGGGGCCAGACAACTCATTTGGGAAATCACCATACGAATTGTTGGAAGGCGCACGTTAGCAGCCAAAAATCGGCAAGTGTTGGTGAAGGGGGTGAAAGCCTGCTGAGTAGGGAATCTGAATCCGATCCGACCACATTGGAAGGTGAAGAACAGGAAGATATCTTTGTTATGCAAAGCAGCCCTCTCCCCAGCAGTACAGCAGCATTGCCCACATCAGCAACATCACATGGGCACAAGACTCAGGTGAAAAAGCCAAGGCAACAGAAGAGAGTGACTGCCCTGTTAAAAAGCACATTGAGCCTACCAGTGTCTGCTCTCAAGGAGTTACCTGCATCAGTGGCATGAGGAAAGAAAAATATCAGGCTACTATTCCTGCCATGTTTAGGCTAGAGGGGCAGTATTAACGCAACCACCCAATGGCACATTTGTACAATTCAAAGCTGGCTAACATGTTAGTGCTGGACCTCCTCGCTTTTTCTTTTGTGGAAGGGGTGGGTTTTCTTGAATTTGTGGGCAGCCATCTACCCGAAATGGAAAGTTTCCAGCTGGTCCTATTTTGCCAGAGTTACTGTTCCAGCCCTACATCATGATGTGCAGTAATTGCTTGGACAAGCTTTGCAGCAGAGTGCTGGTCACAGTATCCACCTGACAACAGACATGAGGACCAGTTGCCAAGTGACTGATTACATGTGCATCACTGCACACTGGATGTCTTTTGTGGGGGCTTGAGAAAAAATATCTGCAGGTGTTGACACATGCTGAGATTTTTTTGATAAACAAATTTTTATTGTTTTGAGTGAAACAACAGAAAAAACATTGAGCCTGACGAACCACCAAATTACAATCACACAGCATGAGATCACACCGTCTTCCCGCCCCCACTCGAAGCTCCCCCCTCCACCCCCCCCGGACCGCATAATCAGAACACATTGCCCAGCCATTTCCCCCAGACCCTGCGGTATTTTTTAAGGCAGCCCCTCGCCTGATAGAGAGTCCGCTCTGTGCCGCACACCAGTCCACTCCAGTGCTCCATTTGGCCAAGCTAGGCGGCTGCGGATGCTTCCAAGCCGCTGCTATATCCCTTTTCGCCACCATAAATGCTGTCATAAGGAATAGCTTCTCTGCGCACGTGCCATCCAGGCCTTCAGTGATGCCCAGAAGGGTGTGTCGAGGGTTATGCGGCACCACCCATCCAAAGACCTCCGTGAGATCTGCTTCTATGCCCCTCCAGTAACCCCCCAAGTCTGAACAAGACCACACCATGTGGATGAAATCAGCCGGGGCAAGACCGCATCGGGGGCAAGCTGCCGTAGCGGAGAGGCCCGCCCGGTGCAGACGAGCCGGTGTGAGGTAGGCAGTGTGCAGATAATAAATTTGAATGAGCCTCAGTTTGGCTGAGGCCGTCACCAGCCTGGGGGCCATAAGGGCGTCCCGCCAGTAGACCTCGTCCAGGGGACCCACCCACTCCTCCCACCGTTCCTTCATGCCTTCCCGGGCCGTGGGGGTATTATTAATAAGAGAACGATGTATTCGGGAGATGCCCCCCCGCCCTAGGTTACCCAGCAGGACCTGAGCCTCCGGGGGGCTGTGATCCGGCAGCCTAATGTCCAGAGGGGTGTAGATGCGTATGGCGTGCCGCAGTTGGAGGTACCTATAAAATTGAGAGGAGTGGTGGGAGAAGCGCGCCTGCAGTTCCGAGTATGAGCACATGCGTCCCCCCCGCCAGACGTCCCCCAGCTGGGAGATGCCGAGCAGGTCCCATGATTTGAAACCCTCCAGGTCCGCAACATCCCGCATCCATGTCCCATGCCAGAGGGGAGTGGCACGCGTCAGTCTCCCGGTCCACCGGGTGTGGCGAAGCACCACACGCCAAGCCAGGAAGACCGCCTTAGTGATGTCTGGGCAGGAGGCGGGGATGGGGGCGCCATACAGGCGGTCCTGAATGCGGGAGAAACCCAGGTCCCCCAACTCCACCCTGTAGGCCGGATCGGACCATCCCCCCCCCAAACCAATCATGGATGACCAGGAGACGGGTGGCCAAATAGTAAAGGTAGAGATTGGTCATGCCCAGCCCCCCATCAAAGGTGGGCAGGCGACATGCCGACAGGGCCAGCCGCGGTCTCCCACCACCCCAGAGAAATCTGGTCGCCAACCCATCTAGCTCACGAAACCAAGGCCTTGGGAAGGACACGGGAATATTTTGTAATACATAAAGAAACCGGGGGAGAATCATCATTTTATATAGTGCCACCCTCCCCAGCGGGTTGAGCGGGAGCGATTGCCATCGCGCCAGATCCACCTTGGCCTTCTTGACCAGGGGGGTCATGTTAAGAGCCCAGCTCAGTTCCGGGAGAAGGGAGACCCAGATGCCCAGATATTTGAAGGACAACCGACGGAGGGGAATAGTGTCTTGCCAATCAAAGCACTCCCGGGAGGGGTGCAGAGGCACAAGGACCGATTTCCGCGGGTTTAAGTAGAGGCCAGACGCGCGGCCAAAGCGGCCCAAGAGATAGAGTGCACGGGGGCCCGAACGCGCTGGATCACTAAGGTACAACAGAACGTCGTCCGCATAGAGGGCTATTTTGTCCGATGGCAGGCCCGGCCACTCCCAGCCCCGAAGGAGAGGATCCGCTCGGATCAGGACGGCAAGGGGCTCCATTGCGAGAGCAAAGAGGAGGGGCGACAGCGGGCACCCCTGCCGTGTTCCCCGGCCGATCCGAAATGGTCTCGACAGTGCCCCGTTGACCAACACTCTGGTGCGGGGGCGCGCGTAAAGGACTCGCACCATTCCAACAAACTTGGGGCCGAAACCCATGTGGGTCAGGACCTCAAATAGGTAGGCCCACCCGAATGAGTCAAAAGCCTTCTCGAAATCGGCAAGCAGGAGAGTGAGATATGGAGATATGCGATGGCGGTGAGCCAAGGCCACGTGAAGGCGACGAAGGCAGTGGCGAGTGCCCTGGTCCGGCATGAAGCCGCATTGGTCCGAATGCACCAAGCCCGACAAAAAGGGCCAGAGCCTCTGGGCCAGGACCGTCGCATAAAGTTTGATATCTGTATTAATAAGGGAGATCGGCCGGTAGGCCGACCTATCACAAGGAGGCGGCGTGGACTTTGGCAGGACCACAATCGTGGCCATGTCGGCTTCCGGGGGGAAGGAGCCTTGCTTGACCGCTTCAGCGTAGAGAGCACCCAACCGCGGTACCAGATGTTCCTTATAGGTGGCGTAAAACTCCTGGGGAAAGCCATCCGGTCCCGGGGTCTTCCCCGCGGACGTGCGCCCTATCGCATCCCCAATCTCCTCAGGAGAAATGGGTACCTCCAGACTCTCCCAATCACCCGACCAAAGACGGGGAAGCCGTTGGTCACTGGCGGCAAGCAATGAAGCCAGGGAAAGGTCCGCCGCTCGTGCCCGATATAGCTGCGAGGAATACTGAGCGAAGGCTTCCGCTATGGCCACGGAGGAAGAGTGGATCAGAGTCGGCCACCGCCGGGATGATGTGTGATGCCCTGGGGTAAGTAGCCAGCCGATGCAGGAGCGCACCATTCTTGTCGCCCCACCCATATACCCTCGCCAGCGAGGATTGCCAGAGGAGCTTAGCCGCATCAAGCGACCTTTGGCGAATCTCCTCACGCAGAAGTCGCAACTGCCGGGTCCCAGCCGGATCGTCGGACCCAGAAAGAGATTGCTCCAGTCGTAGCGCGCGAGCCTCACAGGCAGTGAGCCGCTGGAGTTGCGTCTGGCGATGCCGTACCACCTGTGCTTTGGCAGTCCCCCTGATGGTGGCCTTACAGGCCTCCCAAAGGGTGCCCGCCGAAGAGACCGACCCGTCGTTGTCACCAAAATAATGCGCCAGTGCGGACCCCACCTCCTTGCGGAGCGTCTTATCCTGGAGGAACCAGGCGTTGAAGCGCCACACCTGGCGGGCCCCCTGAGGTGGGGGACCCAGACCCAGGAGGACCGGAGAGTGATCAGATATCCCCCTAGGGAGGATGCGGATGTCCTGGATGCCTACACAGTCAGCGGGGGGACAAAGATCGCATCAATATGGGCATGGGTGTGATGGGCAGCCGAAGTATGAGTGTATTGCCGGGCGCGTGGGTGCCAGGTCCGCCACGCATCGCATAAACCTTGCGCCTCCGTCCAACTCGCCAACTGCTTCGCCCGCGCGGCACGGGGCGCCGAAACCAGACCGGAGGAGTCGAGCTGCGGAGCCGAGACAGCGTTGAAGTCCCCCCCCAGAACGATAGCGCCCGGCGGAAGAGTTGCCAACAGACGCGAAGTGAGATAAGGCCTGAGATAGCCCGGTAGGCGGTGCATAGAGCGACAGGAGACTAAGCGGCCGACCCTCAAGCGTGCCGCAAACGGCAATCCCCATCCCCTGGGGGTCATGGATCACCCGGGTAAGCACAAACGGGAGGGAACGGCGCAGCAAAATGGTGACCCCCCGTGATCTGCGCGAGAACCCTGAGTGCCACACCCGGTCATACCCGTAGCGCGCCAGGAAGGGACATTTCTCGCCTAGCAGGTGGGTCTCTTGAAGCAAGAGCACATCGGCTTCCGCGCGTTGGGCATATTTAAGGACGGCGGTGCGCTTAAGTCTATCCAGCAAACCGTTCACGTTCCAGGACAGGATGCGCGTTTGCGCCTTAGCGGCTAGGTCGGCCATGGTAGTGATGGGAATGGAGCGCGCTGGGAATGAAGCTGCCAGGGGAAGCCAGGGCTATGGATCTCACACTAGGGGGAAGCCGGCGGGCCGCGCAGGAATGTGGTCAGCGGCGGAGCCTGCGGGAGCGGCTGCATGGAGAAGCGTGGCGACACGCGGGGCGCGATGCTGCATAAGAGGCTCAATGGAGAACAGACCCAAACCAAACAAAACAGTCCCCCAAGGAGGAACAGCCAACAATTACCCAACCCCAACCCCCCATCCCCCACCCTACACTTCAAGAACAGAAGCATCTGTCGCCCTAACTGAACCAACAATTACGAAGCCCCAAGCGTAGGTGCTCGGGTGTAAAGAGCGTGGTGGACCCCTCCTGAAGCACGGATTCCAGTGTCGCGTCCTAGGTTGTTGTGGGAAAGCTTGAGACTGCAGAGCCCCCCACCCCCGCCACTCGACAGGGTAGCCGCCCCCCCGTGGATGCAGGAAGCAAACGTTAAGTCATATAGCAGGACTGCGGGAGAGGTCCGACAGGTCAATTTGGACGTTGAGGGGGGTTTGAGACCCATCCGGTCGGGGTGACGGGCAGTGCCGGGACCCCCCAGCCGCATGAGATGATGTCCCAGAGGAGGCTGAGGAGTCTCTCACCCCTCTCCCAGAGGTGCCCGCAGACCGGGTCTGGGCCCCCGCCGCACCGCGGCGTTGCCGTGAATGCGTGCACTTCCTGCGCCGCGGTCGCTGGGACCCAGCTCCTCCCTGGCCCCGGGGCACAGTAATGGACGGCACCCTTCCGGGTTGACGCAAAGGTCTTTCCTCAGTGAGCCAGGTCCAGGCCGCCCTGGGAGTGTCGAAGAACAGCGTCTTATCCTGGAAAACGACCCGCAGGCGGGCCTGGAACTGGAGCTGGTATTGGAGGCCCATGGAGCGCAGCTTTTGCTTTACATCCGTGTAGGAGCGGCGCTGCTCCTGGACCTCCCGGGTGTAGTCCGGGAAGATCATAATGGTGTGGTTGTTGAAAGTTAAAGGGCCGCTCACCCGCGCCTCCCGCAGGATAGCGTCTCTGTCCCTAAAGTTGAGGATCCGAAGAATAAAGGGGTGCGGGGGGCTCCCACAGGAGGCTTGGCAGCCAACGACCGGTGCGCCCTCTCCACCACGAACCAGGACGATAGACCAGCCACCGGCATCCAGGACTTAATCCATGTTTCAAGGAAGACGTCCGCCCGGCCAGACTCGACCCCCTCCGGAAAGCCTACCAGGCGAAGGTTGTTGCGGCGGGCGCGATTTTCGGCAACTTCCGCCCGTCTGTGCAGTTCTTTGGAGTGGGTTGTGAGCTCTCGGACTTGGTCTTGCAGCAGGCGAATGTCATCCTCCGCAGTGGAGATCCGGGATTTCGTTTCCGTAATGCGGGCCGTGGCGTTTCGGAGGTCCTGCCGCAGTAAAGCAACATCTACCTTCACTTCCCCAACCATCCCCTCCAGGGATGTGCGGGAGGCATCAATGGCCTGGAGGATGGTGGCCAGGTCTTTATTCGGGGCCGGCGCTTCCCCTCCGCCCGCACCCAGCGAGTCCGAGCTCGTGAACTGATCAATCCTCGTCTGATGGGACGCTGGCGGCGGCCTGGGGCCCTTTTCTTTGCCCATGTCGAGCGCAGGGGGCGCACGCTGGGCGCGAGGGCGGGCGCAGTGGACCGGCAGGCGGCCCCCACCTGCCAAGCGAAGCCGCCCCCCGCACGCCAGGCCAAGAATGGGGGAATCGAGGAGAAGGGGGAGGGCCTCCCATCCCCGGTGACGTAGGGCCCAGTGCCCGTCCAGCAAGCACCCCCTCAGACGGCTCCGGGCCGAGCCTCCCTCACCACGTCGCGGGCCTTGCGCTGGAATCCACTCCGATGACGGCCCGTCGTCAGCTCACAGTGCACAGGCCAGCGGAGCGCCGTCCGTCGCCCCAGCTCACAGGCTCGACCAAGGCCACCCCCGGTCCGGGGCCGACATCCGAACCCCCCCGGGCGCCAGGGACTGGGCACAGCGCCAGGAAGGATAGTCAAGGTGCGAATGGGGGGGGGCCCTCCCCGCCGGCAGCGGCTCCTGGGCGAGGGTGCGGGGTAGGAGAGGTCCGGGACAGCTTCACTCACCAGCCGGTGCCGTGGATGCCAAGGGGGACGGTCCCACCCCGTGCACTGTGGGTCATCGCAGGGTCCAGTGGGGCCGCACCGCCTCCAGGGCGCCCAAAACAGGAGGCCACCAGGCCAAATCACCGGGGGGCAGGGGGAGATGCCCCCCCCAAATCAGCGCCCGCCCAGCACAGGGAGAGAGCGGGTGCCAGCAACGGCGAAACCGGATCCAGCCCGCCGGTCGGGCCCGTTCAGCTCGGGCCGATCCGCCCGCCGATCAGGGCCCCCTCACCGCCGGGGGGCGCTCACCATCCGCCGCCCCCCCCAGCTCACCTGAGGTCCGGCACCAGCTCGGGCTCCGTTCGAGGGTCTGCCAATCGCTGGCCAGCCGCCGACAGTCACGCGGCCTTCGTCCCTCGTGGAGACCGGGGACTCGCGTAGACAACACCGCCGGCCGAGGAACCAGTCGAAGGTGTCCCAGCTACCGGTGCCACTCACGGGTCGCCCACCGCGGCTCCAGCAGCGCCGAATCGGCCGAAATTCGTACCGGGGGCAGGGCAGCAGCTCCCCAAGCCTCGTTGATCAGCAAATCACGCCCAGGACAGCCACAGCATATGTTAGGCGGATGCGAGGGGTCAAGCATCCAGGAGCCTCACCGTAGGGCGGCCATCTTGGGCAGCGCCACCTAGCGTTCTCACATGCTGAGATTTTTAATGCTGCTCGGAAGTATGTGACAGTAGCCATGTTTGCCATGGAGAAATCCCATACAGCTGCAAACATTTTGGAAGACTTTAACAACAATGTCTTTGAATGGCTGCAACCAAGAGGGCTTAAGATTGAATTTGTTGCTACGGACAATGGCAGTCATATAGTTAAGGCCATGGCCGATGGTGGTTTTTTTCAGGGTCCTGTGTTTGGCGCACTGCATCATTGTGCAGGACTTTCTAAAAAAAGAAGACTAAGGGCCAGAAGTACGGCGTGCAAAATAGTGCCTCGCAAATTGCGAGTCTTTTGTGACTCCCAATTTGCGATGCGCTATTTTGCATGTACAACAGTGTGTCTAACACTGTTTGCGATTCCCAATGGGGTCGCAAATTGCGAGGCTCATGAATATTAATGAGCCTCTCGCAATTTGCGAGCTCATTGGGAATGACAGGCCCTTCCAGGGATGGTGGCCTGCTGGTCCTCAGCAGACCACCATGTCCGGGATTGCTTTTAAATAAAGCAGCTTTTTTTTAAAAATGCTGCCCGTTTTCGTTAAAGGAAAACGAGATGCATTTAAAAAATAAAAAATGAAACGTTTTTGTTTCATTTTTTAAGGGCAGACAGTGGTCCCTGGGACCACTGCCTGCCCTTAAAAATATTTTTGGGGCCAGTCACAAAGGGGAAGGGGTCCCCTGGGAACCCCTTCCCATTTGTGACTTCATTACCACCCTCTTGAAGAGGGAGGTAATTTGCGAGTGTTTTGCGACTGCAATTGCTGTCTCAAAACATTCATACATGGCTTGTGAGTCGCTATTAGGAAGGAAACGCCCTTTCCTAATAGCGAGTCGCAATACACTATTTTGCGAGTCGCAAATTATTTGCGAGTTGAAAAATAGTGTAAGTACATGGCCCAGACTAAAATTGCATGCACAAACGGGCCGCAAACCCGTTTGTGCATGCAATTTTACGTCGTACATCTGGCCCTAAGTAAGCAACTTACTGTCCACCTGCAGAAGAATCTGGACTCATTCCAGCCATTCATTTAAAGCCCGTAAACAGCTGAGGATCATTCAGCATGTTATTAGAATGCCAGTTAAAGCACTCATACAGCAGGTGCCAACACGCTGGAACTTGACTTATTACATGCTTGAACGCCTATTTGAGCAGTACAGACCTCTCAATGAATATGTCATGCAAAGAGGGGATGCAACTGTGAAAGGCATGATCATTGTGATGGACAAATGAGGTCTAGTCAAATGCCTGACTGAGATGCTTCTTCCTTTTGAGGTGTTTACATGGGAAGTCAGCAAAGAGGATAGTACCATTGGCCAAGCTATCCCGTTGTTGCGCATGCCACAGGAGCAGCTGAAGGAGGTGTTTACAATGTACACAGGCATGGAGGAAAAAAAGATGCTAATGACTTGCTGGAGAGCTTAATCCTTCACTTGATGCTAATAAAAGGGTGCAAAGAGACATTGTGTCCTCCAAACATTACATCTGTGCCACAATTCTTGATCCACTGTACAAACCATTACTATCCACTGGTATTCCTTTTTCAGACAAGAATGTTAGAAAATACAAAACATGGATAGCTGAGCAAGGCAGTGAGCTAGAAAAATAACGGCAGGGAATTAAAGGCCCACTCTTCCAGGGCACAAGTCCTGCGGGGTAACCTTCAAGTTCAGAGCCTGAGGGCAGTGCTGTTGGCTCACAGCAGCCAAAAACAACAACAAGAACACCATCAACAACAAGGAGCATCAGCCCCAAAATACTGAGTGGTTTCTACTGGCAGGGCTTAAGTCCAATGCTGAGGCGAATGTAAAAGAGGTCGAGCAAACTGGAGCACCAGCAATGAACATTGAGCAAATGGTCCAGGCCTATTTGGATGATGCAACAGAGGTCTACCTTGATCAAAATCCATAGGTGTATTGGTATGGGAAGAGGCACCAATGTGCAGTGCTCAGCAGTCTGGCAATAAACTATCTGGCTTGCAAGGTAGCCAGTGTCTCAGCTGAGCATGTTTTCAGCGCTGCTGGTGCCATTGTCACAGTGAGATGGACCATTCTCTGACCCCAAAACGTGGAGAGATTAATCATGATCAAAATGAATCAAAACTTTATACCATCGGATTACACCATACGTGAAGTACCACGTAGTGTGTTAGATGACCTACTTCTGGGTGAACCACCAACGTTTGAGGACGTGCTCTACTTCCTTGACTACTAGGCCTGGGCCATCAACAACCATAGAACTTTCACTCTCAATCTCTAGTCTATTGCTGATCTGCTTTCTTTCTTTCTTTCTTTGATGCCCCCCCAAAAAAAGATATAACTACTACGTAAAATTATTTTTTACTTTATTATTTGTTTGTATCTGGTTGGCCAATTTATACCCACTCTCTTAATCTTAGACACATTTTATTGTTGGATTGGAGTTGCAACTGTGTGCTGTGACGAAGTCTCGACTCCCACACACCCATTTCCCTCAAGCCGGGCACTGGACGTAGAATACAAACAAATGTGTGCCTGGCTCCAACCCTGTGCCGTGACTATCTATCCTTTCCTACCCTAGAGGGACTGCCCCACATGTGACATTATAATTCAATTTATACTAGCCATTCTCTGCTTTGTGAATATTTGGATCTGCATTCTGCAATGTACCATGAATCAATCACGGTGAGCACACCTGAAGAACATGTAAATGGCATGCATTGCACACTGAGTTATGTTGTTTGTTGTGAACTTATTGTGATATCATCATGTGTGTTGAGAAGAGATGATTCATGTGGTGGTACGCAGTGAGACACTGGGTGATTGTTTATCTGTAACTATTACGCTTAAAAATATGTTAGTGATGATTTACAATGTTGGTGGCCTACCGACAGCTGATCAATAATTTTCAGCTGAAGGTTATTTTTTTCCTTCCCCCATGGGAGATAGCGAGATACCTTCACAGGGTCCACTCCAAAGTCAGACCCGACCAGCCCCTTAGATAACGCAAACACAAATCTAGTCTACACAAAAAATGACTCAGTCTTTCCCTTCTTGTGGTGCAACAACCAAATTGTACTACAGGACGATCTATTGCATTTGAGTTGGGACTCGGGACACAGTTGGTATGGAGTAAGATACCATACTCGGAGTCAGACTCAGTAGGATCAGAGATGATGGAATGTCTCAGAGCGTGGGTGTGACTACTTTGAGAATTGCCACCAGAAGAAGATGATAGTTTTCAAAGTCACTGAAACCAACTAATTTGATGATGACTTTGAAGTGGCCTAAAGGTAAGCAACAGACCTATGCAACTCTGTGTAGCAGTGGTGAGTGACAGCGGTGCGTTGATTTTTACTTGATTGGCAAAATGCTATTTTTGTGTGTGCTCAGTGCTGTGTGGCTCAAATTCAAAGCCAAGTGGTGGTTGGGTGGGGGGCTTGTCGTTGAAGGTAACTGGAAACAGACATTTAGCCATGCTGCCTCTGAGTCTTCCCTTTGCACTCCTTATGCAGTTTAACTTTTTTCCTTGATTCTTCAATATCATTTTTGTTTTTCAATGTACATGCCCTTTACCCAGCGCCATACTGGAAAAACAATATAACATACTCACACTTACCTTACCGAATCGCATCTGCCAGGCACCCAAGATTGACAGACAGTCCAAGATGAATACAGACGCAACTCCCAATTTGGAAATACAGTATCATTTTTTCTCTTCAATCATTAGAACTAGATGTGTTATTTATGTATGTTTACTTGACTCCTACAAATATTTTAATTTTATTTGCTATCTTTCAAAGCTCTGTACAACAGGGCATAATATAACTTGGGTCTCTCTGGGGACTGACAGACAATTTTATGTGGTTTACCTGTACTATTCATCAGCATTCCTCCATTTCTTTTTCCTTCCATAACAGATTCATGATGGTCGGCTTCCAAGATGAATATTATCCTTGAGTAGTGTTTGTCTTTGTCAAACCTTTCCTTCAAATCTCCCTTCCCACCCATTCATCGGACCCCTAACCCTCTTTCCCCGGGCTGTGTGATTTATTGAGGTGTGACTAAATTAAATTTACACCATTAATTGATCACACACTTGGTGGGGTTGATGTAGTGAAAGCAACACCAACGCAAAGCAAGGGGAGGATCTTCTTCAGCTCTAAGTATAGCCCACACTGGCAATATTATATATATTTAGATTAGCCACCCATGCCCAGTATTCGATATTTTCAAAGGAACATAATTCATAGTTGCCAGCCTCATCATGTACTGTGTGCGTCTTAGGTTACGCTTGTCCACTTCATAGCTCGAGTTGACTTCATTTTGTAACTTTTACTAGCTCACCATTCTGATTATTTTAATTTAGCATTGCTTATCATACTTTCTCTATTGTCTCTTTTCTTCTTGTATATTAGTAATCTAGTCTCCCTCTGGTGACTGTCTTATTTTGTTTTGTAAAGCTTGCATATAAAACGGTATAAACTCAGTTTTAATTTTAATTTAATTAGTTCCCTGCGCTTAATATTCGGCTAGGAGGAAGTTGGATCTTGCTTCTATATCAGGTGCTTTCACTATTTGACTAGTGCGCTAGCATGCTGCTACTCTCTACTACCACCACCATGGCACCTTGGGAAACCATGCAGCCATTGCTTTGTCTAATCACAGGCAGCTTCTTCACCAATTTGTCAAAACGCTCCTCTATAGTGGGGAGCAGCAGTGATGGAATGGTGGCAGGTGGCTGCTTTGTGACCACGATGCCAGGCTACAGGAGGCACTGGGGCCTGGCTGGGGCCCAGGGCAATTGAGGCTGCAGCTGCTGCTACCTCGTCCTCCTTATCGGCCACCAGCCGCTGGTATTTAGTCCTAATGGCTCCAGCTTCCTTTGCCGGATCCTGGCTGCTACCTCATACCTGTTGGGTTGATGTGATGGATTGGCAGGACGAGCTATATCGGGAAAGAAAACAGACAAATTGGAACCAATGCTCTTAGCAAAACACATAAAATTATCTAGTGGCACAGTAGCACTAGCAGTACATAACTTTTCCTGGTATCCTTGAATGGCATGTAGTTCCTAGGAATCCCCAGGACCTGCACGTTTTGAATGACTTAAACTGAGGGCTTGGTGTCCAAACCGATTAACGACACCCCCACAGGATACATCAGCCATTAGACCAGCTAGCTCTACAGTGCCACTACCACCCCCTGTATCTTACAGTGGTGTAGGTAGTTTCTGGCAACCACTGAACATGACAACCCTGTTTCCTCAGGGATTGTGGAAAACAGTACAGTAGTTTAAGCACAATGACTCATGCTTACTCATTCTCAGGAAATACACAGTATGGATGTTTCAATAAGTATTCATTGGTCCAGCGTCAGTCTTGTGTAAAACATATTTGTTGCGACAATCAGGAGACTGAAGCATAAAAAAGAAATCGCAAGTACTAATACAGTAAACAGTAGATACATTTCCACCATAGTGCGAAAAAGATGAACATATACAGTGGTACTTGCATACTCCTATATTGTGTACCCTACGTAATTTGCCTAAATGTAACTAGCCTAGATATGTAGGTGTAGCATGTATATGTGTATAAATATATATGGATATAGCCAAGAATCCGCTAGGGAAGAACCACCCTCCACACCTGATTGTAGAGAATGAAGGACCCCGTCTCTGCTCCGAGGATGACACCCCGCAAGGGATGTCAGACAGCTGCAGATTCAGCATGCAGGACCCCGTGTAAGCATGGAAGGAATTCTCCTCTCCCTTGCAGGGGGAATAAGGGTCTTATATACTAGAGTGGCCACTCCAGGGTTTCTTCTAGAATCGATATGTTTTGAAAACAATCATAAATGTTCCGAAAACGATCATAAATGTTTTTCTAAAACAATGTCATCATGCACAGCGGGCCTGTTGGCCAAGGATAAAAAAAAGTGGTGACCCTTATACAGAATAAGCATGCAGTGCCTGAGGACATGTTTATGTACGTCAAGTACAGGGATTATGATGAAATACAAAGAGCCTGGTGTCGATGAGACAGGGGCAAACTACTAGGTAAAAGTCACCTGTTCAGAACCATTATTGTCGTGTGGATGGGACAATATATGTAAAAGGGGGCATACATGACAGGACTAGCCTTAAGGACATGACACAATTCCTTGGGCCATTCGATTTTGATGTGATTAGAGTTTCAGGAATTAAGTACTATGGAGTGTAGAAGTATTCTTCAGTCTCTTGTGGAGTGGTGTGGCTCACTGGTTAGAGGCGGCAGACCCGGGAGCAGAAATCGGCCCGGGACCAGGGTTCGATTCCCGACGCGGCAGGGTCTTGGGCCAAGGTCAGCGGACTCGACAATTCTCGCCTCAGTGCCTACTCTAACCATGGATCCCACTCAGCAACTCTGGGCAACAGCTTGCTTAATCTCCACTTACGGCCCCATCAGCGCCGGGGATGCTTGTCTTCACCTTGGAGATGCCCAGTAGGGACCATCTCACAGGGAAAGCCAGGATGGGTTCCCCAGCGGTTTACAGTGCCGGGACGCCCCGTTGCTGGGGCAGCTGTGCGCTTTACAAGTCTACAACATTTACATTTACATCTTGTTGAGCTAAATTAATGCAGGTATGTCAGCTCAGCTTGCGCCCTAGACAGACATACTCGTGTTGCGTTACGTTGCTATTGTCTGCAGGTGGGGCAGCTGTACTAGACAATTATCTCTTTTCCTATCATGGCCATGCTCTGTTAATTGTCTAAATTTCACCCTGACTACAACAAGGCAGATTAATAGTTACTATGAATGATATACGTAACATGAGGTACTACTAACTAATTATAAAGAAGACAATTATGCAGACAAACATCCTTCTGCCTGCCCATGGGAAAAGCAATGTACTACAGTACAGGGAAAGAATTAAGGCACATGATATTGTATTTATCACGTTCATTACAGACTATCCCATCCACAAGATGCAAAGCCACCTACTCTTTATTCCCACTTTACTGCCTGGCCTCATCCCCCATCATCATTTTTAACATTACTGAATATTACATCATCACTGCAACACATCCGTTGCCAAGAAAAATTCAGCCCAGATTAGCAATGTCTGCCTTAGCTAAATTATTTCTCTAATGATACAAAAACACAAATCAAAAACAAAAATCTCTGGACAAAAATTCTTTAATGAAGGCATATCAAGGGGTCAGGGCCAGAATGACCTCTTTCTTACTAATGTCAATTTGGAGGTGACAAAGAGTTGATGTTCATACTTTCTCACCTCTGTTATCAGAATTTGATTCTCCTCCTCATTAAAATTACTCTTCCTCTTTCCCGTGGGGTCTGTCTGGACATCCTGGCTGGTGCTGGGGTTGTTGGGGTTGTTGCCCTGGCTGCTGCTGCCTGCTCCATCTCTCCCTTTCGAGGTATGAGGAAATGTTTTTTCTTTAAATGTGTTTTTAAAGGATTTATGACGCATAACACACTACAATGTGATGCTAGGGTGATCTGCATTGCTTTACATGCTGTAAAGTAGCCTAGCATCAATTTTGCTGCATATGCATCAATTTTCTCTGCGGCAGCCATCCTATGGAAGCATGGTTTTTTTTACGCACCATGGGAACTTATTTTGTGGTGCGCCATACCGTAAGTATGACGCATCCAAGGCGTTTCAAAATATTCTACTGTAGTGTAACTTTTTCTGCAGCATCGCTGTCTTATTGCAGCGATGTGTCAGTTCTCATAAATGAGGTGCTGTATTTGTATAAAATAGGGTAGTTCAGTGTATTTTCAATTTTGATAAATATTTATTTTGGTACAGCAGTACTCTTGAGGCAGTACTCTGGTACTCTTTACATTTTTTTTTAGAAATATATAGAACCTTATAAATATTTTCCCCTACATATTATCACTTTAATACAATGTCAAACCTAATACTTACCTATATCTAAGAGCTCAACAAAGAACTCATGGCTGCCTTTAACTTTTGTAAAGGCAGTTATTAGCCATTCACATATTGCCTTGTCATTGCTAGGATCCATGGTACTTCTGCAAAATACCACAGATTTCGTGAAAATTCTGTAATAACAGATATCACTACGTTAAAATGCCTTTTAACATAAAGAATACAACCCTACTTACCTATAGTACCCAAAGCATCATCTGTGCACCAAACTCTCTGATCCTGCCAAATTCCTTGTAAATCCGTTCAGCCATTTTCATGCTACCTAAGATACAAAAGTCTATGGAAAAGGTGTGGGTAGAAAAATTTGTTTTGGGACCTCCCTTTTATCTTTGCACCCCCTTGACCAATCACCGTGAAACTTTCCATCCTCCACCAATGTAGAAAAAATTATAGGTCTAGAAAGTTTGGTGGATGTTTGTCAAACGTGGGCAAAGTTATTAGCAAACAAATTTCTGACAAATTCATATAGCGAGAAAGCTTAACTATAACTACAGAGTAATATATAAATATATGTCTATCTATCTATCTAGATATATAGATAGACACACAGACATATATATATATATATATATATATATATTCAATGAAAAAAACAAAGGTTTCACACATGTTATAGTTAGCTGGACATTTCACTCGTAAAAAACCAATGAAATTCCCCCGTTATAGTTAGTTCAGCTAACTATAACTCGCGCGCCCGCAATGCACTACTGATGACGTCACATATTACATCACTCATGACATGGTCAGTGACATCACTCATGACATCACTGATGACATCTCAAATGACATCACTGATGACATTATCCTTGTGACAGAGTGGTAGACCTCCTCTCACCCTAATATAACCTTTGATACAAACATTCAAAAATAGAGACTGAAATTTTCAAAAAAATGGACATACCAATAACAGTTACAACAACCTATTCAGTAATTCTAAGATCCACATACACATCCACTCATCCACCAACAATCCTATACAGTCACTCATACATGTACTCACACATCATATGTACTCATACACCTAAACATCCTGTAACACAATGCCACTCATCCATAGAGTTACTCACACATAGTCACTCATGCTAATAAAGAATCAAACATCCATTTACTTGCATATACAGTTATACACACACCACCACACTTACTTTTACAGAAACTTACACATACTTAGTCTTTTAAACAATCACTTATAGAAACACATACTTATTCATACAGGAAGTCTACCAATCTCTCACTCTCACATATACTCACTTATAAACACCAATAGTCACATATACTAGTTTAAAACATATGTAGTTACTTATGAAGACACTATTGAGACAGTCATTCACTCACTAACACACCCATGCACACACTCATCCACCCATACAGTCCTGCACACATGCTGTCTTCAACACATACAAACAGTGAGTCACTCATTCATGCATCTATGCACTACGTAATACCCCCCACCGCACCATGAAGACACTCAGACACTCATACTGATACTCAAAAAACCAACTAATAACCTATATAGACACTCATGTAGCTACTCACTAACCCATGCAGCCACTTATATACAAAGTGAGAGACTGATACAGGTATTTACACATTTAAACATTACTCACTTAGCCATGTATTCAAAAAGATACACTTAATCAGTCAGTAATACAATCAATTTTTCAAAAACAAATCATCAATTTAGACACTTATATACTCATTTATTCTTCCATTGACCTTGAGATATACATATATTAAACATATTTAATTTTCAGAAAAACACACATTCACTGGATGATGTCATCAGTGATGTCATTTGAGATGTCATCAGTGATGTCATGAGTGATGTCACTGACCATGTCATGAGTGATGTAATATGTGACGTCATCAGTAGTGCATTGCGGGCGCGCGAGTTATAGTTAGCTGAACTAACTATAACGGGGGAATTTCATTGGTTTTTTACGAGTGAAATGTCCAGCTAACTATAACATGTGTGAAACCTTTGGTTTTTTCATTGAATTTCTAAGGTTTTTTAAATGCTAATTCCTAACTATAACGTGTGTGAAACCCATGGTTTTTTCAGTGAATATATATATATATATATATATATATATATATATATATATATATATTCACTGAAAAAACCATAGGTTTCACACATGTTATAGTTAGCTGGAAATTTTACTGATAAAAAACCAATGAAATTCCCCCGTTATAGTTACTGTAGGCAACTATAACTCACGCGACCGCAATCCTCTGCTGATGCTAATACTGTATTTAGACACTTATTTGCCCATGTCTTCTTCCATTAAATTTTAGCTATACATATATTACAAATATTTTTTTTTCATAAAGACACATATGTCATCAGCAGAGGATTACGGTCGCGTGAGTTATAGTTGCCTACAGTAACTATAACGGGGGAATTTCATTGTTTTTTTATCAGTAAAATTTCCAGCTAACTATAACATGTGTGAAACCTATGGTTTTTTCAGTGAATTTGTACGGTTTTTTAAATGCTAAGTTACTTTACGCCATTTGTGGCGTGCGCGCCCACTTAACGCAGTTCGTTCCATGCGCGCACGGTGCGCTTCGCGCACCGTGCGCGCACAGTGAGCACGCGGTGCGCTTCGCGCACCGCGTGCCCACATTACGCTAGATGGGCCATGAACGCACGATGCGCTTCGCGCACCGTGCGCACATGGAGGACATATGATGAGCAAACTCTTAAATCTGCTTTTCATTTATTTTTTTTTATTTTTTTTACCGTACGCTTACCGTAAGCTTACGGTACGCGTACCCCGTGATTTTTTTTAAAATCAATAAATGTTTTTTTTGTACTTTTCTGTCCTTCTTTGACCCCCTTACAAATGTTAGGGGGTCTGTAACTCTCCTCATTGCCCCCTTTCCTTGTTTTCTCTGTTTTTTTTCTGAGTGAAACACACAAAATGGCGGCCGCCGCTTCCTGGTTTCGGCCGATTCGAATGTTTACTAAGATCTAAGAGCCAATCAGAATCGCGCTCGCGCACGCCATGTTTCTTCCGTACGCTTACCGTAAGCTTACCGTACGCGTACCCCGTGATTTTTTTTAAAAATCAATAAATGTTTGTTTTGTACTTTACAGTCCTTCTTTGACCCCCTCACAAATGTAAGGGGGTCTGTAACTCTCCTCATTGCCCCCTTTTCTTGTTTTCACTCTTTTTTTTTCAGAGTGAAACACAGAAAATGGCGGCCGCCGCTTCCTGGTTTCGGCCGATTCGAATGTTTACTAAGATCTAAGAGCCAATCAGAATCGCGCTCGCGCACGCCACCGTACGCTTACCGTAAGCGTACGGTAAGCGTACCGTAAGCGGGCTCAGATATATATATTGATTTAAAGGCTATTTTCTCAGAATCTACTGAACAGATTTACACCAAACCTACAAAAGGCACTTCCTTGACCTAGGGACTACCTCTCTGCCAAATTTTGAGTAATTCTGTTCAGCCGTTCGGGCTGTAGCTCGTTCTAAAGGTCCTATGGAAAAATGCATGGGAAAAACGCGTTTTGGGACCCCCCTTTTATCTCAGCCCCCGCTTGACGGATCCCCCCGAGACTTTCAGGGTAGGAGCGGAGCGTAGCGCCCCACCTATTTTGAGAAATTCGCGAGGATTCGTCGACCGGCGCCAAAGTTATTCAAAATAGAATGTTGAGGTTTTCCTATGGAAACGTGGTCCTAACTATAACTACCTACTGGCGACCGCCAGTAGATAATATATATATATATATATATATATATATATATATATATATATATTACTCAGTCCCGGTTATCACTGGGTAGTAATAGTTAAGTCAGCTGTTGCATAGGAAAAGCATTTTTTGTGTTGCTAATAACCTTGGCCTCGATTGACAAATCTCCACAAAACTTTCCAAAAAGGTGCTACTTTTTGACTAGTTTGTACATGGAAACTTTTGGCCTGATCCGTCAAGAAGGTGCAGAGAAAAAAAGGGGTCCCAAAAGGCAAACTCCCCATTTATTTCAATAGACTTCTTTAAGAAGGGCTCCATCAAAAACAGCTGAGCTGAATTGCACCAAATTTGGCAGGAAGCTAGACCGTGGTCCACAAATTCTGCTTTGTATGATTTGGTGTAAATCTGTCAAGACGTTTTTGAGAAATTAGGGGTAAAAGAATATAAATATCTGGACGGTTGGGCCCGCAAGAGTCTCTAGAGATTCTTACGGGAACACTAATTGAAAAATAGATCGTTCTGATTGACCCAGAGATCTTTATTTCCCTTGGGCCATCTCGCTCCTACAAGAGTCAGACTCCCATGGGAGGGAGCACTCTGATTGGCTGTCAGCAACATGAGAAAAATGTTGCTGGCAGTAATTGCAGGACTCGGGAACTTAGGGGCATATCATCAAGGCGGCGATAAACAATTATCGCCGCTTTTGCGGCCGTTTTTGGCTGAAAAGCAGCGATAGTTTTATCGCCTAATCAGCAAGGTCACCCTATTGCGTGAATCCTTACATTATCGCCCTATCCCCCAACGCCCATCTTTGCATCTCTAATGAGATGCAAAGTGGGCGTTCCTGCCCTGACATAACTGGAGAAATGTCGCTAAGCGACATTTCTCTAATTATCAATGGGCACGCTAACCTGCAGAGCGACAAGCAAAGTAGCGATAACCTCTGTTATCGCTACTTTCCTTACACCTGCTTCAAGACTGACTTAGCCATGATATCCTATGTAAGGTGGATATCATGGTAAGTATGCCTTGTCCTATCAGCAAGCTATTTTCAAACTTTGTGAGATTATTGCTGGATTTCCAGCGATAATCTCACATTTGGCACTTAGAGCTTGGAATTGTATCGCTTTTGAGATAAGCGTTGCTAATAGCACGCTATTTCAGCGATAAAATTCCACGTTACCCAGCGATAATTATCCTAGCGCTAAGTGCGCTTAGCGATAATTATCGCCGGTGCTTGATGATATGCCCCCAAATTCCCTGAGCTGAACATGTAAAAAATATAATATAAGGGGTCAGCGCAAGAATACCCTGCTCCTTAAGCTCAAGGCCAAAATATAAAGAACAATCAGCAGTTTCTGCCGCGATCCCAAGGGACTCCTGCAGAATTGAAAAAGATAAAAAAAATTGCCATGTGGCTCCCCTACCTGAGCCATTAATGGCTCTGGGGACGCCATCCCCCAGGGCCAGCTCACTCGCTATGTCACGGGGAGACCAACCCAGAGATATATTGGTTTCACTGCCTGCACTGGCACGGGTAGGGAATCCTGCATTTGCTCCTGCTTGGCAGGAGTAGTTTTTAATCTCCTGCCATAGGGGAGCAAAGACAAAAGGCCTGATTTAGATCTTGGCAGACGGGTTACTCCGTCACAACGGTTACAGATATCCCAGCCGCAAAAATATAAATCCCACTATTTCCTATGGGGTTTATTTTTCGGTGGATGGGATATCTGTCACCATTGGGATGGAGTCACCCGCTTGCCAAGATCTAAATCCGGCCCAAAGTCTGCTCCCAGCAGGTAGGAGCTTCAAAAATGCTTCCACCAGCTGGAAGCAGACTTTTGATCTATTTGCCTGCCTGCAGTGATAGGGCCAGGGAAACAGATTAAAATATTGCTCTTGTCCAGAGGGAGTAGCATAAATAGCTGCTCCCTGTGGGCAGGATGGGGTCCCCAGGGCCTAAAGAGACTTGGGAAGAGGAGCTGTTTGGCTCTCTCCCATTTGTTGTAAGTTTTGGTCCCAGGAGTGGGCTCTCTGGGGCCTGTAATGGCTTGGGTAGGGGCCCCTGGGCCTTTTCAAGGCTTGTGCAGGGGTCCCCCTCACCTTTAAAAAACATAAGACCCTGGGGGTTGGGGTCTCCAGGGCTTCATCATGCTCAGGCAGAGGGGCCACCTTGCCCCCCTCCCCTTTTAAAAAAAAGGCCCTGGGCGATGGGGTCTCCATGACCTAATAGGGCTTGGGGGGCCACATGGCCCCCCTCCTGTTTAAAAAAAGGAAAGGACCCACTTCCTGCGCCCAGGCAGCCACCCGAGGCAGCCAACCCAGCGCCGCGTATGACCTGTGGTCATGCTTGGCTTGGGGTTGGCCACAGATGGCTAACTCCATGCTGAGCATGACCTTTGGTTGTGTATGACATGGGGTCGGCCAGAGGGCCTGGCTTACAGCCAGGCCCTTTGTCCATCTTGCCGCAGGCTGCCAACCCCATGTAGCGCACAGCCTTTGTGTCCTCACACATCTGCCAGGGCATTCATATCCTTATCGTAACTGTGATAATTATGTTGTACTATACCTCAAATCCCCTTTCAATACCTTTTGACTGCTCATTCCAATCTACCCAGATTAGAGACACCAAGTTTCCATTGTTGAGCAAGTACCTAGAATCCTAGTAAAAGGGAACAGCACCATGCTTACCTTTAATAGTGCTTGGCACTCTCAGTGAATGCAATGGCTGTGGTAAGAGCCTGCCTTAGGCCTATAGAACATAGGAATGAGGTTTCCCATGCATATAAAGGCCCGATACCAGTTCAGTGTATTGTTCATGCAGTTTCTAAAGTTAGGCAGTGAATATTGGTAGGGTAGTGGAGGGGTACAAGAATATTGTAGACATAAATATTGTGTAGTAAAACATTTTAACACAATTCTCACTCCTTTGCATTATATACCCAATCGGATGTTTTTTTTAAATCTACATATATGACTCAAATGTTTATGTCAGATAATATTTCTGTATAAAATACTGTAACATACAACCAAGGTGGTGCACACTGCGGTGGCACATATCAAGTTTCACAGGTCTGAAGGATCCAGGTTCTCTCTATTGCTTGCTCTCCGGAACCCTCGGTCGATGGACCTTTGGTTACTGCTTTAGAAGTGTAGAGGGGAAAAATAACTCATTCAGTTGGAATCCCCAGCTCAAAGAACCAGGACTCAGAAGAATCACAGACTCCAGGTTGTCGAATTTAGTGGATTTATTACAAGGCCAAAAGAAACTGGACATACAAGCACCTCAAGACGAGGTTGTGGAAATACATTGGAACTAATACAAAGCCAGACCTACAACCAAAGTTTTGCTTCTGGAACAAGAAAAGAATGACAAATTCCAAGACCAGACCACAGGCAATAAGTGCACCCACATCTAGATCGGTCTTCATTGGAGGTTCGTAAGTAAAAAGCATTAGTCTGTCCTTACTCTACCACTAACGTGACATCCCTATTTAGCATTTCCCAGGCAAGTCAGGGAAAGGTGTCAGAGCGTGGAGATTTCCTAAGAAGTATACTCACATTGTTTGGGTCAAGTAGCCAAAGACCTGCAGAGCTCGTTCTAAGATGCTCCTTCTCTCCTCATCAATCTCTTCTCCTCTCCTGACTCAACCTCTTGGGCACTGTCCCTAATTTAAACACCAAAATCTCTGATCACGCCCACTGCTTGTCTTCCGATCACCTCATCCAGCTGGGCACTACTCATAGGTGATTTTCCATTTAGTTTCGATACTCCCAACTCCTGGCTCAATGACCTTGATTCCCAGGCCTTCTTCAGTGAGAAAGAACACCGTCCCACGTTATCAGCGCTTTCTTGTGTAAAGGTATTCTAGCAAACAAAGACGGGTTTCTCCACCTGCAACTGAAACATGAGAAAGTAACAAATCTAATATTCACATGAAATTAGAATATTAACTCCATGACTAAAGAGCACCAGGGAGAATACATTTCAGGCCTACAGAAATTGGCCAACATAAGAGAATAATACAGTACATAAGCCTCACTAAGCTCTTTTACTGAATATTTCTGAAGCAAAAGGTTATGGGCACATCATATGAGTGAATATATGTAAGCTTTTAGCACAAGTTTACACATTGATATTTTCAGCTAAACACACATGTACTGCAACATACTTTTCTCCACGTTTATATGAAAAATATACCTAGCACATGACGTTTCACATTATTACAGTGCACATTCTACTCTCACAGAGTAACACGACAAAGAAATAAATGTAGGTACGAACTACTCATGATTATAATGCACCCCTACAAATGAAAGAGCACCATCGCGCCTCTGATGACAAGTGTCTTCACAACCATCTATAACTCCTTGTAGAGAGAACTGACCCAAACAGAAGTCGTTGCCAGCTTTCCCTGATGAAACTTTTTTAGACTCTTGAGATTCTCATAGTGACTGTCCTGCAACCTCTCCATCCTCCTTTTTCGCCCTATAAGAGATCTGTCAGCCTGTCCTGCCTAATGCCATTTATAGGCCCTTATTAACTTAACCAAGGGATTAAAGCAAACGGCTACTATGATTGGCCTCAAGATATAACCCAGAATTCCCTTACCAAGGTTTGCAAACCAATTTCAAACCTTTCCAAGTCCTTTCCAACCTTGTCCCAAACTCCTTCTGTTGCCAATCTCAGTGATGTTACTTATATATTTCCTAAGATCCTCACTATGGTCGGGGATATAAGTACAGCACTGTTGGATCCTCGACATTTTACAGACTTCGCCCTCTTTTGCTAATAATACGTCTAGAGCAAGACGGTTCTGCATCACCATGGCTCTTATCGACACCATCTCTCCATTTACATGCAACAAAGACTGTGCTGTATTCGTTGTCCACTTATCCACAATAGTTGTTAAGCCTCTAATCTTCATATCTTTCAAAACCACTCCCAAGCTTGGTATCATTGCTCTAAATACATCTCCAACAATCTCCCATGCACTTGCACCTCGCTTTTCCCTATGGTGCTATTCACCTTCCAACGGGGCCAAATTCTCAACGTGATAAATCTTGGGAAAGCCAACAGCCACATAACATGTGCCATACCAATTTAATGGCAACTGCACATATGCATTCTTCCCACACACAAAATACACATTGGGTACCACTTGCACTGCTTCCTGCAAAAACTTCTTCACAGTAGCTTCAATTCTGAAAATATGATCACACACACTCTGTCCCACAAAGATTTTATCATAGGAGGTCTGTACCTGTCTAATGCAAAGCTTTCCCCGCTGTTCAAAATCTAAAGCTATTGGGCTGTAACTTCATTTTGCCTTATTGTCCAACTCCTCCTGGGTCCATGCAAATGTTCGCTCCCTACTATTAAACTTGACAGCTAATTGTCTATGTTTATCTTTTACTTGATCTATGAATTTCTTCTCTACATCTGTTAATAAGCACATCAAATTATGACAATGAGCCTAAGCTGTATCTAGGGTAACGGTAGATATGAAATATTTCCTGACTTTCTCTCCCTGCTTATAATAATCATACTTATTCAGGTGCTTGAAAGCTGGAACTTCAGAAAGCACTACATCATAGTTGGAGAAGTAATATTCATAATGACCTTTACTGTAAAACATACTAAGCAATAAGCTACATGAAATCCCATAAGTCAGGGGCAGATGATGGTAACGAATACCCTCCTCCACTGACGCAGGCAACTGTATACACACATAACAATCCCTCACATCCATCGTATTCACTTATTCATATAGCAGCTTCGCATAAGCATTAAGCATGTAATCACCTTTAGACAAATCTACATGTAACATGCAACTAGTTTAATCTAGCATAGCCTTTTCAGCTCTTACAATACCCTCTTTTGTGCTTGAGGTAACAGGTGTGGATGTTCCTTGTATCCCCACCCCTCAACTTCTGCACCATGTGAAATTTTTACAGAAACTATAATGACTACTGCTATCACTAATATCACTGTTAGAAATGGGGGTCTCTAGTTGGCAGAGGTAGGTACCTTTGTCCAAATAGAGACCCTTCTTCCTAGTCAGGATAAGGGAGTTACACTCCTAAAATAACCCCTGCTCACCCCCTTGGTAGCTTGGCACAAGCAGTCAGGCTTATCTTAAGGCAGTGTGTAAAGCATTTGCACAAACCAACAGTAATACAGTGTAAGCACTACAAAAGGAAACCACACCAGTTAAAAAAATATCCAATATTTTTATACACTCAAGACAAGACCAAAAACGATAAAAATCCACAATAGAGTACTTCTAGATCTTCAGTTATCAATATAACCTTGAAAAACAGTTCCTTGAAGTCAATAGCTCCCTCTGGGGCTATCATGGCGTCGTGAACACACAAATCCAAACAGTTCTGGCTGACCGTGGCATCGCAGGTCAGCTACGGTGTTGGGAAGACCCACAAGACAGTACCTTTAGAAATGCAGGGCGTTGGTGACCTCTCATTGAACTTCCAAAAGCATGGCGTTGGTTACGGAGGTCGGTGAAGGAGTTGTCGGGCCCTTGAAGTCACACGTGTTGCAGATTGAACTCCTCACGGTTGAAGTCAGGAGCACCAGCATCGGCAGGCGTCGGGTGCTGCGGTGTGAAGTGCAGCGGTGCGGCGTGAGATGCCCTCAGGTCACGGTGCGAAGTGATAAGGTGCTCATCGCGGTGCTGGCAGGTCACGGTGCAGGCAGCAGCGTCGTCATTGCTGAAGCGCTGTCGTTGGCTGATGAACTGGAGCCGATGGCACTGACGTCGGTAGGCCAAGGCCACGGTGCAGAATGAGGGCGGTGCGTTGTGTAACTTTACGAGCGGTGCCCTCAAACCACGGTGCAAGCAGCGGCATCGATTTAGGCGTGGAGCGGCGGCATCGGGGATACCAAGGGGGCATCATGAAGCGAAGCGATGTGGAGTGCGGTGCCCACAGGTTGTGGTGCGAGCAGCAGCTTGGTGGCAGCATCAGCAGGTGTCGTCGGTGAGACCAGGGTCGCAGTGCGGCATTGCGGCAGTGCCCTCTGTGGTGCCTTAAGGACACAGAGTCGGCAGCGGCATCATAGACGGCATTGGGTTGCTTTTTTCTCTGTTGCAGCACAAAACACACAGGCCCCAGTGCTGAGGGCAGAAGAACTTGAAGTCTTTGCTGTTCCTTGAACAGGGGGCAAGCTCTACCTCAAGCCCTTGGAGATACTCAAATAAAGAAGTTGTAGAAAGTTCAGTCCAGTCCTTTCACTGCCCAACACAGAAGCAGCCACTGCAGGCCAACACAGCAAAGCACTCAGCAAAGTGGCAGTTCCTCCTCACAGCTTCTCCAGCTCTTCTTCTTGGCAGTCTTCTTGGTCCAAAAGAGTTCTAAAGTTCAGGGGTTTGGGCTCCATGTTTTATAGCCCAAAATCCTTTGTCCTCTCAGGTAGAGAGTGTCTGTGCCCAGGCATTGTCAGAGGCAGACCAGGCCCATTCGGGTGCAAGGAAATCTCCTCCCCCCTACTCTAAATGCAGCCCAAGGTCTATTCAGCCCTTTCCTGACCCACCTAGACTCTCAGGAGCCACTGCTGCTCACCAGCCCCTGTCACCCAAAACCCAGACAGTCAATCCACAAACCCAGCAGAGGACTGCTAGATGGCTGAGCTAGAAAATACCTACTTTCTAAAAGTGGTATTTTCAAACCCAGAATGTAAAAATCACCTTCACTAAAAGAGGCATCTTTAGATTCTGAGTTCAGGCATACTAAACGTTATTTTCCTACCTAGTTCCCAGGGCCAGTTATGTTTATAAGATGTTATAAACAAACTCCCCATTCTGTCCTATGGGGAATAGGTAGCCTTGCAATAGTGAAAAACAAAATTGGCAGTAATTCACTGTCAGGACATGCCACACACACCAGGGCATGCCATACCTTTCACATACACTCCACCCTGCCCACAGGGGTACCTTGGGCCTACCTTAGGGGTGACTGACATGTAAGAAAAGGGAAGGTTAGGGCCTGGCAAGTGGGTGCACACAGGCTCTGCAATGGCAGGCCAGAGTTACATTCACGGGCTGTTTGTGTGGGTGGCACAATCCAGTGCTACAGCCCACTAACAGCATTTGATTTACAGGCCCTGGCACACTCAGTGCACTTTACTAGGGACTGCCACATAAATCAAATAGGCCAATCATAGAAACACCAACCCATAACAATGTGTTATTTTACTTCACTTTTACCAGTGATCAGCAGTGAGAAAAGTGTGCAGAAACACTAAGCCAGCAGAAACAGAGTCAAATCTGGGAGGTCGGAAAGCAAAAACCCAGGGGGAAACACGCCAAAAGATGCCAAGTCTTACAATCACTCCCACTATGAGTGTGCCCATTACACACTTTGCTCCACGATTCGGATTTCCAGATTTCATTTTTAACTGAATTTGGTTCAGCAACGCAAGAGGGTCCAATACAAAGTCTCTTTCTGCGCCTCAGATTGCTGTTCGATGAAGTTCACGTATAGTTCATAGGAGTCCTGGATATCAATTCACGTTTGTTGTACATTTATTTACACAGTTCAAAGACTTCCTTAGCCCTCTTTCTTCTTCTACTGGAAATCCCAAATTGTATTCTTCTTCCACTCGGGCCTAGGATAGCTTCTTGAAAGCAAAGTTATTTACAGCCATAATTGAATTAACACTCTCTCACTAGTTCAAAGCCAATCTCAGCAATGACACGCTACAGAGTTTCAACACAAACTGCTTCAACCTCTTGAGCCAGCAGCTGATATTCAAAGGTGGGAAAGGAAAAATCTCACAAAACCAAAGCTCTCACACCACTCACTATCGGAGGCCTTGGTACATCCACCGTCAATACTCCAATGGCCTCAATTCCAGGGAACAAGAGTTTGATTTCAATGATCAGTTTCGGAACTCTGCTGACCACTTGTGAAGGCCTCAGTGTCCTGGTCCCGACTGCTCCCAGCATCTGTAGCAAGATAAGTCCACTCTGGGGAAGCGTACCTTTGACAAGGCACTCTCTCTCTTCTCGATATCCTCAGACCCTCTTGTGCTTGGTCCGTGTCACTTAGCTCTGATTCAGACGTTTCGGACACAGGAGCAAGATCTCTCTCAGATGCAAATCTCAGATTCTGACTCTTTTGTCTCATAGGCCACCAGATCTCCCAATGTGACTCAATGCAACCACAGTCTTCTTCCCAGCATACATCTGTTGACACGTAACACATCTGTGACACACTGCTTCAGTAAACGCATGAAACCGTGGATTGAACCATGTTTGTCTGAACATGGCATCCCTTCCAATATGAACTGCTCCATGAATCTGCCTCACCATAGGGCACAATAAATCATCTGGCAACACTGCTCGACCATCAGTTGAAACCCAAATGTCATCATATCTCTTCTCACAACCTGCTTTAATCCAACCAGCTGACTCCTGTTCTGACACTTCTCCCTGCAGACTATTGACCTCATCCCAATTGTCCACTATGCCTAGCATCATGCTGCACTCGGTTCTCTCTGTGCTCTCTCCAGTATATTCTCCTGAAAAATGCATCCTTGTTCAGCACAGAAACGTAAAAACTCATCGGCATGCCTGTTGTTGAGAGTCACAAAGTCATTCCCCTTCCCATGTGCTGCGCACTTTACCACTGCTATGTCCTTTGGACATTGCAAAGCTTCCAACAGCTGTCCTACATATTCCTTGTTTCTGATGGGAGAGCCTGATGACGTTAAGAACCCTCTCTGAGACCATAGCTGTCCGAAGACATGAACCACAGTGAACCCATACTGGCTATCAGTGTAGATGGTGAATTGAATCTGGTCAGAAACCAGGCATGCACGCGTCAAAGCAATGATTTCAGCCACTTGTGCGGAGTGTACTCCCCGAGGCTGTATCCAAGCAGAGTCCACCACTCCAGAAATTGTACAGACAGCAAACGCTGCTCTCAAATAACCCTCATTGTCTCCTAAACAAGAACCGTCTACAAAAAGGATTTCATCTGATTCGGGCAGAGGTTCATCAACAATGTCGGGTCTCGGTTTGGTGCATAGTTCAGTCACATCTAGACAGTCATAGTTTGCACAATCTTCATCATCAACATTTGGAATAGGCATCAAAGTAGCAGGATTCAGTACAGAACATCTCTTCAGAGTCACCTTCTCTGAGGCAAGTATGACTTGCTCATAGCGTGTGAGTCTGTTATTTGTCAAATGCTGTGTTTTGGTTCTCATCATCAGAAGCTCAACCGAATGTGGAACATATACGGTAAGAGGATGACACATCACAATGCTCTCACAACTTTCAATGCTGCCACACGTTGCAGTAACAGACTTGAGACATCCGGACAATGCTGAAGCTACCGGGTCTAAGATAGCTGCAAAATAGGCAACTGGTCTATGGACACCTCCATGAGTTTGTATGAGTACTGACAGTGCACACCCATCCCTCTCGCAACAAAACAGCGAGAATGCTTTATTGTAATCAGGCATTCCTAGAGCCGGAGCGTGACACAAGCTCTCTCTCAGCTCCAAAAAGGCAACCAAACAGTCATTATCCCATGGTACCGGATCACTCACATCTTTGTGTGTCAACCTTTGCAGAGGTTTTGCTTTCAATGAGAAGTTGGGGATCCACTGGTGGCAGTATCCAACCATTCCCAAAAACATTTTTTGTGTGGTAGGCGCATTCATATTCATGATCGTCTCTATGCGGTCTGGTGACACCTTCCTCTTGCCTTTCTCAATGCGAGGACCCAAATACTGGACTTCAGGCATACCATACTGAAGTTTTCTTAGGTACAACTTGTGTCCATTCTCTGCCAGGTGATTCAACAGGGCGACAGTATCAATCCTGCAGGTGTCCTCCGTTTCTGAGGCGATCAGAAGGTCGTCAATATACTGCACAAGAACTGAACTCTACAGTAGTACCAGACTCTCAAGATTCTTTTTCAAGATCTGATTGAAAAGCGATAGACTCTCAGTATACCCTTGTGGGATACGACACCACGTTAACACATGATTTTCCAGACAGAAAGCAAACAAAAATTGGCTGTCCTCGTGTAAGGGTATTGAAAAGAGCGCCTGGCACCAATCAATCACGGTAAACCATTCGGCTTCACAAGGTATCTGAAACAAAATCGGATTCGGTACCAAGGGACAACATGGAACTACAATTGTGTTGACCTTTCGCAGGTCTTGCATGATCATGAACTTCCCACTTGGCTTCGGCAATCCCATTATAGGGGAATTACATGTACTCCCCATTATTTCCATCAGAATGCCCGGTTCAATCAAAGACTTAATCACTGGCTTGATCCCTGCCACCGTTTCCGGCATCAGGTTGTACTTGGGTGTTCTTAGAAATTCAGCATTTGGCTTGATCTGTATCGTAATTAGCTCAACCTCTCAGATCAGTCCTATGTCTTCCCCCATGAAATCCCACACTTCCAGAGGGACTGAGTACCTCAGGTCGTATGGCAGATCTTCAATCGTCAAGAGGGGAAACATCTCTATGCAGAGATTCTGGTTCGCCAGTTTGAATGCAATGTCATCAACATTTGTCTGTAACTCCACTCCCTTGGGTGTGCAATAAATGGTACAGTTCAATTTACACAAGTCATGACCCAACAAACAGACGGGACTCGAGTCGCACACCACAAACTGGTGTTGATCTTGAAAGGTTCCTATTCTCACAGGTATCTCATCTGTCAAAGGATTGGTCATTCTCTTTTTAGCAACTCCTACGACTTGGATTGATTGTCCCGAGAGGGGAATGTTTGGAACTACTGCAGATCTCACAGTAGAATGGATAGCACCAGTATCAATCAGGAATGTAATGGGATGACCATCACATCTGCCTCCACATGTGGTCCTCTCAGGTCTACCTCCAAGACTGCTCCAAGGGTACAGTCTTCCTCCCACCTCAGGCACCGTCATTGTAACGGGTCTGAATTAAAATCATCAAAAGCTTCAAGAAAGGGCATCTGCTGGTACACTCAATTTCCCTTTGGGATTCTCTGAGGTTGGGGAACTTGCACTGGTGGACTCAGACCCCCTCCCTGCACAGACCTGGGCCTTGTCACGATGTTTACGACCTCAGGTACCTGCACTACTTCCTCATCTTGGATCTGATTGGCTGGATTCTGTCTACACTTGCACTTCCAATGCCCGATTTTGTGACAATAATGACACGCGGTAGTTTTCTTTAGGGTACCAACGTCTATCCCTGTCTTCGGATCTAGGGGCTTCCCTCTTCCCTGACCCAATGCATTCTGAGCACCTCCATGATTGCTTCCCGGTCTTCGTCCCAGTGTTCCTCCACTCGACTGCACTTGGTCTACACTATCTGCATTTCTCATTTGGACTAGCATTAGCTTATTATTCAATTTCCTATGCTTCGAGTCCACTTCGTCACTACATGATCTGGCATACCATAGGATCTCGTCCATGGATTTGTTTTGCCAACAGATCAGATGCTGCTGGATCATGAAACTAATTTTGGGTCTCAATCCTAGCACAAATTTGGAAACAAACTGTTCCATATCCTTCAAATCCAATGTGCCCAGCCCGCTGTACAACTTAAAGGCTTGCAAAACCCATTCATAATACGCATGAACCGATTCTTGGGTTCCTGGGTCGTTCGAACGATTTTAACCTAATCAATATCCTGTGGTGAAATCTTAAACTGTAGCCATGTGATTACCAGTTAAAACTTTTTCATGACTATGGGTGAAGGACCATGTGTTATGGGGTCTCAGTCGGACTCGGAACTTGGTCATTCAACAGCAATTTTACACGCAGACCACAAACCACTGGGTACCACAATGTCAAACAAGGTATTCAAATCGACCCACAGTACTTTTGAGATCTTGACAATGTGATAAACTTGCTTGTACCACTCAACAGGCTTTTCCCTCAGCCGAGGAAAATTGTTTGTAAAAGCTACCAGATCACCCCTGCTCCAGGGTACATGAACATACCCTCCACTCGGTATCTCTCATAATGGGTAATCCTCTACTCCTGCTATCCCCCCTCCTGGAGGCGACGTGTCTCCTATACCTTCTTGACACTCTTTTTCTTGGACCACCTTTCCTCCCACTTAAAAAGCATGCTTCATGCGCGTATCCCTACCATCAATTCTCGCATGTGAATTTTCAATCCTATGACTCTTTTCTCTTCCAATTCTTGATCACTGTAATTCAATCTATGACTTCCCTGTAACATTTTTGTTTCGGACAAATCCACATCAAACCTCTGTGCTAATTTGGTCAGCTTCTCGTGGGCCTTCCTTGCCTTTCGGGTAACATCCATCGCCACAAACAACAGCTCATCTTGTTCATAAAGTTCTATCCTTTCCAGGGACAAATTTCCACGTATTATCTCATCTACTTCTACCTTTAGCCTCACCACATCTAACACCTTGGCTTTTATTGCCGCTCTAATTGTTCCCTGACTGGATGCACTACTCAATTTGTCACTGTGGATACTCTGATTCCTACGAGGATTTCCTTCTGCCATGTTCCGTGAAACATCCTGACTCCCAGAAATTCCCTGCTCATTTCCCATCTCTGGCACCCTCCCATGGGACCCCTAACCGGAGGTTCCCACATCCTCAAATCAGAATGTGAGTCTGCCAATGACACTGACCTTCCTACACTCGACCCTACACGCCCTCTTGAAGAGTCTGCAGTAGCTGGCAATGGAGTACTAGGTTCTATGGGCACCAGAAATGGCCCATACCCACTCACCACACCGTTTCCTCCAGAATCGATTATTTCCTGTACAGCTGACCAGCTACTGACTTCTCCCTGATTTGGATCATATACGGATACTATGGGTCCAGTGGTGACCGGTACTGTAAGGGCTTCCGACAACCACGCAGGAACATTAACTCTGTGCAGCTCTGTACTCTTCTGTGCTGTCGTCTCTGTTCCTTCCACTCCTGTTGAAATCTTTCCCACAATCTTTCCCACTACTCTTGCACTAGGGCTCATCTGTGGCTCTCCTGTTTTCTCCGTAAGTGCTCATTTTCCCTCATCTGAGTCCGGGTTGTATGGAGGAGGACGTTCTGCTAGCAGCCTGTCTAACAAGCTGTCATCAGTATTGCTGTCGTCCTCTTACTTCCTCTTCTGGGCATCTCCTGTTTTCACTAATAGTGGCAATAACCTCTCTACTCTTCACTTCTTCAACTGCGCGTCCCATCGTACATCCTGAAACACCTTCATCGCCCTTTTTATCCTTTCCTGACTTTGCTCTCTACTCTTTGCCTGTGCTGCTCTCATCCATGCATCTTGCAATTTTGAAGTCAAACTATGGTATGGAGTCCTACATTCGTGGCCACATAATGTGCTGGGGTATCCTTGGGTGGTGCTTCCTCACCCACTCAAGTCACTAATCCTCTATCGCCCCTTCAAAGATCTCACAACACCCTAAAACATTGCATGATTGAATCAAGTTCTTTTACCCCCCAAATTCCGTTTCAACTTCCTGATGACAATCGACCAATCCAAGTGCGGCTTTACACCAACCGACCTATCACAGCACGGCACACACTGATGTCACTTCTCCTCCTCGCACAGCAGTTCACCCGCCTTCACAATCTCTCTTTACACATTCACGCACTTCACTCAGAATCTAGTAACTGTTTGTTCACCGAATGACCGGACAGCTACATATCCGACTGTCTGTCCATGAAACAACAGGACAGTCTCAAGTAATTGTCTGCCTCACCTCTGGCAACTGTCTGTCCGTGAAACAACCGAACAGCTGCACATCAGACCGTATGTCCAAGAAATGACAGGACAGTCATAAATAAAGTTGATACGGTCCAGTCTCTCAAACCGACTCACACACAGTGACCCACGACATGCGTTGGCCACTCGAATCACTGTGGTCCGCCCTTGTGCACTAGCTTCCCACACTATTCCATCAAGCTCACTCACACACTTTCTCTAACTCCAAACGGTTCTTCAATAGCGCTTCACGACTCCCACAATCGGTGGTCAGACAATTACATCAATCGGTGTCTTCTACACCTCAATCTATCCCGGGATCTGATGCTACATGTCGAGCCTGGCATCAAATCAAACCATCAAAAACGTATCACATGGACCGTGTGCGTTCGGCCTGAAAACACAATCACTCGTCTCTCATGCCAACTCCGCAAGACATCACCAGCCACGGCCCATATAGGGCGTGTTAACACGCCCTATACGGGCCGTGGCTGGACATCACACAATCTAATCATCACCGCAATCTAGCACACACAAGCCTATTCATTTTCACTCCACTGTGAACCGTTGTGTTCCCACTGCACCGTCACACTCCGTCGGTCTCCTCTAGGTCCTGTCGCTCTCCGTCCTCGATCTTTTGGGCTCTTTGGGGCACCATGACTAAACTTTCCCTACTTGTCTTGATTCTCCCCTCACTCCAAGAGTCAACCATCTGATAGTGCTACCAAATGAAGGAGCAGAGTTTCCTCTCTTGATTGTACTCCGGAACCCTCGGTCGATGGACTTTTGGTGCCTACTTTAGAAGTGTAGAGGGGAAAAATAACTAATTCAGTTGGAATCACCAGCTATAAGAATGAGGACTCCAAAGAGTCACAGACTCCAGGTTGTCAAATTTAGTGGATTTATTACAAGGCCGAAAATAACTGGTCATACAAACACCTCAAGACAAGTTTGTAGAAATACATTGGAACTAATAGAAAGCCAAACCTATGACCAAATTGTAGCTTCTGGAACAAGAAAAGAATTACAAATTCCAGAACACAGGCAATAAGTGTCCCCACATCTAGATCGGTCTTCATTGGAGGTTCGTAAGTAAAAAGCATTAGTCTGTCCCTACTCTACCACTAATGCAACATCCCTTCTTAGCATGTCCCAGGTAAGTCAGGAAAAGGTGTCAGCGTGTGAAGATTTCCTAAGAAGTACACTCACGTTGTATGAATCAAGTAGCCAAAGGCTACAGAGCTCGTTCTAAGATGCTCCTTCTCTCCTCATCGATCTCCTCTCCTCTTCTGACTCAACCCCCGGGGCACTGCCCCTAATTCAAACACCAAAATCTCTGATCACGCCCACTGCTCGTCTTCCGATCACCTCATCCAGCTGGACACTCCTCATAGGTGATTTTACATTTAGTTTCGATACTCCCAGTTCCTGGCTTGATGACCTTGATTCCCAGGCCTTTTTCAGTGAGAAAGAACACCGTCCCACGTTATCAGCGCTTTCTTGTGTAAAAGTATTCTTTCCTCCTCTAAGCCTAGCTCCTAAAACAAAAGCTTTATTCTAGCTAACAAAGACGGGTTTCTCCACCTGCAACAGAAACATGAGAAAGGAACAAATCTAACATGCACATGAAATTCGAATATTAACTCCATGACTAAAGAGCACCAGGGAGAATACATTTCAGGCCTACAGAAATCGGCCAACATAAGAGAATAATATAGTACATAAGCCTCACAAACCTACTTATAACTAACTGAACATTTCTGAATCAACAGGTTACATGGGCACATCAGATGTGTGAATATGTGCAAGAATTTAGCACAAGTCTACACGTCAATGTTTTCAGCTAAACACGAATGTATGGCAGCATACATTTCTCCACGTTTATGTGAAAAATATGCCTAGCACATCACGTTTCACATTATTACAGTGAACAGTCTACTATCCCAGATTAACACGACAAAGAAATAAATGTAGGTGCGAACTACTAATGATTATAATGCACCCCTACAAATGAAAGAGCACCATTGCGCTCTATCAGTTCCCATCTAGACATTTTGATCTTAAATCAAGTTTCTGGTGAGCAAAAACTTACAGCACAAAAGAAATAGAATTTACATGGAACACACCTAGCCCAATCATTAAGTTCACACGAGAATACACCTGGAGAATAGTCCTGGAGACTTTCTTCGTCTTGCACACCTGGAACTCTTTTCTAGCATCTTTGCAAAAGATAGAAGATGTGCATGGTAGCTCACCTGCATTTAATGGTAATACCATAACCTTGCAGGGCAATACAAGAAAAGCATGAGATGGAACATGTGGCTCCAGAACCGGACAAACGGAGCTAATGTGACATCTGCTTTTCGTTTGACCCTGGTCCATAAAATGCTGAGGGAAGTCACCTGGTGTGAATAGTGAAAGGCTCTGCCACTCGAGACCGTCGTTCTATGGCCTCTTACCTCCTTGGTGATCAATTAAAAGCTGTCAATGAGTTAGCAAGTAGCAAGATATTTACGCTCTTATCGTTCGGAACTGTTATAGATGACAGTAATGCTTTTTGACTGAGACTGTTTCTAAGTACTATGATTCCAGAATACCAGATGTTATTGCTTAAGCCAAAGCCATGCGGGTCTTTCTTGTGGGAATTAAACTGCAGTGGTTTCCAAGGAGATGTGAAAAAGGCCTACACAGAGATTATCTAAAGCACTTTGGCTGTGCTTTGAAAGAGGACTATCATGTCAATGAATAACTCTGGGACACTCGCCTCTCCTTATCTCAGTCACTTTCCTCACACTCCTTTTTTTCACAGCTTTCCATTGTTTTTTGCATCCTTCCTCTGTTTCTTTCTTTCTATCTTTCTTCCTTCCACGTTTTCTCTATCATGTCATTCCTTCATTCATTTTATGTCTTTCCATGCTTCTTTTTAGTTCCCTTCTTTTCTAATTTTCTTTCTACTTTTCATTTGCTTTACAATTTCCTTCATCCTTCTATAATACTTCCTTCCTTATATAATATTCATTCATTTCTTCCTTCCTCCCTCCATTCCTCCATTCCTACCTTCCAGGATATGTCGGATTTTTAAGGCCTAATCTAGATGGCTAAACCTTTAACTCACAAGTAGAAGGAGGCTCCAATTTCGTAAACAGACTTTCAGGAAGGTAAAATCATAACAATCAAAGTTAAGAAGCGAGAAGAGTGCATCTATATCAACAAGATAGAATCCACCTCCTCTCAATCTACTCAGATGGACTAAAACCTGGTTGGCAGAAAAAACTTCAGATGGGAACAACAATCTGAGTGCAAATTGGAAAATATTGTAAATAATTATTCGATTGTCCGATGAGAATCCCAGTGAGAGTACCTAGGTGACTGCAGCCCTTTCCATTAATACAGGCAGTAGTGGCTGCTACCGGGCCCGGGTGGTGAGGCTGGGGTGGGGAGGCTGGGGTGGGGAGGGCAAAAAAAAGAAATCATAAACAAACAAAAAAACACCTACCTGAAACGACCGCCGCCTCTCCCTTGTCCTCCATCCCTCCAACATCTTCCTGCACTCCCACCCAGCAGCAGGAAGCACCCACCCTTCCAGCCTCCCCATGGCCAATCACAACGCTGCAATGCAGCATTGTGATTGGTCTGAGCGCCGTGGATCGGTGTTCAGTCGGGGACTGGAAGACTTTGCATGTTCCTCACCAGGCTGTGTAATAAAGCCTGGTGGGGGACATGCACAGTTTGCAGAACTGCTTGAGGTGGCCCGAGATGGCCGGCCAAGCAGTCCTGCACACTTCAGGAGTGAAAACCACTCTTCTCTCTACTCCGCCAGCACGCCCCGCCCGAGAGTCACTGAAGTATATAGGAAAAATAAAATGATAATAACAACAGTTATTATCATTTTATTTTTCCTTTTGTTCAGTGGGGCGACTTACCTCGGCCTTAGCGGAGGAGCCGCCACTGAATACAGGTACATTTTCCAGGGCTCGGAATGGATCTGTTCAGCCCATTAGAACCATTGGGAAGGAAACCATCAACATCTTCTGGTTCTGGTCAACTATGAGACCTGATACCCAGAAGTCTTTTCTTTCCTAGGAACCTCAGCTGCGCACATATGTGATCTCTTGATACCTTCCTTAGCACGAGTGAGCATTCCCAAAGAAATTATAATGGACCAAAGCACAAGGGCCAGATGTACGACCAGTTTTTGCATGCGCATACAGGTTTGTGACGATTTTGCGCATGCAAAAACCTAAATGGCCATGTACTAACACTATTTTGCGACTCGCAAAATAGTGTTATGCGACTCACTATTAAGAAGGGGCGTTCCCTTCCTAATAGCGACTCACAAGCCATGTATGAATGTTTTGCGACCGCAATTGCGGTCTCAAAACACTCGCAATTTACCACCCTCTTCAAGAGGGTGGTAATGCAGTCGCAAATGGGAAGGGGTCCCCAGGGGATCCCTTCCCCTTTGCGAATGCAGGGAAAACATTTTTTGGGGGGCAGGCAGTGGTCCCAGGGACCAGTACCTTTCCTTACAAAAGGAAACAAATACGTTTCATTTTTTAATTTTTTTAATGCATCCCGTTTTTCCTTTAAGGAAAACAGGCTGCATTCAAAAAATGCTTTACTGAAAAGCAGTCACAGACATGGAGGTCTGCTGAACCCAGCAGGCCACCATCCCTGGGAGGGTCAGCCATTCCCAATGGGGTCACAAATTGCGAGTGCCTCATTAATATTCATGAGGCTCGCATTTTGCGACCCCATTGAGAATTCCAAACAGTGTTTCTGACAGTGTTGTACATTGGCATTTGCGACTCGCAATTTTTCACATATTGCGAGCCGCTAATGCCAATGGTCGTACATCTGGCCCTAAATTCATGTCACAACTAATATCTCCAATCTGCAAGACTTTCCAGATCCTGCACATCATAGGGTACTACCGTAGATCCATTCCCCGCTTCTCAATAGTGGCTACCCCCTATGTCTCTGTTGATGATAATTCTCTTTAACCACATTGAGTGAGGATCCTTCCAAAAAGAATCTTTTCTTTCCTTGAAGAAAGTCTTGCACACATACCCCAAATTGTGCTGTCCAGATTTCTCAGTGCCCTTTTCGCCCCAAAGAGATACCCGTGACACACATCTCAGTGACGCACTGTCCTTAGACAATGAGGATGGGTTATATTTTGTCCTCTTCCTTAGTATCAAGTCATTGGTACATGAAATGGTAAACACCACAATGCAGAGGCTGAGTACCTGGCTATCAAGTGTGGAGTAGAGGCCTTCCTTTGTTACCTATTAGAACATCACTTTTGCATCATCAAAGATCATGCCCCTTTGACATTGCTATCTCACCGCGGAGATGGTTCATAGTCTTATAGCCTTTTTCATTGTCTTACACAAATCTGGTTTTCAGAAGACTAAATTAAATTTCCTCTCTAGGTCACCTGAGTACTCTGTGGCCAAACGTAAGAGCGTTAAATGAAGAGGTATGTCACAAGGTGCAGGACGGTGCCAACAGGGCGGAAGAGCGATTTGGCCTTGTTGCATGTTGATACGTAACACAGACATATTGAAAGTAACATACAGGGTCCTGACATAGTAAAGAAGGCAGTGTAGTAGATTTCCAACATATCGGAGCCAAGTCTGATATCCCAACCACTTTTAGCAGCCTGCACTTGGTTTACTCCTATGGATGGTATGACGAAGGTTACAGGTTGAGTCGGGGTCGGGATATCTCTGGTAACAGAGAAAACCACAGAGCAGCATGCCATGGGAAAGGCGGGATCTATTTTTATAGGAGACTAGGCCACAGAGCCCCCCTGCATACATAAATCTATCCCTTAACGCCCACCCTGCATATATAAATCTATCCCTTAACGCCAAGGATCAAACACCACATTTATTCCAAATCAGAACCCTCTCGGAACCAGAATAGGGAGGGAGAAGGCAGGAGTCGGACCTTAGTCGGGGCAACCAGAACAGGAAGGGGAACAGCAAGGAGAGGAGCAAATTCTGGTATTTACCTGACAAAATCACATTCTTTTTTTTTCCAATGCAAGACGGGTTTAGGGAATGGAAATTGGAATTTCACAAGGGCGTGGAAGAGGGCAGGGGGTAGAGCATCAGACTATGGTAGTTCCTGACAGAAACTACTTCTTTCTCTCCTCTAGGGCATATAGTACTCCAAATGAGATGAGTAGGAGATCCCTGGGACTTGGGAAACTGACAACACGAACTGAGGGGCATATTATCAACGAGGCGATAAAAAATTATCACCGCTTTTGCGTCCATTTTCGGACGAATAGCGGCGATAATGTTAACGCCCTATTAGCAAGGACACGCTAACGCGTGAATCCATGCTTCTTCGCACTTTCCCTTAACGCCCAGCTTTGCATCTCTAATGAGATGCAAAGTGGGCGTTCTTCCCCAGAATAACGGGAGACATGTCGCTAAGCGACATTTCTCCTATTATCAAGCCTCACGCAAAGCAGCATAGCGACAAGAAAAGTAGCGATAACCTCTGTTATCGCTACTTTCCTTACGCCTGCTTTGAAACGGACTTTAGCCATGATATCCTATGGAAGGTGGATATCATGGCTAAGTATTTGTAGCCCTATCAGCAAGCTATCGCCAAAAGTTGTGCGATTATCGCTGGATTTCCAGCGATAATCGCACAGTTGGCAGCTTGCTCTCTAAATTTTATCGCTTTGGAGATAAGCGTTGCTGATAGCACGCTATCTCCGCGATAAAATTCATAGTTGGCCGTGGATAATTATCCTCGCGCTAAGTGCGCTTAGCGATAATTATCGCCGGCCCTTGCTGATGTGCCCCTGAATGTTTTTGTATAATTCTGGAAAGCGCCCCGGAGATAAAGACGGAAAGGCCAATTACTGCAGTCTCCTGAGAGGAGAGGCAGAGATATGAATGAAAATCTCCCCACTGGTTGCTATTGCTCGCAGGCAGGAACCGGAAATAAAGGTATTTTGTATTTTACACTCAGACCCACAGCATCCTTTGTCACAGACCATGGTATATGCACTGCTTCTTTCTCTCAATGTCACACAGGCTGGAGCCCTTCAAAGGCTGATGAGGAATCCTATGCATCCCTGCGTATGTCTAGTGATAAAAGAAAACAACCTTTTTCTGAGTATGATATGCAAACGTAAATGTTCTACTGGAGACCTTTGTTTTACAGGAAAAGATCTGCAGAACATCTTAAATGCAAGCTGCTCATATGATTCTAGTGAACCCTGGGCATTGGGACAACGTTTAATGGTGATGAGGTAACATTTCTGGGACAAAGGTTTCCCACAGATGAGAATGAAGCTCGACTCTGGCTGGTTCGATTACAGCATTACAAGGGGGCTGGGACTTCCTGGATGCAGAGACACTGACCCTTACGAACTGTTCACTCGTACATAGGAAATAGTATAGGAATAGGGGTTTCTGCATTGATTACCGCATATCTTTCCTCAAAACTGGAGTCTTGTTTTTTCCTTGGATCTTGTAGCTGCAGATTTGGTCAGTAACCTTTGCATTTACCCCTTCTTTTTGATGAAAAACGCTCTTTTGTTCCTTCTTCACCCGTCAACCTCACCTGCCCCAATAATCATATTTCCTTTCCCCTTGCAGTAAACTACACACCTTCTGAAATGTGCTCACTACTTCTCCTGTGATTGTGCACCACGAGGAAGCACCATGTCTTTACAAAGTCTTTCAGTGTCTTGCTATATTTCAGAATATTCAGCTGCAAAACCTTGAATCCCTTTTGGTAAAACTTCCTCTGATGTAGACCCTGAATCGTCTTGGTAGTTCTCCTCTGAACTGTGATCTCTCCTAACCCTATAGTGATGTGGATTTGTAACTGGGCAGAATACTCTAAGGGCACCGTGCCCACCCTTGGACAGGGCATGCGTTGGCCTCATGGCCCTGAGACAAGCAAGTGGAGGCTTGGCTTCGTTGATCTGGTGTGCTCCAGCAGAGTCGTGAAAGCAGTAACCCTCTTGAGCTGAGCATTTCTACATAACAGCCCTAGGATGCCCTGCAGCAACACCTGGACAGAGCCAGACATGTTTAGGTAGCACATCCTGGCAGGCTGCAATCTCGAATGTCTCCCAGTATTAAAGAATTGGGGTGACAGCAAGTGGGGGATCATGTGACAGTCTTACCACTTCTGTCTGCCTACTATTCACCCCTTCAGTGGCTGGCAGACTCAACGCGTTTGGTCTGAAGCAGAGCTAAGAATGGTAAGGGACAGGTCTTCTGCCACCTGGTGCTAGGGGGAAGTATAAAACTATTGGCTCTAAGTGGAAGGCAGGTACTAGAAGCAGGAATGTGGCTTTTACTGTACCTCCAGTATCACTGTTTCTTTCTCGCTGCTCATTATGCCACTTCCTATATACTTGAACATTTCCTTGGCTAGGCACACGGCCTGGTCCTCTTATCCCACACCTCATGCCTCTAGTACTTAATTTCCTGTCTTTACTGCCTTGAAGGTTTCTCTGTAATAATTTGCATAGAAGTCAGCACTTGCAATTATCTGCACTAAATCATAGTTGTCACTTTTCAAATCACTCTCCGAGTTCTCTTAAATAAATCCCTATTATTTTCACTTCTCTTGGGGTGTAAATTTAAATGCCAACTTTCGAAGTATGAGAACTCCACCTGCCAAAAAATTCTTAACAGATGCTATATACAGGAATGAGAAAACCTCAGACACACAGAAACAGTAAAGCCAATAGCAACAAAATGGGAACATTGGCTTGCAGGAGGCACATAGTATACTTTCAGCAAAGGTTTGAGGTGTACAGTCACAGAGAATAAAATACTCATTGCATCGTCTGCACACGAACTACACATAGGTCATGGAAGTTAAAATCAACATATGCAAATCAAAACACAAATTCAAAATGCCAGATTTCAGGAGGCAAACACCAATTGCGGCTCAATGATAGAATCTTTGAAGATTAACACGCTGCACATGAGTAAGACTGAAAACTGCGATGGCATCCCAGTCGGTCTGCCACAGTATGACATCTTTAGCACTCTGAAACTGTGCTATAAACCCACTCTTCAATGTTGCTTGACAAGCTCACTTTCCCCCATATGCATTGGTATTAATGTCGCATAAGCCCAGCAGTGAAGCCACAGAACTCTGTCCATTATGAGATAGGCCAGGAGACGATCTGCACGGCTGTGGACATCAAGTGAGGATTGCACATATACATTTCACCCACATTTAGGCACAAGGAAATTAAACGTTTTTCCCAGAATCCATCTATGTTGAGCCTAGAGAGGGTCAGGGATCCGAACCTCACTCGAGCAGCTAAGCCAGGATACTTCGCATCTTCAGGTTGGCTGACCATGCACACAATTTCGACCTTTTCTTTTTCAGATTTATGGTAGCACCTGGCATCTAACATCCTGTGCTCCCAGAACCTCTCACACTATGGGGCATATCAGCAACAACCAGCGATAATTATCGCTAAGCGCACTTAGCGCTAGGATAATTATCGCCGGCTAGCTTGGATTTTTATCGCTGAGATAGCGTGCTATCAGCAACGCTTATCTCAAAAGCGATAAAAATCCTCACGCTAACTGCCTAACGTGAGATTATCGCTGGAAACCCAGCGATAATCTCACGCAATGTGGCATTGGCTTGATGATAGGGACTCTCAAACTTAGCCATGATATCCACCCTCCATAGGATATCATGGCTAAGTCAGTCCTGAAGCAGGCATAAGGAAAGTAGCGATAACAGGGATTATCGCTACTTTTCTTGCCACTATGCTTCATAGTGTGGGGCTTGATGATAGGAGAAATGTCGCTTAGCGACATTTCTCCTGTCATGCCAGGTCAGGAACGCCTACTTTGCATCTCATTAGAGATGCAAAGCTGGGCGTTAGGAATCCCTATGCTAAAGCAAGTTTTCACGCGTTAGCGTGAGCTTGCTAATTAGGCGATAAAATTATCGCCGCTTTTCGGCCGAAAACGGCCGCAAAAGTGGCGATAATTTTATTGCCTCGCCTTGCTGATATGCCCCTATGTTCCCACACATGCGCTGTCTTCCAGACACCACAACACCTCCTCTGTCCTCAACCCACCCCCCGTCTCATTCACACGCTGGTGATTCCCACCACTCACAGCTCCGCGTGCAACACACGGTTGAGCCTCCCTCGCTTCATTCAAGGTTTATCTCTTTAGGGTTCACGTCTCCTGCTTTGAGGCTTCCTGAGAATGACCCACTCATCTCCACCACCCCATACCCAGGTCCTTTACTCGGATTAACAATTTTAAACTGTTAACGGGTATCAATAATATGAGAGGTTTTGCTGTTATTTGTCCTCTTTTCTCAACAGCCTTCGCTACTATGGGTATTTCTGTCACCCTGGTTCTTACTTACTATTGTGTTACTGCATGCAGCTTTCTGGTGGAAACACACTTTCAATTAGCACAACAAACAGCAAATGCCCGACAAACCTCCACTCACACAGAATAAGAACCTTGACTCGATGCTATATCAATGGTAGGCCCCTGTGACATCAAACAAGATGTCATTTAAGCCATCATCAGCATGCTAAGTTGAATGTACACAGTGTGAGCGAGCCAAACATCCACACACACTTGCATGTGCCATATATCGCAACAGCAGCCGCACAATCATTGGCACAGCAGACATCAAACAACCCATGCAGCTGTAGTAAGCAGGTATTTCAAGTAGTGAAGTAAAGTGCTGATTGCGGATTACCGACCTCTTGATGCTAGAAATGTGCTCACAGAAACCCTAGTAGTGATAGATGTGCAACTCAGAAGAGGATAGTCGAGAGCATCGTCGAACAAAAAAAATTTCCCCCACCTTCTTAACACTGGAACGAGATTTCCAGAAGGATGTCCAGAGACTGAGGGTGTGACAATGTTTGCCTAGATATGGTACTCTCATCTCTTACATATCCTGGTGACCAATTTTTCCCCCTGTGCTACAGGATACCATTTCCAAGAAGCCTTCCTGTGCATCTATAACAGCAGTGCAACATGATGAATGCCACTCTACTTTCCAGCAGCCTCGATGTCTTTGGGGAGCAAAACCATTGCAGTCCAGTGGTCGGAAGCCATTTCATAGCACCTAGGAACCATAACATATCAGGAAATGTGATTTTCTTTTTGTGGGGTGGATCTATGCTGTCACAGAGGGACACAGGGTGCCTAAGTCGTAGGTCTGGCTTGTTTTCCATCCTTGGCTTGTTATTTGCTCAGGAACAGACTGAAGAGTCATTTGGGGTTGGAAGGTTCTCACCTCAAATCTTCACCACCAGAGGTCTCTGTCACTCACTACTCAGAGGCTTTGAGTATCCTGAATAGTTTGGCCGTCTTTTGTGGAATATCTTCCTGCATATATGGGGTGGGGGTCAAAGTCGCATACAATATTCCTTCTGGAACAGCGTCCTCTGTGGAGTCTGAATCAGCTGCAGTGGGGGTAGCAGTGGCGGCCGGTACCTCTAGCGGGTGGCAGGGGTAGGGGAGGGGGGTGGGGGCGCACGGGTTACAATAAGAAAAGAAAAACACAAAGCTTTCCGCCGGGACCCGCTTCTTCTCTGCTCCTGCTCTCGTCTTCCAGGAACAGGAAGCACCAGGCACACAGACTCCCCTGACTAATTACAACGCTGCATTGCATTGCAGTGTTGTTATTGGTCTGAGCGCCGTGACACAGCGCTCAGCGAGGAGCTGGAGGGGTCGGTATGTTCTCCATGCAGGCTGTACTGCAGCCTGCATGGAGAACACTGAAATTGTGCATGACTGTTTTGGGCGGCTGGAGAGGGCCGACCAAACAGTCATTTAGCATTTAGGAGGGTTGTAACCTCCTCCCCTGCTCTTCAGCCCTGCCCTACCCCCTCACGCAGGCTGCCGCAGCAGGAGGACAAACTAAAATGATAATAACATTATGTTATTACCATTTTATTTCTTCCTTTCTTTTCCTGCTTGAAGGGAATGGGGCGACGCTCCTCCGCCTTAGCGGAGGAGCCGCCACTGGGGGTTAGTAGTATCTCTCCCAGCTCCAGTGAATGTTCATCATCCCTCCACTTCCAGCATCCTGCTGACCTACGCTGGCACCTGCACTTCGACATGCAGATCCATTCCACCAAAGTAACAACTGCTCTTTGAGGAGTCCGCACTTCCGGTAATTGATGTTGGCTATTTCACATACTCTGTGGTATCTTTTTATGCCGACCCTGTGAATGCTCAGTTTCAGACTTTACTGAAAAATGACTGCTTCTACTCAATGTGTCTGCTGCGCTTGGTCTGAGCGCCTAACTGCTCTGAATTCTTCGTTCTCCAGAAGGCCTTATGACCTCTCTACCAGCTATTGGGGAATTGGTTTTAGTACCGAATACACAGCCTGTGAAATGTCTTGGGGAAACTTCAGAGTGCTTGGGAGTGTGCATTGGGGATCTTCCTTGAGGATAACTAGAGAGGTGCGTGGCATTGTTGGAACTGGAAGCCGGTCTGGAACATTTGGACCGAATTCTCGCCCCTAATAGGAGCCAGTAAAGGGCTCACCTTGCACCATTTGGGTGAACTCACTTCCTTGTGCTGCTAACTACCCAGGCAGGGGCATTTTATGCTGTATGGTCCATGAAGCAAGGGTCGGGTGAGCAGCATAACATGCCTCCCCAGCTGAATGCAATCGCTGCGCTCATCAAGGGAGCGAAGGGGTGAAAGCAAAAGATGCTCACACCGCAGCTACTGCTCATTGTTTCACGTCTACAGGGTATTGGCTGCTCCTGGCAGGAGAAGCTGCTACAGGACTCGGGTGGTGGGGCAGGGGCGGGGGCAAGGAGATGGGGGGAAGAATTTTTTTGTTTAAAACCACTTACCTGTGACAGCCGGCCGGCTCCTCTCCTCCACCCTCTTCTTCCTACTCCGGTCCTGCAGCAGGATACAGGAAGCAGCAGTAAACACCCGGCTCCCAGGCTTCCAATAGCCAATCACAAGGCTGCAATGCAGCCTTGTATTTGGTCTGAGTGCCGTGGATCGGCGCTCAGCCATGGAATGGGGGCCTGGGCATGTTTTTCATGCAGGCTGTAATGCAGCCAGCATGGAGAATATGGGAAGTGCGCACGACTGTTTTGGGTGACCCGAGAGGGCTGCCCAAACCATGCATGTGGACTTTGGAGTGGGCAAACCACTCCTCCCCTGCTTCTCTGTCCTCGGAGCAGCCCTGCCCCGCCCCGCCTAGAAAGCTGCCACAGCAGAAGGAAACAACAATGATCGTTTTATGTCTCCTGCTGCGGAGCAGTGGGGCTATGATCCTCCGCCTGAGCAGAGGAGTCGCCACTGACTCCAGGGGCCATTTGGAAGTTAGTTCAGTAGGAAAGGCCTAAATCAGAAATCCCAATATTAGGCAATTTTTTTTTCAGGGAGACATCCGACCATATGACACACAGGGAAATTCCTAAACTGCTGAAATCGTGAAATTTCAAGGGCATGATACATTGAAGCCTGAGGGCCTAAAAATCACAGGGGTATATGTATCAATCTTCCAAGCAGCACAATGCAGCAAGTCACCTTGCTGTGCTGCATGAAAGGGCCGGAATGCACCATATTTTACATTATACCTGTCTTTTCCCAGCACTGGCGCACTTTTAACAGCTGCCTAGCGCCAACGCAGGCACCCTTGCGTCATTTTTCAAGGGTGCCAACTTTGTAGGCAGGATTGTTTTTATGAAGGAAGGGGCACCATCCTGCACAAGAACAATCCTAAGAGGCATTTTACTTATTCTATGTTGGCGACAGAATGCAGACAAGTAGAAAGAGGGAAAAACGAAGAGAAATACAGATATTTCTCCTCGTTATGCCTCACCTGGGGCGGCGTAGCATTTTGATGCATTTTCAGGTCTACCACTAATGGTAAATCTGGGAATACGCCAAAATCCATGGGTGGATGTGTGGGAACAGCCACGCTCCGCCCATGGAACACCTCCCTACTGCGGAGTAATGCAAGGCAGCGATTTGCTCTGTCTTGGGTTACTCTAGATTTATCAAGCCACACAGGGCCACACAATGGAGCCTTGCATGGCTTGATACATCTCAATTGGATTTTGTGTCACCCTTACGCCTCCTTGGGCGCAAAGGCGCTGCAAAACCTTGATAAATATTCCCCACAGTGTCCAAAATGAGTACTCATTTTTTGACGCACGGTCATATTAGCAACTATTTGAAGTCCTAGATTTTATCTTCAGAAACAAAGTGGGCCTAAATCACAAAGAATCTTTTTCAAATGTAAATGTGAGGTTTGAAGAATTTGAGGTGTGCCTGGAAAGAATTAAATAGATACATCTGTTTATAACCATCCTGGCCCACTGCAGGCTCATTTGATGTACAGCAGTAGCTGAAAAACTTTCTGCAGGTGGATATCTCTATCAGAAAGGGTGGGACTTCTAGTGACAGAAAATCATTCAGTTTGTGTCTACAGAAGTGTATCTGTTAGCAGTCCCTCCTCCTTCCGCTATCTGTTTCTCACCACTACCGCCCCCCCTACCGTTAATTTCTCACCACATCCTCACCCCCTCCCACTGTCCATTTCTCACCACCCAAGCTTCCCCCTGGTCTTGCTTGACCCCTCCCTAACCTCCTGCGCTGTTTTTAGATATATTGCACAGCAGTACGGGCTGCTGTGCAAATGGCTGAAAGAGAAAAAAGGTGATATGATGCTGTATGAAATTGGGTTACAAGTAAAGGGGAGTGGCACTCTACCCAAGCAGTAACCAAGATTCCTGCCAGAGTGAAACATGAGCAAACCTCAAGTTAACCCTTGTTTAACCCTCTTGTAGCTTGGCACAAAAACAGTTAGGCTTAACTTAGACGCAATGTGCCAGATATTATAGCAGTTCTTCAAACAGTAATAAGGTGAAAACACAAGTAAAATCCCACACCAATTCAACAAATTAGAGTAACATTTAAAATTTGTATTTAATACCAAAACAACCCAAATCTAATCAGTAGAACTGGAGATATCCTATTTCAAAGTTGTAAGTAAAACTAGTGCCCAGAAGCACAAAGCGACAACTGTGGTTATCTGATCACGCTGGACCAGGACAAAGTCACAATTTCAAGCTGACCATGATGGAGCATGGAACTCAGTTAGGCCTGCTGAACAAAAGTGACTCAAATCAAAATTGCGGAGCATTGCGAGATCCTGTGCCAAAGATGTTTCGCGCTGCACAGGTGATGCGAGGTCCTGGTGTGGAGATGCGCCGTGCACGGCTGCTTCCAAGGAAGTTCGAGGCTTACGTTATGAAGTCCTGTGTCTCCGTTGAGGTTGCTGTTGATAAAGTGCTTGCAATGTGAATGTCTGCATCGGGAATACATCACACAGCAGCAGTTTTGATGAGGCTGCTGGTTGTGATGTGAAGTCTTGCATCGGAGATGCATCATGCAGTGGTTCTGATGCGAAACTTTTGTAAGGCGATACGTCAGGCTTCATCAGTTTTATTGGGAACACAGCTGGGCTGGCAGAGCACCTTCAGGCCCACCTACAATGGTCCAGGACTGGGGTGGCACCAGTTGGGAGGGTAGAACTCGCAGCAGACAGAGTCCTGGTGCTGGGCTCAAGGTTTTTGGAGTCTTCCGTCCCTGAAGCAGTGGTCAAGAGGCCAGCCAGTTAGCCCTAGGGTCACTCTGGTGGTCCTGGGTTAAAAATTCAGGTTCATCATTCTCACTCAGGCAGGAGAGGAGCAGGGCAGCAGGGCAGCACAGCAGGGCAGCAGAGTGGCAATCCTTCCTGCAGCAAAGCGCCACAACAGTACTTCTTCTGAGTCTTCCACACTGAAGAGTGCGGTCTGAGGGTCAATATCTATACCTGGTGCATACTTTGTAGAATAATAAGATTCTGGAGGGTTCCGCCCCAGAGGTGCTTGGAATTGTCTGCCTCCCTGCTCTGGCCCCTGATTGTCTGAGGTCAAACCCTTTGTGAGTGTGCTGAGGCAGAGCATTTGTCATGCACAAGCATGGTAGATGACAGCTCCTACCCCTCATCACATCAAAGATGGCCCATCCTGCCAATACCTAAGGCCCTTTATTTCACTGTCTGGAAGCAGTACTCAAAGACCAACTGCCAGACTCACCCAGTAACAGGCTGCAGGCACCAAATGGTTAGGACAAGAAAATGCCAGCTTTCTAAAAGGGTCAATTTCAAAATGATGCCTTAAAACCCAACTTCATCATTAACGATGTCTCTAAATTACAATTCTTTAGACACCAAACTCAATATTCCCACCTGCTCCCAATTGAAAGTTATCACTTATTAAGGTGCCGATTCCGATCCTGTAAAACCCGGGTACGAATGGTCGTACGGAGCGTATTCTCCATCCGACTCGTACCCGGGAAAACCACCTTACAAACCCGCAAGTACGATTCGTACAGAAATACCATTTCCGTACGAGTCGTACAAAACACCGACCAGCTAAAAAATACCCACAATTCCGATCCGGGACATCGCGTACGTGGCGTCCGGACGTAATCATAGATGGAGGAGTGGAGAAATGAGCATAAAAGCAAGTTTTTGAGGGTTTAGAAACACGAGTCATACAGAGAGGGGCTTTTTTATGTGTTCAACGTGAGTGGCTGGTTATGAAGAGGGTCTTTATTATAAACAGATGGGACATGTAGGAAGTGAGCTAAGAAGCTTCGCAGCACAGCGCAGAAGGGGGAATTCATGGGGGTGCGTCAGTAAGGGGCATGCTTGTACACTTTATTCATTTAAATTCATTTTTTGTCTTTTTTCACGTACAATAATCATTTGAGCACAGTAGATTAACGCTGTTTACAGAGGATTGTTGAATAGATGCATAATGTTATATGTACATGTTTATTATTAATTATAACATGTTTCACTTGTAGTTACCCCTGACGAAGGACTCGAGCAGTCCGAAATGCATTGGGTTTTTAATAAAGAATTTGCCTGGGATGAATCATGCGTTTATCGTGTTTGTGACAGAAGTCCGGATGGTCTCATCATAAACATAGGAAACTTGGAAAATTGCATGGCTCTCCAAGTGTGGATAAAGTGGAGTTGAGTTGGAGAAGATAACGAACAAAAATTTGATTAAACATGGATGAATTCAAAGCATTGTGGTACTTGAGCACGTAGCTGTGTGACTGGTTTGGGGCGTAAAATGACGCCCCACTCTTTTCATTGTCCGGACGGAGTCAGGCAGCGTTCTACGGACCAGCAAGTACGATTCGTGCCTACGTCACTCCGCACGGATCATTTTTTACGGCAGCTAAAAACTCCCGGGAAAGTGAGGACGAAGTGAAGAAGGAGCTGCGGGACGCGACGGACAGCCATGGACCCCATCCTACGTGTCATCCTGGCCCTCCTAGCCTACGACCTGGTGCTCAGAAACCGACGCAGATGCCACAGAAGGTCAGCACAACACCCAGGGGCAAAGGGGGGGCGAGGGGCAGGAAACATAACCTCCACCAAATTGGTAAAATACCATATGGTGGTACGGGCCGTACCCACGCTCTGAGGGCGTGGGTACGGCCCGTACCACCATTGGAGTGGCGATGTAGGGGTACGCGTGGTACGCGCCGTACCCACGCCCTCAGAGCGTGGTTACGGGCCGTACTACCATTGGAGTGGTGATGTAGGGGTACATGTGGTACGCGCCGTACCCATGCCCTCAGAGCGTGGGTATGGCCCATACCACCATTGGAGTGGTGATGTAGGGGTACGCGTGGTACGCGTGGTACGCGCCGTACCCACGCCCTCAGAGCGTGGGTACGGCCTGTACCACCATTGGAGTGGTGATGTAGGGGTACGCGTGGTACGCGCTGTACCCACGCCCTCAGATCGTGGTTACGGGCCGTACCACCATTGGAGTGGTGATGTAGGGGTACGCATGGTACGCGCTGTACCCACGCCCTCAGACCGTGGGTACGGCCCGTACCACCATTGGAGTGGTGATGTAGGGGTACGCGCCATACCCACGCCCTCAGAGCGTGGGTACGGCCCATACCACGCGTACCCCTACATCACCACTCCAATGGTGGTACGGGCCGTACCCACGCTCTGAGGGCGTGGGTACGGCGCGTACCACACGTACCCCTACATCACCACTCCAATGGTGGTATGGGCCATACCCATGCTCTGAGGGCGTGGGTACGGCCCGTACCACGTGTACCCCTACATCACCACTCCAATGGTGGTACGGGCCGTACCCACGCTCTGAGGGCGTGGGTACAGCGCGTACCACGCGTACCCCTACAACACCACTCCAATGGTGGTACGGGCCGTACCCATGCTCTGAGGGCGTGGGTACGGACCGCATCACCCGTACCTCTAGGGCACCAGTACATTAGTGATACAAGGCGTACACACGCCACAAATGTTGGCTTAGGGCCTGGTGCAGCATATAACCAGTATATTGGGGTGTGTACATGGCCAGGACAGCAGTGTCAAGGTGTGCGGGTGGGTGGGTGGGTGTCTACCAAGGAGTCCCAGCAGTGGACATAGACATGTGAGGGGTGGGTGCAGAGGACTCCCAGCAGTGCCCAGACATATGAGGGGTGGGTGCATATCACTCCCAGCAGTGGACAGAGACATGTGAGGGGTGGGTGCATATCACTCCCAGCAGTGGACAGAGACATGTGAGGGGTGGGTGCAGAGGACTCCCAGCAGTGGCCTGCAATATGAGGGGTGGGTGCATATCACTCCCAGCAGTGGACAGCCATGTGAGGGGTGGGTGCAGAGGACTCCCAGCAGTGGACAGACATATGAGGGGTGGGTGCATATCACTCCCAGCAGTGGACAGAGACATGTGAGGGGTGGGTGCATATCACTCCCAGCAGTGGACAGAGACATGTGAGGGGTGGGTGCAGAGGACTCCCAGCAGTGGACAGAGACATGTGAGGGGTGGGTGCAGAAGACTCCCAGCAGTGCCCAGACATATGAGGGGTGGGTGCATATCACTCCCAGCAGTGGCCAGACACATGTGAGGGCTGGGTGCAGAGGACTCCCAGCAGTGGACAGAGACATGTGAGGGGTGGGTGCAGAGGACTCCCAACAGTGGGCTGCAATATGAGGGATGGGTGCATATCACTCCCAGCAGTGGCCAGACACATGTGAGGGGTGGGTGCAGAGGACTCCCAGCAGTACCCAGACATATGTGGGGTGGGTGCATATCACTCCCAGCAGTGGACAGAGACATGTGAGGGGTGGGTGCAGAGGACTCCCAGCAGTGGCCTGCAATATGAGGGGTGGGTGCATATCACTCCCAGCAGTGGCCAGAGACATGTGAGGGGTGGGTGCAGAGGACTCCCAGCAGTGGACAGAGACATGTGAGGGGTGGGTGCAGAGGACTCCCAGCAGTGGACAGACATATGAGGGGTGCGTACATATCACTCCCAGCAGTGGACAGAGACATGTGAGGGGTGGGTGCAGAGGATTCCCAGCAGTGGACAGAGACATATGAGGGGTGGGTGCATATCACTCCCAGCAGTGGACAGAGACATGTGAGGGGTGGGTGCAGAGGACTCCCAGCAGTGGACAGACATATGAGGGGTGGGTGCATATCACTCCCAGCAGTGGACAGAGACATGTGAGGGGTGGGTGCAGAGGACTCCCAGCAGTGGACAGACATATGAGGGGTGGGTGCATATCACTCCCAGCAGTGGACAGAGACATGTGAGGGGTGAGTGCAGAGGACTCCCAGCAGTGAACAGAGACATGTGAGTGGTGGGTGCAGAGGACTCCCAGCAGTGGCCAGAGACATGTGAGGGGTGGGTGCAGAGGACTCCCAGCAGTGGACAGACATATGAGGGGAGGGTGCATATCACTCCCAGCAGTGGACAGAGACATGGGTGTGTGTACATCATGATCAGATGAGCACAACTCCATGTGTGTATGTACGCATCCCTAATGTTCAACTATGTTGATAGTTTCATAACAACACATCACTGACAGCAGTGTCCCACTACCATGAGGATGGATGGCCTTCCCCCACTGCATGACACCATACATGTGGGTGTGAGGACAAATGACACATGCATACCCACCCCTGGCGGATGCAGCACAATACACACACAGAGATCATGCCACAAGACTGTATACTCATGTCAATGCCCACTACACTAAGAGAGCCAAAGGGAACACACACTGTCACGCTCATCCCAGGACTGATAGGAATGTACAGGTGCCGGGATAGCCACCAAGATGTTGCCTCTCATGGAAGGAATAGGGTGGACTTCCCACAGATACAATGCCCACAATTGTCAGTCAGGTGCTCAAATACCCTGCAGAACAAGAACCAAATGTGTGCTAGGCTGGGATAACACACATGCATAGTGTGGAAAATGCTGATTGTCGCCATTAAGGCATGACAACATACTCAATACACAAGTACAGTGACTAGCAAGGATGGCACAGAGGATGCAGCCGGAGACATTGCTGAGCACGCATGGCCATAGTTGAAGGGATCCGTCACAAACAAAGGAAATTTAGACACAGGTCAGCACTACAAAAGTGCTACTCCCTGCAGGGTAGATGTTAGGTGCCACAGAGGAAGGAACAGTCCTTGGGACAATGTCTCCAAACACAAATAGCACACACGACCAAATATACCTTGCAGAGACATTGTGATGGCAGGCAGATACCATGGTCCACCCCATTAGCATCAGACGACAACTTTCTCCTGACACATAACACATTACCACCACCCCAACTCCGGGACCATCAGCACCCACATCAATACCTGAAATGCAAATGTGTTCAAAGGGAAAACAAAATGCTTTATTCAGCATTAAAAGAAAAAGTAGTTAACGACACTATTAACAAAGGCACATGGCCAGTCCAGATATGAAGTCTCCTCTAGCTTGCCTGCACATTAGAACCCGCAGGTTCCTCGACTGGTGGGGGGGGCATCATGTGGGGAAGGACCAGGCACCACAGGGACAGGAGGTGGAAGGATAGGTGTGGTGGGTGCAGGGACGGACGCCTCCATCACAGGGGGTGGGGCAGCGCCAAAGGTGGAGGTCAGCTCGGCGCTGCACACTGCTGCCAGGTCGTCAAGCGTCTCCTCTTCACCCGAAGACAACACAGCCTCAAAGGAGGAGGGAGGGTCGGAGTGATGGGGTGCAGCGCTACTGGGGGAGGGGGGAGACAGGGGGGGGCTCAACTCCCCTACCCGTGGAGTGCCGTTCCCGTTTGCGGGCTGGAGAGAAAGAGGGGCTGAGGCCCAGAACAGCCAAGTAGGCCTCTTTCTCTGGAGGTGTGGTAGGGAAGCCGAGGGGAGTGCCTTTGGAGGGACTGGTCAGTGCGCCATGCGACCTCGGACTGTGGCTGCGTGTATGCCTGTGTGCCCCAGACCCAGTGGGTGTGCCCTCATCCCCCTGAGTGTGCGTGCCAGGAGGAGTGCACTTGCCCTTACGTGGTGGTGTGCTGCCTGTGTCTGGTGGGGTGCGTACTTGTGAATGTTTGTGTGTGCTTGGGACAGGTATGGGAGTGGGAAGTGTGGATGGTACAGGGGTAGGGGGGGACAAAGCGCTGCAGGAGACTCACTGCTGCCGTCAGTGAAGAGTCCATGGACCTCAGCAACATCCGTTGGTCAGGCATCGCTGAAGACATGCCCTCCATGTACGACACCATCTGCGTCATCATTCGGCTCTGGCCATGGAGGACATTCAGCAGCGATGTCTGTCCAACCTGCAACTGTCGCAGAATGTCCACAGACTCTGCAGTGAGGGCAGCAGGGGGGACAGGGGCAGGGGGTGCGGTGCCTGGCACGAAGGAGACACGGTGTTGCCTAGCACGGACAGAAGGGACCGGAGCAACTGGGAGGGCGGTGATGGGAATGGAGGGGGCGGTGACAGATGTAGTGCTGCTGCCAGGTGTCGTAGCAGCCTCCGCCCCCTGGAGGAGTTCAGCATCGGACCCGTCTGCGTCGTAGTCAGTGTTGTCACTAGACAGGTCCTCCACCTGACTCCCCTCGCCCTCCGTGCCACTTGCTCCCACAGACTCCGCAGCAGTGGTGGTAGCAGTGCTGGATCCCTCCTCCACATCGGTGCAGTGTCTCCCTCGGTGTCCTCCGATGATGCTGTGGGCAAGGTAAAGAGACAGAAAATAATCAGTCACCTGTATACAACAGACACATGAGTCACAATTAAAAAGTCACAGTGCATATCAGGAAATGCATCATGAGTAACATCTAGAATAGTCCGCACATATGTAACCCAGCACTCCCCAGTTGGTTGACCCACCATGACACTTGGAAACAATGGAGATCATGACACAACAGCAAATAACTTGATATCGAATTATACTGAGAAGCTAGTGTCTGGGGACAGTTGAGCATAGCAAGAATATTAATCCATGCCACCTCTTGTTCACTGTGAACGAAACAGTATTGGTGCACCCAAGGCCAAATAACACATCTCAATACTGAAGGTGCCACACTCTGAGACCTGCGAGTACTTAGGAAACCATAGCCAAAAACATTGCAAACCCTTGGGACTCACAACCCTTTACACAATGTACATGTTTAGAATGGGTGAATGTGCCACTTTGTGAACAGAAGACACATCTGCCTGCATGACAGAAGTCACACAATGATGTGCACACAAAAATACTTTTACACAGTCATTGTATGAGCTGGCAGCCGAATTCTAAAAAGCCACTGTAAATAATAAATGGTGTAGAAGTAAGTACATATACATGGCACCACGGTGGTCTGGATGACTTGACACTCGTAAGTTCGTATCAGCAACAACCAAGGACTTACACACATGCAAACACACTGTGTGAACATGGATATGTATATTCCGAAGACAAGTGGTAATCAAGCTGTGCCTTCCAGTGAAATGTGCCTGCATGTCCACGGAAAGTGTAAAAGTACTTACTTTTGCACTTCCCTGGGAGACATCTGTCATGCAGGCACATTATTGTCCTTCACAACCAACTAGCAAAAAGAAGCATAGGAAAAATGCAGACATGTTGACAAGTGTAGTCAGTGCCAAGGTACAATACTTATTGACAGAAAACTTGAATCATGCCACCTGTCACATGACCATCCGTACCATGATGACACAGTTGGCAACACATCTGACCCACTGCCTGTCATGTGGAGTGGCACACATGTCCAAACACAGGACAATGCATTAGCTAATGGGCCTGCAATGTGTCTGGATAAGGAGCACCTGCACTTAGGAGACACCCTCATGGCAAGCAAGAATGTCCACACAGATGTCAGCACACACAGACCAAAGTACATAGCATCTCGACCACACACTGGTGGCAAAAATGGATGAGCATGAGCCATGTATTTCCATTTTTGACACATGCTGCAAATCACAAACATTAAACCCAGCAAAACCTGACTGGGTCACTGCATGTTGAGTGTCTGTCCAGACAATTCTCACACACAGGTCAGACACGGCAAGGAGACATAAGGTTTGGACATGTATGCCTTGCCCGCACAAACCCCCCATACCTGAGACAATGCGATTGAGACAGATCAAGAAGTGACACCTCTTAATCTGGGTTTACTCCAATGTGCATCACAAATTCCTAAATGTACTCCACATCACCTCGTGAGGATGCCAACACATATTTGTGACCAACAACCATCAACAGATAGTTGTACATAGACACACAGGCACTGCCCAGTGTGAGGATGCACAAGCTAAATGGGGTCAGCATGTACAATGGGCACATGTAGCACACTTCAGAGAAATACAAATGAGGGCAGGGAACTATGCCACAGAGGCCGAACTATGCTGAACACACAGAGAATAGGCACAGTGTTGGATGACACACATGATTCAGAGGCAAGGGTTTCTTAGGGGACTGTAGTGGGAACACAGCTCCATTGTCCTGGAATTTTCTGACTGTAACCTGAGCTACCGTCCCTGCACTATGCATATCTCCCACTCATGCACATCATGTCTGAGGCCACAACATTGTTAATGCATGCTGCAAGTCTGTTCATTTGAAAACTCACACTCCTATGTTGAGACTCAGCATCATTGCCAACTACCATGGACACCCAAATGACTGTACAGGACAGGGCACAGGAAAGGTAACAACACATTTCTCAGACCCCCCCCCCCCACATGATGCAGAAAGCAATGTGCACGTGGATTAACTGGCAGCCTAGATGACCATGTGCAATAGTGATTACACACAGACCAGGGAACACATGTCATTTAGGGGAAGGGGGGAGGAACAGCCCCGTTTGACTTTGGGGAACATGATATGCACTTCACAAATTAACCCTCGCTGTGTATCCAGGCAACTTAGCACTTACAAAAGCTGGTGACACACAACAAACACACATGTACCTACCTCCTTCCTGCTGCTGCAACTCCTGTAACCGCCTATCCAACTCAGAGAAGACCACCGCCAGGACACGCTTCATCTGTTGGGTCAGTCGTCGGCCCCCGCCGTGCTTGTGTGGAGGTGAGTCCTTGAGCTGCCACCGGGCGATCCTCCGGGTCCAGCACCGGATGTCCTGCCAGCGATTCCTCACCTGGGCGAGGCGCCGACTGCGACCCTCCACAGATCTCACGTCCCTGAAGGCCTGCTTCCATATCTCCCCCTTGGCGTAGGCGGTTACCTGTGAGGATGACAAAGTGAGACAACATCACTACACCTGCTCCATGTCACAGAGGCACACATTTGAACATCTTTGATATTTAGAACAGGGCATATTATGCAGGCAACCAATTGCACCTTTCTCATAGGGACATTAGCCTATGTGGAAGCCCCAAAGCAGGACATGGCATTGGAAGTACACAGGTGGCATGAGGGGTGCAACACAGTCCATGATCATGGCACACGCTGTGCATCACATGCAACACCAGGCTGATGGACAGCACCTCCAAGCAGTCACATGCCGCAGGCCACTGACGCAACCTCAGCAGAGTACACAGACACACACAGGCACAGATCAATCACCTGCCATTGACAACAGTGGATACAAACCTCACTCTGCACATGTGGCACTTGCCTGTGGGGTGTCACAGGTGTGGTGCTAGCTCAGCAAGTCAGACACTCTGCACGGCTTACTTAAACCCCTTAGATGGGTGGAGCTGTTGCCTCCTCCATGCAGCTGGGGTGCAACACTCCACATAGACACTCACCCACATGACAAGGAACATTCACACACATAAATGTCAAGAGGGCGTACACATCATTTGGACACTCAGCACAGCTCCACTCAACTCACACACATCTGTGGGTACAGTCACCTGTCACACCGGTGGGGCCAGGGAATCAGCTCTGGACAATAGGACAAAATTCGGCATAAGGATTGGGTAGGCTGAATGTGCCATGCGCTATGCAGTGAATGTCACAGTAAGCACAATGCAAGTGAGGAGTGCACACAGGAACTACATCATGCTCTGCATGGGAGACATAAGCCATCCCCCCCTGGGACCCACGCTAAAAACCATTGCATGTCTGTCACACCTGGACACAATGCCAGAAGTGACAGTCACAAAAAAGGGGCACAGTCAAAGCTAGTGGAGTCAGCACTCACCTGCTGCCCTGGTCTCCCATACAGGCTGGGGTACTGTGGGAGGATGACATCAAGCAATGCCTCATTCTCCTCATCGCTGAAAGGCTGGGCCCTCTCCACAGTCCCTGACATGTTCCCAGAGGAATCACAAGCAGCAGCAGTGGTGTCGAGTGTAAGGTAGTGCAGGCAAGTGCCCTCACATGGGTTCTGGCTGACTTATATCTGCCTTGCTGGGCTGTTACATTTACAGGAGTACAGAGTGATTGGTCAGTCTCATTTGCATCCTACGTTTCCTCCAATCCCTTTAAACATACCCCAGTGAGGGCCTTTGCATGGTTCAAAATTTGAGCATGATGTGAAGTCAACAACCACTTTGCAACATTGTATTTAGTTGCCAACTGCCTATTCCAGGCCACATGATCGAAAATTTGAACTTGAAAATCGGTATCCATGACAACCAGCATGCATTTAGGCCCCAATACTTTTCCATCATGTGTCCCTACGTAATTTAGCTATCCACACACAGGTACGGTGCGTTTCACACGTACTCCTACTGCACCAGTTGCACATTGCGTTAGCCACGTATGTGTACGACCAGTGTGTACACATACGTGTACGCCCTGGTAGTCCACGTATGTGTACGCCCTGGTAGTCCACGTATGTGTACGCCCTGGTAGTCCACGTATGTGTACACACTGGTCGTACACGTACGTGTACACCCTGGTAGTCCACGTACGTGTACGCCCTGGTAGTCCACATACGTGTACACACTGGTAGTCCACGTACGTGTGCGCCCTGGTAGTCCACGTACGTGTACACACTGGTCGTACACGTACGTGTACGCCCTGGTAGTCCACGTACGTGTATGCCCGGGTAGTCCACATACGTGTACACACTGGTAGTCCACGTACGTGTTCACACAGATGATTTTATGACATGAGGACATATCTGCGCCGTATCCATGTCTGTGTTTTCGTGTTTCACGTGTACCCCTTCATTGCTATGTGTATGATCTGTACATTTCCAATGACATGTGACCTGTGCGTCTAGCTTGCCGCCAGCAGTCTGTATGAGATGACATCCTTCCAATGCAGATTTGTGTATGTATGTCACTCCTGTGATGCCTCTGGCTGTTCACTTACACTGGTCCACAGCTAGTTCCGGCCCATGTCATGAAGAACGTGACTATCAAAGGGTGTAGCTGGCTTGTCGCAGGAGTATCACCTGGCTGCCATACGTGTCCTGGATGTGTAGCACAGACCTGACTCTGTATTTCGCTGATGTGTATTAGCAGTTGAGCATGTGCTCAGTTCATTGACATTGATGTTGTTAGGTACTCACTCTTCGTTCTTCCTTCCAATTATCTGCAGGGCACTGCCTCTCCCCCGACCAATGCCAGACTTGGCTGCCATGAGGGAACGTGACTGCCTAAGACATTACCGCTTTTCGTAACAGTTGATTGAGGACTTGACCGCAAAGCTTGAACAACACCTTCAACCGCGACACAGGTATCCTACTTCGCTGACCCCCAAGATGAAGGTGATGGCAGCCCTACATTTTTTTGCCACCGGTACCTTTCAATTCACGAGATCCAGACCATGTTCAGCCGTGTCCTGCATGATGTTTTAGAAGCCATGTTGGAGCACCTGGATGATTTCATCCATTTTCCAACTCCTGAGCAGTTGACAGGTATCAAGGGTGAGTTATATGCCCTGGGAGGGATGCCCCATGTAATTGGGTCCATTGATGGGACACATGTGGCTTTGGTACCACCACAGGCACAGGAGGTAGCCTATCGAAACCGAAAACATTATCACTCTATCAATGCCCTTGTGGTGTGTCTTGCTAACATGCTGATTTCCCATGTCTGTGCACGTTTTCCAGGGTCAGCACACAATGCCTACATCATGAGGCGTAGCAGGGTGCCAGAAATGATGCTGCGGCTGCACAACGAAAGAGCATGTCTTGTTGGTGGGTATACTCTGTTTGTCCTGTATTTAGCTGCATCTTTGTATGTTACGGCATCTCTTGACCCACTTCTTTACATGATGTTTCCATGTAGGGGACTCTGGCTATCCCAACATGCCATGGCTGGTGACGCCTCTCCGCAACCCCAGAACAGCTGCAGATCACCGTTACAACAACGCACATGGGCAGACCAGGCGAGTGATTGAGAGGACGTTTGGCCTCCTGAAGAGCCGATTCCGGTGCCTCCACAAGACAGGCGGGTCCCTCCCATATGCACCGGTGAAGGTCTGCAAAATCTTCCTCGTGTGCTGCATGCTGCACAACATGGCAGTGGAGAAAGCTGTGCCACTCATCCTGGATCCCGATGAGCAGGAACATCCACCCGTGGAGGATGAAGGCCTTGGTCACGAGGCAAGTGAGGAAGAGGAGGAGGAGGAGGAGGAGGAGGAGGACATCCGGAGTCAGCTCATACGCAAATTCTTCTCATAATGGTGAGTCCCTGGGTCTGAGTGTGCACGCTTGGAGCCTTGTGTGGCATGTGTTGCAATGTGTGTGTCCAGCTGACTGTATGCTAAGTGACTTAGAGGTGTGTTCTTATGTGTCACTCGAGTGATGATGTCATTCCACACATTTTAGATGACACACTCAGTTTTCAACTAGCATGGTGTCAACCTTATTCATGTAGAGCACATGACCATGCATGCGGATGACTATATTTTTCCTGACTTCTTGTGTGTCTGTCATACCTAGGTAGTTGCGCATGCTGTCTGCTCGTGGCATCATTGTGCTCCTGCTATTCCTCATGAGTATTGCAACGTGTGCTGAATCAGCGTTACATGCACGGACATGGTGAGATGTCTCCTTTGGGTAAGGATTGCAGCAAGCCATTTTGGGTGTGGTAGTTGTTTGGAATGTGTGGGCACTGCTCCTGTGCAGGTTTTGTCACTATGCATACATGTTGACTCACCATGGGGCACATGACATGTAGCATGACTCACATGAATTGATAGTCACACTTCGTGACAGTCATCTGTAATGGGATTGTGGATTGTGATGAAGGCATCAATGTGTGTTAAACTTCCCTATGAAACATACGGGATGCTACGGGTGGAAATAGTGTGGGACATCCCCCTAAGAGGCTCAATGGGGAATTGCAGCCTCTCCGTGTGCAGCAGGGGATGTTTGGCTCACCCCCTTCACTTGTGTGCCAGTCCAATGGATTTACAGCATCTGTGGTGCGAAGGGGGTGTCCAGTGTAGGTCCCACATTTCATCCAAAATACCTGTGTGTCTGTTCATATTGATGCATTTCCATAGGTGTGAGGCTGAGTAATAAAGGTGTTCCTCACCCTCCAAGGTGCCTCATCTCTGACAATGCAGGTCTCTTGCCACTGTGCATGCGGCATCTCTGGCATAGTTGTCAAAGATTGTGCATATGAGTCTATGTGTAGATTAGCAACCTGCATGCTGTTCTTCATGTATTTGATTCTCTATTGTGCATGGAGTCCATGGCTGTGTATGTGTTTTGGCATGTTGGTCCCCACAACGGGCCGTCAACACCTGCTGAGGGTGTGTTTCCTGTGCGCAGCTCGCCCTTCAGTTTCATGATCTGGTGTCAGACATCTTTGGTGATTGTGCATCCTTTGTCTCTGGGTGTGCCATGGAAAACCGGACACTCCTTCCTTTACTTACACCTGTTGCAGCAGTCCTTTCTGACATCCTAGTGTTTGGGTGGAACTTGTGGCATAGTTTCCAGGACATGCCACCTGCTGTTGCTGCCCCTGCAGCAAGGGCACACAAAGTTTCCGGATTTGGCAACACAATCAATCAATCAATCAAGACATTTATAGAGCGCACTACCTACCCGTAGGGTCTCAAGGCGCTGGGGGGGGGGGGGGGTGCCGCTACTGCTCGAACAGCCAGGTCTTGAGCTTCTTCCTGAAGGAGGGGTGGTCTTGGGTCAGGCGCAGGTCGGCCGGGAGGGAGTTCCAGGTCTTGGCGGCCAGGTAGGAGAAGGACCTTCCTCCTGTAGTGGCTCTGCGGATGCGTGGGACGGCGGCGAGGGCGTGGCTGGCAGATCGGAGGTGGCGTTTGGGAGCGTAGAAGTTGATGCGGTTGTTGAGGTAGCTCGGGCCTTGATCGTGGAGAGCTTTGTGTGCGTGGGTAAGGAGGCGGAAGGTGATTCTCTTGTTGACCGGGAGCCAGTGCAGGTCTCTTAGGTGTTCGGAGATGTGGCTGTGTCGTGGGATGTCGAGGATGAGTCTGGCTGAGGCGTTCTGGATGCGCTGGAGTCTCTTCTGGATCTTGGCGGTGGTTCCGGCGTAGAGTGCGCTGCCGTAGTCCAGTCGGCTGGTGACGAGGGCCTGGGTGACGGTCTTCCTGGTCTCTGTGGAGATCCACCAGAAGATCTTCCCGAAGCATGCGCAGGATGTTGAAGCACGACGAGGAGATGGCGTTGACTTGCCTGGTCATGGAGAGGGAGGATGAAACCCAGGTTGCGTGCGTGGTCCGTCGGTTTGGGTGCGGTGCCCAGGGCGGGGGGCCACCAGGAGTCGTCCCAGGCGGAGGGCGAGGAGCCCAGGATGAGGACCTCCGTCTTATCTGAGTTCAGTTTCAGGCGGCTTGTCGTCATCCACTCGGCTACCTCTCTCATCCCTTCGTGCAGGTTGGCTCTGGCGGCGGCGGGGTCGTTAGTCAGGGAGAGGATCAGCTGGGTGTCGTCGGCGTAGGAGATTATGTTGAGGTTGTGTTGGCGTGCGATGGCCACGAGGGGGCTCATGTAGACGTTGAAGAGAGTAGGTCTCAGCGAGGATCCTTGAGGGACGCCGCAGATGACTTTGGTGGCCTCTGACTTGTACGGTGGTAGGCGGACTCTTTGTGTTCTTCCGTCGAGGAAGGAGATGATCCATTCCAGTGCCTTCTCCTGGATTCCGACGTTGCTGAGGCGCTGCACTAGGGTGCGGTGGCAGACCGTGTCGAAGGCCGCGGAGAGGTCTAGGAGGATGAGGGCCGCTGTTTCTCCGTTGTCCATCAGGGCTCGGATGTCGTCAGTGGCGGCGATGAGGGCGATCTCGGTGCTGTGGTTGGCACGGAATCCGGACTGCGATGGGTCGAGGGATCCGTTCGTCTCGAGGAAGGCGGCCAGCTGTTTGTTGACGGTCTTTTCGATGACTTTGGCTGGAAACGGGAGTAGAGAGATGGGGCGGTAATTCTTGAGTTCGGTGGGGTCTGCTGTAGGTTTCTTGAGTAGAGCGCTGAGTTCGGCGTGCTTCCAGCTCTCGGGGAAGGTGGCGGTGTCGAATGAGGTGTTGATGATGTCCCGCAGGTGGGGTGCGATGACAGCGTCGGCTTTGTTGAAGACGTGGTGAGGGCAGGGGTCGGTCGGAGATCCGGAGTGGACGGAGTTCATCATGTGGACGGTGTCTTCGGTGTTGACCGGGGTCCAGGCGCGGAGGGTGGTGGTGGGTGGCGTTGCTGCGGTCGTGGCGTGCGTCGGTTGAGTGCTGAAGCTGTTGTGTATGTCCGTGATCTTGTTGTGGAAGTAGGAGGCGAGGGAGTTGCAGAGGTCTTGCGATGGGGTGATGTCGTTGTTTCCGGCGTTGGGGTCGGAGAGCTCTTTCACGATGTTGAAGAGTTCCTTGCAGTTGTGTGCGTTGTTGTCCAGCCGGTCCTTGAAAGCAGTTTTCTTGGCGGTGCGGATCAATTGGTGGTGTTTCCGGGTGGCGAGCTTGAGGGTGGTCCTGTTGTCCGGCGTGGGTTCCTTTCTCCAGGCTTTCTCGAGGGCTCGGCAGTTCTTCTTGGAGCTCTTGAGTTCGTCGGTGAACCATGGGGCTCTCTTATTGCTGGGTCTGCTGGGCGAGATCCTCAGAGGGGCGAGTCCGTCTGCGCATTTGCTGATCCACTTCGAGAGGTTGTCGGCGGCCTGGCTGGGGTTCGCTGAGCTGGCCGGAGGGTGCTGGCTCAGGGAAGCGGCGAGCTGGTCGGCTGTGATCTTGTTCCAGCTTCTTCGGGCAACCTGTTGCTGGTGGTGGTGGATCGTCGTTCTACTGAAGGTGAAGTGGATGCATCTGTGGTCCGTCCAGTGGAGTTCTGTGGCGTGGCTGAAGGCGATGTCTTTGCTGGATGAGAAGATGGCGTCGAGGTGGGTGGGTGTGGATACCAGCTGCTTGAGTCCAAGGTTGGCGAGGTTGTCGAGCAGGGTGCTGGTATTGCAGTCGTTGTTGTTCTCCAGGTGGAAGTTGAAGTCCCCCAGGAGGATGTAGTCAGCGGAGGGGAGGGCGTGTGGGCTGACGAAGTCGGCGATGTCCTCGCTGAATTGAGTGCGTGGTCCCGGAGGTCGGTAGATCAAGGTGCCTCTGAGGGTGGTCTTCGGGTCGGTGTGAATCTGGAAATGCAGGTGTTCGGCGGAGGGTGGGGTGTTGTCAGTGCTGGTCGTGATGCGGATGGTGTTCTTGTGGATGATGGCGATGCCTCCTCCCACCTGGTTGGCGTTGCGGTCCCTCCGGGTGATCTTGTAGCCTTCTGGGATGGCGATAGCGATGTCGGGCGCTGAGGAGGCGTTCATCCAGGTCTCCGTGATGAAGGCAACGTCAGGGGCTGTGGCGTCTAGGAGGTTCCAGAGTTCGATGGCGTGTCTGTGGACGGAGCGGGTGTTGAGCAGGATACACTTGAGGTGGTTGCTGCTGGTGTTCGGCTTGGCAGGTGCTGGTGCCGGGCAGGTCCGGATGCAGGTGAACTTGCAGGCGAGGCAGCTGAAGGGTCCGTGGGTGTGCTTCGGAGTAGCTCGGTAGCATCCCTGGGTCCTGCCGGTGTTGAGTGCGATGAGGGTGGCGGCGGTGTACGTCAGGCGGGTCGATCGGGGTCCTCGGGGGCCAGGGGTCCTGGCACTGGGCGCGGTCCAGGCGCGGACGGGCGTAGACGGGCTTGCCTTTGGCGCGCCTTCGGCGCACAATCGGCGCGCCCGCTGCGCGTGACCGCTGCGCGTTCGCACGGTCGCCATATATGGCGAAGTGCGCGGGTGGGCGGAGCAGCTGGGAGGCGGGAGCGGGGAGGGAACAGAAGGAAAAAAAGGGGCGGGGTCGGCGGTGGTGGCGGGAAGCGGGGAGCGGGGAGGGAAGACGGAGGGCGGTGGCAGGCAGGGAGAGACAGGCAATACAGCGGGGGAAACAGCAATCAAAACAATGCCAGTACAATTTTACAAATAAACACAGAGAAAGCCAATAAACAAATACGCACAGCAAAAAAGACCAGGGGCACAGGGAGAGGAGCGCCGATCACAGACCACGCCGCTCGAAGGAGGGGGCGTGGTCACGAGGCGGCAGTCGGGCAGCGAGGCACAGAGGAAGGTGGAGGCACACGCAGCAGCTGGTGGCCGTGCGGCGCGGGAGTGTCCCAGAGCTAGGACACACTCACCTGCGTCGCACGGTCGCCATATATGGCCAAGTGCGCGGGTGGGCGGAGCAGCTGGGAGGCGGGAGCGGGGAGGGAACAGAAGGAAAAAAAGGGGCGGGATCGGCGGTGGTGGCGGGAAGCGGGGAGCGGGGAGGGAAGACGGAGGGCGGTGGCAGGCAGGGAGAGACAGGCAATACAGCGGGGGAAACAGCAATCAAAACAATGCCAGTACAATTTTACAAATAAACACAGAGAAAGCCAATAAACAAATACGCACAGCAAAAAAGACCAGGGGCACAGGGAGAGGAGCGCCGATCACGGACCACGCCGCTCGAAGGAGGGGGCGTGGTCACGAGGCGGCAGTCGGGCAGCGAGGCACAGAGGAAGGTGGAGGCACACGCAGCAGCTGGTGGCCGTGCGGCGCAGGAGTGTCCCAGAGCTAGGACACACTCACCTGCGTCGCACGGTCGCCATATATGGCCAAGTGCGCGGGTGGGCGGAGCAGCTGGGAGGCGGGAGCGGGGAGGGAACAGAAGGGAAAAAAGGGGCGGGGTCGGCGGTGGTGGCGGGAAGCGGGGAGCGGGGAGGGAAGACGGAGGGCGGTGGCAGGCAGGGAGAGACAGGCAATACAGCGGGGGAAACAGCAATCAAAACAATGCCAGTACAATTTTACAAATAAACACAGAGAAAGCCAATAAACAAATACGCACAGCAAAAAAGACCAGGGGCACAGGGAGAGGAGCGCCGATCACGGACCACGCCGCTCGAAGGAGGGGGCGTGGTCACGAGGCGGCAGTCGGGCAGCGAGGCACAGAGGAAGGTGGAGGCACACGCAGCAGCTGGTGGCCGTGCGGCGCGGGAGTGTCCCAGAGCTAGGACACACTCACCTGCGTCGCACGGTCGCCATATATGGCCAAGTGCGCGGGTGGGCGGAGCAGCTGGGAGGCGGGAGCGGGGAGGGAACAGAAGGAAAAAAAGGGGCGGGGTCGGCGGTGGTGGCGGGAAGCGGGGAGCGGGGAGGGAAGACGGAGGGCGGTGGCAGACAGGGAGAGACAGGCAATACAGCGGGGGAAACAGCAATCAAAACAATGCCAGTACAATTTTACAAATAAACACAGAGAAAGCCAATAAACAAATACGCACAGCAAAAAAGACCAGGGGCACAGGGAGAGGAGCGCCGATCACGGACCACGCCGCTCGAAGGAGGGGGCGTGGTCATGAGGCGGCAGTCGGGCAGCGAGGCACAGAGGAAGGTGGAGGCACACGCAGCAGCTGGTGGCCGTGCGGCGCGGGAGTGTCCCAGAGCAACACACACACATCAAAGATGCTCCTCCCTTCCTCCCTTCCTCCCTCAACCCATTCTTTTGGCTGTCATCAGCTTGTCTGTGCCACAGTTGCGGCCACGTGGTGCCAAAGGCTGGACCGTCTGCACATGCAACGTGCACATTGCACAAGCCTCAGGTCCTTGCATGACCTTGTTGCAGACACCCTCCAAGCAATATCCATCCACAAATCTCCCGCCTTCTCTCAGGCATACACTAAGCGCACACACAACACCTTTGCATGATAAGTGTGCAACTCCGACTGCCTACACAGCGCTGCCACGCCTTCCAGGCCCTGTCACACCAACCAGGTCATGTCCCTCCTACTCCCTACCAGCTCTGTACCCCAGCAAGGCCATGGGAGTGGGACTCAAGGCTTCTGCATGTAGTATGGTGTCGTCGTCAGGCACATGGCACAGGTATCATCTCTCAGCGTGTCAATCTACAATGTGTCCAGGACCCCCCTCTCCACCATCACATGCGCACACAACCTCATCAACTCGTATGCCATTGACTGCCAGGTGCTCCTCACCCTCACCAAGGACGCAGACATTGCCAGTTCCAATATTCAAGATTGCATGAAATCCATTGATGAATGGCAGAACATCAGCCACCTGAGGCAGGACTTGTACAGGACTGAGGTCAACATCTGAGGATTGTCCCCTTACAGCTGGGTCAACTGCTTGTGTCCCAACCGCAAAAGCCCTGCACAAGCACACATTTGCCATGGTAATCACCAGCATCTGTGCCTCAGACTGCATCACCCTCTAAATTATGCACATGATCCCCAGATAGATCCACTCCAAGGAAAGACGGACCATCCCCCAGGTCCACGACAACATCTGTGTCAAATACTGCCCTGCCCTCTATGGAGCTGCCACATCCAAACTCCCGGGAAACTTGTCCACATCCAGGGTGCATCTGCACACCTCAGCTTCAACATCACGCGCCCCAGCCACATCACCGTCCAGCAGAGATAGCTGCAATGGATCACTGTGTGCTGCAGGATGACCTTCAGACTCCCCACCCACACTCAGGAGGCAGGCCACAACCCCGACCCAAAACCAACCTTGTACCACTGTCATCCGAGACCCCGTAGTGCCATCTCCGTGCATCCAACCTTGCCCTGGCCACCATTCTTCAGATCCACCGTACTCCAGCATGCAGGACATAGTTCTTCCACCTGGGAACACATACCTGGGACTCCCTCCCCAGGAACCTCCGAATGAGGCATGACCTCTACGCCTTAATGATACTCTTCCAAATAGGTCTGTCCGAACAGTATTGCAAGCCCCCCTTCAGCAGCTTGAGGCCATCACAGGTGAGTATTGTGGTCCATGTCTGCATTGAATGATACATTGTGACCCATGTGTGTCCTGTACCAGACTCAGATGCCAGGGTATGGATGGGTGGAGTTAGTTCAACACTCAGGCATAGTTTGACATTTACACACACATATGTTGTGGACTAATGCAAAATGACAGCAACATCTCATGACAAAATAAACTTTTTATTTATGGTGGGGTACGTCTTTTGGTAGATGAACTAAGGTGCTCTACCGGGTGCATAGAATCCAAAGTTCACAGGGGGAGATGGTATCCTTTGCTTTGGAAGTCATCAGAGTCCAGAACACAGTGTTGGTCATCATTGGTCAGACTGTGACCAGCAAGTCCATGTGGCAGAGAATGTCATTGGATGAGGTGCTGCTGTTGCGCCAGAGGGCCAGGTACCAGGCCAGGCGACCTGGGAGATGTGGATGGTCCGCTGCCTCTCACGGTCTTTTCCGTGGACGACCCACCTTCCTGTGGGGACCCTCAGATACAGGCCTTGACGATGTCTGTGATGCTCCGTCGGACGAATCCTCCTCCTCCTCCCTCCCTGTGGCTGGTGGTGGTCTTCGCCTGGTGGCACAGGGAGGGTTGCCCATGTTGTCGGCGATCCGACGGAGTGAACGGCTCATGTCCGTTTGCACCACCAGGAGCTCAGCCAGTCTTGCCTCCATCCGTCCTTGGTGTTGTTGTTGACTGGCATGTTGCTCGGCCTGCAGGTTATTCATCTCGTCGAGGGTCCCCTTCATCTCTGTGAGGCTCGACACTACCTGGCTGATGCCCCTGGTGTCACGCCGGTATGTGTCCAGGATGTGGTGTATGTGTGACATACCGGTTCCCTCAGCTGGCTGGTCAGGTTCGCGCCTCCGCCTACCTCCACTCCCACCACCCCTGCCCACACGAGCCTGGCCTGCCGTTGTGGGCACATCGGGTCTACGGGACCCCTGAGGGATGGCATTTGCGGGGTTGTCTGCCTCCTCATGGGTGCCCGGAGAACCTTGTCCCTCCTGGTCAGACTGGCTGTGTTGTTCAGTGCGAGCAGGGCTCCTGGGTGTCTCCTGGGATGTGGCAGGAATGGGGGTGGGGGTTGGCACAGATGTACCGGACGCAGGTGCTGCAGGGGCTTGAGCACCAGAGGGGCCAGGTTGGTCGGGGTCATCCACAGAGTGGTGAGAGTCGTCGCTGCCGGTAGGATCATCTTCACGCTGAGCCTGTGACTGTGATTGTTTCCCCCCATTGTTGGGGGGAGGTCCATGACGTTGCCCTGTGTGTGAGAGGGAGACAATGTTAATGCTGTTTCATGCCACATCCATGTTTCATACATACTCAAGTTGTCAAAGTTCCTCCAGGTAGTTGGATGTGCCTAGCATTCCTCTCAATGTCCACTTGGGGATGGGTATGTTGTGGGGGACAGATTGATATGTTCTCCTGAGTGTTTGACCTGTTGAATTTTGGCTAGGATGCTTATTTGGCTATGGATTGGTCTGGTTGTGTCACATGTCCATTGTGAGTGTGGGTAAATCCGTTGCCTGCCCTGGGGGTGTGTGCTTGTGTAAGAGGGGGTGTGTGACCTGGCCTGCTGTTGGGTGTAGTGTGATTTGTCATTGGGTCTCCCAGGTGATGTGTCTGTCCCCTCATGGTGCATGCTGGCATGTCAGTGAGTGTGAGTTCCTGTGCTAGATATCTGAGCTTGTGGAGTTGGTGTTTGAGTGTACAGTGGTCACAGGAGGGCCTTGTGCTGCATACAGCAGGGCCAAGTGTCAGCTACCTTGTCTGTACTTTGCCAGTCCCTGTGCATTGGGCATGGTGCATGGGTATGTACCTAGGCCATATGGGCTGAGGGCATTGGTGTCTGCTTCTGAGTTGCACAATGTGTTGTGTGAGCCCCACCCTCCCAGCATCCCGGACATCCAGTCTTGGGTTTGTGGTTGGTGTGGCCTGGGACATGGCATTGCCTTTATTTGTGAATGGGGCATGGAGACGTTAGTGGCATGAGCGTGGTTTTTGAGTGTGGTTGTGTGCGGTGAGGGCTTGGGGAAAGTTGCGTGCATTTGTTGTATTTGTGGTGTGGATGCCATTCCCCCCATGTTACGTGAGTTGTTTGTGTACTCACCAGGCTCTGCGACTCCTTCGACTCTGTGTACTCCCACCGGCGGAAGCATGGCCATCACCTTCTCCTCCCAGGGATGGTAATGTACGGGTCTGCGGGGCAGCCCACCTCCAGTGATGTTACTCTGGGCGTATTCCTCGTTCATTTTCCTCTTGACTGCCCTGCACAGATCGTACCACCTGGCTTTGCATTCATGCCTGGTCCTTCGGATGGGTGCAACAGCATTCACCTTATCGACGATCCTCTGCCACAGGCTAGTTTTTTGGGCTATGCTGGTCTGTCTGACCAATGTTCCAAACAGCTGTGGCTCAACTCTGATGACTTCGTTGACAAGGAGGTCCAGCTCCGCCCTTGTGAACTTTGGATTCTTGTCTGTGGGCATGGTGTGGGGTGTGGGTGTGGATGGTTGTGGGTGTGAATGTGACGGTGTGTGTGTGAATGTGAAGAGGGGGTGTTTGTGAAGGAGGTTGTGTGAAGGTGTGTAAGTTAAGGTGTAGTTAAGGTGTAAGTAAGGTGCAGTTGTTTGTCTGTGGGATCTGTCAGCAGTGGGTCTGTTGCAAAGGCTCATGGGTTGTGTGTGTGGGCCCTTTTTATTGGTCCATTTATGGGTGTGGCTGTGTTTGAAATTTTGGTGGGTGTGTTATAAGAGGTGGTTGTGATTTAGGGCCTCTGTTTGCCTGTTTGGATGTGCCAGGTCAGTCATTGAGATGTATTTTGTCATGTAGACGTGTTTTGTGGTGTTGTGCGAGTCGAATTGACCCTCCTTGTGCTGTTTTACAGTGTCCTAGTTCTGTACGAGTCTTTTTTGCATAGGTAAGGTCCGTACATACGCGATGCTGGGTGAGGGTGCTGGGGTACGGTGTTGGGGTACGGTGCGTACAGGTGCGGGGCTGGGGTACAGTGTTGGGGTACAGTGCATACAGGTACGGGGCTGGGGTACGGGCCTGGGGTGCGGCGCGTACAGGTGGGGGGCTGGGGTACGGTGTTGGGGTACGGTACGTACAGGTACGGGGCTGGGGTACGGGCCTGGGGTGCGGCGCGTACAGGTGCGGGGCTGGGGTACATGCCTGGGATGCGGCGCGTACAGGTACGGGGCTGGGGTACGCGCCTGGGGTGCAGCGCATACAGGTGGGGAGCTGGGGTACGGGCCTGGGGTGCGGCGCGTACAGGTGCGGGGCTGGGGTACGGTCCTGGGGTACGGTGCGGAGGGGGGTACGGTGCTGACATACGGGGGTACGGTGCTGACATATGCGGGGGGAGGAGGGGCTGTACGACTCGTATCCGGGCACAAGTTTACCCGTGTACATGTGTGCTACAGCGTTCGCTCCATACGGGGCCTTTTACATGCGGTTGTGTATTCGGACGGGCGGTACAGATCGTACTTGCGCGCTCGGACCTCTGTTTTACGATTTGCACGTAAAAATGTCCGGCTCCCTATCGTACACTTTTCCCGACGCTATTCGGACGTAAAAAATTCCGGCTCCCTCTCGTACCCTTTTCCCGACGCAATTCGTATGTTTTTTTCACGTACGAATCGTACTTCGCAGTTTGTACGGTACTTGTACGATTCGTACGTGAAAATATACGGATACGAGTCGTACGCAAATACATTTTGCCGGATCGGAATCGGCACCTAAATGTAATAAGTTAATCCAATGCAATTCTATGATATAGCTAGGCCTCACAGTAGTGAAAAACGAATTTAAGGGTTTTTCACTACCAGGTCATGTAAAATGTAAAAGTATATGTCCAACTTTTTAAATACAATGCACCCTGCCCTCTGGGCTGTTTAGGGCCTACCATGGGGTGACTTGTATGTATTAAAAAGGAAGGTTAAGGCCTTGAAGAGGTTTATCTTGCCAAGTCGAAATGACAGTATACAACTGCACGCACATGCTGAAATGTCAGGCCTGGGACATGTTTAAAGGGCTACTTAAGTGGGTTGCACAATCAGTGCTGCAGGCCCACTAGAAGCATTTAATTTACAGGCTCATGTAGTAACACTTTACTAGGAACGTACAAGTAAATTAAATGTCGAATTGGGTGTTAGCCAATTTCACCATGTTTAAAAGAGAGAGCACAAGCATTTTTGGCACTGGTTTGCAGTGGTAAAGTGTTCAAAGTCCTAAAAGCCAACAAAAACGTGTTCAGAAAACAGAAGGGTGAAGGAAAAAGTTCAGGAATGACCCTTCAGAACAACAACAGAGGCGGTCAACGCTGGCTGTGTCATAGCACCTTTTATTTTACACTTATGGCCATGTTGTATAGCAACTTTTGCTGCTGTCGAATTTGAAAATAAATTGGAAAAACATTGATTTAGCAGAGGCGAAACCTATTGGTTTACTAATGCTTGTTTTCCAACTTTGCCCCCACACACTCACACACGCTATGTTTATCCCTTTGCTTTCGCTCTTTTTTCCCCCTCCTCTCTCTCTATCTTGTTGTCTCTCTTAGCAGTAAGCACCTTTGAATGCATTGGTAAATGCCTGAAAACAGTCCACAGCTGAAAACCGATAATTTCCCTCTGAAGCTATTAAACAAGTCCAAGGATGTGGGAGGTGACAGGTTGTAAGATTAAGCAGGAGGTGAGGACTTCTGGTATGATGGAGGGGATTTATATATAGTGCTATCTGGACATTAGGTACGAGAACTACAAGATGTTTCAGGAATTAGGTAAAAAGTTGGTATTTAAGGACAGGGCAAGGGATCTGTGCATGGGAGAGAATAACACAAGTTTGATGGTGGTAGTGGTGGGGTGGTGATAGAAGAGTTGGCAAGGCTCCAAGATTGGCAAACCAGCTTCTGGGAGTAGAGGATGGGGAGGTAGTATAAAGCTGCGAAGTTCTCAAAATAGAGGAAGATGAAGGTTATATGGAAAAGTTCGAGACAGGTGGAGATGACGAGTAAAGGAGTAGGTGTTGGATAAAGAGAGAACTTGGTGGAAAATAGGAGATTTAAGTGTGAGTGAAGTTGGTGATGGTGATTGTATTAGACAGGTGGTTCACTTAGGTAAGAGGCATTATGCCAGGGTCACACCGTAAAAGAGTCTGTCATCCTGTTCTGATTTATAATGTACCCCAATTTAGACCTGGATAGTCACCTAAACTCTCACCTACATTTTCCCTGCCATTGTACTACATAACGGTTGTTGATATTGACCTTTTACCTAGTTATGTGCTGCATAAATGTTGTGTGGTTTTCCCAGAAAACTAACCTCATTTATTATGCATGAGGATTATCAGAATCATAGCAGGATTACCATCTCCTGCATAATAACTATGTGTAAGGGTCATCCCTTTCGTCATCCTTGGCCGACATGACACACCAAGGTAGAACCCCTGAGGGTACCTTTTGGGTATATAAGCACCATGGGCCATATGTACAACCATTTCATTTAGCGTCTCGCAATTTGCGACACATTGTGTGTCGCAAATTGCGAGGCGCTAAATGAAATGTACAACAGTGTGTTTAACACTGGTTGCGATTCCCAATGGGGTCGCAAATTGCGAGGCTCGTTATTATTAATGAGCCTTGCGCAATTTGCAAGCCCAATGGGAATGCCAGCCCACCCAGGGACGGTGGCCTGCTGGGCTCAGCAGACCACCATGTCTGGGACTGCTTTTAAATAAAGCTGTTTGTTTTCAAATGCAGCCCCTTTCCCTTAAAGGAAAACGGGATGCATTTACACAAAAGAAAATGAAACTTTTTCGTTTCATTTCTTAAGCACAGGCAGTGGTCCCTGGGACCACTGCCTGTCCTTAAAAAAATATTTTGCATGCATTTGTAAAGGGGAAGGGGTTCCACGGGGACCCCTTTCCATTTGCAAATGCTTTACCACCTACTTGAAGTAGGTGGTAATTGCGAGTGTTTTGCGACAGCAATTGTAGTCGCAAAACATTTGTACATGGTTTTGAGACTCGCTATTTGGAAGGGAACACCTCTTCCAAATAGCGAGTCGCAAAACCTATTTAGCAAGTCAAAAAAAATTGTGACTCGCGAAATAGGCTATATACAGGGCCCAATAGGTTTTTGCATGCGCAAACGGGTTCGCAAACCCGTTTGCTCATGCAAAAATGGGTCGTACATCTGGCCCCATATCTTTGCTGGGGCTAGTAGAGGAGAAAGACTTCCATGCTGAGACACTGATGTGAGACGCTGAGGTGCCTGCACGCAGATACTCCAACATGCAGTGGTCTGACATCCCTATCTGGCTGTCCATCTCGAGACCAAGACAGGGTCCTTCATTCTCTCACACCAGGTAATGGGGTTGGTCTTATCTTAGAGGGATTCTTGGCTAAACGCATACATACATGCTAGGTCCATTTAGGTACATCTAGTTAGGGTCTGCATCGTAGGAGTACGCATTATTACTGGCATGTATTTATATGCTTGCACGTATATCATTGTCTTAGCACCATGGTAGAAATCTACCATCCATTTCTCTGTTGGTGCTTATAATAATTTATATCTGTCTTTTGGTTGTTTCAGCACACTTATTTTACACTAGAATGATGCTGGTTCAATAATTGCCCAGTGAAAATGTCTCCACCGTTTATTCTGTCTATCTCTCTAAGACAAAGTGAGCACGAGTGACTGAGCGAAAAGTACTGTACTATTTCCAGAATCCCTGATGGGACAGGGTTGTCATGTTCGATAGTTGCCAGAAACTATTCTCTACTTGGCACTGTGAGCTAGCTAGGTATACAGGCGAACACACCCGGTGGGGGTGTCTGGAATCAGTTTGGACACCAATCCCACAGTTTATGTTTCTAAACGTGCAGATCCTATATAGATTTATTAGAACTACACAACAATACTTGTACAGCGTCACTTGATACAGTATTTGCAAACTGCTTGCACTGAAATTGCACCTTCTTTGAAATCCTTTGATTTCCCAAAGACCACAATATTTCAACATGGAAAGTGTCCAGAGGGACCAAGTGGATGTGAAGGAGTGCAAACTGGTTGGCAGGGGTCTGCATCCAACTGATGACATACATATTAGCCAATCACAGCTTGACATGGGTGACCAAGGTGCACTACCTTGTGGCTCATTGTTGTATTTCTGCTATCATGGCTAAGAGAGTGTCTCTGTCCTCCTATAGTACCCTTTTTAGGTCGAGCCTGGGCAGCGCATGCGCTGCTGCGAGGCATGCAGTAGTGGAGTATGGCTTTGAATCCCCGCCCACTCTCTGCCCATATTTGTCATTGGCTTGTGCCATTATCCTTTTTATATGCTGGCTTCTGATTTGTTAATATGCTTATTAGTCCCTCCTTAGAGCCGCATTGTCTCCATTTGTGACCTCCCATGAGGTCTGACTCTTTTACCTATGCTGTTACACAGTACGTCTTTTTTAGTCTGTAAGCACTATTTTCTTTCATGAGTTTCTCTTACTGCAGGCACCGTATGCTTTCCTGCATCATTCAGCGCTCCTGTCACATGCAGAAGTTTTATATACATGGGCTCCTCTCCGTTTTTTAGTTCGGCGCCCGCTTTGATGTTTCAAGGCTCTCCAATAGTTATTAGATGTACACACTGGCCACAGCTTAGAGTGTTTACCCGGGGCCATGTGCAGCTCACTTCCATTTCACGACACTCCTGGAGCGGGAAGAGTGGTTCTCCCATTCCTGCCTGGGTTGCTTAGCATTTCCCACTGTACCAGGTATGGCCGGGGGAACAAACAGAAGCCGCACTCAGTCCAAGCTGGTCCCAGCTCTTTTCCCACAGTCCCCAGGCAGTGCACCGAGGCTGGTGGGGTAGGAACTCACTGCTAGGAGCAGGGCGGGCCTGAGTCCGGGATGGGCTCGAGAGAGGCAGCCAACATAAACCCTCTCCTCCATTAACCGACATGCCCTTTCCAAACTCCCCCGTCTCGGACACCGTAACCCATGACCATACATTTTGCTGTTGCAAAACCAGGATAGTAGGCAGCTCATTCAATGTACCTCACCTTACTTCACTATATTTTGCTACAGTTATACTAACATGTCTCACACAGAGCATGTCTCTCTCTTGCAGTGCCCACTAGTACCTGTTACAATGTATATAAGGAGGTCATCCAAACACACTGCTTTGTCAATGCACATCACTTGAAAGGCTGCTTCATGTGTTGCACACTTTTTCAAGAAACTTAACACAGTGCCTATTTACCAATTGAAATGCAACTGTTGATTGGTAGCAACATGTTGCTTTACGGCATTAATATTGTAACTACAGAATCTGTTCTACTGAAAATTAAAGTAATAAAAGAAACACTGACCCGTACACTTATGAACGTGCCTATGAACGTTAAAACATTTTTGTTCCAAAAAGGAAAGCCGTTGCCGTATGTTACCCCCAACTCACTCTACAAACTATTTGATTCTCCACTGAATATTAAAATATCCTTGCTGGTATCCCCAACCAGGACAAACAAAACTATGGTCCACAAGGCCTAGTGACAAAATTGTAGTCTCGAGTCTAAGAGGCCACAGTCCGGATACGGCTTACCCATACTCCCACATGATGAGATAATAGTCAAAAGGCTTCCTCTCAGTGTGCCTTTGTTCTACATTCTGTGATATCTAAGCGCACTTAGACATCAGCAGTTATCTATACCTGAAGACTATACAGATAATGGACACTCCTGCCAAAGCAAGAAGCGCTTCATGGGTCACACTGCCATTTCTGACGTACCTGGTGCCGGCCCTAAACCAGCCACGGCCGCTGCAAGTAAGAGTAGTGGGGCGGTGAGGCCGGCTGATTGGGGGGGGGGGTGATTTCAAGAGACGACCACAAGGGAAAATTACATAAATAATTAAGTTTCCCTCCTGGTCGTCTCTCGAAATACCCCGCAGCCATCCCCACCGCCTCACCGCTCTTAACTGCAGCGGCTGCCCTAAACAAGCATTTGCAATGCAATAGGTCTCGCAATTGAGAGATGTTGAGCTATTGGCATTGTAAATAACAATTCCTTTTATTTATTTGTTTAAAAAACTTGTAATAATAAAAGGCATTGCCATTTACAATACCAATAGGTCGAAGTCTCCAAAATGCAAAACCTAATGCATTGCAAATGCTTGTTGTGATTGGTTCATGCCTAACAATTGTAACTCAAATCTCTGAGTCCTGTACCAAGAGAAACGCCCTTTGGAATGTAATTCAAACCATTGTGCCTGCTTATTCCTGAGATGCTTACGAGTGTTGATACTTTTCAGGCAATGACAAAAAAGAAAAACGTTAATAAAGAAAAGTCAAAAGTGTATATTTTATAGTAATTGGGACTCCTGCCGTTGTAGCTGCTGTATCATGCATGTTTGGCACCCGCAGCTTTCCAAAACCTTTCAAGCTTCTGGCCTTCAGTAAACGTGAAAGATCAAAAAATCCGAAACTCGGACATTTCCATCTTCTCTCTTTTTCACTTTCACTCTCTCCCAAGCTTTCTAAACACTTCTCACTTCCTCTATCAATTTTTCTTCTGTCGTTTACTTTATCTTCTTCTTTTCCCTCTTCAGACTGTCTCTTTGCCAGTTAATGCTTCCACTTCCAACACTCGGCTGTTCCTTTTTATACTATCACAACACAACACAACACAAATCATGTGAAACACAAACTTGGCAGCTCAGTATCAGAATATTTTAATCCCTGAATATTTGTGTAAAAAACACTATGTGTGCAGTCTAAACAGTACTGAAATTAATGAATAACTTTAACAATGTTAGAGCAGATCTAGGCTACCCCACTCTGGGAAGTGAAATTATTTCAAATGTGACAGATATCTAAAATAACGAACTAAGGGCCAGATGTATGAACACATTTTCCCATGGGCACAGAATGGGTAAAACTGTTTGATAATCCGGCCCTAATAAACAATAAGGAAGAGAACGACAAATACAATCAGGTTTGACTTTGTTTATTCACAATACTTGACTATATATCCAAGAATATGCTCAACTCGTGGGCATTGCCACTATTAATATGGCACACTGTTCTTGTTTGTGCCCGGCGCACCTGCTTAAAGATGCGCTCTGGCGCAAACAAGGACAGTGCGCCCTAACTGAATTAAGAGCCCAGGTGTTTCATGCCCACTCATACAACATTTCTTCAAGGTTCTTGGTAAAGACTCCTGGTATCGCCATCTAATTCCCATCTCCGAACTGATGCAGTCACCTCTGTTGTTTACCCCTTATCTTCTTGGCACCTGCCACCTCTATTTAACTCTCCTCCCCACTTAGCTATCCTCAGACTCCAATTGTTCAATGTACTGCACTGGTCTTTCTAACGCCTGCTCTTTCTGACCTATAAAATATTGCATACAGAATATTTCCTTCCATAATATCATGATGGTAAGCATATTTAAGTAGGTCCATATTTACAATTGATAACTCCACATCTACCCATCTTGAAGTTATACTTATAGTTAAGTTACATAGATAAAAATATTAAATTTGTACCTAGTTATATACTTTGCGATATTTATGGAAGTTCATAATCTGGATACGATATTTTGATAGGATGCAATTTAAAACTAGATATCCTGCTGCTGAACTGTGGGTAATCTCAGTGCTGAAGGAACCTTTAGCCATAGTGCTCTGGATGTAGCACTAATGGGGCAATTGACAGTTCCTTATACGTACATACATGCAGTCGCGGCCGGCATAACTCGTGGGTGGGGGCAGGAAGTCGCGCGGGGAGGGGGTCGCACGGGGAGTGGTTTGTGCAGTGGGGTAGGGAAGTTTTAATTTAAAACAATGTAACATTTAACTTACCTTAGCCAGCCCGTCCGGTACCGTGTCATCACTGCTTCTCTGCTCCTGACAGGAAGCAGGCAGTCTCCCTCCCCTCAGCCAATCACAATGCTGCAATAAGCTTGCTTGCTGGCTCCATGGAAACCCCAGAAATACATTAACAAAATTCAAGGCAGTAGGATAAATGGTCACTCCACAGGAGATAATGGAGCTCAATGTCATTTGAGCAGGGATCATGACATTATTGCAAACTGCTGAAGGACCTAAAGTGTTCTTAAAATGCAACCTGAAGTGTTTCTCAACATCAAACAAAGTAGAGAGGTACACCATACAATATTACAAAGTCAAAATGACCAATCAATTCACAATGATTTTCGCTGATGTGTTCAAATCTTCTTTTATTATTTGATCATTTTCACATTAAAAGTGTAAATACAGCAAACAACAGCCAACGCGTTTTGTCCAAAACATTGGACTTCTTCAGGGCGCAGATCCAATAAGAATGGGAGTAAGTGAGTTCCCTATCCAGCAATAGGCTTCTTTATAAATTTCAGCACAATTCGAAAGACTCATCCCAATCCGATATAAAAGTATTCATATTTGTCAGATTTTGGGAGTGAAAGAGATTGATGGGTGGTCACAATATATCCACTCCCAAGGCTTCCGCAACGTATGGGCCTAGGGTAAATAAACCCTTAAATACCCAGCACCGGGATCATGGTGCTAACCAGGAAACAGCGCAGCGTGATCAGATGAAGTGTTTCTCAACATGCTTAGGTCCTTGGACGAGGATTAACTCACGCGAACCCCAAACTAGGGTAGAGCAGGGATTACTGAGGAGGTATGCTTACATAAATATCATGGATTTGAACGGTATCAGGCGGGTTTGGAAAGGCAAAATATTGTGAAATACTGTAATCAAATTTGGGCAGATGTTTTCTTTTAGAAAAACACATTTAAAATCAGGGCTGTTGCAGACCATTGGTATCCCAGGTGAGTCATGAATTTAATAGATTTATCGAGTGCTGCCACACCATGTGGTTTTTGGGTACTTTACATAGATGAAAGAAAGAAATATAGCTAACAACATAAGTGCAAAGTGTCACATAGCTAGAAATCTCACACATAACATTTTGTGGTATATATAGAGAGTCAAACATAGCAGTTACTATTGGTTTAATGTGTACCTAGTTCAGGATTATACTGAAGAGGTAATTTTCTAATAATTTCCTAAAAGACAGTAGGGTAGGTTGGGTTATTAAATGGGGTGGGAGAGTGTTTCAAAATAATAATACCACACCTGCGGAAATTTGATTTTATACTTTGGGAGGTTTGAAATTTGAGACTAATAGAAAAGGTGAACCCTTGGTTCTGAGTCCTCTTTGGCCTCCTGAGATGGTGAGCAAGCAAGTTAGGTTGGGTGAATTCACTACGCCAGGTAATAATCTAGGGAGTGGTTTCACTTCAAATTGTATTCTAAGGGACTAGTCATTTCGGTGACGAATGGATCAGGATCAATGTACCAAGTCAAATTATCAGACATTAAACTGGACATATGGGTGATAACAGAGCCTGGAGAGGATAGTGTTTCAGTTGGTGAGGTTTTATAGCCCATACATGAATGGCCATCAGTATAATTGGTAATTGTAGGAAAGTGGGATCTATTCTCATGGTCACCCCCACTTTTGCTGGTGTCATTATGTTTTACTGACTAGTCTGACTGGGATCCTGCTAATCAGCACTCAGTCTCTGTATTTCTTCCCTAAATTAGACATGGGGATTACTTAGGTACACTCCAGATTGGCTACTGGTGTACCCTTGCAAGTCCCTTGTATATGGTACTAAGGTACCCAGGGCATTGGTACACCAGGGGTCCCCAATGGGCTGAAGCATGTATTATGCCACCCATGGGAGACCACTCAAATTGTGACTACAGACCTGCCATTGCAGCCTGTGTGAGCTGGTGCTAGCACCACTTATGGCAGATATACGTTTATTTATATCTAAGGTCACTGCAATTCAAACCTATAAGTCACCCCTAAGGCACACCTTTCAATCCTGATGGCAGGGTGCTCGGTGACCATGCACTGTAAAGCTCGTCTGGGAGGCCCTCAGTGCTCCCGGTACCAGTCTTCTAGACCCAGGCAGCAAACTATGGCTGCTGCCGACCAGAGACACGATTCTGCCCTCCTGTTGCTGAGCCAAGCTCGAACAGGGGAAGGCAGGACAATCGGTTTCCTGTCACAGGGAGGTATGACCATCTCCCAGACAGGACTTAGTGTACAGGGACAGGGTGGGGAGCTTGCCAGCGCCACTAGGCTGCTTTGAAGGGCACATTTAGTACCCTCCTTGCACACTGCAGTTGGAACCAGTTCAGGGAGCCATTGGCCCCTGCTCTGGTGCGAAAATGGACAAAGGACATGGGAGTATCCTCCCCACTGTCCAGCTCCTCCTCTGGGAGGGACCCCTGAATCGTCCCAACCCTTTCATTAGAGTACTTAAGGGCTTACCTGTGGGTGTGTCCCAAGATTTGTCAAGGGACAAGATTCAGATCTAAAACCACTTCAACTTCAATCGTCTGGGCACTTTGGACTTTGCTGGACTTCGCTTTGGGAAATTAGACTGCAACTGGGAAGACTCCTGGTCTCATCGTCCTGCAAGTCTTCTGCAATGTATGTGTCTGTGCTTCATACAATTTCTTCACAAGGCCTGTGGACATCCAAGACACCTGAAGTAATCACCCTTGGAATGAAGGCACTGCAACAAAGCTGACCAGGCTGGTGTTCCTGAGCTCCTACGGACTCTGAAAGGTTCAGCAACACAGGTAGTGGTCTACAATTCCCTTGAGGCCTGCACTGTCTTCATAGCAAGTTTGAAGCCAGTATCCCTCGTCGGAACTGCTGTAGCAGTACCCCTGTGCACGGCGTTGACTTGCCGTTGCCAAGGTTAGTTGAATCTTTCCTCCAGAGATCTTCGGGCTCCGAGAAGCTCCAGTCTAAAGCATCTCCTTCAGCCAAGATCTTCACCTGCACCGCATCATTTGCACCATGGACCTTCATCCTTTGGTGAGCTGTTTGAGGTCCTCTTGCGCCACCTGGGTCCTCTTGAAGGACTTCTTTAACTACAGGGGGCTCCCCTGCTTGCTCAGGGCCTGCTCTGACTTACCTGCTCATGGTGAGTCACTTGGACCTATCTGGTCCAGACACTGCACCTTTTTCTACGACTACGTTGGTTGCCGCTGACAAAGCTTGTTGGTGCCCCTGCCAGACACTGACTTCTTGGCTCTTGACATCTGACGTGGGCAAGCTTGTGAATGGGTCCTGTTCTTCCACAGCATCGCCTGGTCCGCACAGCTGCAACTTCAAGGGCATTGTCAACTCTCCTGCATCGGTGAGCATTCGTCTCCCGTGGCTCCTGGTCACTACTGAGTGGCATCGACTCTGTCCCCTCTGCTTGCAGGTACCTCTCATCTTGAATCCACCTTTGGGTTCCACTGGACTCTTTCACCTTCTTCGCCAGTGGCATCTTCACTAAAGCCCTCCATTGTGGTCTATGGTGGTTTCCGACATCACTTTGCACCTATGCACCCAGGCTTCCCTGGTGTAGGTATCCTGGTTCCTGGGGTATCCACGGATGGGGTGACTCACCAACCTTCCATCTTCCACTGGGTTTCTTCAGGGTCCGCTGGGAAGGGTCCTTTTTTAAAAACAGCAACCGCAACTTACCTATTGACTTTTTTTGCGCTCGCAGTTGTGTTCCCACTCTGCACACGACCTCCGTGGGGTTCCTAGATACCCACCTTGGGTGGTTCCTTGGGTCCCCGGCTCTTATGCATCTTCTGGGTCCATTCTCAACTTAGGTTGTGGTTCGCATTCCACTATTTTAGTATATGATTTGGTCTCCCCCTGGAGACCACTATGTAGTTGTGCTACTTACGTGTTCTATGATCAAAGTATTGTGTGTATTGTAGTTATATCTTGGAGTAGGAGATATTGCAATGTATTAGTTAGTGTTTATAATGAATGCATATTTTTATAACTACACTTATTGGTTCTTTTTAAATTAACCTATACCATAAGATTAAGTACTGGTAAAACAAGTTGCCTCTCTCTCCTTCTGGACTAAGCCTGAAGGCTGCTCTCCACAGCTACCACTTAGAGAGCTTTCCAAGGATGTCTAAGACCACTAAAATCACCGTGCTGGTTGTCTGGATTAGTGCAGGGTACTACACTTACATAAGTGTGCACCATATACTAAGCCAGTCTCCTACAGTAATGAATCTCGAACGGGCAAAATATCCACTGATGATCAGCTTGGTAAATGGTTTTCATGTAATGTTAGGAAGAGCTATTTCCTAACGAAAATACTAATAGGGTAACTGTACCTGTAATTGTGTATCCCAGGGTGGGAAAATGGCACAAGTGAGGGGATCTTCTTAATTAGGAAGTAGTGACCTCACACACTGTAAGAGTGCCATACTTCATCATTGGGCTTAGCTTCTCATGAGGTTGGTGCTGCAATACTCCACGGGCTGCACGAGAGAGCTCTTTGGCAGAGATCTTTTAATTAATTAGCTGTGATAATGAGTGCAGGTGTGTGAGGTAGGTGAAGAGGTGCATAAAAAATACCTAAGGGGTACCAAAATCAATTTAATTCAGGATCCACTTGGTAAGGATAAACATAGTGATTGTTTACTCCTAATTATGAAGAAAAACAATTAAACAACAACCCCTGAGCCCTAAAAACTACCCTGACCCCCGAGCCCTAAAAACTACCCCAACACTACCCTGACCCCCCATGAGCCCTAAATACTAACCCGACCCCCCTGAGCCCTAAAAACTACTCCAACCCTTAAAAATGACCCCCAAAACCCGGCCCCAGCCCCACTTACCACACCACGTCCTCTCTCGATACTTCCTGCCCATGGGCCCGCCCACCCCAGCATCTAGACTGTGCACTGCCTTAACCCCATGCATGTGTAGTTAAGGCACATGCGTGGTTAAGGCATGCATGGTTGAGCTTGTGGGGAAACAGCACATGTGGCTCTGCCCGCGTAGATATGGCCAGGTACGGCCGAGTCCCCCTCTTCCCTTGACTCCCACCCTTGGGTGATGGCCCCCTCTTCCGGTGCCCACACTGCTCACCATCCATCTTCCCCCAAGGCAAACAATTCCATTAACACAAAGACTTGGATTAGGGGTCGTAAACCCCGGCTGTATTTATTATAAATCAATACGCAACATTAATATATTTACATTATATACACAATACGCAGAAAGCCCAGTCCGTTACATTGATAGGTACAGTATGTTTTGTTGGCTAACCTTAACATGTTACTAATACATAGACATTCCTATCCTAAGCTGAACATTCAACAACAAATAACATTATCTTTCTGCGCATCCCTGTTTGAGCCTACGGCAGGGTCAATGACTGGCCCCCGGATCCTGATCAAACTATGCCCCCACTCCTCCCGGAGTGCCCATACGCAAGGGGCCCCGTTCACTGGGAGGATACCTCGCCCCCGAGCACCCCCTACGCCCAGAAGATTATCTCCATAAGGGGCCCATGCAGTTATGCGCATCTTACATGCGCCCTTGTGCGCGTGAGGGGTGGCCAACCAGCCTACCGGAAAGTGAAACTCCCCTCCCCCCGCACCCTTCCAGCCTACCATCAGTAACTTCCCCTGGAGTTCCATGAAAGACCACCTGTCCCTCCCCCTCTGGCGTCCCCATTTTACAATGGCGCCACCCGCTAAGGACATTAAATTTAGGCTCACCAATCATGACCTTACCGCCACAGGTCTGCATAGTTGCACGACTATCAGGCCTCCCCCCTCTGCCCCACCGAAGTTCATGCCCTGTTCCGTGACCCTACTAACCAGGCAAGAAGGTTCTCCAAGAAGAGCTGATTACCCAACTTGGACAAGTGGACGCCGTCTTGCAGGAAGAACGGCTCCCCCTGATGCACCCGTGTGCTATTGTCTGCAATTTTTGAGATCTGAACAGTCTATTCATATTGTTATTGATTTTTTCACCAAGTGGTTCGAGGCCCGTACAGACTCCCCCCCTCCACTGAAATCTTGGGATAATATGTGACCATACCAGGATAGACCCAGGGCATCGTTTTGCCACCCAACCCACTTCAGTGATCAATGTTTCCACCAAACCCTTTCTACCCAGGTGTACTAGGTCGTTCCCCCCCAAGTGCAGAATAAAAACTCTAGGGGGAGTCCCTTCCCGGTCCAGCAGGTCTACCACCAAATCCCTGAAATGGTCTAAGCGGAGGCCCCCCGCCCATGAAAAGAGACCCTAAAACCAGCCTGCCTTGCTCTCAACTCGTAGTTGCCTGAAAGAAAAAATAGTTGCAACCTTTTCACAAAGGAATGTCCAATGTCCCATACGTTGTGTTCTCCATGTTCCCAGGCGTGATCCTGACCGATGATGAGCCGCCGCAAGTTTCCCTCCCGCGTGACAGTGTGGAGAAAGTGCAATTTGAAACAGAAAGAAAGTACTGTCAGTGAAACCGTCCGTGCAATTCTAGAGCATATGCAGCCGCACATAGCGCTTGTAACAATTTGAGGACCACCTGCAGATCCTCTGCACCTCGCTCCTAGAAAAAACCTCTGCTGCCGCTTCGGTGGCGGCCCCTATCCTGAAAGAGTGTGTTCTGAAACTGCTGGGGTCTAAACCTGTTTTTTGCATAGCCAAGCCCATGACCCTTCTGAATTGAAATCTCATATGTGGGGTACCATCCACATGAATTAACAGTGAGCCGCCCCACGCCTTTAGGCCTGTCTTCCAAAAATGCCTCTAATTTGGTAATGGGGCAGCTAGGGCTTCCCTGTGCCCATTGCAGCACCACCCCCTCCCCTCAGGCCTCCTGATCGGTCTTAGATCTGTGGATTGATATGAATAATGAGTCTTCTTGGAATTTCACATGGCTAAACTGCAGTCCCCCTTGCCAATCTTGCTTGTTCTTTGTGACCAGCTCCCCAATCCTAAAAGCACCGTAAAATGCCATTGGAAAGGCGGCCCTAAACAGTAAAGCTTCTGCCTCCATGTTGCAAACCTGACTAAGCACCTCCAGTATTGCGGCCAAAGTGTTAATACCTATTTGTCACCTTGGGTCCGGCTGTGAACCTTGCAGACGCTGCCACCCCTTGAAGGCTTTCCGCACTATAAATGTATTAGTGGGGTCCTTTCTGCCCTTCGCTTGCGCAAAGAAGGAGATAGCCGCTACGTGTCGCCTTGCCGCTGCCACTGAGCGACCCTCATCTTTCATTGCCCTCAGGTAAGAGAACACAGCCCCTGTGTCCTGCCAATTCCCCTCCCATTTGTCTCCCAAGAAGTTACAGTAAGCCCAAAACGCCCCTTCGTATGCCCTCCTAGTTCTTGGTGCTAGGCTAGCTGCCACGAGGTCTGGTAATTGGGGGCACCAAGTTGCCAACGCTGTTCTAGAAAAATGTGTTGGGTTCACCGCCACTTCTGGGTGATGCGACCTGAATACTTGCATCTTAAAGCGAGAGAGTGCATCAGCAGCGTGATTTAACACCCCTAGGACATGTTTAGCCCTAAACTGCATATTTAGTTTCATGCACAGCAGTATGATTTCTTTTAACAGACGCAGGATCATCTTACACATTGCTGTTTGATGATTGATGCACTCCACCACCGACATGTTTTCTGACCAGAAAACAACTGATTGGTTCCTCAGTTGCTCCGGCCATACAGACAATGCCACCAGGATGGGAAACAGCTCCAAAAAACCAATGTTACCTGTTGATCCGGTTTGGACCCACCATGCCGGCCAGCGTTGTGCTACCCATTCGGTACCTAGTATGGCCAAACCCTTCACTACCTGCAGAGTCAGTCATTAAGCCTATCTCCGTACAGGGTGTGGGCGGGCCGGGCCACAGTACCTTACCATTGAAGTCACGCAGGAATGCCATCCAAATCCGCATGTCCTGCTTGAACTCGCTGGATAATCTGGTGTGATGGAGTTTTTCCTTGATTGCTGACATGGCCTGTGCTATGGAGCATGAGAATGGTCATGCCATTAGAATGACCCTTAATGCAAAGTTTAACTGACCCACAGTCTGCTGCAGCTGATGTGATGTAACCTTCTCTTTTGCCAAGCATTGTTGTAAGGCTGACCTGAAACTAGTGATCTTTTCTTTGGGCAGACGTGAGCAACCTTCAACCAAATCCAACTCTATCCCTAAAAATTCAATCACCGTGGACGGCCCGACAGTCTTACCTTGCGCCAGCGATACCCCAAAATCCTGCATGAGTGCACAGAATTCCCGCACCGCCCAACCACAATCCTGAGAGCCTGGTGCTCCAAGGGAAAGGAAGTCATCCAGGTAATGCAAAACATACCGGTGCCCCGTCACCTGCCTGAAAACCCATTCCAAGAAGGAACTGAACTTCTCAAAACAAGCACAATAAACAGAGCACCCCATAGGCATGCATTTATTCATGTAGAACTTCCCCTGAAATTGGGAAACCCAGAAGATGGAAATCTAAAGGGTGTAACGGCAACAAGCGAAATGCTGACTCGATGTCTGACTTCGCCAGAAGCGCGCCAGGTCCCAGACCTCTGAGCATCTCAACAGCCTGATCAAAGGATGAGTACCTGACCGTGCACAGTTCTTCATCAATGGCGTCATTCAAAGACTGACCCTTGGGAGCTGAGAGATTATGAATCAACCTGAACTCCCCTGGCTCTTTTTTGGGGACCACCCCCAGTGGAGAACAAACAAAACCCTCCACTGGAACGCAGTCAAATGGACCTGCTGCCCTGCCCAGACGCAATTCTTTCTCAATTTTTGCTGCCGCCACCCCAGGGTTAGCCCTAACTGATAGCTGATTCTGGCAATGAGATACCCCTATGTAGTCAGGCGTGGGAATTCTGAAGCCATCTCTGAAACTTTCTAACAACATTCTGGCAGACGTAGGACAATTGTATTTGTTCAACCACAGAATCAAAGCACTAGTTATTATGGGGGGAACGGGCTTTCGTGCGGGAAAGACAATCATTCCTGTTTCTTACCCCCTCTATCCCTTGATTTTTTTAAACTCTTGGACTCTGGGTGGGAAGTATTACCGCAGAAGGAACATGAGTGCTTGAAATTACATGTGCCTGCAGCCCTGGTGCACGTACGTATGTTAAAATCCCAGCATGCCCCTTTCCCCCCCACCCCCCGAGCTAACAGGGGGGCCTGGCCGTAAAGGACTGTCCCTTAGAGCTGCCTTGCGACCCATGTCCCAGGTGGTCTAACCACAAAATCATATCAATTTGGTCCCATGTGAGGGCAGGGTCAGTAGCCTTTGCTCTCCTAAAGTCCTTATCGTATTCCTTCAACCCGATCCCCCCATATTTAGCGTGTGCACCAGTGATCCTACTCTGATATCATGCCATTTCTGCAGCTAAGCCTGGAAAGTGTTCAGCCATGACTGCCATATAGATTGAAAAACCCCTGACCCAATTAATCAAAGACTCTTCAATCCTATATTTTTGCAATTGGCTTGCCCATTCCCTCGGGTGCATCTACTCTTTGTTCTTTTTGGCCTCCTCCCTTTCAGTTTCATCTAATAGTAAGGAAAACATATTCACATAACTTCCTTTCCAACATTTTTTTTTCACCTCCTGTGTCACGCGCCTTGACAGTTTTTCTCTGGTCGAGCGCACTTCACCCAAGCCCAACACTGGCAATGTCTGCCACTTACCTGTTGCAGCTGCCTCCGCTGGTTTCTCTTTTCCTGAGTCCACAGGTGTGTTAACTGTTAGCAACACTTTGCTGACCCCTGTGGGAGCTTCCCCAACCGTTGTTGCACTACCTGATGGAGCTACCTGTCCTTCCCCTGGCTTGCCACCCGAAGCTTGCGCCACTATCTTTGCTGCTTTATCAAGAGCAGAATCCCCACCACCCAAGACCCCCGCTGTTGCACCTGGCGGCCCTGGCAAAATATTCTCTGGGGCAGAAGTGCCCGCTGCCCCTTACTGGCCACCCCTATCAGCAACCTGTGGCACCCCCACTGCCGGCACCTGCGGTTCTGTCTGTGGCACCTCACCCACTGGTGTAGTGACTGCAGCCATCTCCCCTGGAATCGTGGCGGGTTGTACCCTTTTCTTAACTTTCGACTTTTTTGGCACCGGGAAAATGCTGCCTTAGGGGCCGCCCCGGCTAGCCTGGACCTGTCCTCCACCCCCTCTTGCCCATACACCTTATTCCTTAATTCCTCCAAGGCTTCACCCATGTCTTCTACCTATTTCATTATGGACTCCATAGCTCCCATTTTAAGCATCATGGTCTCCATGAAGGTGTCCATGCGTGAGCACTGCTCGTTACGTTTTTGCCTTAGGGGCCGTATTACTACACACTCACAGTGCACTTGCTCAATACTATGCAGGCACCCTGAACACCAGATTAATATATGGTACTACACCTACACCCTCACAATGCACTTGCTCCAAAAGCTATGTCGGTACCCTGAACACCAGATTAAATATGGTACTACCCCACAATGCACTGTTCAATAAGTGTACACACCACCTAAGCAAATTGCAGCCTTACTACAATATCACCAAGGGAACAAGCCACTAATGATGGCCAAAACACACACCCAAATTCCTGTCACTTATGCTGCCCACTGTGAACTGGTCTGGGACACTGCCCAGACCCTTACCTTGCTGATGTAGCAGACCCGGCCGGCCACCAGCACCCACACAACCGGAGCCACGCCCACCAGCTACTCTGGTGAGTCGGATGAGTAATCTCTAACCCGCATGGCTCCCGGAGGCAATGAAGTGCAAGGCTGCCCGATCTGCCCAAAACAACGAGGTCAATGAGGTCCCTGAGTCCCCTGATCCACTCCCTGGTACTCTTGTTGTTATCCTCACTCCAAATGCTCCCTGCGCTGCCCCCAAACTCCAGCTGCTGCCTTGTGCCCAAAAACCTGCAGTAGGGAACAAAAGAAAATCGCGGGATCCCGATGTTCTCCCATTGAAAAAAGACCGGAGCGCTCTCTTCAAACTCTAGGCACCGACACCTCCAACAAACGAGAAGAGAAGAGAAAGAGAAATTGATGGGACCTCCTCACGAGGTCCACGTCCCAAAATCCAGTCAGCTGTGAGGGGCGGCGAGCAAAGAGGACGTCCTCGATGCTCCCCCAGTCTTTTATTTGCCTTTTCATGCTGGGAGACGGTTCTAACCGGTTTCCCAACATTGTTACGACGTGCGACTGGAAGCAACTCCGATCGCCTCAGGGTCGTGCGCCTGAACTGCCAATCAGGAAGGGTGGTGAGACACCACGTCACTCCTGTGCGCGGCGCACTACCGCCTCCCTGTTGACTCTGCGGGGGACCGGCACTGCCGCCATAGATTCGGCGTGTCCAATGCCGTCCCCGGCTTTAGTAAAAGGTTCTCCCCTAGGACAGTATGCATGCAATTCTCCCTCTGCGGACAACAGATAAAAAGACTTTAACCAATATATGACCGTTAACCCCAAACAGAACACACCTTTTCTGTATCCCCTGGTAATTAGCATGAAAACATACTAGTAATGTGCACACAATATTAACAACTGCTGTCTAGGTGTAGTCCAGAAGGGGAATAGATAATCATAAATACACAATAGAAATAGTGTATGGTACACTTTATTATGTATTTAACAGATAAAAAGGCCTGCCCTGAACAGACAAGCAGTTGCTGTCACAATTGCCAGGCCTCCGTAGCCCAGTGAACTGGCGGCAAAGATGCTCAGTAAAGGAAAGTGCACGTGAGGTTTCGCTCCAGACCACAAAGCTAGCTCTAAGTTGCTTTCTTTGCCCCTGTGCGCCCTCAGTATGGACACATGAGTGCTGTGTGCACTAAACCAAGCCAGAGACTCACTTTTTTTTTGTTTGCCTCTTTTATATAGCGCGAACTCGACCTGAAGGTATTGGAGTGCTGTACATGAGCACCGTATTTACATTACATATACAGGCACGGGGAGATTAAGTGATTTGCCCAGAATCACAGGATGTGGACGCGACCCTGAGGCTCGAACCCTGGTTTCCAGCACCAAAGTCGGCAGTCTAGCCGATGGACCACATCCTCTCCCACTCACTGAAGCTGTCTCCTGGCTTTGAGAAGCATGCTCATGCAAGCCTGGCTGGGAGCCTCGTCTGTCCCAGCAGCATGCATGGGGAAGGGTAGATGCCGAAGGTATGGCGGTCGTGCCTGCCCCCGATGACCATACAGGGACGGGCCTGTCGAGCGCATTGATGACGCGACAGGCGCGCCTTGCCACTAATTGCTCAAAGTCAGGGGCGTGATTCAAAGCACTTCCGGGTCATGCACTTGGGCTAACGCCAGGCTGGTTAGAACTGGCCTGGCTGGAATATGGGTAATAAAAGGCTGGGGAGCGGCGGAGTCCGCCTCTTTCCTTGCCGCTCCCTCAGCATGCCATTAGTCACGCCAGCCTCGCTAGGAGGCTGTATTTTAATTTTCCCACCCACCGTCCCCTAAAAGCAGGGTTTACAGGGTGTATTGTTGGGAATTTTAAATTTCAGGTTGACATGGTTATGTTTATCATATGTGTGATGATTTTTCTTTCCCATTGTTTAGGAGGTTTTTTCCTTGTACATGTTATGTTTTTTGTCGTATTTTTAGTGCTATTCCTTGGTAAGGAGGTAAGGTCATGATTGGTGAGCAGTAAATTGAAGGTCCTTAGAGGGCGGCGTCATTCTTGAATGGGGTCACCCAAGAGGGAGGGACAAGTGGTCTCTACTAGAACTCCAGGGGCAGTTACAGCCAGTTGGCTGGATGGGTGCGGGGGAGGGGGAGTTACGCTTTCTGGTAGGCTGCTTGGCCACCCCACACGTGCACAATGGCGCAATTAAACGGCGCATAACTGCAAGGGCCCCATTATGGAGATAATCTACAGGGCGTACGGGGTGACCTGGGGGGGAAAGTACCCTCACGGGGAACGGGCCCTCTGCGCATGCGCACTCTGGTTGGAGGGCAGGCATAAGGTCGTATGGGGGTGACCTGGGGGGGAAGTACACTCATGGTGAACGGGCCCTCTGCGCATGCGCACTCCGGATGGAGTGCGGGCATAATTTGATAAGGATCTGGTGCCAGTTATTGACCTTGCAGTAGGCTCATAATAGGGATACGCAGAAAAATAAAATGTTGTTATTATGATTATTGATTATGGTATGTTTAGATTCGGATAGGAATACCTTTGTACTAGAGATATGTTAAGGTTAGCCATCTGACATCTGCACCTATCAATGTAATCAATGTAATATAATGGTTTTCTGCGTATTATGTAAATATTGTATATTCATTTTTGCTTTAAAAATTGTATGTAAATAAATACGCACAGGCGTTTACGACCCCCTAATCCAAAAATCTTCTCATGTTATCTTGATATTGACAGGGGAGGAGGGGGTCTAGGTAGTACCTGGCCATACTCACAGCGCCACACTTTAGCAATGTGTGCAAGTAAGAGTTTGTGTTTTGGTAAAACACCTTAGCAGTAACACTGTCTCTAGTTCGGGTAATGGACTTGAATCCTCAGCAAAAAAACTTTCCAAAGCAATTAAAAAGGGTTTTCATCTGGTGTCGTGTCCACAACGAGTCAGTTCTCTTTATAAACCACACCCACCTAAATAACTAAGGCAAATGAACCTACCTCTCCGACAGTAAGGGATACTTAGGCAAGTAGTTAGTAAGTACTCCGCGAAATGTGAAGAAATTGAGGTCCTATTTGAGGGGCTGCAGCCAGCACGGGGAACCACTTGGCATGACTGCCCAGAGATCAAAAAATCCCCCAAATACCATCTCGGGCTATCCGCAGGCCCTTCATGCCGCTAGGACAGTAGCCCGAAACCTGACACAAATAAAAAGAATGACAATAATATTCACTAGCCTGCCTATGTGCATCACATTCCCATTCTCCTTCATCAGGCAGCACAAATGTACCACCTTTGATGCTAAACGTACACAGGGAGAGGGTAGTCTGTGTTTTATTGTTTTCCCCGAATTGCAGGTGGAATCTGTGGTGACAAAAATCCATAAATCTGTGCCTGGCGCTCAGGACTCGCTATTTCCAACCGCGGATTCATCGGAATGTACCCTCAGAGTAATTACTACTAACCGGGCATTTAAGGGCCAAATCGCCCACATCAGGATCATGCTATGGCTAGTTGTTCTCTGAGCAGGCACTCATATTACCAGCTTGTGTACCTTGCTAGCTGTGCCCACGCACTACAGAGGGGAACATACATAGAAGCCTGTTGACACCCATGGCAACTCCTTGTGAGGAATCCTCTAATGTCAACGCAGATTCATCTAAGAATCGAGCACAGAAAAGATGTCCTTGCTTCAAAAGAGATGTATTTATTTATTTTACAGCATCACATTTCGAGCAGGAAAGTTTTGTAATAGAAGAGTATCGCGGTACATTGTACCTTAAAAAGGGTCAACAGGAACCCCGGTTTGAGTATATACACATTCTCAATATATACCCTCCCCGAGCACACTAAACACAAAATTTTATATTTAAATGTCCATTGATTTATTCATCTTCTTTTCAAATCAAGTTTCCTTCAATCGGTACAGCACTCTTGTCTGTGTGTCCAAAACATTCAATGTAGTAAATTCATCCAACTTAAATCATATCATTGGCAGCCAACACGTGTTTCGTCATGCTATATCAAGCATCATTGACTTCTTCAGGGCTGCAAACCCAAATAAAACAATTTGTAAAATATGTATAAGAGGGTAATATGCTTTATACTGCGGTATGAAATAACTAAATAGTACTTGTTTTGCATACATTATTTAAGTTGTTTATTATACATGGATAATATCTGGTGCTTTTCTTTAGAATTTGAAACCTTCCCTCGTTTAGATAAATTTGAGGAAAATTGATAATTGCTAGCTGCATATATTGATTGAATTCAGAACATTGTGTTAGGAATAATACATTTTTTATTGGTTCATTAGTCTTAAAATATATGACAAATTGAGATGGGGGATTATGTGTTTTGATTAATACCTATATTTTTTATGAGGGTTGCATTTGATGCTTGATTTTGATTTTACAGTGTAAGAGTTGTACGTTGTTTTAATATTACGGATCAAGGTACAAGTTGTGAACTTGGCAACTACATTTCAGGTGACTTTACGTTTATAATTATAAAATAATGACTAACTAACAAATTATTTTTAATTTTGGCAATTACATATTAATTAACATAACCTTTGCTCTTGGGCTGACTTCACTTTTGTTTAAATATTAGTGTTTAAACACGCTCGGTGCATTGATTTCTGAGAATGGATTTAAGTATCTTATACTTTCTATCACTGGGTGATGTCTATTTTTTTAACACATGGTTATTGAAATTGTTCTGAATAAATAGGCTTTAAGAATTGTTTTATTAATGTATAAGATAAAATATACATATTTTACAAATTGTTTAATTTGGGTTTGCAGCCCTGAAGAAGTCAATGATGCTTGATATAGCATGACACATTTCTACTACTTCACGGAATTCTGCTGGGGGAGACTACAGTCTACGGACCTTGTGACGGCTGGGCGGGACTGCGAGGACCAGCCTGCCTAGCGCATTGTTCATCCCGAGCGCAGCTGGTGCCTCTTCTCTCCCACCACTTCCAGCACTGCAATTACGTCTCGCGGCCCCCGCTGCGCGGGAGCTGCTCGCCGCATTTAAAAACCGGCCCAAGGCAGGAACACTGGTACCACATTTCTACTACTTCACGGAATTCTGCTGGGGGAGACTACAGTATACGGACCTTGTGACAGCTGGGCGGGACTGCGAGGACCAGCCTGCCTAGCGCATTGTTGATCCCGAGCGCAGCTGGTGCCTCTTCCCTCCCAACACTTGTATTTAAGGGACGCACGCTCCTTCCGCGTTAGCGGAACGCGAGCGGGGCGGAAACCCGGGGCGAAGACCGGGCAAAGAGCGGGCCCTCTGTGGCCCTCAGAGGCACGAGGAGACCGGACCGGGGCAATCTATTAACTTTATCATTCATTGGAGGCCATCGTGAGTACTGATACATTCTACTGCTTTGTTAATAATGGCCGAGACTTTGTTCAAAAATCCACCCACAACTGTAGGAGGTATAAACAAGGGTACATTGGATGACTATTTCTCCAGGGCTGCTGTGGCTAATGGGAAGGAGACTGTACTAGCTGAACATAGGGCTGAGCGACGTCGTTCCATAGAATGTATGAAAAATAGATTGCCCACGGACATTTTGCTTTATACTACTCCTTCCGAGCCAAGTCCTCTCACTATTACTCAGGAGTCATTAGCCATTGATAATGTTCCTATATTGCTTCGAGACACCCCCTCTTCACCCGATAAACCTAATAATTCGCATGTCTCCATCAATTTATCTTCCTCTAGTACTTCTATCAAGGAAACTGATATGATCACGATTTCCTTTCAACCAGAGGTTAAGGCTACTAAAAAGAAGGTTGGGAGGGTAGTTGTGTCCAAAGTCCAAAGACCCCCTCCTACTAAAAGAAGAAAGAGGGTAGGTGACCATCAAAGGAATAAGATTAATCACTCTGACTTTGGTAAGGGACCAAGGTCTACTCTAGATATTGTATCTATGCCAAAGTCTAGTGTACCACCTATTTCATCTACAGCGGCCCCCATGGACACAAGCTCTAACACTGCAATGGCATCCCCCTCCCCTGACCTAATTAGCTCCCCATATTGTTCGACAAATGAAGGTTTGCACGTTGCCCCTCTTGAGAGTATCGAACGACTATTAAGGTCATTCGTTCTACCTATAATGGAAAGATTAAAAAAGATGGAGCAACGCCTGGGGGACCTAGAATTGGCTATCACTGAACACGTGGGGGCGTCTAAAGATCTTGCACATTTAGTGTTGCCTCCCCCTGTTGTATCAGTGTCATCCTCCATTCCCACTAGGAAAAATGGTAAGGTTATCCCCGGCAGTCAACCTATGGTTATATCTCCCAATACAGCCCAACACCAACCAGTACAAAATGATTTGGGTGAAGCGACAAGGGGAGCGTTAGAATCTACTTCAGGAAATATCCAAAATGTGAGGGGAGGTACTCTTTTAGCCAAGGCAGTGGACCACTTAAGGCATCAAGTTGATTTACCCCCAGAAGCGGTCCCTTACGTGGTAGTGCTTACGAGAGTTCCGTTACTGGAAAAGGGCAAAAAGGAAGGGTTTTTTTAGCTGAAAAATGAAACTATGCACTGGCTTACCCTAAATAGGCCTCTTCCCTTTAATGTTAATGGGGAGATATTGCACGTTCCGCGACTCCCCTGGTTGGGACGTATAGCTAAGGATATTGAGGGGGATCTAATTATTATCTAATTATTATTAACTTTAGAGATCCCAGAGCTGTTACTCATATCCTTGACTATACTTTGGGCAAAAGTAGCGGGTCCATTAGGCCTCGCGAATTGACATATTTCTATCCAAGATCCTCAGTCTCCCATAGGACGTACCCCAGGGTTCCGGCTCGAATGCAGACACATCAATCAGTATTATCCATACCCTCTGATAATCAGCATTTTATTCATGCACCCATCCCTGTGGCTTGTGAAAGTGTATCCGATTGGGCCACTGTGCCTTTTGGGAGCACCGAAATGGTTTTAGGAGGATAGACTATTGGCCACCATTTACCCCGCTGGAAGTCGCAAATAGATTCGATGCCCTCTCAGGCTTCGATGATTGCGATTGACAGGGGGTATCTCTAACTAGTAGGCCTATTATTATGGAGCAACAGGCTGAGAACATCGAGCCAACTTCCCTACCGCAGACCTTCTCCCTGCAACAACCTACTCTCTCTGGAACAGTTTCACCTTCTCCCGACCAATATGCATTGCCTCATGAGCATGTCTCTGTACCAGAAGAGGGATCTGATATGATTAATGACCCTTGTGGTTCTCTGCCCCATGACCAAGTTAACCAAGATCTATTGACTGGCCATATAAAAATTCTTTCTTGGAACGTGGCGGGCCTTAAGAGCAAATTGCCCATTCCTGAATGGGGCTCTTTTATGGCCATCCATGATATTTGTATGCTACAAGAAACCTGGGCATTAAAAAGTAGCCGAGCTCAGGGATTTGCTACATTTGATATCGTGGCCAGCAAGGGTGAGAGGGGTAGACCTGCAGGGGGTCTGTCTATATGGGTTGGTACGCACCTGGGAGTAACTGCATCACAAATAAGTACTAATTCGCAGGACGTTCAGTGTGTACTGTTGACCACACTAACTGGGCCAAATATCGCCCTGTTTAATGTATACTCAAGGCCAGTTAGGCGGTGTAGGAGAGTAGGGTCTGCTATCCTATGGTCACCCCAAATTTTTGCTTTTTGCTTCACTGGTTTTTGACATATTGAGGCTGTGGGCCTGCTAATCAGACCCCCAGCCTGCTGTTCTCTCTACTAAATTAACACTATGCACCCTAGGTGCATAACCAATTGGAAGTGGATCACCCTGTGAGCCCCTGTACCAGTGTACACTAGGTACCCAGGGCATTGGTGTATCTAAGGCCTACCAGGGGCTGAAGCATGTATTATGTCACCCCTGGCCTGGCCTAACAAATTTGACACAACTGGCTGATCACTCAGCTGGGGTAAGTTGGTGTAACCACCTCTTACTTAGGTGTAGTATACCTATACCTAACCTTAAATGGGACACATGTTAACCTATAAGTCACTCCTATGGCAGGCCTTGACAATCCTGAAGGCAGAGTGCTTGGTTCCATGTGAGATGGTGCTCTGGCATGAGCTGAGCCTGTCTGCAGTGGTCGGAACAACTTCCTTCTACCGTTTCCAGATATCGTCATACCATATACTCTTAAGTGCATTATGAACCTCGCGGTTAAATGCTATCTTTGGTTCGGCTTTATCAAAACATGTCGAGTAAGGTGTCATACGAATTGGAATACTAACCCCTCGCCAATTCTGGCGACGGGGTTAGCATTCCACCCTTCTAGAGGGACACGACATGTACAGTACCTGAAACCCGGGTAAAATTAGACATAGCCTCAGCTCCACAAAATGGATGCTGCCACCACAGACACAAGTCTGCCCTCCCGCTGCTGGGAGTCCTTCCAGCTTGGGAGGTGTGGACAAAGGGTTTCCTGCCAGGGGAGGTGCGTGCACCACCCCAGACAGGATTTTGTGTATTGGTCAGGTAGGGCTTGAAAGAAACCAGACATGCCTGAGGCTCACAAGGAGCCTCGGTGCATATGCCAGTTCAAACCGGTCCTGGGGCCCACCAGCCCCGGACCTGGGGCGAGCTGGACAAAGGATTGGGGGTGTAACCACACCCCTTCCTGGTCCCACCCTTAGGGAGGGACCTAGCAGGTAGTCCGGCCCCTAGAATCCGCTTAAAGGTAGGAGCTGTGTCCTAAGACTTCAGACAGCCTGCAATCAACTTAACTACAAGAAGAAGACGGGAACTTCGACGCTCTGCTGCACAGAGGACTGAAGGAAATCTCCCCTATGGTCAGGGAGTGACCATCTTGCTAACACAAGCACCAACCAGCTATTGAACGTCTGCTTTGCCGCCGCCTCCTGCCGGAGCCCGAGCCCAGAGCCCAACAAGACCTGGACCTCCAGACCTCTCACAGCCCGATCCACAGTCCCTGAAAAGAAGGAACCCGTGGAGGCACCGAGACACGTGGAGCCAGCCATCTTAGAAGACCGACGACAAGCTGCAAGCGCAACAACAGAGGCTCCCTCCAAGTTGTGCTTTGGGTCCTGAGAAGCCCAACCACCGAGCAGCATCTGCACCAAAGGTGAGCCCTCCAGCATCTCCACGATCTGCGTGGGGCCCCTCTGCACTTTGCATCTCGACGCGCCTGCCCGGTCCCTGGCCCGTTGGCTAGTGGCCATTTTGGCGACGAAACTTGAAATCAATGATGCTGGTCTGGTTGCTCCAGACTGGCCCTAGCTGCTCTCCAAAAGAGCAGCCCCTCTGACCTTGCTGGTCAGAACAATCAGCTTTCTTGAACTTCCACGACTCCTGCCTTTGCCAAGGCTTGTTTGCTTCTTTCGAGTCGCCGACACCGCCGACAGCGGGAGCCTGCGTGGGACAGCTCGTGACTTGACTTCTGGATGTCGTCGACCTTCAGGGACCACGTGGCTGCGGAGACAAGCTACACCTCTTTGCCTGTTTGCACCCGACATCGCCTTTACCTACCTGGTGCCACGCCGGTCACTGGCTAGTGACTGTGAACACTGTCCCCTCTGCTTTCAGGTCTTCTACAACTCCGATCCACCCTTGGATCCAACGCATCTCTTCTGGACCGACCGCCTGCAGCATCTTTGTCATCAGGCTTCATTGAATCGATAGAAGAAACCCGACGCACTTCGAGACCTATGCACCCGCTTCCTGTGGGTGAGGTAAAACTGGCACTCCGGTGCCCAAGTGTAGAGAAACATCTCTAGTGTCTGTGTTTTAAGTCTTAAGTTCGTAGTCCATCCAGAAGACCCTTCTAGCAGTAACTTTTGAACTTTTACGCACCCATTGAAAACCTATGGGAGCCCGCGTGTAACTTTCCTCACTGCACACGCGACCCGTGGACCTCCTGGTCACTAACTGAAGTTAGCTCCTTGTAGACCCAGCGATTCTAGAGGCCCGAGGCCTTTTCCCTTTCCTGTTTGTGGTACTTATACCACTATTTTAGTATATGGTTTGAGTGGCCACCAGGGCCCATCCATATAGAGTGCAACTTCTGTATATTATAACGTTGTCTTGTTTAACGATTTGTGCTCCTGTGCTCATAAAGAGTCTAGGGGATACTTTGAGAAATAAATACATATATATTTTCAATATATATCTGTGTGGTGTCCTTTCATTGGTATAAAGGGGGGTTACATTTGGTAAAACAGCCTGCTTAACACGCTTTAACGAGTTTAGCCTCAAAGACTGCTTAGCCTACGCTACCACTAGGGCAGCTAGTCCGAAAAGGTTGACTTACAACCACACCATAAGGGTTGCTTGGCATGGTACAAGGTGGTCACTTTAACTAGTGAACATCATATACCAGGCCAACTTCTCACATTGGTGAGCAGCGGTTGGATTTGAGCTTGCTGTGTTTTACCATTGTAATCTCTTGGTTACCAATTGAAAGATCACATAGGTACCTGTAGGTACATATAAAACAAGATAGATATACTTAAGTTCTACTGAACTTAGTTGTTGTAGAGCAAAGGGAGTAGCACACCCTGACTACAACTACTAGATAGGTTTAGTAGGTAAACCCAAGTGTAGGTAGATTGCAACACATCCACCCACACTTAAGAGCAATGGCTGGGGCAGAGGGGTCCAATGTACCCATCTCTGTTGAGAGTGACCCCCAGAGGGCACCATCCATCTTTGCTACCCTAAACTAAAATGAGCTCAGGCAGTTGGCAAATATCCGGGGCCTTAAACAGCCCAAGAACCCTACTTCTGCTGAACTCAGGGAGCTTTTACAAGCTGATGAAGATCAGAAAGCTCTCAAGAAAGCCTCCCAGTTAGGCCCCTTAGGGACTGGAACAGGAGGCCCCCCTTCTGAAGATGCTACTGAGGTACACCTTTCCAATAGTCACCCCTTAGATGAGAATCATACTACAGTGGATGAAAGTGATAAGGGTACTGATACAGAAGGTAGTGAGGATGAAGGGAGAACTAGCCCAGTGCCAAGTGTTATACGTGGCCCAGCTAACCTAAGGCTATTGGGGACTGACAATGGGATCATCCCATTGGATCTCCCCAGTGGACTTAACACAGGGCTTGGGAGGCAAAGGAATCACTCAGGTGAATCTAATGCTTCCCATGCCTCTAGAGGCTCTCAAGGTCACTCCAGGAGAAGGATGACCACCCCTCAGAGGAGGGAACATGAGGCCAGAATGAAGGAAGCTCAGCTGAGAATCAGGAGACAGGAGCTAGAAGTAGCTCTGATGGAAGAGAAACTGGGTAAGGCTAGGCAACCTAGAGAGAGTGGGTCTATACCCACTGGTGGCAGCATTGTCCCTAAGGACAAAGATAGGGTCTTTGACAATAGGAACCTGTCCAAGGTTTGCCCCCCTACAAAAGTGGGGATGACATCCACAAATGGATGACTGCTCTTGAGAGAGCCTGCAAAGTGCAGCAGGTTCCTGAAGACCAGTGGGCAGCAATCTTATGGCTCTCCTTTGAAGGAAGAGGCAGAGATAGACTCCTCACTGTTAGGGAGGAGGATGTCAGAAACTACAGAGCCCTGAAGAGTGTCCTAGCTGATGGGTTAGGCTTAACCACTGAACAGTACAGGTTAATGTTCAGAGACACCCAGAAGACACAGACTCAGGACTGGTCTGAATACATTGAATGTGCCACTAAGGCTTTGGAGGGTTGGTTGCTGGGAAGTAAGGTGTCTGATTATACAGGATTGTACAATTTGATGATGAGAGAACAGATTTTAAATAACTGTCAGAACCAGCAACTGAATCAACACTTGGTTGACTCAGATCAGACCTCTCCCCAAGAATTGGGAAAGAAGGCAGACAAATGGGTCAGAGCCAGTGTTAAGCAAAATAACCAGAACCAGGGCCAAGGGGGTGATCAGAAGAAAACAGACCAAAAGGGTGGAGATCAGAAATCTAAAGACCAGAAGTCTTCAACAGGGCCCCAAACTAGTACTAACGAGGGTGGGTCCCAGCCTAAAGGGAAGAAGAAAGAAGGTCCAAAGAAACCCTGGTGCAAATCTTGCAAGAATACAACTCACTGGACTAGTGATTGTAAGAAGGGTGGAGCCCCCAACACTGTTGCCCCTAAGGCACCTGCTCCCAGTACTACTGTTAGCAGTGTTGGTCCCCAAACAAAGGGTGTAGTGGGAATCACTATGGGAACTGAAGGAGATTCTGACTTAGACAGAACCCTGACACAGGCAGTCTTGATCTGTGATGGTGTGGAAATATGGATTTTCCCGATCAGTTATGTCCCCTATCTTGGACCCCAACGGTTCTATGAGCATGTCACAAGTACATGTATGTTCCCTCCAGTTCCAGTTATGAAGACGCAAATACATGTGCGTCCACCGTCAACATGCCCTCTGTCAGATCCGCCATGACTAGGCCGGATATTCCATTCCTAAATATGAAAGGCCACCGGCTTTATATGGTTCACTTATGCCATTTTACAGTCCAGGCAAGTAGGCCCTGATTCTGTCATCAAACTCCTCTTGCTTTCTGCCTCTGAAAACTCCAGTTCGAGCCTGCATCTGTGACCATGAACTTTGTCTCATTCTCTGCGCGGCTCACGAAGCCTGACATCAGCCTATTCTCTGCCAAGAACTGTATTTCGCCTTCGAGTTATCTGCTTCCCCCTCAGCCGATGCATTCCTGTCTAGTAGTTTAAGTAAACATCCTTCCAGCTACCGAGCAAAAGGCTCGACCTCTCTGTCCTCATGCAAGTAATTCATAGCCCTGTTACCATGGAATATTCCTACCCCCCCGCTTTCAGTGTAGACACTTAGACGCTTGTACACGCACGCACAGTCAGTATAGAATAGATTCTGTCCGAGAGTCCTTCTTTTGTGGATAACATAGTTCTTTAAACATAGGATGTTAGATATGATTTGGGATTAGGTTGACTTGACCTCCCAGACTTTTTGTCTCCACATGTAGAGCTAAATGTCAAGTCCCCTTCACCCCCTAGTTGCACGTCAATCACACGTCATACTGCTGCGCACGCATCTATGTCAAGTATTATCTTATAGATCCACCTATATGTGACATCATAACCAATTATGTTCCTTTTTACTCCTTATTACACCCATTTTTGGTTACGAAGATAAATCGTCATTTTCCTTATCAATTGTTACGCCTACTGCATTCGCCTCATTGTAATGTATGATCTATAAAAGTCATTTCATGTCAATAATGTATGTACTTCACTTCCTGAACCTCCGTGGTGATGGAACTTGGAGCAACCGATTATAATCGTTCATTGGAATAAAGCCCATTCCGAACCTCTAATACCACGGATTCTGCCTCTCATTTTACTGAGCTATTTAATTATGTTTCTGTATCAAATTCAGTCCAGGTAAAGGAAAATTATTTACCACATGAATGGCGCCCGAACAGGGACACTTTCTCATCTCACGCGCCGGCGGTGAGTTGCAGGCCCGGTCTCCTGCCACAGCTGGACGGACAATAACGCGTACCAGCAGGATTTCCTGTATCTCCCTCCGGCCAAGCGGGGGCGACTGAGACTGCGATCAACACCCAGACGAGGCGGTGAGAAGTGCGAAGTATCCCGACCAGAGCCTAGCTGAGAGAGCAAGATCCGAGGTATACAGAGACCCACCAGTTCGAAGTCAAGCCCAGTGTCCGACGAGTCGAGTCGAGTCCAGTCCGGTTCAAGTTCAAGTTACCGAGGCCTTCCGTTTCCGAAGCTACCCGGTGAGTACCATTGCTGGGGAGGCATTTCTGACGTGCACATAGGTTGTGCCGGTCAAGACGGGTTTGGGTACACAAATCCGGTCTGCACTGTTTCAGCAGTGTATCTGTACTGTTTAGCAGTATATCAAGTATTCCGAAGTATCTAGTTATTGTCAAGAATTATGCTTGGTGATTAGTTATGCAGACGATCATCATTGTTGGTTATTTTAAAGGTTAAAAATGTTTTAATGTTTAATGTTTAATGTGTTAAACGTCCTGCATATTGTGGTATGAATGGTTGTTTATTACTGTGCTTTTGTATTAAGTGTGTTCAAGATTAAGTATCGGATCAGTTGTCAATATGCCGCTCTTTTCGAAATTAAGACAGATCACTACGAGAAAAGGGGTTCTCGAAGAAGCCGTCCCTATTCCCCCTAGGGACACTCCAGGGCACTTCATGTATCACAAACATGGCTTAGACGCTATATTATTTCTTGATTTATGGGTAGACTACACCAAGGGATTACCAGAAAGTCAGAGGTGGCCCGCAGCGGGAACCTGGGATGCAGAGTGCATCATGAAAATAGAGGAAGAGTTATGGAAAAGGAAAGTCAGACAGTCACAGAAAGACGCCGTTGAGTTATGGCGTAAAGAATCTCATAGACGCACAGAAAAAGCACGTAGACAGGAAGAAAAGAATAAAGAAAGTTCAAATAAAGTTCGAGAAAATCTATTAATCGAGGAAGGTATCCGAGTGAAATCAGAACAAGTAGACAGACAAAGAAACGCCCTTATGAATGGTATGTATCCCCTTCTGGCCGAAGGATTACCTAAGGCTACTCCAGAAATACCGATAGACTTGCCACCCCCATTGTTCCCAATAAAGGTACATCCTAAGGGGCATCCTGGAACCGCAGAAGATGTTTTTCTTTCCTCATATTTAGATGACGCAGCTCCCGAATATGCTAATTCCGCCCCGCATAGACCGCATACCAGGGAGGTCCAACGCCAAGATCCAGCATCCGTATCCCTACAGCAACAAATCGAGTCACAAGTTCTGGCAAGCACATCTGTTTCTGCATCCGCTCCTACAGCTACTTCGATAGCTGTGTCCACACCTGTAGTTGCTGTGTCACGTTCGACGAATCCTTTCACACCCGACACCCCAGATGGGGCCACGGGAGGTGCTACCAATATCTTTTCTACGCCACCCAGAATAAATAAACTTACTTTTCAAGAGTCAGCACATTCACGTACACCCAAACTCATAAGTGCCCGTACGCTGAAGGAACTTCTTATAGATTGCAGATATGACCCTGTGCCCGGTAAAGAGGACGAAATGACCCTAGCATCATTGCGTATCAGACGAGCCGCAGTGTATTTAGGAAAGTTACCAGGAATGACTGCGCATCTAGATGAAATATATCATTTTGTCCAAACAGGGCGAGATCCAGAATGTATTAGCAGAGCTATGGAATACCAGAAAGTAGAGATACAGGGGGAACTGTTACGTTTCCTCATAAATTGTGTGATCAGAAATCAAGACCGACCAGGGGTAGACCCGGAAGCAATGCAAATTCTTACCAGATGGAGTCAGAATATATCAGAAGGAAGACATGATAAGCAAAATTGTATAATAGCCATGTGCCGAAAGATCCGTAAAGAAATAGAACGCCTACACGAAGAGAGATTAGAGGTAGACGAGTTCGAACAAAGCGAGGAAGAAGGGTCAGGACTGCCCACAGGACAGTCAGACACCATAGCCTATGTAGGTAGAGGAAGATCTTGTAATAATAATAGACGTCTTACTGACTCAATACGTCCGATATGTCCAGATAATAACAGGAATTTCCAAATACCTATAATTAATATAAGGTCTAACGAGCATTCGTTCCAAACCGCCGACAAACTACTCCGAGAACGAAGGGGTTATCATTTCCTCGATTCTATGGATGAACAAGATTTAGCCAGGGCAGCTGTCCATTGGGTGGACAGTCCCGGAAAATATAGTGATGATACAGTAGTACGCACATTTTTGAATCTTACCCCAGATGAACAGAGGTTAGCTGGGATTTATATGATTCAACAACTCATTATACTATATCGAAGTCAGCATTCGGACCCTGGTCCCTTACCTGACATACTGACTGAATTGCTTATGAACAAATGGAGAGGTGCAGGTACTAAATTAATTAAAGAAATTCTAGAATCAAGAAAGCAGTATATTCTTTTTGTATGCGCAGAGCATGTCTCATTGCCCGTCAAGGAAAGAACTACGTATCACATGGATAGACAGAATCCCTTACGAGAAGTGCACCCAATAAAAGGCGAGGACAACGAGTTCAAGCGCGTATTTGTATATACGCCCATATCGAAAATAGAATTGTTACAAATGAAGAAAGTGGTACCCAGTCATGACAAAGATCCAGCGGGTTTTCACCGAGAAATTAAAGACATGTTACTCATGGGAGAGTATACCTATCCCGACATTATGACAATATTAAAGGTATTGATGCCTGCTGGTATTTATGAGAAACTCAAGGAAAAAGAGTGGGAGGTAGGAGACCAAAAGATAGAATGGTCAGTGTTAGAAGCGGAAGAAAAGGGCCGAACTGCAGGAGCAGGACTTGGGGATAAAACTAAAGCACTGCCAGGTTTATTAGTACAGGTACTGCCACGTTTATTAACTACAAAAAAGGAAGATTGGGGTACAATTTCAGCCTGTAAACAGAAGCAAGATGAAGACACTAGTGATTACTATGCCCGATTTGAAAAATGTTTTGGTATAAATAGTGGCATAAAAGCAAGTAGCGAATCATACCCACATCTGTTTGTAACAAAATTAGTAGAAAATGCCCTGCCACCAGTAAAGAATAGAGTATTAAAATTCGAGAGTACCTGGCAAGGTAACACTCCATCACAAATGTTACAAATGTTACAGTACCATCACAATAGAATTAGAGAGGAACAAGAACATGAACACAGACGCATGAAAGACACGAAAATGAAAATGTTAGTTTCCCAGACAGTTCCAGCTGAAGGACATAAAAAGGGTATGACACATTCCGATTCAGCAGGACCTGTAAAAGGGACATGTAATTATTGTAAAAAGCCAGGTCATTATGTACACGATTGTCCAGTTTTAAAACATAATATCGCCATAGGTAAAACACAAGAAAGACCACGGCCATTTAGACAAGAGCAGAATGAACAAGGAGCTCTGCAGCATGCCCAGGCCATGCCAGCAGCACAACAGCCAATACAGTTTGTGCCAGCTGCACCACCGTTGCCTGTTGCTGCCACACAGACAACAACACGACAAATGTATCAGACCGCACAGTATGAATATCCTGAGTATCAGCGTTACGCATGAACTAGCCTAGAGAGGGAAGTTGATTTACCCCTTATCGAGATTCCTGTAGATCAAGAAGGACCTTATGTACATAGTGAATTATTAGGCCAAGATAGGAAATTTTTACTCGATACAGGGGCAAGTCGAACAACTATAAAACGTAGTGAAGTTCCAGGGGCACCCCTCTCAGGCTCACAGAATATTTCCCTTGGTTTTTCAGGAAAACCTATTGTTAATGAAGTGTCACAACCTCTGCCACTTACGATAGGACCTCTGACCCGAACTACAGATTTATTGCTTACTAAATCATGTCCAGAAAACTTGCTAGGAATAAAAACATTGAAAGCTCTAGGAGCCATAATATGTTGTTCTCCGGAAGGAGTAAGGTTGTTTTTACGTGATTTTAAAGGTCACTATGTGTCTAGAGACATGGATCCCCGACTGCAGACTTTACCTACACGTCTATGGGCACAAGGCCCTACTGATGTTGGTTGCATGAATATTACACCATATAGAGTCACATTAAAGGCAGGAGTGGTGCTCCCACGAATGCGACAATACAAGTTACCACCAGATGCTGTAGTGGCTTTACTACAAATCATTGACGAGCTTATTGCCCAAGGAGTAGTTGTAGAAACAGACTCCAATGTATGTAATTCACCGATAATTCCGATTCTTAAACGAACAGATCCTAAGGCCCCGCCAGTATATCGATTGGTTATTGATCTGCGCGAATTAAACAAGTGCATAGTGCCACAATTCCCTGTGGTCCCAGATATCTCGTCATTACTGACAGCTATTGATTCCGAAGCAACATTCTTTACTGTAATCGATCTCAAGAATGCCTTTTTCAGCGTCCCAATAGATCCGGAAAGCCAATATTTGTTCGGATTTAGTTTAAATGGACGTAGCTTTAAATTCTCACGCGCGCCTCAAGGATTTACAGAAAGCCCCAGCATCTATAGCCAAGCACTGAAACGAGAACTTGACAGTATCCACATGCCAGTTAACACTGCCCTGCTTCAATATGTCGATGATCTGCTGATCACCGCGAGAAGCGAACCGGAATGTGAAAAAGCATCACTGACAGTTTTACAATTTCTAGCCGAAAAGGGGCACAAGGTGTCCCCTTCTAAGCTGCAATTCTGTGTCCAGCGAGTTGTTTATCTTGGACACTCGCTGTCCAAGGAGGGAAGGCAGCTTACACCCGACCGCATTCAATTAATAGCTAACATGCCAATACCCAAGACACAAAAGGAGGTACGGGCTTTCATAGGCCTCACTTCATATTGTAGGCAGTGGATCCCTCAGTATGCGTTTCTAGCAAAACCACTCATTCAGTTGACAACACAGGAGGCAGCCACATCGACTGTTCTCCCTTGGACTCAAGAACATACACAAGCTTTTGAAAGCCTAAAGAAAGCTTTATGTCAAGCACCTGTTTTAGCAACACCATGTTACAGAAAACAGTTTACACTTTTTGTTACAGAACGCGAAGGTACTGCCTTGTCAGTACTCACACAGGAACAAGCAGGAGCACACAAACCATGTGCTTATTTTTCTAGTACATTAGATCCAGTAGCTCAGGCTTTGCCTGCATGCCTGAAATCAGTAGCAGCGACAGCTTTAGCAATCAGACAAAGCGATGCCATAGTGTTAGGACATCCATTGACAGTTCAAGTACCACACACAGTAGAGGTCCTTGTAAATAGAACGCAAACACAACACTTGACTATAGCGCGACTTACAGGATATGAACTTACATTGTTTCAGCCACATATAGAAATCAGACGCTGTAATACATTGAATCCTGCCACACTTTTGCCAGTAACCGGAACAGACCCACTAGCTCATGACTGTATTGAAGTTATTACTATAACGACAAAACCCAGACAAGACTTGACAGATGTCCCATTGTCAGATCCAGACCTGACGTTGTATGTAGATGGTTCATGTATGAGAACAAGTACAGGAGAGTTAGTGGCTGCTTACGCAGTCACCACAGATACTGAAGTCATTGAAACTAATCGTATAAATACTTTGTCAGCTCAAGCCGCAGAGCTCATCGCTCTGACACAAGCCTGTATTCAAGCCACAAATAAAAAAGTCAACATATACACTGATTCACGTTATGCATTCGGAGTTGTACATGACTTCGGCGTGCTGTGGCGAGAGAGAGGTTATTTAACTTCCCACGGTGCCCACATTCAGCACGGACCCCTCATTCATGCCTTATTAGATGCAATACATCTACCCACTGCAATATCAATTATGAAATGTAAGGCTCATACGAAGGTTACTGATATCATTTCCCAAGGCAATGATCTAGCCGACAGAACAGCTAAACAGACTGCTCAAACTCAAACCCCCGACATGACAAAGACAATAGTCCCGACACCGACACATTGTATGACAGTTAAAGATCCTACCCTTGACGTAATTGACATACAGACACATGCTACACCAGACGAAATAAAGAAATGGACTGAATTAGGAGGGATCCAAACGGACCAAGGATGGATGATGAAGGAAAAGTCTGTATGGTTCCTTCCTGATTCAATGGTCCAAGTTATAATTAACACTATACATAGTCCAGCGCATCTAGGAGAAAAAGCTATGCTAGACAGCATTCAACACATTTGGTTCAATAAACATTTACGAGCAGCAGCCAAACAAAAGGTCCGTACCTGTATGATCTGTTGCCAGTTCAACCCAGGAAAAAGCGTTCCCGTAGAACAGGGTCGATTTCATCCTCCTGACCACCCTTTTGAAGTCCTCCAGATGGATTATATCCAGATGGAACGATGTCGAGGATTCAAATATGTTCTCGTAGTTGTCTGCGCTCTGTCCCGTTGGACGGAGGCATACCCGGTTTCAGATTACACTGCCCCGACTACTGCCAAACAGTTGGTTCGAGAATTCTTCCCACGATACGGTTTACCACGTGTTGTCTACTCAGATAACGGCCAGCCGTTCTCATCCGAATTAATGAAACATGTTTCACTTCTGCTAGGATATCAGTGGAAATTCCACTGTGTTCGACACCCCGAGGCAGCAGGTCTCGTAGAAAGACATAATCAGATACTGAAAATCAGACTGTCCAAAATATGCAGAGAGAAAGGTGTCGACTGGATAGTAGCATTACCAGTTGCACTCTTTTACATGAGAATGGTAGCACACTCTCGAACAGGGCTATCCCCGTATGAGGTGATCTTCGGCAGACCACCAAATATGTGGGGGACGCCCATACCACGCAAAATAACTGATATTGACTGTAATATGCTGACAGATTACTTGGCTTCCTTGATGTCTGCACTACAATCTTGTCGTTCACAGGTTGCTGCAGCATTTCCCGACAACACTGAGGTGAAACCCCATGACGTAGTTCCGGGTGATTTCGTGTTTGTGAAAAATTTCGACCGAAAGACTCAGCTGGAGCCCAGGTGGAAGACACCCAAGTTGGTTCTGCTGACCACAAGAACAGCCGTGAAGATCGAGGGCCGCAAGGGCTGGATTCATTCAAGTCATATCAAGAAATTTCATGGACAATCCTCGGATATAGACATTGTGCCCTGCACTCCCTCACAGACTGATTCAAAACTTCCTTTTGTTGAACAGAGCAACTCTGAACACTATAAACTAAAGCTTAGGCCCAACCAGTCGAGCAATTTGATTGTTTAAGTCCTCTCCAAGGTGAAGCGGTTGAATTGTCTCTGACATGTATCCCTTGGACCTGAGTAGAGAAAGCACCCGGAAAATGTTGAAGCGACAGGCGTATTGTAAATCACTGCGTAGCCACTGTATAGTGACATTAATAATCTTGTTTTTCTCAAGTCTTTTAATAATTACTGCAAGCATATTGTTGCACATATATTACCCTATTTCTAGACATGTTTATAATGTTACTGCTGAACATTCTTTTAGTGACCTACCGCCGCATGAATTGTCTTATAGACTTGCGCTGCGCAATAACACTTTCATTAGTATGTTACATCATTCCCATCAGACTAGTAATGCCACTAATTGTTGGGTGTGTGGCCGACTCCCTCCCTATCAGAATTATGAAGGAGTCCTGCCTTTCTTTCCACATCCGTTTACACATAATGGATCCTGTGGAGCATGGTTTAGTTTAATCAATTCCATAGACTCAGACACAGCAGTTTACCAAGATCATTGGGTATGGGGAAACCTGAACCTAGTTTTACTCAAGGACTGCTTCCCTGACAAGGAGGGTCGCCCCAAAAGAACAGGAAATGATCTAGAAAACGAAGTATATGGATTAGGTAATTTTACACCTAATCTCATGATTCTAAATGTCGTATCCGAAGTTGAACTAGTCTTACCCACCATGTCAGTATTCCCAGCGAAGGGTGAATTGTGTGTAAGAAAGGTTGGTTCCATACATATGGGCCATAGTAAATGCACTACCACAGTAGAATTCAGTGATCAAGGCAAATCTTCATTTAGAGCTTATCGCCACTCCTACTTTATATGTGGTCAGACTGCATATATGCGTCTACCTCTAGATTGGGATGGTACCTGCTACATTGCATTCCTTTTGCCACCTGTTTTCCTAGCTCCTCCTGATTATTATAGAAATATTCATTTAGTACACAACAGAGAGCGGAGAGATCTCCCAATTGTCGATTACACTGAAACAGCATGGGAAAAATACACAGATTTTAATAAAGGCATCTTTCCTTATATAGGTACTGTTACTAATAGTAAACTGATACGTAGATTAACTAGAACCCTTGAAGCAGTAGTGAATGAAACTATTTCCGCCTTAGGCAATTTAACAGAAGAGCAGTCTGCTATGCGGATTGTTGTGCTTCAAAATCGTCTTGTCCTTGACGTCATCCTGGCTGATAGGGGCGGAGCTTGTAGGGTCATCGGATCAAGCTGCTGCGTATTCATACCAGAAAATTCGCCATCAGTATATAAAGCCATCACTCGCCTTCATAAGATTGTAAACCAGATACACCAGAACCCAGGCACTTGGACTTGGTCCAGTTGGTTTTGGAGTGTGATATCAGCCTGGGGATGGAGAGTTCTATCCTTCCTAGGTATTGGCCTTCTCATACTATTCAGTTGCTGTCTATGTCTACAATGTGGACCAGCGATCTGTGGCCTGTGTGCCACATCGTGTATTCCACCATCAAGATTTCATTCGTCACGGAAGAAGAAAGAAGAACAAATGATGCTATATGAACAGATCAATGGATTAATGAAGATTGATATCTCTTGACGGGCAAGTAGGGGACAAGGAGGGAATGTGGAAATATGGATTTTCCCGATCAGTTATGTCCCCTATCTTGGACCCCAACGGTTCTATGAGCATGTCACAAGTACATGTATGTTCCCTCCAGTTCCAGTTATGAAGACGCAAATACATGTGCGTCCACCGTCAACATGCCCTCTGTCAGATCCGCCATGACTAGGCCGGATATTCCATTCCTAAATATGAAAGGCCACCGGCTTTATATGGTTCACTTATGCCATTTTACAGTCCAGGCAAGTAGGCCCTGATTCTGTCATCAAACTCCTCTTGCTTTCTGCCTCTGAAAACTCCAGTTCGAGCCTGCATCTGTGACCATGAACTTTGTCTCATTCTCTGCGCGGCTCACGAAGCCTGACATCAGCCTATTCTCTGCCAAGAACTGTATTTCGCCTTCGAGTTATCTGCTTCCCCCTCAGCCGATGCATTCCTGTCTAGTAGTTTAAGTAAACATCCTTCCAGCTACCGAGCAAAAGGCTCGACCTCTCTGTCCTCATGCAAGTAATTCATAGCCCTGTTACCATGGAATATTCCTACCCCCTCGCTTTCAGTGTAGACACTTAGACGCTTGTACACGCACGCACAGTCAGTATAGAATAGATTCTGTCCGAGAGTCCTTCTTTTGTGGATAACATAGTTCTTTAAACATAGGATGTTAGATATGATTTGGGATTAGGTTGACTTGACCTCCCAGACTTTTTGTCTCCACATGTAGAGCTAAATGTCAAGTCCCCTTCACCCCCTAGTTGCACGTCAATCACACGTCATACTGCTGCGCACGCATCTATGTCAAGTATTATCTTATAGATCCACCTATATGTGACATCATAACCAATTATGTTCCTTTTTACTCCTTATTACACCCATTTTTGGTTACGAAGATAAATCGTCATTTTCCTTATCAATTGTTACGCCTACTGCATTCGCCTCATTGTAATGTATGATCTATAAAAGTCATTTCATGTCAATAATGTATGTACTTCACTTCCTGAACCTCCGTGGTGATGGAACTTGGAGCAACCGATTATAATCGTTCATTGGAATAAAGCCCATTCCGAACCTCTAATACCACGGATTCTGCCTCTCATTTTACTGAGCTATTTAATTATGTTTCTGTATCAAATTCAGTCCAGGTAAAGGAAAATTATTTACCACAATGGGGACATGGATTTGTCCCTGACTGTGAGCCCCAGTAACCTGGGCAAGTACAGACAGACTCCTTTAATTAATGAAAAAGTGGCTCAAGCCTACAGGGACACATGTGCCAGTGTCACTATGGTGACACCAGGCTTTGTGGACCCTGGACAGTACATACCAGGTGAGAACTACCTGGTGACCAATGCCATCAATGCCACTACTTCACATAGTGTGGCAGTTGTTAACTTCTCGTGGGGAGGGGTAACTGGCCTCAAAAGGGTTGTGGTTAGTGCAGACCTCCCAGTAGAATGTTTGTTGGTCAATGACCTAGAGAGTTCTCTATGGTCAGAAGTGGAGTACAGGACACATGCAGAGATGTTAGGTATATCACCACATGTCCTTGCTGTGACCAGGTCACAGGCCAAAAAGTGCCTTACTGAACCACAGGTCTTGGATCCTGGAACTATGGACCAAGCACCTACCAAGAAGAAGAACAGGAGGGTTAAGGCTGTGCCTTGCCCCCTGCCTCCAAGTGATGATCAGCCTTCCCAGGAAGATGATCTAGAGAACCCTGAAGGAACTGTCCCTGAAGAGCTTGAACCTGATCGGGTTGAGTTTCTGGGGGCAGGGGGACCTTCAAGGGCTGACTTGGGGCAGGCTCAGTTATCCTGTCCATCTCTTGAACCCCTCAGACAGCTGGCTGCTGCTGAGGCTGCTGGGAATGCTCAAGGTACCCATAAAGTGTATTGGGATGATGGGCTCCTTTATTCAGAGGCTAGAGACCCAAAACCTGGTGCAACCAGGAGGTTGGTTATACCTCTGCAATTTAGGGGCTTCCTTCTTACCTTGGCCCATGATATTCCTCTAGCAGGACACTTAGGCCAGAACAAGACTTGGGACAGACTTGTCCCTCACTTTCACTGGCCTCACATGAATGAAGATACCAAGGAGTTTTGTCGCTCCTGTGTAACCTGCCAAGCCAGTGGCAAATCAGGTGGCACAACAAAGGCCCCCCTCATACCACTACCTGTGGTGGGGGTTCCCTTTGAAAGAGTGGGAATAGATATAGTGGGTCCCATGGATCCTCCCACTGCATCTGGGCACTGATTTATACTGGTGGTAGTGGATCATGCCACCAGGTATCCAGAGGCAATTCCCCTTAGGACCACTACAGCTCCTGTTGTGGCCAGGGCCCTGCTGGGAGTATTCTCCAGAGTGGGGTTTCCTAAGGAGGTGGTTTCTGACAGAGGTACCAACTTCATGTCAGGATACTTGACAGCTATGTGGAAGGAATGTGGTGTCAACTACAAGTTCACCACCCCTTATCACCCACAATGCAATGGGCTTGTTGAGAGATTCAACAAGACCCTAAAGGGTATGATCAAAGGATTACCTGAAAAGCTCAGGCGAAGATGGGACATCCTTCTACCCTGCCTTCTGTTTGCTTACAGAGAGGTCCCTCAAAAGGGGGTTGGGTACAGCCCCTTTGAATTGTTGTTTGGGCACCCCGTAAGAGGCCCACTGTGTTTAGTAAAGGAAGGATGGGAGTTGCCTCTCAAAAAGCCTAAACAAGACATAGTGGACTATGTACTTGGTCTCCGCTCCAGGATGGCTGAGTATATGGAGAAGGCATCCAAACACCTTGAGGCAAGCCAGGCCTTACAGAAAGCTTGGCATGACCAAAAGGCTGTCTTGGTTGAGTTTCAGCCGCCAGTACAGAAGGTATGGGTGTTGGAGCCAGTGGCCCCAGCAGCACTCCAAGACAAATGGTCTGGACCCCATACAATCCTGGAAAAGAAGGGAGAGGTTACCTACTTGGTGGACCTAGGAACTCCCAGGAGTCCCCACAGGGTACTCCATGTTAACAGGTTAAAAGCATATGTTGACAGGGCAGACATGGGCTTGCTCATGGCTACAGATGAGGGACAGGAGGAAGAGAGTGACCCTCTTCCAGACCTGTTGTCTCAGAACCCTGAAGATGGTTCAGTTGAAGGAGTGACCCTTGGAGGCAACCTCACTGAGCATCAGCAGATTGAATGTAGACAGGTTCTACAATCATTTCAACATATGTTCTCACTGATACCTAGTCAAACTGACTGGTGTACCCATGTGGTGGACACTGGTGACAGTCTGCCTGTAAAGAACAAACTTTACAGACAACCTGACCACGTCAGGGACTGTATAAAGGCTGAGGTACACAAAATGCTGGAATTAGGTGTCATTGAACCCTCAGAGAGCCCCTGGGCTAGCCCAGTGGTTCTGGTCCCCAAACCTCACACCAAAGATGGCAAGAGAGAGATGAGGTTCTCTGTGGATTACTGAGGACTCAATGCTGTCACCAGGACAGATGCACATCCTATTCCAAGGGCAGATGAGCTCATAGACAAACTAGCTTCTGCTAAGTTTTTTAGCACATTTGACTTAACAGCTGGCTATTGGCAAATCAGATTAGCTGAGGAGTCTAAGGCCAAAACAGCATTCTCAACCCCAGGTGGGCATTATCAATTTTTGGTGATGCCCTTTGGTCTGAAGAATGCACCTGCCACCTTCCAAAGGTTGGTGAATCAAGTCCTTACTGGGTTGGATGACTTTTGTGCAGCATATCTTGATGACATTGCTGTCTTTAGCTCCACCTGGGAGGATCACCTGATCCACCTGAAGAAGGTACTTGAGGCTCTGCAAAAGGCAGGCCTCACTATCAAGGCTACTAAGTGCCAGATAGGGCAGAGTAAGGTTGTGTATTTGGGCCACCTTGTAGGTGGAGGCCAAGTTCAACCACTGGAGAGTAAGATACAATCCATCAAGGACTGGTCTCCTCCAACCACCCAGACTCAAGTTCAAGCTTTCTTGGGCTTGACTGGGTACTACAGGAAGTTTGTTAAGAACTATGGGTCCATTGTGACTCCTCTTAATGATCTGACATCCAAGAAGATGCCCAAAAAGGTTCAGTGGACAGTAAGCTGTCAAAAGGCATTTGATGACCTGAAGAAGGCCATGTGCTCTGCACCTATCCTGAAAAGTCCTGACCACTCCAAAGAGTTTATTGTCCAAACAGATGCTTCTGAGTTGGGTGTGGGAGCTGTGCTGTCACAACTTAATGTAGATGGTCAAGACCAACCCATTGCTTTTATTAGCAGAAGGTTGACCCCCAGAGAGAAGAATTGGTCAGCTATTGAGAGGGAGGCCTTTGCTGTGGTGTGGGCCCTGAAGAAGCTGAGGCCATACTTGTTTGGCACTCACTTCAAGATTCAGACCGACCATAAGCCCCTCTTGTGGCTAAATCAGATGAAGGGTGAAAACCCCAAACTGCTTAGGTGGTCCATTTCCCTACAGGGGATGGACTTTATAGTGGAGCACCGGCCAGGTACAGACCATGGGAATGCAGATGGTCTCTCCAGGTACTTCCACTTAGGACATGAAGACGAGACTGGTCAAGGCTAGTTTAATGTTCCTGCGTTTGGGGGGGGGGTTGTGTAGGAGAGTAGGGTCTGCTATCCTATGGTCACCCCAAATTTTTGCTTTTTACTTCACTGGTTTTTGACATATTGAGGCTGTGGGCCTGCTAATCAGACCCCCAGCCTGCTGTTCTCTCTACTAAATTAACACTATGCACCCTAGGTGCATAACCAATTGGAAGTGGATCACCCTGTGAACCCCTGTACCAGTGTACACTAGGTACCCAGGGCATTGGTGTATCTAAGGCCTACCAGGGGCTGAAGCATGTATTATGCCACCCCTGGCCTGGCCTAACAAATTTGACACAACTGGCTGATCACTCAGCTGGGGTAAGTTGGTGTAACCACCTCTTACTTAGGTGTAGTATACCTATACCTAACCTTAAATGGGACACATGTTAACCTATAAGTCACTCCTATGGCAGGCCTTGACAATCCTGAAGGCAGAGTGCTTGGTTCCATGTGAGATGGTGCTCTGGCATGAGCTGAGCCTGTCTGCAGTGGTCGGAACAACTTCCTTCTACCGTTTCCAGATATCGTCATACCATATACTCTTAAGTGCATTATGAACCTCGCGGTTAAATGCTATCTTTGGTTCGGCTTTATCAAAACATGTCGAGTAAGGTGTCATACGAATTGGAATACTAACCCCTCGCCAATTCTGGCGACGGGGTTAGCATTCCACCCTTCTAGAGGGACACGACATGTACAGTACCTGAAACCCGGGTAAAATCAGACATAGCCTCAGCTCCACAAAATGGATGCTGCCACCACAGACACAAGTCTGCCCTCCTGCTGCTGGGAGTCCTTCCAGCTTGGGAGGTGTGGACAAAGGGTTTCCTGCCAGGGGAGGTGCGTGCACCACCCCAGACAGGATTTTGTGTATTGGTCAGGTAGGGCTTGAAAGAAACCAGACATGCCTGAGGCTCACAAGGAGCCTCGGTGCATATGCCAGTTCAAACCGGTCCTGGGGCCCACCAGCCCCGGACCTGGGGCGAGCTGGACAAAGGATTGGGGGTGTAACCACCCCCCTTCCTGGTCCCACCCTTAGGGAGGGACCTAGCAGGTAGTCCGGCCCCTAGAATCCGCTTAAAGGTAGGAGCTGTGTCCTAAGACTTCAGACATCCTGGAATCAACTTAACTACAAGAAGAAGACGGGAACTTTGACGCTCTGCTGCACAGAGGACTGAAGGAAATCTCCCCTATGGTCAGGGAGTGACCATCTTGCTAACGCAAGCACCAACCAGCTATTGAACGTCTGCTTTGCCGCCGCCTCCTGCCGGAGCCCGAGCCCAGAGCCCGACAAGACCTGGACCTCCAGACCTCTCACAGCCCGATCCACAGTCCCTGAAAAGAAGGAACCCGTGGAGGCACCGAGACACGTGGAGCCATCCATCTTGGAAGACCTACGACAAGCTGCAAGCGCGACAACAGAGGCTCCCTTCAAGTTGTGCTTTGGGTCCTGAGAAGCCCAACCACCGAGCAGCATCTGCACCAAAGGTGAGCCCTCCAGCATCTCCACGATCTGCGTGGGGCCCCTCTGCACTTTGCATCTCGACGCGCCTGCCCGGTCCCTGGCCCGTTGGCTAGTGGCCATTTTGGCAAAGAAACTTGAAATCAACGATGCTGGTCTGGTTGCTCCAGACTGGCCCTAGCTGCTCTCCAAAAGAGCAGCCCCTCTGACCTTGCTGGTCAGAACAATCAGCTTTCTTGAACTTCCACGACTCCTGCCTTTGCCAAGGCTTGTTTGCTTCTTTCGAGTCGCCGACACCGCCGACAGCGAGAGCCTGCGTGGGACAGCTCGTGACTTGACTCCTGGACGTCGTCGACCTTCAGGGACCACGTGGCTGCGGAGACAAGCTACACCTCTTTGCCTGTTTGCACCCGACATCGCCTGGTACCTACCTGGTGCCACGCCGGTCACTGGCTAGTGACTGTGAACACTGTCCCCTCTGCTTTCAGGTCTTCTACAACTCCGATCCACCCTTGGATCCAACGCATCTCTTCTGGACCGACCGCCTGCAGCATCTTTGTCATCAGGCTCCATTGAATCGATAGAAGAAACCCGACGCACTTCGAGACCTATGCACCCGCTTCCTGTGGGTGAGGTAAAGCTGGCACTCCGGTGCCCAAGTGTAGAGAAACATCTCTAGTGTCTGTGTTTTGAATCTTAAGATCGTAGTCCATCCAGAAGACCCTTCTAGCAGTAACTTTTGAACTTTTACGCACCCATTGAAAACCTATGGGAGCCCGCGTGTAACTTTCCTCACTGCACACGCGACCCGTGGACCTCCTGGTCACTAACTGAAGTTAGCTCCTTGTAGGCCCAGCGATTCTAGAGGCCCTTGGCCTTTTCCCTTTCCTGTTCGTGGTACTTATACCACTATTTTAGTATATGGTTTGAGTGGCCACCAGGGCCCATCCATATAAAGTGCAACTTCTGTATATTATAACGTTGTCTTGTTTAACGATTTGTGCTCCTGTGCACATAAAGAGTCTAGGGGATACTCTGAGAAATAAATACATATATATTTTCAATATATATCTGTGTGGTGTCCTTTCATTGGTATAAAGGGGGGTTACATTTGGTAAAACAACCTGCTTAACACGCTTTAACGAGTTTAGCCTCAAAGACTGCTTAGCCTACGCTACCACTAGGGCAGCTAGTCCGAAAAGGTTGACTTACAACCACACCATAAGGGTTGCTTGGCATGGTACAAGGGGGTCACTTTAACTAGTGAACATCATATACCAGGCCAACTTCTCACAGGCGGGGTCTTGTTTCAGAGGCCATTGATATTCTGTTGACCCTTACCCAGACAATGGACCCCTCTACTGTGTTAATCGTGGGCGGTGATTTCAACTGTCATTTTGAGCCACTCATGGACTCGACCATGGATGGCCCGGATGACGTTGATTCACTGTGGGTGATTCCCCATCCATTGACCCCTTGGGTCAAGGTTTGGACCCCGTTAGTTCTACAACTGCAGTCATTTGTGCTTACAACCTCACTACGAGCCTGCAATGGGAGGGTGGAACCTGACAGACCGGGGAATGCAACTTTTAATCGGCATAACCAGTCCTCGATAATTGACTACATTTTTTTAGAGTCTAGGCACTGGGACAAGGTGCATGAGTTTAGAGTTGTTGAAAGAACTGATAGTGACCATAATGCCCTGGTACTCTCACTTAGGATAGGGAGCTTTGGGCTCAAATGCCAAACTTTGGCTGAACACTCTGCCACTGTGCCTTTAATTATATCAAACTGTAGATGAAGAGTTAAATGGCCAGACTTCCAGATGTCCGATTCTAAGCTAGCTGCCTTATATAAGATCATTATCCCTTTTGTTGAAGAAATGGGAAAAGTTGGACATCTAGGCAGGGCATCAGAAATCCATGTCAACTTGGTAGCAGCAATTAAGGATATTCTTTGCCCTGAGAGAAGGGCCAATCGCCCACGGACTTCGTCCCCTCAGTGGTACAATGCTTTCTGTCGGGCCACCAGGAAGGCTCTCTTTAGAACCTTAAAAACTAGCTATAGGGAAGCCATTAAGCTACATCGTTCTGCGTATAAGAAGGCGCTTAGTGATGCCAAAAGGGATTGGGAAGTTGCTCAGTGGGAGAATCTGGGCTCTGCACTTGGTAACAATAACTCTAAACTATTTTGGACTATAGTAGCTTCTGGACTTAGTGGCCATAGTCTGTCCCCTGCCCCCAACATTGCCCCCTCCGTTTGGGAAAGCCATTTCTGTGCCCTTTATGGCACTTCTGAGTGTGGTGATATGGTTATCAATGCAACTGAACCTCAGCAACTCCATAGTGCTAATGTACTTGAAGAATCTGCCCGGTCAACTGTTGTTAGCCAACGCCCCTTACTAGATGAATTAATCACTTTGCGTGAGGTTGAGATCGCTTTAGGAAATCTGCTCCCAGAAAAAGCTCCCGGTCTGGATAAACGGCCTGGGGACCTGTTTGGGACACAACCAAAAATCTGGGCTCCTTATCTAGTCACCCTATTTAACGGCATTTTGCTGGGCGACGACCTGCCGCCTACTTGGTTAGGAGCCGAAATTGTGCCGATTCTTAAAAAGGGTTGCCCTTTAATCCCCTCAAATTACAGACCCATCAGCCTAATTGATACATCACAAAAACTGATGGGGAGGGTTATTTTGGATAGGATCCTCGGGTGGATCGAGGAAAAGGGGATACTATCTATGCTCCAGGCAGGATTCAGGTCTGGTATTTCTACCTTAGACCAGATATTCCGCCTGCAGGTCCTGTATTGGAAAACAGCTAAGGTGGAGGGTGGCAGCCTCTACCTTGTATTTGTGGACCTGCGGGCGGCTTTTGACCTGGTCCCACGTGGGAAACTCTGGAAAGTCCTTGCGGAGATGGGTCTCCCGCCCTATTTGTTAGCCATTCTTTCGAGGCTACACCTAAATAATTTTGCACAGGTTAGGTCTGGAAGGAACGGAGAACTCACAGACCAATTTCCAGTTTTGAAAGGAGTTCGCCATGGGTGCGTCTTGGCACCTACCCTTTTTAGCCTTTACATTAACGGACTTATTGAATATTTGAATGGTGTACCCAATATTGATGCCCCTAGATTGGCCACAGGTAGAGTGCCCGCTCTGATGTTCGCGGACGACACACTCTTGTTGTCTAGAACATCATCAGGCATTCAAAAAACCCTTGATGGTTTTGTAGAGTTTTGCCATCTTCGGGGGTTGGAAATCAATATAGGAAAAACAAAGTTTATGATTTTCAACCCCCCAAAACGTACTCGCCCTAACCCTGTGCTTTTTGGTAGTCCCTTGGAAAGGATCAAAACGTTCATATATTTGGGTGTTACCCTCACAGAGAAATTTAATTGGCATAAACAGATTGCTAGATCAACGCTTAGGCTCACTCAGCTAGCAGGGGGACTAACTAAAGTTTTTAAGGAATCTACATTTAGGCCGGTTTCTCCTGCACTTACAATATACAGTCGTCAAGCAAGAATGTCAGCAATCTATGGGGCTGAACTCTGGGGGCATATGCAGACCCAGACTCTTGATCTTAAAAGGGTGGAGCAGTCTTTTGTCAGAAACTTAGTACACCGCTGATCCCACTTAGATTCGACCTTGAGTTAACCCCAATAGAGGAGATAATAGGCGCTAGACCAATTGTGTACTGGAAGAGGCTGTGGTCTGTCCCTGAACTGGCCGACTATAGAGCTGAATTCCTTGAGATTTGGCCTATCCTTAGATCCAAAGTGATCCCTTGGCTTAGGCATATTAGTGCAGTTTGTACTCGGCTTGGTTTCCCTGGATTATGGGACACGCCGGAGACCAATTGTGCTGGGATATCTAGGAAGATACTCCTCTCTCACATCCACACGTTAAACCATCAGACGTTAATGAGTTCATCTTCCTTGGGTAGGTTATCATCTGAGTTCCTTCAAATAAAAACAGAGCCTAGGGCCGAGGATTTCATGGACTTAATTGAACCCCCAGCTGCCCGTAAGCTGTATATTCAGCTGTGCTATGGCACTCTTCCCATAAGATCTTTTACCTCTAAGTGGACTAATTCAAACACTCTAGTTTGCCCTGCATGCACCTACCATACTGAGAATATCTCTCATGTTTTTTTTTTTTGTCCTGCCTATTCTGTATCCAGAAAACGCTGGTTGATTCCTATCTGTAGGAATCTGGGATTTTTGCACTACACACAGGCTTGCAGGATATTGACTTATGACACTCATCCTCCCATTGTCTTTGCTGTTTCTCGCTATTTGTTGTATATGTGGCGTATTAGGCAGAACTTTTTAACCTAATTATTTTAAATGTCTTTTTGCTGTTTCTTTTTATGCTTCTGTACTTTTTATGGTCTGTTGACCGAAATACAGTTACTACAACAACAGCATGACGAAACACGTGTTGGCTGCCAATGATATGATTTAAGTTGGATGAATTTACTACATTGAATGTTTTGGACGCACGGACAAGAGTGCTGTACCGATTGAAGGAAACTTGATTTAAAAAGAAGATGAATAAATCAATGGACATTTAAATATAAAATGTTGTGTCTAGTGTGCTGGGGAGGTTATATATTGAAATTTGTATCTGCTTTTGCAGGTTTAGGTAGGGTTGCTAGGTAACCAACTCCTCTTCCCCTTAGAGCACCGATATAGATTAATTATCAGTTTGATATTGTGACCTAGATTTACAGTAGAGCGCCCTTTTGCTTACCTTGTTACCTAACAATTACTGAGTATATACACACTACGAGTGAGTGTGACAAGTGGATAGATGCTGAACTTGGGGGACACCGGTACGACACTGACAACAAACACGTACTTGGATGGATTAATTTGTTTGTTTATTTAAATGTGTATCTGTTTTCGTTTAAACAATTGCATGTGCTTTGTGATTGCTGGTCTGTAAATACCGGAAATAAGATTGTGTGGACTTCTAATTCCCCTACAAAGGTATTCGAATCACTGCGTGATCCAAAAAATACTAGGGGCCCGATGATTGGTTAAAATCAATTGCCTCGATCTGCAAGTTGGAATCATTCCTTCTGTGGCCGAGAGGCGTGGTCTCGCGTCCCCCAGTGCCCCGGCTGGTTCCAAACAGAATTCGCTGTGTACGAGCACCTGCTGCTGAGTGGAAGGAACCCGCAGACCAATGGGAAGAGCGGTGCTTAACTTGTTAAGAATTCGTGCCGGGGCTCAAATATTTGCTCGGAAGTCCGTGGTCGGCGCCATCGGAGGTTGAGGTGCCAAATACAGGGCTGCGTCACTTGATTCCACCTTATCCCTCTGAGGCACCCAGGGGCGTAATACAGGACCCCCGTAGCCCCCGCGGTGTGTGTGTGGGGGGGGGGGCGGCTGCCAGGGGCCCGCGCCACACTATACTCCGGCCTGACAGCTCCGGATTAAATCCGGAGAGGGGCCCCTCTGTGTACCTTGCAGGGGCCCCCCTTCAATTTTCGTTATGCCACTGGAGCCACCATCGGACACCCCAGGTGCTGGTACCCACAAATCAGTGCCCCACCTGCAACCACCGGCTCGAATTATGCAGTGTGGAAGGATACGCCGGGGTCTGAGGCAGGCGAGCTGCTGGAAGAACACACAGTGTCCTCGCAGTGGCGCCAATTGCCTCAAGGCAAGTAGGGAAATACACATCGCGTTCCCTGGGCCCCGACAGGCAGTATAATACAGCCATTAACGGGGTGGCCCCTCACATCCCTGAACCTCGAGGCTTCCGCACCTGCTGCACTAATGATGGATTTATAGCGCTGCCTCTGAGGGCGTGGCGAGCGAGATGTCCCTGCACCGACTTGTTTTCGCGTCCAAACCACATACACACCAAGTCAAAGCAGAACCGCGTCTTGGCACTCTGGGCTCTGCCTTTTGGACTTGTTAGTGAACAGCCGCAGCGTGCTGTCGTCTTCGTGAGACAGCTATGCGAGCCTCCACCTGAGCTGGATATATAACTGTGTCTAGCACCCCATCCATAATATTGTGAGAAAGGATGCGAGGCGCTGTGAAAGCGCCCACATGGCGGGACACTAAGGAGCTTAGCCCTGAATGTAGTGCATCCTTGAAATGACCTTGTGCTTCTGAGATTCCTGTGTGACCAGGCTCCTGGTAACAGGTTAAGGCTCGGAGTGCTTAGGCTCAGCCTTTCATCATTTCAGTCTCTATGCGGGGTGGCCACGGGCTCTTTCAGTGCGTTGAAACCGCAACGCAGCATTAGCGGGCGGTGTATAATGTTTAACTGCTGCAGCAAATAATTTGCACAAAAGTTAGTCCACATTGGCAATAAGCACTTTAAAGGTGGGATTAATATAAACGCGCGCACACTTACATTTCTACGCCCTCGGGTATGCGCGTGGGCTGAGTGGGATGAGAGGTGGCCAGTGGCCCGGGTGCATCAGCAGACACGACATGGTAGTTTCTGGCAGACACCCACATGACTGGGGATATTGGGTCCGTATCACCTGAGCGGCTCTAAGTGCCGCCGGGGCTCTACTTCCAAGTGAAGTGGAAAGACAAACGGACAGGGAGACTACACCGTGTAGAAGACATGTTTGGGGCTTTCTGTTAAACGCAGCAATGTTTAATATGATAACGGGAGGACTCCGCGTGCTGCTACTGACAGGAGATGCCGAGCGGGGTGCAGTGGGCGTAGGAGTAGAAACACGATCTCTCCTGGAGACATATTGTGGTTTAGTTCCGTGACCTCCGTTTGGTATGTTTGCTGGGGCAGCGGAGCTGTGGCAGCTGGACAGATCTAAGTGCTGCTCCAATAATGCAAGTGAAGCGAGCGGCGGATACAAGTGGACACACCAGTTCGTCTGCATACATGTTGTAGTACAGTTTCATAACACACGCCCACCTCATGTGTGTTTATTCGGGGCCCTGGGCGTGCTGTAAATGGGCGGCTCTAGGTATGTGCAGCGCTGAGTGGGGTGCAAGGAAAATGGTGAACAAAGATGCTTTTTTGGTAGACATGTTGAGGACCCGCACGTTCACACACACACACCCTCTCACACACATAATCACAGGTATGTGTGTATATTGGGTGGATCGTGGGCCTGAGATAACTTGGTGGTTCCAAGTGTTGGCCCAGTGTTGATGGAGGCGCCATAAGCAGTCGATAGGAGCGAGCACACTGGTTCCTCTGCAGACATGTCTGGTACAGTTTCATCATACACTCCTATGTCGAGTATGGTTATACGGGGGCCTGGGCCTACGTCAACCGGACGGCTTCAGGCACTGGCAGTACTGTTGAGTGGAGTGCACAGAAATTAATAGGAGCACAGATCCTCTTTTGAGATATATTATGGTACACATCCTTCTCTCTCTCTCTCTCTCTCTCTCCTCTCTTCTCTCTCTCACACACACATCACATGAATGTTTATTGAGTGGCCTGGGGCTTGAGATAACTTGCCGGTTCTAATTGTTGGCACACTGTTGGTCGGTGTGCAATGAGCGGTGTAGTGGAGCGAGCGCACAGGTTCCTCTGTCTTCAGACGTGTTGTGGTACAATTTAGTTAAATAGGCCTTCATCGGGTATGTTTATTGTGCCACTCTTGGACCTGATATAACTTCACAGCTCTATGGGTTGGCACAGTGTTAATGAAGGTGCAATGAGCGGTGGATAGGCGCGAGCACACGGGTTCCTCTGTCTGCGGACGTGTTACAATTTAGTGAAAGCCTCTTCATCGGGTGTATTTATTGTGCAGCTCTTGACACTGAAGAAACTTGACGGTTTTAAGTGTTAGCACAGCGTTGATCGGGGTGCCATGAACGGTGGATAAGACCGAGCACACAGGTTCCTCTCTGTCACTCAGCATACTAGCTGTGGTACTGTTTAGTGGCACACGCCCACCTCGGTTATGTTTATTGGGAGGTCCTTGGGCCTGCGTGAACCGGACGGCTCCGAGTCCAGTGCAGCCATGCGCTGCCGGTCATCTGCACCCAGCCCTCCTATCTCCCCATCACGGAGCGCAGACTCGAAGCGCGAGTTTACTGTACACACTCCGCCTATCTGCAGCGAGTCACCGTCCCTGCAGATAACACTTATCTAAAGTTTCACCGATCCAGGGAATGCCGCTCCGCCCCATCTGTGTCTACTGTACACAGGGAGACGCTTTGTTTAGTCCTCTAGAACCATAAACTTGTTTTGCTGATGAAGATCCCAGCTGATACTCATCTCTCGGTACAGAGTTGAGACATGATTGATGGCCATAAAGTTGTTGTTATTATTGAAGATTTACTGGAGTTAAACTGCACAGGAAAACGTTTCAGGTTATTGTGGCAATATCTGCCCCTGAACCGGACAGGAGCTGTGCAGGAAGCCGGGACTAACAGAAGGTGCTTCACGTCAGCAGCGGCGAACGCGAGCCCTCTGCGTGCGTGACGACGCGCGCTGCTCTGCCTAGTGCGGGTTCGCGTTTCCATCGTCCCCTGTGTGCTGTCTGCACACCTCGCCAACAAGATGGCCGTTGTTAGTACCATCGCTATAACGAAAATTCTCCTGGTGATGAAGACAATACTGAGATAATTAAAGAAAAATAAAACTAATAAAAAGACCAGAGAAAAACTGTCACACAAATGGAAAAAATACCAGTAATAAATAATCATGGTTGTCTTAATTAAGACAACAATAACAATGAACTGAGCATTAACAACTCTATTATTATTATTACTACTATATCAATAACAGTAACTTCTATTATCGCCATCATAATAATACCAATTGAAACAATAATACGGTTGGAGATCAACACATTTTTCTCCTATTATAGCCCTGATAATATAGTGCAATGCTTCCATTTTATGATCCTAAATGTATGTCCCATTAATACCGCTCATTGGATTAATACACAATACAACGCAACGCTGAAGCACTGACAGGAGAGCGACAGTTGAACGATTCGATTAAACTGGATGCCCTTTCATAGCTTCATCTGTGTCCGGTTGGATAAAAGGTAGGTAATACAAATACAAATAAACCGTTGGTTCTAATGTACTGGTTACGAAAGCTAAGGTTAAAAAATGTACACTTTTCACCTCGCAGTAATTTAAAAGAAGAGCCGTTCCTCCGGGCACAATTTGGAGTTTCTCTCCTCTATAAATATCCTCTTTCCGATGCTTGACAGTGGCACATACACACGCTCCTCTTTTTGATTAGAAAGTGGGCACCATGCATGCCATCTATCCGATGCCAGGCAATGCGCAGTGAGTCCTGGACATGCCCCTCTTCCTCATGCTACACTGTTGGCACACATTCGTGCCATCTTTCAGTAGGCAGCCTGGGGCACATACACATGGCATTCTTCCTGATGCAAGCCTGTGGCACATACTCATGCCACCTTTCCGTTGGCAGCCAGGGGCACATATCCACGCTCTCTACCTGGTACTAGGCGGTGTAAACTTTCACTTGCCTCTCTTTCTTTTCGCAGTCGTACACACGCCACTCTACTTAGTGTTACACTGTGGGGCATATAGATGCCCTCTTTAATTCGCAGAAGCTAGAACCTATGCATGCCCTTTTTTTCTTTTCGGATACTGTGGGCACATACACATGCTATCTTCTTCTCGCCAACGATGCCACATACACAGCGTTTTTTGCTCTGCTCGCTGTGGGGGGCACATACATGCCTCTCTATCTCTGTACGGACCGTACCACATACTCGTGCGTATTTGCCAGACCGTGGGGACGTGCACAAACCCCGTTCCGCTCGCACGGCCTCTCCTAGGGGTCTCCACGGGCCTGCCTGCCTGCGTGACGTCACGGGACTGAGCTCTCATCACATTCACATCTCCTGACTAACAGAGAGAAACACTGTCACTGCCGCAAGGGGTAAAGGCAGCAAGAAGGACAACAGCCTGTGCGCGCGGAGCACAGCCACCCAACCGTCTACAGGGAACGAATTCAATATAATTACCTCCTTTTCAGCTAGAGCTCCTTTCTAAGCGCTATAAATTACAAGTGTCGTAACGATTCCAAACGATGATGGTACTTAAGTTTCTCCCAGGCTTAGTTCCCTGTTCCTAGAGAAGTAATAATAACAACAACAATAATAATGATGACGACATCCTGACTATTGGCAACAATTAGTAATACTATAAAATAAAGAATAAACACAGCTGTGTTACTATTGCTATTACTGCCAGTATTGCTGCTGCATCGACTAGAGTGACAGTTACAAATGACACGCGTCCTTGAAGCTCAGACATGTCTTTGGCAGCTGCCGCTCTACACCCTTCAGGGGCGCTCACGGCAGGGCCCTGGGGGAAGCATGCCCACCCTGCCAGCTCTGGAGGTGCCCGTATCTTGGCAGCGAGGCTCCTCCCACAGAGCCACCTCACCAGCTTATGAGATAGGCGGATGTGCTGTTCTGGGTTAATGCGAAGCAATAGTGACATTTTTTTTTTAACAACATTTTTTAAAGGCTCGTCGTACCAAAGAGGTAACATTGTCAGAGTTATCTTTGCTGATCCTCGCGCCTGCCTTCTGGCAGAAGCGCCGGGCTCTTGTGCTGGTAACTCACGCTAGGGCGGGCACACGCACGGTCGCATGCAGGCACACAGCAGCACAGGAACCCGCATTGGTATACGCTCACATACACAGGCACACACACCTACACATGCACGCACACAGGACATTGGGTCATTAGCAGACAGTAGCCTCCCTTCCCCGTGCCCCAGCATGCAAGTGCGTAACGCAGCCCCCTGCTGAGAGTAGGGAGCCCACCGCCCAGCCTCCCACTCCCAAACCTTCGGGCTGCCCCCATTCAGCTCAATGCAAATGAATGGCTGACTATGAGCTGTGGTAGACTCGGGAGCCCCTTCTCACATTCTTGGGGCGGCAGGGGCATCATTGTACATCACATCAGTGTGATGAAGAGGAAACATTAATCCCATCCTCGTCGCCAAATGTGATGAGGATGAAAAGCACCAACACCTTAAGTTTTCTTTCTGATGAAGTTTAATGGTTAAAAGCAGGTGCCCACAGAGGTGCTTCCGCGTCCTGTGATTTCCAACCGCAACAGCCAGGCAGGAGCGCTTGGAACTCACAGAGCCGGGTGAGCAGTCTCGGCCATTAAGTTCAAGAATAACAATTCCATGACAAGCATTACATTAATAAAAAAAAGTACAAACAATATGTATAAACCATTACAATCACTGCCAGCATGTTGAACTTGTTGTGTGCTGGTGAGCGCTGTGGGTTATTTCATTCCGTTTGATGCAAGCAAAATTAGACTGCTGACAAGTGGGTGTGTTCTCTGCAGCCTCAGGGCTCGGAGGCTGTCAGTGGGCACTCCTCAAATCCCGCTCTACCTGTGACCGCTGAGGGTCACATCTATCAAAGGCTCATCTGCGGAGGCGACCAGCAGCAGTCAAGAACTGTCACACGGTCAGGTCCTCCCAGTGAAGGCGCGAGCTCCCCCTGCCCAGCCCCCTGCAGCTCCGACCAATCAGCGGTGACCGCCCACACAATTAACCCCGCCGAGGGGCCGGGCATTACTGCAGACTGAGAGCCCGCGGGAGGCAGAGTAGACGGCACCCAACGGCGCGGCACGGCCCGGCACCTCACAAGGGCCTGGATTAACCTCCAGGGGACCTCCTTTACCCTCACGAGCAGCAGGGACGCTGCGAGTGCCCCTCCCCGCGAGCACTGTGAACTGTCATCGGCCAGTGCCCGAAGTGCGTATCTGGGGAGGCAGCACGTGGAGTGGGCGAGTGACAGCAAACCGCGTGCACCGCTCGAAGCACATTCACGCGCTGCGCAGCACAGCGCGAGACCCCTACCTGGACCCAGGGAAGGTTCACCCCGGCACCGAGCGCAGGTACGCACTGGCGTGGAGACGGGGTGGGGGTGGGAGATACCAAGAGAGGCAAAGGGGGCAGGTGGCTCGCGCACTAGGAAGTTCTCAACTGCTCGTAATCACTAGAATAGTGAGCAGACCTGGCAGAATTCTTACCGAAAAGCTACTTACAAAAACGGAGTTATTTTAGCAAGATACAAATAACATGGGTCAGATGACAGTAGGTTTTTGGCAGCGCCTTGAAAGCTGCTTGGAAGAGGTTTTCTTAATTTTTTTGTTTTTTTAAAGTGTTGGGGGGGGGGGGGGGGGGGCATTTGCTTCCAAGAGGGCTTCGTGTTATGGTGCCCAACAACACGGTCAGACAAACGCGCCATATGCGATAAGTATGTGCCCGGCGCAGCCTGCAGAACTGTGTGCCCCACTGCTGCTGCCTCCTGAGACTGAAATCACAGGTTTCGTGTAGCCCATGACGTGTTTTGCGGATTGCAGGGACACATATTAAGAAGACGCCGGGATTTGCTGTAGATCACATGATCACGACTTGTTTTATTGTGTCCTAATTAAAAGGGGGGGGGGGGCGATTTAAACAACACCAAAGGGTACCCTACGGGCCACCTCATAGCACTATGGGACATTATCAAAGTGAAAGTTGACAATGTGCATACTTTTTTAACACCTAAAAGTGATAAACAACATATAATAAGTCTTTGTTTTACTTTCGGAAATTAACACCCGACGCACCCTTTGCAGCCATAGATAGAACTGAGAAGCATGTGATATACCTTTGCAGCGTATTTATTATTGTCTGTATATGCTCGCCTGCAGAGAATATGTCCCCCCCTCCCCCCCCCCACACGTATAAGTGACTGTCACTGAGGTGTGTCTATGCCTTTACATCTGCCTCTGAGCACACCCTCCCCGCTGGAATATGTACGAACGGCTGTGTGTCCCGGAAACCGTTGTTGTCTGTACCTCGGTCTGATCCCTGCACACTGAAGACTTGGTTTGCATGACTCCACTCACACATCCCCTTTCTGTCTCAGCAGAGAGGCCTGCTCAGCGGAGGGTCGCCATGTACGAGCTGCAGGCGGCTGCCGGGGACGTGGAGATCGACGTGGAGAGCCTGGAGCTCGACGAGGAGAGCGATGCGCCCCCCAGCCTCAGCCCCCCTCCGGCCGGGGACACCTGCGAGGAGGAGGAAGACGACGAGGAGGAGGAGGTGCCGCCGGGGTCTCGCCCCCCGGCACAGGGCACCACGACGGGCACCGATAAGGGCTGCGGGGAGCAGAGGAAGCTCAGCCGTACCCCCAAGTGCGCCCGCTGCCGCAACCACGGAGTGGTGTCCTGCCTGAAGGGTCACAAGCGCTTCTGCCGCTGGCGGGACTGTCAGTGCGCTAACTGCCTGCTGGTGGTGGAGCGGCAGCGGGTCATGGCGGCGCAGGTGGCGCTCCGGAGGCAGCAGGCCACAGAGGTGAGCGGGGCGCGGGAGGTGGAAGGGAGCAAATGAAGTAAGGTTTTGGGGAGTGTGTCCCAGGAATGCAAGTCTCGGCCACTGAGGTGGGGGGAGGGGAGGGGGAGGGAAGGTGAGTCGTGCTAGAGGAAAGTAAGCCCCTAAAGGGAAACGGGCAGGCGGTGGGAGTTTGGCACGAGAGAGTGAGGGCAAACTATGATGGGGCTCGGGTCGTTGGTAAGCGATTGCGGTTAGTGGGACACGAGATGGGCAATAGGGGGCAGAAAGCAATATGAGATGAGCGGGGAAGGACAGGTGCGAGAGAAGCTCGAGGGTCTGCTAGTCACCGAGGACAGGCCGGGCGGAGAGGCGCTGGTGGGGCGCACCAGAGAGGGGGAGGAAGGCCACTGAGGTGAGAGGGTCCTGGGGGCTCTGAAGGTGGCGCCGCGAGACAGCAACCCACAGAGACCGAGACATCGGGGCAAAGGATACAGAAGGATGCTGAACAGATGTAGGGTAAGGAGGTGGCCTCAGGTCACCGGGTGGAGAATTAAAATGTCGGTGATAAGCATCTGTGCAGTTCAACGAGTGGCCTGTGGAAAAGCACGCAGTGTCGGGGTCTAATGACATGAATACTACTTGGTCTGCCCCCACGAGCAGCACTCGGCAGGGCTTTATTGAGCCCATGACAGAATCTTCCTCTCGTGCCTGTGAGGAAAACACAAGGCCTCAAGCGCGGAATTAAACAGGGCACTTCCCATTCGCCTGTTAGGGCAGCCATATGGGTAGTGCCTGGGTAGGGAAGGCCTGCACGGGTTTCAGTGCAGTAATGCAACCCTACCCTGGGCCCTACAGCTGATCCTGTCGTGCTTATGGGCCGGCCCGTCCAGGGCCTAGGCCGAGACACACACAGACACTCACGCCGCGTGCGCGAATATGTCAGTGAAATTAGGTTTTCATGAGTACTGGTAAAAGGGCACGAGCTTGACGATCTGACATTTCATTAGAGCATTTCTTGAGGAACGAGGTATTTACTTCCGGCGACAAGCTAGAAGACAGCAGAGGTGGGAGCATCTCTGTTTTAGACTAGCTTGTCATCGGAAGTAAATACCTGGCTCCTAGCGCGAGGCAGTAATGTACTCCTTAGTAGGGGTTTGAACTGTAAAAGATAGAAGAAACACTGTGGAATGGGCCCTTCAGGCCTCTGGGCCCTGTTGACACTGCACCTGTTGCACCAATGGAAGCCACGCCCCTGAGCGCGGGAGGGGCCGCAGCACCCCCACCGCCACCCTGCAATCGTTCAGAAGAGGAATGATCAATTAGAAGGTCTTAAGGTTTACTTTTCATCTTTGCATTTTCTTTAAGTTCAAAGACAGAGGTCAAGAGCCATGAGATGTTTTTAAAACACCGCTGCTTATTTAAAATAAAAGTTGGTGTTTGTTTTTTCCTTTCCTTAACCGCAGACTCAGGGAGATTTATAACTTAAACCATTGGCAATCTTGCTTGGGTGCAGGAAGAATGAAAGGAAATACTACAGGATGTCAAACTTTTTTTAACACAGAATATTTAAATGCTTGTAAATTAACTTTACAGATATTTAAAAACCTATCAGCAGCAAGAAACCTTTAAATGAGAAACTAGGTTTTTTGTTGTTGTAATTCTGAGGTCTAATGGAAACAAAGAGTGTAATAAGATCAAAACACACCAAGAAACATTACTTGTGGAATACACAAGTGAATCATATGCACTGACAGTCGATGTGCACTACATGGGTTTAGTAGTGAAACTTCATGATTGATGCAAATTTACAGGCCATCCCGAGAGGACATTTAAATGGATAATGTGCTCTTTGTGAAAGGGAATACCCTGGCACACAAACGTGGTCCAAAACGACTACCCACCATTATTTCCTAGGATAGGGGTGACTCAGCTGCAACAGATTGTGGAACACTTGGGTCTTCCACATAACTGCATGGCTTCACCACATAACACTGAGGGCAGCACTCTCCACTCTGAAAATTGTTCCAACACCACTGCTTAAAGATACTTCAGTCCCTTCGCGCGTCCCCACACACACACACACACACACACACACATGCGCAAGCAAGCGCCTTGTCCTTGTGAAACATTGGTTTCATCATTATAACTGCAGCCCCGAAATCACTCAACAGACCGTTACCATTGCCATCTATGATTATGCGACAATGGAAGGCCGAGTTATTTTTACTAAAATTATGTGGGGAGAAGAGGCAAATTATGCAGCCTTATATGGCACATTCCCTGGCAGTATTATTTTCGATTTGTGTCACAAATATATTTTTGATGGAACCTGCACTTTACTCTAACAGATTATGTATGTACTGAATCCATAATTGTGCTGTAAAATCCGCAGCCACAAAATCACATCATTTCACTGGCGCTAAACGTTCTTCATTGTTTTATCAATAATATATCCATGAAATGTAAACATTCTAGTTCAAATGAGTGGCCATTGTCGCCTGCATATTGAAGAGACCACCTTCAACATTCACTCCTTTTACAGACAGAATGTGCTTTGTTTTTAACAATGCAGATATTTTATTTGTGCAACATTCCACATTTTTAACCACATAACCATTGTTCCCTTTTTACTGCAGGCAGCTAAACAGTATGGTTCTGTATTTAACTTGCTATTTTCACTAAACATTTGCATATCTGAAAAACAAACAGAATTCAAGCTAATCACCCAAAATTAGACATGTAAGATAATGTATTATTATTGTGAATGGTTTCAGGGTTAGGGTGGCCTATGGAGCAATAAGGCAGTGCCTGGTGGACGTCTCGTGTCTGACAGATCTGTGTGTTTGCCGGTTTTTAGCTGTTGTGGGCTGGTTTTATGGCCTGGCTCCATTTACTTACCGGTAATTGCATTACCCCGAGTGCCTTTTCACCCTATTTAATTAGTTAATGATGCATGGCGGCCTCGTTAAGTAATTAATTAGGGGGCAAACATAGGAGGAGGTACTATTGATTTTCCCGATATTGACAGTTTTTTTTAGCTATCCGGTTCGCTGATGGCAGCCACTTGTATATTGGTGCTCAGGCCAAAGTTTTTGTCCCAGTTCACCCTGATTGCTTTTCTTCATAGCATTGATTGTGTGTGGTGGCAGCACCGTCTGCATAATACAGCCTCCCCACACATAACACGAGGTCACACCTCTTCTCAAACATTTAGACTTGGATTTCCTCTTCCCATTGCAGAGCAGTCTGGTGTAATTGTTTCTGGAAGCACTTTCACAGACATTAGGAAAGTTGTTTCCCACTTGAGTGTATTATTCCGAAAACACGCGTGTTTTCCTTCTGTTCAAAGCGCCGGTTTGTTTTTAGAGACGCAGATTCGGCTCGGCGTTTTAAACTAAGTAGTTATAAACAAAGGTGGTGCCTGCCGGGGAGTGAGGCCCGCCGAGTGAAGGAACACAAACACAGGCGGTCTCAGCGCCTCCGCAGATGCACACGGTGCCCCTGTTGTCCCCACAAACAGGCGCAGCAACCGGCTGTTGATCGTGCAAACAGCACATATCTTCCCGTGTTGTGGGTGCCGTTTACCCACAGTCTGGAGCAGTTGTTGGTGTGCACTGCCGCGCTGTACTGTATCAGTGTATCACCCTCCTGCTCCCGTGGGAACTCCACGACTTGCCGTTTTTTGCGCTGATAACCTATAGAGTCTTATAGAGCTAATAGATTTTTTTGTTTTAAAAACGACTCTAAATTTTCCTAATGCGAAATAGTTGACATGTGTAGGGGCTAATAATATAAACAGCGGCGACATAGAAGCATAGAAGCATATACACTAAAGGAAAAGGTCATATAGATTAGTGATCTGCGGGTTTAATATGTCCACTTCGCACATAAATGAATGAGCGCGAATAGACGTCACACGAACGCGATGACGCCACGATGTTGAGAGTAGACATACTATAAGGCGGTTTACAACTTGCACAGTGTTCGGATACATATGGCCCCTCACTCCCGTGGCTCCTCCCGGTGGTTCGTTTCTTGACCGCCGTGTGCACGGTGTGTCCATCCCTTCAGCCAGCAGGGGCAGTTATTTAATAACGAATACAGGGGGAAGTGCTTCGGAAAAGCTACCCACTCCACAATAACAATTACTAGTGGGCAGAGTACCCACATGGCGTTTGACTGCGTGGACTGTTGAAAGGTGACAGTTGGACAAGAGACGCAAACACTGCGGCATCAGTACGAAGCTCGCGGGCAGACCGCGGTCAGTGTGGGAGGAGGATAGGTGAGAGGTGCGAGATACGTCTTTACATATCTGAGATTTTGCAGAGCATGAAGTAGATCCTTAGGAAGACGGGACAAAACGATTTACAACACAATAAAGAGATCGAAACGAAAGTGCTTTTTTAAAAGTCAACTTTAGTGCAGAAGGCATCACTCCTGCAGGACGGCCCCAGACAGCTAATGGCGTGTACATCAGACCGTGACAAATAATAGAAATGCAATGATGCCTTTAGCACTGGATGCACGAGTAGAGATAAGAGAGAAGTACAAGGGAAACTGCAGCGTCGGGATGCTGGGTGGCGTGACCGTCGTGTACCTTGGATTTGGAAGGCTGGTGACCCAGAGATAAGTGGAGGAAGAGGTTAGAATTCAGGAGAGAAGGGTACAGGGTCGTTTACAGAAAAAGAGGTCATTTTAGAGTGCTGGAGTATTTGTGGTAGTGACTTCGCAGAGTCACACAAAAAAAAAATACCGACTTTAAAAGCCAAGTTAAAAAAACCTCTGAGCCTAAGAAAGGTGCCTGGACTGCAGCTTAAGTTCCTGCTTCTGTGCAAAGCAGGAAGCAGCAGTCGCTTACTTTTTAGGTCTCGCGTAAGACAGCGCGATTGCGCTGTTGCTTGCAATAGATATTATTTTCTACAAGGGGCTTGCAGCTTGCCAATCACTTACCATTCATTGGCTTAATTTCATTCTCATTTGCTGCCTCCTAATTGGCCAAAGTGTGCCAGTTTTGTTTCCTTTTCTTTCATTTGGAGCATGGACCAAGTACTGATTACTTTATTTTGATTATTTGGGCTTCAGGTATTATTTTTCTTTTGTCTTCCTCGTCTCCTATGCTGTTTCTTCCATATTGCTTCCTCCCTTCCACCCTTGTTGTGCATGTTGCATCTTCCCCCACCTGCCTTGTCCGTGTTGCTTCTTCCCCCATCCCTCCTTGTCAATGTTGCTTCTTGCCTCCCACTCTCCTCTTTTCCATGTTGCTTCTTCCCTCTCACATCTCACTCTGCAATTATCTGTGTTGCCCCCCTACTCACCATAAGAAAAAAAGCACTATGATGCAGCCAGCTCACTGCATGGCCAAAGCACATTGGCAAAGCTCCTAGCTCTCATAAAGGAGAGACCTATTGCCAATGCTTGTTTTTTGGTTCATGGTGCTGCCTTCCACCTCATCACCAGTCTGCCTGAAGTGCCAGGGCTGACTTTCTGTAAACGGGGAAAGAAGATGAAGTAGCTGAGTGCAGCCATTTTGTTTCTCTGCTGTTACTCTTGTGACTGTGGGAAACACACATCAATGCAGTGAATGTCCCATCCAATAGGCACGGGTTGTCCAGACACTCCTAAACATGAACATAATGCACAGTATGCATTTTGTATATTCAACGATTCATATTTGTTATATTGTAGCAGGTGTATAGAGGACACACTCAGTATAGTGTACAATTAGGAAAGATTGATGTGGTCACCAAGAACACGTATATCCAACCGGACGCTTTAGCATACATATAGGACAGTGAGTGACCTAGGTAATTTTCAATAGTTCCTCAGGCCAATTGAGCAAGCACCTACTACAGCTGACGTGTTTCATCACAAAGGGCTTTGTAAAGGCTAAAAGTATTAGGAGCAGCATGCAGTTATGGTCAAACAACGTTGACATAGTTGCAATAGTATTGGATAACGATAGGTTGTACTGTAGAGGAGTGAATTATCCAAGCAGTCGTCCATGTGATTAAGAAAAATTATGCTAGTACAGGACATAAGTGTGTTAACCTCTGTCTGAAGCAACTGTTCGATAGACACCTCTAGGTCAGTGGGAGTGAAGGAAGGACATCCGGATGGAGGGGTGGTTGAAGTTAAATGACAAAATTCTTTGGCAAATTTGCACAACTTCATACTTCTTCGAGATGTGAAAAATTTCTGAATACGCCTGACAATACTTGTGTAATTGAAACTTTGTCTATCCCATGTATCAGGCAAGAAGGTATTTAAGTGGTCCTTCTTGAGTGGTGTACCTAATTGACCAAGTTTGAAACGAGTTGGAAGGGGAGTCCAAATTTAGGAGTCTTTCGTGAGAATGAGGGTGAAGTTTAAGTGGCCTGTTTCTAGACCCAAGGCATTTCTAGATAAGAGGGATGCTCCCGAGGGACTGTTTGCTTATGTGCCAGACTTGTCAGGGTACTCATCTGAAGTGCTTTTTATAAGATGCAGGGCACCGTAAATGTATTTTATGCTTCAAGTGTAGTCATGTGGAGGAAGCTAAAGCATGGGTGATATGACTGAATTTGGTACTGCTGGAAAGCTGTCACCACAGAATGTAAGACAGCTTTGAGAGGAGCAAGGTGACACGTGGGCATTCCAGAGGGTAGAGCCGTTCCATATTCCATATGAGAGACGACCATGTTCAGGAACCTTTGCTACATCCCTCAAGAGAAACCGAGCGATGTGCGGTAGCATACGTAGCTGGTAGTTTCCTTTCCGATACACTGTCTTAACACATGCCTCTAGGAAGAAGCAGGCCATCCAGTAACCAATGTCCCAGTAGATTTTAAAACCTAAGCAGATGTCTTCAAACAAAGTGACATTCTCAAATGCATTTTTCTGGTAATTGTTATCAATGCAGGATTGCATATAGAGATTTAGTTTCTCCTCTACAATGGGTGACCCCTTTAAACTTCGAGTCTAGAGTGAAGCAGTAGTGACAATTTTAGAGTATAACACTGGAGTGCTCAGAACATAAAGACATTCCGAGAAATATTCACTATTCTATTTTGCACAGAGGAGAATTAATTACGTTTTTTGCTGGTTTCATTTTAAATGCAACGCAAATAGATCATTTATAAGGGCCTTTTTAAGGGCAGATACAGATGGTGTGTTTGTCATTATCGTTGGAGCTCTAGGCTGAGAACTAGGGATTTGTGAGCACTTTTGAATAAGGATGGCCATCTTTCTCCGGATCCCTAAGGATACTGTCTCCTGTCCTGAACGGTCCACTAACAATGCATTGTTTCAGGGATGTTATTGTAATTAGTTCAATGGAAACAAACCAAGTCCACAACCTCCAGAATACATTAGGTTGTCCTATGATTCAAGGACTGGAAAGAATATCTGCAATGACATGGAAGGAGGCGGTTACTTTATATGAAATAGATGGGATGTTTTAATGCATGCCAGTGCATATTAGATTTATAACGTTGATGAAAATACTTGTTCCCATAGCAATTAGATTTTTGCAATAAGCACTAATAAATGTAACCTCTACTTTTACTAGATGTTTAGTTATATATACATAGTTTATATTATAGCATGAACCTTATAAGGGAGTTGACTTTGTCATATGACTTGTATACCAGTTATGGATTCTTTATACCCAAGGCAGGCCTTAATTGTGCTCTTCGAGGAGGAAGACAATGCACGGTCTGCCAAACTTTCTGTCAATTGCGTTAACTTGTGTCATGTTATAGCCCTTGGAAACAAGCACAGCGCTTCACATAATGTGGTGTATTTCTTTTCTGCAGGATAAGAAGGGACTGTCGGGGAAGCAGAACATCTCTGAGCGGAAGGCAGTGTACCAGAGGCACGTCAGGCCGCCCAGCCTACTGGCCAAAAGCATCCTGGAAGGTGAGAGGCCTCTTGTGGCATGCACTCTGTCGGCTTTGGGGACTGTTGGCATTCTTTGGTGGAGACAGAACAGGCCCCTCCCCATCACTCTGTTCTAGCCCCGGATTAGAATGTGAGGAGTGTGCATAGCACCCACTACCTTCCAGCATTCTGTAAAAAAAAAGATGGATGCCGTTGATGGGCTATGATTAACGCTCCCTGTTTTCCGTTTTTACTGATTTTTACAGACAAATACAGACAGAAAACATTTATTTTCTTGTCTGCATTTATTTTTAAATGTGGATAAAATGGAAATTGGGTTACTTTTTGAGTAATTCTAAATACTGTCTGCCATGACTGCCAGGCCATTAACTGTGTGGATTGATAAGTAAGGGGGCTAAAAAAGAAAGGAATTTTAGTACAGAGGCTTTAACAGCAGTAGATATGCACAAGGTTAATACTGAAATTTGCATATTTGCTTATAAGCGCATTGATTTATCTGCTGCGGCTGTTTACAGCACTGAAACCTAGTAGGTATTCAAGCATGAGTGCATATTTACAGGTTAAATAAATGTGGAAATATACTAATTTCAGCTTCATTTTTCCACAAAACCCAAAATAAATATAGATAAATACAGATAAAATTAGCAAAAAATAAATATGGATAAATACAGATGCAAATGTCCAAAAAATAAATACCATAAAACCGGGAGCCCTAGCTATGATACAGCACATTATAGTCCAGAGCTGTAAGTCAGTATTATGAGTGACCCGAAGAGCCCGTCAATGAATATAGAGTTTCAGGTAATATTGTTTTTTGTTGGTGGTCAGATAAGGAGGAGGTAGACAAATATTGTTTACCTCATAATTTGGGAACCAAAGGCCCAATGAACTAAAAACAGGATGCCAAACGTAGTTGCAAATTGTACACTGACTTTTTGCGACCTGATTCTGATTTTGTAATGCAACCTATGTACTAATATGTGGTATAAAATCTCCAGCCCTAGGTCTTCACAGAACAATCCCCCTAATGACTAAGAATTAAGAAGGCCACTATTTGTGACCCTCTGTTATTGGCTGCAAACAGACGAATGGTCGGGGAGGGGATGTAGCCTTACGGCTAGAGCGGTCGAGCTTGAAGCTGGGGAACCGGGTTCGAGTCTCGGCAGCGACACTCAACATCCTATGATTCTGGGCAAATCACTTAATCTCCCCGAGCCTAACAAAAATGAATATGTTCTTCTGTAACAAAACTGGTGCTCGTGTAAGGCGCTCTGATAGCTGATGTCTCGGGTCTAGTTCGCACTATAGAAAACTCTTTAATAAAAAAAAAAATGAATGGTGGTGCAAGAAACAGCAGACCACAATTCCTTTGTTAGGATTTCCATATGTAAAACTTTACCTTTTTAAAAAACAGCTCATGCTCCTTAAAGGAACTGATGCTGCATTTAAACAAAGGTTTTTGTTTGGGAATGCATTGGTTTGGGAGCAGGCAGCGGTCTGCTGGATGATTACCCGCTCCACCCGAGGTCCCCCAACATGATTCACAAAGGGAATTCATATAACGGGTGCGCCATCCCATTTGTGAATCAGTTACCACGTAACGTGGAGGTGTCAGTAATTTATAATCACAATTGATGTCTCAAACCATTGATACTTACCGGTCTGACTCACGTTTAGAATGTATTCCCTTTCATGCTTCCTCCTAACTTCTATTCCGAATACTTCCAAACATCCATTTTGTGAATTCCGGCACAGGGTGGGTGTTCCGTCGCAGGAACGCCTCGGAAAACTGCCTGAGTGAAATCTACAAGATTTCACTCAGTCACTTTTCCGACGCCGCTGCGTCAAAACCTTACGCCTGCTTGAAGCAGGCGTAAGGCTTGACGCACCATGTTGCAGATTGGCTGGGTTGGAACAGTGCTGGCGTTGCGTCGCGCCCAGCACTGCGCCAACCTTACTCCGGCAGATGCGACATGCATCTGCATTTCCTTGAGCCATGGCACGCCGCATTGTAAAGGCGCAAGGATTGTAATGCGTGTTGGAAGTTTCCTGGCGCATCCCTGCTGATTTGCAGGCATGCGCCAGGAATTGTAAATCTGCCCCTTTGATTTTGGAAATCACAGAGTTTGATCGTTCAAAAGTGTTTTGTACATCGTGCTCCAAGAGAGTGAACACGTGAAAGCATGAGTTTGTGTAGGTGCAGGTGGGCAGAGGTGGCGTGGACATGGGAGAAAGGAGCTCAGACACATATAGATATACATTAAATGAGCGAGGAGGGAAAAGTCATTGAAATGAGAGAACGCACTCAAAGAAAAGGAACTTTGTATCCGAGGGAAGAAGGTGGAGAGAGAAAGACAGGAAGAGGGGGCAGGAGAGATACCAAGAGACACAGAAAATGGGGGAGGTGAGAGCAACCCCCGCTGGAGAGACACAAACAAGAAAGGTAGACAGAGAAGCAGAGGAGAAGGGAAGTGAAGGAGAGAGAGTAAGAGATGGATATGGAAATACAGGGACAGCGAGAGAGCCGAGGAAAAGAGTGAGAAAAAGAAGCGCCTCTGTCCCCTGTTATCAAGCTGCTCTGATCTGACCCGTCGAAGCTCGGAGGAAGGCACCTGGCATGCGAGGGCGATTGCTAGCATGATGGTGGTGATAACAATTACTATGAATCAAGTTATTATAATAATTATTTTCAATTTTAGTATTATTAAAATCATCAACTCTGTTCTTATATTTAATAAGGTAATGTAAATACTAATAGGATTAGTGTTATAAATACAATATATGCTATTTTTAATATTACTTTAAAGTTTAATAATACTACTATTAATAATAATAATAATAATAAGAATAATACATTAGACGGAATTACAATGATAATAATAAAGACTATGATATAACAGTTCATAAGGATTATATCTATATAGCTATAGAATGTAGAAAATGATGACCGTATTAGATTCATTCATATATAATTTCTGGTAGCTTTATTTATCCTGTATGAAGGTGGTATTATAGCCCCCTAGGAGATTGCAGTCGCCCTGGGACTTTTTCATTTTTTTCTTACAGAAATACTGGAGTAATTTCATGTTTGGCCGAGTTGGACAGGAGTACAATTGGGACTTTGCGCGTGGTGTTTACTGGTCTCCTGCGTGCAATTCAACACTCCTCCAGGGCCTGCCTTTAAACCCCTGTTTGCAAATGAGGTGCTGAAAATGTATCCATTGAGTACACACAGCGCGGCACGGAAATCACTGCGGGGAGCGCAGCCCGCCAGCAGGGGGCAAACATCACCCAGCAGCTGCACACGAGTGCCGGGCTAACGCCTCAAAATGTTACACATTGCTCACAATTAATTCACCCCAGTTGTTCCGACACTAAATATCTTCCTTGCACTGTAGTTTGAGCTCTGTCTCAGACCACGGAAACAAAGAGGGGTGTCCAGAGAAAATATAAACCGGCAGCGAGCGCGTGTCAGACGCATAAACGACGCATGCGCAGGGGAATGCGGCGGGAGAGGGCCCCACCGATGAAGGTGATTGCGGCAGGGGAGGGTGTCGTCGTTAAACATTAGGGACTGTTTCCAGTTTTCTACGGAGATAGTTATTTAACGCTAGTTACACATTTTAAAAGGGAAACGACTTGGCACTCGTAGTTGAAACAGCAGATTACAGCAACGCAGAAGAATCCATTTCCATTGAATTTTATTTGCAAATGAACCTGCCGAGGTTGTTCTTGGGTAAACACGGCATAATGGGATCCTCAAACAAAAATCCCTGCTCCATGGAGGGGGTGAAACGCACGGGCCGTTTGCTCTCTCAGCGAACCTTGTTTACATTTGCATCAGTCGCGGAGAAAGCAACGCCTGCCTTGTGTACCAGGCTTCCAGTGAGCGTGCCATGTCGGGGCCTGCGCGGGATGCTGTAATGCACTGGGTTTTAACACGTATCGCAAAGAATGAGGTTAAACTATACCATGCACCATGGTCACCGTGGGCTTCTGGGGTACCTCATTATAGCCACACCACCCCCGTAACCCGCTGTGCTTTCTGCGAGAGTATTATGATTAGGGCTCCCGGTTTTATGGTATTTTTTTTTGTCATTTGCGTCTGTATTTATCCATTTTAATTTTTTGTTCATTTTATATGTATTTATCCATATTTATTATGGGTTTTGTGAAAAAGTAAAGCTGAAACTGGTATATTTCCACATTTATTTAATCAATAAATATGCAGTCATGCTTGAATGCCTGCCAGGTTTCAGTGATCTGAACACCCAGAAGATAAATCAATGCACTTACATGAAAGTATGCACATTTCAGTATCAGCCTTGTGCATTGCTACTGCTATTTAAGCATCTTTACTAAAATTCCTTTCTTTTTAACCCTCTTACCTATCAATTCACACAGTTATTGGCTTGGCAGTCAAGGCAAAGTATATTTAGAGTCACTCAAAAAGCACCCAGTTTCAGTTTTTATCCACATTTAAAAATAAATACCGACAAGAAAATAAATGGTTTTCTGTCTGTATTTATCTGTAAAAATCAGTAAAAACGGAAAACAGGGAGACCTAATTATGATTTTATCAAGATAACAAAAGCATCGCTAGGGTTCTTTTCTGTCTCTGCACCCTGAAATCTACCCTTGTTCCCGCTCCTTGCCTTTTCTTCTGGTTCTATCTTAACTATCTCTCTTTTCTTTTCTCCTTCAGCTGTCCTTGGATTTCCCTAACGTCTGTATACTTTGCATGTAGCAGCTCACCTATAAACAACTAGAAACAAAGAGGTACATAGGTAGAGATATTTTTTTTGGTTCCTGGGCATGGCCTAAAGAGTAGATTTTCTTCTAAAACAGCATGGTTTACTGCACTGTTTTAACTGATCAAGATGTTTAACTTTAAGATTGGCAATGCTTTTAAAAGCAATTATTCATTGAATGACAAATTGTGGGAATTATGGTCAGGGCCAGTGGAATTATGCAATTGTGCTGCTGCTGCCTTTTTTCCGCATACTTATGGATTTGCCGTATTTGCCACACAATCCACCATCTGCTGCATAATCTACAGATTTTAACAACAAAAAATGTTACTAGCTCAAATGGTTCAAAAGTTACTAAACATGCAGCAACGTGTTTTGCAAAGCTTGACTGGTCACATTTCTATTACTTACTGCTATATTTGGGTTTTAACTGGTACTAAATGGGTGCAACCTATGCCCAGACAGTGTTAACAAGTGTAAAAATGACAAAATAATGAAGTAATACTATCACCAAATGTGCTGCGTTATGCCACATTACACAACATAATTTGACTTTTCTTGCAGATAATGTAGTCAACCTTGTTTCATAACTCGGCTCTCCCCTGCCACATAATTCCAGTGAGCCTGTTTATGGTCTGTAATTTACATGAATGACATCAGGGACACATTTTTATATTCAAGGAAGGTTAACCCTCTCCATAAAAATGACACATGGCAATATAAAAATGTATGAGGCAATATATGAGTTGCAGCTATAATGCCACCACTGGATTCTGCAGACATTAACAACTATCGACTACCACTCTCACCATAACCCCTCATAGTCATTATAGGGCTGTAATACATGCTTATATTTTAGGTGTACTCTATACACCAATTGCTTTGCCAATGTTATTACACAATGAGGAATGAGGACACACTCATTCATTGTTTTACATACTTCAGATGAATTACACCGTGGGTGGTAATTTAACTAATGGGAAATATAGAACTGAGTGATAGGTTTTACATGTGTAAAAATACTTAGACCTTCATTACAATTTGCCTGGGGCAGTATCTCCCCCTGCCCCCCAAGGTAATACTCCAAGCAACTAAACGTTTTCCAGCTTCTCCAGGCTCAGAATCATTGCGGTCAGAAACTCCAGACCCAATAATTTCAGTCCTACAGACACCAGACCTGACTTGCTGCTGCAGGCAACAGCCCAGCCCCTGCTCGACCCCGTAGGGGGGGGGACACATGGGAGAGAAGACAATTCTCCTCCCATGCAGACAGAAGCCTGTCCAAACCCCCTACCTTACCACCCACTCCCCGTGGACCACTCCCGACACTTTCTGCCTCTTTAGAGCATGTGCATAATGTCACCAGCTTTTTGCTGGAATGAAGATAAACTGCCCCAATATGGCTAATATTACACTATGTTTGTCCTGAGAAATTCTGTTGCATTATTTTCAATTAACAAAATACGTTCCTCTCTTTCTTTTTTACACAAGCCCCAAAAATGGAACAAATGCTAATTTATCTATATATATCATAGTGCGAAGTTGTTTTTAATATGATCCACGGCAAACTGTATTGCTTCATTGACAAGGGACTTGAATTTTACCCTTTTTCATGGCAAGCTGCTCCGTAAATTAATCCATATATACCTATTTGTTTTTAGGATACCGACCTGTGACGGCAGATGCCTACTTGGGCGGCAATGCTCCTCTGCCAGCCCCAGTGAGCGATCGGATGAGGAAGCGGAGAGCGTTTGCCGACAAAGAGCTGGAGCACATCATGCTGGAGCGAGAGTACAAGGAGCGGGAGATGCTGGAGGCATCCCAGGCCCTCTTTCTGCCAAGCCGTCTTCTGCAGGCAGCTGAGTACAACTCCTACAAGAGCAGTGCAACCTACCCACCGGCAGGTCCTACTGACCCTGCCCTTGCCAAGGACTTCTGTGGCTTCCTGCCCAACTGCCTGGACCTCACTATGCAGTACTCGGGCTCCGGCAATGTGGAGCTCATCTCCTCCAATGTCAGCGTGGCCACCACATACCGACAGTACCCGCTGCCTTCTAGGTTCTTGGTCTGGCCAAAATGTGGTCCCATCAGCGACGCCCTACGCTACCAGCAGTGCATGTTGAATGCCAGCGCTTTGCAGGCTCTGAAGCCTGGAACTGCCTGGGATTCTAGGATGACTGTCCCTCTACAAGGCTTTGATGGCCAGGTTGCCCCCAAAGTGTCCACTAAGCCAGAAAGTGACATTCATCAGCCTCACTCTGAGCCCCGTTGTTTGCAGCAGGAGAAGGACCGCTCAGCTTTCTCTCCCCCCAGCAGGAACTTCTCACATTCAGCTGAGGCCAAGGACTCTGGCCTGCATGAACAGGTCCTTGGGCAGCCAAACCAAGAGGCGGCCCGGCCACCGAGATACAGCCCCTTCCATTCCCTGTTCCAGCAGGCACTGCATGAGAAGGTGGGGCCAGAGCTCAGGACTGTCATAGCGAAAGAGACCTTTGAGGAGGCAGCAAAGAAGTACAGGGAGTGTGCAGTCAAGGAGGCCCAATCCAAGTACAAGTTCACCATAGACCGTTGCACAAAGGACATCTTGGTCACCCGAGAGGCTGGCACGAAGCGCCCTGCACATGAGCCTCTGCCCTTTTCAGTTGAATCTATTCTCAAGAGGCCTTCCTAGGGTGCTCATGGCTTCCAAGTGTTCTGTTGCCCGATGCGTCTGCCACTGCTGGTCACAAGTTCTGCTTGTCCTGGAAGAACTTGTACAGTGACAGGAACAGAATGTAAAACTGCTTGACCTCTTCATCACTTATTCTATAAAAGAGACTCTGTTTGGGCAAGGGCATTTCTTGCTGCATGTGATCCATTTCACATTGTGTATGATATGCATGTTGCTTTTCGTTTTTGTAAATAAATATATTTAAATATTAAATTATGATCTTGGATTTTGCTAAAGTCCATTTTGGATTATTTTTTATCAAACGTACAAAGCAATTGTGTTATACTCAGAATTAGTTTCAAATGGCATGTTCTGTCGGTGAGTCTTTTATGGTTTTAATTGGGAGGGTGTTGTACCATGCAGGTGCTGCAACTCCAATGACTTCTAGGCAAATCTGGGTTTCACAGCGGCGTGTCAGAAGGCAAAGAAGGAGGCTAAGGCAACACTGGATACTTTCAGTGCTTTTTTGAAGGAAGGTACAATGATAGGAGACTAGGTGCTAGGCAGGCAGAGGAAAAACAGCCTAATAGCATAGAAAGGGGAGCACTTGGCTCCTCTACCCAGCAGTATTTCCAGCAGTCAGCTATGGCCAGACACCCAAGGGCAGAGGAACCCAACCATTTGTAAGTACAGGGTGAAGTATTGACTACTTTTTGAAAGGCAATTTTGTGCCTTGCTTCATGTTAAGCCCCTTTGTTCCCCTTTGATTGCATCATGGTCAGAATACCTGGTGCATTCATCATAAAATATGACATACAAGTCAAATACAGCACATTGTTGGCACATGTATTTGACTATGCCACGAAATACATCTAAAATATCAGTTAGGTGGAAAACCTCTGCACCTCATGCTGATCTAGAAGTGCTTTGATTTTAATCCAACAGTTTGTTCCAAACAGCACCCCAAACCCAGTCCCTTCTTGGCTTGAAAACGAAGGGCACAACGAAAAAGCTCTGCAATTGGAGACTATGGTTTTCCAGCAGTTGCCACGGAGTAGGCAGATAACTGCTCATCACCCCTTCCAACAAACCTCCACGAGGCGCACGAAGTAGCCCTGCTCTTCAGATGGCAAGATTGTAAATAAGGGGTATGGTCACAATCCTATCCTCAGATATTACGGTGTGGTATTATACCTGAGACCTAGAATACTGGCAAGTTGTAAACCTTAATGAAGCTGATGGTGGGGAGGGGTTGGGAGGAGGAAGGAACAGAGAGAGGATAAAGGGAGACGGGTGCATGAGGCTATTCTGGAGAGCCATGCAGGTCCCAGCAGAATCCCCTCTGTTTTAGCTCTATTCAGGGTCAGGTCACTGAACTTCAATCTTAGTTAAAACTCTGCCTCCTAACAGAGCCCAAGCACAATGACTGACAGGTCATGAGTGGATACCATTCAGGAGTCTGGTGTGTATACTAAGCAGCAGGGCACCATTCTTGGTATATTACATCATTTGTTTACCCTCCACTCCTTTATTGAAAGAGCAAAGGTTATTCCCACAAGTGTGCTTTCTCTTTGGTTTGCCACAGGGTCTTTTGGCCCCTCTCCTTTACTCATACTCTTGTGTATTTTTCTACTACTAAAAACACAGGTATGCTTGACACTTTTACTTATAATGGACAAAAGTGCATCTCCTCTGCATGACTAAGTGACTCCGGATGGGCAGCTTCTGTGTAGAGGATCACGATGCAGCTGTCACATGCCCCCCAGCCACAAATCACCCGTGCTGTCATTACGGTAGATGAATAACTCAGTCAGGGCCAGTTGTGTTGCTAATCTATATTGATAGGCACTGATCTGACCTCCCTCCATTGCCTTAGTCAGTTCCACTTTTGAAAATGGTGCAAGTTTCCTGGCAAAGCAGTCCCTCTGGTTTTTTGCTAGGGGAAGTGTTTAATTATAATTGGGCGACTATGCGTGTTGATTCAACTCTCCTAAAAAGAACATCCCATAATGAAGTAACATCTTGGCCTACAATATAGCAGCTGGCAGTAAAACCTCTTTGCTGAACAGACTGAAAGTATTAAGCTGTACCTTCTGAAAGGAGAGTTATAAAAAAAGGAGTCAGAAGACAACGTTTGCTTACGAAGTGGTGAACATCAAAGACAGTATTTTGACTACTTATTTAAGAAAACCTTTGTGCTCCCATATCTTAATTTTGTTAGCAAAAAGCAAGAAAATCCATCAAGATGTTATCATGACAGCAAAGTAAAAGAACTGAATGTGCAAGGGCAATTAGCGAACATCATTGTATTTTTATGACAGGCTATGCGATCCGAACAGCAAAAACATCCTAAACATAAAACAAATCAGAAATTAAAATGTTATACCAACAAAATAAACAAATCAAAGTATACTCTGACAGACAATTGCAAGCTATGAGTCATGTTGCAAACTATACATCATATTGCATCAGCAGTCTAACAGAACTCGATTCCCTGTCACCAAAACGTACTGGGGGAACAAATTGAACACTATATTAATCCCCACATGCCATAACCTTGATGGACAGCCCAAGTGAACAACGATAAACCATGACACACATGTGGAAGCCAATGGAGGAAGGAGGGTGACCCACAATCCCCTTTTCTCTGCAGTTCTTATTGTGATTTTTTTAAACGATTGATGTAGTAAGGCTGCATCTCAAAAATGAAATAGTTGAAAGCATCCAAACTCGGTGACACCTCCTTCATCTGGAAAGTTCCAAACTGTCAGAAATATGTAGGGAATCAAAAAATGCGTTGTTAAATCAGAACAATTTGTGCCACAGATGTGCACTGCTCCTATTACTGTCATGACCCATGGCACCATCATTGTCACATATCATCAAGCAAGGTGCAACTTATGCATACATAGAAGTTTTGCAGGGCACACGCTCCAAAAGAAGAACGACTTCAAATCTGGGAGTAGAATGATTGACTGTGTTGAAGCCAAACTTTGGGAAAGCATTATATTATTGCCCTGAAGCACACGAGGCCAATAGACCAATTTACCAATCCATATACAGATCTTCAATTTGAGGCAAGTGTCATCTGCCATGGAAAAAAATGTTTTTTGTTCACAAATATGATGCTGGTGAGTAATTGTTTCCATTTGACATTTGACCTTTGACCTAAGAAAACCAAGGTTTGTGGCACAAGCACACTTGGTTATTTACATGAAAGCAAACTATTGCCATAGCAGATAAAGTCCTCCCTAAATATAGGCCAGGGTAAGAGTCCAGGCTCACTAGAAATATGTAGACAATATATTTGTTCTCAAATTATTTTTCTATGCTAAGCAACCATATCTAGTAAGCTAACTGTGATTATGGAATGGATGCCTGTTTGCACGAAGCACTATATAATGTCATATTATCTATTGAATGGGTGGTTTGCTGTAATGTAGGATGTAATCAGCAATCGACGAGAGCATGCACGTTTCTTTAACTCCTAAATTTCACTGCTTTTGCTTTGTGAATTGAGACGAAATAATAACACCACTTCAACTGCAGCTTTTAGCGAATCTTGCTACTTTTGTTTTTATGCGACTGAAAATAGCCTATAACGTTTCTACATTTTTTCAGTTTATTGGAAAACGTTTTCCAGTAAGTACCAATATCTCTAAGGGACTTCTAAAACAGATAAAAGAATTGCAGCTTGTTCGAATCATTTCAGCTGTGTATGTGATGTGTACTGCTCGGTGATGTCTTTGATGACGCCATTTTCAATGGCAACTAGGATTTCATCAGTGGAGCTATTGTGAAGGTAACTAGGATTGTGTGGTTAATCAAACACTTTTCATAGGTCAGCCTCATTAACATTTCTTTCAGTCAAATGTAATGGTTTTTAAATGTACATGCCATGGCTCTTATAAACATGCCAAATCTAAAGAACATTCTAATACTTTCACTTTAAATATATGGGGGGCAATTTAGCAAAGGTTCTTCGGGCTCGAGGTAGGATTTTTCTGTTCTGGCTCAGCTGGTTTACATTTTAGGTGTGGGCGGGGCAGGGCTGGGCTGTCACAGGAGAAGGGAGAGGAGTGGTGGCACTCTTTTAGTGTGCATGATGGTTTGGCCAGCAGTCATGGGCCGGCCAAACAGTCATGCACACTGAGCACGTTCTCCACCCGGCTGTATTGCACAACCTGGGTAGAGAACATGCACAGGCTCCCAGTCCCTGTCTGAGTGCTGAACCACTGTGCTCAGACCAATCACAAAGCTGCTGTCATGCTGGTAACAGCAGCGTCGTGATTGGCTAGGGGAGTCTGGGAGCCTCTTATAGGCTATTGCATAACCACACAGCACTACCAACATTGATTAATTATTTGTTCATTTATGACATTCTCCTAAAATAGATTTTTATACTGGCGGAACCAGAATCAATTTCCTGATGACATCACACATTAAAAAGAGTTGTAAAGTCATAAGCTATGCTGTGACCACACTCCAAGGTACACACAAGCAGGAGTAGGTAAACAGTTTTGTCTAACACAAAACTGACAGCTTATAGTTAGTCAATCTGCAGACTGAAATTCGATTTGAAGAAATGCTAATATCTGCTCTGTGGGCAAAATAAACAGCGCCAAGAAGTGCAGGGTCCCTGCCGTGATTCTGATTGGTTATCAGCTGCAGCCAATCAGCATGGTCCTTGTTGGACCTGGTATCTGTTGGCGTGGTTTCCCCTGTCTTTTTGCCTTCGGACCCCCTGTTTTTGACTGTGTCCTAAACTTTGGTTTTTCTGGCTTTAGGAGTCTTTGCACTTATTCACTGCTGACCAGTGTTAAAGTGCTTGCGCTCTGTGTCTAAAATGTAATGGCATTTGTGTTCTCCATGATTGACATATTTGATTTATTGATAAGTCCTTAGTACAGTGCACTATATGTTCACAGGCCCTGTAAATTAAACGCTACTAACGGACCTGCAGCACTGATTGTGCCAACTACATGAGTAGCCTTTTAGAACATGTCTCAGGCTTGCCACTGCAGAGTCTGCCAGCAGTTTTAAACTGCCATTTTGACCTGGCAAGCTCACTGACTTGCCAGGACCAAACTCTTCCCTTTTATTGTATATAAATCACCTCTTAGGTAAGCCGTAGGTAGCCCCATGTGCAGGGTGCAGTGTATTTAAAAGGTAGGACATGTACCTTTGAATTTGACGTATTCTAGTACTGAAAAACTGCTAAATACGTTTTTTACTACAGCAAGGCCTATCCCATTGACTAGCATTGATGCTGCCTTGTAACCCTTTACAAGTGTAACTTCTAATTGGAAAAAGATAGGAAAACTAAATTTGGAGTCTTTGGACTCACAATTTAAAAACACAGATTTTTGTGGAGTTAGTCTTTAAGTTGCAGGTCCGACAATGGCACTTTTAGAAAGTTGGCATTTTCTCACTTTAACCATTCTGTGCCTTCTGACAGTCTCTGAAATACATGTCTGATTTGGTTGACAGCTGGGCTTTGTGCATTCCTTCTATGCAGTCACACACAAAGGCAGCTTAGGTGTAGCACACACAAGCTGATGGGTCTTCCTGAGCTAGAGTATAGTGAGGTGCTGACACTTGCATTTGAATAGGGCTGTCCCCACACAACGGGTTGCATACCGCCCTGTAGTAAGTCTAGAACCAGGGCAGGTTCTTGTGCACTACAAATACCTTTCTTTGAAGTCTCCCTACTTCAAAATGAGTATTACTGCTGGACCTCTGACACCATATACTCAGAACACTTCTGGAAGTAAAGGCATTCTGCCTGGAAGGAGAGCTGTTTTGCTGCCAGGAGGGGCTGCCACTTTGCTGTGTTGGCCTGCTGCTTCTTGCCTGTGAGTTAGAGAACTGGACCTGATTATCTACATTCTGCATCTCTAAAGGTTCTCCAAGGGCTTGTTGGGCTTGCCCCCTGTTTCTGAAGGGATGTCAAAGACTTGACCTGCATCTTGTTACCAGCACCTGGGATTCTTTGCTGTGAGTCCTGATCTGCCAAGATGTGCTAAATCCAGTCTTGGGCCTTTGGGATCGGTACTTTTCTCTGCGATTTCGACGCATCTCTGTTGCCTGCACCGAAGCCATAGACACCACTCGCTGACTGCACGACGCAACGACCTCGACTTACACTGCAGCCCCAACTTTGCCAACTCAGTGCCTCCCAATCACCGCTACTGCATCAGTCTCGGACACCGCATCGCCAATGTCTGCAATGCACCATTCCCGACTCCAACCCATTCCTAGCCCTGTGCGGCTTTGCGCCAATGCATCGCCTACAGCCCAGCGGTTGACATCAAGGCATCCTCCTGACATACAGTGCTCATGACATCGATGCATCAATGATGTTGCCTGACTTTGGAAATGACTCATCGCCTTCGGCAGCGATGCATCCCTTCCTTTGCTCAAAACATCTTCCCCGTGCTTCGGTGCATCCAAGATACTGTCAGCGGGTCTGCATGAGCCCTGTATCCGGCACACGCTCCATCGCAGTCAGACTGAACCTTTTGTTTTGCCCCGGTCAATAGTGACCAGATAGCCCTAGTTGGAGCTATTGATTTGTAAGTACTGCATTTTGATTTAATCTTGCAAAACTTGTATCTTGACTCGTGTATGTTGGATTTTTATCGTTTTGCTCTTGTTTTACTCAGATAAATATAGGTTATTTTCCTAAACTGGTGTGGAGTACTTTTGTGGTGTTTCACTGTGTTACTATTTATGTGCGCACGAATACTTTACGCATTGCCTCTTTAGCCTGACTGCTCTATCCCAGGCTACCAGAGGGTGAGTACAGGTGGACATTTAGTGTGTCCTACACTTATCCTGACCAACCCTGGGCGTAGTGCGCGTAGTGAGGCTACGTGAAGCATTACGGAGTGGGGGCAAATCTATGCCCACCCGCACACTTCACGTAGCCCCACTACGCGCCGCCCGCCTCCCTCCCGCCCTCATTTTACAATTACTATAAGTATTAGATAAAGAAAAAATTACTTACCTGAGCTGCCGCGTCCCGGGGCTCCATCTTGATGTTTCCCGGATAGCTTCTTCCTCACGAATGCGCATGCGCGGGCGCCCGCGCATGCGCATTCGTGAGGAGGAAGCTATCCAGGAAACATCAGATGGAGCCCAGGGACGCGGTAGCTCAGGTAAATAATTTTTTCTTTATCTAATGATTATAGTAATTGTAAAATAGGGCGGGAGGGTGGCGGGCAACTCTGCTCCACCGCGGGGTGTGCGTAGTCTGCCCCCGCTATGCCTACTTTGCGCAGCGCGAAGTGGGCAGTACAACGCACACTCCGTGCACGGAGCGGAACAAAGCACCCACCCTTAATCCTGACTAGGAATGTGGTTCCTGCTTGGACAGGGTGCATGCCTCCAACAGTCCTAATTCAGGAACCTATTATCATTGAGAGAAAGGCCAATCAGATTGGTGTTCTTTCAGTGATCTAATTGGCCACAGTATTAACCAATCAGAATAAGACCATGGGTGTGGTGGCCAAATCTGACTGGCTATTTACTGGTGCCCACAATTTGCACAGTAGGTAGTCTTCTCAAATCTGTTGGTGGACTACTGCCACTACAGAGTGCAGCTCGCCATTTTTTTCAGTCTGGGTCATAGACAAAAGCAGAACCTCTGGAACAAGTAGATTCATGCTGGGATTTGTTTTTGCTTACTGTGGAGTACGGGCAATCGAAAACGCTTTCCCAGGGGCAAAAATGCATAGTCTGTGATGTGACCAAGGGCTGCATTGATGGGTTGAGGCATAGGAGGAGGGTGGTGTTAGGTGGGAATTAATGGGGTAGGGCATTGGAGGGGTGGTGTAAGGTGAGTGAGGGGTAAGGGAAGCATGTGCATGGTGTGGACATTCAGTCGTAGAGTTATATTGAGCGTTTCATACCACACTGCCCTCTAAATTAAGACCCTCGTCTCTAGAATTGTCCTAGATTTGACATGTTATGCTGTTCCTCAGTAGCTATCACTCTATCACACCATAGGGTAAGCCCTCTCTGCTTATATTTGCTACCCGGCTGAGTCATGTGTACTAAGGAAGTAACTTAATTATTAGATTGGAATTAAATAAAATTGAAAAATGTGAGACCAGAAAATCTGAGATCAATCCAGGCTTCCACTCTTGATCAAATTGTATGATCCTCGGCAATTGTTTTATTTCACTTTGCCTAATTTTCCTTCATTATCACATATAAGAGCACCTTGAAATTTATGAGTTCAGGACCTGTGCTGTACAAAATCTTCTCTTGTGTTTGATATAGTAAACTTACATTGTTGACCATGTATAACAACAAACCAGGCCACCCAGAGGAATCAACAAGAAAAAAGGGGGGGGCGAAAAGGGCTTTTGGAAAGAAGGTCCAGCTAGGTGTGCCCAATAATGTCAAACAAGAAATCAAAGCTGTTCCTTAAAGCTGATGAGACGGACCAGGAGAGTATGCAGGTGGCCGATGTGTGTAGTACTTAGTCGGATATAGGAGCCCTCATACAACCGTCTTGGTGTCGTGAATCACGCACCCTTTGGGATGTGAAGCGTCATCATCGGGCTGCTCCTGCGTTGGGCCGGCTGGTGCAATGCTCAACGGGCTCTTTTGAGGAGCGCTTTTATGGAGATCTTTTATCCGGTCAGCCGTTAGGTGATTGAGGGTAGGGGGCTCTATTGTAATGTAGATGAAAGGGTAAGTGAGAACGTTAAAATAGGTAGGGGAGTGCCAACTTAATCAGTTTATTCTGGGGCCTTCTTACCTAATTAAAAACTGTGTGAGGTGAAGTGTGGGTGCCTAGAGTTATGTGCTAGGTAGTCAACACTGCCTCATCTAGGGTCAACATGTTTCTCGCCCTGTCTGAGAACTACTCTGGCGATTCATCAGGACCTATAGGATTCTATCTACATGTGAGCTGTATAACAAATATTAATTATTAAAACAGCATTTTGTTAAGGAGATTACCTGCAACTCGGTCTACCTGTGGAAAAGAAGACCAATATGATTAAAGAGAGCCAATCATAAATTGTTACGGTTATAAGGTGCGTCTCATAAGCCAAGAATGTGCAACTATAGTGGTGGTGCACGCTCAGCGTGGTGATAAAAACACAATAAAACCATGTGATGTGAACACTCCACAGTGTGTCATTGGGTTCCAAATAGCCTTGTATAGTATCATAAGAACGTGCTGTGTGCACTTACCCTATCAAATTCATAGGTTAGCGTGCTGCAGTTCCTGGTAGAAGACGCAAGGAGTTCCTTGCGTTCTGTAATTGTATATAGACATGGTTGCTAACAGAATGGTATATTGAAAGTTAAAAACTCCAGGGTAATATAAACCCCTTCTCTTGATTTAAAAATTATTATAATTACAACATATCTCAGGCTCCCCGCATTTGGCTGTTGTAAAACGGGCATTCAAAACAAGGATTAGTTGAAGTATGAAACCTAATCTTAGTGGAACATAGAACACTCTATCTGGTAAAGGAACTAGTCAGCGAAGCTTATAACTCAGAGAAGTCCCCATGAAACCTAATCTTAGTGGAACATAGAACACTCTATCTGGTAAAGGAACTTGTCAGCGAAGCTTATATCTCAGAGAAGTCCCCATGGGCTAAATAAAGTTAGAAACCTCATCTTAATGGAAAGGCGAACTCGCTATCTGGTAAAGAGTCTAGTCAGCGAGGCTATTAACTCAAAACCGTCCCCATTCAAAGTCTTTATGCCTCAGTCTATCCATGTAGTACGTGTCGAAGTGACAGCCCGCTAAAGATATAACTAAATCGAAGGCATGCGAGTACTTACTGACGCGCCGAGTCCACGTCTCCAGGCGACCTACCCCGCTCTACCAGGACTGGGAGGTGCAGTATCGTGTATCGCGGGGACTCAAATAGGAAGTGTTCCTATGTTGGAAGGCGGGAATGGGCGTGACCGTGTGGCGTTGTTTTGGTGAACGCTACGGTACATCTTGGGCGCCATCTTGAGTGAGTATTAATGTACCGGCGCATTCAGACCAGAGCAAGGACAAGAACCGATGTTATATCGTTGATGCACTCGCTGTTGTGTGTGTTGCTATGGTGGGGTTGGCACTGCAATTACATAGCCCGTTTGAGATAATATAGTGCGGAAATAGAGTGTGGTTTAAAAAGAGTGCACGCACCCTTAGTCCTAATGAGATCATCTAGGAGAGAGGAAGAACCATTGGCGTGAGAAGGGCACCTCAGATTGGTGTATGAGATGTGAAGTCAATGCGGTTGGTGTAATAGGGTCATAAGGCACTGGTTGCCAATATAATAGTTTGGGTGTTTGATCAAGGTGGTTTGAGGGATGACCATGGGATTGCTTCATTAAGGCCTGTGGTGTGAGACCCCAATCTGTACACCCACCTTTGTTCTTTCACAAATAGTGCATCTTTGGTGATATTGGGGCAAGATTCCAAGATGAGCCATGTGAATGAGTCTGGTGTATGTCCTGTTTCTTGGAAATGCATACACATTCTCGTGTTGGTTCTTTTGCAGCGAAAATTGCTGCGGTGTTCCGTGATGCGTGTTTTTATTGGACGAGTTGTCATGCCAATATACTGTAGTTTGCAAGGACATGTAATAAGATACACGCAGTTTGCTGTATTACAATTGGTGTGGTGACGTAGTTCCCACTTGAAGCCATTGCTAAATTGTACAGATTTGTGTGTCGAAGTGAGGGGGCACACGGAGCACGAGCCACAAGGGTAATGTCCACTAACAGGTGGTAGGTTCCATAGAGATCTTTGGTTGGAGTTCCCCTGTGCGCGTTAACGGGTATGGATCAGTGTATCCCTCAAGTTTTTCATACGTTTAAACGAGAACCTGGGGGTTTCAATGTTCATTGTGCCCGTGTTGAGAATATTCCAGTGTTTTTTAATGCACCTTGTGATCTCATTTGAAGCAGGAGTAAATGAGATGACGCAGGTAAGAACATCAGTAGGGTTTAGTGTTCTCGGTGATAACAATGCTTCCCGATGGTTATTGCGCGCTCTCTTGTTAGCTAAGGCAATTTGTTTTTCTGGGTATTCCCGTGCTCTTAAGTTGGTAGCCAATCTTTTTGCCTCCAACTTATAGTCAGACAGGTCACTGCAATTACGTCTTACCCTCAAAAATTGTCCGACAGGTAAGTTCTCCTTCAAACTCCGTGGATGGTGGCTGGAGTATAGTAACAAACTATTCCGATCTGTCGGTTTTTTGTATAGGGTCGTGGTGAGAGTTCCCCTGTTAAGAACGATATTCAGGTCTAGGAATGGGATGTTTTTTTCGGAGATCGTGTGTGTAAACTTAAGGTGTGGGTCGAGAGTGTTAATCCAACCACAAAAGTCAAGACAGGTTGACATCTCTCCTTTCCATAGTATCAGGATGTCGTCGATGAACCTCTTCCAAAGGTATATATCAGCAGAGAATGGATTTGATTGATGGAAAATGTTGCGTGTCTCAAAGTCAGACATGTAAAGACATGCCAAGCTCGGCGCAAATGTGCTGCCCATACAAGTGCCTTGTGTCTGTTTGTAAATTTGGCCTTTAAATTCAAAAAAATTTTCAGTTAGGGCTAACGTTGCGCAATCCATTATAAAGCTGATAGGAGTGTTATGGTCCCAGGGATCATGATTAAGGACGCTTTCCACCACATCAAGTGTAGCTCTCTGAGGTATGTTGGTGTATAATGCCTGTACATCTAGGGTTACCAAAAGTTTGATCTCATCCGTGGGAGGTAATCCTGTTATCAGGCGAAGTAGATCTGAGGTGTCTTGTATGTAGGATTGTGTTGTTTTGACAAATGGTTGAAAAAAATAATCGCAGAATTGCGAAAGGGGTTCAAGGACTGAGTCAATTCCTGACACTATAGGCCTGCCGGGTACCGGGGTAATCCCTTTATGGATTTTTGGCAGAGTGTAGAAATATGGGGTCCTTGGGTTCTTTTTTATCATCAGGAAAGCAGCTTCTTTCTTGCTTATCCAACCCTGGCTCTCTGCTGAGAAGACCAAAGCTGTGATAGTTGTCAAAAGTCGCTGTGTGGGGTTATGTGTGACTGGAGTGTAGTAGTCCCGGTCACTTAGTTGTCGTCTACATTCCAGTTCATAGTCAGTTGTTGCCATAATGACTGTCGCCCCTCCTTTGTCTGCCTGTTTTATTGTAATAGATGTGTCACTGGAGATGTTCTTAATGGCCTCTGTTTCTGCCTTAGACATGTTGTTATAATGTCTTGGCATTGGTATATGAGACAGGTCTTTAAGTACTGCCTGTTCAAAAGTAATGACCTCAGGTGGCACCATATTAGTGTGGGGGGTGAAAGTAGATTTGTTGTGTAATCCACTGTCTGTCCGTTGCGTCATTGCCGTGTCTTTGAAGAACGACTTTAGTCTAACCTTACGGAAGAACTGTTGGATTTCACATTGTTGTTTGAACAGGTCTATCTTTGGAGTTGGTGCAAAGCCTAGGCCTCTCTGTAATACCTTATGTTCAATCTCGGTGAGATGTCTTGGGGAGAGGTTGACTACTAAGTCTTCTTTTTGTTGTTGGTGTAGCTCCGGGTCTCCATGGTTCTCGGAGTGTCCTCCCACTGAACTCTCGTCCCTTGTGGGGTTGACTGATTGTTTTTTCTTCTTTGCCCTCGCCCTCTGCCCCAACCTCTGCCTAAAAAAGGCTGGTTGTACACCGGGGGGTAGAACTGGGGTGGGCCTTGTGGTGGTATAGGATATGGTGGGGGACCATGAGGGTGTATGGGATATTGCCAGAATGCTGGATTCTGAAAGGGGCCCATCTGGAAGTTTTGGTAGGTTTGGCGATTGCCTTTGCGGAATGTGTTATAGTTCACTGATTCGGAATTAGAATTGCTAGAATGTGTTATAGTTCACTGATTCGGAACTAGAATTGCTACTCACTCAAGATGGCGCCCAAGATGTACCGTACCGTAGCGTTCACCAAAACAACGCCACACGGTCACGCCCATTCCCGCCTTCCAACATAGGAACACTTCCTATTTGAGTCCCCGCGATACACGATACTGCACCTCCCAGTCCTGGTAGAGCGGGGTAGGTCGCCTGGAGACGTGGACTCGGCGCGTCAGTAAGTACTCGCATGCCTTCGATTTAGTTATATCTTTAGCGGGCTGTCACTTCGACACGTACTACATGGATAGACTGAGGCATAAAGACTTTGAATGGGGACTGTTTTGAGTTAATAGCCTCGCTGACTAGACTCTTTACCAGATAGCGAGTTCGCCTTTCCATTAAGATGAGGTTTCTAACTTTATTTAGCCCATGGGGACTTCTCTGAGATATAAGCTTCGCTGACAAGTTCCTTTACCAGATAGAGTGTTCTATGTTCCACTAAGATTAGGTTTCATGGGGACTTCTCTGAGTTATAAGCTTCGCTGACTAGTTCCTTTACCAGATAGAGTGTTCTATGTTCCACTAAGATTAGGTTTCATACTTCAACTAATCCTTGTTTTGAATGCCCGTTTTACAACAGCCAAATGCGGGGAGCCTGAGATATGTTGTAATTATAATAATTTTTAAATCAAGAGAAGGGGTTTATATTACCCTGGAGTTTTTAACTTTCAATATACCATTCTGTTAGCAACCATGTCTATATACAATTACAGAACGCAAGGAACTCCTTGCGTCTTCTACCAGGAACTGCAGCACGCTAACCTATGAATTTGATAGGGTAAGTGCACACAGCACGTTCTTATGATACTATACAAGGCTATTTGGAACCCAATGACACACTGTGGAGTGTTCACATCACATGGTTTTATTGTGTTTTTATCACCACGCTGAGCGTGCACCACCACTATAGTTGCACATTCTTGGCTTATGAGACGCACCTTATAACCGTAACAATTTATGATTGGCTCTCTTTAATCATATTGGTCTTCTTTTCCACAGGTAGACCGAGTTGCAGGTAATCTCCTTAACAAAATGCTGTTTTAATAATTAATATTTGTTATACAGCTCACATGTAGATAGAATCCTATAGGTCCTGATGAATCGCCAGAGTAGTTCTCAGACAGGGCGAGAAACATGTTGACCCTAGATGAGGCAGTGTTGACTACCTAGCACATAACTCTAGGCACCCACACTTCACCTCACACAGTTTTTAATTAGGTAAGAAGGCCCCAGAATAAACTGATTAAGTTGGCACTCCCCTACCTATTTTAACGTTCTCACTTACCCTTTCATCTACATTACAATAGAGCCCCCTACCCTCAATCACCTAACGGCTGACCGGATAAAAGATCTCCATAAAAGTGCTCCTCAAAAGAGCCCGTTGAGCATTGCACCAGCCGGCCCAACGCAGGAGCAGCCCGATGATGACGCTTCACATCCCAAAGGGTGCGTGATTCACGACACCAAGACGGTTGTATGAGGGCTCCTATATCCGACTAAGTACTACACACATCGGCCACCTGCATACTCTCCTGGTCCGTCTCATCAGCTTTAAGGAACAGCTTTGATTTCTTGTTTGACATTATTGGGCACACCTAGCTGGACCTTCTTTCCAAAAGCCCTTTTCGCCCCCCCCTTTTTTCTTGTTGAATTCTTGTACGGATTTATATCCGTGGGGCTTTTTTCTGGTGGGTTAACCTGTGTACATCCCCCATTTTTAATACTCTTTCGCGTCTTCCATATTTAAACTACAACGACTGGTTGTTGTTACACACGAACCATCGCTTTAGAATACTCCACATCATAGCCTCTATATCCAATTCAGGATATATACTCACCGTTACGTTTGACAATAATGGAGGGCCAAGGACTGAGTTTTGGTGAAGCCTTTGCTGACGAGATCCTGAGTGCCCCCTCCATTCTGGGAGCAGATGGAGGTTCAGCCACAGGGAGCCAATCGGAAGATTGGCAATCCCTTTCCTCAATGAAAAGAGAATGGGTCAAGATCACCCTTCACGGAGCCCTCATGACTGAATATCTAAGGGCTAATATTGCTCCAAATGGACTAATAGTTAAAATCTTCCCCCGTATCTTTTTAGAGGATGGCCCGTTCAAAATCGACTGGTCCCAGGTTTCCTGGAAATGTACCAGAGACCTCCTCATCTTGATTATCAATACTGCCAAAAGACTAGCAGAGGCACTCTTGACAAGAATCCAATTGGCAGAAAGCACATTGAAAAGCGCTACTGCTTCCACTCTATATAAGACGAAACTTTCAGAAATCAATAACGAAATGGCTGAACATCGTGAGTACTTGATGAAACAGAAAGTAAAGAAACTACAGAAAGATGTGAGCAATTTCGAGAAAGAAAAAGTCTATCCTTACCTAAAAGAAGACTTTATACCACCTACCTCTAACAATTCAGGAGATTCAGCTTCCAACTCCTCAAGGAGAGGGTCTTCAAGCAATAGCAATTCTAGTTCCGAATCAGTGAACTATAACACATTCCGCAAAGGCAATCGCCAAACCTACCAAAACTTCCAGATGGGCCCCTTTCAGAATCCAGCATTCTGGCAATATCCCATACACCCTCATGGTCCCCCACCATATCCTATACCACCACAAGGCCCACCCCAGTTCTACCCCCCGGTGTACAACCAGCCTTTTTTAGGCAGAGGTTGGGGCAGAGGGCGAGGGCAAAGAAGAAAAAACAATCAGTCAACCCCACAAGGGACGAGAGTTCAGTGGGAGGACACTCCGAGAACCATGGAGACCCGGAGCTACACCAACAACAAAAAGAAGACTTAGTAGTCAACCTCTCCCCAAGACATCTCACCGAGATTGAACATAAGGTATTACAGAGAGGCCTAGGCTTTGTACCAACTCCAAAGATAGACCTGTTTAAACAACAATGTGAAATCCAACAGTTCTTCCGTAAGGTTAGACTAAAGTCGTTCTTCAAAGACACGGCAATGACGCAACGGACAGACAGTGGATTACACAACAAATCTACTTTCACCCCCCACACTAATATGGTGCCACCTGAGGTCATTACTTTTGAACAGGCAGTACTTAAAGACCTGTCTCATATACCAATGCCAAGACATTATAACAACATGTCTAAGGCAGAAACAGAGGCCATTAAGAACATCTCCAGTGACACATCTATTACAATAAAACAGGCAGACAAAGGAGGGGCGACAGTCATTATGGCAACAACTGACTATGAACTGGAATGTAGACGACAACTAAGTGACCGGGACTACTACACTCCAGTCACACATAACCCCACACAGCGACTTTTGACAACTATCACAGCTTTGGTCTTCTCAGCAGAGAGCCAGGGTTGGATAAGCAAGAAAGAAGCTGCTTTCCTGATAAAAAAGAACCCAAGGACCCCATATTTCTACACTCTGCCAAAAATCCATAAAGGGATTACCCCGGTACCCGGCAGGCCTATAGTGTCAGGAATTGACTCAGTCCTTGAACCCCTTTCGCAATTCTGCGATTTTTTTCAACCATTTGTCAAAACAACACAATCCTACATACAAGACACCTCAGATCTACTTCGCCTGATAACAGGATTACCTCCCACGGATGAGATCAAACTTTTGGTAACCCTAGATGTACAGGCATTATACACCAACATACCTCAGAGAGCTACACTTGATGTGGTGGAAAGCGTCCTTAATCATGATCCCTGGGACCATAACACTCCTATCAGCTTTATAATGGATTGCGCAACGTTAGCCCTAACTGAAAATTTTTTTGAATTTAAAGGCCAAATTTACAAACAGACACAAGGCACTTGTATGGGCAGCACATTTGCGCCGAGCTTGGCATGTCTTTACATGTCTGACTTTGAGACACGCAACATTTTCCATCAATCAAATCCATTCTCTGCTGATATATACCTTTGGAAGAGGTTCATCGACGACATCCTGATACTATGGAAAGGAGAGATGTCAACCTGTCTTGACTTTTGTGGTTGGATTAACACTCTCGACCCACACCTTAAGTTTACACACACGATCTCCGAAAAAAACATCCCATTCCTAGACCTGAATATCGTTCTTAACAGGGGAACTCTCACCACGACCCTATACAAAAAACCGACAGATCGGAATAGTTTGTTACTATACTCCAGCCACCATCCACGGAGTTTGAAGGAGAACTTACCTGTCGGACAATTTTTGAGGGTAAGACGTAATTGCAGTGACCTGTCTGACTATAAGTTGGAGGCAAAAAGATTGGCTACCAACTTAAGAGCACGGGAATACCCAGAAAACAAATTGCCTTAGCTAACAAGAGAGCGCGCAATAACCATCGGGAAGCATTGTTATCACCGAGAACACTAAACCCTACTGATGTTCTTACCTGCGTCATCTCATTTACTCCTGCTTCAAATGAGATCACAAGGTGCATTAAAAAACACTGGAATATTCTCAACACGGGCACAATGAACATTGAAACCCCCAGGTTCTCGTTTAAACGTACGAAAAACTTGAGGGATACACTGATCCATACCCGTCCACGCGCACAGGGGAACTCCAACCAAAGATCTCTATGGAACCTACCACCTGTTAGTGGACATTACCCTTGTGGCTCGTGCTCCGTGTGCCCCCTCACTTCGACACACAAATCTGTACAATTTAGCAATGGCTTCAAGTGGGAACTACGTCACCACACCAATTGTAATACAGCAAACTGCGTGTATCTTATTACATGTCCTTGCAAACTACAGTATATTGGCATGACAACTCGTCCAATAAAAACACGCATCACGGAACACCGCAGCAATTTTCGCTGCAAAAGAACCAACACGAGAATGTGTATGCATTTCCAAGAAACAGGACATACACCAGACTCATTCACATGGCTCATCTTGGAATCTTGCCCCAATATCACCAAAGATGCACTATTTGTGAAAGAACAAAGGTGGGTGTACAGATTGGGGTCTCACACCACAGGCCTTAATGAAGCAATCCCATGGTCATCCCTCAAACCACCTTGATCAAACACCCAAACTATTATATTGGCAACCAGTGCCTTATGACCCTATTACACCAACCGCATTGACTTCACATCTCATACACCAATCTGAGGTGCCCTTCTCACGCCAATGGTTCTTCCTCTCTCCTAGATGATCTCATTAGGACTAAGGGTGCGTGCACTCTTTTTAAACCACACTCTATTTCCGCACTATATTATCTCAAACGGGCTATGTAATTGCAGTGCCAACCCCACCATAGCAACACACACAACAGCGAGTGCATCAACGATATAACATCGGTTCTTGTCCTTGCTCTGGTCTGAATGCGCCGGTACATTAATACTCACTCAAGATGGCGCCCAAGATGTACCGTAGCGTTCACCAAAACAACGCCACACGGTCACGCCCATTCCCGCCTTCCAACATAGGAACACTTCCTATTTGAGTCCCCGTGATACACGATACTGCACCTCCCAGTCCTGGTAGAGCGGGGTAGGTCGCCTGGAGACGTGGACTCGGCGCGTCAGTAAGTACTCGCATGCCTTCGATTTAGTTATATCTTTAGCGGGCTGTCACTTCGACACGTACTACATGGATAGACTGAGGCATAAAGACTTTGAATGGGGACTGTTTTGAGTTAATAGCCTCGCTGACTAGACTCTTTACCAGATAGCGAGTTCGCCTTTCCATTAAGATGAGGTTTCTAACTTTATTTAGCCCATGGGGACTTCTCTGAGATATAAGCTTCGCTGACAAGTTCCTTTACCAGATAGAGTGTTCTATGTTCCACTAAGATTAGGTTTCATGGGGACTTCTCTGAGTTATAAGCTTCGCTGACTAGTTCCTTTACCAGATAGAGTGTTCTATGTTCCACTAAGATTAGGTTTCATACTTCAACTAATCCTTGTTTTGAATGCCCGTTTTACAACAGCCAAATGCGGGGAGCCTGAGATATGTTGTAATTATAATAATTTTTAAATCAAGAGAAGGGGTTTATATTACCCTGGAGTTTTTAACTTTCAATATACCATTCTGTTAGCAACCATGTCTATATACAATTACAGAACGCAAGGAACTCCTTGCGTCTTCTACCAGGAACTGCAGCACGCTAACCTATGAATTTGATAGGGTAAGTGCACACAGCACGTTCTTATGATACTATACAAGGCTATTTGGAACCCAATGACACACTGTGGAGTGTTCACATCACATGGTTTTATTGTGTTTTTATCACCACGCTGAGCGTGCACCACCACTATAGTTGCACATTCTTGGCTTATGAGACGCACCTTATAACCGTAACAATTTATGATTGGCTCTCTTTAATCATATTGGTCTTCTTTTCCACAGGTAGACCGAGTTGCAGGTAATCTCCTTAACAAAATGCTGTTTTAATAATTAATATTTGTTATACAGCTCACATGTAGATAGAATCCTATAGGTCCTGATGAATCGCCAGAGTAGTTCTCAGACAGGGCGAGAAACATGTTGACCCTAGATGAGGCAGTGTTGACTACCTAGCACATAACTCTAGGCACCCACACTTCACCTCACACAGTTTTTAATTAGGTAAGAAGGCCCCAGAATAAACTGATTAAGTTGGCACTCCCCTACCTATTTTAACGTTCTCCCTTTCATCTACATTACAATAGAGCCCCCTACCCTCAATCACCTAACGGCTGACCGGATAAAAGATCTCCATAAAAGCGCTCCTCAAAAGAGCCCGTTGAGCATTGCACCAGCCGGCCCAACGCAGGAGCAGCCCGATGATGACGCTTCACATCCCAAAGGGTGCGTGATTCACGACACCAAGACGGTTGTATGAGGGCTCCTATATCCGACTAAGTACTACACACATCGGCCACCTGCATACTCTCCTGGTCCGTCTCATCAGCTTTAAGGAACAGCTTTGATTTCTTGTTTGACACCCAGAGGAATCCACATGACATCTGACTTGCTTCTTAGTTCACTATTGGCATTGTTGTCAGGGCAGTGAAGGAGAGGTATGAATGTTTCAACGTTCATGTTTGAAAACTATCACTATTAAAAATACTTCTCAATACATTGATATCTGATGTAAAAAGGTTCAACATTTCTGCATGTCAATGAAATATACTTTTTGGAATTTTGAAGAACCTTTATCATATTTTCACGTTTGTTGCACGATGTCATTAAAAATGAAAGTGCGTTCCTATAGTTAAATGATGCAGGATTTTGTCTTTACTTCTTTTCTTTTACTTCAGTTAACTTGTAAATAAATGCTTGCCCGTTAATTTAACATTTTTCTTAATGTTAGTGCTCTATCAAGTAAACTGCAGCACAGTGCTGCTTTTCACCTGGGGGCCACATGTGAAGGTATGTAAGGCCACAAATTGCCCCTGGGCCCTACTTTGAGTACCACTGCTTTGAAGGATATTGTATCAGAATATTGCATTTTTAAAGTGTTGTGGTACAAAAATATTGTAGCCAGAATATCAACCACCAAAATGTTGAGAGAGTAAGGATAACTCAACTCTTAATGCAGGGAAATTTGGACACATGCTTTCTGATCATATGTGTCCTGTTTCTTGTATTAATTGTTTTGTTTATGCTGCACCATTTAAACTGGATATGCAGGTTTGGCTTCATGCTTATTCCGATGTATTTCTACACTCTCATCTTAAGGTGTCTTTATGTCCAGTTATTATTTGCTTCGTATTAACTACTTTTAGAACTGGGGGACTCTAGTTGGCAGAGGTAGGTACCTTTGACCAAATAGGGACCATTGCTTCTAGTCAGGTTAAGGGGGGTCACTCCAAAAATAACCCCTGCTCACCCCATTGGTAGCTTGGCACGAGCAGACAGGCTTATCTCGGAGGCAGTGTGTAAAGAATTTGTGAACACATACAGTAACCCAGTGACAACACTACAGATGGACACCACACAAGCTGTAGTATAAAAATAAGTATTTTTATATAGACTTAACACAAGACCACGAACAACAAAAATCCACAATACAGTACTTCGAAAATGGTAGAAATAGCTCAGTTCTCTTAAGATGTAAAATGCTACACTTTGAGTTCAATGTTCCTTAGGATGCGTAACGCTATACAACGAAAGTGTTGCAGGGAAGGTGATGTGTCGGTTCCTTACACGCAAGAACGGTGATGCGTCAGGTCCCTACTGATGCGTCGGTTCTTCTCTGCGTGGGAAGGTGATGCGTCGGTTTCTTGCTGCGTTTCCGTGGTGATGCGACCCACAACGCTGTGATGCCATAAAGATCCAGTGCAATGCGTCAAATATGGCGTCTTCTTCTTGATGCGACACGATGCGTGCACGCCCGACGGCCATGCAGCGACACAATGATTCTTCTGAGCCGCTACAGGCCCTGCGACACGCTTCCTGGTGATGCGGCGACATCTGATGCTACGTTGATCCTCTTCTCCAGCGATGCGAGGCGCTTCGGCAATGCGGCAACTGCAGCGGCGACACGCTTTCCCAGCGATGCGACGTCAGCGGCTGCGATATGCTTCTTCGATGATGCGGTGACGTCTGATGCAACGTCGATCCTCTTCTCCGGCGGTGCGAGGCGCTTTCGCGTTGTGAAGCGCCTGCGGCAGTTCGGCAACACTCTTCTTTTTCGTGCATCGCGCTTCCAGCTCCTTGCGACACGCAGTCCCTCAGAAAGCCCAACTGAACTGCAGGCACTTCCAAAGAACTCTTGGAGAGCTGTTGGGTGAAGTCTGTTGTCCCTGAGACTTCAGCAGGAGGCAAGCTCTTTCGCAAGCCCTTGGAGATCCTTCACAAGTTGAATAAAGTACACACAAAGTTCCTTTCTCCTCTCTTTGGCAATCAGGCAACCACTGCAGGCCAATCCCTCAAGCTTAGGGATAGTCTCTCCTCAGTCTCTCTGGTTCCTCTCCTCAGCAAAGATTTCTTCTTCCTTCCCAAAAGTGATCTAAAGTTCTGGGGTCTGGGTCCCCCTTTTTATACACAGTTTCTCTTTGTTCTCTGGAGGCAGAGAGGCCTTTGCCTAGTCCAAACCAGTTCTGGTCAGTCCTGGGGCACTTTGTTGACAAGACTCCTTCTTTCCTTTCACAGTGCAGGGCAGGGACATCAGACACACCACAGGAGGTGGAGCTAGCATTGTGGAGGGAGGGCACAGCCCTATTCAGGTCCCAGGGGCAACTCCTCCCAGCCATCTACATGCAGATCTCTCTATTCAGCCCTGTGCTGACTCATCCTGTCTCCTGGAATCCCGATGCCCCTGTCACTCAAACTCCAAACAAGGAATACACAACCTAGCAGAGGCATGCTTAGATAGCTAAACAAGAAAATACCCACTTTCTAAAAGTGGTATTTTCAAACACAGAATGTTAAAACCAACTTTACTAAAAGATGCATTTTATCATTCTGAGTTCAGGCATACTAAACTCGAATTTCTACCTAGTTCCCTGAGTCAGTTAGGATTATAAGATGTAATAATCAAACTGCCCATTCTGGCCTATGGGGAACAGGTAGCCTTGCAATAGTGAAAAATGAAAATGGCTGTAATTCACTACTAGGACTTGCCACAAACATCAGGGCTTGTCCTACCTTTTACCTACAATGCACCCTGCCCTTGGGCCTACAATAGGGGTGACTAATATGCAGAAAAGGGAAGGTTCACGGACTGGCAAGTGGGTGCACTTGTCCAGTCAACATGGCAGTACCAGACTGCACATAGGCTCTGCAATGGCAGACCTGAGACACAATTTTACAGGCTGCTTCTGTGGGTGGCACAACCAGTGCTGCAAGCCCACCAGCAGCATTTGGTTTACAAGCCCTGGGCACACTCAATGCTTTGTACTAGGGTCTTACAAGTAACCAGCAAAAACACATGAGGCAACAGAAAGATTGGAAGGGAGACCACGCCAAGGTGCCAGGTCTAACACGTGTCCCCTCCAGCTAAAATGTGGAGAGAACTACCCTACCTCCTGGGAGCTCTCATCACTAAGGCGGAAAAATCAGACCATCAGCATTGGCGTGTTCTGTACCAGAGCGGTGTTCAACCGTGAAATCCAACCCCTGTAGGGAAATGGACCACTTCAACCGCTTTGGATTCTCACCCCTCATCTGCATCAACCATCTGAGGGGTCTGTGGTCTGTCTGAACCCGGAAGTGAGTCCCAAACAGGTATGGTCTCAGCTTCTTCAGTGCCCAGACCACAGCTAATGCCTCATGCTCAATCGCACTCCACCTCTGTTCCTGTGGAAGTAAACTCCTACTGATGAAGGCTATGGGTTGATCTAGGCCCTCCTCATTTATCTGTGACAAAACAGCCCCCAAAACCATGCTCTGAAGCATCTGTCTGAACGATAAACTCTCTGGAGAAGTTGGGTGCCAGGAACACGGGCGACGTGCACATGGCAGTTTTCAGGGCCTCAAAAGCTTTCTGACAGGTGTCAGTCAAAATCACTTTCTTGGGCTGCTTCCTGGAAGTCAGCTCTGTCAAGGGTGCAACAATGCTGCCATACCCCTTGACAAACCTTCTGTAATACCCAGTGAGTCCTAAAAAGGCTCTCACCTCTGTCTGGGTTTTGGGGGGTTCCCAAACCAGGATGGTTTCAATCTTGGGCTGTAGGGGTGCCACCTGGCCGCTCCCAACCTGGTGTCACAAGTACACCACGGAACCCTGCCCGATCTGGCACTTACTCGCCTTGATCGTGAGGTCTGCCCTCCGCAGCGCCATCAACACTTCCCAGAGGTGGCGCAGATGTTCTTCCCAACTGGCGCTGAACACTGCAATGTCATCCAGGTAGGCGGCATTGAACTCTTCCAGTCCTGCCAACAGCTGGTTGACCAACCTCTGAAAGGTGGCAGGGGCATTCTTCATCCCAAAGGGCATAACCCGGAACTGGTAGTGCCCATCTGGTGTGGAGAATGCTGACCTCTCTCTTGCCCCATCAGTTAAGGCGATCTACCAGTACCCAGGCGTTAGGTCAAATGTGCTAAGGTACCGGGCAGCCCCTAACCGATCGATGAGCTCATCAGCTCTGGGGATGGGGTGCGTGTCAGTCTTCGTGACTGAATTGAGCCCTCGGTAGTCCACACAGAACCGGAGCTCTGGCGTGGCACCCGGTGCGGCAGCCTTTGGGACCAAGACCACTGGGCTGGCCCAAGGACTGTTAGAAGACTCAATCACCCTTAACGCAAACATCTTGGAAACCTCCTCCTTGATGCAAGCCCTCACCCCGTCAGTCACCCTGTAAGTTTTGTGCTTCACAGGAGGACTATCTCCAGTGTCCATATCATGGACGCACCAATCAGTGACAATGGGAACCAGGGCGAACAGATCAGAAAACTGTCCCAGCAACTGGTGACAGTCATTCTGTTGCTCAGGGGTCAGGGTGGAAGAGAGGTTTATACCATCCACTGACCCATCTTGCTCTGTCGCCGACAGGAGGTCAGGAAGAGGCTCGGTCTACTCCTCCATTCCATCATCTGTCGCTAGGAGCATGCCCACTTCGGACCTCTCCAAGTGGGGCTTCAGGTGGTTGACATGCATGACCAGCAAGGGGTTCCTGGGAGACTAAAAGTCCACCAAGTAGGTAATAGGACTTTTGCGCTCCACCACCTCAAATGGTCTGGTCCACTTATCCTGGAGCACAAAAGGCTCCACTGGGGCCATGACCCACACTTTCTGACCAGGCTGAAGCTCTACCAGAGTGGCATACCAGAGTGGCATTCTGGTCGTACCACCGTTTCATCTCCTCCTGGCTGGCTTCCAGATTCACCTCAGCGAGTTGCCTGAAACGCCTAGTCTGGTTCCTGAAGGCCAGCATGTAGCTATATACATCCTGGGGAGGTTTCCTGGGAGATTGCTCCCAGCATTCCTTGACCAGACTCAGAGGTCCTCCCACTGGGTGACCATAGAGAAGCTCAAAGGGACTGAACCCAAGAGATTTCTGTGGCACCTCACGGTATGCAAACAGCAGGCATGGTAAGAGAACGTCCCACTTATGCCTCATAGGTTCCTCAAGACCCATAATCATGCCTTTTAGGGTTCGTTGAATCTTGCAGCCAACCCATTTCCTTGGGGGTGGTAAGGAGTGGTAAACTTATAGGTTACCCCAAACTCCTGCCACAGGGACTTCATATACTTAGAAATGAAGTTTGTAACTCGGTTAGACACTACCTCTCTAGGGAATCCCACTCGGGAGAAAATTCCCATCAGTGCCCGTCCCACCACAGGGGCCGTCACTGTCCTCAGAGGTATGGCTTCCGGGTACCGGGTGGCATGTTCCACCAAGACCAGGATGAACCTGTTGCTCATGGCTTTCTTGGGGTCCAGTGGCCCGACAATGTCAATACCCGTCCGTTCAAAGGAGGTGCTGACCACAGGCAATGGCTGGAGAGGAGCCTTTTGCTTCCTCCCACTCTTTCCACTTGCCTGGCAAGTCTGACATGTCCTGCAATGAGTGTCTGAACTCTTGCGCATTTGGGGCCAATACAAGTGGGTGTCAAGCTTCTCAAAGGTCTTGTCCTGCCCCAAATGTCCTGCCAACGGCACATCATGAGCCAGCCCCAGTAGGAAGGCTCTGAAGCGCTGGGGTACCACCAGCACACCTTAGGCTCAGTATACAGGAGATCATTCTCCCAGTAGATCCAATGTGATCCAGACTGATCACCTGCTGCCTGGTCTACAGCCTGCTGCCACAGACCCACAAGAGAAGGGAATTCCTTCTGCTCCTTGCAGAACTCTTCCCTGGAGGGTCTTCCTTCTTGCTTCCAATGGGTCAGCTCAGGCAGGTCCCCCAGTTCAGCTATCTGTTCCCCTGTAGACTCCAGGGCATCCCCCTCAGGGTCTGCCTCCTCCTGGACCGTGGGAACTTTGGGGGGGCAGTTTCCCGCGCCCCCTGCCTCTTCTCTTTAAGGCAGGCACCTGGGCCTCCCTCTCAGGCTCCAGGTCCTCTTGAACACCCTTACTGGCTGCCATGGACCGTGTGGTCACACTCGCCCAGTCAGGCAGACCCAACATCTCCAAATGAGCACTTCGCTCCACATTAGCCCAAGGTGAGCTCTCCAAATCGTTCCCCAACAAACAGCCAACAGGCATGACTGGCCTCACAGCTACTTGAAGAGTAACAGAGACTCCCCCCCACTCAAAGGGAACCTGAGCCACCTTGCAGTGGCTCTCTGTGTTGTCAGCGGCAACTGGGCAAAATGCATTGGGGACAACCTGCTCTTGAGATACTAGGTGACACTTGACAGCTGTCACACTGGCTCCTGTGTCTCTCAGAGCCTCCACTCTATGGCCATTGATGGTCACCCACTGCCTGCACTTCTTAGTGTTATCAGGCAGTTGATTTCTGGGGACCACCTCACAGTCTCCTAAAGAGACAAGGGACATCTCTGCGGGACCTCAACCCACCTTGGACACCCCTCTCCTCCCCCAGGGCTACACTCGTCATCTGCCAGGGTGGAGCACCAGTGGGGGCTGTCTTTCCAAACTGTGTGCACCGGGGATCATTAGACTTAAGGCCCATTTCTCCATACTTGTAGCACTTCAGGGGTCCCCTTGTAACAGGCTGGGAACCTTTCCCTTGGTTCCCTTGGGAATTACTTTGGGGCCCTTTCTGGATCTCCCTCTGTTTACCCTTGTCCCCCCCACTCCTCTGCTGGGGACCCTGCCCACTCTTGGCTGAGTCTCCCACGTGACCCTTGTGGACCCGGGGGCTCACCCAGCAGTCCGCCTCCTCAGCAAGCTTCTTAGGGTTAGTCAGCCTGCTATCAATCAGGTGCTAGCGTAGCTCTGGAAAACAATTACTTGACAAGTGCTCCCGTGCAATTAAATGAAAGAGCCACTCAAAATCATTAACTTTGCTACCCTTCACCTAACCATCCAATGCTCTGCAAAAGAAAGTTACTTACTCTACCCATGTACTTGACTCCACCTTCTTGCAATTTCTAAACCTCTGCCTATGCAATTCAGGAGTCACCCCATACCTGGACATCAATGCTTCTTTTATGTGGTGATAAGAATTATGGACTTCAGAGGGCAAGTCTAACAGTGTATCCTGCCCCTCACTAAGGAACCGCCCCCACTTCCCGCTCCCCAATTCTTCTCAGGGACCCGGTGGGAAGACATGGCTACCTCATAGGCCTTAAACCACTGACCAATGTCATCATTCTTATAAAACTCTTTCACCACATCTTTAGGAATATACACTCTATCTTCCACAGGCATTGGTGTGCTGCCATCAGAGGGAGTAATTTCTAAGCTCCTTGCTTTCAATTCCAACTCCCTCAAACCTTTCTCATGCTCCAACTGCATTCTCTTTTCCTCTAGGGCCAATTTCCTATTCTCTAACTCCAGTTGCCAACTCAACTTGAGCTTGGCCAGCTCCATTTCATGCATCCTACTCTCCTTCCAGTCCTCCAGCTCCTCTGGGGACAGGCCTTTGGCAGAAACACTGCTACCCACTGGGAACATTGCTCTCCTTCCCCCTCGACCAAATGGCCCATCCAGCTGCTCCTCTGCATTCTCAACCCCTTCCTCATTCTCTGGGGTACTCCTCGCTGCGACCCAAGCCCTCAGCGCCATTTGGAACTCATCCTTCTTGGAGAGACCGGTCATTGCAACTTTAAATTTCCTGCAGAAGTGCTTTGGCTGTTTTACATTGTAGCATTCCAGTTTCTCCTCTTCCCACTCATAATCAACAGATGCTATGGATGCTGCTTTCTCCATGGTGGTTAAACTTGGCAGTTCTTTGCAAAAATAGAGAATTCCAGGAAGAATAATCTACCAAAAAGTATGTGGTCACGTTTGGTCTGCACTCACTAGTAGTGTTCACCAATCACTGTATATGAGTCACAAATGCAAGTTCAAATCCCACCGCTGCCACCAATGTTAGAACTGGGGGGGGCTCTAGTTGACAGAGGTAGGCACCTTTGACCAAATAGGGACCCTTGCTTCTAGTCAGGGTAAGGAGGACACTCCTAAAATAACCCCTGCTCACCCCCTTGGTAGCTTGGCACAAGCAGACAGGCTTATCTCAGAGGCAGTGTGTAAAGCATTTGTGAACACATACAGTAACCCAGTGACAACACTACAGATGAACATCACACAAGTTGTAGTATAAAAAGAAGTATTTTTATATAGACTTAACACAAGACCACAAATGACAAAAATCCACAATACTGTACTTTAAAAATGGTAGAAAGAGCTCAGTTCTCTTAAGATGTAAAATGTGACAACTACCTTATGTAGTTGTCTGTGGTTACTATGTGTCCAGAGAAATTCCTGTTGAATTGATTGGCAATAATAATGACTTTCTCCCCTCTACGCTTACATGCTGCTAAAAAGAACCATCAATTCTGATTCTAGAATCAGCCCAGTACTTATGGGCCTGGCCCTTTCACATGCTTCTGACATGTTTAAGGTGTGTTGAGTAACTTTTGTAGAAAGGAAGTTGCATAGATAACAGGCTTTTAATTTCTTTTCAACCCACTCATTGAGATAAGGAAACAAGACTCAGTCTCTGAGAGCTTGTTTTGTGGCAACGATTTCACAATGTTCTTTGTGATTCACTTCAATTATTTTCTGTCACAGACTCTCTGGAACAAGGATTCTTGACCCTCATAGTATAACTTCTTCTAGCGTTATAAACAGCTCACCTTTGACATTTTTGTATTTTTGATATTCAGCATCACTGGTGAGAGGTCGAGTGTGTTGGTTCCATGGCTGATGTATGATTATATCTTTCAACTTGAGCATGTCACTATCATGGCACGTGGCAGTGATAATCTGGGCTAATAAAATAGTAGCTGTTGTGTTTGATTTTATAACGAAATTGACATGGCTTCAGCCATCTTGGATGAATTACCATGGCCTTGTATAGGCACTCTGGAAACGTAGTCAGCAGTGTTCTGATCCTTAGTTGGATGATGCACAATGTTATAATTGTACTCTTGTAATCATAGTTCACATCGTTCAATGCGAGAAGGAAGAGAAGAAAGCTTGAGGATCCGTTACAAGCATAAAAGGCTTTCCATACAGGTATACATAGAAATGTTCACAAGCCTATAGCATGGATAAACTTTCTTTTTCTGCTTGCATATGCCATAATATGCCTTCAAGCATTCGGATGTCCACTGTGTGTGCAAGGAAAGCGCCTAACCTGACTAGGATATCATCAACCACAACCTCTGTATGAAGCTTTGCATTGAGGTATGCCATTTTAGTAGTATTCTCAATGACTTGTTTGATCTTCTTTTGCGAACTTCATGTGACCAATGAAAATAGACATTCTTTTTCGTCAAGTCTCTCAATTGAGCACTTACAGTGGCAAATTCATGTATATACCTGGAACAGTAACTGGTCATACCAAGAAATTACCGTACCATAGAAATATCTTGTGGGTGATTGCTATTTGACAACGCTTGTACTTCAGCAGGATCAGGTGTCATACCCCCATCAGAACAGATATGGGGAAAGAATTTTAGCTTTGTCTAATGGAACTCACACTGTTTGTATTCAAAGTCAAACCTGCATCAGCAAGTAAACTACATACAAGTGTGAGAGCTTTATCGTGCTCTTTTTGTGTAGCTCCGAAAACCAATATGTCATCGCTATAATTGTCGAATTATGTCTTGAAAAAGTTCTGCAGCCGATGATACACCAAAACCTAGTCTTTTGTATCGAAACAGACTAAAATGTGTAGAAAAGGCTGTGATGTATCTGCAATGTTCTTCGAGTTCCAACTGATAATAGCCTTTATTCAAATCAAGGTGAGAGAAGACCTTTGCACCATTTAATTGTGTTATCATGTCAGCAATGTGTAGACATGGATGTCGTTCTCGTTCAATTGCCTTGTATGTCTGATGCATGTCAATGCATATGCGTACTGTTCCTTTACTGTCCTTTTTGGGTACTGCCACTATGTGATAAACCCATGGCGTAGGATCAGTAGAACGCTCAATGATATCATGCTTAAGTAAAAATGTAAGTTATTTTTCAACTGCTTCTTGTAAATGAAAAGCAATTTGTCTAAGTCGTTGAGCAACAGGATGGACATCCTCATTAATATGAAACTTTCCATTAAGTTCATAGCATTAGGCTTTTCTAAACCATTAAACAACAAAGGGAATTGACTTATTATTTTGTGGTGAGCATTCATATTGCAGTTTACGGAAATCAGTCCCATATTGGCAGCTGAGCTAAAGCTGAGTACGCAGGCACTTGATGCTGTGACTTGAAACACATGGATGGGTGGATGGGTTCCTGCACCTTCGTTTTCTTATGTTTCATCATCGCTACAAATGAACCTTGAGTTTTTAAGGGCTTTGATGCAGCCCATGTATACACTTTGGTTTTTGATGGTGTAAGTTGCAGTAATGTAGACAATTCATTATATTTCTCCTCAGGAATAATGTTTATCGATGCACCACTGTCAATAATGGACAATATTTGAATAACTTTGATGCTTTGGCATGTAGACTTTCTTTGACATTTTTCTTCACATGCAGTCAGTCGAACATGCGCACACTTTGTTGAGGTAAACATCAGCATGGCACAACCATCATTTTCACTTTCACTTGATACTGATGTAGAAGATTTGTGTGACAATGATTGAGATGACAATCAACTTGTTTCAATGTCAATTTGTCTTAACTGATGTCACCGGTTGGCATTGTGGGTGCGCATCTCATGTTGCCTCTGGAACATTCCGGTGGCCATATTGTCTTTGCGCCATAACACACTTGCTTTTTCCTTTGCTTTGCAAACCATCACAAAATGATTCTCCTTCCCACAGCCTTTACATATCTGTCCAATGACGGGACATTTGCCTTTGTGTTGAAATGAAAATCCACAACTAAAACACTTTTTATGTATAGACATCACTTTGTGTCCATTAGTCTTTTGCTGGCGCTTACATTTTGGCACTCATGACTGATTCATTCTGGGCAGCTCCGGTCTCCATATCAGCAGCTTGTCTATCAGCATGCTCTTCAGCTCAGGTAGCCATTAACACTCCAGACTAAGCATTCGTCGTTTGAATGAATCTGACTAGCATCCATCAATAACTCTAAGATGTAACACTTCTTAATCATTACAGGAATTGAACTTACAGTGTTGAATCCATCAACAAATTAATCATTGCTTTCACAAACTTCTATCATTCTTGACTGAAAATGTATCTTTTGTAATCAACATTGGTCATCGTATTGAATTTGAGATTCAAAGCTTTTTTAATCTGACGGTGGCATTTTCATTAAGACTGCTTTTTTGAAGTATTTGATCATCTTTCTGTTATCAGTTTCTTCAAGTGCACCAATGAAATCTTCAGATGTCTCTATCCAAATGATCCATCTATCACCAATATTTCGCTTTTTGGTGATATCGAAAGGTGGTGGTAGTTTCAGGATGGTTGCAGCATTGTAACCATTCATGGGAGTGGCTGATATTGAAGGTGAAGCTCTTTCAGATATTGTCAGCTATCCACTAGTACCAGCGTCATCGAAGCCAACTCTGAGGCTCTGCATTGCATTGACCTCTGGATCGTCCTGGACAGTCCGTGGGACTGTGACCTCCTATTGGTTCCATCGGAGCCCTTCTCTTTCTGGAGTTGTTCTGAGCCACCATTGGGCAGCTTTGGCGGTCTGCTGTAGGTAGTGGACAGATCAATAAGCACAACTCAAGTGCTTCTTCCACCCTTATCCACCCCAACATCCTATGGTTTGAAAAAAATCACTTTACCCATTTTGCTTGTCAACTGTCGATCCACATTTGGGCACTAGTCCCTACACTAATTTTTGGAGGTTGGCATCTGGAGCCAACCATCCTTCTGTATCTGGGCACTTGTAGCTGTATTGAACCATTTCGGGGTTTTAGCTCCATCAACAGGTGTCCCGGGCCACTGCGAGTGTCTTGGTCACAACCAGGCCTGGGCGTAGTTCGTGGAGTTTTGCTCCCCGGAACTCTGCGAACTGACAAAAAACTCAGCGGAGTTCCGCAAGTGGTGGAATGCAATGCAAACTGCTGTTCACGGTGGTCTTCCTGCCGCTTGGGTAGAACTTCTACCCGAGTGGCAGCTAGCGCTCGCGAACCTACCGTTCGCGAGTGCTCGCGGGGATAAACTCCGCTGAACTACGCGAAGCACAGTTTCCAGCCTTCCGCGAGCTCTGCGGAGCGCAGAAAACTTTGCAAACTCTACAAACGAAGCAGAGTTTACTGCCCAGGGCAAGTCACGACCTCATCTTACTCAGGAAATTGACCCACGATATGCGAATATGCAGGTCTTGTGACTGAGTACTTATACCCAGAGCATTTATGACATTTGTTGTGCATGTTTATATGATCATTGTATCAACTGGTATTACCTGTATGGTCAGCATTTCTTGAGCCATCTTTCCTTGGGTGCAGGATATACTCTCCAGGCATGTGTTATTTGACATTAGGTAGTTTGTTCAATTGATTACGCATTACCATTCTGGAGTTTGTATGTTTTATTTTTATTTCTGTCATGATTGTAATTTCTACATTGTGTATGCCATACATGATTGTCCCCTTGAGACTTCTCCAACATGGCCGACACGGTTCTGATTGTATTATTCAGACCTAGGAGAAGGGAAGTCCGTTTCTGATGTCTGATAAAACATGTATATGTATCATTGTATTTCATGTGATCAAGGCAGCGTAATGATTAGTAAAGAAAATTAAATTTGCTTGCATATTCTGGTGTCCTGAGAGTGCGTTTTTCGTGCAACACCGTTTGCAAACTCATGCTGCCTCCTATTAACGGCCGGGACACAAACCACCTTCCTCGGGTCTGAAGGTCCCAGATAGAGCGTCTGCTTTTGGGAGATACATATATATACACACACACACACACATATATATATATATAACTAATCATACAGTAGGTATAGGTGAATAATTCCTCCGGCAGAGTTCGCAGAATTTTGGCCATTCCGCGTTCTGCTGGCAAAACTTCACCAAAGGCTGCGTGGTGGAGTTTTTTCTGGCATGCGGCTCACCAACATTAAGTTGGCAAGTTCAAGTGAGAATTTGCGGCCCTTTGTGTGATTTTAGGGAGCTAGAACGCCTCTCTGCGAGATTTCTCTAAGTGGTTGGTCGAGGTAGGTCGTGACCGTTCACGTTCAGAAAGCTGTAGCTCAATTAAAAAATCTACTTGAGCAGCCAAAAGAAGCAGCACCCTTTGGTGCTCTGTGTGGTGGCGTTCGCACTGATTGTACTAGGCCTGGGCGTAGTTCGTGAAGTAGCACTTCGCGAAGCTACGCAAAGTGAAGTTCGCACTACGCGAGCTACGCGTAGCACTTCGCGAACTGCGTAGTACCTTGTTCGCACTGTGCCAGATGTCGTTTTCAATGATTGCACAGTGCAGACAAGCAACCGGCACTGTGCAATCATTGAAAATGGCATCTTGCACAGTGCGAGCTGTAGTTTTCTGCTGCTCGAGTAGATTTTTACTCGAGCTTCAGCTTTCTCAACGCGAACTGGTAGTTTCTCATCGCGAGCGGTCGCGAGCATACGCGAGTCAACGCGACCACTCGCAATGAGAAACCTGACCTCCTCGCGTTGGGAATCTCGCCGGGAGGTTTATTTTCCATGCTCGCGATCGCCAACTTGAAGTTGCTGATCGCGAACAAGGAAAAAGTCTCGCCGGGATGTCATTTTGCTTGCTCGCGGTCGCCAACTTGACGTTGAGGACCGCGAGCAAGCAAAAAATGACCGCAGCACTACGCAACACTACGCTACACGTGTTTGCACTGTGCTACGTGCAGTTTGCGTAGTGCGAAGTAGCGCGAACTTCGCAAACTACACGAGCGTAGCGTAGTGCTTTGCCCAGGCTTAGATTTTACAGCACATCACAAGCTCCAGATGCTGAAAATCACGATGTGCTGTATTCCGTCCGCTTGTGGAACTCCACGGAATCTCGCAGAGTTTGTATGAATGAAGTAACACTGAATTGTAAATAGAATGGATTTGGTACTATACCAAGCACTAAACATGCTTATAAAACTTGTGTTGATACTAGACTGTCCATGAAGGATTGATACTATATCACATGTAAACATATGCACATTAAGTGCTCTGGACATAAGTATGAGTAAGAACTATATGAAATGCATACCACACTATTTACAATTAATTGATATGATATAGAATGAATGATGTAAATGATGTGTTTTAACAGCGCGCCATACGAGTGTCATGTCCCAAGGTGACACCAGTGAATGATACATTATAATTCATGTGGTGGAAAGATTATCAGGTTTTAATAATACCATAATCATAATGACAGCTACAATTATGCTGGAACCTGACATAATTGCAAGAAAACTTTGTCTTTTAATTTTGTTAATAAAGTTGTACAAATTACACTACAAATCCCACAATGCCCCATTATGGCTATGGGTGGGTATAAAGAAGTGTAATAGACAAAGGACTCACTAACCGTGAGAAAAGCCGTGAGAGGGCTGAAACGCATTGGTTTGTGAAAGTTGCCAAGAATAAATTGAGCAGTAACCCAGTTCTGGAGTGCCGCGTCCTTTGTTTGCAAAAAATTAAATTGGGCCAGGATCCGGCCCCAACATAGAGCATCAGCTGATGAGCGCGCTAAAACTAAACGGTCACTTTGGAGGATATATATATATATATATCTATATATATATGAACCACCTCCTGTATTGATTCTTCCAGGCACAGACCGTGGGTCTTTAAGTAATATCTTTATTTCACCACTCTGCCGTTACGCATTTTAGTCGACACAGTGACCTTGTTCACACAACGTGCTGCCATTCAGTGCCGTTTAAATACCTCCATGCGTCAATAACCAAAAGCAAGACTCTGCTGATCGGATTTCTCATCAGACTCAGCTTGAAAACGAAAATAAACATTTGTGATTTAAATAATCAAAGCAATTTTACCAAAACATATTCAAGCTTTTCCTTCAGTAATCATTAATTTAATTGAATGTTACATAATTGTTTGTTAGTTTTCAAAAATATTTAAGTTCACCTTCTGTTTAAATATATTGGGTCCTTCTGCTACCCAAGAAACCGCACATAGGCCCAGACCAACTTGACAATCTGCGTCCAATCTCTCTACTGCCGTACTTCGTAAAGATTGCGGAGAAAGTGGTAAACATGCAATTTACGGAGCAATTTGGAAAATTTAACCTCCTGCATCCCACTCAGTCTGGATTCCGGGCTTTCCACTCGACGGAATCTGCCCTGCTTCTCGCCACAGAAACCATCAGGCAATATGTGGATGCGGGACAGACGGCGGCCTTGATCCTGTTGGACTTAAGTGCCGCCTTTGACACTGTTGCCCATCACACTCTGGTGCAGTGTCTGAGGAAAGGAGGTGTGTCTGGCAGTGCATTGAGCTGGATGAAATCATTTTTGTCGGAGCGCAGTTTTCAGGGGAGGCAGGGCTCCCACTATTCTAAAGTCATCAAACTGAAACAGGGGGTGCTGCAGGGATCGACCCTGAGCCCGACCCTGTTCAATCTTTATGTGGCTCCATTAGCGAAGATTGCTGATGGATTTGGGATCAGGGTCGTGTGCTATGCTGATGACACTCAATTGGTGGTCTCCCTGACACAGGCACAGGATACGGCAGCCTCCAATTTCGTGGCATGCTTGCAAGAGCTGGCATCATGGATGGCTAACAACTGCCTGAAATTGAATGGCGATAAGACCGAGGTGCTTGTGGTGGGGAGAGCCTCGTCGGTGTGGTCATCGGCTTGGTGGCTCCAGAGCTTGGGATCCACTCATACGCCCTGCACTCAGGCGAAGAACCTGGGGGTGTGGCTGGACACAAAGCTCTCCTTTGAGTATCATACTCGGTGGGTGGCAGGCGCCTGTTTTGGAGTCCTGAGGGGCCTTCGTAAAACCCTGGAAATGCTGCCTACTGCAGCCAGGAAGACCGTGGTTCATGCCCTGGTGACATCGTGCCTTGATTATGGCAATATTCTGTACCTGGGTGCAACGGCTAAATGTATGCAAAGACTCCAGGGTGTGCAGAACGCAGCAGCTCGTCTGGTTTTTATGCGCTCGAGGAGGGCCTCCTCGAAGGTGGTGCTGGCTTCGCTCCATTGGCTGCCGAGAAGAGAGAGAGTCTTGTTCAAGGCACTGTGCGTCTGCCACCGTATTATTCAGGGGACGGCTCCATCCTATTTGTCTGATCTACTCACTCCTTATGTCCCAACACGCCAACTTAGATCAGGAGGGACGGGCCTGGTGTGTGTTCCCGCTATTAAGAGAGCAAGCATGGGTGGGCGCTCTTTTCCTTTTTTGGCTGCACAGCAATGGAACAAATTCCCCTTGAGCCTCCGGGTGGAGGCCTTGGAGGGCACCTTCAGGAAATATTTGAAAACGCATCTCTTCCCCCGGGATATTTAGGACTGGCTAGGTTAGGGTGTAGCAATCAGGGCAGTTTTCACCGCAGCGCAGGGACACACTGGCCTAGTGTAACCATGCGCTTTATAAATGTGCCTATTATTATTATTAATAATTAATTTATATCATACATGCATTTGGAGAGTGTATGCACCCTAAGTTATAACTCATAACAGTTCAAAGCGCATTACTGCATAAATGCTGCTTTGTTCTACAGACAAGACAATTGAAATCCGTGGATCTTGAACGTAGATAACCTGTATCACTGAAAAATCATGTATTAAGATATAGACATGGGAACTCTGCTGTTTGGACTGGTTACATCTGTTATGACATTTTCAAAGAAATACAAGCACAACTGCAATATATAATCCTTATAGCCAGTTTAGTTTGACATCGTTGTTGAACGGATAATATTAGTTTCGGGTGATACACACATGTACACTGTTTATACTTGAGTCCTTATTGAATCTGCTTGAATATAGATAAAGGGTTGAAGCACCTTTGAAAGGGAAGTTTAAGTTGCAGCTAATTTATAGAAATGCATATAGTTCTTCATTGACATTCAACCCTTTTCGGAATTTAGTATTGAGGTTAACTATATATTTGCATTCCTATTGCCTCAATTTGTTTTCTCTGTCCCCTGCCCTTGGGGATTTCGGGATCGCATCAATTACATAGCATGTGAGAGAAGTTACATTGTAGTTGTACATAATGTGTACATGTCTAGCTGCAGGATATGACCAGTCTTTGTTCTTTACTGCTCAAAAATGCTGGATGATGCGACAATGTATTTGTAAAATTGTGCTTTTTGCATATCCAAGTCCACATATACACATTAACACAAACTACAAATTCAGTTTTTCAGTTGAATGCGCCTTTTATCTTATAGGGTTTGTCAGTGAATGGTGTTATATACTCACTCATGTTTTTGCCATGTTGGCATGCTTTACACAAATACCATTTTTGAAAGCCATGGCTCTGTTGCAGGCATGTTCCAGGTGTGACTGCTTAAGGGCTGCGGCACACCAGAGCCTCGTTCATGGAAAATGCTCTCCTGAATGTAAGTTGTAGCGACTTTGGCATAAGAAGCCCTAACATGGCATCCCCACTCACTAGATGCCAATGTTGTTGCATGATTATTCTAATTGTACCCTCTTGTTCATTGCAAGTGGTTATCATTCTGATTGGTTGTTCGGTCTTTTACTTCTTTGCTGTTTTATGAAACAAAATGGTTTCCCTATCCGTGGCTTGAACCTTATTAAGGGGTGATGTCAGGGTTTGCGAGGAGTAACCTTGTTTCTTAAAGCATTCTAACATCTTATCTTTGCCCCTGTGACAAGCCTCGGTCAGGCTGGTATTCCTTTTAAGCCTAAGAAGCTCACCAAAAGGGATTCTTGGTTTTAGGGTCCTGGGTGATAGATATGCCCATGGAGTGCATAATTTCTAGCAGTGGATTTTCAAAACGAACGTGTTTGTAACTTTCCCTGTTTCACAATGATTTGCACATCTAGTAATTCAATCTGCTTTCTGCTTACTATACCACTAAAGTGCAAATTTAGCTGATTGTGATTAATCTGATTGATGAACTCCTCAGCAGAACTCTCGGACCCCTTTCAAATTACAAAGAGATCCTCAATGTAACACTGCCATGTCACCACATGTTCCTCCCACATTTTATTGTGTACCATCAACCCATATGTAAACAGGCGTAGATGGGGGCAAAGCAGGTGCCCATCTCTGTCCCACGTATTTGTCTGTATATCTAATTCTTGAAAAGAAAGATGTTATTTGTTAGAAAACATTCAATCATTAATATTAGCATTTCTGAGTGCCTATACAATTTAGCTGGTCTAGACTGCAAAAAATGTTTTACAGCTTGTATTCACAGCACAGCAACAAGAAGCCAGACAGCCGCACCGTTCACAAAGACGCCATCCGCAACCACCACCACCTCATCAGGACCGCCAAAAGAACCTCCTTCACAGACCGCCTTGACAACAACGCACACAACAGCAAGGAGCTCTTCACCATCGTGAAGGAACTCTCCAACCCCAGCTCCAACGCCAATGACATCCAACCATCGCAAACCCAGTGCGACTCCCTCGCAACCTTCTTTCACCGGAAAATCGCCGACATCCATAACAGCTTCAGACCCCGGACGACCACTGCCGACCGCGCCAAACCGAACCCACCGCACCCCACCCCACCGCCCACGACACCCTGACAACCTGGGCCAACGTGAGCATCAAGGACACAATTAAGACCATGGGAACAATCCACTCCGGATCCCCGTCCGACCCTCTCCCGCACCACATCTTCAACAAAGCCAGCAATTCCATCACACCTCACCTGCACAAAATCATCAACCTCTCCTTCGAGACCGCCACCTTCCCTGAGAATTGGAAGCATGCAGAGATCAACGCCCTACTGAAGAAACCCAAGGCGGATCCGAGCGACCTCAAGAACTTCCGACCCATCTCCCTGCTTCCGTTCCCAGTAAAGGCCATCGAGTAGATAGTTAACACCCAGCTCACCCCTCACCTCGAAGACAACAACATCCTGGACCCATCCCAGTCGGGATTCCACAGCAACCACAGCAACGAGACCGCCCTCATCGCTGCCACAGACGACATCAGGATCCTGCTAGACAATGGCGAGATGGCGGCTCTCATCCTCCTGGACCTCTCCGCCACCTTCGACACCGTCTGCCACTACACACTACGCACGCGCCTCCACAACGCAGGGATCCGAGAGAAGGCCCTGGACTGGACCACCTCCTTCCTCTCCGGCAGAACTCAGAGAGTCCGCCTCCCCCCGTTCCGATCCGATGCCTCCAAGATCATCTGCGGCGTCCCTCAGAGATCCTCCCTCAGCCCGACGCTGTTCAACGTCTCCATGGCACCACTAGCACGCATCGCCCGACAGCACGACCTCAACATAATCTCCTACGCCGACGACACTCAACTGATCCTCTCCCTCACCAAGGACCCCCTCACCGCCAAATCCAACCTCCACCAGGGAATGAAGGCTGTCGCAGACTGGATGGAGGACAGCCGTCTCAAACTGAACACAGACAAGACGGAAATCCTCATCCTCGGGTCCAACCCCTCCGCACGTTGAGATTGCAGGAGATTGTGTGTAAGGAGTGTGTGTCTTTAAATGTATTGAGATGGGTGTGTATTTGGTACTGTGCATATTTTTGTGTGCATGTCACATAAGGCAATGCGAAGTCTTGTTTATTCGCTGGTTTGGTGTGCCCAATTGTTTAGGCCCCCTATCTTTGAGCATTCACCTGTCAGGATTGTGCCTGGGAATGCTTGGGAGGCACACTGACACCATGGTCCCCTTGTGACCAGTGGAGTGTCTATGGCAGTGTTGCCAGATTTGTCTGGATGCAGCACATCTTGGGATTATATGTGCCATTTGGTCATGTAGAATTTGCTTTGGGTGGCTTATGCAGTCTGTGCAGTTAGCCAATGAGAGATTATATCTGTTGCAGAGAGGACTGGGAGCAGTTTGGGCTATCCCCTCTCTTCTCTTACTGCACATGGCCATGCTTGTTGCACTTCTTTTGGGGTGGTCTGTGATAAATGTCTTTAGAAATTGCCTTGAGTACTGAAATACATCAGACATCCTTGACCTGGGCTCAGAGATTTGGAGGTACCCACCAGGGTGTAGCATTGTGGATCAAGGAACTCATAGGAGTATCATAGATTGTCCTAGGTGTAGAGCAGGAAAGGTGGTAGATGTGTGGGTGAGGGGTAAGTGTGAAGGGTATTTTTACGTTTGGCTGTCAGGGAAGGTAACAGTGACGCATGAGTAGTGTGCAAGTGGCATACACATGACAGATTAGTTATGACAAATAAAGTGCTGGTCACTGGATGCCTAATGACAGGTCCTCTCATTCAGGTCCAGTGGCTTACTTGCATTGCTGGATCACAGTGATCCTGCACTGAGGATATCTTTCATACAATACGAATCTCTGCCACACATGTATTAGTTGATGTTCTAAGTGTAGTGTTATATGTGAGACCTCTTACATTCCAGGAACATATGCTACCACGCATTTATCCAGATATTTCTGGCACAGGTCCCTCCACTTTTGAATAGTTTACTTATGCTTATACAGTGTTGGTGACATACACTTTTTGGAAGAGGCAAAGCAAGAGTTTTTGTACTCTTACAGAGAGCTGGATCAAGGAGTTAACATGCAGACTGGCCAGTTAAAAGGTTTGTAATCTGTACAATGACTCTATATTTATCCAATTACTCACATTTATTCACATGAGTGGAAGGCAGGTGTGAGGAAGAGGAGGTTTGTCATGGGGCTTAGGTCAGAGTTCACTGCTGTCAAGATGGCCTCTTCATGAGACATTGGCATTCAGTTCAGATTTCCTACTTAGTGCTACATTTGGAGAGGTGGAGTGGAGGAGTTTAGTGGAGTGGCAGGATAGTGCGTGTTATTGATGTACAGAATATACTCACATGGGGGCATTTAGTGCAGCATTACACAAATGAGACAAATGCCCACTGGTGTTTACTTTAAGTTTACAGTTCAAATCAAAGTAATTGTACAGGGTTGAATGGTATGGCCTGTCATTATGTGGTATGGTCTGGCATTGTATGCTATGAGCCTGTCAATGTCTGCTTAGGGTGTGGGCTGACCTGTGATTATATGGCAGTAGTAGCTCTCTTGATATGTCATCTGCGTTTGCTCTCTGACTCATCCCACACCTACTGTGACCTACTCAAACACATCCTGTTTGCTCTTGCCTCCTCTATTCCTCCTTGGATCTGGTCTAACCCTGATTTGACTGCAATGATCACCATTGTCCCTTTCAGGTGACTCTTGCCTCATCCATCTCTCTGTTGCTTATCCCTTTTACCATGATCCTACTTAGATGTCACTATGAACACTGGCCCTGCACATCACTCCTTGCAGCAGCTATGTTGTGCTAAATGGGGGTTCATTTTTGTTGGCTGTGGGTTGGAGAATGCTATTAGGATCTTGCTAGCCTGAACTCGTGTGCTGAACTTATCCATCCATATGGGCAAGTTTGGCCACCGCTTTGCCGCTGCTGTGACGTGACCTCCACGGCCAGGCAAGATGGCCTAATTTCAATCGATGTAGGTGCCCCCGCTGCTGAGGTTACAATGTACCTTTGTGTGAGGAATGTTATTATTATTATTAGAAGCTTATAAAGCGCACTTATACCCAAGGGTGTCCTGGCGCTGAGAAACTGAGCATCCCTAGAGAACGAGTGTCTAATCCCTGAACAACCAGGTCTTCAAGCCCTTCCTGAAAGAGAAAAGTTCCTCCGTTTTCCTCACGTGTGCTGGCAGACAGTTCCATGCGGTGGCTGCACCATAGGAGAACAACTTTCCTCCCCAGCTGGCCTTTTTTGTCCTAGGCACCACCACTAGATTGCCCTCCATAGAGTGCAGTGCCTTCCCCGGCACATACCGCTTGAAACAAGCTCTCAAAAACTCTGGGCCAGTGCCTTTCAATGCCTTGAAAACCGTACATAAGGCCTTAAATTGAGAAAGTCTGTGTATTGGAAGCCAATGAAGTTTCCTCATTCCTTCTCGGATTAAGACATGCTTAGGCGTGCCTGTCAACAGTCTTGCTGCCGCGTTTTGCACCATCTGCAGTCTGTACAGATGTTTCTTTTTCAAGTGGAGGTACAAACTGTTACAGTAGTCAAGACGCGACAGGATAAGAGCCGACACTGCTAGCCGAAAGCCATCCGTGGGAAGCAAAGCTTTAACGTTCCTCAGTATCCTGAGGATATGAAAGCAGGACGAGACCACTCCACTGACCTTGCTTCCAAAGTCCAGTTTCTGGTCCATAATCACCCCCAGATTCCTAGCTTTGGGTGTGGGCACTGGTGGCTTCCCCAAGGCATCGGGCCACATAGCTGGGGTCCAGGTGTTGGGATTATTTCTGAATATCATTACCTCGGTCTTTCCAACATTTAGTTTAAGGCAATTAGCAACCATCCAACTTGCGATGCCTTGAAGACAGTCATGACACCTTGCTGGCAAATCCACTAGGGACCCCCATTGTACTGATAACACGATCTGCGTGTCATCTGCGTACGAGGTGAGTTGGAGTCCATACAATCTAATCAAGGCTCCCAAAGGGCTCACATAAACGTTAAAAAGAGTGGGGCTCAGGGATGACCCTTGCGGAACCCCACAAGGAAGGGCAAAAGGTTTAGATCCCTCTGCTCCCCATTCTACTGTCTGGGATCTGTCGGCCAGAAAAGACTTAAGGAGGTTCCAGGCAGTGCCTTCCACCGGGGCCATAGCCAGTCGGTCCATCATAACTCCATGATGGACCGTATCAAAGGCCGCCGACAGATCTAGCAGAATCAGGACCGCCTCACCCCCTTGATCCACCGCCACTCTGATCTCCTCCATCGCCTTAATCAGGGCCAGTTCCGTGCTGTGCCCTACACGAAACCCAAACTGTGTGGGATCGAGGGCCTTAGATCTTTCCAAAAAAGAGGTAAGTTGCCTGTTAATGGCCTTCTCTAATAATTTTGCTGGCAATGGGATCCGCACAATAGGCCTATAACTGTTCGGGTCACTTTAATTGTGGTATATGTTCCTGTGTCCATCAGGGTGTCCGATGTTTACAGGTAAGTTATAAATGATCGATCACTGTGTATTGTTGGTGTCAAGGCGTTGCATGCAGGGAGATGTTTTAGACTTACCTCTGTTGTAGTCTGCAATGGCATCGTATTTGCTGGTAGTGGATCAGGTAGAGCAGCGGCAGGGCTTGTAGAGCAGGATCCACGAGGTGCAGAAACTTGGAGAGGTGTCTCTCACTTGCAATTTCTCGCTCCGTACTTGTGTTTCCGCCATCTCTGATGAGCTAGTTTTTCTGCCGCGTTCAGGTGGCCTGATTGGCGCATCGTAATCTGGTGGGCGGTGGGAGCATTCTTCCGCGCGGCTGCCTTTCTCTATTGTCTCCCTCCGGCACCGTTGCAGAACGAAATGTCTGCCGGATCTGGAAACTCCGTGACGGACGGAAAATGGGCAATCTTTGCCTATTGCAATATGGCAATCGCGATGACTGCTTCCGGAGTAACCAAATCGTCATTTTCTGCCATCGACAGCACCGCAAAAGTGCCTAAGACCGCCATCGTAATAAGCCCCTATGTTGTTATTTGAATTTCTAAAATGTAATGTATGCTTTAAATGAAGGAATTCCAAAGCTATATTAGCTGGAGACATATACTTTTTTCAAATATAGGTTCCATTTTAAAAGACATGCAATTTTCAGATCTGATTGGTCTTTTGTTTGACTCACATTGGAATTTCAAAAATATGAGGAATAAACAGACAAAGGGCACAAACATCCACTTCTCGTTACAGTAAAAATTGACTTTAAATCACACCTTATTTTTCAGAAAATTATCTTTAGAGAATGTTAGCTGCCAATGAGATGCCTAAACTCGGATTCATGTCTTACTCCCTTTGTGGATCCCGTATGCCGGTTGAAGGTTCTTTGGGTTATAACATTTTTGCTTGTCAAAGGATGTTGTTATTTTGGGCATAGGTGTTTGCTAGAGTTTATCTAGCAGTTGGAAAAGTGCTTTTTAGATCTCATCGGCAGATCTGTTCACTGTTTTCCTGCATCCCAACTGCTCTCATATATGTTATGGGAAAGCACAGCTGTTTTGATGGTCAAAATTAAATTGTAGAATGGTTGACAGAACTCTTCAAATCTTTAAATATGGGAAGGTTTTGTTCAAAGAAAATAATCTTATGAGTTTATAGGAAAATATTTGTAGTGATTTTAATGAGTTATATGTATAATATATGCCTTGAGGGTAAAAAAAAGCTTCTTATGATATTTATTGTTGTTGTGTTATCTTCCGACTGCCCTGTTGTCTGATTTTGATGTATTTTAGTTCACAGTAGTATAAATATGCTCTTTATCAATGTGTAATATTATTACATATGGCCCCAGTTTACATTTTATCTATTAAACCACTATATAATTATTACATATTACACTTAAGAAAAGATAGAACAGATATGTACTTCAAAGAAGGTTTCTGATTGCCCCTCACACTCAAGAGTGTTACAGCCTAGCCAAGAAATGAGTCTTTATACAGGATATCGGAACCAAAAATATCGGGGGCAAAATATTGTGTCAATAATATCGAGGACAAAAATATTGTGAAGGTAAGTTTCTATAGGTATGCAAAGTTTTACTATATATAACTCCACGTATATGTACCATGATTATATATAACTTCAAGGTATGCAGATGTGGAGTTAAGAATAGTAAATCTATATTTAACTCTTTGCACTTACTTTCTCAGGGCTTCATTTACAAGGCCCTGAGCGCTGACGGAACATCACATGCACACCACAGGGCCGTATCTACAAGGCCAGGTAAAGCTACCCTATGTGGCTTTACATGGCCTTGCAGATATAGACTGAGGCAACGCAGTGCAAGTTGCAGCATTGCCTGACCCTGCGATAGGGAGGTGTACAGTGGGCATTACATTGTAACACCCAAGGCGGTTGTATGATGTTACAATGCATGCTTTTACCCCACATGCCGTTGCAACGTAATGTTTTAGCCCGACCTGCTGTTGGGGGTGCACTGGAATTTGGAATACTATAATTTACTATTCTAACTCCAGTCTGTGCAACAGTAGGGAAGGTGTTGGAGTTAAATCCAACACCTTATACCCCCTACAGCAAGCCATTTTTGTTGTAATGGCATGCGGTGTAAAAGCATGCGTTCTAATGCATGCGTTGTAACGGCATAAGGGAGGCACAATGAGGAGAAATACCTTTATTTCTCCTTGTTTTTCCTTTTTCTGTATATGTTGCAGAAAGAGGAAAAAGCCTCTCGTGATTGTTTGTATACAGGAAGGTGTCCCTTCCTGCGCAAAAACAATCATCCCTGCAACGCCGGCACCCTTGCACCATGGTGTAAGGGTGTCTGCATTGGCGCATGGCAGCATATTGTGCACCAGCACAGGGGAAAAAGGACAGGAATGCACCGTATCTGATAATTACGGCGCATTCCTGCCCTTTTCTTTTGTCGTAGGGCAATGCAGCAAGAAGGCTTGCGGAGCTGCCCTACGGCATTATTTTGTAAATGAGGCCCTCAATATTTAGGTCCTCGATATTTTTGACACGCTATTCTGTCTACACAATATTTCTGGTTCTGATATTCAGTCAGTGATCCAAGGTATCCAGCTCATACATGAAATAGCATAGTTCAGCTCTTAGCACGGAGGAGCAGAGGTGTGGTAGTTACCATTGGTAAACAGATTGTTCACCTTTAACAGCGTGTTCCTGTGGTAATACCAATACTTTTTAGACGCTTAAGCGTAAAAGTCCAAACGGACTCCAGGGAAAATAACATGAACGCCAGATATTGGGTGCATACTTTGTGCACAATCTAAACAGAGAGAAAAACTTGCACATTATTCTTGCCCTCTGTGAATGTGTTCTTTCTGCATTGTTAAATTTTGCACAGGCAATTAATTTAGGTGAAAGCTCAAGGTAAAAGAGTTAAATAACTAAAAAGGCAGAAGATACAGTCTGCACCTGCTTTAGTGCTCCCTCATTGTCTAAATAACCCATTATAGATGGAAAATTTGACTAATGTCCTAGTTTTTTTGTCTGATACAGAGATAAACATAAAGGTAAGTAGGATACCTTTGTAGTCTACTCTTTATCATCTGTTCATTGTGATTACTGTCAGATCCACTGTACAATATTGAACCAGATTTTTTATTGACTCTATGTTATGTTCTATAAAGGATTGGTCTCTAAAAAATAAAGGAAAAATAATGTTGATTTCATAAGCTTCATAATTTCATCGATCCTTTTTTATGCTCATATACACTCTGCTCTTTTTCTACCCTATTCTTTTTAGGTCTGGCATTAGGAAAGACAATTTTCAGTTAATAAAATGACGCTGACACACATATATATAATGTACTATTATTCATTAGGCCTTCTTCATCCATTAGTATGTTGTGCCATTATGATTTTTCTTCCACCCACTAGCATGCAGCATGTGGAAGTAGGACAGCCCACTTCAGCTACTGGATAACTTACCTGTGAGTGAGGGAATTGGACTCTTTCACAAGGAGCATTTCCGCACACAAAGTAGTTCCCTTCAGTGCCAGGGACTAAAAGGCGTGATAGAATGTAACTGGGAAAGCAAGCTTATTTGAGATCAAAAATATTTTTGCTTATGGTAAGTGTTTTACAAAAACCATGGCATAAAAAAACAAGCAATGTCAAAACCAATAGGCTAGCAGCCAATGCCATACTTATCACCTTTGGCAGTGCGTTTTCTAGTTTGTTATGGTCAGCGTGTCTAATTTTCGATACCGCTGTAAAACAATTACTCATAAACGATGTTTGCAACCGTCTACTTTATCCCCCATCACGTACCGGCTAACGCAGCGGAAAGTGCCTCAAACCTAGGATTCAACTTAGCAGCGTACTTTGAGTAGATCTCTCACCTTGACAATGCTGCCCCCATTCTCCATCACACTGCATCGAGAGCTGGAATTTTTCTGACAACTGGACAGTCAGCTCTGTGCTGAACCAGCAGGATAGAATTTCCTGTGGTTAGGAGGCATTCTTTTCACCCTTACACAAGGATAAACCCATTTCAAAAACTCACAATGCAACAAAAACACAACATAAATCCGAGAAGTGGAAAAGATCCAGGCTGATTCAAATCTTAGATTGCATGGTATTGCCAAGTGTCATATTCTGCGATGCACAGCAGTAACAACCAGCTAAGCAGTCTTCTCTCCAGTTCTCATGAAAGGGAGAGCACTTGTACTGTTCGACGGATATAGGAATCCCTTCTTGTTACATGGGACGATCTTGTTCACCTTGCACTGAAAGTTGTGAATGTCAGCAATGTGCATTAGATATATTGAGTTTGCTACATGATATTGCGGGGATATGCTTTTATAATTCCGTATATACCATCTCATGCTAGCCCCTTTGGTAAATGCCATTCAAAGTTCTGGCCAGGGGCACTCCAAGTCTCTTGTTCATATTTATTACACAAGACCTGCACCCAAATGTGTTTACAGCCACAACAGGGATGTTGAAGGTGTTGCAAGTGTTCAAAAGGGGGTGTGTTCCATTTATTGCTCCCAATTAAATCGGACTCCCTGTGGTTTGGAATTAACCCGGTGTGATAAATTCCACTTACTGTTAGTTTTTGGTGACTAGCATATAGAATTTGTCACTTCCTACACCCAAAAATCTGCATGTAATGCTAAATACTGTGCTCTTTTCCCCTGTTACATTCCAGCATGTTTGACCTGCCAAAATGTAATGACTGCTGTAGACTTTATCGCACTTGGTAATTACTGGGTGCAGTAAACTCTGCACAACTCAGAATTCTGACACCGGTGCAAATAGGGGTATGAGTGGCCTGGAGGAAAACTCCATGCCACTCCTAATCAGGGCCAATGTGTAGTGAATTTGTAATCTTTGTATCAGTGAGGCGAGTTGAAGTTTACCAATTCGACAATGTCGATGTGAAATATCTTCATTTACAGTCCAACACAAATGAGCTGTTTTCTAACTGCAAGATGTCCTGCAGGATGGGGATGGGCCTTCTTGCGGGACTAGATAGAATTTGTGGTAAAGGTTTAATGAGAAGGCACGATTGGTGCTCTGGGACAGTGTGCGAGGTTGGGGAGCAGTATCTGGCACACAAGGTCCGTGTCGGGATGGAGGGATTACTACAAGATAGCCTGGGCCGGAGCAGCGTCTTCGTTGGTGCAGAGGAGTGTCACCCCACTTACATTACCCCCAAAGTCCAAGAGATGAAAAATAAAATGGCAATTCATTACCACTTTACTTTTCATTCCCTGTCCCGAACAGAGCGTCAGGACAGGGGAGGGCTGCTGCTGAGTGAAAGCAGCCGGGAGGAGGGGTGCTGGATATTGCACTTGCTTAAAATACGCATGTCTATTTGGCCGGCCATTTTACGAAGGCCAGCCACACTTGCTCTCTTTAATCCTCTCAACCCAACCCAGCTGTCTTAGGACTGCTGAGTTGAGAGTAAGTGCAGGTCTACAGAGCGCTGTGGAGCGCTGAGTGAGGCCGCTCCCTCAAATCAGGGATCAGCTCACGTGCTGCATGTGAGCAGAGCCAGGATTGGGCAAGGGAGTTTCCTGGTGGCCGGGCTGCTCTGGAAGGAAGAAGACGTCCGCACCGGAGGATGTCGTGTTCGTCTGCAGGTGAGTTTTTTAAAGTATATTATTTTCGCGCGCGCACCAGCCAACCCCATCCCTGTAGATGACAGCTGCCACTGAGCCTGGGACATTGTGAGGGGCAAGGGATGGGGCAGCAGACAACTATGGAGGGCCTTTGAAGTGACAGAGAGTGCCACCAAGCAGCAGGAGACCACTTGTCCCATGTAGCACTGGGAGTGTTATGATTTGTAAAGTACCCCAATATAGACCTAGGTAGTCACCTAACCTTTCACCTACATTTTCCCTGCCATTGTACTACATAATGGTTTTGGTATTGACCTTTTACCTAGTTAGGTGCTGCATAAATGTTGTGTGGTTTTCCCCGAAAATTTGCCTAATTTATTATGCATGAGGATTTTCAGAATCACAGTAGGATTACCATCTTCTGCATAATAGCTATGTATAAGAGTCATCCCTTTCATCATCCTCGGCCGACATGACACAGCAAGGTAGAACCCCTGAGGGCACCTTTTGGGTAAATAAACACCATATCTTTGCTGGGGTGGGTAGAGGAGAAAAGACTTCCATGCTGACACACTGACGCAAGACGCTGAGGTTCCTGCATGCAGACACTCCAGCAAGCAGTGGTCTGACATCCCTCGCGGGGTGTCCTTCTCACACCAGGTATTGGGAATGGTTTTATCCTAGGGGGATTCTGGTCTTTACACCTACATACATGCTAGGTACATCTAGTTAGGGTTAGCATCGTAGAAGTACGCATTATTATTGTCATGCCTTTATATACCTGCACATATGCATTGTTTTAGCACTATGGTAGAAATCTACCATCCATTTACTCTGTTGGTGCTCAATCATGTATATCTGTTTCTGTCTTATGGTTGTTGCAGCACACATATTTTACACCAGAATGACGCTGGCTCAATAAATGCTTATTCAAAACGTCCCCATTGTTTATTCCGTGAATCTCTCTGAGACAAAGTGAGCATGAGTGACTGAGCAAAAAGTACTGTACTGATTCCACAATCCCTGAGTGGTCAGGGATGTCATGTTCAATAGATGCCAGAAACTATTCTCTCCTTGATAAGAGGAATTCATAGTGGCACTGTGAGCTAGCTGGTATACAGGCGAGCATATCTGGTGGGGGTGTCTGGAATCAGTCTGGACACCAGACTCACAGTGTATGTTGTCTAAACGCGCAGATTCTATATAGATTTCTAGGAACTACATGACATGGGTCCGCCAACGTTGGTTTGGTACTTATTTAATGGTCAAAATTGAGTAGTTCAGTCATGCTTTCCTCAGAGACCCCTATTCACATTTACCCAGAGATGTCTGAAGTGGGAAGAGAAAATCCGCCACAGCTGAGTAGGCATATCTTATGTATTAACTGTATGTTTATTCAAGTTTGAAGGATTATAGTTCCCTATTGTGCATAAAACCTTATCTCAGTTTCCTTGAAACTCTTTCAACAATGTCTGTCGAAGAAGACACTGGGGCAGCATTGCGTGTGAATGCAGCAGGAGAGGGGGAACAAAAAGGTGCTATAAAAATTTCAGAAAATGTTAGAACTGCCCTTACTTCAAAACTAGCAGAATTTGGAGTCCCAGCCTTAGGTGGGACTGTTACCTTCGTTATTGAGGCACACAAATCATTCAGGACAGAGGTATTTTATTCATGGGTCAAATTCTCACCTGCAGACGCAAGCACCAACTTATTCCATTCTTACACCCCGGAGGACACTCCAGAAGAATATTGTCCATACGAAGACATTGAAGTTCCACTCACCTACCAGGAGTATATAAACTGGTTTAAAGGTACCCTCCCACACACAACTGATAAAGTGAGACTTGTCTCCCAGCAGAGATGGAGCAACTTGGCCAGTCCTAGCTGCTTACACACCACATCCAGACATTGACACAATGCCGGTAGCAGACTTACGTCCACTTCACAAAGAAATATTAAAACTTTACAGAAATTTAACACAGTTTTTTATGGGAACACTCACACTTCAACCAACTAAAAGTACCACAACAGGTCAACTTCAAGGGACTGCAACCAAAATCACCCCACAAACGCTGAACGCAGTTATGGGTAAAATGCTCACTAAACTTGAGGAAATGCCATTCTGGATAGCTCAGAAGATAACACAGTTAGAGGCAGTGTTCCTACACACAGGCTCTTAAGAAAAACACAGAATGCTAACAATCTGCTTGCCAATGAGGATAGTTCCCCCGTTAGAGGAATGTAACTCTTGGGGTACAGCTTTTTCTACCATCTATACCAGAACTCATGGTATCCCTTCAATGGCAGTAAAACTAGACGTATTGAGACAGATACAGAGTGAGTTTGGAGCACAACTTGCTCTGAACTTGGGAATGAAATTGTTAGGAAATTTTGCCCAGGTATCAACTATTATACTGGCAAACATAAAAAAGGGAGGCAGCAGCGGTGGCGATACGCCAATGCCTGAGGGATTTCACTCCTATACAACAGGAACGTGAATTACCTAAAATTATCGAAGACACATATTCCGAATTAGGTAGAGATAATTTGGGAGCTTGAGCATCAAAACCTCAACTCATGGGTGTACCTGAAAAGGATAACACCAAGCAAGCACCTGATTCTTCCAAGAAGAAATGGGATAATAAAAACAGAAGAATAGTGAGAATAGATCACAATCAAGGGGTGGGTCTCCTCAACAGGAGGTCTCCGAAAGGAGCTACAACTTTAAGGATTGTGATAACATTAAGAAACCTAACCGGTATTAGGATACTAATACACATTTCTTTCGTTCCTTTCAAGGTTTATCAAAACACTAAGAGAGGGAAGGACGGTCAGAACACAGATCAGAAGAAAGAACAAAGTCCAAAGATACGCATCATACTTCAGATTATAACATATAAAAAGAAGATAAACCAAAAATCAAAACCTCAATTTAAAAAGAAGTAGCAGGCCCTAAAGTAAGAAATGCCAAGGATACTGAGGATTCAACTTCTGAACGGGGAATGGGCTCTGACGATGCTGGACAGCGCAGCAGAAGTAACAATAGCTTGCCAGAACCTGATGGAATTTCTGGTGGCAGCGGCGTTGAATGAACATATCACGGTTGAAACACCTGATACAAGGGTAAGTGAAGTGTCCCATATCAGTTACATGAAATAACTCCCCAAATGGAGGGGTACAAACCCAGAAAAATTAAAGGTTTCTTCTGGGAGAACCTGACTTATGGCTATGATATCCTTTAGGCTGCAAAAGATTGGCCACCAGAAATCGTTATGGAGTGCCCAAAGAGAGAAATGGTAATTTTACAGGTTTTATCCTACCTCGTTCCACTATATTCCTAAAATATTCATACACGTTGGAGTGTGCGGTATCACTTGCTCCTGCATTTTATCGCCACCATGCAGGGTGGGATACTGAGTCACCTCACTATGTAATCCCAGTGAGAACAACTCCAACTCCACAGAGAGAGTACCCTATTAAACAAGAAGCGAAGAAACAAGTCAGGGAGATCTTAGATTAGAGGTCTTCAATCTGTGGGGTGCGTCCCCCAGGGAAGCCATGGCGTCCTGAGAAGAGGGTCGCGTATTCCCAGGCCTAACTTCTGCCTGGAATCCAAAATGTTTGGTTTTGGAAAAAGACAACCGACAACAGTCCCAGGACGGTTAATTCCATTCCTTAATATGCTTCAGCTGAAGTTTAATTAATTGAGTCTCCTGTGCTGTGAAAGGAATAAGCAGGGCAGACAGCTAAACAGTCCTTCCATGCAAATGTGTGCTATGGGTTAATCTGCACATGTAAAGGATGCTTGGGGACCGGTTCTGGCTATAATTGCTCGAATCACTCCAAGCATTGTGATGGCAAATATATATATATATTTTTTAGTGGTATTGCAAAGAGTTAACAACTGGGCTGTGAGGTGAGTGTTTTTAATCGTATTTGTACTTACACAGCACTTAGTACCCCAGAAAGGGTTTTGAATTAGCAGTTATGTAAAAAAGAATTGCATTACTTGCAGTCTGGTATTACCAAAATCTACATTTTGGAAGCACCATTTTATTGTAAAACGATTTGCACATTTTTTAGCAGTATATCTTATACTGTGTGAATGCAAGTATACAATAATGACTTGCACATTCACAGTGCTTTATGTCACAGGCTGTGACCTCGTAGCACTAAAAATGCACAAGTCACTATTCACCACCGCACCAACCAAATTTAATTCTGTGGCTCTCTGGTTTCACACTGCTCATGTCGAGAGAGGCATGAGTGGTGTACCCAGGTCATGAAATCTAAATAACAATTAAAAATTCAAGCATTTAAAAAAGAAGAAATTAAGAACTGGATGACCTACTGACGCCTAACAAAAGAGCACACAAGACCTCTGTGAAATTATGAAAACACCTACTTACTATATGGAATAAAATACCCCCATCTGTACATTAAAAGCATATTGCAAGCCACCTTAGAGCTTTGTGATCAACTACCTTGTGCCAAAACACTCTGCAATGCATTAACTAATAGAGGTTTCATAAGGTACTCCAGTGCATTGCCCACTGAGTAACAACTTTTTTAAATGTATTTTTTATATGCAGTTAACTGATGGTGAAAGACCCAAACAACGAACAAAAGATTTTGGGGCTTATTTATGAGAGGCTTGCGCCGCCGGAGCGTCACTTGTTTTGAAGCTCCGGCAGCACAAGAGTCTCAATCATATCTATCTGGCGACGCAAAGTCATGGCCTCATAGATGTGGAGTAAGACACAGCTGCGCAAGTTGCTGTGTTGCCTTCCTCTGCATCAAGAAGGCGTTCCATGGGAATTGCGGTGGATTATCCCACGAAACACCCATGGATTTTGATGCTGCCCCAGATTTACAAAATCACGTGGGACAGCGCCAAAACCTTATGCTTCCCCACAGCAGGCATAACAAGGAGAAATGTTTTCATTTCTCCACGTTTTTACTCTTTCCATATGTGCTGTATTCTGTAGTTCACATAGAAAGAGGAAAACACCTCCCTTGATTGTTTTTGTGCAGCAAATTGCCCCTTCCTGCACAAAAACAATCCTTCCTACGTTATCGCTAGGCAGCAATTTCTGCATCAACGCATGGGGAAAGGACAGGAATGAACCTTATTTCATAAATACGGTGCATTCCTGCCCTTTCACATTGGCGTGGGGCAGGGCAGCAAGAAGACTTGTGGTGCTGCCCTATGTCAATTCCTCATAAATTAAGCCCTTTGTTTTTAGCCACACCTTTGGCCACACTCACTGACCTTTGGTTTGCTAAACACTGTTTGATATTATTTACCCACCGAAAAAATGATTTGATGTGGTAATCGGGGGCTTTTATGGTTGTCAATAGTTGTCGAAGATGAAAAGTACCAGTTTCTAGCACTTTTTTACCAGGAGGGGGTCCTTATGCCTAAAAAAGTTTGACAGGGGGTCTCAGCATCAGGAAGTTTGAAGACCTCTGTCTTAGATCAACTTGAATACCAGGGGGAAATAGAAAATTGCACCTCTCCAATGAATAATCCTTTGTTTCCCGTAATGAAACCTGACAATTCATATTGTCTAGTTTTAGACTACAGACTTTTGAATACATGCACAAAGACATTTGCAGTGCAGAATGCACACAGTGCTGCATCAATGAATAACATTGTGCAGGAAAAATACAAAACTAAACCACAAAAGAGAATCGGGGGTCTAAGGGTAGACAATACACAGGAAAAATACAAAGCAACACTAGATATCTCAAATGGATTCTTCTGCCAAAATATAGCGCCTGATAGCAGGTAGTTGACAGTATTCTCAGCCTTAGGCTCCCAGAGTCAATTTTGTAGACTGCCCCAATGGTATAAGAATAGCCCTGGGTTGTTCTCAGCTAGGGTAACAGAATTACTTCAAACCTTTGATGAGGAGACATTGTCCTATGTAGATGATATTTATACGACGGATGATGATTTATTGGATCATTTGACCAGGGTGAGCAACATAATTTTGGGATTTGCCTCTCAGGGCTACAAATTCAACTTTAACCCCTTCCCTGCGGGGGTAATTCCCCCGCGGTGCGGGGGGGCGCGGCGCCGCTGTGCTCATGACGAGCTGAGCTTGTGACGACCCCGCCCACTGATTAATTCTCCCACGCAGGCAGGGAATTAATCGCGTGTGGGCAGGCCGCGGCAGTTATGACGAGCTCAGCTCGTCATGAGCACGCAACGGGTTAAAAAACTCGAAATAGCCCACCTCAATGTCCTATTTTTGTGATACGAGTTATCAAATGAAGGGAAGAACCTGGCAGCTAACTTTTTAGAAAAGTGCATGCTGCTCCAATCTCCAAAAACCCTGAAAAACTTACAATCCATTTTGGGAACCCTAAATCCCATAGCTACAATCACTCAGTCTAGCACGAGAATAGATGGACAGATGATGGTAGCTGTCTTTGCTTCATGTAAAAACAGCTTAGCTGTGCCAAAAAGTTTTCCACTCAAGAACTCCTACAAGATAGATGCGAAACATATTCTGTATGCTCAAATTCCAGGAGTGGGGATAGAGTATTATCAAACATAGATCGCAGACTAGGTCTAATTCTATCGCAAAAAGAACAATTGATAGACAGAATGCAGAACAATGTCATACATTCACCCCAGTACAGAGATCTGGGCCTTTATCCAACGTTTTGTTTGCTCACCATGCCATTCCAGTTTGGACCCAGCCATATGCATGAATGTTTCTTTTGCATATATCGCTCTAAGTGGGAAGAGTATGCCCAGACATGGGTCCCGAGCTCACCACACCACTGGATTTAAGCTAGCCTGGCTGATGAAGGGTGATGTCCTGAAACCGGTCCCAGGATGCTCGTTTCCGGTCCAGGGAGGAACTGGCTTGGCAGTTCGGGCTGGACTGTTCCCAATAGGAACAGGGTCAAGACTGATTTGCATATGGCTGGGACCAACCTGGGTTGGTGTGGTGAGCAAAAGAATGATGGATTTAACCCAGATCCTTGTGACTGGGGGTGAATGTTTGCATTGTCCAGCATTCCGTCCATCAGTTGTTTCTTTTGCATATGTCGCCCTAAGTGGGAAGGGTATGCCCAGATGTGGGTCCAGTGCTCACTACACCACTGGATTCAAGCTAGCCTGGCTAATGAAGGGTGATGCTGTGAAACCGGTCCCAGGATGCTTGGTTCCGGTCCAGGGAGGACCTTAGTTGTCAGTTTGGGCTGGACTGTTCCCAATAGGAACAGGGTCAAGACTGATTTGCATACGACTGGGTCCAAACTGGGGTGGTGTGGTGAGCAAAAGAATGATGGATTTAACCCAGATCCTTGTAACTGGGGGTGAATGTTTGCATTGTCCAGCATTCCATCCATCATTCTTTTTTGCATAGGTCTAATTCTATCTGCACATGAAGGTCTGGGTTCAGCACACGCAGAGATTACCGCCACAGTTTCACTACTGAAGCAACGCTATTGGTGGCCAGGTTTAACAAAACAGACAAAAGCATTTGTCCTTAAGTGTAACATCTGTCAGCAGATGAAGGGTTTAACCGTAGGATGTTCAGCACAGACACCACTACTGATATCAGACAGACCTCTCACTTGTGTCTATTTGGACCACTGCGGCAGTGGATTCATGCTATAGATTCCTGTGGGTTTGGCCTCAGCTGACGCCCAAACTGTTATAAAGGATTTGCAAGTCTTCATAGGGACATACGCGATTGGCACATTACATTCTGACCGTGGTCCCGCGTTAGCTCTAGGGCTTACAAGGAAGCCATGGGACGTTTGGGTGTAGCATTGTGGTAGTCCTCTCCGTATCATCCCGAGGGAAATTCGATTGTGGAAAGGAAAAACCGGAACTTAAGGCAATCCATAACAGCAAGGATATTAGGCTTGGTGGTAGTTCGGTTAATCACCTATATGGGGATCAGAGGGCACTTAAGAACATGCCAAGAAGATTCCTAGAAGGCCGTACTCCTTATGAAGTCCTATTTGGGATGAGAATGTGAGTACCTGACCTTGGTTGTGGCAACACAGTGGCGGATGAAAATCCATTTGACTTGGATAACTGTTTGGCTGTTTTACAGGGACTCAATGAATTCCGGGCACTACTAAGCAACGTTCAAGTAAAACGCACTGCCACTAGGGATGTAAAATCAGTAACGGCAAGATCTGCCTGGGTACCTAAAGTTGGGAATCTGGTCAGAGAAAAGATTGTGGACAGGAAAGAATTTGGGCCATCCTACAGAACGCCTGTACCTGTCCTGGCTGTCGAAGGAACAAGAAAAGTACTACTTCTGCCTCTTGCTGGCAAGAAAGAAAAGAGATTTATCTTCATTGATCTGAACAAACCACACTATGTGGCCGATCCTGAATAGCAATCCACTTGGGCTTCTGGGTAGCCACCACTCTCCTCTCGTTACCATACAGGAGGTTCAGACAGAATGACTGATAACATTTGAAGGTTCCTCTATATGTAGTACTGAAGTTACTAACAATGAAATGGAATTTGTTCCTATGGAAATTGAACATCAAAGCACACATGAAACACGGAAAGCAATTCGGCCTACCACCGACATCTACATCAAAATACCTCTAAAGGAGTCATCTGCAAGTTCAACAAAACCTGCTGAGCTACCAAACATAGATCAAACTGCATCTGGCTATTTCATCGATTTTGACACTTTCTCTCTGGATCCAAGTGAGCCTGAGTCGCCGCCAGCTCCAGTTTCCTACAGAAAACAACTTCATGCTTTCTACCTTGGCTACAGCTCTATATAGCAACTGGCATACTGTTCCTACTATTCTGGATAGGATTAGTGTGTGTCTTTTTCTTACTCGTAAATGGATATTATCTCCCAGAACGCTCCGCAGTATCACATGTGAACTGGGTACTGAAACCACATACGTCATCTCATCGTGAACAAAGAGGCCTGTCCTTTGTGAACATTACAGCAGTTCAAGTTACTGACGGAATAATTTGGGACAGAGTTTCATATGATGTATTTGGTCGCTCTGAACTTTTAAAAATACTGCATGTATTTAAAACTTCATTAAATGTTATTTTATGTTATGTCATGGTAATTTTGTAGATCGCATAGCTACCCAACTAGGGTTTCCCAGCGCTAAATCTGACAGAGGACCATAAGCAATAAGAAAAGTCAAAAGTTAAGATTATTGGTTAAATAGCCAGTTTTTTTGAGTTTTCGAAAAGTCGGAAATTATGTTTCATTATGAATTGCAATGGGGAGAGAGTTCCAAAGCACTGGACCAAGACAGGCAAAGGAACGACCACCCATTCTTTTAAGTTTAACACTAGGCACAACAAATTTACCTTGGGTGGCTGAGCGAAGCACACGAGAGGGCAGATAGGGTGGACCAAAGTTTGTAAATACTTTGGAGAAGAGGCAATTTTAATTTTGTGCATATAACACATGGCTTTAAACTTCACACGATTTTCAACCTTAAGCCAATGAAGTTTATGTAAAGCACTGGATGTTGACGAATTTTTGGGAAGCCGGCATAACAGCCTGGCGGCAGAATTTTGAACCACTTGTAGTTTTCGTATAACATCCTTATTGGAGCCCAGATAGAGGATGTTTCCATAGTCCATTCTCGAGGTCACAAGCGCCTGGACTACGGTTTTCTGGGTGGAAAAAGAAAGCATCCAAATTATTTTTTTCAACCATTTTAAGATGGTAAAACAAGTGGCAGCCACTTTTACAGCCTGCTGCTTCATAGATAGATTATCATCAATCAAAACTCCCAAGTTACGGACAAAATCAGAAGGCTGAGGGTAAGCACCCATTTCACATGACCAATGCTGAGGGCCCCAGAGATCTTTGTTCTTCCCCAAAATGAGGACCTCGGTCTTTTCGCCGTTAAGCTTAAGGAGATTATCTTGCATCCACGATGCAATATTACTTAAGCCAGTCTGAAGCACCGAAGGTCCGCACAGCTGTCCCGAAGAAAGGGAAAAAATAATCTGGGTGTCATCAGCATAAGAAAACAGGCACAGCCCCGATTCCTTTGCTATTGTTGCCAAGGGTTTAATATACAAATTAAATAAAAGAGGACTCAAAATGGAGCCCTGTGGCACCCGATATGAAGAGGGGTCAATTTTAGAGGTGGCTCTAGATGAAAAAACTTGAAATGTCCGCTTGGAAAGAAAAGACGCGAGCCAGCCAAGTGCTGTGCCAGTGATGCCAGAGGATTGCAAGGATTTTAATAACACAGTGTGGGACACCGTATCAAATGTAGCGCTCAAATCGAGCAATATAAGAGCTACGGTGTCCCCAGCATCCAATCGCTGTCGTAACATCTCTGAAACTCCAAGCTGAGTTGTCTCAGTAGGAAAACCTGCCCGAAAACTGGACTGAGAGGGATGTAAAAGACTAGTTGAGTCCACAAAGCGAGTAAGCTGCTGATTAATATGTTTTTCCAAAACTTTGGAATAGATGGGAAGCAAGGAGATAGGCCTAAAGTTAGACAGCTGAGAGGGGTACGCGTTGGCCTTTTTCAAGAGAGGAAGAACCATCGAATGCTTCCAATCAGAGGGAACAACCGCTTCTCAGATAGAGGCATTTAGTAGCTGCATAATGAGCAACAAAGAGGAAGAATCTAACTGATGCAGCACAAAAGCAGGGATAAGATCGCGGGGAGAGCAAGATTTAATACTATTTAAGATTTTTTTTAAAGAATTAAGATTAAATAATGTCCAAACTTCAAGTCTCATGGGGTTACTTGCCCTGTGATCAGACTCGAACATGGGGAATGCCGTACCAAATGCTTCTGTCTGAGTAGTTTGTAGTGCAGAATAAATTTGTTCAACTTTGTCCACAAAATAGCTTGCGAGATTATCGCACTGTTGTTCGTTAAGAATAGGTGGCATTGACTGAGTGTCCGAGCCAGCAAGTTTTTTTACTATGCTAAACAGAGTGCGTGAGCAGTTCTGGGCATAGGAGATAGTAGACGATACATATTCCTTTCTGGCTAATTTACAAAGGGCTTGATATTGCTTTAAGGCTAACTTATAGTTGGATTTAGAATCCTGAGAATAATTCATCCTCCAGCTCCTTTCCAGAGTTTTGCATTTGGTTTTTTCAACTTTTAATTGCTCTGTAAAAAACCAGGGGGCAGGTGAGCGGTGGTTGTATTTCTTTTTTGTGGTTAAAGGAAGACAGCAATCGACTGTATCCGTAATCCATTCATGTATCATACTAGAAGAGTTAGTTGATATATGTGCAATAGTAGGGGCATTATCATTAAGAGTCCTATTAAAAAATTCAAGGTCCAGTTTATTCCAATTCCGAATTCTTTGAGGACTACTCACGGAAGCTGCAATTGGAGTCAGTGGGAATGTACACTGAAATTTCGTAGCGAAATGATCAGACCAACATAAAGGGAGAGCAGGATCACAGTGAAGACAAGTTAAATTAGAAAAAATAGGATCCAACAAATGCCCTGCCACATGAGTGGGACCACTATTACTAAGTAAAAGATTTAAAGCAGCAGGATCCGCAATCAGTGTACTACTAGTCGTGCAATCCAAATTTTCAAGATTCAAATTGAAATCACCCAGTATGGTAAAATTAGAAGCTTTAAGAAGATATGGCGCAACTAGTTCTGGTAATAACAGAGCCCAAGAATTAGAAGGTCCAGGAGGACGATAAACAAGAATACCTGAAAAGGTAATATGCTGTGTCCGTGTAATTTTAAATAGCGCTGCTTCAGAATTTAAAATAGCTAAATCTTCCAATTTACATTGGTAGGACTTATCATAAATTATAGCAATTCCTCCACCCTTTCCGTTGGCCCTATACCTTCTGGCTATGGCAGAGCCGAAGCAACATCAGGACCTGAGCTCGAATGTAACCAGGTTTCAGTAAGGAAGATCGCATCAGGATGTCACTATCTAAAAGGTCAAATATATCCATCTTATGCTTGGGCAGTGAACGACAATTCACGTTGCAAAATGTAAAAACTTTACTGACAGCATTTTTACCTGACAATAAAGCAGTCTTTCTTAAAAACAGGGAAGGGGAGCTAATCAGAGATTCGTAGCTTTTATCTTTAGGAAGTGCCGTGCAAAACGAGAAATTGCAACAAGGACAGCAGAAAACATCGTTAAAATCAGAGCTAATGTTACAATTCAAAACTGTACAAGGGCGATATTTCAATAATTGCTTGGATGAGTACCTCAATGAAACAGTCATATTAGAAAGGAATTGACCAGGGTTCAAGGCCCCAGGTCCCGGAAGGGCGCAGACGGGCTTGCCTTTGGCGCGCCCGCTGCGCGCGTCCGCTCCGCGACCGCTTACTGCTCATTAAGTAGAGAATGAGTCAGTGCGGCGTGCAAAAGCTAGTGCGCTGACCAGGGAGAGCGCGTGGCACCTTCAAAATGGCCGCCGCTAGAAAAATCTCATAAGAACGCTCAGGGTTTAAAAATATGTGTGCAAAATAGCAATGTTCAATTTAAAAAACAGCATCAGTCTCTCAAAGTAAGGCAGTACAAACAATGTGCAATTTCATCAATTTCAAACAAAAACACGCTAAGAGTAACACAATAGAACCTGTCAGGCGCTGCGCGACTGCTTACTGCTCATTAAGTAGAGAATGAGGCAGTGCGGCGTGCAAAAGCTAGTGCGCTGACCAGGGAAAGCGCGTGGCACCTTCAAAATGTCCGCCGCTAGAAAAATCTCATAAGAACGCTCAGGGTTTAAAAATATGTGTGCAAAATAGCAATGTTCAATTTAAAAAACAGCATCAGTCTCTCAAAGTAAGGCAGTACAAATAATGTGCAATTTCATCAATTTCAAACAAAAACACGTTAAGAGTAACACAATAGAACCTGTCAGGCGCTGCGCGACTGCTCACTGCTCATTAAGTAGAGAATGAGGCAGTACAGCGTGCAAAAGCTAGTGCGCTGACCAGGGAAAGCGCGTGGCACCTTCAAAATGGCCGCCGCTAGAAAAATCTCATAAGAACGCTCAGGGTTTAAAAATGTGTGTGCAAAATAGCAATGTTCAATTTAAAAAACAGCATCAGTCTCTCAAAGTAAGGCAGTACAAATAATGTGCAATTTCATCAATTCCAAACAAAAACACGCTAAGAGTAACACAATAGAACCTGTCAGGTATTAAATGATATCATCACCTCCAGTACATACTCTGACAATTGGGATTTTGAAACTGTGAATAGTATGCTGTCTGATTTAGAACTGTCTGTAGCATTTTCGAAAAATGAAATGTTTGATGACTCTTCTGATTTTAATACCATGTACTGTTACCAACATTATGGTCATCATTTTTTGCATAAAACAAGTGCACCATGTAATGTTTTCACATACCACCAGTGGGAACATTGCCCAACACCACCAAATGGTAGTTCACAAACGTTTGCACAAAAGTTTGCTTATTTTTCTGGGTTTAATATATCAGATCCACACTTATATTATTACAAACGTGCACCTACATCTGCAAAGAAAAATATGCTTACTAAGACAAAACAGATATACTCTGCATCCTTTATTGCCCAACTGTCTGAACAAGGTTTCGACTTATGGAAAGACACTATTGACATAAAATCAGTCTGGGAGGACTAAGAGATGGCAGGTTCAGGGGACTGAGGCACTATTTAGAGCATGCCTCATACCGCAACAAATTATCTTCCTGAACGACACTGTGCAACAGACCTCCTGTCTTGGGTTAGCCAAGATTAAGGACTTGAACACACCTCGTATTCCTTCACTTTCATACTTGGAGGGATGGCAAAACTATACAGCTAATGTGGAGGGTACACTAGATGACATCATGCATGACGCTTCATTCAATTGATCAGACCCAAATTGGAAGGGATGGTTAATTTGGCCTATTAACACAAATAGGTGTCAGTCAAGATTCAAGGGTACAACCGAAGGATTTAGTATCCATAGGCCTGACCTACGCTATGTACAAAAAGAACATCCGGGGGTGGTGACCTCCTACAGTGTGGAGAAGTTATGCCTAGATTGGCTAAGAACCTCAACACTGTCAGAGGTGAAGCAACACTTATCCTTACTCTCAGATGACATGGATTTAAGGTATTTTGTTCTTCGTCCCTGGAACCTGCATCAGAAACACTTTTTATACGCTGTCTACAATGACATTTGGAAAATCTCTCAACAAGAAGCTGCAGAGAGATTGCATGAAATTGACAGAGTTAACTTAGAGAACGCTTTTGCTGTGGTTGACAATGGTATGACCACAATAACATCCAGGATGTATTCACTGGGCAACATTGTGTCTTCTGCAATAGAAATAATGGAACAGGATCTGTCCATCTTACAACAGGGACAGTCACAGTTACGTTCCATTCTGTTATTAAGCTGGATGCTACAATCTTTTCGCTCTGGTCATGTGCCCTGGCGATATATTAACAGTACATCTCTATTCTCAGCATATATTCTGTCAGAGAGACAGATGAGAATGGCACAAAGAGATGCAAAATATACAATGCTGCACATTAAAAATTAGACCAATTACCTTTCACAGTGGCAGAGTCACTGTCAACAGAATGGTTAATTCATGGCCATATAACATTTCTGGTAACAACTTTTTAATTTCAATACTGCCTAGAACACTACCAGGTAGGCAGATATGAAGCAATGGGTAAGGACTTCATCCATGAATCTTGGGAATTACCGTATAGATTTAGATGCAGGAATGGGGACACTGAAGTGCTTCTCAGCAGTACAGCCTGCAAGACTTCATTAAGTGGATCTCTACTTTGCCAGGATATTATGCTTCAAAGAGCCTGTAACTGTTCAGTTGCAAACCTATCCTGTCATTTAAAGGGTTCCCCAGCTACTGTGATTAATCCAGTGGTCAGGCTGCTCTCACATTGGAGTTACCTAATGCTGAATGATCAACGTAGTACTGGGATGCTTCCAGGCATCGCATTTCTAGTCACAGTAAGTTCCAGGGTTACTTGTTGTATGCAAGTATTGTTTCCACCAACCCACACAGTCAGGGAGGTGCCATTATGGCCTTCATTGAATGTTTCCTTTATACAGTTTGATATTCTGAGCCGGATGAAAGCCATGCTTTTACAGAAGGATGTGCCCTTAATCTCAGCCCAAGAGACTTTTGGTGTTCAGGTTGCAAGCTCCTCAGCTGAGATACAGGCACTGGTACGAAGTAACTGCCCTTTCCATTTAGGAGAAATGGTACAGCATATCTGTAACATGTCTGATAGGAAGGGTATAGTACACGTATTTTAGACCATAGTGATTCCAGCTTTTATACACTCCGTGTTTGGAAGCATTTTTGGAGGGCTTCCGCTAATCCTGCTATGAAAAGTCGGAATCTCGATTTAATTTTTTCTGCTACGCAATGGACGTCCCAGTCACCAAGGAGATGGGAAAAACGGTCTTGGAGCGACATTACCCTGACCGCATGGTAATCCATCTGGGCACATCTTGACATCGGGAGCTAAGCGAGTCTTGGTTCCTATCATTCAGACAAGTCTGGAGTGACTGTGTTTTGCCTGTTCTCCGCTGCCTATTCTGCATACAAGAATGCGTGTTGGACCTCTGTCTAACACTTCCATCGGTTGCGCCTCTGGACGTGGATGTATTGCTGGATCCGTTAAAGGCCCACGTAGTGCAGTGTCCTCAGCACTGTTCCCATCAAGGTGCGCGCACCTCTATTAATGTGAGCGCGCACTGCCGTATGTGCAGCACGCACACACACACGACACCCACCGAGTCAATTGCGCGCTGCTTTAAAAAAGCGAGCGGCGCGAAAATCACTCACATCCTGGATGCGGTGTGCCGGGACTCGGGAGTGAAGGTAAGGCGGGCTTTGGGGCTTGGGTGCTTGAGGGCTGGCGGCTGTCGACACTTGCGGGGCAGATTGTGGGTTTTTGTTTAAGTATTCATGTTAATCACAGCCCCTTCACGAGCTGTGATTAACATGAATACTTAAACAAATGCCCACAATCTTCCCCGGCACCGCGCTTTACTAACTAAAAAGGACAGCAAGTTTAAAAACACAGCGTGTACTTTGAAAAGTACACGCTGTGTTTTAAAGTTGCTCTTCTCTTTAGTTAGTAAAGCGTGGTGCGGGGAAGATTGTGGGCTTTGACAGTGATCTGCTCTGCCAATCAGTGCGCCCCTTGCTGAGTGGTAGCTGAAAGAAGAGTATTTGCTCGATTACTGCACTTTTTATCTCCATCCAGAAACATTGCAACATTCAGGTGCTACACCTTTAGGTCATTAGAAACAAGACTTCATCTCATCAGGCTATACTGAGAATATATTATGTTGATTATCATGCCAGGGTTTTTGCAGTTAGGAACATTCTGCTTTGTAGGAATGCTTGTCATAAAAAGGCTCACTGGGTGCTCAGAAGCAGGGAGTGAGCAAAACCACATTGATACATTGCATTGTTAAGTTACAACACCATTGGCATTGTACTACCCTAAGATCATTTAGCTGGCATGGTTTACGTGTGTACACAGAGCATGCCTCTGCGGAGAAGTAGTGAAATATGTCAAATTCAAGCATGGATTTTATGAATGGACTTTAGGAGAATCATATTTTATTTGTGTTTTACTAAAAAAAGGTTTTCTGAATAAAAAGGATTAATCAATAAAATCAGTAGCTTTATGTAATGTTCCTAGCTCCCAGCTGAAACGCATTGTATGTTGTAAAGGAGTATGCCAGAAGTGTTTTTGGATTAGTAGATTGAACAGCGCAGAGCCTATATTCTTAGTTAACTGTTTTTTGTATGTTAGCAAAGTGTAAACATAGATGAAGAACACACTCAAAAACACGTTTGAGCGTAGGCAAAGACTCCCATTTCCTGCTGCCAGTGCTGGATTTTGCCTTGCAATTATGCACGAGGGGGTGGCATTATCCTTGGGTTAGGGATCATCGTGCCATAGATGCCTGGAGCTGCCACCATTATGCTTGAGCTAGTTTTATTCAAATGGTAGGCACCATCATACCATGGATTCCCTTAACTTGCAAAGAATTATCAACATTATGCCAGCGTCTGCTTTATACTGGAAATGTCACACACATTCAGGCATGCGCTCCCATACTCTGGCACACACACTCTCACTAACTGTATTAATGTAGTTACTCTGCGAGGCTGCAGTGCGTGTGGTGCAAGCTGCAGCCCCTCTCCCTCGTGGTACCTACAGCATAGCAGGAGGTATGGGGTCGAAAATGCAGAGCTTGAATTCTAGCTAGTCACTTTGTGGTTTGAGACGTATAGAGGTTGGCTGTTATTTAGGCATCTATTTTAGTATTTGAGGAACTCCTTTGAATCGGCTGCCCTACTGTGCCTTGTTCTGTGTTTTGTTTAAACTTATCTGCAAGTAAAACATGATTGAAGGTTATTCCTCTTGATGCTGATTTTTAAATTTAAGGCTGAAGTTTTCTATTTACTGTTCTAAAAACACCCTTACATTCTTACAATCAAAAGCTATATTACTCTTCCGCTCGGGTGGTCTGTCGCAGGTTTTCTGCCATTGCAATGAATGGAAATGCAGCTCTTTGATAGTTAATAGCCTTTTGTTCTATATTAGGATTTAAACTTATAAACTGCAAGTAACAAAAGGGGCAACATTTCCCCACCCAATGAACAGTGCTCCAGTTAAGAATCTTTAGTAAAATCTTATGATGGTACCACCGTTGGGGGCATATTATCAAGAACGGCGTTAAAATGATCGCTGCTTTAGCAGCAGGAAACTGCCGCTAAAGCGGCGATAATGGGCTTGATATTATGCCTTGAGCATTGCAATAGAAGCCCAGGTTCACATCAGAACATGGGCTTCTATTGGAATTCTCAAGGGCATATTATCAAGCCCATTATCGCCGCTTTAGCGGCAGTTTCCTGCCGCTAAAGCGGTGATAATTTTAACGCCATTCTTGATAATATGCCCGTTGGAGTCTTGTGCTTTTCTAAACCTGAAGTGTACTTGCCTGTGTAACCAATTCATGTCATGGAGTGTTTATCCAATTTGCAAACCGACCTTAAAACCCTTAACGTGGCGGTGTATGGTTCCTGGCGCTGCACACACGCGTGGTCTGGTTCCTGGCGCACAAAGCCAAGGTTGCAGCGCACAGAGACCCTCCACTGCCGCACACAGAGGAAAAAATTAGAGGAAACATTGGTCCTCAGTGTATTCCCATGTTGATGTCAGCATTCTTAGAGCGGCCACGGGATGCTTCAGATACTGTTGGATTGGACACCCGCTCTACTACAGGCGCACAGGCTTTGGATGTTTCGATTGCTTCCTCAGCATTGGCTGTGGGAACTGAAGGTCACCTTTGCTCGATTGACCTGATCTGTGAGGTGTTACAGGGACCGTCATCTGCGAAGGCAAGCAACAGTGATGTTGCCTCTCCCACACAGGATACAAACATTTGGCCTCTTTTCCAAACCAACCGCAATTGGAATTTTTAAACAATTTTTCTTTTTTGCTCTTACTGAGCACCATGGCTCTCAGGCGTACTCAGTAGCTCAAGCTATATATGAAAATATTTTAAAGGACTTTTAGAGCATATATATATATATATATATATATATCCTACTGGCAGTCGCCAGTAGGTAGTTATAGTTAGGACCTATTTTCCATAGGAAATCCGCAACATTTTATTTGGAATAACGTTGATGAATCTTCGCGAAATTTTCCAAACTTTTGGCCAGCTCCGGTCCGCTCCTATCCTGAAAATTTCACGGTGATTCGTCAAGCGGGGGCTGAGAAAAAAGGGGGGTCCCAAAACGCGTTTTCCCCAAGCATTTTCCCATAGGACCTGTTGACGCAGCTACAGCCAGAAGTGCTGAACGGAATTACACCAAATTTGGCAAAGAGGTAGTCCTCAGTTCAGACTCGTGCCTTTTGCTTAAATGGTGTAAATCCGTTCAGTAGTTCCTGAGAAAATCAAAAGTAAAATCACATATATATCTGGGCGGAGCCTAACCACACATCTCATCGTGAGATCTGATTGGCTGTCAGCACTTCATCCAAGAAGTGTTGGCAGCCATCTTGGGACCAATATACATGATAGCACCTCATTAAAAAGCCTTGCAGTTAATAGAAGGCTTTAAGACTTTAGTTACATTATAAATCATTTGTTGATGGTACCATACTCATTTTAGGAATTGTGGTGTGTTCTAAGGTGATTTTACCATGTGAAAAAGCCTTCTGCTGTGATATCATGAATCATGTTTGAGAGAAAACTATTTTCTCATGCTTTTCCCACAGAGGTTTGGAAGGTGATCTATAAGCTAAACTGAGTGCATATTTTCTGTAAATTCACATTATCTTTCTTAGTCATGTGAGAATGAAGTCTGACATTCTCAGTAAAACATGTACATCCAACAAGGGCAGAGACTGTCAGTTGATTCCTTTGTGTTCTACTGCAGCTTCCCAGAGTGTTCTAAAGAACAACTAGAGCGCTAACAAACGTATGGCACACCTGAAGCCATCTTGGTTGGAATAAAGTGGTAACTATTAAAACATTTTATTTAAAAAGGAACAAAATGAGGGGGTTCATTTTGCCATAGAAAGTATGATTAGTGCTGCAGAAAGAAAAATTAGGGCACATTTTGAGTGACTTCTCAAATCCTCTTCTATTTCATTAAAAAATTCTGACATGCAGACTGAAACATGCACTTTTAATACCAGCAGCAGACTTCCCTGGTGAGCAGTAGCTTTACTACAGTGATCTAATAAGCAATTAGAGTGCTAACATTCAGAATTTATGGCAAATGTGTGACACATCTGAATGCCTTCTTGATGGAATCAAAGTAAAAAAATGAAAGTATTTCCCACTGAGGAGACTGCAGTAAATGAGGAAATTAGGAAACTTCATAACAAATAAATCTCCCAAGATGGCCACCAGGGACAAAAGAGCCCAAATGCAGCACAAATATCACCCAGATGTAGCCCAATGACAGAAGTGTGCAAAACACGTATTTTTTGTGTATTTGCAGTTTTATATAGTGCAGACTTGTCAGGTATTGGAGTGCTTTACATGAGCATTGGTTACATCACACAAGATCAAATTCATTTTGGTTGTAGGCATGGGGAGATTAAGTGATTTGACCAGAATCACAGAATGTTGAGCTGAAGCAAAAACTCCAACCTGGTTCCACAGTTGCAAAGTCTGCAGCTCAGGAAGTAACACCACATCCTCTCCCCTAGGTGCAACATTTAATCAAGTGGTCAACTGGATAAAAAAACATAAAGATTACAAATAATTTAAAAGTTTTTTGTCGCTATTTGCAAACTCAGAAAATATGTCCTCATTTTAGTTTTTTAGAGCACTAACCATAATTTTGATGCAAATAAGACCCTCTCCTATATGTAATTTCTAAAGGAAATACTCTAGGTATTACAGTTTTGATTACATCAAGATGACGTCAGGCGTTCCACACTTTTGTAATAAATATAGAATGTTAGCAATCTAGTTGTTCATTGGGATACTGTTGAGAGGCAGAGGCCACGGGCACAGACTCTGAAAATTGAAAGCAGGTAGGAGAGTGCAGAGGCAACAATTTGACCACACTGGGCAGGCAGGAAGGACAGTGGCAGCACAACAGACTATGGAGGGCAGTGGAAAGAGGGGCAGGGGCACCAAACCAACAATACAGGACTGGCAAGAGAGGCTGTGGCAGAAGGAAGAGGCAGTGGTAGTACAACCATACATGCCAACAGACCCGTTTCAGCCAGGAAACGTCCAATGTTTTTAAGCTCAAATGGGCTTTATTTGATCTGTCTCCTGTCTACAATCTCCTCTTTTTCAATGTAACTCAAAGGGGAAAATCAATACCCCAGTTTTTTTTCAAAATCTCCCTCTTACCAAGTTCAAAATGTTCGCAAGTATGGTACATTGGATCATGGTAGGCAGAAGGAATTGGGGTAGGGACATGGACTCGGATAACAGAGGACAGGAGGGACATGGAGAGGTGCACCAAACTGACCCTACAGGGCAGGCATCAGGGTTTGCAGCAGCATAATACACCACACAGCGCATGCAGGACGGGAGTGCAGCACAACAATCCATAGAAAGCAATAGGGAGGGGACAGGACCATGCACATGGACAACATAGAACAGAGGGGAAAGAGGCAATGGTAGCAGGTCCATGGAACATGGTGGGCAAAAAGGATGGAGCAGGGGCATGTCGGAAGAAGAATAGGGGCAGCAAGCTAAGCACAGAGGCTAAGCAGGAGGTCAATGATGGGCCATAGAATTCGGCAATGGAGGGCAGGAGGAGTGGACTGGTACATCATGCTAAATGGAGGGCAGTGGCAGCACATCAGACCATGCATGGCAGGAGGGAGGAGGCTAGTCCATGGATTCAGACAACAGAGGATAGGGAGGAGGTGGATGGGGCAGCAAGTTAACTGTTCAGAGAAGGTGGGTATTAGGAACTTCATTGTTTTTAAAATGTGTGTCTGTGCGAACTACTTAAAATATGAACAAGTATGCAGCATAATCTCACTTTTATTCAGGAAGAAGAGGATGTTTGTGACTGTGACTCCGGGCTCACTTGGCAGAAACACCCCCTGACCCTCCACCCCCCATCGCAAAATGTAATGCCCGTGAAAAGGGTAGATGGACGCAGTGTTATATAGAACATAGTCCTTCGAGCACGATTGAAAATGAAAACTAGATATAGTATATGGTATAAACTATGCACCAAAAAGTGTGATATAAGATGAACCAGCACGTGAAATATAATATGCAATACATTGTGCGCAATGACAGATTCATTGGAGAGCGCGCGATAGCACAGGCACTAGCGCGTACTATGCAATATGCGCCTTGGAGTGTAATATGCACAGGGCAGTGTTGTGTAAACTAACTAGTCTCTAAAGTTGTAATATAAAATATGTGCTGGGGAGTGTAACGTTGCATATGCACTGTGACAAAGATATGTATCCCAGATTGTAAAATGTATGGCATAGCGCTGTGCGTTATAACATAGGCATCGAGAAAGGCACGTTAGATGGGGCAATATAACCCGTGCGAAGGCAAGTGTGGCATGACATATTCACGGGGTGGTGTTACAGTGCACATGGGCTAGAGAGTGTCATAGCATACGCACTAGCTGGTGAAATACAACACAGAGGTGTGAGGCCCTTGGCGGGCACTGGTGGGTGTAACCCAGCATTGGGCTCAGCCAGGAGCACGCTGTGACTCTCAAGTGAGGTTCGTCTCCTTTCCAGAGAGTAAAATAAAAAGTATTACACATTCGGCGGTGGATGTGTGTTTTATTACCGTGAGGGGGGTTTCTTGCAAAGTTTGGTTGATTTTTTGTCGAATCCCCTTTGAATGGCTTGGTGTGCTTGTATATTAAATGTGCCCGTCAATAGCTACCCATGTTTGTATAAATAAACAACAAGGGTGTCTACTTGGAGAGTACCCTCCGGCGGGGGCGCCGGGATTAGGCACGGTAGGGCGTCAGACACGTCAGAGCTTCACTATCGGTGTAAATACATTCCATGTGGATTCATTCTATGCATAGTCGCCTTTTAATGAATATCACGCAAATCGTCATGGTGATAGGTACATACGGTTTGTCCAGCATGTCCTAGGTATTTCTATAAATATATATTTTTTAAAAATAATAAAAAACAAAGGCCGGCCCCGGGGGATGGGGTCCCCGGGGCCATTAGTGGCCTGAGGAGGGGGGCAACACAGCCCCCTCCTAAAGAATTAAAAAAAAAAAAGGCCATGACCCGGGGGTTGGGGTCCCCGGGGCCGATTAAGGCCTTGGGAGGGCCAAATTAATTTTTTTCAACCAAAACAATTAGGGTGCAGGCCCTGGTGGATGGGGTCCCCAGGGCCAGTAAATTAGAAAAAGAAGGGGGGCCATACAGCCCTCCTTCTTAAAAAAATAAAATAAATAAAAGACCGGCATCGCGCCGGAGGCCACGCCCCCTCCTTGCAGCACTCTGCAAACGCGCCCCCTGGCCAGTTGTAAGTTGGGAAATTAATTCCCCTTCAATACTGAGGGTCCCTGAGGGCCAACTAGCCCAACAGGTATCTCCAGTATGCGCCAGGGAGCTGCGTTGCAGACAGGTGTTCTGAGGCCACGCCCCTTTTTCACCTCTATGCAACGCAGCTCTGTGGCGCTTACTGGATGTACCTAGTGGGCTGGTTTGACCCTAGGGACCCTTAGGATTCAAGGGGACTTAATCTCTCAACTTAGAACGGCCACAGGGCGCGTTTACACAGTGGTGAAGGGAGGGGACGGGGCCTGAGGTGATGTGTGGAAACACGCCCTGTGGCGCGTTTTATGTTGGGGAAATAATTCCCTTTCAATCCTGAGGGACCCTGGGGGCCAACTAGCCCACCAGGTGCTTCCAGTAAGCGTCACTGCTCTGCGATGCAGAGAGGTGGTGCAGGCCGTGCCCCTTTTTACACCTCTCTGCAATGGCGCTTACTGGACGTACCTAGTGGGCTATTTTGCCCCTAGGGATCCTCAGGATTCAAGGGGACTTAATCTCCCAACTTAAAAAACGGCCACAGGGCGTGTTTACACAGTGGGGAAGGGAGGGGACGGGCCTGAGGTGACGTGTGCAAACACACCCTATGGCGCGTTTTAAGTTGGGGAAAAAATTTCCCTTCAATCCTGAGGGCCCCTGGGGGCTAACTAGCCCACCAGGTGCTTCCAGTAAGCGCCACTGAGCTGCGTTGCAGAGAGGTGGTCCAGGCCGGGCCACTTTTTACACCTCTCTGCAATGCAGCTCTGTGGCACTTACTGGAGGTACCTAGTGGGCTAGTTGGACCCTAGGGACCCTCAGGATTCAAATAAACTTAATCTCCCAACTAAAAACGGACACAGGGCATGTTTACACAGTGGGGAAGTGAGGGGACGGGGCCTGAGGTGACGTGTGCAAACACGCCCTGTGGCGCGTTTTAAGAGGTAGTTTTAATCCCCTGCCCTATTATATACTAGGGGCTTACAGAGGAGGTCATGCTGATCACAGGGGGACCCCAAGGCATAGTGTTCCCTAGTGTATGTAGGTGTTTTCACTGTATTCTGAGTGTCTTTCAACATAGCACTGGCTCTAGGACTGGTTAGTCAGACTCAGTTAACACCAGTATCCGTCTGAAAAAGTTGAGGGTCCAGGATGATTTTGCAACAAGGCTTCTTTCTGCTCTTCTGTTTGTTCTTTCTGCACGTTATCCTTCTTCCTGCACTTTTCTTCGTCTTTGAGGACTTCTGTTGCTTCTTTCTGCATTTCTTTTTTTTCTTTCTGTGCATTTCTTCTTCTTTCTTCACATGTCCTATCTCTGCAGCCATAGTTAGAAAGTAGCATTTAAAAAACCTTTGAAATTCACTGAAAAAACCATAGGTTTCAGGCACGTTATAGTTAGGAATTAGCATTTAAAAAACCTTAGAAATTCACTGAAAAAACCATAGGTTTCAGGGGCGTTATAGTTAGCTGGACTTTTCACTCGTACAAAACCATTGAAATTCCCCCGTTATAGTTAGTTCAGCTAACTATAACTCGCGCGCCCGCAATGCACTGCTGATGACGTCACATATTACATCACTCATGACATGGTCAGTGACATCACTCATGACATCGCTGATGACATCTAAAATGACATCACTGATGACATCATCCAGTGAATGTGTGTTTTTCTGAAAATTACATATGTTTTATATATGTATATCTCAAGGTCGATGGAAGAATAAATGGGTATATAAGTGTCTAAATGGATGATTTGTTTTTGAAAAATTGATTGTATAACTGACTGTATCTTAGTGAACACATGGCTTAGTGAGTAATGTTTAAATATGTAAATATCTGTATCAGTCTCTCACTTTGTGTATGAGTGGCTGCATGGGTGGGTGAGTAGCTACATGAGTGTCTATATAGGTTATTAATTGGTTTTTTGAGTATCAGTATGAGTGTCTGAGTGTCTGTATGGTTCGGTGGGGGGTATTACGTAGTACATAGGTGCATGAATGAGTGACTCACGGTTTGTATGTGTTGAAGACAGCATGTGTGCAGGACTGTATGGGTGGATGAGTGTGTGCATGAGTGTGTTAGTGAGTGAATGACTGTCTCAATAGTGTCTTTATGAATAACTACATATGTTTTAAACTAGTATATGTGACTATTGGTGTATATAAGTGAGTATATGTGAGAGTGAGAGATTGAAAGAGTACCTGTATGAATAAGTATGTGTTTCTATAAGTGATTGTTTAAAAGACTAAGTATGTGTAAGTTTCTGTAGAAGTAAGTGTGGCGGTGTGTGTATAACTGTATATGCAAGTAAATGGATGTTTGACTCTTTATTAGCATGAGTGACTATGTGTGTGAGTAACTCTATGGATGAGTGGCGTTGTGTAACAGGATGTATAGGTGTATGCGTACATATGATGAGTGAGTACATGTATGAGTGACTGTATAGGACTGTTGGTGAATGAGTGGATGTGTATGGGGATCTTAGAATTACTGAATAGGTTGTTGTAACTGATATTGGTATGTCCATTGTTTTGAAAAGTTTAGTTTCTATTTTTGAATGTGTGTATCAAAGGTTATATTAGGGGGGGAGGAGGCCTGCCACTATCACAAGGATGATGTCATCAGTGATGTCATTTGAGATGTCATCAGTGATGTCATGAGTGATGTCACTGACCAGGTCATGAGTGATGTAATATGTGACGTCATCAGCAGTACATTGCGGGCACGCAAGTTATAGTTAGCTGAACTAACTATAACAGGGGAATTTCAATGGTTTTGTACGAGTGAAAAGTCCAGCTAACTATATATATATATATATATATATATATATATATATATATATATATATATATATATACACATATAGGACTCAAAGTTTTTTTTAGCATATTTTAGGACTTTTTAGAACTTTTTATTCTAAACAAAGTTTTTATGAATGATTGATTATAAAGACATTCCCTTTTTGTTTTTGTAGTAGATTGTCCAGTCGGATGAGGAGTGGGTGTTATGATTTGTAATGTACCCCAATATAGGCCTGGGTAGTCACCTAACCTTTCACCCACATTTTCCCTGCCACTGTACTGCATAACGGTTTTGGTATTGACCTTTTACCTAGTTAGGTACTGCATAAATGTTGTGTGGTTTTCCCCGAAAACTAGCCTCATTTATTATGCAGCAGGATTACCATCTTGTGCATAATAACTATGTATATAGGTCATCCCTTTTGTCATCCTCTGCAGACATGACACAGCAAGGTAGAACCCCTGAGGGTACCTTTTGGGTATATAAATACCATATCTTTGCTGGGGCGAGCAGAGGAGAAACGACTTCCATGCAGACACCCTGATGTGAGACTGCATGCAGACACTCCAGCACGCAGTGGTCTGACATCCCTCGTGGGGAGTCCTTCTCGAGACCAAGACTTGGTCCTTCATTCTCTCACACCAGGTAATGGGGTTGGTTTTCATCCTAGGGGGATTCTTGGCTCTACACCTACATACATGCTAGGTACATTTAGGTACATCTAGTTAGGGTTAGCTTCATAGGAGCACGCATTATTATTGTCATGCCATGATACACCTTCATATATCCATTGTTTTAGCAATATGGTAGAAATCTACCATCCATTTACTCTGTTGATGCTCATAATCATTTATATCTGTTTCTGTCTTATTGTTGCAGCACACAAATTTTACACTAGAATGACACTGGCTCAATAAAGGCTTATTGAAAACGTCTTCATCGTTTATTTTATGTATCTCTCTGACACAAAATGAGCACGAGTGACTGAGCAAAAAGTACTGTACTGTTTCCACGATCCCTGAGGGTTCAGGGTTGACATGTTAAATAGTTGCCAGAAACTATTCTCTCTTTGGTAAGAGGGGTTCATAGTGGCACTGTGAGCTAGTTGGTATACAGGCGAGCATATCCGGTGGGGGTGTCTGGAATCACTCTGGACACCAGTCCCACAGTTTATGTTGTCTAAACATGCAGATTCTATATAAATTTATAGGAACTACACGACAGGAGTGGTCTTCTTGCAGACCACTGAAATTGTACCAGAGGGTTAATATACCCGCTGCAAAGCAGGTATAATATCTAAATAACAGAGTTGTGTTTTATGTAGATAGCTCAGTGGGTTACAACTGCTTTTCTCAAAGAGATCATTTTGCTACTTGCAGTTCATAAGTTTTAATCGTATTATAGCACAATGAGCTATGAACTGTCATCAAGGAGCTGCATGCAACCTGCAGGGTATAGATGAGAGCGCTAGGTTTTTTCCTAGTCTTTCGTTATCCTAATGTTGCTGAAAAGGGATTGTTTGGGTAGAAATAAATTCTTATTAATAAAGCCAAACAGTGTGTTATATTTTAAATCCTGAGTCTGTGCATCTCCATACCAAGCACTCTCAAAATATACTACCTACCAGTATGGATGACATGTGACTTCTACATCTTGTAGTCCTTATTGTCTTATGTAATATTTCTAATATGCTTATTTACACATGTATGATTGTTTCTGTATAATGTGTGTGTGATATAAAGTGCTCTGACATACTGCAATGGTACGAATAGCAGTAGAAAACAAATGAAATACCTGTGAGAGAGGGGCTTTGGAGAGATGAGGGGCACATTTAGAGGGTGGTATTGAAGGAATCCTTGGAGTAGGAGGTCATTGCAGGTTGCCACAAAGTGTGTCGCACCAAGTGACATCAGCATTAAAACTGGCCCTGTACAAGGTGGTTAAATGGAGATTCCTGCCTGGGATGTATTGGAGAAAAATTTTGACTATAGTCCAGTCTTTCTTCCTTTATGCTTTGTGGATGATATAGAGACATTTTAACTGAATTCTGGATTTCAATGGCAGCCAAAGGAGGGATTTTCCTGCGGGCTATACATGGTCATGCTTCTGAGGGTTGAAGCATAGCCTGATACTGCAGTCTTTGCCTTCACTCCATCAATGTTTGTTGACATTCAAAAGCAATTCTTATTTAAAATGGCACCTTGCATGTGACAGGACACGTGGGTGATGGATCGAAAAGAAATTCAGAACCGTAGTCATGTCAAGTTTAACATTTGGGGCACTTTTTTGATTAACATTTCAGAAGTGAATTGTTTTCCAGGACCCTGGGTCAGTTAGGAAAACCATCCTTTTCTGAAACCAAGAAATCAACGAAAAGTAAGGTTAATTGTGTTCAGTAAATGTTCACTACTGATTCCCAAGGTCTGCTATGTATTTCTTAAAAGCTTCTCCCCAGATGCCTTTGGGACACCTGAATGTAGAAGAGGCATGACAGCATCACCCCTGGAATTATTGGGCGAGTGGCACGGCCCACAAAGAGGTCACAGGGGGGATAAGCTTAGGGTGGCAGGGTGCGGGTTCAGGGCTGATCAGTGGGATTGCAGCGATAAGGCCGCTCTCTTTATGCTGGAGTTCGTCATGGGTCAAGTGTTATACAATTTTTTGGCCCACCTATCCATCCAGATTCCTGATACGCTGGTTTTTCCCAGTGTTTTGGGGATGGATATATTGGTTGTTTGAAGTTTGTCGTCTAAAGGGTTAGAAGTTCTTTGAGGGATGGTAGGCTCAACAACTGTTTGTCAAATGTTTTACCCAAGGAATGGGTTGTTGCAAAGGGTTTATTGTAGATTTCTTGTGGATATCAGGTGGCAGTGCTTTCTGTTTATTGTATTCACTGCTTTAGGACAGGTTAGGGCAAGTTAAGTAGTAGATTTGTGTTGGACCTGGCCTTCTCTGTAGGGTCAATCCACCTTTCTTTTCAGAAATTCATTTTGGCTGGCCTTAGAAATTTGTGCACTTCACCACTGCTAACCAGTGTGAAAATGCTTGTGCTCTTCTTTTTAAACATGATGAAGTTTGCTTACACCTTATTGGCACATTTAATTTAAATTTACTGATAAGTCCCTAGTAAAGTGGTATGACGTGTAGCCAGGGCCTGTAAATTAAATGCTAGTAGTGGGTCTGCAGCACTGATTGTGCCACTCACTTAAGTAGTCTTTTGAAACATGCCTCAGGACTTCCATTGCAGCCTGTCTTTTGCCTGGCCTAAACCTTTCTTTTTAATACATGTAAGTCACTCATATAGTAGGCCCTAAACAGCATGTAGGGCAGGGCGCAGTGCATTTAAAAAGTTGGACATGTACTTTTACGTTTTTCATGTCCTGGTAGTGAAAAACTCTTCAATTAGTTTTCCACTACTGGCCTACTTCTCCCATAGGATTAATAAGTGATAACTTTTGATTGGGAGTAGGTAGGAATATCAAGTTTCGTCTCTAAAGAATTGTAATTCAAAACACTCATGAGTGGTAAAGTCAGATTTTAAGTCACAATTCTGAAAATGCTACATGTAGAAAGTTGGCATTTTCTTGACCCATTCATTTGTTACCTGCAGCTTTCTCCTGGGTCACATGGCTAGATGTACATGACTTTGTGAATTCCTACCAGACAAACACACAAGAGGGGGACATGGTGGTGGCAAGATGGTCCCTCTGGGCAGGATGGGGGTGCGAAGTTGTGCATAGCCCCACTTGCACTTCAAAGACACTGCCTCAGCACACATACAAATAACTTCACAATAGTCTATTGTCTCCCCATACCTCTTGGAGCCAGTGTGGGGAAGGAAACAATTCCAGAACCAGATGTGTGGGGTATGCCTGGGCTAAAATTTAGTTCAGTTCGCGGAAATTGCGATAATTTGACATTTTCGCGTTCCGTGGAAAGCGCAAAAATGTCAAAATTTCCGCATTCCGCAGCTTGGCGATAATTTGTTTCTTGCTCGCGCTGTAAAATAATACATTCGCGCGCGATCGCCTTACCTGAATTCCTGCGTTTGCCGACAAGTTTTCTTGATCCGGTCGCGTTCTCCATGAGATGTTGTATTGTTTTTAGCCATTTGCGCTGTCTCGCGACAGTTCGCGCCCGCAGTGACGTCATGCGTCGCGCGATCACGTCTTTCTTCTCGCGATCATGCACTGCGAGACAACTGAAAACAAGATGGCCGCACCCGCGAGCAACCACATGGGTAAGTTGGCGAGCCGCAACCATGCAGAAAATCTCGCGAACATGCGGGAAAAAACTTCCCCATCTTCGCGATATTTCCGCGTGTTTGCGATAATTTTTAACATTTTCGCGATAATTTGCGAAAGTGGATTTCGCAAATTCTGCCCACCCCTAGTGTGGGGGGGGAGTCTGGAGGTATCTTCCACTTCAAAGCAGGCACCAGGTATAAAAAAGATAGAACCCTCACACCAACTCCTCAGTACACTCCTGGACCTATGTATATTACAGGAGGAGGACTGCCCTGTTAACAGAAACTTGCACTGCTGCCTGATCTGCTTTCTGAGAAGGAAGACTAGACCAGCTCCCATTATCCTAGGCTACCTGAGTGACTCCAAGGGTCAGCTGACTGACCTGTTCTGAACTACAGGGACACAACAAGCTCCAGAGGCTGTCCTGCATTTGCCCATCTGACCTGCTGTACTGTACCTGCTTGGACCTGAAACTGGACTTGCCTGAACCCTGCTCAAATCTACTGAAGTGAGTTCCTGATCCCCAAGTGGTGTGTTCCCGGGTCCTGGGACCTTTATTGGCATCAGAGAGAGGTCCTCCTGACCTTACTGAAGGTTCCACCAAATCCGCATGAAGCAATGCTTATCCCCCAAAAAGCCTCACTACACAGCTACAAGCTTCATTGGATCAGACGCAGAGCGATGCAAAGCCCTGCACAGTCTCACTGCAAGTAGCCAGACTCATCAGAATCAATGCTGAGCAAAGCCTTGCCACACAGCTCCCAGCTTCATCTGATCTGGCACCGAGCAATGAAAAGCCCCGCATAGCCTCTCTGCACAGCTCATTGGACTCGATGCGGAGCAATGCAAAACCCCACAAAGTCTCTCCACATAGCTTCATCGGAACCAACGCCAAATGATGCAAAGCCTGGCAAAGCAACGCTGCATGGATTGCTCACCAAGGACATAAGGTATCCTCAGCGGGTCAAACTCGGTGCTGTGCCCTGTCAGTTCTCCATTGGTGTTGGACTAAACGAGTGACTTTGTCCTAGTTTAGCGCAATCAGATACCTTCAGTTGTCACTTTGCGCCTTTTAGTGCTACTTTAATCTAAATATTTAAAAGATCTCCAGTTTCTCTGATTAGATATTTAGTTGTTTTGGTCTCAAATAATTTACACAATTTTTCTTGATTGGTGTGGGAGTTTTCTTGTGTTGTGTTTTTACTTCATTGCTGTTTAAGTAATGCATAAAAACTTTACACCTTGCCTCTAAGTTAAACCTGACTCCTTTGTGTCAAGCTACCAGATGGTTAAGCACAGGTTGATTTAGTGACTTTTTTGGTTTACCCTGACAGAGATTGTGGCTGTTGCTTGAGAAGGGCTCACATCCCTCTTAACCAACTACCCAATTGCTCACATTTGGGCATTAGTTTGATGAGGATTGGGGAGTTGAAGGGTGGGTGCGTCCAACTAGGAGGAAGGGGAAGGAGGGAGGCATTGTAGGTTCGACAATGATAGTTGCTGGAGAGCAATGGCATGCACAGATTGGAAAGCATACACATCTTTGAACCCTAAAGGCACAAACTCCCTCTTAATGCTACCCTTCCATGAATCTGAAAATTTTTTACTACCCCTTAACACTACCCTTACCTGAAGTGTATACGCCACTTACTACTCCTCAATGGTACTCTTCCAGAAACCCTCAACCTCCTTAATTACTCCTTAAAGTTACCCTTCCCTGAATCCTAAAAAACAATACTACTCCTTTGGATTCATAAGACCCCTTACAACCCCCTAATGCTATCCTTCCCCGGCAGCTAAAAACCTCTTTATGCACTTCTCCCTGAATCCCAAAACATATTACTGCCCCTTAATGCTACCCTTTCCTTAATCCCAAAAACCCCTCACTACCCACTTACTGCTGCCCTTTCCTGAACTTTAAAACCCTTCCACAAACACTAAAAAACCTTTAATATCCCATAACACTATCCTTCCCTCAATGCAACAAACCCCTTAATACCCCTTAATGCTACCCTTTCACGACACTAAAAATGCTTACATCCCTTAGTGCTACCATTCCCTGAATCATAAAAACCATACCTCTAACACTACCCTTTGCTGAATCCTAAAAACCCATAACTCTTCCTTAACCATACCCTTACCTGAGCCATACCACCCCCTTATTACCTCTTTATGCACCTTTACGTGAGCCCTAAAAAAACTTTACTATCCCTTAATGCTACACTTTGCTGAACCATATCATCCTCTTACTACTCCTGTATGCACCCTTTCCTGAACTGTAAAATACCTTACTACCCCTTCACACTAACCCTGAAAACCACTAAAACCCTGAAACAACTGAAAACCACTAAACCCTGAAAATCACTTTCTATCACATAACATTACCCGTAACCCTAAAAACCCTACATACTCGTACTACCCTTTAATGTTATCCTTCCCTGAACTCTAAAACTGTCTTACTAGCCCTTTCCTCACCTTTACTGAACCCTAAAAACCCCTTACTACTACTTAACGTTACCCTTCCGAGCCCTACAAATTGCTTACTACCCATTAATTCCCTGAACTAAAACCCCTTAATTCTGCTTATTGCTACCCTTTCTTGAATGCTAAAAACCCCTTACTACCCTTTAATGCTACCAATCCATACAAACCGCTTACTACCCCTTAAGGCTACCCTTCGATGAATCCTAAAAATCCCTTTCTAGCCCCTAACCCTCTTCCCTACCTCACTGCAAATACTTCCTTCTACTTTAGCATGAGCATAATCCCTTGCCTTTGCTTCCAGTGCACTTACCTTTGCCCTATAAGGGGTGTTCAGGCAAAACATCAGAAGTAAAATATTGTCAGACAGAAATATCAAGTCAAATACCGTCACACAGAAATATCGTTTGCAAGAATATATTTGTCAAGGTAAGTAATATGGCTTTTAACAATATCTAATCATTAATACAGTTTACAAAAATATCGAAATGATTAATATAGTCTACAAAACAATTGATGTTAAGAATATCGGTTTTACATTCTTTTAAATGTATTTTAGAATGTATTTTAATGTATTTTAATGTATTTTAATTGTTTAAGTTATAAAATGTATGTTTAATCATTGTGAGTGTTGTGTAGTATAGATTTTTAATTGTTAGTAGTTTTGAAATGTAATTTTATGCATTTTGTTTATTCTTAGTACCATAGCGGGTTGTAGGGCTTGTAGGAGTACAGGGTGGGAAGTAAATTAATTATAATTAATTAATAATGAGTATTTGTATTTAATTGATAATTATTTATGTTAATTTTATAATTAATTATCTTTTTAATTAGCTGTCAGGTGTGTGTTTGTGTTTTGTAGGGGTATAGGGAGGGAAGTGAATTAATAATAATTAACGGTTAATTAATGTTAATAATTTAATTGACAATTATGTCAATTGTGCAATACAACAATTTTGTTTCTGATGTGTGTCGTTTTTGTATAGGTTAAGAGTGTGTAGGAAATGAATTATAATTAATTAATAATGCTAATTTATAATAATTACTGAAATGATAAATAAATATGTAAAATATTACATTAAGATATTCTGTACCTTATATATTAGGTGTAAGTTGTGGGACCTGTAGGACTAAAAGGTGGGAAGTTAATTAAATATAATTAATTTTTATAGTTAATTATTAATATTTTTTAATTGACAATTATGAAAATGATGCAAGTAATATGTATTTAATTTATGTATTAGGTGTGGGTTGATTGTTTTGTATGGATAAAGGGTGGGGAGATAAATAATTATTACTAAAATAATTATATTTATTACTTTTTTAATAAATATTCAATTATGTAACATGTCTAACTAACATCATTTAAATAATTATTTTAGATGTGTTCTGTACTTTGTAGAAATATAGGGTAGAAAGCTATTTAAGTAATACTAAATTTAAAAATAGTTAATGTGTTATATAATTATGTTATTTATTATAGCATGTGTTGTGCATTTTAAAAGTAAATAATAGTTTATTTATTGGTTAATATTATTTTGAGAATATCTTTTTATATTTTAATTAAAAAAATATTTGTAGTAATTTCTGATATGTATTAAACATTGTAATACATATTTAATTTAATTACAACAATTATTTAGATCTGTTATATTTACATATTTATGTATATTTATGTTTTTTGTTATTTGGTATGTTTTTGAAACTATAATATTTTGTTTAAGTTAATTCATTTTACCCCTCCGGAATCCAACAATTACCCTACTGTTGCACTGACTGCAGTCGGAATAGTAAATTTTACCCCTGTGTAACCCAGCAGTTTCCCTTCTGTTGCATTGCTTGGAGTGGGAGGAAAATGCTACCCCACCTGATTCCAACACTTGGGGGCCGATTCCGATGTCGGACGGACCTGAGTACGTCCGACATCGGTCAGGAACCGTGACCAACCGACCTACTGTCGTCGGTCACGGCCCTGCAAGTACTATGCGACCGAACCCTGTTCGGTCGCAATCGTATCCCACACAATGGGAGCATGCATTCCGGGCGTAATGCATGCCCGCATTGTGCAATGGAGGGGTGCAGTCCATCCCTGCACCCTGTGGCCGGCACTCCAGGGTGCCTGTCACCAGGTGCAGGGATCTACACAGGGGCACCAAAACCGTATCTGGAAGCATCCGGATGCATGATGGTCGGCCCTGGGGGCCAACTAGCCCATCAGGTACCTCCAGTAAGCGCCACGGAGCTGCGTTGCTGGATGTTGTAAAAAGGGGCGTGGCCTCTGAACACCTCTCTGCAACGCAGCTCCCTGACGCATACTGGAGGTACCTGGTGGACTAGTTGGTCCCCAGGGACCCTCAGGATTGAAGAGGAATTAATCCCCAACTTAAAATGCGCCACAGGGCGTGTTTGCACACATGTCACCTCAGGCCCGGCCCCCTTCCTTCACCATTGTGCAAACGCACCCCCTGGCGAGTTGTAAGTTGGGGAATTAATTCCCCTTCAATACTGAGGGTCCCAGAGGGCCAACTAGCCCCCCAGGTACCTCCAGTATGCGCCAGGGAGCTGCGTTGCAGACAGGTGTTCAGAGACCACGCCCCTTTTTACACCTCTCTGCAACGCAGCTCTGTGGCGCTTACTGGAGGTACCTAGTGGGCTAGTTTGACCCTAGGGACCCTTAGGATTCAAAGGGACTTTATCCCCCAAATTAAATCGGCCACAGGGCGTGTTTGCACACGTCAGCTCAGCCCCCCCTCCCTTCACCAGTGTGCAAACGCGCCCTTTGTCGCGTTTTAAGAGGTAGTTTTAATCCCCCTGCCCTATTATATACTAGGGGCTTACAGAGGAGGTCATTCTAATCACAGGGGTACCCAAACGCATAATGTTCCCTAGTGTATGTAGGTGTTTTAACTGTATTCTAAGTGTCTTTTAGCATAGCACTGGCTCTAGGACTGGTTAGTCAGAGTCGCTTACCACCACTACCCATCTGAAAAAGTTGAGGGTACTGGATGATTTTTTGCAACAAGGCCTCTTTCTGCTCCTCTGTTTGTTCTTTCTGCATCTCTTCCTTCTTCCTGCACTTTTCTTCGTCTTTGTGGACTTCTTTTGCTTCTTTCTGCATTTCTTTTTCTTCTTTCTTCACATGTCCTATCTCTGTAGGCGTAGTTAGAAACTAGCATTTAAAACAGCTTAGAAATTAACTGAAAAAAAAAAAAGGTTTCAGGCACGTTATAGTTACAAATTAGCATTTAAAAAACCTTAGAAATTCACTGAAAAAACCATAGGTTTCAGGGGTGTTTAGTTAGCTGGACATTTCACTCGTACAAAACCATTGAAATTCATCCGTGATAGTTAGTTCTGCTAACAATAACTTGCGCGCCCGCAATCCACTGCTGATGATGTCACATATTACATAATTCATGACATGGTCAGTGACATCACAGATGACATCATCCATGTGACCATCAGATACACCTCATCATACACTAGTATAACCTTTCATCACTCACTGTAAAATACAGAGTACCATATTTGAATCCATTGACACACCTACAAGTTTCTAAAAACCCACTCAGTGATTCCTAGATCTACACACACATCTAATCACTTACCTATAGATTCACTCATACATGCTGTCAATGATCAATAGAACACTATCAAATATACTTATACACCTATATTGACATTACACACCAGCACACATCCTATTCACTTATGCAGTTATCCTACTCACGTATGGATCATACTTACATTTAGTCAGCTACACACTTATACAAACACCACTTCATTTATTCATATAGATAGTATCTCATACTTAGTGTGTTATAAAATCACTATTACAAACATACAGTTACCCATACAGTCACTCACACAATCACTGAGTCTTATGTATACTTATTTATATACAACAACTGTCACATACGCTGCCTTTATTTTTCTAGTTTGTTGGACATGTACCATTGAGAGATATATTTGCTCATCACCACACCCATAAAGATATTCACTCACCCAAACAACTGTTATAACATGTAGTCTTAACCTCATATACTTACTGAATCAACTATTCACACATCTTTGGGCAGTCACACACCCCCCACTGAACCACACACACATTCACACTTCCATACAAATACTCAGTTAACTAATCAATAACTAATATAGACCTTCACGTATCTAATAACCAACTGGTGTAGCAGTTTACACAACAACTGACAAAGTGATACAGATATTCACACAGTTTAATCACTATCCAATATATTTAGTGAGACACTATAAATGATTCAAGTAAACAGTCAATCACACTGCTACTATATCCTCAATCCAGATATTTATATATCCACTCATTCTTCAATGCAGATTGCTATACATATAATACATATTTAAATAACGAACCAAACCACATTCACTGGATGATGTCATCAGTGATGTCATCAGTGATGTCATTTGAGATGTCATCAGTGATGTCACTGACCATGTCATGAATGATGTAATATGTGACATCATCAGCAGTGGATTGCGGGCGCGCGAGTTATAGTTAGTAGAAATAACTATAACGGAGGAATTTCAATGGTTTTGTACGAGTGAAATGTCCAGCTAACTATAACCCCCTGAAACCTATGTTTTTTTCAGTGAATTTCTAAGGTTTTTTAAATGCTAATTCCTAACTATAACATGCCTGAAACCTATGGTTTTTTCAGTGAATATATATATATTCACTGAAAAAAACACAAGCTTCAGGGACGTTATAGTTAGTTGGATATTTCACTCACAATAAACCAGAGAAATTTGTCCGTTATAGTTAGTTCAGCTAACTATAACTCACGCCCCCGCAATGCACTGCTGATGACGTCACATATTACATCATTCATGACATGCTCAGTGATATCACTGATGACATCTCAGATGACATCACTGATGACATCATCCACGTGATAATCTGATGTACCTCCTCACACCCTAATATAACATTTGATACTACATACCCACTCACTGATTCATATGTCTATACACACGTCCACTCGTTAATCCATACAGTCACTCATACCTTCAGTCACTTATCAATACAGCACTATCATTTGCACTCATACAGCTATACTGACACTCACACATCGCCACTCATCCATAGAGTTACTCACACACCTAGTCAATCATGCAAAGAATCATTCACACTCCCATTAACTCACCTATACAGTTATACACACACCACCTCACTTATTCATACTAACACATACTTACTCTCTTATACAATCACTGTGACAAGCAAACACTCATCACTCATCCATACAGCCACTCACAAGCACTCTCTCACACATATAGTGATTTATATACCCCAACACTCACTTATACTGCCTTTCACATATGTAGTTACTCACACATGTACCACTGAGACATCCATTCACTCACCAACACACCCATACACTCACCCACCCATACAGCCCTTCACAGATGCACTCTTGAACCCACACACCCAGTGAATTACCTACTCACACATCTATGCACATTCTCACCCACCCCCCACCCACCCACCCACACAGACACTCAGCACCCATACAGATACTCAGACAACCAATCAATAACCCATATAGACACTCATGTAGCTACACACCAACCCATGCAGCCTCTTATTCACCAACTAACAGACTGATACAGACATTCACAGTTTAGTAACTAACCCATGCATTCAGTAAGACACGTTTAATCACTCACACACCTATTAAATCATCCATTCAGACAGTCATTCTTCAATACACCTTGACATATATATCTGCAAACTCCGCTCGCATTCTTCTGCCACCAGTGTTAGTGACGGAGCACGGACCACGTTTTTAGTGCAAAATAGAAGTCTTATTTAAACTCCTCCAACACCAGCCATCATGACGCGTTTCGAGCCCCAAGGCCCTTGATCACATACATATATCTATATATATATATATATATATATATATAAAAAACATATTTAAACTTTACAGTAACACACACTCACTGGATGATGTCATCAGCGATGTCACTGACCAGGTCATAAATGATGTAATATATGACATCATCAGCAGTGCATTGCGGGGGCTCGAGTTATAGTTAGCTGAACTAACTATAACGGCCGAATTTCTCTGGTTTTGTACAAGTGAAATGTCCAACTATAATGTCCCTGAAACCTGTGGTTTTTTCAGTGAATTGATAAGGTTTTTTAAATGCTAATTTCTAACTATGCCTACAAAGGTAGGACATTTGCACGAAGAAAGGCGCAGAAAGAAGCAAGAGAAATGCAGAAAGAGGCAACAGAAGTCCAGAAAGACGAAGAAAGGTACAGAAAGAAGCAAGAGATGTGCACAAAGAACAGAGGAGCAGAAAGAGGCCCTGTTGCAAAGTCATCCTGTGCCCCCAACTTGCTGACGGGTACTGGTGGTAACTGACTCTAACTAACCAGGTCCGGAGCCAGTGCTATGCTGAAAGACACTTAGAATATAGTGAAAACACCTACATACACTAGGGAACACTATGGGTTGGGGTACTCCTGTGGTTGGCATGACCTCCCCTGTATGGCCCTAGTACATAATACGGCAGGGGGATTAAAACTAACTCTAACTAAGAGGTGCAGAAGGAGGCAAGAGATGTGCAGAAAAAAGCAGGTGAAGTGCAGAAAGAGGCAAGTGAGGTGTAGCAAGAGCAGTGCAGAAAGAACCAACAGAGATGTAAAAAGAGGCAAACGGGGTGCAGAAAGGGGTAGGAGAGGAACACAGAGGCAAGAGAGGTACACAAAGAGGCAGGAGGGGTGCAGAAAGAAGGAAGAGAAGAGCAGAAAGAGGCAAGAGAATTGCTGAAAGAAGCAAAAGAGGTGCAGAAAGAAACAACAGAGGTGCAGAATGAGGGAAGAGGGGTGGAGAGAGAGGCAAGAGGGGTGCAGAAAAATGTAGGATGGGTGCACAAAGAGGCAAGAGAGGTACAGAAAAAGGCAGAAGGGGTGCAGAAAGAAGGAAGAGAATCAAGACCGGTGCAGAAAGAAGCATGGAAAGTGCAGAATGAAGCAACAGGGGTGCAGAAAGAGGCAAGAGAAGTACAGAAACAGGCACGGGAAGTGCACAAAGAGGCAGGAGAATTGCTGAAAGAAGCAACAGAGGTGTAGAAAGAAGCAAGAAAAGTGCAGAAAGAGGCAAAAGAGGTACATAAAGAGACAAAAGGGGTGCAGACAGAAGCAAGACAGGTGCATAAAGAAGCATGGAAAGTGCAGAATGAAGCAACAGGGGTGCAGAAAGAGGCAAGAGAAGTGTAGAAAAGAGAAAGTGAGGTGCAGAGAGAGCCAACGGAGGTGCAAAAAGAGGCAAGCGAAGTGCAGAAACAGGTAAGAGAAGTGCACAAAGAGGCAAGAGAATTGCTGAAAGAAGCAACAGGGGTGAAGAAAGAAGCAAGAAAAGTGCAGAAAGAAGCAAGTGAGATGCAAAAACAGGCAGGAAAGGTACAGAAAGAGGGAAGACGAGTGCAGAAAGAGACAACAGGGGTGCAGAAAGAAGCACATGAGGTGCAGAAAGAGGCAACAGACATGCAGAAAGAGGGAAGAGAGGTTCTGAAAAAGGCAAAAAACGTGCAGAAAGAGGCAAAAGAGGTACATAAAGAGGCAACAGGGGTGCAGAAAGAAGCAAGACAGGTGCAGAAAGAAGCATGGAAAGTGCAGAATGAAGCAACAGGTGTGCAGAAAGAGGCAAGAGAACTGCAGAAACAGGCAAGAGAAGTGCACAAAGAGGCAAGAGAATTGCTGAAAAAAGCAACAGAGGTGTAGAAATAAGCAAGAAAAGTGCAGAAACAGGCAAGTGAGATACAAAAACAGGCAGGAAAGGTACAGAAAGAGGGAAGACGAGTGCAGAAGGAGACAACAGGGGTGCAGAAAGAAGCAAATGAGGTGCGGGAAGAGAGGTGCGGAAAGAGGGAAGAGAGGTGCAGAAAAAGGCAAGAAAAGTGCAGGGTTGACGGTAGGAAAACAATGGTAAATGAACCAACAACCAGCTCTTCAGAAACCTGGGAAAAGATGATCGAGAAGAGTATTATCACAAGCTTTTTCTTGCTGTATCTTCCATGCTAAAATCCATATCAAACTTCCACTGCGACCATACGGCGTTTCACAGAATAGCGTCCAGGCCCCACCCTTACTACTGAGATCAACCCACCAATCACTATCCACCACAAAAAGCATACAACCAGCTGTAGTTGCTTTCCTCCATCTTTTTACCTACTTGCCAGAAACAGCTCTCATTCCTGGGCAATTCAATTCATTATTTTATTAAAGATTTGGAACTCGTATGAGGTCCACATAAAAGTACATACAAATTACTGCATAAGAAAATTAAACCTAGCAAAACTCACTCCACAAACCATCATACATTATCAGAGGCCAGCATTAGCATGTCTAAAAAATCCTTTGGATAACATTAATCAATATTGTCAATTATCCTTAAAGGCGAAAAAATTAAGATTTTCACCAATGGTATCTTTTTGACTTATGGACATAAACTGAGGTTTAATGACCTCAAACATTTAGGCAACAAAAAGAGAAACCACTTCGACAGAAAAAACATTTGGAATTAGCAGCAGACGGATTGAAGTGGTAAGGCGTATCCTAACAAGTGCAAAAAATTTACAAAGGGCAGTAAGTAGCAGCTAGTTCGAATACAAAATAAAATCCAGAATTCATCCTCAGGAGAACGTTCAATTTGGAATTAGCTGCAAGAAAAAGGAACAGAAGGCATGTCCCAACCTGTGCAAAAAACAATTCAATAGCAGCCAGTACATGTGCAAAAATGAAAACCAGAATCCTACTTCGACTGAGTTTTAAACTTACCAACAGAACAAAGGTGGGAAAGGAGCACAGCATCTCCCTATTGTGCAATCAGCAAACATAAAGCAGCAATCAGTGTTCAAAATACAATCTGACTGAGGAAATATGAATACTCCATAGAAAGATAACAGGGGGGGGAGAGAGGGTACAAACCATCTAAAAGAATTTATAAATACATTAAAATATATACATAAACTCCTTAAAATAATTAAAAAGTTTTGTACACATTACTTCGTTTTTTGGGCAAAAAAGAAAATCGCGGGCTGAAGCTACATTTTTAACACTATTTTGTAAAAACATCGGCCGAAGCCAGCGACGGCGGCTCGAGACCAATGCTGGACAGGCAAATAAGACATGATCCAGGGTCTGAAAGCTCAGCTTACAAAAGTTGCAGGTTTTTCCATTTTTCAAATTCTGGGACCAGTTTGCTGTTAGATCGTTTAAAGGTAGAAGATTCATGTGACAGAGTGAGCAAACGTCGGTTCCATGTTCTAAATTCCAGTATAAATATTTTTGTGAAGTTTTCGGAGAATTTGTCCTGGCTATTAGCTCTAATCTCTTTTTAGAATTACAAAATGTAATATCTCTATTAAAGCTAATCTTGCCACTTGAGGTTTTTAAAAAGATTTAAATTCTGATGGTAGGACAGTAATCACGAATTCTTCTTGAGAAATCATGATAGAAGGAGTAATTACTTGCCTGACCACCGAAGATTCGTGACACATGATACCTCTTAATGAGTCAGGCTCGCTATTTTTTAACTGGTATCCCCAGCGTAAAACCCTGGCTAAACCTTGAATATAGGAGCATATCAAGCTAAATTCCAGTCTAATAGCAGCCGTTGGAACTAACGAATTAAAATTACAAAATTTATGTAGTATCTGACCTTCGATCCAGTCTAAACAATTTCAGCCCTTGACAGGGATTGATTCAAAGGCATACAGCAGGGTTGGTGGAATTTTTACTTTAAAAACCATTAATAGATGTAAAAAATGCCTTCTACCCATAGCACTATAAAAAATACGCAAACCATTGGCCTAGGATACAGCTTTGCAGGAGCTATGTTCAATATGAAGTTTGTTCTTTGTACTACCAGCTATTAGTTTCCCTAAATAAAGATATGAATCTACCACCTCCAGCTTTTCAGGACCAACATGCCAGTTAAAGTTACAGGATTTTCAACTTTTATTACATTTCATAATTAAAATTTTACTTGCCAGAAACAGTCCTCATTCCTGGGCAGTAAATAGTGCTGGTTATATGCACCCCCTCAGAGAGTGATTTATTCAATGATGGAATAGGCCCAGGAAACAAAATAAAAGTGTGTCCCGTTAGCGGATCAGATAGCTAAAGATATTGCCTACGTTTGCTAATCAGGCAGTTTTGAACTTATAAGGTGGAGGGACACGTACACTAGAGGGGACAGCCCTTAGTGTTTCCTCACTGCCCATGGGAGAAGTATTTTTTCTGTGCTCACCTGGCCTAGAAGTTGGCCGAGGCGAGTGTGAGATCTTGCCTCCCCAAGTATGATGTCACTTCCGGGAGGTCAGCGGGGTATTTAGATGGGCACTACACCCAGATATTCCTCTTTCGGTGGCCAGCAGCAGAGGAATTTGCCACAGCAGCAGGAACAGGAGAGCTAAGAAGAACAACAATTCGCTGTACACAATCGCAAGAAGATTTACAGGGTGATCTTAATACAAAAAGCGATTGATATCCCATCAGGGGGAGATGGGGCCTCTAAATATGAGATCCTCAGGCCATAGGGGGCCATGAGAAGAACGTGACGGCGACTCCTTCATTACATAAGGGACAGTTGGTATCCTGACAGCTGGGGGTTGGCCTTACCTCGCTCCATGGTGGCACGGGTGAAGCAACCACACAAAATCGTTTGGCCGCAGCCCCAATACGAAATACACAGCACCGGATTAATAATGAGATGGCAACATAATGCCCTGTGGCTGGAGATTGTTTCAGGATCGGTGTCAGCGGTTAGACCTAAACAGCGCTGCACTCGTATGATCATCCGTAAGTCAACCCTACCTGTGTACTGTATTAAAGATTATGACTAAACTTGCAACACAGTTTCCCCACTAAAAAAGGTGTGTAGTCTATTTTGTTGATGATGCAACTGTATTTTGTCATAAAAGTATGTGCATAGACATGTTAGATAACAAAGAGACTAGGGGTGGAAACGCTAAGACGTATATACGTTTTGTGCAAGGTATGAGGGGGTCCTTCATGGATTTGTGCCCACTTGGTAATATAAGGGAAATCAACAGTAAAAACCGGCCCAAGAGAGATAAATCAGGCCCACAAACAGCCAAAAACAGCCCACACACTGACCTGTCAGAACAACCCTACTGGCACTGCCAGATACCCCGACAGGCCAGTCCGACGAACCTGCATATGGTATATTTAAGGGTCGAAGTAAGAGGACTACTTTGCTTTTAAAAAGAACTCCAGGCTGAGTGGTGCCCTGTGTTAGCTCTTCGCAGTCAGCTGAACCTCCAGTGCTTTCGGTGTCTCACAAATACGCCACAATTGTGTCTAAACCCCATCCCCAGAAAGCCCCACCTCGACTGGAATGAAACTGTGGAGGTAGCACTAGGAGGCCGCAGCTGGAGAACATTACCCCTTGCCTCGTCTCTATGGTTTCTCTCACACTTTTTCTCCCTCTCGGGCGGCGGAAAAAATCCTCTCTTCAGAAAAGAACCCTTGACTGAACATCAGGAGAATTCCGAAGAACAAAAACAAATTGCAGAGGCAGGGAAAGAGCACAGGGCAGGTTTCTTTCATGGCAGAGCTCTCAACAGAGGGGTGATTACACTCCGCACCTCAAACGCGAACCCTGCCTCGTCGGGCTCGGAGGGCCCATGACCACGTTTTTTGTTATTACTGACGTTCAGCAGGCTCCCTCACAGTAAACTCAGCCCATAATGAAACAATATTTCAAACAATAGATGAGAACGCGCTCTCTCCAGAAGTCGACCACACCCATCCTATCAACTTTTATGTCTTGAAAACATCCCTGAGGGACCAATGGGGCAGCTGGAAAAACATGCTGCTAAGTCTGGGGGTACAGGGACCTAAAGGGCCCTCTCTAAGAATGTATGTTTGATCTCATGGTTGCAGGTTTGAATCCCAATGGGCTACTACAGACTTTCATCCTTCTGAGGTCGATAACAGGAGCACCATAGGGTTGAGTGACAATAAAAACCTTTTATCGCCCTGGAGTGTGAATGCACCCTTCATCCCATATCTAATGTGATCTTGTTATTGCCCCCGTACATGGAAAACCGATATAGTCATAGACACATACAATGCTGCAACCAGCTAGGGATGTTTGCTTACATTCTGGGTTCAGTGGCAAGATCATGGAACAATCAGAGACAGAGTTTTGTATTGTTTTGTGAGTGTTGGAAGTGACTGGGGGGCGAGTACTAATTAGCATGTATTAACAGTGGTTAATGCCCCATGGCAAGGGCGTTAACTGCACGCACAGAGAAGAGGTTGCACAGGTTGTAGAGACACAGACAAACCTGCTGAGGACATGGAGCAATGAAGATGTAGCTCATTCTCTTATGGATTTGCCATTTATTTATTTATTTGTTTATATAGCGCTAGAATCAACCCCAGAAGGGGTATCTCTGCGCTTTTAGCGGACTGTGAGGGTGTGAAGCAACTCCAGCAGAGTTTAACAGGCACAGAAAAGGGTGGTCTTAAGCAACTTCCTGAATTGCAAGTGATCTAGACACTGTCTCAAGGACAAGGGGAGTTCATTCCAGTAACGAGGGCCAAGATGGGAAAGAGCTCTTCCTCCTAGTCTTGCCTTACTTACTCGAGGCACCACCAGAAGGTGTTTAGCACTCGAGCGGAGGGATCTTGCTGGTACGTAGGGCATGAATTTCTCGGAAAGATAGGATGGGCCCAAGTTAAGCAGTGCCTTATGAATGGTGCAGCAGATTTTAAATTTGACCCGTTGGCGGACAGGAAGCCAATGCAGCTTCATGAGAAGAGGGCGAGAGGGGGTCCTAGAGGGGGCATTAAGGACCAACCGCGCTGCAGTGTTCTGAACTACCTGCAGTCTGCTGAGTGAGGCATCATTAGCAGAGACCAGCAGGCCGTTACAGTAGTCCAGACGACTTAATACCAGCGCCTGGACTAGAGTTTTCCGGGTGGAGTCAGGAAGCAGGGGGGAAACTCGGCAGAGCAGGCAGCAGCATGGTATTACTGAATCTCTCAACATTGTGAGGATAATATATTTCCCGTCCTGGGCAGTTAAATTAGGTATGTTCGTCAACAATGCCATAGCAAGGGTGCTATGTGCTCTAACACGAGGAAGGTACATGAACTTCCCGCACTGGAAGCCTGAGGTCCTGACATCACAGAGTCAAGCGGGAAGCCTTAAGAACCAATGAGAGAGGCGAGGGAGTGAGATTGGCAGTCAAGACCCCACCTCGTTACGCGGTCCATCAAATTACTGCAAGGACCAAGTCTAATCTTCCAAATTGAGGGTCTAAGGGACCTGTTTTCAACGCTTGCATTAGGGCCCCAATCACACTTACTAGGCCACTGGTACACGGGTCCCGTACTGGCTCTCAAGGCACTGTAGCAACAGGGAACTTTTACCTCGTATATTCTGGCAGAAATGCTGATCTGTGATAGATGGGCATCTGCTTGGCCAAGATATTTGTTGATCGGATAGGGAGTGCAGCCACTTCCTGGAATGGCTCCCAGCACGTCTTACAAGGCAACACTGGCACATCTGGGTTGAAACAGATACTGTGCCAGCCAGTAACGTGTGCTTTTCTGGTTCCCATTAAAGCACTGTATGAGAAGTGCTTCAGTGTGACGCCACAGGAAGGGGCAGCTACGGGTGGCGGTACACAGTCAGTATTCCAAGTAAAATACATTCCCAGTAAATCAAATTAACCGCTGATGGGCACAATCCAACCTGAAATGAAACATGCATTGGGGCGAAGAATGGCACACAAATTAGAAAGTAGAACCCATCCCGGGTAACTTGAGCCGGTGGGGCCCACCGGCACTCTTTTTTTAGGGACTAGGATTTATTTTTCATTATCAGACTTAGACCCAGAGCATGGGAGAAAAAGAACAAAGAGAAAGAAGGAAAAACAGTGACAAACAGAGAAAGCAACAATGAAAAAGAAACTGCACGAGTGAGTTAAAGGGGCAGGGAGTGTCTGGTCTGATGGAATCAAGACTATGCAGCCTTGGCATTGGTCAACCCCCTCATTCAGAAGCAAAGCTCCAGAGAATAACTTTGGCCCCTGGGGCGGGAAAAAGGGGGAGGGGACGTGTTGAAAGCTGATTTAGGATTACCAATATATATGTCATGTCTAGCTTCTCACGTAATAACGACGGACCCTGTCCCTGCAGCGCTTGGAGGCTGCCATTGGGGTTACAGTGCCTTACAAAAACAGCAAACATAAACAAAAAAAATTGAGGAATAAGCTTCAAAACAAGTTGCATGGAAACAAGACAATGCCCCCTCACCGCCCAACCATGCCCAGAAAATGCAGGTGACACAGTGGCAAGGCAGGTGAGACGAGTTCAAGTGCGTGACAGTGAGTGGGGCGCCTCTGACAGCGTCAAAGCCCCACTCTGACCCCTGGGCTGCCCCAACCTACAAGCCAATGCTGCACAAAACAAACTGAAAGGAAACCAGCGGGACTCGATGCAGACATCTGCAAAAGTTACTGTATTCAATCTCAAAATCGGCCGAGGGCAGAGAAGGGCGCCACTGCGCGCACCAACATACCGTTATGTCAGTGAAATATGTTCAAATATGTTAACACAACTTATCCGACGGGTAATGCAATACTGTGATTTTTTTTAACAGCAGCGATGGTACCACGCCGACAGATGCCATGCCGAACTACAGAACAATACGTAAGATAATCACATCATAAAAACAGCTGTGATGTTGATGTACACAACTAATTCAGCTCTTCTTTAATAAACACACTATGTATTACTCTTGCACCCTCACAAACACATACGGCTACATACTCGCAAAGGACGGAGTAACTAATGCAGCCCACTTCTGCCCACTCAAGCAGGCAGCGGCACCCTCACTTACCCTCACTCCCGTACTGCTTGCCATTGTTCGCTCCCATCCTGAAGATTTCATACCCTCACCGACATCCCAAAGCGGAACAATCCCACAAGAGATGCAAAAACAGCTCCCCACAGCTTCCCACTGGCAGATTCATATTTGTGTAGCCAGGTCTGAAACTCATAAAGGAAATATAGGGTACATGTTGTTCTGCTCCCAGTCCGGCTGTCCCGCTAGCCTTTAATGCAACATCCGAGAGGCTTTCCTGAAACATCCAAAGAGATTTCCTCGGGCACCCGAGCTCCCTCTAGCTCCTCTGCCGTTGAAAGCACACTTTGTTTCCCTTTGGCATTACCGAATACTCGAAGTGGGCCGCCTCTCACAATTCTGCTCCGTACCGAAGGAACGCAGCTTTGCAGGCTTAGCAGGCATTCATATTTTTTTTGCTATCCCCTTCATAATATATGATGTGATTGAAAGAGTGAAGAACATAGATGTAGCTTGAAAACAGAAATCCAAAACAAATCACAAATCGTTTTTTATAATTTTCGGACGGATTTGCGCACCCGGCGCGACCCCGCCCGAAATCTTGTAAAAAAAATGCTTTTTTTGGGCCTGAACAGGCCTGGGGGGTCAGGGTGTTTTTACCCTGCCCCCTTTTCTTGTTTTTTAAAAATCTTTTTCCTCACCTTTTCTTTCTACCTTGGTCCGAGCACAAGATGGCTGCCAACACTTCCTGGTTTGAAGTGTTGGCAGCCAATCAGAGCCAAGCTCGTGCTGGATGATTAGGCTCCGCCCACATATATATTTTTTCCTTTAATATTTCGAAAACTACTGAATGGATTTACACCATTTAAAAAAGGTCGCTTTCTGAACCAAGCACTACTTTTTTGCCAAATTTGGTGTAATTCCATTCAGCAGTTCGGGCTGTAGCCTTGCCTAAAGTTTTCTATGGGAAATTGATTTTTTGACTTAGTTTTTGAATTTCTCAGCAACTACTGAACGGATTTACACCATTTTAAAAAAAGGAATCTTTCTAAACCAAGAGCTAGCTTTCTGCCAAACTTGGTGTAATTCCGTTCAGCAGTTCGGGCTGTAGCCTGTCTCAAAATTTCCTATGGAAATTAAAACATGAAAAACACTTTTTGGGACCCCCCTTTTTTTCCGCCCCCGCTTGACGAATCACCCCGAAACTTTCAGGATAGGAGCTGACCTGGATAGACCTTTTTTTTGAGAATTTCACAAAGATTCGTTAAACGACGCCAAAGATATTAGCATATCAAAAAACACTTTTTCAATAGAAACGAGGTTCTAACTATAACTACCTACTGGCGACCGCCAGAGGTAATATATATGTATATATATATCTCACCAATATTAAAATATATATCAATATCCGTTTTAACATTCCACAAATGCTGCCAAACTCCTTATTAAAATTGATTACATTTAAAGGAACTGCAATGGTGTGTGTTTTAGCGTCATGAGCACTGAGAAAGGCAAAGTCTCCGAAACTCCTCTGCTCATTTTATACCAGTAAATTCCAATACTTGACCTCATGAGTCCCCGTCCTGCTTCTTGAAGGGTTTGGTGGTATGAGTACATGAGCTCCATCCTCATGAATGGAGCACCCGCCTTAAGGAGTTCGGCAGCATTGGTGGAATGGTGAAACAGATATATATATATATACACACACACACATATATATGTACATTTATTTTTTATATTATTGCATTAAAAGAATATTACATTATATATCAATATAAATTAAAATTATTAGTTTAATATTGGTTAATTGGATATATGTAATATAATATATATATAAATATCAATATATATGTGTGTTACTTTTTGAAAATAATTATAATTATTTTGTTTTAAAATAACCATCAAATGTATTTTATTTTTATTATATTCATTTTATTGTTTAATATATTTAATGTTTACAATTTAAATGTATATATACTTAGAAAAGTGATTTTTCAGACAACGATATTAGTGACAACGATATTTTTTTCTCAATATTTTTGTAATTTACATGCTAACTATAGGATGATAATAGTTTTGACATTGATATTTATGTCATATTTTGTGGGTCGATATTTTATCAGTGAACCCCTATAAGGCACAACATTTATCATTTTTTTGTAGCCATTCTATTTTGTCTGTAGACAACATTTGTGACACAACTATTTTACAGTCTACTTTTTACCAAAGCTTTTTTTTACAGCAAACCGAAAACCCCGTAGTCTAGTTATAAAGGATCAAAAATCAAGAACAAAAAAAGTAGCAAATCTCCAATAAATGTATCAACAAATAAGGGAACAACTGTGTTATTATTGATGTCTCCTTCAATATGATTTAAACAGGAACTGACATCACAGGAAGGACCCTTCTTCCATCTTGGATTGTGAATCTCAGATAGTTTTCCCTTGATACACCTCCACCTTGGATGACATATTTTAGGGCTTGTCCGTGCATCTTTCCTGAAACTATTGGCATCTGTTAGACACATGAAAACTCACGAAACTCAGGTTTGACATCAGTCATTCCTCATGGTACTTCGGTGGCACCCTACATTCCATACAACTTGTGAAATGCCACTACAGTGATCAGAAGCACAGAAAACGCTAGTGCAATATGTGTGGCAGGGCCACCCAAGTACATACCATGTGTGGATTGAGCCACACGGAGCCCAAACACACAAGGAGCATGCCATCTTCACGCCTTTACCTTCTGATAAGATCTTAACATACTTGGAATTCATGGTACAGAAGTAAGAGGTAGATTCAGGATCTAAAGATACCTCACTGTAGATCCTGGCTCTTGCAGCCAAAAAAATATAAACAACTTGTGTTTACTTCCAAGTCCAAAAGCTACATGTCATATGCACCACTGTTAAAGACTACCATTCGAGGAGCAAGAGGAAAACCATTACTTATCACTTGAATAGGAGACCAAAGAAGACACCAAACAGCAAAATCTAAAAGAGAAATTCCTGCAATGGGACAAGAAGAAAGATGCTGAATTAGCTACCTTGTCTGTGGCCACCCCTTCAACCTATTGGGGACATTCTTATGCTCCTGGTCATGCAGAAATGTTCTCCACTGTTCCAATTCAAGGAAAAAGTGAGGTGACATCTCGGCCGATCCAACAACTCTGGTGAACTCTGCCACAGCATAATTGGCATCATAGCAACACATAAAGCAGGTAGAGAAACAGCAGTGAATAAAAAGTATATTGAAACTGCAAGTTACCATATAATGCATAAGTAATATTATCAACCAGTGACTGGTCACAAATCGCAGGACCCTGTAACCCATAGCATCCACCAATCAAGCTTGGCTGCTGTTGATGATTACTATAGCAGCTGCCATCTACATCATCAGCAACACTCAACCAATAGCTGACATTTTGAGATCGATGTGTACATCAGATTTAGAAATGAGAGACTGTCATGCACCATGAGACTGAGAAGAAGGCTCAGTTATCTGCCAATGTTGAATAGTGCAAGAAGTGTATAGCATATGGATTGTTTTGCAAATGAAGAGTTCATTGAAGATGATAAATAAGTTGATTAAAAACAGAGGTCTGATAAAGACACCAAGGAATTTGTAGTTTTTCTACAGTTACGTGCCACAAAATATAATAGCTATTTTGGAGAAGGGCCAGCAACATGGCGCACATGAGAAGGAAAAACATACCCTTAGAAGATGCTTTATTTTGTCCCACAGGTCAAGTTTCTTTTTCAAAGCTGTTTGACAAACAATTATTGTTGTCATACAGCCTTGAAAAAGTCACAGCGTGTGACGAAACACATGTCGGCTGCCTTCCATATATTGAAAACTGGAGAAACTTGACAAGTGGGATAAAATAAAGAAAACTTCAGGCTTCAGGACTAATCCTTACTGTTTGGACTATTACTTAAAATTGTAATACTACTATTAGAGTCCTGTGGTATGCTGTTTTGCAAGTAAATAACTAAATGGCATGTTCCCCTAGCTTGGGAACTGTAATAAATGTTAAACAGAGGGAACAAACTCTAATTATAAATGACTGGTAATATCTATGCCACCCTAACTTGTTAACGCTTTAATAGCCCTATTCATTATAAAGCTCTCAGTCCCTTCCTGCTTCTTTCTTACCCTGCCATTGCTCACTCTGTTCATTCCTGCTTCCATTGTGCATCACTCCCTTCACCTTGTTCCATCCCCACCTCTCTTCCTCACCCCCATCATCTCCCCAGACCTGCCTCACCTCCCTTCTTACTTGCCCTGCTGTCTAGAAGAACAGCTACAAAGATGTACTTTTTGTAGCCTGAAGGCAGTTTATAGAAGTATTTGGTGCTACCTTCCAAAACACCCACACATCCTCGATAATGGTCATCTCCTTCATAACCCAGCAGTGGAATATTTATTTAAGTCATTCAAAAGAAACATAATAAATATTAAACATTGGGAAGCAACGTTGGCCTAATTTAGTGCTGCCTTCAACTTAGAGAACTTGTCTCTTAATGGAGGGACTGGCAGGAATGGCTTAAGATACTGCAGCCTATTACAGAAAGGACTTGGGTCACATTGGATGGACCTTTAGTTACAGCCCAATATACTGCGCCTGCCACATCAAGCAACTTCTGTCTGACTCAAGGAACATCTAATAACAGCTTTAGGTACTGCAGCCTGAATTGGGAAAGTGCAGACTGCTGCCTTTCAAGGGCATCCGAAGGTGTTTATATATATTTTTTGTTTGCTTAATAAAGCTTTATTAAAGTGAAATACAAATGTACAGAAATGTTTATTACTTAGATTGGAAAACCAAGTTATGAAATACAATTTACCAAAGAAGGCAAAAATAAATAATACTTAAATACAGAAAAAGAAATTGTACCATAAACTTATTAAACTAATATCACATTCTACACTTATGATATCGCATTTCTTTTTTGTATTTGTATTTTAAGAAAAAAGAAGGGGACGCGCTTTCTCAACTCACCACTGTTGCTCTTTGGACACAGGTTCGCCGTGAGGGGAACGGCATCTTCAGCGGGGACACGACCATTCTTCACCCGAACTGGGGCATCGCCGGGAGGCTGCACAACTACAAATCCCAGCACCCTCAGCTCCGGGCGCCTGCCGCTGATGTCATCAGGCAGCGCCCGGGCTGTTTAAATAACCCCCAGGCTCCACGCAGCGCGGGACGCGCGCGGGCGAAGCCCGGGCCAAGGGCGGGCCCGTCCTTGCCCGTCACTGCCTGGAACAGTCTGGGCTGGGCAACTCCTCTAACGTTTCCTGCACTCCACTCCACCTAAGGTACTGTTGCCACATTTTCTTCCAGGGGCGCTTTGCGCACAACACTGTTATGCGAAATTGAATATTTATTAATTATTGCTTTTGCTCTTGCTGTACTACCCCTCTTTGCAGTTTGTTCTACTGTCCATCATTATGCCACCAAAGGACAACAAAGCCAGGGCGGCAAACGCTCATTTCACGGGGACAATGGACCAATTTGTGACTAAAGTTAATTGTGTCATCGATCAAGAAATAATGCTTCTGGAGCGCCGCGTCTCCCAGGATCTGGCAGCCGCCAGAAGGTCGTCCCTGGGATACCTTGCTAATGCTCGGTCTCCAGTATGTCAAACTTTATCTCCTACAAGCTTAGCTAGATCTGACACAGATCCATCAGCCCAGGAGCTCCCAGCTAGCGGAACGGTTGCTGATACTTTAGTGGAGGACCAGTCTTTGGTCCTGGACTCTTTGTTATTGTCTCCTTGCCCTCTGCCGTTTGCCCATAGCACAGCCCCGGAGTGTAGCACCAGGCAGCTTCGGGAGCGTAACTTGGGGGCTATTCCCAAAATAACACAAGGGCGCCCGCCCAACACTGGCAGAAAGGGCAAACATCCTAAAAGCAAACATAAGGTGCCAAGCCAAAAGGGAAAAATGAATAAAACCCCTGATATCATCGAGCAACCCTCACAGGGGGCCTCACTGAATGACCCTGTCCCCCAACCTATTCTCACACCAATAAGGTTAATAAGCCAGGAGGAGGGTGATGGGCAAAGCGTAGCGGCCAAGGGAGGGACCCCTGACCCTCTATGCTTGCACGACATTCGGGATTTAATTAGGTCCTCTCTCTGTCCTGTGCAGGATAGACTACTTAAAATCGAAGAACATCTAGCCAGGATCGAATGCATTCTAGGGGGTCTGTCCACTGCTCCAAGCTCCACTCTTAGGCCAGAGGTCCCTAACCCACCTGCCAACCATAGAGCTAAGAAAGTCCCGTTGGCCCCTAAACCTTTACCACCAGCCCTAATCGAAAGCCAACCCCTAATCACACCAAACGTCTCCACTAGAGCAGGCAACTCAAGGAAATCCATTTTGTCCAGCCAAACCGAATTAAAAGAGGCTGCTAGGCTTTTAACTCCAGAGTCTATAACCATGGCTAATACTCCTAACTTGCCTCCTGAAACAGCTCCATATGTTGTAATCTTGGCAGGAGTGCCCGAATTGGAGAGTAATGTACCTGAGTCACCAGCAACCCTAAGGAATAGGGTTGTATACTGGCTCAACACAAATAGACCATTACCCCCACACATCAGCGCCAAAATTCTTATGGTGCGACGGGTTCCATGGATAGGCCACTTAGCTAAAAACATAAAGGGGGACTGCATCCTAATTAACTTCAAGGATACTAGAACAGTTGAGCATATTTGTAATTGGAGGTCGACTACTACAGGCTCAAGTATTTTAACTCTCCCTTTAACCTATTTTTATCCACCTGGCCATTTCACAGAATCTTGGTCAGTTGTACACGGAAAAGGGAGAGGCCCTCTACGGGGGAGTCGGCCTATAGATTTGCCACCCCTAGACTTTATCCCTACAGCAAATCGCTTCAGCAGTCTTGAAGCTGTCGATTGACTGGAGGATAGTAAAGTTACCCCAGCCCCTCCTCCGCTTTTCTCAGCAAGTTGTCCCCCAGAGCCCATCTTAGTGACTGAACATTTGGGGCTGAATTTATCAACCATGTCAACGAGCCTGACGAGGTCCATTATTAGTTCTGAGCCCCCGCAAATTTATCCTTCAAATCCGTCAACTTCCGGGGTATTTACACCTAGTCTTCTCAAGATTGTCTCTTGGAATATTGCTGGTTTACGTAACAAACTAGATCTCCCTGACTGGAACGCATTCATAGAAGAATACGACATATGTATCTTCCAGGAAACTTGGAGCGCTGATCCAATATACAAATCAGGGTTCTGTTGTTTTTTTATGCCAGCCATTTCGTCAGGTCGTGGGCGCCCTTCTGGCGGCCTAATGGTTTGGATCAAGGCGGATCTCAACCTGATGGTCACCATTGACGGTCGCTCCACGCCTGATATAATGAGGCTTACTATCAAAGACACTCAGAATAGTCCACCCTGGGAACTTCTTAATGTTTATTCCCGTGGCACTCAAGGGGGTGCTAAGTCGCTCACCATTACAGCACTTTCAGAGATACTCTCTGCATGCACCCCGAATTCTTATCTTCTTGTCGCCGGTGATTTCAATTGTTCTTTTGAACCACTTGCCGCAGAAGATTTACTGGGTGCACATGATGAGGACACTAGATGGAACATCCCCTCACTTTCCTTGAACCCCGTTAAAAGATGGACCCCTGCCGTAATCCAAATGAACGCCATAGCGTTGGAATTCGGTTTAAGAGCTGCCAACGGGCGCACCCCTTCTGATCTAGTGGGCGCTAACACTTTTAATAGAGTAGGCAGTCAAAGTAGAATAGATTACATCTTAATTGACAAGAGGGGATGGAAATTTGTTGTCGACATGGTTGTTATTCCATCAACATCCAGTGACCATAACCCCCTGTCCCTCACCATGCGCGAAGTCTGGCATAGACAGGCTACTTCCCCTCTACCAGGCATGCAGTTGTTGACCAAACACCTTGAGCCTTCTAATTGTGGTAGATCCCTTAAATGGTCTAAAATCGCTCTTAACGATATTAAACTTCTTGAGTTGGAGAATATTCTTGCTGACTACACCACCAGGCTTTCCTCATTATCTGAGGACAACTCTAGCCATACTAAAGTCTATGTGGATTCTATGAATGCAATTGGGGCATTGTTCATTGACCGCAGGAAAAAACCCAACCCCAGAGCTGAAAGAGAGAACGATTGGTTTAATAAAGACTGCAGAACTAAGAAAAATTGCCTAATTTCTGCAATCAAATCCAATAATCCTGCTGAGGTTAGGCAAGCGAGGTTGCTTTATAGGCAAGCCCTCGCATCTGCTAAAAAACTCTGGGAAGAACAGCGTTGGATCTCCCTGAAATTAGCGAGCCAAGCAAAAAATGGCGAGCTTTTTTGGTCCATTATGAGAAGATCATCCAGCCGTGCCCAGGTGCAAATCCCTAACCATATCACGGATGGGGAATGGTTCAACCACTTCAAGAACTTGTACGCAGATCCTGAGGTTGTGGTAGACCAGTTCACCAGCCCTGGGACTGCAGTAAAATTCCATGACCAGGTCTTGTTCCCCAGCATTAAGGAGAAGGAGGTCCTAACTGCAATTGATAAGATTGTATCTGCCAAGGCACCAGGTCCTGACGGCATTCCGGGAGACCTTTTTAAAGCGAATCCAACAGGCTGGGCTGCGTTTTTCACTATTTATATCAACAGCCTATTGAGTGGATCCCCGGTGCCGGAGTCATGGAAGGGTGCAGAAGTAATCCCCATTTTTAAGAAGGGCTTAAGGGGAGACCCGGCGAATTATCGCCCAATCAGCTTAATCGATTCAGGTCAGAAGCTGGTCGGCAGGGTTCTTTTGGAGAGGATACATTCCTGGGTGGACGAGGAAGGGATTCTAACCAAGTTCCAGGCGGGTTTTAGGGCATGCACCAGCACCATTGACCAAGCCTTTAGGTTAATGCTTCTTTATTGGAAGACGGTTTCCATCGGCAAGGGTGCTTTATACCTTGCGTTCATTGACCTTAAAACCGCCTTTGACCTGGTCCCCCGCGACCGTTTGTGGTCGATTTTGGAGGAGCTGGGCATCCCTTCCTACATTCTGAAACTCCTCATCCGAAAGCACGAAGAGAACTTTGCCTGCATTAGATGGGGGTCACAGGGCCAGAAAACAAATAAAATCCCAGTGAATAGAGGGGTTCGACAAGGGTGTGTCATGGCGCCAACACTTTTTACGCTATTTGTGAATGGCGTGGTCTCATTTCTGCTTGAAGTCGAAGCGGACGTTCCCGCTTTGGCGGGCGATAAAGTTCCAGCACTTCTTTTCGCAGACGATACCTTGCTAATATCAAAAACTTCGTCGGGTTTACAGAAGCTGCTACAGCGCTTCTCTTTGTTCTGTGAGCGCAGAGGCCTCGTCATCAACACCGCCAAGACTAAACTCCTCTATTTTAATCCCTCAAAATATTCTGGTTCCATTCTGACCCTAGAAGGGAAACCATTGGAGCGTGTCAGAGAGTTTGACTATCTGGGAGTCAGAATCTCCGACAGGCTCAGATGGCAGCCTCATATAGATAAAATGGCACTTAATCTGAAAAGAGTAACTGGTGCTTTGGGAAAGGAATTTCGGGCCTCCACCTCTAAACCTATTACCCCAGTACTAAACATATATGCTGCAAAGGCTGTGGGTAGCGCACTCTATGGCGCCGAATTATGGGGCTACAGCTGTGTTGACTCACTGACGACCAGTGAAAACAAGTTCTTTAGGGAACTTGTATCACTTCCCAGGGGCACCCCGATTAAACCACTCTTTAGTGATTTTGGCAGGCGTTCAATTAGGGATCTAGCCACCCTCCGCCCTCTGTTATACTGGGCGCGGCTGTGGCGAACCCCTGAGCTCTCTAACTATGCTGAAGGGCTCAGGGAGGTTATGAACCTACAAGGTGCCCATAAAATTGAGTGGCTTGTAAACACAAAAAAACTCCTGATTGCAACAGGCCTTATAACTGACTGGCCAGCGGCGGAACCATTATCGAAGATCGCAGTTAAGCGAGCCTATTGGGCTTGGGTGGATGCCTCGGAACAAAGAGATCCCAACATTGGAAGACTGACAGAGGCTTTTTATCAACACAAGTCAACTATCCTCTTAGAACCATACCTTGACTTTATTACTAAGCCCAGGGACAGGTCACTTTTTATCCAGTTTAGGTTCGGGACGCTCCCAGTACGCAACCATACTAGTAAGTGGAAACCCCCCCCACAAGACCCTCCCTGACTGTCCATTCTGTCCTGGTGTCACCGAAAGCGTCTCCCATTTCTTCTTTGCATGCCCAGCCTATCTATTACCTAGGACGAAATGGCTTAAACCTGCCTGTTTACTATTAGGAGCAAGGGATCACATTGTTGCTATGCGAATCCTTAAAACCACCACCAATACCACCCTAGCTTGTGGAGTGGCCAAATTCCTAGGTTGGGCATGGCTAATCAGGCAAAAATCTAGCAGTTTCAATTAAAACTTTTATATTATTGTTTTTAATCCCCAAAGCTGCGAAATTTAATACATTTTTAGATATTTATTGTACATTTCAAATTGGATTTTTTACGACATGTTTTAAAAATAATGAATTTGTAATTGTTTTTATGTGTTTTGTGCTTTTATGACATTACGTGTCGAAATAAAGCTTTGTTGATTGATTGATTGATTGATTGAAAAAAGAAGGAAGAAAACAGAAGAAAAGAAAGAGGTGTGGAAAAGTAAGAAGAGAATAAATATGTATTTCACATCTCTACATGTATCACATAATAAAACTTGTATCATATAATAACGTATTCCATATAGTAACGTCATGTTGTATAACAACATATCTCATACGATAACAATGGTAAATAACTATATATGATTTAAATAATAAAGGAAAAAAACAATTATGGTGGCTGGAAAACCATCGTAGGATCCTTGGAGAGTTTAGGCTTTTTGTTTAAGTAACCAATAAGTGGAGACCAAAAGAAGTCTGTATTTATCATTTGTAATGTAGATGTAGCTGACGCTGTATCCAGTCTTTGATGGGAACACAGTAGATTCCAACAACTAGCAAGAGTGATATAACCTTGGTGTTTTTCCAATTTGATGTAATGACCTGAAAGGCAATAGCAAGAGACAGATCCAGAAATTTACCTAATTTAGATCGTACTGGCCAAGAGCGTGAGGAACTTCCCAGAAAAATACGGTTGATATCAAAAGGGAAATCAATAGAACAACTAGCGGAAATAGTTTTACAAACCTGCACCCAAAAAACAGCGGTTGGTGAACACTGAAAAAACATATGTAAATTTGTGCCAGGAAGTGTTTTACAAGACCAACATGTATTTGAAAGATTTGGGTTATATTTTTGTAAAGAATGTGAGGTAATATATATCCTATTATAAAAATAATAGTTTGTGTAGTGCTGGCTTTAGGCAAAGTGTGGTGAATTTTACTCCGGATGGAACCCCAAACCCTTAAAGGTAAGGAATGTTGAAGATCAGATTCCCACAATGCCTCAATTTTGGACAGGAAGGGGTAATGTAATGAAAATATAATATATATACATATATATATGTATATATATATATATATATATATATATATATATATATATATATATATATATATATATATATATATATATATATATATTTTCATTACATTACCCCTTCCCGTCCAAAATTGTGTGTGTACATATATATATCCATCACAAAAGTTTCCCTGCTTGAGAATGCCTACGCAGTGAGAGGTATATCCTTACTTTATTGCAGGTAAGCAAAAAACAGCGCGTTGCTTCTCCATGTCCAAAAAACACCAAACATGTTTCGGGCCAACTGCCCTTGATCACTGGCATCAACACAAACCTCCACAGCTGCTCATGTTTTATGTCATTGACTCCACCCTCAATATACAGTGCATTCTGGGCAAAGGAGTTCATTACCATAGTGGGATTCTTTTCCATAGTGGTAGCAGCCTGTTTTGTGTCGAAAAAATTGCTTTCCCCATAGTGGGCTGGCATGGTGGAGAATCGCAGTGTTCTGTAAAGTATCCACGCCTACAACAGCTGAAACCTCCAACTCCACGGAACACTTTATGAATGGGTCCGTAGCCAGCAAATATGCGGGGGGCATTCTCGCGACGAGGAGCGCCGCATTTAAAGTCCATCACAAAAGTTTCCCTGCTTGAGAATGCCTACCCAGTGAGAGGTATATCCTTTCTTTATTGCAGGTAAGCAAAAAACAGCGCGTTGCTTCTACATGTCCAAAAAACGCCAAACATGTTTCGGGCCAACTGCCCTTGATCACTGGCATCAACACAAACCCCTACAGCTGCTCATGTTTTATGTCATTGACTCCACCCTCAATATACAGTGCATTCTGGGCAAAGGAGTTCATTACCATAGTGGGATTCTTTTCCATAGTGGTAGCAGCCGGTTTTGTGTCGAAAAAATTGCATTCCCCATAGTGGGCTGGCATGGTGGAGAATCGCAGTGTTCTGCAAAGTATCCAAGCCTGCAACAGCTGCAACCTCCAACTCCACGGAACACTTTATGAATGGGTCCGTAGCCAGCAAATATGCGGGGGGCATTCTCGCGACGAGGAGCGCCGCATTTAAAGTCCATCACAAAAGTTTCCCTGCTTGAGAATGCCTACGCAGGGAGAGGTATATCCTTTCTTTATTGCAGGTAAGCAAAATTTTCGACACAAAACCGGCTGCTACCACTATGGAAAAGAATCCCACTATGGTAATGAACTCCTTTGCCCAGAATGCACTGTATATTGTGGGTGGAGTCAATGACATAAAACATGAGCAGCTGTGGGGGTTTGTGTTGATGCCAGTGATCAAGGGCAGTTGGCCCGAAACATGTTTGGCGTTTTTTGGACATGGAGAAGCAACGCGCTGTTTTTTGCTTACCTGCAATAAAGAAAGAATATACCTCTCACTGCGTAGGCATTCTCAAGCAGGGAAACTTTTGTGATGGACTTTAAATGCGGCGCTCCTCGTCGCGAGAATGCCCCCCACATATTTGCTTGCTACGGACCCATTCATAAAGTGTTCCGTGGAGTTGGAGGTTTCAGCTGTTGTAGGCGTGGATACTTTCCAGAACACTGCGATTCTCCACCATGCCAGCCCACTATGGGGAATGCAATTTTTTCGACACAAAACCGGCTGCTACCACTATGGAAAAGAATCCCACTATGGTAATGAACTCCTTTGCCCAGAATGCACTGTATATTGAGGGTGGAGTCAATGATATAAAACATGAGCAGCTGTGGGAGTTTGTGTTGATGCCAGTGATCAAGGGCAGTTGGCCCGAAACATGTTTGGCGTTTTTTGGACATGGAGAAGCAACGCACTGTTTTTTGCTTACCTGCAATAAAGAAAGGATATACCTCTCACTGCGTAGGCATTCTCAAGCAGGGAAACTTTTGTGATGGACTTTAAATGCAGCGCTCCTCGTCGCGAGAATGCCCCCCGCATATTTGCTGGCTACGGACCCATTCATAAAGTGTTCCGTGGAGTTGGAGGTTTCAGCTGTTGTAGGCGTGGATACTTTGCAGAACACTGCGATTCTCCACCATGCCAGCCCACTATGGGGAATGCAATTTTTTCGACACAAAACCGGCTGCTACCACTATGGAAAAGAATCCCACTATGGTAATGAACTCCTTTGCCCAGAATGCACTGTATATTGAGGGTGGAGTCAATGACATAAAACATGAGCAGCTGTGGGGTTTTTTGTTGATGCCAGTGATCAAGGGCAGTTGGCCCGAAACATGTTTGGCGTTTTTTGGACATGGAGAAGCAACACGCTGTTTTTTGCTTACCTGCAATAAAGAAAGGATATACCTCTCACTGCGTAGGCATTCTCAAGCAGGGAAACTTTTGTGATGTACACATATATATATTCACTGAAAAAACCATAGGTTTCACACACGTTATAGTTAGGAATTAGCATTTAAAAAACCTTGCAAATTCACTTAAAAAACCATAGGTTTCACACATGTTATAGTTAGCTGGACATTTGACTCGTGAAAAACCATTGAAATTCCCCCGTTATAGTTAGTGCAGGCAACTATAACTCATGCGACCGCAATCCTCTGCTGATGACGTCAGATATTACATCACTGTATTTAGACACTTATTTACCCATGTCTTCTTCCATTAATTTTTAGCTATACATATATTACAAATATTTTTTTTCCGAAAGACACATATGTCATCAGTGATGTAATATCTGACGTCATCAGCAGAGGATTGCGGTCGCGTGAGTTATAGTTGCCTGCACTAACTATAACGGGGGAATTTCAATGGTTTTTCATGAGTGAAATGTCCAGCTAACTATAACATGTGTGAAACCTATGGTTTTTTAAGTGAATTTGCAAGGTTTTTTAAATGCTAATTCCTAACTATAACGTGTGTGAAACCTATGGTTTTTTCAGTGAATTTGTATGGTTTTTTAAATGCTAAGTTATGTATTTTTTTTTAAGGTTTTTCACCGTGCGCGTACCGTACGCGCACGGTGCGCATTTCGCGGAATTTTTCCGTTTCTACCGTACGCGCACGCTACGCGCACCCAGCGATTTTTCGAAAAAAAATTTAACGAAATTTTGCCACTTGGGGGTCCTTCTGGGACCTCCTGACAAAGGCTAGGGGGTCAGGAATTGTCCACCCTGCCCCCTTTTCACGTTCTCCACCTTTGTTTTTCACCCCCTCAGACTGCGAGAGACAAAATGGCGGCCGACACTTCCTGGTTTCGACCGATTTCAATGTTTACTAAGATCTAACAACCAATCAGAATCGTGCTCGCGCACGGCAACGTGCGCGTACGGTAAGCTTACCGTACGCGCTCGGAGCGCGCCTATAGATATATATATATTGATTTAAATGCTATTTTCTCAGGAACTACTGAACAGATTTACACCAGACCTGCAAAAGGCACATCCCTGACCTGAGGACTACCTCTCTGCCAAATTTCTAGTAATTCTGTTCAGCCGTTCGGGCTGTAGCTTGGACTAAAGGTCCTATGGAAAAATTTATGGGGAAAACGCGTTTTGGGACCCCCCTTTTTCTCAGCCCCCGCTTGACGAATCCCCCCGAGACTTTCAGGGAAGGAGCAGAGCGGAGCGCCCCACCTATTTTGAAAATGTGGCGAGGATTCGACAATCTGCGCCAAAGTTATTCAAAATAGAATGTTGCGGATTTCCTATGGAAACACGGTCCTAACTATAACTATCTACTGGCGACCGCCAGTAGATGATAATATATATATATATATATACATATATATATATATATATATATGTTCGAAGTGATGTGTAGCGGCTTGCCTGAGCCGCGGAAAGGTGCCCCGCTGCTTTCTGGCAGTCCTTTGGAGACGTCGAATGGCGTAGCTGTGTTTGGACATCAGGAGCCGTTGTTGGTGGAGTAAGCAGTGGAAGCGGCAATCTCCAGCCCTGTACCGCAATCCACTTGGATTTTAATTTG